>NC_092715.1:42325688-43720630 GCF_047496885.1 Scyliorhinus torazame | reverse complement strand
GCCTGATCACAATGATAAATGTTTCCTCATGCCATCTCTGGTTCTTTTGCCAATAATCTTAAATCCTTTGATCACCAATTCTTCTCCCACCAGAATCAGTTTCTCCTGAAACACGTGAATTCATGATTTTGAACAACATCAAATATCATCTTAGCCTTCGCCACTCCAAGAAGAACTCTAGTACTCTCCACAGAACAGAAGTCTCTCATCCACGGTACCATCTCAGTGACTCTCTTGTTCACACTTTCGAAGGCGTCTTTCCGAAATAAAGTTTTGTGCTCAGAATTGTGCATAATTCTCCAGCTGTGACCAACTCTCCCTCTTTCTTCATGGACTCACCTGATGAAGGAGTTGTGCTCCGAAAGCTAGTGATTCGAAACAAACCTGTTGGACTTTAACCTGCTGTTGTTAGCCCATCCCAGTCTAACGCTGGCATCTCCACATCATTTCTTGATAGAATCAGGGAAAAGTTACAGCACAGAAGGAGGCCATTTAGCCCATCTTGTCCATGCCAGCCCGGTGACACCCAGTGCCCTTTCTTATCCCACCTTGCTGCACTCGATCCAGAGCCCAAAATTCTAATCTCATTTTCCCATCTCTTCAAATGGCCAAGGCAGCATCTTTGAAGGTTGGGTTTGCAATCATAAAACTTAACTCTATTGAAATCCCACCATATTTATCGTGCCTTATGCTCCTGTAAAGAAGAAAGAACGTTTCAAATTCAAGGTTGTCTTTAACCTCCATCCATGAACTGCCACAAACATGATGGCTATGGTTTCTTCAATGGTCTCAAATAATTTGGAATTTGGCAGCTTTAGGAACCTTTAAAACCTTTAGGCTAATCATTTCACTCGTGGCATGATTTAAAATGATAACTTTTATGTGAGAAACCTGAGAGAAATATGTTATGCGGACTCCATTCCAACAGCTATTAAATATAAAAACATGCAAACTTCCTGAAATGTTACTGCATTTGATTTTCAGTCAGGCGAAGGCACAGTTTTGAAGCAAATCTGATCCAGCCTGTACTCGGGCTTTTATTGTCAGAGTGTTTTCTTTTCTTTTTTTTTTCCAATTAAGGGGCAATTTGACGAATACGCCTAACCTGCACTGTTTGGGTGTGAGACCCACGCAGACACGAGGGGAATGTGCAAACTTCACACGGAGGGTGACCTGGGGCCGGGATTGAACCCGTGTCAGCAGCGCCGTGAGGCCGCAGTGCTAACCACTACGCCACCATAGCTTTCTTTTATAAGAGCACATATTAAAACTTGTCAGTGTCCTGCCTGACAGCAACAAAAATCCATAAATAAATTAAGAGTGCACAGACATTAGTAAGTGTGAAATTTGTTACCCGGGAAACCACAGAACACATATTTTATTTTAGCACTTGGTGCTTAGTATTAAAAAAATATAAGCCATTACTATGGTCAAAGGTCACTGTTAAAAGGTGACAGCCGACCTACTGATGTTTTTTGTGTGTTTAGTAGCATCGTAAATGACATTTGCCATGAGTTGGACTTGCAATATTAAGGGCACGATTTACCGGGACAGAAACAGAGTCCCGTTTTGGCTGCGTTTAGTGGGGTATTTTTTGGCACCTGCACCGCTATTTAATGGCACTTTGCCGTTTTTGGGGGGCCTCAGCAAGGGATGTCCCGCTGAAGGCGCACTTTACTCATTTCCTCCACTGACAAGCTCAGCTCGCCAGTGCAGAAAGAGTATTTGTGGATCGGGGAGGCATTTATCTTTCAACCTACCTCAGCCATCCTATCATGCCCGCTGGACACCCCCCCGCCCCCGCCTATTTCACGCAACTTCCCTCTTCCAGGGTCCTTGAGCCCCCCTTCTCACACCACCTCTTGAGGGCAAAGGCACCCCCAGGCCCAATGCCTGGCACAGGCAAACTGGCAGCCAGGCACCTTGGCACTGACAGCCTGGCAGTGCCATGTGGGAGCCATGGAAGTGCCAGTGTGGCACTGCCAGGATGCCCAGGTGGCACTTGCAAGGTTTCAGACTGGCAGTGCCAAGGTGCCCAGATGTCAGCGAGAATGCGAGGCTACCACCCGCCCATAGCCTGACTGCCCAGTTGTCTCTAATGGCCTGGGAGATTCCTCCCCCACAGATGTTATTATGCCTGATCCATGTTTGTCTCGACCAGTGCTAAACGGCGCCATGGCGAGGTCTGCCAAGGCGAGGCCATTTGTTCCCTGGTGCTGGGAAATGCAGCAAAGGCACATTTAAATTAGCCTAATCTCACGAGGCATTTTCAGCATCGCGAATCTCGCGAGAGACCTCTCGTGGTGAGGCCATTAAATCGCACCCTACGTTTTAAAAAAATTGTGGCAAGTGGCAGGAAATGTGAGCTGATAACAGGATATCTGGGATTTCAGTGAACAGTGCAAGCAATGGTGAATGTCCTCAACTTATCAGATTAAAAGATTAGAGGCATGGTGTCATCTTGACCCAGGAGGAGGCGAATCAGCACATTGAGTCTATGGCAGATTAAGAAATAAACAGCACCAGGTCAAAGAAGGAAGCTGGAGAGGGTGAACCCAATGGGGGGGATTCTACATGCCCCACGCCAAAGGCATGTTTCCCACAGCGGAGGCAGCTCATCATTGGTTGACGACAGGGTCTACCCAGCTCGCCAATGTCAATGGCATTCCGCATTGTTCACCAGCCACACCGCTGGGGAAACCGCAATGGGAGGTAGCCAGCGACAGGACCGGAGGAACCCCAAGCGGACAAAGGGGGGATCGTGGAAACTCCACAAAGACAGTCACCCAACGCCAGAATTGAACCTGGATCCCAGGCCCTGCGGGGCAGAAGTCCTAACCACTGTGCCGTCGTACAAAAGATTCTGGCCCATTTTTGATCATTGGCTCAACTGTTTTCACTCCAGTCACGAGGAATGTAAGATTTTTGAAGAAAGCAAATCCGCACAAGAACAACCTTCAATAATCAACATGGTTTCCCCCATTATGAGTTCAAAAAATGTAGTTCTTGTTTCCATTGCAAATCACAGAAAATGTTTAATTAGATGGGAGAAAGCAAAACACTGGCCTGAACCTTGCGCTCTTGGGCGCCCCCGATCAGCGGGCCAGAAAACTGACGCAATATGTGCTTCTAGATGTGAATGAACACCAACGGCAATTTCATGCCTGCTGGCCAAATAACTGGCATCCAGCATGAAACGTGCACTGAGAAAATATCAGTGCTGCCAGGGGCTGTGAAGGCTGGCAGCAGCTGTGGAGCTGCCTCAGGGAGCTGCAGTACTGTCGAAATGAAATGAGCTCAAAGGAAGGCAGGTCACTGTGTCGACATAGCAAATTCAAGCACCTGACAAAGCTTTAAAGGACCTCAGCCCTCAAACATCTTCTTTTATTTTGTATCACCCCGGATGTTTTAATGTAAAGACCACCTGGCCGATTGGTCCATCCACCAGACACAAAAGTGGACAGGACATGGAGAGTCAGCACCAATTGCCTCATTAATGGACTTAATTGCCTGCTTAATTGTCGGCGGGTGTGTTTCAGACCCCCGCACGTGCCTGCTGACTATAACGTTGCCTGCAAGGACGATGCACGCCCAACATCTTCTCAAGCGAATTCACGTGCTTCCAGGTCAGGCAGGCACCCAATCGTTCAACAAAAAAATTAGGCCACTATGAATG
Organism: Scyliorhinus torazame; assembly: GCF_047496885.1. Lineage (NCBI taxonomy): Eukaryota > Metazoa > Chordata > Chondrichthyes > Carcharhiniformes > Scyliorhinidae > Scyliorhinus > Scyliorhinus torazame. The sequence continues at coordinate 43,716,954 of NC_092715.1, read as the reverse complement.
CTGGTTGAAATCTTAAATAAAATAGTTCTAATGAAAGTTCATTAAGCTGAAACATTACGAGTAGGAGGCATTTTTAAATCAACCAAAAAAATGGATCGGGTTGGATCGGGTGAGATAGGTGAAGTCTTTAAGACCAGAACCCACAACACAACCTAATTATTGTAAACTGCCCAGTTTTGGTTTTAACAGAGAAGAGACAGAAATGTGTGGCTAATTTACTTCACGCAGCCACTAAAGAGACTGCAAAACTTATTGTTATTCATCTTTTGACTGGGGACAGCCAGGTTTTCCAATCCTTGGGAAAGGTGGAATTTAAACCTAGGCGAGGACTACCCGACCCAAATAATTACCTTTCTGCCTGTCTGCTGGATATAGGTTGCCTGCCTGAGAAAACCCCAATCATCGTAAACAAGCTCTTCCCACCCCCTCTGATTTACTCCCAATGATTGCCACAACCTCCAACCTCCCCTGGGGCCTCCAAATGCTTCGCTCACACCCGGGGCGGGATTCTCTCAGCCCGGGGCCGGGCCGGAGAATCCCCGTGACCAGCGCGAATCGAGCCATGGCGCCCCGACACCGGCACGCAATTCTCCGCAGAGCGGAGAATCGACGGCATTGGCGCCGGCGTGGTTGGTGCAGTGCCTGTCGGGGGCCGCTCCATGTGGCCGGCCCGCCATTTCTCGGCTGGGATGGGCCTAGCGGCCATCGTAAAAACGCCGAGTCCTGCCGGCGCTGTCCACACCTGCTCTCAGCCGGTGGGACCTCTGCGTGGAAGGGTCGGGGGGGCAGCCTGTGTGGGGGGAGGGGGGTCCGATCCCGAGGGGGGCCTCCGATGTGGCCTGTCCCGCAGTCGAGGCCCACCGATCGGCGGGCTGCCTTCTCTGACTGGCGGCCTCCTTTCTTCCGCGCCGATCCCTGTAGTCCTGTGCCATGTTGCGTCGGGGCCGGCACGTTGAAGGAAGCCACTGCGCATGCGCGCGTTGGCGCCGGGGCCACTGCGCATGCAGGGATCCAGCGGTGCCCAGTTCACGCCGGAATCAGCAGCTGGAGCGGCGTGAACCGCTCCAGTGCCGTGCTGGCGCTCTGTAGGGGCCAGAATTGCTGACCCTGAGGCCGTGTTGACGCCGTCGGGAAACGCAACGACGTTTCCGACGGCGTTAACACTTAGCCTCAGGGCCACAGAATCCCGCCCCAGGCTTCTGACCTCCTCAGCACCAACAATGGCTTAAGAACATAAGAACTAGGAGCAGGAGCAGGCAATTCTGCCGATGATCATGGCTGGTCTTATCTCGGCCTAAACTCCATTTTCCCGCCGGTTCTCCATAACCCTTCAACCCATTACTCATTAAAAATTTGTCTACCTCCTCCTTAACTTTACTCCATGTCCTGACACCCATCACACTCTGGGGTAGCAAATTCCACAGATCCACAATCCTTTGAGAGAAGTAATTTCTCCTCATCTCTGTTTGAATCTGCTACCCCTTATCCTAAAACTATGACCTCTCATTCTGGATTGTCCCACAAGAGGAAGCATCCGCTCTGAGTCTACTTTGTTAATCCCTTTTCTCATCATCCACTCATCCTTCTAAACTCGAGGGAGAGTATAGGCCTAATCTACTCAATCTCCCTTCGTAAAACAAGCCACTCATCTCTGGAAGTAATCTAGTGAACATCCTCTGAACTGCCTCCAATGCAAGAAATTCTCTCCTGAAGAAACCAAAACTGTACACAATACTCCAGGTGCGGCCTCACCAATGCTTTGTACAGTTGTAGCAACACGTCCCTACTTTTATGCTCTATTCCCTGAGCTATAAAGCTCAAAATTCCATTTGCCTTCCTTATTACCTTCTGTACCTGCCTGCTAGTTTTCTGTGATTCATGCATGAGGACACTCAGATCCCTCTCAGATGTTTCTCTCCATTTCGATACTAAGTCGCCTTTCCAATTTTTCCGCCCAAAATGGATAACCTCAAAATTATCCACATTAAACGGCATCTGCCAAATTTTGACCCACTCACCTATCTATATCCATTTGTAAATTTCTTATTTCTTCATTGCAACTTACAGTTGGCACCTATTTTATTGCCAACGGCAAATTTCACTATCTCTGCATCCAAGTCATTAATAATGATTGTAAGTAGCTTCTGTTTCCATTCAACACCTGCTTTCCCCCAGATTTAGCAGCCTCTCAGGACCTCAAGATTGGCATCTTCTGGGCAGCATGGTGGCACAGTGGTTAGCACCGCTACCTACGCCGTTGAGGACCCGGGTTCGATCCCGGCCTCAGGTCACTGTCCGTGTGGAGTTTGCACATTCTCCCAGTGTCTACGTGCGTTTCACCCACACAATCCAAAGATGTGCAGGTTAGGTGGATCGGCCACACTAAATTGCCCCTTACTTGGAAAAAATGAATTGGACACTAAAGTTATTTAAAAAAAGATTGGCATCTTCCCTCTCCTAGGAATCGTCTCCACCACCATCCCTCAGACTGAACCCCCACTCCATGTTCATCACCACACCCTGCTACAACCCCACCAAAATTGACTCCCACCGCCAGACTCACTGCTGAGTTCAAACCCTCTTCCCAATTTCCCGACAGACCCCATGGAATTGAAACCCCCATCTCCTACATTCCAGGGTGTGCAACCACATTGTTCTGACACCCAGGTTCCCAGCACTTCACTGAGCAGCGCCATCCCACCCCCACACACTAACCACCCCATATCTCCCTCACTCCACCCACTGCAGGCAGGGTCAGGAAAATTATAATCCAGCCCCTTAACTCTGTTTCTCCACAGATGCTGTTTTGACCTGCTTGGTGTTTGTGGCATTTTCTATTTTAATTTTCATTTAGTCCTGCCCCACATCCAGCCGTGAATGTTGGTGAACAATTATACAATTCACTGGAGGAGGAGGCTTCACAAATATCCCCATCCTCAATGATGGAGGACCCCAGCACGTGTTTGCAAAAGATAAGGCTGAGGTATTCGCACCAATCTTCAGCCAGAAGTGCCGAGTGGGTGGTCCATCTCGGTCTCCTCCGGAGGTCCCCAGCATCACAGATGTCAGTCTTCAGCCAATATGATTCACTCCACGTGATATCAAGAAACAGCTGAAGGCGGGCAGCACGGTGGCGCAGAAGTTAGCTCTGCTGCCTCACAGCGCCGAGGTCCCAGGTTCGATCCCGGCTCTGGGTCACTGTCCGTGTGGAGTTTGCACATTCTCCCCGTACTTGTGGGGGTTCCGCCCCCACAAACCAAAAGATGTGCAGGGTAGGTGGATTGGCCACACTAAATTGGCCCTTAATTGGAAAAATGAATTGGATTCTCTAAATTTATTCAGAAAAAGAAATGGCTGAAGGCAGTTGATACTGCAAAGGCTATGGGCCCTGACAATATCCTGGCAACAGTACTGAAGATGTGTCCTCCAGAACTTGCCACACCCCTACCAAGCTGTTCCCGTATAGCTACAACACTGGCATCTACCCGGCAATGTGGAAAATTGTCCAGGTGTGTCCTGTACACAAGAAAAAGGGCAAAGTTAACTCAGACAATTACTGCCCTATCAGTCTACTCTCCATCATCAGCAAAGTGATGGAAGAAGTCATGAACAGTGCTACCAAGTGGCACTTACTCAGCAATAACCTGTGTGACTAAATTCCCCTCCAACTTGATTCTCAAATTTGCTGAAGACACCACCGTAGTGGGTCGGATTTCAAACAATGACGAGACAGAGTACAGGAATGAGATAGAGAATCTGGTGAACTGGTGCGATGACAATAATCTCTCCCTCAATGTCAACAAAACAAAGGAGATTGTCATTGACTTCAGGAAGCGTAGAGGAGAACATGCCCCTTTCTACATTAATGGGAATGAAGTAGAAAGGGTCGAGAGCTTCAAGTTTTTAGGTGTCCAGATTACCAACAACCTGTCCTGGTCTCCCAATGTCGACACTATAGTTAAGAAAGTCCACCAATGACTCTACCTTCTCAGAAGACTAAGGAAATTTGGCATGTCAGCTATGACTCTCGCCAACCTTTACAGATGCACCATTGAAAGCATTCTTTCTGGTTGTATCACAGCTTGGCATGGTTCCTGCTCTGCCCAAGACCGCAGGAAACTACAAAAGGTCGTGAATGTAGCCCAGTCCATCACGCAAACCAGCCTCCCATCCATTGGCTCTATCTATAATTCCCGCTGCCTCGGAAAGGCAACGAGCATAATTAAGGACCCCACATACCCCCAACATACTCTCTTACACCTTCTTCCATCAGGACAAAATACAAAAATTTGAGGTGAATTACCAACCGACTCAGGAATAGCTTCTTCCCTACTGCCATCAGACTTTTGAATGGACCTACCTCGTATTAAGTTGATCTTTTCTCTACATCCCAGTTATGACTGTAACATTACACTCTGTAGTCTCTCCTTCCTTCCCTATGTACGGCATGTGTTGTCTGTATCATAGATATCATAGAATTTACAGTGCAGAAGTAGGCCATTCGGCCCATCAAGTCTGCACCAGCTCTTGGAAAGAGCACCCTACCCAAGGTCAACACCTCCACCCTATCCGCATAACCCAGTAACCCCACCCAACACTACGGGCAATTTTGGACACTAAGGGCAATTTATCATGGCCAATCCACCTAACCTGCACATCTTTGGACTGTGGGAGGAAACCGGAGCACCCGGAGGAAACCCACGCACACACGGGGAGGATGTGCAGACTCAATACAGACAGTGACCCAAGCCGGAATCGAACCTGGGACCCTGGAGCTGTGAAGCAATTGTGCGATCCACAATGTTACCGTGCTGCCCATATCGCATGCAAGAAACAATACTTTTCACTGTATACTAATACATGTGACAATAATAAATCAAATCAAATCATGGACGCTGAGTTTGTGTTCTGTCAAGGTCAGTGAGCTCCTGACCTTATTAATGCCTTGGTCCAAACATGGACAAAAGAGCTGAATGCCACAGGTGAGGTGAGAGTGACTGCCCTTGACATCAAGGCAGCATTTGACCAAGTATGGTAATAAGGAGCCCTAGCTAAACTGGAGTCAATGGAAATCAGGGGGAAAACTCTCCGTTGGTTGGAGTCATACCTGGGCGAAAGGAAGATGGTTGTGGTGGTTCGAGGTCAGCGCTAGGACATCACTGCGGGAGTTCCTCAGGGTAGTGTCCTAGGCCCAACCATCTTCAGCTGCTTCACCAATGACCTCCCTTCATCATTAGGTCAGAAGTGGGGATATTTGTGGATGACTTCACAATGTTCAGCACCATTCACGACTCATCAGATAATGAAGCAGTCCATAACCAAATGCAGCAAGACCTGGACAATATCTAGGCTTGAGTTAACAAGTGGCAAGTTACATTTGCGCCACACAAGTGCCTGGAAATGACAATCTCCTACATAAGAGTATCGGACCACCACCCCGTGACATTCAATGGCATTACCATCACTGAATCCCCACAATCAACATCCTGGGGTTACCATTGATCAGAAACTACCATTGGAATAGCCATATTGATACTGTGGCTACCAGGGCAGGTCCTGCAGCGAGTAACTCACCTCCTGAACCCCCAAAGCCTGTCCAACATCTACAAGGCGCAAGTCAGGAGTGAAATGAAATACTCTCCACTTGCCTGGATGGGTGCAGCTCCAACAACGCTCAAGAGGCTCGACACCATCCAGGACAAAGCAGCCCACTTGATTGCTCCCCCTTCTATAAACATTCAAACCCTCCACCACCGGCGAACAGTGGCAGCCGTGTGTACCATCTACAAGATGCACTGCAGTAACTCACCAAGGTTCCTTAGACAGCACCTTCCAAATCCATGAGCACTACCATCTAGAAGGACAAGAGCACTTGGAGGTTCCCCTCCAAGTCACTCACCACCCTGGCATGGACAGCACGGCAGCACAGTGGGTAGCACTGTTGCTTCCCAGCTCCAGGTCCCAGGTTCGATTCCCAGCTTGGGTCACTGTTAGGTAATTTGGACATTCTAAATTCTCCCTCAGTGTACCCGAACAGGTGCTGGAATGTGGCGACGAGGGGCTTTTCACAGCAACTTCATTGTAGTGTTAATGTAAGCCTACTGGTGACAATAAAGATTATTAAATTAAATTAAATTAAATATAAAGCCGTTCCTTCACTGTCGCTGGGGGAACATTCTGGAACTCCCTCCCTAACAGCACAGTGGGTGTACCTTTACCTCAAGGACTGCAGTGGTTCAAGAAGGAAACTCACCACCACCTTCTGAATGGCCACTAGGGATAGGCAATAAATGCTGGCTTAACTAGTGGTGCCCACATCCCATAAATGAATTTTTAAAAAGACCATAAGACCTAGGAGCAGAAATAGGCTATTCGACCCAAACGTCAGCTCCGTCAGTCAATCATGTTTCTCATCCCCATTCTCCTGCCTTCTCCACATAACCTCTGATCCCGCTATTAATCAAGAACCTATCTATCTCTGTCTTAAAGACATTCAGTGACTTGGCTTCCCAACCTCTTGCAGCAAAGAATTCTACAGATTCACCACCCTCTGGCTGAAACAAAATTCCTCCTCCAGCATTTCCCTGCTCGAACTGATCCGGTCTTGTAACTCATTCAATGGCAAGATTGTGCATTGTTCCAGAGCATCTATCGAATCCCTACAGTGAAGAAGAGGGCCATTTGGCCCATCGAGTCTGTAATGACCCCCTGAGAGAGCACCCTACCCATTCCCCCGCCCTGTCCCCAGAATCCTCTCACCCCACTTAACTTGCACATCTTTGGTCACGAAGGGACAATTTCGCGTGGCGAACCCACCTAACCCACCTAAACTGCACATCTTTGGACTGTGGGAGGAAACCAGAGCACCCGGAAGAAACCCACGCAGACATGGGGGGGAACATGGAAACTCCACAGAGATAGTCACTCAAGGCAGGGCTGGGACCTTCATTTAAATAACATTTTATTGCAATTCATAGCAAATTGAAAAGCTGCCTCTCTTTGATCCAGCAGCTTGTGCAAAACGGCTAAATGTTGTCCTGGTCACTATTCTCCAGCATTCATGATCAGTAACCAAGCAAACACTCGCACACATAATTTGTTTAACTGGCTCATCATAAAGACAATTTAATTATGATTAATAAGGAAAAAAATGCTTTGTACAGGAAAATATAAAATCTGGCATCAGCTGCAAATTCTAAACATCTGAATGCTAAATGCTGGGCAACAGAGATTTGCATAAGCAGCAATTAAGGTACTTTATCATAAAGCAGATTGGAATGTCACTCATTCCCTGAGTGATCCTGTAAATATAATTTGAACATTGACTGTATTCACCTTTAATAGGGGCAGCACGGTAGCATTGTGGATAGCACAATTGCTTCACAGCTCCAGGGTCCCAGGTTCGATTCCGGCTTGGGTCACTGTCTGTGCGGAGGCTGCACAACCTCCCCGTGTGTGCGTGGGTTTCCTCCGGGTGCTCCGGTTTCCTCCCACAGTCCAAAGATGTGCAGGTTAGGTGGATTGACCATGATAAATCGCCCTTAGTGTCCAAAATTGCCCTTAGGGTTGGGTGGGGTTACTGGGTTATGGGAATGGGGTGGAGGTGTGGACCTTGGGTGGGGTGCTCCTTCCAAGAGCCAGTGCAGACTCGATGGGCCGAATGGCCTCCTTCTGCACTGTAAATTCTATGATAATCTATGAATAGTGTTGCCACGAATAAATACACTAAATTGCAAATGCCATAAATAAATGATTCAGGGCACTGAAGGATCTCTTGCAAGGTCCAGAAGGGGTGGAAACATCCCATATACATGGTCATGTGGATATAAGTGCATCCATTTTTCGTTATCATTCAGTTTGCAAATGACAACATATTCTCAGCAGAGCAAATGTGCAAGCCATTTGTTTCCCACAGTCCTTCATCATTTCTTTGCCTAATGTGGAAGGAATGTTAACCTGTGCCCGGGCACTGCCCAGACATGTCCCTCTAGCCCCCAGGGGGGCTATACATACCTCTGTGCTCCCGGAAGGATTCCCTCAACTGCCTCACGCCTGGCCCAACCTTCTGTGTGAATGTTTATTCAGGGGAATCATTTGGCAGGGGAGTGGAGGTGGGGCACTAATAGCGTTTAAATGCATTCAAATGTATTGATATGGGGTTCACATCCTTTACAGACGTCAATCTCAAAGTTGCCGGTGAGGGGTGGGTATAAAGAACAAAGAAAAGTACAGCACAGGAACAGGCCCTTCGGCTCTCCGAGCCTGTGCCAATCATGATGCCCTAACGAACAACAAAACCTTCTGCCCTTACTCGGCCAATATCCCTCTATTTCCTCCCTATGTACCCATCCAGATGCCTCTTAAATGTTGCTAATGTACCTGCTCCCACCACATACTCTGGCAGTGCATTCCAGGGACTCACCGCACTGTGTGTGAAAAACGTACCCCTCACATCTCCCTTAAACTTTCCCCCTCTCACCTGAACCTGTGCCCCCTTATAATTGACACTTCTACCCTTGAAAGAAGCCTTTGGCTATCTACCCTGTCTCTGCCTCTCAGAATTTTGTAGACCTTTATCAGGCCTCCCTTCAGCCTCCATCTTTCCAGTGAAAACAATCCTAGATTATTCAACATCTCCTAATGGTAAAATTGGGAAACACCATCTCTCCGGCGAGAACTACATTTCCCTATTCTCGCAATATTTTCCGCCTGTACCATCAATCCCGTGGACAGTGAGTGCGGGCTCAAGATCGCGGCCATTGTGGGTTTATCGTGCAAACCTTTAGCCAATTCTCTTACTGAGCCTGGTACAAAAAAGATCTCTCATGGAGTAGCCTTTGCGATGTCAGGAGAGTTCATAGAAAGTAACAAGCGGGCGATTTTCAAACTCCATTCACCGTCAGAGATAATGGCGACGTGGCAGGAAAATCCAAAGAGAATTGGGAGAATGCGTTTCCCGATTTTCCCCACACTCGCCAGTTATGTCATGAGGTTCACACCCATAAAGGGCAAGGACCTCATTTAAATAGACTTTGTTGTAATTAGCCAGCCCCCGTCACGTGATCCCCTCCCGCCCCCCACTGAAAGTTTAAAATTGCTTTTTAAAAACGAGATTCGGTCGCGTAGTTCCCACCGGGGACACAGCGGTAAGTACAGCCCCCGGGTCATGCCTGGGCAATGCCCTGGAACTGTCATAGCATTGCCCCTGGCACAGCTTGGCACTGCCAAATTGGTACAATGCCAGCCTAGCAGTGCCAACCTGTGCTAAGGGCAGTGCCAGTGAACTGTCCCTTGCGGGAGTCCCATGGTGGTGGGGGTGGGGTGGCTGCCATTTATGAGTGGTGGAGGGCGGGCCGGCAGCGATGGGGAACTTGCAGGCACGGAGGGCAGCAGGTACTGAGGGGTGGAATACCGGCGAAAGCTCCGCCATGGTGGAGGGGCGGGGGGAGGGTGGAGGCAATTGTCCAGGAGTGGGGGAGGGGGAGCCCCCAATGATTATTCAAGGGAGGATGGAGGGTTGAGATCCTGATACCCCCGTGGTGGGGGTAGGGAGAGTTACACTTCAGTGCTGATTGGGGCGCCCCAATCTCTGTGGAGCCGGGTGCCGGCCCTATCAGGCCCCGCCCTGCAAGAGTGACAGTGCAAACCATGGCCACTGAGAGGCTCAAGATCTGGACAGAAAACTGGTCTGTGCAGCTAGATATCTACAGGCCAGTTTTCATCCTGAGCTTGACATTTTGAAAAGGTAGGGCAAAATTCTGCCCAAGAAATACATTTCAAGGGCGTAACTAAAAACACAAAGTTCAGTAAAAATTTAAATCCGGGGTCAACTGTTGCGACTGCATTCAGGAGTGGCAGTCATCAGGAGCACGATTCCCAACTTTTCCTTCATGACATACGGAAAGCCATTATGGCATCTTGAACATTGGTCGGGACTTTCCACTCCCGTTCACATCGGGTGTGTTCGGCGTTAGGAGCAGAAAATATCGCGAGAAGACCAAAGTCACGTTTTACGTCAGCATGAAGGCTTGCCATGATCGTCTCATCCCCCACCCAATCAGTGACAGACTGCGTTTCCCACCATTCAATGTCAGGAACATCATTGTAATACATTTGCTGCTCATTATCGGGCTCATACGCAGGAATCATGCCCCCCATCAAAACATTCATATGCCGCGGCGTGATATCAGAATGGCGTGAATCATGGCTGGCTTCAAAAGGCGTATGCCTGGCAAACAGGCCTCCGTGGGGGACGTTTTGCCTGCGAAGGAAAGGGGAGGTTATTAATGCATGACAGGGGTCTGAGAAACAGGAGACATGACTCACAGCATTGTTGTCTGATGGATGACGAAGTGCTGGACCCTCGCCTGGTTTTTTGCCGCTGACTACACCATCAGCACGGCAATGATCAACATCCTCCCCAGCCAGCTGGATGGATCTCTCCTCAAAGTCCATGAGGGCATTGAGATCTGGCATCCCTCTGTCCATGCGGCATGGTGGTACAGTGGTTAGCACTGTTGCTTCACAGCTCCAGGGTCCCAGGTTCGATTCCTGGCTTGGGTCACTGTGCAAAGTCTGCACTTTCTCCCCGTGTCTGCGTGGGTTTCCTCCGGGTGCTCCGGTTTCCTCCCACAGTCCAAAGATGTGCAGGTTAGGTGCATTGGCCAGGCTAAATTGCCCTTAGTGTCCAAAAAAAGTTAGATGGGGTTACTGGGTTAAGAGGATAGGGTGGAGGTGTGGGATTAAGTGGGGCGCTCTTTCCAAGGGCCGGTGCAGACTTGATGGGTCGAATGGCCTTCTGCACTGTCAATTCTATGATCTATGATCTGGGACCGCTTCCTCGTGTTATGTGCCCGATTTTTCTGCATGAAAACAGATGGAAAGAGTGCAAGCAGGATGTGTGCCAGGGCAGATGATAAGAATGCCTGGCATTAGTAGATGGGAAGTAGGACCAGCGAGGTGATGAAGACATGACCAGCAGGGGAGATGAAGATGTTTATGGAAAAGCGAATGATGGTGTCCACTGATCTGGCAGTGAATGAGATCCTTGTGGGTGTGTCATGGGCATGCGAGTTTGTGAGTTAAGGGTGCTGAGAAGAGTGATTTACCCTGGCAGAACAAAGGAGATTAGTTATCGTCTTGCGGCACTGGATGGCTGTCTTCTTCTTCAGGGTGTTGGCACACATGATTGCTGGTATTACATAGATACATAGATATACAGAAGATAGGAGCAGTAGGAGGCCTTTTGGCCCTTCGAGCCTGCTCCGCCATTCATCACGATCATGGCTGATTTTTGTAAGGGCCCCGAAGAATCCAGCACGAGTTTAAAGGATACAAAATAATAACGTTTATTTACTATAACAATATATACATAACAGTAGCAGTAACTTCCCTTGCTACCTTCTCCTTCCTCTTGGTTCCTTACTGGCCAGCTTATTTATAGTAGGAGTTTCTCTGCCCCCCTCATTGGGGAAGTTCATACTCCCATAGGATTGTGGGATAGTCATTAGTCCCCAGCCAATCGTCAGTAGGCAGGTTACAACACTGATCATCCAACTCAATAGCCTAATCCTGCTTTCTCCCCATAGCCTTTGATCCCATTCTCCCCAAGTGCTATATATAGCTGTCTCTTGAATATATTCAAAGTTTTAGCATCAACGACTTCCTGTGATAATGAATTCCACAGGCTCACCACTCTTTGTGTGAAGAAATGTCTCCTTATCTCTGTCCAAAATGGTTTACCCTGAATCCTCAGGCTGTGACCCCTGGTTCTGGACACACCCATCATTGGTAACATCTTCCTTGCATCTACCCTGTCTAGTCCTGTTAGAATTTTATCAGTCTCTATGAGATCCCCCCTCATTCTTCATAACTCCAGCGAGAACAATCCCAACCTAGTCAATCTCTCCTCATATGACAGCCCCGCCATCCCTGGAATCAGTCTGGTAAACCTTTGCTGCACTCCCTCGAGAGCAAGAACATCCTTCCACAGAGGAGGAGACCAAAACTGCACACAATACTCCAAGTGTGGCCTCACCAAGGCCCTGTATAATTGCAGCAACACATCCCTGCTTCTATACTCGAAACGTCTTGCAATGAAGGCCAACATGCCATTAGCCTTCTTTACTGCCTGCTGCACCTGCATGCTTACCTACAGCGAATGGTGCACGAGGGCACCCAGGTCCCGCTGCACACTCCCCTCTCCCAATTTACAACCATTCAGGTAGTAATCTGCCTTCCTGTTTTTGCTTCCAAAATGAATAACCTCACACTTATCCAAATTATACTGCATCTGCCATTGGTTAGCCCACTCGCCCAACCTGTCCAGATCTTGCTGTAGGATCCCTGCATCCTCATCACAATTCACCCTCCCACCTAATTTGGTATCATCTGCAAACTTTGAGATGTAACATTTTGTTCCCTCGTCCAAATCATTAACATATATTGTGAATAGCTGGGATCCCAGCACCGATCCCTGTGGTACCCCACTGGCTACTAACTGCCAATTTGAAAAGGACCCATTAATCTCTACTCTTTGTTTCCCCTCTGCCAACCAGTTTTCTATCCACCTCAATACATTTCCCCCAATCCCTTGCGCCTTAATTTTGCACAATAATCTCTTATGCTTGACTTTGTCAAACGCCTTCTGAAAGTCCAAATATAACACATCGACTGGCTCCCCCCTGTCGACTGTACTGGTTACCTGTTCAAAGAATTCCAACAGATTTGTCAAGCATGATTTTCCCTTCATAAATCCATGCTGACTCTGACTGATCCTGCCACTGCTTTCTAAATGTTCCGCTATAAAGTCCTTGATAATGGATTCAAGCATTTTCCCCACTTCCGATGTTAGGCTTACTGGTCTATAATTCTCTGCTTTCTCTCTACCTCCCTTTTTGAATATCGGAGTGATGTGAGTTACCCTCCAATCTGCAGGGACAATTCCAGAGTCTATAGAATCCCGTAAGATGACCACCAATGCATCCACTATTTCCAGAGCCACCTCCTTAAGCATTCTGGGATGCAGATTCTCAGGCCCTGGGGATTTATCCGCCTTCAATCCCATCAGTTTTCCCAGCACCATTTCTCTACTAATGTTGATCTCCCTCAGTTCTTCTCTCTCACTAAACCTTTCATTCTCCAACATTTCTGTGATCTGATTTGTTCCTCATTTGTGAAGACAGAACCAAAGTATGTATTCAATTGCTCAGCCATTTCTTTGTCCCTTATTATGCATTCCCCTGTTTCTGTCTGTAGTGGGCCTACATTTCTCTTTACCAATCTCTTTTTCTTCACATATCTATAGAAACTCTTCGTGTCAGTCTTTATGTTCCCTGCAAGCTTCCTTTCGTCCTGTACTTTCCCCTTCTTAATCAATCCCTTCGTCCATCTTTGCTGAATTCTAAACTGCTCCCAATCCTCAGACCTATTATTTTTCTTGGCCAATCTGTATGATTCTTTCTTGTATCGGAAACTATTTCTAATTTCCTTTGTAAGCCATGGATTGTCCCTCATACCCCTTTGCTTTTGTGCCAGACAGGAATGAACAGTTGCTGTAGTTCCTCCATGCTTTCCTTGAATGTTTGCCATTGTCTATCCACTGTCATCCCTTTAAGTAACTCTCCCCAATCTATCAAGGCCAACTCACGCCTCATATCCTCATAGTTCCCTTTATTAAGATTCAGTACCCTAGTCTCCGAATCAACTACTTCACTCTCCATCTTGATAAGAAATTCTATCATTTTATGGTCGCTCATCCCCAAAGGGTCTCATACAGCCAGAATGGCAATGATTCCCTTCTCATTACACAGTACCCAGTCTATGATGGGCCTGCGCTCTAGTTGGTTCCTCCACATATTGGTCAAGAAAACCATCCCGTATACACTCCAGGAATTCCTCCTCTACGGCATTGTGGCTAATTTGATTTGCCCAATCTATGTGAAAGTTAAAATCACCCATGATCACCGATATTCCCTTATTACATGCATCTCTAATTTCTTGTTAATGCCATTCCCAACTCACCAGTACAGTTTGGGGGTCTATATATGACACCCACAAATGGTTTTTGTCCCTTGGTATTTCTCAACTCTACCCATACAGATTCCACATTGTCAGCGCTAATATCCTTTCTCAATATGGTGTTAATTTGCTCTTTAACCAGCAGTGCCACGCCACCACCTTTATTTATGCTTGTCCTTCTTAAATACTGAGAACCCTGGGACATTCAGTTCCCATCCCTGTTCACCCTGCAGCCATATCTCCGTAATCCCAATTATATCATACCCATTTATATCTATCTGCGCAATTAGTTCATCCACTTTATTGCAAATGCTCCGTGCATTAAGGCACAGAGCCTTTAAGTTTGTTTTCTTCACAATGCTTGTCTTGCTCCCAATATTTTTCTCTACTGCCCTGTTTGAATTTTGTCCTTGGTTTCTCCACCTATCATTTTTCCTATTCACTTTCTACCTTTTGCTTTTGTCCTGGCTCCCTCTTTCTCTGACTCCTTGTGTAGGTTCCCACCCCCCTGGCATATTAGTTTAAGCCTTCCCCAACCGCTCTAGCAAATAGCCCCACTCGGACATCAGTTCCAGTCCTTCCCAGGTGTAACCCGTCCAGTTTGTACAGGTCCCAGCTCCCCCAGAACCAGTCCCAATCCCCCAGGAATCTGAAACTCTCCCCTGACACCATCTCTTCAGCCACGTATTCATCCTATATATCCGGTCATTTCTACTCTGACTAGCACGTGGCACCGTTAGTAATCCTGAGATCACTACCTTCAAGGTCCGATTTCTTAACTTCCTTCCTAGCTCCCTGTATTCTGCTTTTAGGACCTCATCCCTTTTTTTACCCATGTTGTTTGTACCGATGTGTTCCACGACCACTGGCTGTTCACCCTCCCCCTCAAGAATGTCCTGTACCCGCTCCGAGACATCCTTGACCCTAGCACTAGGGAGGCAACATACCATCCTGGAGTCTCGTTTGTGGCCACAGAAACGCCTGTCTATTCCCTTTACAATTGAATCCCCTATACCTATTGCACTGTCACACTTATTACTCTTCCCCTCTGCAACAGAACCAACCATTGTGCCACGAGTTTGGCTGTTGCTGTTTTCCCCTGAGAGACCATTCTCCTCAACAGTATCCAAAATGGTATATCTGTTCTGCAGGGGAATGGCCACAGGAGATTCCTGCACTACCTGCCTCGCTCTCTTGCTCTGTCTGGTGGTCACCAATTCCCTTCCTGCCTGTGGAGTCTGAGCCTGCGGTGTGACCACCTCTCTATACGTGCTATCCTCGATACTCTCCGACTCACGGATGCTCCACAGTGTCTCCAGCCACCGCTCCAGCTCTGAAACTCGAGCTTCCAGGAGCTGTAACTGGAGATACTCCCTGCACACATGCTGACCCTGGGAACAGGCTGCCACATGCAGCAAGAGGAGCAGGCCACGCCTTGGAGCTGTCCTGCCATGATTTATTCCTTTAAATTAAACCTTTGAAATTAAACTTTAAAAAGATGTTTTTCTGTCAGATTAAATCCAATCCCCATATACTATTTAATTAGATTTTTTTTTTAAAGTGAGTATTTATCTCTCTTGATCTGACAACAAATTAAAAATAGTTAATGAGTTGAAATTAAAATAGTTATTTAAATCAACTTAAAAATAGTAATTTAAATCAACCCAAATTATTTATTTAAGTCAAATTAAAAAATAGCAATTCAAATCAACTTAAAAATAATAATCTAAGTCAAATCAAAACTAGTATTTAAATCAGTCACTCCAGATATTCAAATTTAGCCCAACCTGTCTTTCAGCCAATTAGGTCACAGCCTCGTGTGACGTCACTTTACCAGGTTTTTTCAATTTTGAAACAGACAAACAGCTGTCTTACTGGATAGCGCTCTTTACTTAAGTCTCGCCCTCTCTCTCTCCGCGCTCTTTTTTGAAGTCTCGCCCCTGTCTCTCCGCACTCTTTACTGATGTCTTCCCCTCTCTCTCTCCACGCTCTTTACTGAAGTCTCACCCTCTCTCTCTTTGCACTCTTTATTGAAGTCTCACTCTCTCTCTCTGCGCTCTTTACTGTAGTTTTGCCCTCTCTCTGTCCGCTCTTTACTGAAGTCACGCACTCTCTCTCTCTCCTCGCTCTTTATTGAAGTCTCGCCCTCTCTCTCTCCGCGCTCTTTAATGAAGTCTTGCCCTCTCTCTCTTTACTGAAGTCTCGCCTCTCTCTCTCTCTCCGTGCTCTTTTCTGAAGTCTCGCCCTCTCTCTCGCCGCGCTCTTTATTGAAGTCTCGCCATCTCTCTCCGCGCTTTTTACTGAAGTCTCGCCCCCTCTCTCTCCGCGCTCTTTACTGAAGTCTCGCCTCTCTCTCTCTTCGCGCTCTTTACTGAACTCTCGCACCCTCTCTCTCCGCGCTCTTTATTGAAGTCTCGCCTCTCTCTCTCTCCGCGCTCTTTACTGAAGTCTCGCCTCTCTCTCTCCGCGCTCATTACTGAAGTCTCGCCTCTCTCTCTCTCCGTGCTCTTTACTGAAGTCTCGCCCTCTCTCTCTCCGTGCTCTTTACTGAAGTCTCGCTCTCTCTCTCTCTCCACGCTCTTTAATGAAGTCTCACCTCCCACCCTCCACGCTCTCTATTGAAGTCTCGCCCTCTCTCTCTCCGCGCTCTTTATTGAAGACCCGCCTTTCTCTCTCCATGCTCCTTATTGCCTCCCATGATGAGTTTGTGACCTTGCTGCCAGGTTTTCACCCTTAGCATGGGTAGATTATGTCATACTGGGCCTGAACAGCTTCAAAGATTCGGGCGACACGGTGGCACAGTGGTTCACACTGTTGCCTCACAGCGCCAGGGACCCGAGTTCAATTCCGGCCTTGGGTGAATGTCTGTGTGGAGTTTGTACGTTCTTCCTGTGTCTATGTGGGTTTCCTCCGAGTGCTCCGGTTTCCTCCCATAGTCCAAAAATGTGCAGCTTAGGTGGATTGACCATGCTAAATCGCCCCTTAGTGTCCAAAGACTTTCAGGTTAGGTAGGGTTATGGGGATAAGGCAGCACTGTAGGCCTGGGTATGGTGCTCTTTCAGAGGGTTAGTGCAGACTCAATGTGTCGAATGGCCTCCTTCTGCACTGTAGGAATTCTATGATTCTTTTCAGGGAGGCATCGGAGAATTTCTGTGCCGACTTCTTGGCAGCCCTCACATCTGCGAAATGTCGTTGGTATTTCTTTTATGTATTTTTCATGGGATGTGGATGTTGCTGATAAGACCAGCATTTGTTGCCCAACCCTAATTGGAGTGGCTTGCGAGACCACATTTAAGAGACAATTAAAAATCAAAAATTGCGATGGATCTGGAGTCATCTGGAGGCCAAACCAGGTGAGCATGCCTACAGTGATGATGGGGTGGGCGAATCAGAAGTCGGCCCATCAGAGAAATGGGGCTGGATTCTCCGCTCCTCAACGCCGAAATCGCGTTCGGCAAGGGGGTGGAGAATCCCCGATGACGCCAAAGTCGAGGCCAGTGCCGCTTTGCGATGCTCCGCCCCCGGAAAAGCGGCGAACTCCGCGCCATATACCCATGGCCTCAGGCCATTGCCTGAGACCCGCCCCATGATGCTCTGTCCCCGACCTGCTGAGTTCCCGAAGGCGTGGGACACGGGTGGTCTCACCCGTCGTGAACTTAGCGTGGCAGCTGCAGACACAGTCCGGCGCTGCCACAGTCGGAGGAGGACTGATCCGCGGGCAGGGGGGGCTTCATTCGGGGCTGGGTGCACTGTGGGCAGGCGGTCCGGGGCGCGTGAGCGGCCAAAGGGGGGTACTACTTTTGCTGTCCAAGTCCGCGGGCTGAGTCCGCCATTAAGCACGGCGTGGCTGCTGCAGGCCACCGCCGTGTGCATGCTCGGCCCCGGACCCGGCAATGCTTCGGGATATATCGGCAGCTAAAGCTAGGAGCTCTACGCTGCCTCCCTGCTAGCCCCCAGGTTCCGTGGTGTAAAACACAACCGTTTTCACGCCGGCGTGGGGGCTTAGTCTCCCAAACAGAAAATCCAGCACCATGATGTAGAACATGTGGCAGAAAATTTTTGCAACTAAATGCCACACTATGCAAAAGGAAAAGTCACCATTGTTGTCAGCAGGCTTAGTGCCGCATTTATCACCCATCACCAGCCTTCGTTGATTTCCGGGAAAATCTCGCCCAGTCCCCAAGCCAAGAGAGCATTTACCAGTGCTGAAGATCTATTTACAAATCATTGGGAAACCATTACATCCAGTAACCCCAATGGCCACCCCAAGACCAAAATGAAATCAACGTGAGTCAGAAATATATGACTGTATGTCACAAATTGTGGTCAACATCTCTTGTGTGGATCCAATTTCAGCATGAAACATTGCCATTTTAAAGTGAGTTGAAGAGCAAAAACTGGGATCAATTATATCAAAATTAGGTTATAAGATGTTTGCGTTCACATAGCACATGATAACAACACCTAATTGTTACAAAGTATGACTGAATGTTGTCGAAGCATTTTGTCTTGCACTCATCATGACAAATGCAAGAATGTTTATACAATTTATACAACAGGAGAAGAGGGGGCTGATTGCTTGCCAACTAAACACTGAAACGCTGCAGATTTGCCATGGAGAAAGCAAAGGGGGACTCTAGGCTCCTCAATCTACTGGGTAATTCCAAAACATTTCAGGGCTTAAACATATTCCTTTTATATGCAGATCACGGGTCACTGTGCATGACTGTGTGTCACTTTGGCATGCACAAATGAGATATTTTACAACTGATTATCTTAAATTGGTTCTATGGTTCTATAGTATTAAATCACTTTCTATGTGAACACAATTGGGGATGATCATGTAACATTCGATCTAACATTTCATTGTGAAGTAAAGGTGAGTATAATTGAGTATTAAAGAAAGGGCGACATTGTGGCACAGTGGTTCGCACTGCTGCATCATAGTGCCAGAGATCTGGGTTCAATTCTGGCCTTGCGTAACTGTCTGTATTGACATGTGATTGTCCCTTTGAAAAAAGTGTGCTTTATCAATTGGCTGCAGTGATGTCATTGAGTGGGTAGAGCTGGGCTCTGCTCTGCTTTTTACTTTTGTTTTGTGCTGAAAGCTGTTTTGGCTCTGTGTTTAGTTTTGCTTTCAGTTGGAGAGCTGTATTCAAAGCAAGCAGGTGTGTATTGATCTCTCTGCAATCTAAAGAATGTCTCCAGATCACTTGATGATTTCAAAGTAATACCTGTTTCTGTAGAGAATGCAAACCAACTAACTGTCTTTGTTAAAAAGGTTTTTTTGACTTATGGATGTTGTTTGGAAAGATATTAAGGGTTATCTATAGAGTACTGTATCTTTTTGGGGGTTATCAGGGTTGGTATCAGGGCAGGTTTGGGCAGCACGGTAGCACAAGTGGATAGCACTGTTGCTTCACAGCGCCAGGGTCGATTCACCGCTGGGTCACTGTGTGGAGTCTGCACGTTCTCAATATGTCTTCGTGGGTTTCTTCTGGGTGCTCCGGTTTCCTCCCACAGTCCGAAGGCGTGCAGGTTAGGTGGATTAGCCATGCTAAATCGCTCTTAAGTGTCCAAAAAGGTTAGGAGGGGTTATTGGGTTACGGGGATAGGGTAGAAGTGAGGGCTTAATGTGGGTCGGTGCAGACTCGATGGGCCGAATGGCCTCCTTCTGCACTTTATGTTCTATGTTCTATGGTAGCTGATAAGATGTTTACTGTAGGTTTATAAACTGGATTCATAGAATAAACATTGTTTTTGTTTAAAAATACTTTTAGTTTTCTGTTGCATTCCACCTGTAAAGTAGGCCCTTGTGCTCCCCATAACCAAAATCTATTAAAAGGTGTGGGCCAGGCGAACTCCACAATATACTTTGGTGTTCTCTAAACCCTGGCCCATAATAGTATGGAGCTTGCACCTTCTCCCCGTTTCTGCATGGATTTCCTCCAGGTGCTCCAATTTCCTCCAACAGTCCAAAGAAGTGCAGATTAAGTGGATTGGCCATGCAAAATTGCCCCTTAATTTCCAAAGTTGAGCAGGTTAGGTGGGGTTACGGGGAAAGGGTGGGGGAGTAGGGCTAGGTCGGGTATTCTTTCCAAGGGTCGGTGCAGATTCATTGGGTTGAATGGCCTTCTTCTGCACTAGAGGAATTCTATTCTATGAATGTCACTGTAGCTGTCAGCGCACACAGGACTGATCAGCAACTGCTGCCCAATCGCGGAATCATATCGAACAGTACACATTTTGTTCTGCGTTTTGCAAGCATGGGCTGGCTGAGTATGGTCTGTACTCTGACTATTGCAAACAGCTAAAGGGACATGCTGTTGACTTGAGCAGTCAGCCATTGTGACATATAGCCTGCATATCTGGTACTGCATGGGCACTGACATTCATACATGACATAGCCACCACTCTCAGTGGTCCTGCTGGTACTGGCGAGCTGTCGAACCTCTGATTGGCTGACAGCTCTCGGTGGGCGGGGGGAAGGGGGGCAAGATCTCAATCCTGCACTGGGTTTAATTCAACTGGAAGCCGGACGTGACCTAGCTGAGTGCCTGATAGTTACAAAAGTTCCACCAAGACTCATGAAAATGATTGGCACAGAGTTCTCACCATTTTCCCACCTGATGGATGGGAACCCCGACTCGAATACTCGAAAACCCTTGGAATTTTTCTTACAGTCACGCAGCTTGCAAAAGTAAAGGCTTTTCATTATCTTTTATTTATGGTCAAATTCTAAAGTCCATTAGTTGCTTGAACACAAAGTGTTAAATCAAACTAATGCAAAATCATGATTGTATAGAATGGTTATGCACTTAAATATAGACCATCTCATGAATGTACTTCCATCATCAGGTTCTAATGCACCAAATAACTCGCCTAGAGATAATGGCTTTTCTTAATTATTAAACTCTTTGAGTACTGGAATTATAGATAAGCCGTTATAAATAATAGAAATATGGGCGCAGATCTTGACCGGGTATCCATAATTAACAAATTGCAGCAACATGATGGCTGCATCAAATTTCTGCATGTATGTTAGAAATGAATTAAGAAGTGTGGAAAGAGTTAAATGAAAAGTAGAATTGGGTGAACAATAATGTATTGCGTTATCACAAAAGTGTTTGAGAATATGCTTTCCAAGTTTGACATTTTCATAAATCAATATTGCCAATCTAAATATATTATTCTAAAGTCCGAATGTGGTCTTAAACTAGACAGAGATCATAAGCATTTTAAACAGTTCTTCTGGGTCCTGGAAATTATGTATAACAAAGACACAACGCTGTAACACAATGATGACATCAATGATGCAATTAGTTTGTAAGTCCCGTCCAGAATCTTGGGCGGAATTCTCCGCAATCGGCGCGATGTCCGCCGACCGGCGCCAAAAACGGCGCGAATCAGTCCGGCATCGCGCCGCCCCAAAGGTGCGGAATCCTCCAAATCTTGAGTGGCAGAGCCCTAACCTTGAGGGGCTAGGCCCGCGCCGGACTGATTTCCTCCCCGCCAGCTGGTGGGAAAGGCCTTTGGTGCCCCGCCAGCTGGCGCAAAACTGACTTTGCCGGGCGGCGCATGCGCGGGAGCGTCAGCGGCCGCTCACGGCATCCCCGCGCATACGCGGTGGAGGGGGTCTCTTCCGCCTCCCCCACGGTGGAGACCATGGCGAAGGCGGAAGGAAAAGAGTGCCCCCACGGCACAGGCCCTCCCGCGGATCGGTGGGCCCCGATCGCGGGCCAGGCCACCGTGGGGGCACCCCCTGGGGCCAGATCACCTCGTTGCCCCCCCCAGGACCCCAGAGCCCGCCCGCGCTGCCTTGTCCCGCCGGTAAGAGAGGTGGTTTAATCCACGCCGGCGGGACAGGCATTCCAGCAGCGGGACTTCGGCCCATCCGGGCCGGAGAATCGCCGGGGGGGGGGGGGGGGGGGCGCCAACCGGCGCGGCGCAATTCCCGCCCCCGCCGAATATCCGGTGCCGGAGAATTCGGCAACAGCCGGGGGCGGGATTCACGCCAGCCCCCCGGCGATTCTCCGACCCGGCGGGGGGTAGGAGAATCCCGCCCCTTGTCCCTGCTGTGAGCTCCTCTAGCCTTCTGAAGATTAATCTCCCATAGGGGCTGGTTTAGCTCATTGGGCTAAATCACTGGCTTTTAAAGCAGACCAAGGCAGGCCAGCAGCACAGTTCAATTCCCGTACCAGCCTCCCCGAACAGGCGCCGGAATGTGGCGACTAGGGGCTTTTCACAGTAACTTCATTGAAGCCTACTTGTGACAATAAGCAATTTTCATTTCATTTCATTTTCATTCTCGATTCCGGTCATCTAATCATCTCTTGCCACTTTGCTGAATCATTGGTAGAGATTTTTGTCACACTGATTCAGCTCCCTCTCTCTCTCTTTCTCTTTCTCTCCCAAAACCTCTCCACCCAAAACTTTTACTCCCCTTCTCCTTTAAAAGCTCTCCTGAAAATTTCACTCTTCCACGAAATTAACTAAATTAAATATACTTAATTTCTTTACCTTCGCCTTCCTGAGTGGGCATTCATTCCCAATCATCATCTGTAAAGTACTTTGGTGCATGGTTTTAACATTGTTGCTATGCATTGTGATTTCATTAGTGCTGAGCCACTGAGAATGTCGTCTGCACAATTGCAACTAGCCAAGCATTAAAATCTTAAGTTAGAAAGATCCTGTTTAATCTTTTCCTCTATTACCTTAAATGACCAGAAAGAACATTTCTTGCTAGTTTTATTTGTGCCTGTTCATCACTCACTCCCTGAGGATTAACTTTTTTTTAAAGTTCATGGGCACACAAATTGAATATGTTTTGTTCTCAAAGGCTAAATTGACATTTCTAGTCTTATAACTTAAGAGATAAGGGTGAGGTACCCATGGATATTTTCCTGCAGTTACTGAAAAAAAGCTCTCTTAAAAAGTGAAGGCAATATTCACTATTCTAACAAGGACAGATAAACCTAATTTATGCTCATTTAACCTTATTTGAGATTTGTTATAAAATCAACATTCAAAAATTCCTTGCCACAAAAATTAATAAAGGCTATCTCTAAAGTTAACAGATGTGCACGTTAACTGAATTATGCAACTTGTGTATGATTTACTTATGCTAATTAGGCCACAACTGAGACGTCCCTAGTACTTAAAGTGAAACCTAAAACTTTATGTTTGATTTTGCCACAAATTGGGCAGAGTTTTTCTGCCAGTAGTCTTCTCTTAGCCCTTCCAGCATTTCCTGCCAGAAGTGAGGGAACTGTGTAAATACTGAAAGGCAGGAATACATTCTACAAAGTATTCCCAATCAGTTGTACCCAGGCAATACCAGTTGCACCCAGGCAATACCAGTTGCACCCGGCTGTTCAACGGGAGATGGATTCTTCCGCTGAGACAAAGGCCCCACAATCTTCCTTTTGATTCCTCATGGCGGAGACAGCTAACTGTCTTCGGATGGATGCACATCCTTTGACAAAGGCTGAGTGAAGAGGGAGGAGGTCATGTGACATGAGCCTCTGGCTTGTGGAACAAGTAATATTGCCTTGTTGAACTGCAAAGCTCAATCTGCTGTATCTAAGTAGCTGCACCACAGAAGAGGAGCGCACTCCCAGGTTGAACACCTGTCCCCATCTACACTTCTTCTGCTGGAAGTTCTGTGCCACCGTCTGCAAGAGTGATCCATCAACGCTACCGGGAAGGTGAATCCTACAGCATCGCCGAGCTCTCTGAAGGGATGACTCATTGGGCTTTGATTTTGGACTCTGGAATCCATTTGAAGAAAATATTTACTTTCTCTGTGATCTCGGCACTATAGAGCTTTCATTTCTCTGTCACTCGCTTCAAAGCCTGAGCGCTGAGGCAACTTTGCAAACCTCCTTTCGCGATTTAGATCCTTTGAATTCATCCCACCTCATGCTTGTTGTGCAGTTATTGATGGAAAATTGGACCACACAAAATCAGAGAGGTGGGAAATACACCACCACTTTTCAATCAAATCAAAATGGACAGTGGCGAGAGGTGAATGTGGTGTTGGGTGCTCTGGTGCACAGATGAGCCAACACAGTTGTATGTGGTACAACTCTATTTTATTTTAACTCTCATAATACAGTTCGTTCTGGATACTCTGCACGTGCTGTCTCCCTGAGTGTGTCTGGTAGCAGGTCTGCCCTGGTCTTCCTCTCCAGCTAATACTGACCACCGGGGGTCGTGTCTGTGCTTTTATATCTTTCTGTCATTGGTTGTGGTGTTGTGTGTTCTGATTTGTCTGTTGGTGTGTCTATCATGATGTGTGTGTTTGAATATCATGACATTCCCCCTTTTTACAAAGATATGTGCCTACGTGGTTATAAATATAATCGTGTCGTGAGTGCATCTCAGAGTGTGTGCGTGTGTTGAGTACAGCGTGTGTATATGATGTAACTATTTACATGGGGCGATGTCTGGTGCGTCACACTAACAAGGTTGTACCATAACAAAACATGGATGCGAGAGAAAAAAAAAAACTTGTACAGTGGTCCGGTCAGACGATACCTGGAACAATAAACAACAACAGGTTATAATACAGAAGTGTTTGACTTTTTGAACGTATGAACAGCGTTATAAGTCCAGTCTAATGGGTGACCGCCTCAAGAATGGGCTGGTCCTCAAGCCGGTTCAGCTGTGGAGATTTGGGGTCACACTGGTTCACCTTGGACTGTTGGAGGTGATGCTGTTGCCGAAGTCTCTACTTTACCATTTGTTGTACTTCGTGCAGTGCTTGGTTTTTCATTCGTGCAAATATAACATTCAACATCTTTGTTAGTGTTGCCTTGGCTGTGGTTTGGTTCTGGTGGCGATGGAAGGGGCATGATCCATGGCATCTCCACGAAGTCATCCTTGGGAACCAGTGGAGGATCCGGCGTGTGCGTACGGTTCAGTTGCGAGCGTGGAAGGCGGCGCAAAGCTCGCTGATTGCGCCTACGCACCAATCCATCCGCCCTGCATGCCAGGAACAAGGTGGAGTCTTTTTTCTTTTTATGTTTGTGGTGGATGGCATCTTGTAGCCGATGGGTCGTTGCCATCGAAGTAGCACCATCACTAATATCATGCAAGGCGATGACTGTGCCAGATGTGGAAGTTGGCCGAGACTGTGCACGCTGGTTCCGGCCACCTGCTGTGCCGGAAGGGCGACTCCGCAGAGAAACGTCGAAGCATGTCGCCTTGGAGAGAGAATTGTTGCTCGCATCAGCGTCTGGCGATGGCGCGAATTGGTGTGTCCATCTTGGACCGCCGGTGCTGGTTGCCACTGCCGACCCAGTGGGACTGCCACGCGATCCATTCCCTGTCGCCGTGGCATCCGCCGTCACCCTGAGCGTGCCATCGCCGAGGCCGCGACACCGCCCGTCCGGAGCAAGGTCTGGCGTGCACGAATCAGAGTCGGTGCTTGGCTGCTCCCCATCTGGAGTCCGGTCTGCCTTCCGTCGATGCCCCCCGTCCGGAGTCCCAACAGGTTCACTGGAGGCAGCCGAGATTCCCTGAAGCTGCACTTCTGGAGTCGGAACATGCAGGAATGCACCAACCAGTGGAGAGGCTCGAGCCATCGAGGGTGGAAGCGGTGCGCCGCCACCGCAGTCGTCAGTGGTCCCACCGTGATCGTCGAGTGCCTCGGTACGCACTAGGCGAGGTCTGTCACCTTGCACCTTTTGCATGGGAAGTGGGATGCTGTCGTCACTCGTCTCACATCCCGTGGATAGATCCTCATTAGCAGCTTGCTGTTCACTAGGGATGGGTAAATTGTCAGAGTTTTCATCTGGTGGTGCACACCATGTCAGTGGACTGTCATTGTCTTGCCGTTGTCCTTCATTTGGGCTTTTCTTCTTTGGAATTTTAAATCTTCCCCCAGACATTACAGAACCTTGTTTATTACCCCCAAATTCTCCCATATGTATGGTCTTGAATATAGGATCCAATGTTTCTATCGACATTGTACTATTTTCCAAAGAACATTCCGTTTCACTTTTCTTCTCAGGTACCTCATATGTATCTTTGTCTAATGTACATGCCTTCATGGTCTCTGGGTCTGATTTTGCTGGGACTGGCATGATCACAGTCTCTCTTTTACTGTTCTCAATTGCCCACATTATACTCCCCATACATAACTGCTTAATCACTGGGGTTAGTGTGGTACAATGGATAATCAGGTCGACCTTATCTGCATCTTCACCATTAGTGGAAAGCACACTTGGTTCACTTGAAACTGCTGTGGGTTTTAAATTCGTTATCTGGCTACTCGATGTCGGTGTCCTCAGGATTCTTGCTCCAATGTTCTGCTCATTTATCAGTGGAGTGTGTATAGGTTCAATGCAATTAATGTTCCCCTCAAGGTTTGAAGAGTCATTACTGACTAACTGCTGGTCTCCGAAGTTGGGACTTTGCGGCGTTGTGTTGAAGGGAGACATTTGTCCCTGCTGTAGATATGATTCAGGTTGTGTTATTTCCATTACCTGAGGATCAATGTCTTGTCCATTTTTTCGATCCGTACTAAAACATTGGCAATTCTCAGTCTGCTCCTTGTAAGTTAAACATTCAATTAATTTCTTTAGCAGATCCTCAGCATCCTTCTGTGGCCGTGCAGCATTATTAATCTCTGTTCGGCTATAATGATCCTGAAGGTCAGCGCATAAACCTATTTTCTTCGGGCTTGGAAGAGGCGATTCCTTTGGCTTGTCTTCAGTTGGGCTTGAACAGTCTTCAGCGCTGTGCCCTTCATTGTAGCATGAGAGACCGTCATGGTCATGCTGCTGTGTAGTGGAGCATGGTAGGCTGTTATAGCCTTCTTGCTGTTCACGTGAGCATGGCAGACTTGCATCGTCTGCCGCTGGTTGGTCAGGAGAGGTTGCTAGACCCTCATGGTCTTGTTCCTGCAAGGACTGCGCATCGGAGTCAAGCGTTTCTTCTATCGTGTAGGCTGTCCACGAGCTCTCTGTGGAGGCTTGTGACACTGGAGTCACTTCTTGTTCGTGCAAGGACTGCACTCTGGAGTCTTGCATGTCTTCTTTCATAGAGTCGGGAACGCTGAGCGGGACGTGGACCATGCTCTGTGTGGCAGCAGGCCACTCTCTGTGGGCTTGCACCGCTCCCTGTCTGTTAATGTCAGGCTGCAGCATCATCCGGCACTGATAAGTTGGGACGTCATATCTGCTGGGTTGAAGATCTTCAAATCCGAAAAATGAATCCGCATCCGCGTCGGATTCAATGTGGGGGCCGCCAATGTGCAACACGAAAGGTTCGTCCGAGTCATAGTCGTCTAGGACCATGGAGCTGTCATTGGGCTCGCGAGGTCCGGAAACACTGTAAAGATCGTCATCGAAGTATTCGAGGTCGGAATCATCGGCTTGTGCGTAGGTAACTGCTTGTCGGAGGGTTCTTCAGAGGTCAAATTCATCTCCTGGGTCAATTTGCGGCAATGTGCTGTCATTCCAGGTGAGGGAAGGTTGTTTTACAGCTTTAACAGATTTTTGTTTTTTTGATTTGGGACGTTTCCCTTTTAAATTGGATTTGGGACGTTTCCCCTTTAAATTGGTGCGGTCTGGGGCCTCTGACATCCTGACGCTCGGTATGTAGCACGTAGGAAGCGACTGCGCATGCTCAGATTGCTGTTCCTTTACCGATGGCCGTTTTCTTGACTGCGCATGCGCAGCATCTCGCGCATGCGCAAACGAAACTTCCGGTTCTGCGCACTGCTCGCGCAACTGTGCTAGCGTGATACCTTTAGCAAGATGGCCGCCGACCTCGACCCAGCCCTCTCTCAGGCCCGGGATTTCGGCCTCTGGGAATTCGGGCTCCGGGATCCCAGCCACGAGGTGAGTACTGCAGCTTTTCTTACCTTTACTTGCCGATTGGATTGCGTTTTCTTCACAGTACTTGGAAAATTTGTCCAGGACTACCTGGTAATCATACCTTTGCTGCCTCCTGAAGAACCTGAACCTTGTGAATATTTCTCTTGCCCTTGCACCGGCGATGGTGAGGAGAAATTCAATTTTTTCGCTATCATCCAGGTCTTGGAGTTCAGCTGCCACCAGGAACAATTCGAACACTTGCCGGAATCGCCATCAGTTTTTGCGGAGATCGCCGTAGCACTGGAGCGGCTGCGGAACCGGGAGCTCTATCATTTTGCCTGGGCACTGCTGGTTGTCTGTGTACACTGATGTATGCCGGCAGGTATCGATCCACTCCTGTACCATGTGGTGTTGGGTGCTCTGGTGCACAGATGAGCCAACACAGTTGTATGTGGTACAACTCTATTTTATTTTAACTCTCATAATACAGTTCGTTCTGGATACTCTGCACGTGCTGTCTCCCTGAGTGTGTCTGGTAGCAGGTCTGTCCTGGTCTTCCTCTCCAGCTAATACTGACCACCGGGGGTCGTGTCTGTGCTTTTATATCTTTCTGTCATTGGTTGTGGTGTTGTGTGTTCTGATTTGTCTGTTGGTGTGTCTATCATGATGTGTGTGTTTGAATATCATGACAGTGAAATTAGTGTAAATTAAGTGACCCACCCCTCCTCCTGTCCGTAATACTGATGTGACTGAAAAAGTCTTGAGTGGAAGATCTGAATTAGGCGCCATTGAAGTCTGGGTTAGGGTCAAGCAAGGCTGTGTGTTAGCCCCCATACTATTTACAATCGGCCTGACTGTGGCTCATCACTTCATCAAAGAGCAACTGCCCGATGGTGTCAGTAATAAATGTTGCCTCGGTGGAAAATTCTTAGTCACTTCCATGCCAAAATTAAATTGACCATCATAGACATACATGACTTACAGTTTGCAAATGACTGCAGTGTCGTTGCTCACACAGCACCATATTTGTTAGCCACAAGAATCATAGGATCCCTACAGTGCAGAAGGAGGCAATTTGACCCATCGGATCTGCACCGACCCTCTGAAAGAGCACCCCACCCAGGGCCCCGCTGCACACCATTAAAACACCTAACCAGCACACCCTTGGACACTAAGGGGCAATTTAGTATGGTCAATCCACCTAACCTGCACATCTTTGGGAGGAATCCGGAGCACCCAGAGAAAACCCACGCAGATTTGAGGAGTAAGTGCAAACCCCAAAGAGATAGTCACCGAAGTCCAGAATTGAACCCAGTCCCTTCATCCCTTCGGATCTGCAGACATAAACTTGGCTTTTCCTTGAATGTTCATAGACTCATAGAATTTTCAGTGCAGAAGGAGGCCATTCGGCCCATTGAGTCTGCACCGGCCCTTGGAAAGAGCACCCTACACAAAACCACACTTCTATCCTCTCCCCGTAACCCAGTAACCCCATCCAACCTTTTTGGACATAAAGGGCAATTTAGCATGGTCAATCCACCTAACCTGCACATCTTTGGACTGTGGGAGGAAACCCACGCTGACACGGGGAGAAAGTGCAAACTCCGCACAGACAGTGACCCAAGCCAGGAATCGAACCTTGGACCCTGGAGTTGTGAAGCAACTATGCTAACCACTGTGCTACAGTGCCGCCCTTGTACCAAAGAAAAACTCAAATATTAACCCACACCTGGTGAGCCAAATATTCCACCTCCCATTTATATTGGAATATGTCAAGCACTTCCCATATCTTGGCAGCAACCTCTCTGAAAAGGCCACCATTCAGAAGGAGATCAGCTGTCTCAGCTTAGCCTCCTACAAGCTACTGCAGCAAATGTTTGACAGCAGAGAACTCTGCAAGTCAACAAAATCACTGGTGCACAGAACAGTTGTCGTCACCACACTTCTGTACTGTGGTGAAACCTGCACCATTTATCAGCAGCACATGAGAACATCAGAGAAGTTCCACCAGCAATGCTTTTGCCGCATCCTTCAGATTCAATTGAAGGATCAAACGCGAGAGTTCTTCTTGAAGCCAACTCCACAAGCATTTAGGCAAAACTGAAAAGTCAACTTCGATGGACTGGACAATGTGTCTGGATGTCTGAAAAGTATCTGCCCTGCCGAGACCTGCTTTCTGAACTCATGTTCCAGCGTGGCCAAAATTGAAATTCTTAAAAGACACTCTGAGGCTCTCCTTGAAGTCCAACTCAGCAGTCAAGGGCATTCAGCCTCTGATCTCCGGGTAAGCGTTCTCCAAGGCGGCCTTCAGGACGCGCGACAACGCAGAATCGCCGAGCAGAAACTTATAGCCAAGTTCCGCACACATGAGTGCGGCCTCAACCGGGACCTGGGATTCATGTCACATTACATTCATCCCCCACCATCTGGCCTGCAAAATCCTACCAACTGTCCTGGCTTGATGCAATTCACACCTCTTTAACCTGGGGTCACCCCATCTCTGGATCTGTAAAGATTTAATCACCTGCTAATGGTCGCATTCCAAGCATTGTTTGGCATCTTTGAATTTGTCTATACATACCTCTTCATTCACCTGAGAAAGGAGCAGCGCTCCGAAAGCTAGTGACATCGAAACAAACCTGTTGAACTTTAGCCTGGTGTTGTAAGACTTCTTACTGTGCTCACCCCAGTCCAACGCCGGCATCTCCACATCATGAAGTCCAACAACACTGACATCAATGACTGGGAGGAGCTTGCGACCGATCACTCAAAATGGCAACAACCTGACCATCAAGCTGTATGATGAGGCAAAGTGACGGCAGAAAAGGAAGCAAATTCGGCACACTGGACTCCACTAAAATGTGGAATGTCCTATTCCCAGGTGCCCAAAGATCTGCGGATCAAGGAGTGGACTGTTTGGTCACATGAAGACCCATGGCAGAAATGCATGACCCTGGGTAGAAGCCTTCCTAGAGTTGAGGACAATAACTCTAGCAATGTTACGGCATCATTTCAAAGAGTAATTTGTATTATCACAGGACGCTAACCCTTTAGTCTGCAGTATGTTGCCTGTAAAATGAGCAACACATCTCATGGAGCTCAATGGAATTTCAACGATCGGGTTTTCAATCTCCTTTGTCCTTTTGGAAGATGAATTGATAGAGTCACTAACTTGATAGAGTTTTTCGAGGAGGTCACTAAGATGATTGATGCAGGTAGGGCAGTAGATGTTGTCTATATGGACTTCAGTAAGGCCTTTGACAAGGTCCCTCATGGTAGACTAGTACAAAAGGTGAAGTCACACGGGATCAGGGGTGAACTGGCAAGGTGGATACAGAACTGGCTAGGCCATAGAAGGCAGAGGGTAGCAATGGAGGGATGCTTTTCTAATTGGAGGGCTGTGACCAGTGGTGTTCCACAGGGATCAGTGCTGGGACCTTTGCTCTTTGTAGTATATATAAATGATTTGGAGGAAAATGTAACTGGTCTGATTAGTAAGTTTGCAGACGACACAAAGGTTGGTGGAATTGCGGATAGCGATGAGGACTGTCTGAGGATACAGCAGGATTTAGATTGTCTGGAGACTTGGGCGGAGAGATGGCAGATGGAGTTTAACCTGGACAAATGTGAGGTAATGCATTTTGGAAGGGCTAATGCAGGTAGGGAATATACAGTGAATGGTAGAACCCTCAAGAGTATTGAAAGTCAAAGAGATCTAGGAGTACAGGTCCACAGATCACTGAAAGGGGCTACACAGGTGGAGAAGGTAGTCAAGAAGGCATACGGCATGCTTGCCTTCATTGGCCGGGGCATTGAGTATAAGAATTGGCAAGTCATGTTGCAGCTGTATAGAACCTTAGTTAGGCCACACTTGGAGTATAGTGTTCAATTCTGGTCGCCACACTACCAGAAGGATGTGGAGGCTTTAGAGAGGGTGCAGAAGAGATTTACCAGAATGTTGCCTGGTATGGAGGGCATAAGCTATGCGGAGCGATTGAATAAACTCGGTTTGTTCTCACTGGAACGAAGGAGGTTGAGGGGCGACCTGATAGAGGTATACAAAATTATGAGGGGCATAGACAGAGTGGATAGTCAGAGGCTTTTCCCCAGGGTAGAGGGGTCAATTACTAGGGGGCATAGGTTTAAGGTGAGAGGGGCAAAGTTTAGAGTAGATGTACGAGGCAAGTTTTTTACGCAGAGGGTAGTGGGTGCCTGGAACTCACTACCGGAGGAGGTAGTGGAGGCAGGGACGATAGGGACATTTAAGGGGCATCTTGACAAATATATGAATAGGATGGGAATAGAAGGATACGGACCCAGGAAGTGTAGAAGATTGTAGTTTAGTCGGGCAGTATGGTCGGCACGGGCTTGGAGGGCCGAAGGGCCTGTTCCTGTGCTGTACATTTCTTTGTTCTTTGTTCTTTGAATTGTTTCTGCAATATTGGTCAGCAACAGTGGAATACAAATTAAACAGAAATAATGCTCCTCTTTCAGTGATGATTTTATGCTTATTGGAAGTGTCCTTTAACTTATACAAAGCATGACTGCAGTCAATTCTAATTCCAATGTCAGACACATACTATCAATTAGCTTTGTCCCCTTAGGAAGAGAAACGGTAAGGTACATGCTTAGATTTTGACACAAATTGAGTTGTAACACTGATCTATGTGAAGTACATGGCTTGGATGTGGACTGTGTGCCAGAAGGTGGGAATTGCTGCATAATCATGAAAGCAATATCTCCTGCCAACTGATGTTGATTGCTTGTACCGCCTTGATGTTCACACACCTGCCAGAGATTACACTGAGCACATTCATCAGCCTCAGGGACCACAATGGCAATATCCAAGATGGTCACCTACCCCCCACGATTGAATATATTATTTTTTGTGCTTTCGATATCCTACCGATTTTATGACTAGCAAACACACACATTATTTCAGTAATCAATAATGAGCAATTATCACACATTAGCATTGTATATTGTGGATAGGAAACTTAATGTGCTGGCACCAACACAATGCATTTAATTAGGACCCTTCAGCACTAAACTCTTAAGCCCATACTCCCCTGACCCTCCTCGGAAACCCGACTACAGTTCCTGATGCCCTCCCCCACAGTACTCCCTCCACTCCGCTGACCGTCCAAGGGACCCCGGACGACCCCCATCCCCCCCGGACCTTTAAACTTACTTGCTTTACCACAGTTAGTGCTGTAAAATAGGGGGCGTGGCTTTCCCATCTCCAATTGTCTTTAACACAAAGCCTTGGTAACCTGCTCCACTGCATTGCTCTTTCCCAGTCTGAGTTCGAAGGTCAGGTAAGAAACAAATGCCTTTAGTTCCAGTTACAGTAAGGTAACAGTCCCAGATGACCATAAGCCTCCTTTGAGGGAGAGCTGACTGGTCGTGATTTAACCTGAGCATCGCCACACCTCAAGCGAGGGGCAAGGTTGCGAAGGGCAAGGAGTCTTCATGAATAACCTCAGCCAGTATGGGAATTGAACCCATGCTGCTGGCTTTGCTCATGAACCAGCTGTCCAGCTAACTGAGCTAAACCGGCCCCCTCCAGGTATAATCAGTGCAGAGCTGCAATCCGACTATGATTTCCACTCCGCAGGAATTACGGGCCACTTTGTTTTATGGAAAATAGTTTCATGTTTCTTGCCTCCAGGGAAAATTCCACCCTCACACAATGTTCTCAAATTGTCATTCAAGTATTAAATGTTGCGTGTTCATGAAATAGGTTTGTTACTTAAACTGGTTTGTTGAATCAAATCATGAATTGGTGGCCCACACCTTACAGAGAAAGGGAGGAGTGGTATTTATATGTTCCTTTCCTGACTCCATGATGCTTCACAGTTCATTATAGCTAAAGAAGTAATGTTTGAAGTGTTGTCACTATTTTTATTGTTTGAATCAGAGCATTTAGTGCATATCTGGTCCCACAAATGTATTAATGCCAATATAATCTGTTTTAGTGATAGTGGATGAAGAATTGTTGCAGGCAGCTAAAACGAATACTGGACGGGATTCTCTGTTTGACAAACTCAGTGTTGATGCTGGGACTGAATCGGTGGGGAGGAGAGGAGGGCCACCCTGTACCCCGGGGTGGGGAGGAGGTTGCCACTCGCTGCTGAGGTCCACCGCCGGGACCGGACAGCAGTGCCGGAAAAAACTACACAACCTCCTCAGGGTAGCCAGGATGAGTAGGCAGCACTGTGCGCCCGGGCACCAACCACACCCGTAACCTCACGCCCCCCCCCCCAACCCAGGTGGCAACCGAACCTCCAACCTGCACCACATGCCAGCACACAAACCGGCCGCGCATAGCCGGGTGCCCTGGCCACGAAGGCCACCACCCACCCACCCCTGGGATTGCATGTGTCTGACTGTCTAAAACTGTATCGTTTATGACCCACCCCCCCTCCACCGCCCAAGAG
Organism: Scyliorhinus torazame; assembly: GCF_047496885.1. NCBI lineage: Eukaryota > Metazoa > Chordata > Chondrichthyes > Carcharhiniformes > Scyliorhinidae > Scyliorhinus > Scyliorhinus torazame. The sequence goes on along the minus strand of NC_092715.1, from coordinate 43,682,669 downwards.
AAAACGGCCCCCCAACTACCAGAAAAGAAAAAAGACTAGAGGGGGACCCCGGACCTGCAGCAGAGCAGCGGAAACTGGACCTGGCTGGTGGGCCCGGAGAGAGGGCAGTTACCGGGGCGGAGGTCAGCATGGGCAAGCAACTGAGACCCTGCTGAGTTGCAGTTCCCCATGGCAACTGAGTCACCACCCCCATCACCACCCCCACCACCCCCATATCCCTCCTTCAGCAACACCACGTCCAAACCACCCCCACACACACCCTCTGCCACCAAAACCCCAGACCACCCCCACACACCCTCTTCACCACCAGCACCACTCCTCGTATCCATCCCAAAGCACCACCAACCCCCCCCCCCCCCCCCCACTCCACCAGCACCCACCACCCCAACCCGCGATCCAATCATGCGTCATATCTTGTTTCTTGCAGGATTTCCTAGTGATGAGGTGGGCCCCTGTGGTGCCCCCCGCCCTCGACCCCAACCATAACCCCAAGCCCAAGCGGATAGCAGTGAGGGAGAGGACACAGACAGCAATGGCAGCACTTGAGCCACAGCCCGGGAGACCGCGAAGCACCAGTCTGGGGACAACACTGACTTCCTGCCTCAGCTCTCTCCAACACCCTCCACCATTCCAGAAACACTCACCTCGGTTGGGCACCTTAGTGAAGAGGCTCCTGGGGCACAATCTAGCGTGCACCACACATGTGCTGTGGTACATCAGGTGGAGATAGGAATCCCCGAACGAGCGTACAGTCAGTGGGCGGCCCAATCCCAGGGTCTAGCTGCTGTCCAGACGGGTTTTGGATTTCTGGAAAGGGTGGTCCCATCGATAGTGGAGATGCAGTCACAGAGCCAGGGACTGCATGAGGGGGTGTCAGCAACCATCCAGTACCTGTAGGTGCAGTTGGAGGAGTCCAACCATCGCAAGAGCAGGAGGTGGTGCCGGCCATGGGTGTCACCCAGACCAACACCGCATGGGTGGCATCCGTGGTGCAGGCCCTGGCAGCAAAGGTATCGGCCATAATTAAAGATACCCAAGGCCTGAGACACTCTGTGTGGGTGGCGGCCGAGGGCCAGGACAGGACTGCCCTGTCACAGGCAGCCATGTACCAGGGCCACCTGGACATTGCGGCAACACTCCTGAGCATGGCCAATCATAACTGGTCATGGCTGAGGGCATCGGTAGTATTGCCCAGGCGCTGGCTGATGTGGCACAGACACATAGGGCAGTGGCACAGTCATTGGCTGATGTGGCACAAATCCAGAAGGTGGTGGCACAGTCACAGGATAATGTGGCATAGTCCCAGAGGGAGGTGGTCCACTCGCTGTGCTCCATTGCCGCGAGCATTGAAACCCTGGTCGAGATGGGAGAGGACCTCCAGGTGGCGCTGGAGCCTCAGGGGTTATCTCCGCTCGCACCTCTGTCCCAAGCTGTCGCCCGGGAGTCATCGGGCACCCTAGGGGAGGAGGTGATGGGGCCCGTATAGATGACTTCCGCAAGGCAGCTGCTGGAACACCACAGCGCCTCGGACTCCCTCCCTCCTGTCTCTGGCACATCTGATGGGCAACAGGCAGAACAGGATGGCACCTCACCACCTGGGACGACAGAGATGCAGCCAGACCCATCCAGGCCAGGTTGCCCCAGAGGATGGCTGCCAAAAATGACACAGGTCACAGGGCAGAAATCACAGCAGGACACCCCCATTCCTAATGTACTGCCTGGGGATGCACATAGCCGGATAGTTAGGGCCTGAAAATCCAGAAAGGTAGACACCAGTCAGGCTGGCATGGGTGCAGCACACAATATAGCGTTAGGGGTTTGGGTCCAAACCTGTACAAATATGTACACCCTTGCACAATAAACAACATTTTAGCCAGCCTCTGTACTCTGTCAGACTGGTGTGGGGATGCATTAGGCTGGCTACAGAGGGGGCACAAGGGGAGGAAGTGAGATGGGCGGCCAGTGGGGGTGGGCTTGGGCCAACTTCCCCAGCCAGTGCTCACCGCTCTGGTGCCTCACCCCCATCCCTCTCCATCTCATACCCCCCACATCTCCCAGCACCCCCCCCCCCACCCCCTCCGGCCCGTCCCCACCTCTGCCAGCCCAAGGGTCTGTGATGGAAAGGCCAGCTCACATGCAGGAATCACCCAGGTGGACGGTGGAAAGTGCTACTGTGGGCAGGAGTCGGACATTGTCAAACGATGCAGAGCACTGGAGGTCATTGCAGAGCGGGTTGTCATCATCCTCCATCCCATGAGGCAGACCCACTATTATATCCAACCCAGGGCATGCACCCTGTAGTGAGGCAGGTAGGAACCTCACAGGGGGTTGCAAGAGGTGTGGGGGCGGGAGAGGCAGAGAGAGGGTGTTCATGGGAGGGTGTGGTCAATCGGGTATCGGGCACAGACGGGCATGATGTGCATTTCATGGTCACAGACCAGCTGCATGTTCATCGAGTGGAATCCCTTTCGGTTTGTGAAGACTGACCCATAATGAGCCAGTGCTCGGCAATGGCGGCGAACCGCCCTGCCCGGGCATCCTGGTGGGCTCGGTGAGCATTGAATGTGATGTATTGTGCCGACCGGGCATAAAGATCTCCGTGACAGTGGGGATGTATCTGTGCACTGTGATTTGTGAAATTCCGGACAGGTCCCAACTTGATGCCTGGAAAGACCCAGTTGCATAAAAGATCAGGGCGACCGTCACCTTGACAGCCACAGGTGTCCTCCCCCATATTCCCGCGGTGCCAAGTGCACCATGATCTGGCAGATCTGTTGCGCTGTTCCCCTACCCAGCCGGAGCCATCGATGGCAGGTCCTCAGATGACAGACACGGCCGGTACACATGAGGCCTGATACGGTGCCTCCTTCCCACCTCCTCCTCGACTGGTTGGGTGGCCAGCTCCCCATCCTCACCGGCTGTCGAGGTACTGGAACATGACATTCTGGCGGGTGCCCTGCTCCGGCCACATTTTTGGCCTCACGACCGCTTCTCCGCCTGATCGCGTTTGCCCATTCCGGCATCGGCCGACGGAGATTCCCAGCCACTTTTTTTTTTTCGCGGAACATGCATGAATTTCAGAAAGATTTGCTGGAAACTTCTTCCTCTTTATTAAGGAATCTCTCCAGAAACAAGTCCATCCATTCATTCCTCGATATGCTCTTTGTATGTGGAATTACTTCACTAGAATGTGAACCTTGTGAATGTTGTTGCTCATTAGCCATATCAAAAATTACTTGCAATACTAACATTTACCTTACATCTTGTCACATCAAAGCACCTGATAAAGTTAATTACTTCTGATCTGCATTGACTTGTAGCGTAGAGAAATACAGTAATCCACCATCAAAACTGAGTCAAATGACTGGTTAAGCTGCTTTTAGGCGGAATTTATTCACAGAATCCTCCAACACAGGATGGAAATTCTTATATGTCTTGATTTTCGGAAAGAGCAATTAAATTAGTCCCTCTCCCAGCTCTTTTGTAACAGCCCTGCAATTTTTCCCCCTCTACATCATGTATCTAATTTTCTTTTGAAAGTTACGACTGAATTTATTTCCACCGTCTTTACAGTCTGCCAGGCATTAAACTGGCTGCATAAAATAACTTTTTTATCATCTCTGCCTCTGCTTCGATTGCAGAGACAACTTCCAGACATTTCTAATTAATTAATTAATCTTAACACTGCCTGTTCCCCACCTCTGGAACATCAATCAACTTTTCCCCTGCCTCTGCTGTTAAAACCCTCATTCATGCCTTCATTGCTTCTTGACTCGACAAGTCCAATTCACTCCTGGTTGATCCCCCAAATTCCACGTTCCACAAACGTGACGTCATCCAAACTTTGCTGCCCGGGTCTTCACTTGCACCAGTTCCCATTCCTCTATCACCTCCGCTACCCCTGTCCCCCACATGTTTGCTGACCTGCATTGGCTCCCAGTCATAGAGGTTTAAAGCAGGAAAACAGGCCCTTCTGCCCAACTTGTCCATGCCGCCCAGTTGTTAACCACTAAACTAGTCCCCATTGCCCGCATTTGGCCCATAACCCTCAATATCCAGTTTTCCATATAACTGTCTAACATCTTGGTTTTAAAATTCTTATTCTTGTCTTCAAATCCCTCAATGGCCTTGCCTCCCCCTGTCTTTGTAAACTCCCCTACAACTGCACAGTCCATGTGGATATCTGCACTTCATTTAATTCTGGCCTCTTGTGCATTCCTGATTTTAATCACTCTGTCATTGGGCCACCCCTTCAGTTATGCAAACCTCAAGCTCCGAAATTCTCTTCTTACACACCTCTATCACGTGTAAGACACTACTTATAGAATATAGAACATACAGTACAGAAGGAGGCCATTCGGCCCATCGAGTCTGCACCGACCCACTTAAGCCCTCACTTCCACCCTATCCCCATAACCCAATAACCCCTCCTAACCTTTTTGGTCACTAAGTGCAATTTATCATGGCCAATAACCTGCACATCTTTGGACTGTGGGAGGAAACCGGAGCACCCGGGAGCCGAATAGCCTCCTTCTGCACTGTATGTTCTATGTTCTAGGACAGATGAGAGAGCAGTTAATAAAGCATACAGTATCCTGGGTTTTATTAATTGGGACGTAGAGTACAAGAGCAAAGGGATTATGCTGAACTTTTATAGGACACTAGTTAGGCCTCAGCTAGAGTATGATGTACAATTCTGGGTGCCATACAATAGGAAGGATGTGAATGCATTTCAGCAAGTGACTGGGAGGTTTGCTGAATTCACTCGGGAGGATTTAAACTAGTATGGCAGGGGGATGGGAACCAGAATGTGAGCTTAGAAGGTGTAATATCTGAAGGGGAAATAGAGAACCAAAATAAAAGAACAACATCACCCTCAGGCAGAGCAATAAAGGTGACAAGTGTGAAAAGGGAGGTGGTCAATGCAGGACTGAGAGTGTTGTATATTAATGCGCGCAGTATACGGAACAAGGTAAATGAGCTTATTACGCACATTGAAATTGGCGGTACGATGTTGTGGACATCACAGAGACGTGGCTGCAAGGGGATCAGGGCTGGGATCTAAATATACAAGGATTTGTGTCCTATCGAAAGGAGAGGCAAATGGGCAAAGGGGACGGGTTGCATTGTTAGTAAGGAATGAAGTTAAATCCATAGCAAAGAGCGATAGAGGACCAGAAGGCATAAAATCTCTGTGGGTGGAGTTGAGAAATCGCAAACATAAAAAGACCCTGATGGGAGTTATGTGCAGGCTCCCTGGCCGTCGTCAGGATGTGGGGCAGAAAATAAATCAGGAGATAGAAAAGGCATGTAAAAAAGGCAATATTACAATCATCATAAGAACATAAGAACTAGGAGCAGGAGTAGGCCATCTGGCCCCTCGAGCCTGCTCCGCCATTCAATGAGATCATGGCTGATCTTTTGTGGACTCAGCTCCACTTTCTGACCCGAACACCATAACGCTTAATCCCTTTATTCTTCAAAAAACTATCTGTCTTTATCTTAAAAACATTTAATGAAGGAGCCTCTACTGCTTCACTGGGCAGGGAATTCCATAGATTCACAACCCTTTGGGTGAAGAAGTTGGGTAAACTCAGTCCTAAATCTACTTCCCCTTATTTTGAGGCTATGCCCCCTAGTTCTGCTTTCACCCGCCAGTGGAAACAACCTGCCCGCATCTATCCTATCTATTCCCTTCATAATTTTATATGTTTCTATAAGATCCCCCTCATCCTTCTAAATTCCAACGAGTACAGTCCCAGTCTACTGAACCTCTCCTCGTAATCCAACCCCTTCAGCTCTGGGATTAACCTAGTGAATCTCCTCTTCACACCCTCCAGCGCCAGTACTTCCTTTCTCAGGTAAGGATACCAAAACTGAACACAATACTCCAGGTGAGGCCTCACTAACACCTAAAACACTTGCAGCATAACCTCCCTAGTCTTAAACTCCATCTCTCTAGCAATGAAGGACAAAATTCCATTCACCTTCTTAATCACCTGTTGCACCTGTAAACCAATTTTTTGCGACTCATGCACCAGCACACCCAGGTGTCTCTGCACAGCAGCATGTTTTAATATTTTATCATTTAAATAATAATCCCTTTTGCTGTTATTCCAACCAAAATGGATAACCTCACATTTGTCAACATTGTATTTCATCTGCCAGACACTAGCCCTCTGCAGACTTCCAGTTTCCTCTGCACTTTTTGCTTGAGCACTCATCTTAGTGTCATCTGCAAACTTGGACACATTGCCCTTGGTCCCCAACTCCAAACCATCTGTGTAAATTGTGAACAATTGTGGGCCCAACAGTGATCCCTGAGGGACGCCACTAGCTACTGATTGCCAACCAGAGAAACACCCATTAATCCCCACTCTTTGCTTTCTATTAATTAACCAATCCTCTATCCATGCTACTACTTTCCCCTTAATACCATGCATCTTTATCTTATGCAGCAACCTTTTGTACGGCACCTTGTCAAAGGCTTTCTGGAAATCCAGATATACCACATCCATTGGCTCCCCGTTATCTACCGCACTGGTAATGTCCTCAAAAAATTCCACTAAATTAGTTAGGCACGACCTGCCCTTTATGAACCCATGCTGCGTCTGCCTAATGGGACAATTTCCATCCAGATGCCTTGCTAGTTCTTCCTTGATGATGGATTCCAGCATCTTCCCTACTACGAAAGTTAAGCTCACTGACCTATAATTACCCGCTTTCTGTCTACCTCCTTTTTAAACAGTGGTGTCACGTTTGCTAATTTCTAATCCGCCGGGACTACCTCAGAGTCTAGTGAATTTTGGTAAATTATCACTAGTGCATTTGCAATTTCCCTAGCCATCTCTTTTAGCACTCTGGGGTGCATTCCATTAGGGACAGGAGACTTGTCTACCTTTAGCCCCATTAGCTTGCCCATCATGGGAGACTTCAATATGGAGGTGGACTGGGAAAATCAGGTTGGTAGTAGATCCCAAGAAAAGGAATTTGTCGAATGCCTAAGAGATTACTTTTTGGAGCAGATTATGACAGAGCCTACTAGGGAACAGGTAATTCTGGATTTAGTGATGTGTAATGAGGCAGACATGATGAGGGAACTTAAGGTGAAGGAACTCTTAGGGAGCAGTGACCACAATATGGTAGAATTTACCCTGCAGTTTGAGAGGTAGAAGCTGCAATTAGATGTAACGGTGGTACAATTGAATAAGGGTAACTACAAAGACATGCGGGAGGAGCTGGCCAGAGTTGTTTGGAAAAAGAGCTTAGCAGAGAAGACAGCGCAACAGCAATGGCAGGAGTCTTTGAGCTTATTCGGATGGCACAACACAAATTCATCCCAAGGAGGAGGAAACATGCTAAGGGGAGGACAAGTCATCCACGGCTGATGAGGGAAATCAAGGACAGCATAAAAGCTAATGAAAAAGCATACAAAATGGCGAGGATAAGTGGGAAGCCAGAGAATTGGGAAGCCTTTAAAAGCGAGCAGAGGACAACTAAAAAAGCAATAAGGGGTGAGAAGATGAAGTATGAGTGCAAGCTAGCTAGTAATATAAAGGAAGACAGGAAGAGTTTATTTCAATATATAAAAGGTAAGAGGGAGACAAAAATAGACATTGGATCACTGGAAAATGTGGCTGGAGAAGTAATAATAGGAAACAAAGGAATGGCAGACAAACTGAATAGTTACTTTGTATCAGTCTTCACGGTGAAAGACACCAGTGGGCTGCCAGAGCTCCAGGAGAACCAGGGGACAGAGGTGAGTGCAGTGACCATTGCTAAGGAGAAGGTTCTGGGAAACTGAAAGGTCTGGAGGTAGATAAATCAACCTGGACCGGATGGACTACACTCCAGGGTTCTAAAAGAGATGGCTGGGGAGATTGTGGAGGCATTGGTGGTGATCTTTCAGGAATCACTGGAGGCAGGAAGGGTCCCAGAGGACTGGAAAGTGGCTTATGTAACACCACTGTTTAAAAAGGGAGGAAGGTAGAAGACAGGAAACCATAGGCTGGTATGCCTGACTTCGGTCATTGGTAAGATTTTAGAGTCCATTATTATCGATGAGATTGTGGAGTACTTGGAAGTGCATGATAAAATAGGACTGAGTAAGCACAGATTTGTCAAGGGGAGGTCATGTCTGAAAAATCTGTTAGAGTTCTTTTGAGGAAGTAACAAGGAAGTTAGACAAAGGAGAACCAGTGGACGTGATTTTTTTAGATTTCCAGAAGGCCTTTGCCAAGGTGCCACATAGGGGACTGTTAAATAAGTTATGAGCCCATGGTGTTCAGGGTAAGATCCTGGCATGGATAGAGGATTGACTGACTGGCAGAAGGCAGAGAGTGGGGATAAAGGAGTCTTTTTCAGGATGGCAGCCGGTGACTAGCGGTGTACCTCAGGGGTTGGTGCTGAGACCACAACTTTTCACAATATACATTAATGATCTGGAGGAAGGAACTGAAGGCATGGTTGCTAAGTTTGCAGATGATACAAAGATCTGTAGAGTGGCAGGTAGTATTGAGGAAGCAGGTAGGCTTCAGAAGGACTTGGACAGTCTAGGAGAGTAGGCAAAGAAGTAGCAGATGGAATATAATGTGGAAAAGGTGAGGTTATGCACTTTGGAAGGAGAAATGGACGCAGACTATTTTCTAAATGGGAAGATGCTTAGGAAATCAGAAACACAGAGGGACTTGGGAGTCCTTGTTTGTGCTTCTCTTAAGGTTAACGTGCAGGTTCAGTTGGCAGTTAGGAAGGCAAGGCAATGTTAACATTCATGTCGAGAGGGTTAGAATACAAGACCAGGGATGTACTTCTGAGGCTATATAAGGCTCTGGTCAGACCCCATTTGGAGTATTGTGAGCAGCCCCGTATCTAAGGAAGGGTGTGCTGGCCTTGGAAAGGGTCCAGAGGAGGTTCACAAGAATGATCCCTGGAATGAAGTGCTTGTCATATGAGGAACGGTCGAGGACTCTGGGTCTGTATTCGTTGGAGTTTAGAAGGATGAGAGGGGATCTTATAGAAACTTACAAGATAATGAATGGTTTAGATAGGGTGGGTGTAGGGAAGTTGTTTCCATTAGCAGGGGAGACTAGGACCCGGGGGCACAGCCTTTGAATAAAAGGGAGTCACTTTAGAACAGAGATGAGGAGAAATTTCTTCAGCCAGAGAGTTGTGGGTCTGTGGAATTCATTGCCACAGAGGGCGGTGGAGGCCGGGACGTTGAGTGTCTTTAAGACAGAAGTTGATAAATTCTTGATTTCTCGAGGAATTAAGGGATATGGAGAGAGAGCGGGTAAATGGAGTTGAAATCAGCCATGATTGAATGGCGGAGTGGACTCGATGGGCCGAGTGGCCTTACTTCCGCTCCTATGTCTTATGGTCTTATGGTCTTATGATAGAGTGAACGTGTAGGAAAAACTAGAAGTAGAGGACACAATCTCTGACTAAAGGGACGATTCTTCAAAACAGAGATGCGGAGGAATTTCTTCAGCCAGAGGGTGGTGAATCTTTGGAACTCATTGCCGCAGAAGGCTGTGGATGCCAAATGACTGAGTGTCTTTAAAACAGAGATAGATAGGTTTTTGATCAATAAGGGGATCAGGGATTATGGGGAGAAGGCAGGAGAATCAGGATGAGAAATATATCAGCCATGATTGAATGGCGGAATAGACACGATGGGCCGAATGGCCTAATTCTGCTCCTATGTCTTATGGTCTTATGATCTTATAGAGTGCAGCAGAGATTTGCAAAATGGTTCTTGGGATGAGAAACTTTAGTTATGAAGATAGGTTGGAGAGTTTGGGACTTTTCTCCTTGGGGAGGAGAAGGTTAGAAGGAAATTTGATAGATGTGTTCAAACTCATGATGGGGCTGGAGAGATTAGATAGGGAGAAAAGGTTCCCGTTCATAAAAAACATTGAGCACGAGAGGGCACAGACTTATAGCGATTTGCAAAAGAAGCCAATTTAATGTGAGAAATAAACATTTTCACACAGCGAGCGATTCGGGCCTGTAATGCATTTCCTGGAAGTGTGGTGGAGGCAAATTCAACTAAAGCATCCAAGAGAGCATGATTATTTGAAGCGAAACATTGATCAGGATTACAGGGAAAAGGCAGGGGAAACGCACTAAGTGATAATGTTCATTAGGAGAGCCAGTACAGACCTGATGGGCTGAATGGCCTCCTTCTGAATTGAAACAATTCTGTGATTCTGTGATTGTGAGGCTTGGCTGTGAACCTAAACATCCATGTTGAAACAAGCGTGCCCAGGCTTGACTGACAAATCTTGTTCTCTGGTCCGTTCTGTCAATTGCACAATGTTTATCACAAAAGATAAATAGATAACAAGTGCCTGCACATTTTTCACATTGATACTTGAAATAGTCAATATGGCTGACACTTTGATAGGGCTGCAATGATTGGAGATTTTTGTTTGAAGAACATAGAAAATTATGAATTGTTACGACCCCCTGGGTTAGTGCACAGTCAATTCCAGCCCCACTTGACCCGGAGTCCAAACACAATTTAAATTAATAAATATTTATTCGAAACCACCTGAATTCTTTGGCTTACCTGCTCAATAACTACAGTCATACGGTTTGTAAATTTAAACACAAGTCATTGTATTTTAACATAGAATTCACAGTGCAGAAGGAGGCCATTCGGCCCATCGAGACTGCACCGGCTCTTGGAAAGAGCACCATACCCAAGGTCAACACCTCCACCCGATCCCCATAACCCAGTAACCCCACCCAACACTAAGGGCAGTTTTGGACACTAAGGGCAATTTAGCATGGCCAATCCACCTAACCTGCACATCTTTGGACTGTGGGGGGGAAACCAGAGCACCCGGAAGAAACCCACGCACACACGGGGAGGATGTGCAGACTCCGCACAGACAGTGACCCAAGCCGGAACCGAACTTGGGACCCAGGAGCTGTGAAGCAATTGTGCTATCCACAATGCTACCGTGCTGCCCATTAATAACAGTAACTATAATCAAATATAATAATAATCGCTTCTTGTCACAAGTAGGCTTCAATGAAGTTACTGTGAAAAGCCCCTAGTCGCCACATTCCGGTGCCTCTTCGGGGAGGCTGGTAGGGGAATTGAACCCGCGCTGCTGCCGTGTTCTGCATTACAAGCCAGCTGTTTAGCCCACTGTGCTAAAACAGCCCCTTGGTTTATATACAGCAAATATAACAGGATAACAAGTATCTAATTCATAACACTCCCCCCAACTTAACTTGCCCTATCCTGTACACACACACATAAGGCAATCAAACACAAGAGGGGAAAAGAGGGGTGTAAAAATCAGAAGAACAAAAAGATAAGTGTCTTTGTTTCCAATGATTGTTTCTGACACACCTTTCTTCAATCCAGGCTTTCAGTTCAAGATTTGTGTTTCTAGTTGGTAATGGTTTTCAGTTTAGATTCATTCAGATCTGTGCAGTTTCAGAAATACAGCAGCTTTTCTGGAGAAAGAGAGGGATAGAGAGAGAGAAAATAGAGCAGCTTCTTTCCTCTGGCTGTCCAGAACTCAAACTGAACTTTCTTTTCTCTGAAAAATCATCCCACTCAGGAGGTTCCAATCACTGCCTGTCACCGGACAAAATACAGCTTTTTGACCAATTCATTGACCAACCAATCGATCGCTCTGAAAAGTCTGAGTTCTGCTGTCTTAATGCTCGCACACTGTTGTGTTTCATAACTTTTGAATTCTTCACTTCCCCTGCTCGATTTAAAGATATATGTTGTCATGGACCAGGGATCAGAGAACCCCAAAGTATATCATGGAGTTCACCTGAACCCACAACTTTAAATAGATGTTGGTTATGGGGAGCACAAGGGCTCACTTTTCAGGCGTGATGCAACAGAGAACTAAAAGTATTTTTAAACAAAAACAATGTTTATTCTCTGAATCCAGTTAACACCTTATAAATACACAGTAAACAGTTTATCAACTATCAACCCTGACCACCCCCAAAAAGATACACTACTCCATAGATAACCCTTAATAACTTCCCAAACAACATCCATAAGTTAAACCCTTTTTAAATAAAGACAGCAGGTTTAAATTCACGACAGAAACAGGTCTGACTTTGAACTTATCAAGCAATTTGGATACTTTCTTTAGATTGCAGAGAGATATACAGCTTCTGGTTTGAATGCAGCTCTCCAACTCTGAAAACGATACTAAACACACTGTTGTCACCATAGAAAGCACCCTATCGGGCTGCATCACAGCCTGGTATGGCAACTGCTCGGCCCAGGACCGCAAGAAACTTCAGAGAGTAGTGAACACCGCCCAGTCCATCACACAAACCTGCCTCCCATCCATTGACTCCATCTACACCTCCCGCTGCCTGGGGAAAGCGGGCAGCATAATCAAAGATCCCTCCCACCCGGCTTACTCACTCCTCCAACTTCTTCCATCGGGCAGGAGATACAGAAGTCTGAGAACACGCACAAACAGACTCAAAAACAGCTTCTTCCCCACTGTCACCAGACTCCTAAATGACCCTCTTATGGACTGACCTCATTAACACTACACCCTGTATGCTTCATCCGATGCCAGTGCTTATGTAGTTACATTGTATATGTTATGTTGCCCTATTATGTATTTTCTTTTATTCCCTTTTCTTCTCATGTACTTAATGTTCTGTTGAGCTGCTCGCAGAAAAATACTTTTCACTGTACCTCGGTACACGTGACAATAAACAAATCCAATCCAATCCAATCCAATCCACTGCAGATGCCAGCTCAAAGTGAAAGTAAAAGCCAGACAGACAGCCCAGCTCCACCCACACACTGACATCACTGCAGCTATTTGATAAACACCCATTTCTTACAGGTACATCCACCTGACAATGTCAAATAAGCATCCCTGGATCAAAATGGTAATAGAAAAATAAAGAAAGAGGAAAAAAGGTATCGATAGAAAGGGTCCTTACAGAATGAATATCTTTTTTCAAGCTTTTTTACACATCCTATTGTCAACATCGTGTTCTTAGCCGAGAGGCCAGTGCATGAATGAGCATGGATGTGCCATGGATTTACATTTAGAATATTAGCAACTTTGGGGCGGTGTGGGAGTCATTACATGACAAGAAGGGCATGAGGGACCATGGAGAAGTGGGTGAGGGGCAGGAGGTGGCTTGAGTTGGCATATATGGAGTGTGTTAATGTGGGTGAGGGTGTGTGGGGGGCAAGAGTGCTGCTGTTTGTTTTGCTGTCATCATTATAGCTGGGACAAAGCCCCAAAGCACCCAGCCGGGCCTTATAAATAGCCCGCCTCACCACCCAGCAGCACTTACGGCTGCTTCTGAACTTTTCCCAGGGGTGGTGGGTTCGACTCCAGTTAAACACCCACCCCACATCTTAACAAAAACACCACTTACTCCCAAGCCGGAAAATTTCCTGACTCCCGCCACCCATCTCTAGGTTGAAAATCCAGCCTCAGAGAGTTTGTGCGGATTTTTCTTGAACAATGGATCGCTGAGCTGACTCAAAATTTGCCAGCTACGACTGGAGCACTGCGCACATGTACAACCGAAAACAGGCAGAACTCCAAGTTAGCCTCAGGAGTCTGATTTTTCAGCCATGTTCGATAAATCAGGCAGTGCTGGGCAAGATTGGAGGCCACTTTATAACGGTACCCTTAGAAGCACAATGAGAGAACCAGGTTTCTTCAACAAATACGTTATGATTACTCTGCAGACCACTCTGATGCATCTCACAGTGAAGGAAGTTCTGGAAACAGGCCAAGCAGCTATTTACGTCAGGAGGGCTTTTTGCCTAAAGAGAGCTGAAAAGGATAAGCACAGTGCTCCTGTCATCCCTCCCGCGAATTTCCCGGTGCCCGGCCCAACACTATTCAATGTTAATTGCTCCACTTAGCGAGGCCTCACGGGCTTGTCGCTGAGGCCGCGCACGCTAGCCCTCACTAACAACATCAAGCAGCACTTAGGCTACACTTGCTCAGCCGACCCCATCCACCTCGCAACAATGGCGGCGAGGAGACCGACCCCAAATTCGAGGATTCCTCCTGGACATGGTGGAGGCCAGGCAGAATGTTCTGTTCCCCCGAGGGTCCCGGAGGGTGAGCCACAAGGCGGCCAGTGCTGCCTGGGATGTGGTCCAGTAAGAAGTCTTACAACACCAGGTTAAAGTCCAACAGGTTTGTTTGGAATCACTAGCTTTTGGAGCGCAGGTGAGTCCTGATGAAGAAGCTGCGCTCCAAAAGTTAGTGATTCCAAACAAACCTGTTGGACTTTAACTTGGTGTTGGAAAACTTCTTACTATCCCCACCCCAATTAAATGCTGGCATCTCCACACCATGGGACATGATAGGTAGCTGGCTGCCTCCACCTCTGGTGTGCATCCTGGGGACACAACTATAGTGATAGAGTGAGGAGGGCAAAGCACATTGAGAATCACTGAGGGCACCGGGGGAGTTGCAAACAGGGTAGGTAGAGGTCAGGGATGGATTGGGGGGTGAGGGTGGGGTTGCATCGGGAGAGTGGGGGCATATATTGAACAATAAACAGCCTTGTGCACAACCTCTGCCATTTTCGTCCCCAATGCATTGCCAAGTGCAGGTAATGGTTGTGAGCGAGCACTCAGCAGATAGGCAGGGGTTAAATTACGGCATAGATTGAGGAGGACCAGCGCCCAGCTCTCTGCGAATTATCATCATCCCCCTACCCTTGACAGTGACCCGCTGTCAGTGCCGACACAGTCCCAGCACCGTGGAGTGATGTGACACATATCCTGTGAGTGTGGAAAATGGGGGTGGTGGGTGGGTAAGAATGCATCGATGGGCCAGGCCACGTCCTCGGTGAATCGGGCCAGTAAAAGGGCCTCCCTGGCCCTCTGGGCTTGCCGGGCCCTCACCGCCGCTACCTGTCCTGCAGTCTCTGGCTGGGCCTCGGGTGTCTCCCCGGCTTCGTCCTCCAGCCCCTGCTGGTCCGGCACCTCCTCCTCATCCTCGGCCCCTTCCTCCTCCTTCTCCCTCCCCCCCCCCCCCCCCCCCCCCCCCCCCCCCGCCCCAAAGGTGGCCACATGTTCCCCATCACCAATCTCCAGCTCATCGACACTGCTGTGCAAGGTTGTGGAGCACACAGCAGACCACAGCAAAGCAGGCGACCCTCCGGGTGGCTGGAGGGCACCTCCAGAGCGGTCGAGGCATCGGAACCACATTTTGAGGAGTCAATGACAGTCCGGAAGCATGGACCCCATTGTAACGGGTCTCCCCTTCAGTCTCCGGCCTCCGTACTGGTGTCGTTAGCCAGTTCTTCAGTGGATATCCCTTATTCCCCAAGAGCTAGCCATCCATTCTGGTGTGCTCCTCGAAGAGGGCAGGGATGGCCAACTGCCCTAGGGATGTATCTGTTGTGCACAGTCCCTGGGCAGCGGGCACACACGTGTATTATCTGCATCTGGTAGTCGCACATGAGCTGTATGTTGAGGGAGAGGAAACTCATTTAACATAAGCCACCCCCAGATGGCCCGGTAAGTGCAGGACAACATGTGTGGCACCTATGATTCCCTGGACTTGGGGCATCCCGGTAATGGTGGAGAAACCTGCTGTCCGGGCATCCTTTTGTGACTGGTCCATGTCCGGGCATACGGGGCATTCGTGACCTGCCGGATGCACCTGTGTGCTGTGGTACCACACAGGTCCCCACTCGAGTCCTGGAATGATCCCATGGCATAAAAGTTCAGGGTTGCAGCGACCTTGACAGCCATGGGAAGCAGGTGTCCTCCTCCTCCACATGGTGCCACATCTGCGAGGATATGGCACAGGTGTCGCACCATCTCCTTGTTGAGGCGTAGCTTCCTGTGGCACACGCTGTCCGTCATTTGTTCGAATGACCAGCAAAGCTTGTATACCCTGGCCATAGCGGGATTCCCCATCTGGGTCCACCCTGGCCTGATGGGCAGCTGGGTCCTCATGATGTGTGGCAGGGTCCAGTACATGGGCCGCTGCCTTGAGCATCTGCAGACGCTGCTGCTGCCGCCTTCTCGGGCATCTGGCCACATCGCGTAGCACCAGCTCCACTAGGGCAACATCTGCGTCGAACAACCCTGCCAGAGCTTTCAACATCTGTACGGCATTGGGAGAGGGTGTTAGACCGACAAACAGTGGTAGCTCTCTCCCCGGAATCCTCCATTCCCCATTTCCCCAGTGATTTCCCCCCCCACCCCCACTCCCTCACCACTAACACCACCCTACTCGGAATGCCCTCCTCACGTACCCCAGGCCAGAGGGGAGCCCCCCTCACTGGCCCCAGATATTGTACCCCGGACATCCGCTCACAACACCATCTGGAGTGCTGGCCCCCTCCCTTGGCACTCACCCACCCTCCGGCCATGTACATGTCGCTGGAGCGGTGTCCCATCTCCTGGGTGTTTGGATGTTGGCTACTTTGTGTGTGGTGTTGCCTCCCGCAGTGTTCAGGTATACTGTCCAGGCATCGCGGTCTGTTTGGGATGCCAATGATTCCCGCATATCTACTTGGCCCGCCCACCCACGGGAATACACTTGGGTTGTGTGAAGCGCTCAGTGAACACAATTGGCAATTCCTTATTGGCAGCAGCCTTCAGCTGCATGGCCAGAGGCCTCCGCAGCCGGTGAGGGTTATGGGTTATCCAGGGACAGACGGGCAGGGACAAAGGGTTTCCCCCGGAATGGGTACACACATCTAGGGATTGGCATGGAGGTGCAGCGAGTGGTTGCCCTCCCTCCCCTCCTATGGTAGCCCACCCCTGCGGTGGGTCCCCCAACATGAGCCGAGGGTCCCGCATCCCCCATCGAGCACTGGGGCAGCAAGCCCAGCATCCCCGGCTCTTTGCCTGTGAGCAAAGATGACTACTCACAGATTTACGTTTTTAAAAAGGAGTACTAATCACTGCCAGCGTGAGCACTTGCTGGGGCGGCCGCTGAATGACAGAAGGCTCTTAGATGATGGGTTACTCTCGTTAATTGTAAGGAAATCGGGATTAAGTGATGATAATTGGTTTCTCGCCATGCTGGGACGAGATTCCGAATTCGCCTACGGGAGCAGGTCGGTTCATCGCAAACTGTTTGGCGCCTGGCGTGGTTCCCGTTTTTGGCCTCTCCCCGTGATTCACCACGAGTGTAACAAGGCCAGAAGATCGTGCCCAAGATCTTTTTGTTCACACTGCACACTTGGAACTCACTGCAACCACCTTCCATTGTTGAGTCTTGCTGAGAAAACCTAAATTTTTGCCGCAAACCTTCAGAGTTTAAATAGACTTGTATGTTTACAAACCAACATGTGCTTAAAAAATATATACAAATGTCGAGTATCAGCTGTGACAGGAACACATGTTCATCATTTATAATTAAGTGATGTTGACTTAAGCATCCACAATTTAGATTTTACTTCACAGTGGGTGAACAGGCTGCACAGCAAGGCAGTGAAGATGGATCGTGTCAGAAAATTCAAAAGACAACTGGATATAT
Source organism: Scyliorhinus torazame (assembly GCF_047496885.1). Lineage (NCBI taxonomy): Eukaryota > Metazoa > Chordata > Chondrichthyes > Carcharhiniformes > Scyliorhinidae > Scyliorhinus > Scyliorhinus torazame. The sequence goes on along the minus strand of NC_092715.1, from coordinate 43,665,180 downwards.
ATTTGCCCAAGAAAAAGACTGCAAAGTCAGAGAAAATAGTGGGCAGGATATTTCAAATTTTGGAACCTGACAGATGGTCCATTATGAGTCTTTTCTGGAGGCACAGACTTTTGTGTTAATGCTTCCTTCGGCCTGGAGACACTGAGAAATCAGAACATCGCAGAGCATAAATGAATAATTTTCTGCTAAACACACCTCATTCACTCTCCCTGCCCTTTAATTCAGTAACCAAATGATAACATAGTGGTGTAAGAAAAGAAAAGCTTTGCAAAGCTATCCCCCAATGCTTACTTTATTTACAATAGGCTCTTCTGGGCGGCGATCTTCGTTTACCTGGTCCATCATGTTTATGCTTTGAGGCATAGAAATTACAAGAGTTGTAACAAATAATTGCACGACAGTGCAGCCAAGTAACAACAACCAAAGGCTGTCTCAATGTTCGGTCACAGATTAATGTAAAAGTAAATTACATTCCACGTTATTAAATGTAATGCTCCTGAATATTGTACTCCATCTAACCTTTTTTTCTCTCCAATCTTCTCTCTCTCCACTCCCTCATAAAAGTGCTTAATCTCTGCGAGGGGACAGTTTCACAGTCAATGGTTGAGATAGAAGAGACAGAACACTGTGGAATATAAATGAATCATTTTCTGCCAAACACACCTCATCGGCTATCTTTGCCCTTTAATTCAGCAACCAAATGAAAACATAATGGTGATAGAAAAACATGAATTTGCAAAGCAAGCCCCAACGCATACTTTATTCACAATGAGCTCACCTGGGTGGTGATCTTAATTTACCCTTGGCAGAGCAAGACCTCAATCTATTCTGGTGACAACACAGTTGAGCTAAATCTTCATCCCATGGCCTCATGAACACATTCCCAAGCTTGGTCACTGATAGAGAGAACAGTTGCCGATTTTCTGAATCTGGGTTGCAGAGGGAAATCAGAGTGCCCCTTCTATACTTAATTTTGAAAGGTCAACTTTGTTAACGTTTTGTGGGAGAGTTTTCAGCTCGTATTAAGACTGGTGTTGGAAGCTCAGCTGTCTGGAACAGCTATGGAGCAGATATAACCAACTGCAAAATCTGTCCTTCATGTTTTAATGGCTAAACTACTGCTGGAATTTATACATTTGGCAACCTGCTTCCCACAATCCCCAGCTCCACCAGGTGAAATGATGGGAAAGAAACTAAAAAGCATTGCCAACTGTTGGAGACAATTTTTCTGGCTTCCTGTTTCGTGTTAAACATTTACAAGGACAGAATTTAAGTTTGGCAATACAATGGTTAAACCGAGGCAGATGGCAAACGTTTGGGAATATCCACTGTATGTGCAAACCTGTGGAATAATTTGTGACACGAAGCGAATGAACCAGATTTATCAGTAACGATATTAAGTAGATAAATCACTATTAAAATGGAAGTGCTGAACATAGAGGAGAGACTAAACACTTTGTTTAAAACATCTCATGAGAGTATGAGTTTCATTCAAAAATCGATAGTAACTCAATGGAAGACGAGTTGTGGGCAAGTGCGATGTAGATAAATTGCATGCAGATTATTAGGACATGGTTGCTTCAATAAGAAATGGATTCAAAGCAGCCTTTTTCAGGAACCGTACATTTATAGGGTTTAACGTACCTAGTTTCCAATTTTGATACATAATTTAAGAAAGCTTTGACATCCGAGTGCTGGATTTTTTTTAAAAGGTGGCGATCTGTGAAGAACAATGGGCACTGAATGAATTTGATTTTAAATATGCCAATAGTATCTTGGAAGTAGTTTGATAATATTACATTAATTAGTTATATTAATAATTAGTGTCATGTGAGAGTACCTTTAAGAAATGGGTGTTTATAAATAGGTGTGTATATAAATATCTGTAGTGAGAGTACCTTTAAGAAATGGGTGTTTATTACAGCAGTGATGTCAGAGAGTGGGTGGAGCTGGGCTGTGTGTCAGATTTTTACTTTATTTTAGGCTGTGTTTAAGTTTCCTTTTCAGAGCTGGATAGCTGCAGTCACAGCCAGAAGGTGTATGAGTCTCTCTCTGTATTCTAAAGACTGTAATCGATACTTTGGTGATTTAAAACTAATAACTGCTCTCAGTAGTGACTTTAACCTGATGTGCTTCTGTTTAAAGTTTTCTTTTTAAGTCTTCTGGATACTGAAAGGACAGCTTAAGCATTACTTAGTGTTGTATTTGCATTAATGGTTGCTAAGATGTTCACTGTAAGTTTCAAAAAGGTTAACTTGAGTTCATAGAATAAACATTGTTTTGCTTTAAAAAATACTTTTTCCATTTCTGCTGTACCACACCTGTAGAGTGGGCCGTGTGTTCCCCATACCACAATCTATTAAAAGTTGTGGGTCAGGTGAACTCCATGATTGGGGTTCTCTAAACCTGACCCATAACAAATTGGGGGCTCGAGGGGGATAAAAGTCTACCTATTGGATTGCCTTAATGAACTTTAAGACAGTGAGGGGTGAGCATATTGTGGTTGTTTTTCAGGTATGGTATTCTAGTTTAAGGAGGGAGTGTGTTGTGGACAATGGCTCTTTCAGAGGCTCTGAAGTTTTTGGGGTGGAGACATTCACACACAGTACCTTAAGGGCATAGACTAAAAGCAGACTGTTAGACCTCGCATAAACATTGCAGTGAACATCACCTGACAAAATGTGAAAAGATTAAGTAATTAGGCGGTGGATATACATTTAAAGTTGCCTGAGATACAGTTTGACTCATTGGAAATGGCAAAAATTCAGTTACAAATTTAAAAAATGGAACATGAGAAAGAATAAAAGGAGCTTGAACACGAAAGAGATAGGAAGGAAAAAGAAAGAGAAAGGGAGAAACAGATCAGGGAAAAAGCGAAAGAGAAAGAATTTTAACTTCAGAAAATGGCCATGAAACATGACAGTCAGTTAAAATTGGCAGGCGTAAAGGGCAATGTACAGTTGGATGATAGTGATGAAGATAGTGAGAAAGAGCATCATAGTCGAAGGCTTGGTGGGGATCTATTTAAATATGTCCAAGCATTGCCAAGGTTTGATGAGAAGGAGATAGAAGCCTTTTTCATTTCATTTGAAAAGGTTACCAAACAAATGAAATGGCCACAGGACATGTGGGTATTACTGATTAAAACAAAGCTGGTAGGTAGGGCTAGTGAAGTGTTTGCATCACTATCAGAGGAGGTATCTGAGTCTTGTGAGTTGGTGAAAAAATCCATCTTCGGTGCATATGAACTAGTGCCTGAAGCCTACAGACAAAGGTTTAGAAATTTAAGGAAAGAATTTGGTCAAACATATGTTGAAAGGATGAAAGGATCAAACAGAATAATTTTGATAGGTGGATAAGGGCTTTGAAAATAGACAAAACGTATGAAGCTCTCAGAGAAATTATACTTTTGGAGGTGTTTAAAAGTTCAATTCCTGATGTAGTGAGAACTCATGTGGAAGAACAGAGGGTCAAAACTGCAAGGTTAGCAGCAGAAATGGCAGATGATTATGAATTCGTTCATAAATCAAAAGTTTGGTTTCCAACATCAGTTTCAGCTTGTGAGGGATGGAAACTGGGGACATGAGAAATACTCAAGTGGTGAAGGTAAAGGTGATCTAATGGGAGATAATAAGGAGAGTGCACCTCAGACTAAAAAAGAAATCCAGGATGGTGGAAAAGAAATGAAATGTTTCAAATGTTTTCACTGTAATAAACTAGGCCATGTAAAGTCACAGTGTTGATGGTTGAAGAAAATCACTGGGAAGGCAGATGTGGTAAAACAGGATAAGACACTGGGGTGTGTTAAAGTGGGAAAGGAAAGCCCAAGTGAAGCGAAGGAGGTGCAAAGGATTGTGCAGCCTGATCAAGAGGTGATTGATAAGAAGGTGCCAGATCTCTTTAAAGAATTTATTTTTGTGGGTAAAGTTTACTCCTCTGCATCAGGAGGAGCAGGTGAAGAAGTCACAATTTTAAGAGATACGGGAGCTAGTCAATCTTTAATGGTAAGAGATGAGGAGTTATGTAGTTTGGGAAGAATGTTGCCAGAAAAAGTGGTAATATGTGGAATTCAGGGTGAGAGGAGCAGTGTTCCATTATATAAGGTAAGGTTGGAAAATCCAGTGAAGAGTGGTGAAGTGGTAGTAGGAGTAATAGAGAAATTATCTTGACCAAGAATACAGTTTGTCTTGGGTTATGATATAGCTAAATCACAGGTGGGAGTAATGCCTACTGTGGTTGATAAGCCAGTGGAAAATCAGACAACTGAAGTGTTGAAGGACGAATATCCTGGGATTGTTCCGGATTGTGTAGTAACAAGGTCGCAATGTCACAGGTTAAGGCAAGAGGAGAAATCAAAGAGCGAAGATTAAGTTGAAATGCAATTATCAGAAGCGATTATTTTATCAGATGGTTGAAAAAGAACAAGAACAGATGGAGGATGAGGCGGATATTTTTAGTTCAGGAAAATTGGTGGAGTTACAACAAAAAGATGTAGAAATAAAACGGATGTATCAGAAAGCAGTCACGGAAGAGGAATCTGAGTGTATGCCAGAGTGTTATTACCGTAAAAGTAATGTCTTGATGAGAAAATAGACACCTTTACAAATGCAGGTAGTGAAAAGTGGGCAGAAGTTCATCAAGTAGTTTTGCCGGTAGGGTATAGAAAGGAGGTGTTGCGAGTTGCACATGAGGTACCAGCGGGAGTTCATTTGGGAATAAGCTAAAATCCAAAAATATTTTTATTGGCCTGGACTACATAAAGATGTAGTTAAATTTTGTCAATCATGTCACACATGTCAAGTGATAGGGAAACCTCAAAAGTGATAAAACCAGTGCCCTTAATACCCATTCCAGCATTTGAGGAACATTTTACAAGAGTCCTAATTGATTGCATAGGACTGCTTCCGAAAACTAAAAGTGGGAATCAATATCTTTTGACGATAATGGATGTGTCTACTAGGTTTCCAGAGGCTATTCCAGTATGTAATATTACAGCTAAAAAGATTGTGGAGAAATTACTTAAATTCTTTACTAGATATGGACTACCCACTGAAATACAATCAGATCAAGGATCAAATTTTACCTCAAGGTTAGTCAAAGAAGTTATGAATAGCTTTGGAAAAAAACTAACTAAATCAACTGCATACCATCCAGAATCGCAGGGAGCATTAGAAAGGTGGCATCAGACATTAAAGACAATGTTGAGGGTTTATTGTCACGATTATCCAGAGGATTGGGATAAAGGAATTCCATTCGTACTGTTTGCAATTAGGGATGCACATAATGAGTCAACCAAATTCAGTCCTTTTTGACTAATGTTTGGTCATGAGATAGAGGACCACTTAAATTGATTAAGGAAAAATTGGTGAGTGAGAAATCAGAAATTACATTATTGGATTCTGTGTCAAATTTTAGGGAACGATTAAATAGAGCAGGTGAATTGGCTAGACAACATTTGAAAGTTGCACAAAATGCGATGAAACGGGTCGCGGACAAGAAATCCAAAGTTCGTAGTTTTGCCAGTGGAGATAAAGTTTTAGTGTTGTTACCAGTGGTAGGTGAACCTTTAAAAGCTTGGTTTTGTGGACCTTATCAGATTGAAAGGAAATTAAGTGAGGTGAATTATGTGGTAAAAACACCAGATAGAAGGAAGACTCACCGAGTGTGTCATGTGAATATACTTAAAAGTTATTTTGAAAGGGAAGGAAAGAAAAAGGAGGAGGTTTTAATGATTCTAACTCAAAGTGGCGAACCAAATCCAGATGACTGTGAATTTGACATACCTCAAATTAAATTGGAAAATGAGGATGTTATTAAAAATTGGGATAAATTGTTGAGTTACCTTCCAGAGGAAAAGTGAACTGACCTGAAAGAGTTATTGATATCACGTGGGCAAGTTTGTGGAGATAAATTGGGAAGTACTAAAATGGCTATACATATGATGTAGATGTGGGAAATGCTGTTCCAATCAAACAACATCCATACAGACTTAACCCTTTAAAATTGGCACAGGTTAACAAAGAGATTGAGAGTATGCTTATAAATGGCATAATTGAATTGGGTTGCAGCCAATGGAGGTCACCCATAGTGATGGTACCAAAACCGGACGGTACCCAACGGTTGTGTGTGGACTATAGGAAGGTTAATGCAGTTACAAGAACGGACTCTTATCCTATCCCACATTTGGAGGATTGTATTGAGAAAGTGGGACAATCAGCTTTTATTTCCAAACTGAATTTACTTAAAGGTTTCTGGCAGGTACTTTTATCCGAAAGGATGAAGGATATTTCAGCTTTTGTGACTCCAGATGGTATATACCAATTCAAAGTTATGCCATTTGGCATGAAAAACGCTCCAGCCACATTTCAATGGCTAACTAACAAAGTCGTTTCAGGATTACCCAATTGTATGGTACACATCGACGATCTGGTAATTTTCAGCAAGACATGGAAAGCACATTTGAAACATCTGATGGAGTTATTCGATCGACTTCAGGAGGCGGGTTTGGTGATAAACCTAGCCAAAAGTGAATTTGGAAAAGCCCAAGTCACTTTCCTTGGCCATGCAATCAGACAGGGTCGAATGTCACACGGGATATGATGCCAACAGTTATTGAGGAGTTTCCGATACCCTCAAGATGAAGGGAAATAATGGCATTTCTTGGCATGAGTGGATTTGATCGAACATTTGTGCAAAATGTTTGCTTTAGAAAATACTTTTTCCATTTCTGCTGTACCACACCTGTAGAGTGGGCCTTGTGCTCCCCATACCACAATCTATTAAAAGTTGTGGGTCAGGTGAACTCCATGATACACTTTAGGGTTCTCTAAACCCTGGCCCATAACATTAGTAACATTAATAACTTAAAATTTAGTCATATTTACAGAAGAAGCTCACTTATTGATCAGTCTCAGCTTAATTGATTTTTGGATTTCTTGTTTGAAAGCCTAATAATTTCAATGGCTTTCAAAATCCCGACTCTGCAGCCCTTGGCCTTCCATTCACCAAGATTTCTTTTGCAGCTACGCATCTGTCAAATTGCATTTTCACCTTCATCTTTGATGTCCTTGTTTCCATTTGTAACTATTATTCATGCTGGCCACCGCTCCTCGTCTCTATTCATTTAAATCCAAGGAGCATAGCCTTGAACAGATTTAGCAAATAATGACCAGATCTGGCTGGACCACATAAAACACTGTGAAGTTTTTCAATGAGATTGGTTGGTGCATAGTGTTCACTGATGTCTGGGTAGGTTGTTGAGGAATCTACGGGATCTGTCTTGGTTGCATTTGCTGTTTGTTGTGCGATGTGTTCACCCGCTTACCTGCAAATTCATATGTACCTCATATTAACCTGAGTATGAAGAGTATAAGATAGATCTTGGAAAATGTTAGAACTTTTTAATCTTGAATAGTGAAGTTTAGTTTTGTTTGTTCAAACCCCATGGAATCTTGTGGCTGAATCCTCTTGGCAAATTCTTCATTCTCAAACTTTGTCTACTTTAAACAAAACATAATTGATCCATTGCCTGATCATACCAAAAACGTTGGAGCTGTCTCGGATCAAGCATAGTGGAAATAGTGGACTGGACTTTCCATTCCCCCAGCTGCATATTCCTCGGCAGCACGCTATTCAGTGGTGGAGCGATTCTCTGTTCCCGCCACTTGTCAATGGGATTTCCCATTGATGACATCCCTCAACACTGGAAAACCCATAGGTTGGGGTGCATTGCCAGCGGGAACAGATAATCCCAACGGTTGGAGATTTATGACCAATGTCTCCCCATTTTCTGTACAAAACAATCATAATCTCGAAAAACCTCTTTTAAATTTCCTCTTTAACTTACTTTGCTCGAAGGGGAACAATTCCAGCTACTCTTGTCCACAACAGAATTGAATTTTCTCGGCTCTGGCGCCGTTCTAGTATATTTCTTCTTCATCCTCTGAGCTTTGACATTCTTTCTAAAGTGTTGTGTTGGAATTGAACACAGTTCTTCAACTGAGAAGGAACCAATGTTTTCGAAAGATTCACCAGCCTTTCCTTACTTCTGTTCTCTATGCATCTGGTTGGACTAGCAAGGATCCCTTCTGTGTTTTTAACAGCCTTCTCAACCTTTCTTGACACCATTAGTAATTTGAAATGGGTGACATTAAGTTCACAATGCCTCCCTTCAGCTTTCTTCCAAAGTGGGTCGCTTTGTACTTCTCTGCATTAGATTTCATTTGCCATATGTCTGCCCATTTTATCAAACTGTCTATGTCCTCTTGACATCTGTTACCCTTCTCCTCACTGTTCACTACCTTTTCAAGCTTTGTTTCATCTGCAGACTATGGAACTATGCCTTCTATCCCCAAATCGAGTGAAGTAATTGTGGTAGCGAGCTCCCATTATGAAATGAAATTAAATGAAAGTTGCTTATTGTCACAAGTAGGCTTCAATGAAGTTACTGTGAAAAGTCCCTAGTCGCCACATTCCGGCACCTGTTCGGGGAGGCTGTTACGGGAATTGAACCGTGCTGCTGGCCTGCCTTGGTCTGCTTTCAAAGCCAGCGATTTAGCCCTGTGCTAAACAGCCCCTATTAAGGGGAGAGCTCCACAGACCATGTATAAAAGCAAATTACTGTGGATGCTGGAATCTGAAACGAAAGAGAAAATGCTGGAAAATATCATCAGGTCTGGCAGCGTCTGTAGGTAGAAAAGGAGCTAACGTTTTGAGTCCAATGACTCTTTGGCAAAGCTCTTTTCTCTCCCTACAGATGCTGCCAGACCTGCTGAGATTTTCCAGCATTTTCTCTTTCGTCCACAGACCATGGGCGAAATTCTCTGGTATTGGCGCGATGTCCGCCGACCGGCGCCCAAAACGGCGCAAATCAGTCGGGCATCGTGCCGCCCCAAAGGTGCGGAATCCTCCGCATGTTGGGGGGCCGAGCCCCAACCTTAAGGGGCTAGGCCCGCGCCGGACTAATTTCTGCCCCGCCAGCTGGCGGAAAAGGCCTTTGGTGCCCCGCCATCTGGCACGGAAATGACATCTCCGGGCGGCGCATGCGTGGGTGCGTCAGTGGCCGCTCACGGCATCCCCGTGCATGCGCAGTGGAGGGAGTCTCTTCCGCCTTCGCCACGGTCTCCAGCATGGCAGAGGCGGAAGAGACTCCCTCAGTCAGATGCAACCCGTCCTGCTTGTACAGGTCCCACCTTCCCCAGAATGCGCTCCCATTATCCAAATACCTCATCCCCTCCCGCCTACATCATTACTGCAGCCACGTGTTCAGCTGCACTCTCTCCCTATTCCTAGCCTCGCTATCACGTGGCACCGCAACTAACCAGAGATGACAACTCTGTCTGCCCCGGCTTTTAACTTCCAGCCTAACTCCCTAAACTTGTTTATTACCTCCACATCCCTTTTCCTACCTCCGTCGTTGGTACCAATGTGCACCACGACTTCTGGCTGCTCCCCCCTAAGAATCCTGAAGACACGATCCGAGACATCCTTGGCCCTGGCACTCGGGAGACAACATACCTTCCAGGAGTCTCGCTCGCGACCACAGAATCTCCTATCTATTCCCCTAACCATTGAATCTCCTGCTACTATTGCTTTTCTATTCTCCCCTCTTCCCTTCTGAGCCCCAGAGCCAGACTCAGTGCCAGAGACCTGGCCGCTAGGGCCTTCCCCCGGTAGGTCATCCCCCCCAACAGCATCCAAAACGGTATACTTGTTTTGAAGGGGAACGGCCACGAGGGATCCCTGCACTGTCTGCCTGTTTGTTTTCTTTCCCCTGACTGTAACCCAGCTACTCTTGTCCTGTACCTTGTGTGTGGTTACCTCCCTGTAACTCTTCTCTATCACCCCCTCTGCCTCCCAGATGATCCGAAGTTCATCCAGCTTCAGCTCCAGTTCCCTAACACGGTCTTTGAGGAGCTGGAGTTGGGTGCACTTCCCGCAGGTATAGTCAGCGGGGACACCGGTGGTATCCCTCACCACCCACATCCTACAAGAGGAGCATGCAACTGGCCTAGCCTCCATCCCCTCTTACCTTACAGAATATAGCTGCCCTATGGACCATCTGGACCTCCACCCTCCGACTCTGCTCCCAGTCAGCTGCACTCTCTGTAAACTCCTGGCTCTCTTCTCACTCTTTGCGGAAATGTAGGAAACAAAATGAAAGGAGCACCTTACTCCCTCCTCACCTAACTCCCTCAGTCACCAAACTCTCACTATAGTACTCAAATGCACCCAAATTCAGCACTCCCTCAGTCACCAAACTCTCCCTATAGCACTCAAATGTACCAAATTCAGCACTCAGTGCAAACCTTTTCTAATTAATTATTCATCATCTGTGGAAAACGTTTCAGTGGCGGCAACTTTTTGCTTATTGTATTTGAGCCAAGTATTTTTTAAATCTCTGGATCCCAGCCGGCCACAACACCAAGTTTGAGACGTCATATTGGAGCAAGTTTGGCACATTAATTAGCTTGTTCCAACCCTAGTTATCTGCAGCTTAATGGACAAACTGCACATTGCTTCTGAAGACCTCTGATTCAACATATTGATGGTCAGATAGAGCTCCTACCCACTTTAAAATGGAAGTGGTAGGGAGATTTCTCATCGCACTATTGAGTCACGGGTTTAAATTCATGTCTAGACTGAAGGGATAGAATTATCTGTCATTGCCTCTTCTGTTTGTTATAAAAGTCCAAGATGAAAATTGTTTGGAAACAGATTTGAATGACCATAATTAGCTAGCACAGTACAGTGTATGTTAGCTGTGGAATAGCACAGTATATGTTAGCTGTGGAATAGAAACGGTGTATGTTGGCTGTGGAATAGCAACTATACTTGGAGGTCATTGTTGTGCAGCAAAGAAACAGAAAAAGAAACATGTTCTAAGAGTGCAACATCTCAGCCAATATTCTACGCAACCCTGAGGGAATACTGCACTGTCAGAGATGTTTTATTTCAGATGAAACATTAAGTACAGGCTCCTTTGGTCTGCACTCATAGGTGGGTGTAAAAGATCCCTTGCCTTTATTTTGAAAAAGAGCATGGGGAGTTCTGCCAACTGTCCAAGTCAACTTTATCCCCCAACAATCATCATTAAATCAGATTATCTGAGCATTGTCACATTGCTAATTATGGGACCTGGTTGGGCACAATTGGCTGTTGTATTTCTTACATTACAAGTGTGACTACATTTCAAAGTGTTTTCACCGGGTGTGAATTCTGAGACTGTGAAATGTTCTAAACAAATAGAAGTCTTATTCTTTTGTGGCAGTCTATGCACTTCGGAGAATTCTCGGACTGGAGGTAAGAAGCACCCAGAAAGAGTGTTGGGAGTAGAGAACAATGGACTCTTCCTTTCCTCTGGACCATGCTCGATCTGTGTCTGGCACAGAGGGTGCGATTCAATGGAGACATTTCAAAGTCTGGTTTTGACCGTGTTTGGCATGGTATTTCACGGCGGCCGGATTGGCGAGACCGCAGCCAGAAATGAGTCCCCACGAGATTCTCAACAATGCTGGCTCCCTTGTCGCCTGATTCGCCTAAACCGTGCCTCAGCAGCTCACTGCTAACAAGGGGGAGTTGCTTTTAAACACTCCCTTACCACTCATTCCCAATCAACTCACAAGCAATACAGCGCGCAGACCTGCTCCTCGCTTTGGGGATGCCGACCTCACAAGGCTTCTCAACGCTGTGGATGAGAGGCGGGTCACCCTATTCCTTCGAGGGGGTCGGAGGACCAGCACCAGGGTCACCAATACCACCTCGGAGGCAGTGGCAGTGACTGTCAGTGCAGGCAGCATGACCAGGAGGACCACAATCCAATGTCGAAACAAGACCAATGAACTCCAAAGAGCTGCAAGCATAAGTTACCGTCTCTCCCCTGGTATCAGTTCTGCCTGCCACCTCTCAAATTCACAAACACCCCCACTTTCCGAGTCAGCTGGCTAACATCTAGCATCCTCCCCACATCTGATCTTCATGCTTGTTTCTCAGAATCCCCTGGTACCCACCAGTATAACCCCTTCATGTCCAGGTGTGGTGCCCACACATGCCACCGGCTATAGACCCCCCTGTTCTATCAAATGTGTGGCTCACAGTGCCCTCTCTTTGTCCCTGCAGGAGACGGTAGCCTGAGGTACGGGCCCTGGAAATCATGGCGTTGACCAAGGAGAGAGCCGTCACCAACAGTGAGGTTGTCCTGTGCCACAGAGGCGAGGATCCACTGCCCCTTTACACAAACGGCCTGCCTTAAGTGGTTCATGTCAGACAAACTAATCCTTCCCTCTCGCTGATCATATGTCCATTGTCTGTCAGCATCACTGTCTCCCCCTGCCCCCACCCAACCGGCACCCAGAAGAACACCTTGGAGAAGAGCTTCGAGGAGACCACCAGCAAGGCGTTACCCCCACCTTCCACCAGCGCAGAGACACATACCTCAGTAGGCGACATTAGTGGACAGATTTCTGGGGCACAATCTGGTGAGCACCGCACAGCTGCTGATGCAGATCAGAGGCAGGAATATCCAAGGGAGACAGCAGTCAGAGGTCTGCTGGATCGCAGGACTCAGCTGGGACCCAGCCTGATGTCGAACGTCTGGACAAGCATCTCCCAGAGCTGATGTAGATGACAGCCATGAGATTCAGGAACGGGTGTCCGCGACACCCCATTGACTGCAAGGCCAATTGAGGCATCCCAAAGGCTGCAGGACATGGTGCTGACAATGCATGGCACCGATGCCAAAATTGCTTGGTGACCGAGTGGAAAACCTGGAGCACGAGATCCGTGTCTTGAGTAGTGGTGCTCAAGGCATATCTCAGTCTGTGATTCCCATGGCTGAGGGCCTTAACATCATGTCCTAGTCACTGAAGGATGCGTCCCAGACGGAGGTGGACATTGCCAAGGCACGACAGAGCATGGCCCAGTTTCTGAAGCTCAGTCCAGGCTCCCCTCCTAGCCAACGAGTCATCCAGAGCCCTAGAAGCACTGTGAGGGAAGAGGAAGTGCTGGAGGCCAACCCAGAGGCCCCAAGGACAGCAATCCTGGCATCGTGGTGGGCCTGATCCAGCTCGAATGTGATATAGCCTGATGCCCGGGCTTTTATACAGAGCATCCATCACCTTCCAGATGCACCTGTGGTTGGAAGATTGCGACATGCCACACAGGCCCTGCTCGAGCCCTGGAATAACCCGGTGGCATAAGGATTTAGTGCTGCAGTGACCACGAGTGGCTGTTCTCCTCCTCCATGGGGTGCCATGTCCATTGAGATGCAATCATCTGCGGCACATGGTGTACGTCAAATCATTGAATGAGCAAAGAACAAAGAACAATACAGCACAGGGACAGGCACTTTGGCCCTCCAAGCATGTACCGGTCATGATACCACTCTTGGCCAAAACCCTCAGCACTTCCTAGTGCCGTATCCCTCTATACCCATCCTATCCATGTGTTTGTCAAGATGCCTTTTGAACACCGTTAATGTATCTGTTTCCACAACCTCCCCTGGCAACGCGTTCCAGGCACTTACCATCCTCTATGTAAAATACCTGCCTTACACAACTCCTCTAAACTATGCAATGAAACCTGCACACCTTGGACCATCGCTGGCCTCTCCAATTGCACCTCAGCCTGTTGGGCGGCCATGTCTGGAGGGTGAGCGGCGGCCCCCTACACATGGGGTGCCGTCTCCAGCCTGTTTTGTCGCTGCTGTCTTTTACGGCGTCTGCCCGCCTTGACTGCCACAAGCCTCCGTGGGATCAACTCGAACAAACATAGTTTATCTGGACGGAATTGGAGAAAGAGAGAGACCGATAATCAGTTAGAGCTTCGAAATGTGACCCTCAAATCCCCCACCCTTACCATAACTGACCCGCCTCCTCTCAGAGTGTATTCCAATGAGCCAGTTGTGCTAGCAAACCTTGCTCTGCACACTCACCCCTGGCCACATTACAAACCCTTAGACCCTGATGTGTTGGGTACTCTGGATCTGTGGAGACTGCATTTACCTTAGCAGTAACATCGACAGGCAACCAACACTTGTAATAGTACAACTCTATTTTATTTAACTAAGAGCTGTTAAACATACTTGCACTGTGGGTCGACACTATGTTAGATTGATTGAAGACCTATGCCTAACCTGACCAGCCTATACTGCTAGCACATGGTGAACGTTTGTGCTGCTGACTGCGGGCTCTGTCTGTCTCAGAGGCTGCATCCCGAATGAGCGGAAAAACTAGTGCCCTCTGTCTTTATAGTGACCGTGCCCTAACTGGTGTTTGGCTGCTGTGCTGTGTGTGTTGATTGATCTTGCAGTGTGTCAGTCAGTGTGTGTCTCTGCACCATCATATACTGTATATTATGACAGACCCCAGACCTCTGCCCGGAACATTAGGGAGGCTGTGCTCAGCTGCTCTCTGCTCATCCAGACACTTACCCTTTGGCCGCGAGAGGATCCTCAGTGCTGGAGCCCTGCTCTTTAGTGTTTGATTGTAGGCAGCTGCTTCTTTGCTGCTGATGTTCCTGGAGTTCAGGCACATTGTTCAGGGTTCAAATGTAGTTGGACGTGCAATGCACCAATCAACCTCTGAGGCATGGCACATGTGCCCTTGAGGAGGCGCTTCAGGGTTGAGAATATTTTGTTAATTAAAGGATCAACAGTGATATAGATTTTCAAATCAACTACGTAACATTCCACATATCACAGTAACCATTAAACAGCAAGGAAAAGTCACCGTTCTGTATTGGTCCCAATACAATGCTGTATCAGCTTAGTTTCACAAAATAAATCAAACACATGGGCCGGGATTCTCCCCTACCCGGCGCGGCGGGGGGTCCTGGCGGGATGGAGAGGCGGGAACCATTCCGACATCGGGCCGCCCCAAAGATGCGGATTTCTCCACCCCTTTAGGGGCCAAGCCTTCACCTTGAGGGGCTAGGCCCGCGCCGCAGTGGTTGGCGCGCGCCAGGCGGCAGGAAAGGCCTTTGGCGCCACGCCAGCCGGGGCCGAAGGGACTGCGCCGGGTGGCAGAAGTCCGCGCATGCGCGGGAGCGTCAGCGGCTGCTGACGTCATCGCCGCGCATGCTCAGGGGGGGTGTCACTTCCACATCGGCCATCGCGGAGGCTGTGGTCGAGGTGGAAGGAAAAGAGTGCCCTCACGGCACAGGCCGACCCGCGGATCAGTGGGCCCCGAAAGCGGGCCAGGCCACCGTGGGGGCACCCCCCAGGGCCAGATCGCCCCGCGACCCCCCCCCAGGACCCTAGAACCCGCCCACACCACCAGTCCCGCCGGCGGGACAGGCATGACAGCAGTGGGACTTCGGCCCATCGCAGCCGGAGAATCGCCGGGGGGTGGGGGGGCGCCGCCGTCCGGCGCGATTCCCGCCCCCGCCGAATTTTCTGTGCCGGAGAATTCAGCGGGGGCGGGATTCACGCCGCCCCCCCCCGGCGATTCCCCGACCCGGCGGGGGGTCGGAGAACCCACCCAGTGTATCACCCCTCAAATTTCCTTAACAGAAATGGAGGGTAAGCCTGAGAATGTGTTATCATGTCCAGAGATTTGTTGTAGAAATGGGGCGGGATTCTCCCAACGGGAGTCTAAGTGCCAACGCCGGAGTAAAAACCGGAGTGTTTTACTCCGGCGTCGGTGCCCGTTCTCAGACCTCTTTCTGAGGCCTCTGTGGGGCTGGCAGGAGCGTGGCGCGATTTGCGGGGACGGGGCCTCAGAGTCCGGGCGCCGCGTAAAAGATGTGGCGCCAACTAGCGCATGTGCAGTGGCCGTCCTCCTCCAGGCCACCCCACACAAAAATGGCGCAGGCATATCACATTGCCGGTGGAGGAAAGGAGGCCCGCTGACAGAGAGGCAGGCCCGCCGATCGGTGGGCCCCGATCGTGGGCCAGACACCATCGGAGGCCCACCCTGATGATGGAGCCCCCCTCCCCCCCCCCCCCCCCCCCCCCCACAGGCCTCCCCCCAAGCGTTCTCGCAGTGTTCCCGCCGGCAGCGACCAGGGGTGAACAGCACCAGCGGGACTCTGTCGTGTCGGAGCGGCCGCTCCAGCGGCCCGCGACGGCGCCGCGCCAAATGCTCCGCCGCAAATGGCGGCGATTCTCCGCACCTCGGAGAATCGCGCACCGGCATCGGGGCGTCGTGGCGCAGTTGCTTCAATTCTCCGGCCCAGCGCGGGGCTTGGAGAATCGCCCCCATGATCTGTGAAATTGACTTTCAGGAGGGAAACTGTAGCAGGGCTCTGTCCTGGAAGTGTTTGGTCAGGCAGAAAGGCTGCAGCTGTAATTTCCCCTGTTATGGGGCTCCACAATATTTAAAGATGGCTTGAAGTCCTCACAGATACAAAGTTCCTCGCCTTCCAACCCAGGGGCGATCCCCTACTGGAATGCTTCAGCCCCTGACCAAGCCCAAGTCCAGGCCCATGTAAGCCCAAGTCCAGGCCGATGTCCAACCCCAAGCTCCCTGAGGGGCCCCCCACACCACCACCGTCCCCACACCCTCAGCTCCCATGTCCTTGAGCTGCTATGGCTATTCGCCTCCTCACACCCCTCAGTAGCCATTGCGCCAGGTTCACTTTTTTGAAAAAGAGTATGAAATGATGTTCACGTGCCTTCCCACTGGGAGTCGGGTAATTTCCAGGAGGTCGCTACATTTGACTTCAATCTGTTCAATGAGATTGACAGAAGTGCAAATGAGGGTGAATGATATTCTCCCCATTTTTGGGCGTGACCCTGAACTGTGTCCAAAATGTTTGATGCTGATATCTAACATGAAAAGATATTTCAGAATGGATAGGTCTCACCTGGATGGGAAAGTCATTTGATAAACCAAAAAAAAAGTAGCGTTGCAATTTTTAATTGGTAAAATCTAGTGCAATATCACAGTTCTGAATATGCATTGGGTAGACCCAAATGAACTTGAGTTCAAGTTAAATGATGCCTTTTTGTTTATTTTCCAAATGAACACAAAACGGGTCTTATTTGTGGGAAGCAAGATTTAAAAGAAAGTATCAAAAGGCAGTTTCAAAAAACAACTTGTTGAAACGAGCAAAAGCCCTCTATTTTATTAAGTATTCTGGATAGCTCTGTGTCAAGGAAATGTACAAGCAAGATCCTCCGGCTGTTCGCGCCGACGGATCTTCCGGTTCCACCGACGGCACACCGCTGCCATGGGTTTCCTGGCGGTGTGGGGTGCATTCAATGGGAAATACCATTGACAATGGCTGGACCAGAATATCCCGCCACCAGCCAACCATGGGCCGCCTCCCATCGAAAAACACACCTGGAGGCCAGTAACAAGTTCCCAATGGGTTTTATTTATTTTCCGACAAAAATATCTCAACTGCCAAGATTGTGGTTACTTTCATATATGTGGGCGCCATGGTAGCACAGTGGTTGGCACTGTTGTTTCACAGCTTCAGGCTCCCAGGTTTGATTCCTGGCTTGGATCACTGTGCGGTGTCTGCACATTCTTCCCGTGTGTGCGTGGGTTTCCTCCGGGTGCTCCGGTTTCCTCCCACAGTCCAAAGATGTGCAGATTAGGTGGATTGGCCATGATAAAGTGTTAGGTGGGGTTGCAGGATTACAGTGATAGGATGGGGCTGTGGGCGTAAGTAGGGTGCTCTTTACAAGGGCCGGTGCAAACTCAATGGGCTGAATGGCCCCCTTCTGCACTGTAAATTCTATGACTCAATGGATCTATATGGCATTGATCCAGTCTGTGGTCAGATTTCTGTATAAATGCCATTTTTAAAAGGGGGAACTGAACAGTTGGCTGGCAGAGCAAGCTGTTAGGAAATGATAGGAAATGGGTAGGAAGGCATGAGAGATTGGATAGTGTTAATTGTATAATTTGGCATTTCATTTGGGAATATACAAAGAGATATTGATTAAACTATGGTTGAGTTTGGATGTTTGTAACGTTTTGCTCTGTAAATTAATTAAAACCCGAGTAAAACTTGTCGCCAGTCTTATCCTTCACCTGACTTTCCGCAATACAGCAGAAAGTAATTTTATCCTAACCTGCCCATCCAGAAGCTGATGGCCTTAAGTTGGATCAGATTGGCTGCCTTTTTTAAAGCATGCACCTAATTTTAATTTCCATTGACTTGGGTAAAATGAACCCCATGGTATTTTCGAAATTTGGAAACTACCAGGTTCAGTTCAATGGCCTATTGGTGCTCGACACTGTTCATTGCATCTAATGTTACATATTAATTATAAGAGCATTACACTGAGTAACAAATTAATGCTGTACCGTTGAAATGTTCCACAACGCGTTTCCTCATATTTTAGATTGCTTTATTTCTGGAAAAGCTCCAGTACAAGAGAAATCTTTCTCTGTGTAAAAATATTCCAATATTGGAAGTACCAGAAAAGAATGCATTTTATTGTCAGGCCCATACCACATATTCTTGGCAATATTTGATTCACAAATCTTGGCATTCTTTAAGCAGAGGCACAAATCGCTTGTGCCACTTTAAAAATAAATTAGCGAGTTAGATGCTGTGAGGGTGCTGACACATCCTTTCAATTACACCGCAGGACAGAACATAAAATCCAAATACATTTGCAACCCATCCATTTTTTATTTCTCACAACTCAGATTTTTATTGGTACATCGCCGAATAGCATATTACAACATGTGTTTAGTCGAATAAATACATGCATTGTGAAACTATTGCTACTTAATGCTTTCCCTGAAAAATACTTTCTTTCGAGCTGTATTTTTATATTATGCTCTATTTATGAGTCAGCGAGGAGATCGTGATATTTCCAATTAGGCTTTTAGAGTGGAAAGGTTCTTCCTTGTTTCAGAGCCAATATTTATCCCCAAGCCAAAATTGGTAAAACAAAGTATCTGTTGATTATCTTATCAGGGTTTGAGGGACGTTGCTGTATGCAAATTGGCTTCCTCATTTCCTGCTTGGCAACAATGACTACTTATCAAGAGTACATCATTGGCTGTAAAGTGTTTTATGACATTCGAAGGCCATAAAAGGTGCCATATAAATGCAATATTTTCTTTCTTTTACGATATATTTTTTTCTATATTTATACTACATCGTGACCCAGTTTATTCTTTGATTTTTTTCACATGAGCACCATTGATACCCTTCTCCCCTTTGGAATGAATGAATCTCAGGTGGTTGCTCTTATTTAAAGTCAATGCTTTTTCTCAACAAGTGAGGTGTACACAGAGCCTTTAATATCCCTTCACAGTCAGGCGCAAGAACCAGGGGCGACATTCTCCGACCCCCCGCCGGGTCGGAGAATCGCCGGGGGCTGGCGTGAATCCAGCCCCCGCTGGTTGCCGAAGTCTCTGGCACCGGATATTCGGCGGGGGAGGGAATCGCGCCGCGCCGGTTGGCGGGCCCCCCCACTCGATTCTCTGGCCCGGATGGGCCGAAGTCCCGCCGATAAATTGCCTGTCCCGCCGGCGTAAATTAAATTATCTACCTTACCGGCGGGACATGGCGGCGCGGGCGGGCTCCGGGGTCCTGGGGGGGGCGCGGGGCGATCTGACTCTGGGGGGTGCCCCCACGGTGGCCTGGGCCGCGATCGTGGCCCACCGATCCGCGGGCGGGCCTGTGCCATGGGGGCACTCTTTCCCTTCCGCCTCCGCCACGGTCTCCACCATGGCGGAGGTGGAAGAGACTCCCTCCACTGCGCATGCGTGGGAAACTGTCAGCGGCCGCTGACGCTCCCGCGCATGCGCCGCCCGGAGATGTCATTTCCGCGCCAGCTGGCGGGGCAACAAAGGCCGTTTCCGCCAGCTGGCGGGGCGGAAATTCCTCCGGCGTCGGCCTAGCCCCTCAATGTTGGGGCTCGGCCCCCAAAGATGCGAAGCATTCCGCACTTTTGGGGCGGCGCGATGCCCGTCTGAGTGGCGCCGTTTTGGGCGCCAGTCGGCGGACATCGCGCCGTTTCCGGAGAATTCCGCCCCAGAACTGAAAACTGGAAGAGGTAGATTTGGATTTGTTTTATTGTCACGTGTACCAAGGTACAGTGAAAAGTATTGTTCTGCGTACAGTCCAGACAGATCATTCTATACATGAAAAAAAACATAGGACAAACATAAATACACAATGTAAATACATAGGCACAGGAAACGGGTGAGCATACAGAGTGCAGTACCAATGAAAAATGAAATGAAATGAAAATTACTACTCAGTAGAGAAGCTGTTTGAAGAGAGCAGTTCAGTCCATAAGAGAGTCATTCAGGAGTCTGGTAACAGCAGGGAAGAAGCTGTTTTTGATCCTGCTAGTGGGTGTTCTCAGACTTTTGTATCTCATGCCCGATGGCAGAGGTTGGAAGAGAGATTGGAAGAAGTGGGCAGAGATTTGCCAAAGTATTTTGAGGAAGTCTTTAAAAGGATAGGAAAAAGAGACAACATTTATATGAAGTGTACCAAACAGGGGAATGATGCACCTGACTGAAACCAATGATTTTTTAAACATTCTTCATAGGATGGATGTGAGTGCTCTGGCAAGGCCAGCACAGGTTACCCATCCCGAATTGAGAAGGTGGTGGTGAGCTGCATTCTTGAGCCACTCATAGAACTATAAGGAAGGGAGTTCCATGTTTTTGACCCAGCAACAATATCGGAGACAATTATCAATTATACAGTTCCAAGACAGGGTGGTGTGTGACTAGGAGTGGAACAAACAGGTAGTGGTCATAGATCATAGATTTTACAATGCAGAAGGAGGCCATTCGGCCCATTCGGTCTGCACTGGCCCTTGGAAAGGTTACCCTACTTAAACCCACACCTCCCCTCTATCTCCGTAACCCAGTGACCCCATCTAACCTTTTGGACACTAAGGGGCAATTTAGCATGGCCAATCCAACTAACCTGCCTATCTTTGGACTGTGGGAGGAAACCGGAGCACCTGGAGGAAACCCACGCAGACACAGGGAGGAAATGCAAACTCCACACAGACAGTCACCCGAGGCTGGAATTGAACCCGGGTCCCTGGAGCTGTGAGGTAGCAGTGCTAATCACTGTGCCACCGTGCCGCCCATGTATCTGCTCAACTTGTCCTTTTTGGTACTGGAGGTCACTGGTTTGGAACTGCTGACAAAAGAGTCTTTATTAATATGGGTATATAGTACACAAGTAAGAAGGATGTGTTGAACTTGTATAGAGCACTGGGGCTGTGTTTCCAGTTCAGGGCATCACACTTTCGGAAAGGTGTGAAGATATTAGAAAGAGACCAGAATAGTTCTGGGGCAGGGAAATTTCAGTTAAGCAGGGTTAAAAGGAGAATGTGGGACTGTTTTTGTTGGAGAAGAGAAGGCTGAGAGAAGATTTGATCAAGATATGCAAAATCATGAGTGGGTCTGGACAGAGGGGAGGTAAGGAAAGACAGTTCCTATTGGCATAAGAGGATGTGCGTGGGAAGATGTCCTCTTCCTTTCATTTTGTGATTTGAGAGCATCATGGAGCCGGTCAACCTGGCAATTCTTTTGATTGCCATGGAGCAGCAGCAGTGAGGTAGATATGCGGCTCCATGTGGCCAGGACCAGCACCCTGCAGAGGTGGGGGGGCAGGGCCTGCTGATTTACCCGGAGCAGGGCCACAAATGGGGAGGCTTGGAGGAGACACCATCGGCCACGTATCGACCATTCAAAGCTTCCGATCTCCAAATGTCAGAGGTCCAGTGCCGGAGAAGACTGCATCGGTCCTGGGTGACAATGAACCACCTGTGCCATGTGACGCTGGACTGGGCACCACATGGACTGGGAGGACTCCCACTGCCTGTGGCCTTGTGCCGTGCTGAACTTTTCTGCCAGCAACTCGTTTCAGGGCTACTTGTGTGGCCTGAGCATCATTTCCCAGTCAGCCGTACACAAGTGTATGAGGGAGGCCACAGATGCGCTATTTGTGAGTGCCCGCATGTGCATCAACTTGGATGGAGACCAGGCGAGCAAGGCACCAGGGCCATGGGCTTTGCCAGCATAGCAGAAATGCCCCAGGTGCAGGGTGTCAATGACAGTCAATCACCCATGTGGCCGTGCATTCCCCATGGTGGCATGTGGCAGTGTTTATAAACCGCAATGGGTTCCATGCCCTCAATTTCAGATTGTGTGACCATGCCTTGTGCATTATGCAGATGTGTTTCCATTTCCCGGGAAGTGTTCATGATAGCTATATCATGGGATGCTAACAGAGAAGAACAATACAGTACAGGAAAATCCCTTCGGCCCTCCAAGCCAGTACCGGTCATGATACCACCCTTGGCCAAAACCCTCAGCACTTCCTCGTGCCGTATCCCTCTATACCCATCCTATCCATGTATTTGTCGAGATGACTTTTGAAAGCTGTTAATCTATCTGATTCCATTTCCTCCCCTGGCAATGCGTTCCAGGCACTCACCACCCTCTGTGTAAAAAGCCTGCCTCGCACTTCTCATCAGCCATTTTCAAGGGAGACCAGCGGCTGAAGAGACAACTTCTTGGGGCCAAATGGTACTTACTCAGGAGGTAGCTGATGACGCCAGTGCACATGCCTCAAACATCCACTGTGTCTTGGTGCAATGAGACGAATGAATCTATGTGTGCACTAATCAAGCAGGCCAAAGGCCTGCTCAAAATGCTGCTCCTGTGTCTGGACCGGTTGGGGGAACCTTGCAATACAACACCCAGAGGGTGTCCTGCATCATTGTGGTCTGCTGCGCCCTGTAACACCTAGCACAGCAACGGGGCATGCAGCTGGACGAAGAGGACGGGAAGAAGCACTATATTTCCTCAGATGAGGAGGATATCGAGGAGGAAGGCAAGGGGCCACCCGCGGAGGAGGCAGAAAAGGACCCAAGGCGATGACCAGGGTCCACATGGGCGCAGGACTAGGGATGCGTTCATTCTCCACCTAATGATGAGGTGGACAAGCTCTCAAGGTCACAGCGCATGGCATCCTCGTTACTAACTTATGTTGTGTTACTTACTCAATGGGCCGAATGGTCTTCTTTCTTCGCTGTCAGGATTGTATTAGTCTATGATTTTTTCTTGCAACCATCCCCTCAATTGGACTTGGAACAAGTGCTGGAAAGGCATTTAAATGGTGGGCCCCACTGATTGCAGTGTTGACGTTGCAGCAGGGTGAGTGAGCCAATCGGAGGCAGGCCGCCATGGGCACGTGTGAAGCCCGTGGGAAACATTTTTGGAGGTTAAAGAGGCTGAACATATGGTGATGCTTCTCTCCGCCGGCACCGGCAGGATTCTCCCCGGTTTTCTTGCCAGGACTGACACTTTGAAAAGAAATTGGAAATTCTGTCATTGCACCTCTGCCAGTTTTCCATGAGAACAACACAGCCAATCCTGTTCCCTGCCTTTTTCCTGTCACCCTGCAAATCATACTCAGTTCTCCAGATGTAGTGCAAGCAAAGATTCATGAGAAGTTCAGTGGTTAGCACTGCTGCCTTATAACAGCAGCGACCCAAGTTCGATTCCAGGCTTGGGTGACTGTGTGGCGTTTGCATGTTCTCCCTCTGTCTGCATGGGTTTCCTCCGGTTGCTCTGGTTTCATTCCACAGTCCAAAGATGTGCAGGTTAGGCCATGCTAAATTGCCCCTCAGTGTCCAAAGGTTAGGTGTGGTTACGGGAATAGGACGGGGAAAAGGCATAGGTCAGGGTGCTCTTTCGGAAGGTCAGGGTAGACTTGATGGGCCGAATGGCCTTCTTCTGCATTGTCGGTATTCTTTGGTTCTGCATAACTACTAGATTTCTAAGTACTTAAGAAATTAAGGGATATTGGGTTAATGGGGGAAAATGGCTTTGAGGTAGATCAGCCACGTTCTAATTGAATGACAGAGAAAGCTCAAGGGCTGAGTGGCCCTCCTTCTGTTCCTGTGTCTTCAGTTCCTCTGTAAAGGAAGATTTGGGGCTATGGAGAGTGATCAGGACAGAGAAATTGTCTTTGAATGTCCTAACATAAAGCCAGGATGGGCTCTTTTGTGCTGTTACTTGCGGCTGTTTAAAACATGACTAATATTTAAAATTTCAACTCAGCTTTCCCATTCTCAGTATGTAGTAGTATAGTCAGATGGCGCAGTAGTACAGTCACTGGACTAGTAAACCAGAAACCCAGGATAATGCTCTGGAGCCCTGCTTTCAAATCCCGCCACTGCAGATGGTGCTATTTGAATTCAATAAATAAAATCTGGAATTGAAAGTCTAATGATGACCATGAAACCATTGTCGTAAAAACCTGTCTGGTTCAATAATGTCCTTTAGGGAAGGAAATCTGCCATCCTTACCTGGTCTGGCCTACATGTGACTCCAGACCCACAGCAATGTGGTTGACTCTTAACTGCCCCCTCAAGGGCAATTAGGGATGGGCAATAAATGCTGGCACAGCCGGCGCTGCCCACATCCCGCAAATGAATTTTAAAAAACTTTTTGTTTCATTGCTGTTAAAATCAGCTTTATGAATCAAAATCAATTAAATCTGCTATCTCATACAAAGCGCACGATGTTTGTCAAACATTTGTGCTGATTTATCATCAAAATTTATCATTTTGATTTATCATCAAAATGTCTCCCAATTTTGAGGGATTTTTCTCCCCCCCCCCTCCTCCAGTGAGTTCCATCTGTTTTCAATTACAAGTGAATTGCTCGCCTACATTGGCTAAAACCAACCCTTTGACACTTTCCCTGAAGCTGCTCCCGTTGATAATGTCAGTTGTTTTCCTGCTACCCTCTGGGAACAGATCTCACTCGTAATAATCACAAGGGCTCTGGGCAAGTCAATTTCTCTTCCATCTGAAGTAACCCTCCACCCTTCATCGATTTTCTCTGTTCCCCCTTGCACATCTGAAAGAATGAACTTTGTCCTGCTGTAGAGTTCCACTGATTGATGAGGAGCGCAAGCAGCTTATTCAAGTTTTTAGCTCATCCTTAAAGTTACAAAGCCAATGCACAAAGTGGACAGGGCAAACCCTTAATCATCCCATTGCTTGCTCCAAAAACAATTCAAATTCCAACTGAAGCCAATTCGTGGCCTCCACAAGGGAGACACACAAGATCCAAGCTGACACGAAAAGGTTGCTTAAGACCAGTTCACTCAATATGGATCGATAATAATGTATAATGTATAAATGTATAATCTTTATCATTGCTACAAGTAGGCTTACATTAACACTGCAATGAAGTTACTGTGAAAAGCTCCTGGTCGCCACACTCCGGCGTTTGTTCGGGTACACTGAGGGAGAATTCAGAATGTCCAATTCACTTAACAAGCACGTCTTTCGGGACTTGTGTGAGGAAACCGGAGAACCATGCAGAAACGGGGAGAACGTGCAGACTCCAGACAGACAGTGACCCAAACGGGAATCGAACCTGGGACCCTGCCGCTGTGAAGCAACAGTGCTAATGGATCTAAAATGGCAGTTAACTTCAGTCACCAGTCAGCTGGTACATCCTCCATGGCAACCCCTCTACCAATCAGAGTTCACTTGCAAACCAATGAACACTTTCTTCTCATGAAGTATAAGTTGTTCCCTTTTTTATGGTGTTCTTGCAAATTGCCCTGGTGAGTGCAAGATAAAAAGCTTCAACAAAATGTATCTTTTCTGGGCAATATTCAAGTTCTGTACTACCAAACAACTATAACAAAGATTATAAATGGCAAATAAATTTAGTCATATACACCAATGTTTTCACTGTTGAAATAATAAGGTCAAATAGGTCAAATCCTGAATGAGGTGGGAGCAGGAGAAATAAATCCTCCACAAATATGTGTTCTTTTCTCTCTGACCTATTATTTCCCTTTATCTTTTCTAACTTCTTGCTCAGTAAAGTGCATGGGATTGGGGTTAGTACATTGAGATTGATAGAAAACTGGTTGGCAGACAGAAAACAGTAGGAATAAATGGGTCTTTTTCCAAATGGAAGGCAGTGACTAGTTGGGTACCAGACGGATCAGTGCAAAGGCCTAAGCTATTCACATTCTATTAATGATTTAGATGAGGAAACACAATGGGCGCGATTCTCCGCTCCCGAGACGAAGTGCCCAGGCCGTCGTGAACGCCATCGAGTTTCACGATGGTGCGAAACGTCCCCGATCGCGATTGATTCAGGGCCAGGAGTGGGGCCACGAGGAACTCGGGGGGGGCATGGCGTAAAAGCAGCGCCATAAGCGCACAACGCCCGAATTACGCGGCGCTGCACCATAAATGGCGCGATCCGCGCACGGAAGGAGCCAGGAGGAGGAGAAGGAGGAGAGATGGCTGAGCCCCGACGAGCCGCACCGAGGTTCCGGGACACGGACCTGGACACCCTCCTCGATGAGGTTGAAAACCGAAGGGCCACCCTCTGCCCAAGACGTGGGCATCGCCAGCCGTCCAGCACAGTGAGGCGCGGTTGGCGTGAAGTTGGCACCGCTGTGAGTGCTGTGGGGCACACACCCCGGTCCGGGGAGCAGTGTCGGAAGGAGCAGCGCGACCTCACTCGGGCTGCGATGGTAAGTGCCATGAGGGTGCCCCCGGGTCACAACCAACGCCCCCCCCCTCCCCTGGGCACGATGGGGGGGGAAGTGGGGTGGGGGGTGGGTGGGGTTCAGGGTGCACAACGTTGTACTCGACCCACATGAGGCCTGGAGAGATGCCATGGTGTGGCTCCAACTGTCTCCTCACCCAGCATTAATATAGCCTATATCTGCACGCCCTGATGATACCCGCCTAATTGTGATGCTTCATCCAACCCCCCCCCCCAGGACAAGACAGCTTACAACCAACGTGAGCGTATGAGAACCGGAGGGGGTTCTCCTGTGCTGCACCCCCTAAATGTTCACGAGCAGTGGGCCCTGGATCTCGCTGGGGGATCCGCCACACGGGAGGTCGCGCCATGCCAGGTCGGAGGTGCAGATGCAAGTGAAACAACCCTGCATGTCCTCACCCAACCTCCCCCCCCCCCCCCCCCCCAGCCCGTTATCGCCCCCCTCACACTCTGGCCACTGCACCCTCGATCCCCTCCCCCCTCACACTCTGGCCACTGCACCCTTGATCCCCTCCCCCCTCACACTCTGGCCACTGCACCCTCGATCCCCTCCCCCCTCACACTCTGGCCACTGCTCCCTTGATCCCCTCCCCCCTCACACTCATGCCACTGCACCCTCGATCCCCTCCCCCCTCACACTCATGCCACTGCACCCTCAATCCCCTCCCCCCTCACACTCTGGCCACTGCACCCTCGATCCCCTCCCCCCTCACATTCATGCCACTGCACCCTCGATCCCCTCCACCCCTCACACACTGCCCCCACCACCACCATACCCCCGGCCCAGCATGTCTAACGAACCCCATATCGTTGTGTTCCCCAGGGCCAGCCGGCAAACATCCAGGGTCGTCTCGGCCAAGACACAGCCGACCATCTCCAACCTCAAGCGCACCAAGGGACGCACGCCAGAGGGTGGCAGTCGGTCGGACAGGAGGGCCATCCTCTCAGAATGGGACGCTGGACGGGGACGCACATACGATGGACAGAGACAATACTAAGGGGCACAGGACGGACAGTGACGATGGCGCACAGAGAACGGCCACACAGTCCACGGATTGACCTGGAGGGCAACGTGACATGGGCCGCATGCACCTTGCGCCGGGCCATGAGGGGGACCAGTACACACCAGATTTCCTAACGGATGATGACCTCGAGCTAGCGGCATTGCTGTCTCCCACACCAACCACCATCGCAGAGACACTCACCTCGGTTGGGCAGATAAGTGATGAGGCTCCCGGGTCACGGTCTGGTGCGCACCCCACAGCCGAGCCGGTACAGCAGGTGGAGTTTGGAGCAGCCGAGGGGCTGGATGGTCGGAGGGCAGCCCAGGCCCAGCAAACAGCTGCTGCCCAGACGGTTCTTGGGTTCCTGGATGTACTTGACCCACCCGGACAACCCATAAATGTGGACACCGAGGGACTGAATAACGGGATGAGGGCCATCTTCCAGGACCTGCACACACAGTTGGAGGTGTCCATTCGTGTCCAGGAGCAGGGAGTGGTGCTGCTCATCGCAGCCACTCAGGCCAACACCGCACGGGTGGCGTCCGCGGTGGAGGCAATGGGTGAAAGGGTTTCTGCCATTGGTCAGGTTCTGCAAGGCATTGGGCTTCACGTGCATGCATCATCCATGGCCCAGGAGAGGGCTGCCCTCTCACAGGTAGCCATGCACCAGAGCCAACAGGACATTGCCGCCGCTCTCTGGGCCCTGGCCGAGTCGCACCATGCCACGGCCCGGTCCCAGCAGGCAATGGCACAGTCCCAGCAGTCAGTCGCGGAGAGCATAGACAGCCTGGCGCACGTGATGGATGGTGTAACGCACTCACAGGTTGAGATAGCACAGTCCCTGGCAGGAATGTCGCACTCCCTGGGCTCCGTCTCTGCGAACATTTGGACCATGGTCGATACCGCTGCAGGCTTCCAGGGCAGGCAGTGCCAGGTGTCGGTGGTGCAACGGGGCATGTCTCCGATTTAACCCCCGTCCCACAGTGAGGCCCGGGGGCCACCGGGCTCCCCGAGGGAGGAGGAGGTTCTGGGACACGTCCCAGTACCTCCAGCAAGGGACGTCCCGGGACATTCGGCCTCCCCCTGTTCCATCCCTGGCGCATCTGGTGGGCAGTGGGCAGGACAGGGTGGCACCACGCCATCTAGCACACCCGCCGAGCAGCCTGGCCCATCGAAGCCAGGCCGCCACAGGAAACGCGTGCCGACGGGGAGCTATGTCTGTGCTATGTCCGGTGCCAGGGGGCTCGTGAGGGTGACCTAGTGGCGCTGTGGTTAACGAGCGGTTCAACGTCGGTGCCGGATGTGCTGTCCCTTTCCCCACTGCCACCCAAAATCGGACACCGTAGTCCTCGGCACTCTGGCGCCAGCTTCCCCACACGGGCACGTGATGAAATGTCCGTTACGAAGGCTGTGACCACTGGAGTGCATGGTTCAGCTATAGCCATGAGTCGGACCTTGGCTGGCGAATCTTAGCTCACAGCTCATCGCAGAGCGGGCTATCATCATTCAACATGGCACTGATCACAACCGCTTACACAATCATCAATGTTGTGCAACCCCGTAGTGCCGCAGTGGTAAGGTGATGTGGAATTGGTGCCGTGAACTCGGTGCGGGGGTGGGGGGGAGGGGAGGGGGGGGTGCTATGTAGTGCCCGTGTGCAGGACTGATGGTGCAAGTGGCAGTGTTCAGCGAATCCCTCCACCACGGTGCGTGAACCGTGCGGCCACCAACGCGTCGCGTGCCCGCTGTCCTCGACGGTGCCGTCGTGCAGTCTCCTGGACGTAACGAGCAGCCAGGCAGTGTCTGTGTCCTGCGCCCCTCCCCCCACACTGATGCACACCACCCTCCTCCTCCTCCCCTTTGTTTGCATTACCTCCAGTGCCGTTGGGTCCTCCCTCCGACTCGTCCACCAGTGCATCTCCCCTCTGCATGGTAATGTTGTGCAGAGCACAGCAGACCACAACTATGCGACCGACCCTGTCGGGCCGATACTGCAGGACCCCTCCAGGCATCTGAATCTCATCTTCAGCAGGCCGAAGCAATGCTCCACCACACCCCTGGTTGCTGCATGGGTCTCGTTGTATAGGCTCTCCGCGTTGGTCTGAGGCCTCCGTATTGGCGTCAGCAGCCATGACCTCAACGGATAGCCCCTGTCACCCAGCAACCAGCCCCTCAGCCGGGGGGGGGGGGCATCCATCGAACATTGCGGGGATGAACGACTGTGCCAGAATGTAGGCGTCAAGCACACTCCCGGGGTACCTTGCACACATGTGCATGATCTTCATGTGGGGGTCGCACACCACCTGAATGTTCATGGAGTATGCGCCCTTCCTGTTCATGAACACGTCCCTATGTCTGCAGGTGGGCGCATGGGGACGTGCACACCATCGATGACACCCTGGACCATTGGTGTCCCAGCCTCCTTGGCGAATCCACGTGCCCGTGCTTCCTGCTGTTCTCGGTCCTCGGAAAATTTAATGTACCTGTCCGCGATGGCGTACAAGGCGTCAGTCACGGCCTGGTGCACCTGTGGACCAATGCCTGTGAGATCACGGGTAGGTCCCCACTCGGTGCCTGGAAGGAACCGGTAGCGTAAAAGTTTAGGGCCACCGTCACCTTGACGTAGATTGGTATAGCATGTCCTCCACCCATTCCAAGTGGTGCGAGGTGTGTTACGAGGTGGCATATATGTGCGACCGTCTCCCTGCTGAACCGTAGTCTCCTCCTGCATATGATGTCCGGTAGGGCCTCGAACGACATTCTGTCACGGTACACCCTAGGTCTTGCTGGACGCCTGTGGCACCCTGGCACCACCACCAGTGGCTCCTCCTCCTCCTCCTCCCCCCCAAGCACTTCAATATCAGTGCCCGCCTCCTGTGCATTCCTCGCCGTCGGGGGCTCAATGTTCCCCTCGGCATTCCCCTGGACATTCCGGGCCTGAGCGCCTGCGGGCTGCGCGGCGACGACGGGCCACTCCGCGGCCATCCCCTCTGCTGCAGCATCAACCGCTGCATCTGCAGCCGCTGTGGGCCGTTGCAGTCTACGCTGCCGGATGGCCACCTGCAGTGCTGTGGCTCCAACCACAGCAGTGAACATCGCTGTCTGGTTGGCATACATGGTGACCTGCAGGAGGGTGGTGGGGGGCAGAGAAACGACATGTTACACGGAGGTTCTTCCACACCTCACCAGCCAGGTTGCATGGGATACCTGTGCCCCGGTGGCCTGGTCGCGCTGCAGATATGCAGCCAGCCTAACACCTGGTCACTGTCTGCGTCCAACGGTCAGTTCACACCGTCCTCCTCACCAGTGTGCAGTCGCCTGTGCCCATCAGCCACATGACAACCTGCGGCCGTGTCCTCGTCACCGTCCTGCCATATCAGGTTGGCTGACATGTGGCACCCGCGAATGGACGACACCCTCCACACTCTCCCTCACCCCCCCCACCTCCACTCCCTCCCTCACCCCCCTCCCACCTCCGCTCCCTCCATCACCCCCCTCCCGCCTCCACACCCTCCCCCCCGTCCCACCTCCACACTCTCCCTCACCCCCCCTCCCACCCCCCCGTTGGCCGCAGCGTTCTCGGGGAAGCCGACCCGGTCAGCAGGAGCTCCGGAACAGTCCGCTCACCTCCTCACTGCTCAGCCAGCACGACTGGCTGACGACTTTATTTACCAGGTGTGAACGGCGACGGCGTGAACTGGGGTCACGCCGTCGGGACTTCGGCCCCATCTGGGCCGGAGAATAGCGGGGGTAGCGGAGAATCGCCATTTTGGGTGCCTCGGGCGATTCTCCGGCCTGCGCCGCGCAGAACACGACGGGGCCCATCTCGCCGCTTGGGTGAAACGCGGGAGGGCGTCGGACCGGCGTCGCGTGGAAAAATGGTGCGATCGGCGATTCTCCCAACGGGCGCGGCATCGGAGAATCGCGCCCAATATATCTCCAGATTTTGCAGAAGGCACAAAGCTGGGTGGGAGGGTGAGCTGTGAGAAGGATGCAGAGATGCTTCAGTGTGATGTTGACAAGTTGAGTGGGTGGGCAAATGAATCCCTTCCTTACAGCTCTGTGAGAGTACCTGCTGCGGTTAAAGAATGCAGCTCACCATCACCTTCTCAAGAACAATTCGGGATGGGTAACCAGTGCTGGCCTTGCCAGAGCACTCACATCCATCCTGTGAAGAATGTTTAAAAAATCATTGGCTACAGTACAGTCAGGTGCATCATTCTCCTGTTTGGTACACTTCATATAAATGTTATTGTCTCTTTTTCCTATCCTTTTAAAGACTTCCTCAAAATACTTTGGCAAATCTCCGCCCACTTCTTCCAATCTCTCTTCCAACTTCTTCCATCGGGCATGAGATACAAAAGTCTGAGAACACCCACTGGCAGGATCAAAAACAGCTTCTTCCCTGCTGTTACCAGACTCCTGAATGACTCTCTTATGGACTGAACTGCTCTCTTCAAACAGCTTCTCTACTGAGTAGCACTACATTCTGTATGCTCACCCGTTGCCTGCGCCTATGTATTTACATTGTGTATTTATGTATATCCTATTTTTTTTCATGTATGGAATGATCTGTCCGGAATGTAGGCAGAACAATACTTTTCACTGTACCTCGGTACACGTGACAATAAAACAAATCCAAATCCACCTCTTCTCGTTTTCAGTTCTGTTTTCTTGCACTTGATGTGAAGGAACATTGCACATATTAAAGGCTCTATATAAACCTCACTTGTTGAGAAATATGCATCGACTTTAAATAAAAGCAATCACTTGAGATTCAGGCAAAGAGTATTTCCAAAGGGGAGAAGGGTACCAATGGTGCTCATTCGAACAAGGTTAGGTGGGGTTCCAGGAATAGGGCAGGGGAGTGAGCCTCGGCAGGGTGCTCTATTGGAGGGTAGGTGCTGACTTTATGGGCCGAATGAGCATCCTCTGCACTGTAAGCCTTCATAGAAAGTGGATTTGAGTACAGGAGCAGGGATGTCTTACTGCAATGACACAGGGCATTGGTGAGACCATACCTCTAATATTGTGTGCAATTTTGCTCTCCTTATCTGAGGAAGGATGTCCTTGCTATAGAAGAAGTGCAGCAAAGGTATACCAGACTAATTGCTAGGTTGAAGAGAATGATGTGCGGGGAGAGATTGAGTCGGTCAGGATTGTATTTGCTGGAGTTCAGAAGAATGAGGAGGGATCTCATAGAAATCTATAAACGTCTAACAGGACAAGACAGAGTCGATGCAGGAGGGATGTACCCGATGGTGGGGGGGAGTCCAGAACCAGGGGTCACAGTCTGAGGATACAAGGTAGACCATTTAGGACAGAGACCTTTGCACAGTGGTTAGCACTGTTGCTTCACAGCGCCTGGATCCCAGTTCGATTCCCGGCTTGGATCACTGTCGGTGCGGAGTGTGCACGTTCTCCCTGTGTCTGTGTGGGTTTCCTCCGGGTGCTCCGGTTTCCTCCCACAAGTCCCGAAAGTCGTGCTGTGAGGTAATTTGGACATTCTGAATTCTCCCTCTGTGTATCCAACAGGCGCCGGAATGTGGCGATGAGGGGATTTTCACAGTAACTTCATTGCAGTGTTAATGTAAGCCTACTTGTGACAATAAAGATTATTAATTATTGAAGATGAGAAGAAATTTCTTCACCCAGAGAGTGTTGAGCCTGTGGAATTCGCTACCACAGAAAGAAGATGAGGCCAAAACATTGCGGGCTTTATTCTCCACCGGCGGGTTCCTCCGTTTCCCGTGCACTTATGCCAACGGATTTCCCGACGGCGTGGGAGGGCCCACAATGGGAAACCCCATTGGCCGGCTGGCGAGATGGAGAATCCCCCTGCCGGCGGGGATGCATCACACTAGAAAACGGGTGTGGCAGGATGGAGAATCACGCCCTGTATGTGTCAAGAACAAGTTGGATATAGCACTGGAGGTGAAAGGGATCGAAGAATATTGACGGGGGGAAGCAGGAACAGATTATTGAGCCAGGATCATAATGAATGGCAAAGCAGGCTCCAAGGGTCAAATGGCCGAATCATCCTCCTATTTCCTGTATTTCTATGTTTCAGTATACATCCATAGTCATTCTCAAGTTTCTTAACTCCATGGTTGTATTAATCCTCAAAGTTCATGGTAAGTATTGGAAAATTACCTTGACTATGGTCTGAAAAAGGGGTATGCCGGCGTAGTCCGATTTGAGTCTCGCCTGATTAATTTTTTAAAAAGTCTTTCACAGGAGATGGGTGTCACTGGTTATGGTCAGCATTTTTTACTGATCCCTAACTTCCCTGGAGAATGTGGCGGGAGCTGCCTTCTCGAACTGCTGAGGTCCATGTGGTATCGGCACACCAACAGAGCTGTTAAAAAGGCTCAATAAAAGTGAAGACACAGCGATGTAGTTTCACGTCAGGATTAGTATGCGGCTTGGAGTTGAACGTTCAGGTGTTGGTGTTCCCAGGCACGTGCTGCCCTTGTCCTTTGAGGTGGCAGCAGTCATGAGTTTGAGGGCACTGTCGGAGGAGGCTTGACAAGTTGCTGCAGTGCCTCTTGCATATGGGACACACACTGCTGCCACTCTACATCAGTGGTGGAGGCAGTGATTGCTTCAGGTGGAGAACACCCCCAATCCTGATCTTTTGATGGGCGTTAGGTCTCATATGAAGCAGCTCAAGGTAGTTGGGCCTAGGACGCTGCCCTGAGGAACTCCTGCAGCACTGAGATGCTTGGCCTCCAACAACCTTCATTTGTGCTGGGTATGACTCCAACCAGTGGAAAAATTTCATACAATTTCCACTGACTTTGGTTTTGCTGGGGCTCCTTGATGCCACACTTGGTCAATGCTGAGGTCAAGAGCAGTCACGCTCATCTCCCCTCTGGAGGGCAGCTCTTTTGGACGAAGGCTGGAACAAGGTCAAGAGCTGAGTGGTCCTAGCATAACCCAAACTGAGCATCAGTGAGCAGGTTGTTGCTGTGTAAGTGCCACTCAATAGCATTGTAGACGACAAATTCCATCACTTTGCTGATGATTGGAAGTGGACTGATGGAGTGGTAATTAGCCAGATTTGATTTGTCCTGCTTTATGCGGTCAGGACATACCTGGTCAATTTTTGATATTGTAGGATAGATGCCTGTGTTGGTGTTTCTGCTGTTTGGCGCACAAGTAGCCCATTGTCGTCGCTTCACCAGGTTGACAGCTCATTTTTAGGTATGCCTGGAGCACCCTGGCATGGTGGTACAGGTAGCATGGGAGTATGTGTACTGGGACACACAGGTGCACACCACCCGGCCGATTCCTCAGGACCACCTGCATGCCATACAGCATAAACAGCATGTGATTGACAGAGCTAAGCAATTCCAAAACCAACAAATCATATCTGAGCTCTGCAGTCCTGCTACAGCTCAGTGGAGGAAGAGGCTCCACAAATATCCCCATGCTCAATGATGGGAGAGACCAGCACATCTGTGCAAAAGATGAGGCTGAAGCATTTGCAACGACCTTCGTCCAGAAGTGCCGAGTGGATGATCCATCTCGGTCTCCTCCGGAGGTCACCAGCAACCTAGGTGCCAATCTTCAGCTAATTCGATTCACTCCACGTGATATCAGGAAATAGCAGAAGGCATTGAATACTGCAAAAGTCCTGACAATATTCTGGCAACAGTACTGACGACTGTGCTTTTAATGTGCAGCACCCCCAGCCAAGCTGTTTCAGCACAGCTACAACACTGGCATCTATCCAGCAATGTGGAAAATTGCCCAGGTATGCTCCATGACAAAAAGCAGGACAATAGGGCCAATTTCCACAGCGTCAGTCTATGCTCAATCATCAGTAAGTTATGGGAAGAGTCATGAACAGTGATATCAAGTGACACTTAGTTTGCAATAACCTGCTCACCGATGCTCAGCTTGGGTTCCACCAGAAACACTCAGCTCCTGACCTCATTCGAGCCTTGATTTACACATAGAACAAAAAACAAAGAACAAAGAAAGGTACAGCACAGGATCAGGCCCTTTGGCCCTCCAAGCCTGCGCCGACCATGCTACCCGTCTAAACTAAAATCTTCTACACGTCCGGGGTCCGTATCCCTCTATTCCCATCCTATTCATGTATTTATCAAGATGGCCCTTAAACGTCATAAAACATGGACAAAAAAGCTGAACATCAGGGGCAAAATTCTCCGGTATTGGCGCGATGTCCGCCGACTGGCGCCCAAATGGCGCAAATTAGTCGGGCATCGCGCCGCCCCAAAGGTGCGGAATGCTCCGCATCTTTGGGGGCCGAGCCCAACCTTAAGGGGCGAGGCCCGCGCCAGACGAATTTCCGCCCCGCCAGCTGGCGGAAAAGGCCTTTTGTGCCCCGCCAGCTGGCGCGGAAATGACATCTCCGGGCGGCGCATGCGCGGGAGCGTCAGCGGCCGCTACGGCATTCCCGCGCATGCGCAGTGGAGGGAGTCTCTTCCTCCTCCGCCATGGTGGAGACCGTGGCGAAGGCGGAAGGAAAAGAGTGCACCCACGGCACAGGCCCGCCCGCGGATCGGTGGGCCCCAATCGTGGGCCAGGCCACCGTGGGGGCACCCCCCGGGGCCAGATCGCCCCGCGCCCCCCCCCCCAGGACCCCGGAGCCCGCCCGCGCCGCCTTGTCCCGCCGGTAAGGTAGGTGGTTTAATTTACGCCGGTGGGACAGGCATTTTAGCAGCGGGACTTCGGCCCATCCGGGCCGGAGAATCTCGGGGGGGGGGGCCCACCAACCGGCGCAGCGCGATTCCCGCCCCCGCCGAATATCCGGTGGTGGAGAATTCGGCAACCGGCGGGGGCGGGATTCACGCCAGCCCCCGGCGATTCTCCGACCCGGCGGGGGGTCGGAGAATCTCGCCCCAAAGGTGAGGTGAGATTGACTGCCCTTGACATCAAGGCAGCAT
Organism: Scyliorhinus torazame; assembly: GCF_047496885.1. NCBI lineage: Eukaryota > Metazoa > Chordata > Chondrichthyes > Carcharhiniformes > Scyliorhinidae > Scyliorhinus > Scyliorhinus torazame. The sequence continues at coordinate 43,628,760 of NC_092715.1, read as the reverse complement.
TTGACCGAGTATGCCATCAAATAGCCCCAGCTAAACTGGAGGCAGAGGGTGAAAATCCTCTGCTGGTTGGAGTCATACCGAGCACGAAGGAAGATGGTTGTGGTTGTTTGAGGTCAATCATCACAGGTCCAGGATATCCCTGCACAAGTTCCTCAGAGTGGTATCCCAGGCCATCTTCAGCTGCTTCATCAATGATGTTTCTTCCATCATAAGGTCAGAAGTGGAGATGTTCAGTGATGACAATGACTGAATGGTGGAGTGGACTCGATGGGCCGAATGGCCTTACTTCCGCTCCTATGTCTTATGGTCTTATGATTGCAAAATGCTCAGCACCATTCACGCCTCCTCGGACACTGAAGCTTACCCATGTCCAAATGTAGCAAGATCTGGACAAAGTCTATATTTGAAAGTACCAGACAATGAACATTTAATAACATCTAATAATCTTTATTAATCTCACAAGTCGGTTACATTAATATTGCAATGAAGTTACTGTGAAAATCCCCCAGTCGCCACATTCCAGCGCCTGTTCGGGTACACTGAGGGAGAATTCAGAATGTCCAGTTTACCTAATGCACGTCTTACGTGACTTGTGGGAGGAAACCAGAGCACCCAGGGGAAACCCACGCAGACATGGGATAATATACAGTCAGTGACCCAAACTGGGAATCGAACCAGAGTCCCTGGTGCTGTGAAGCAACAGTGCTACCTACTGTGCTATTGTGTCACCATCTCCAACAAGAGAGGTTCTAACCATCATGCCTTGACATTCAATAGCATCACCATCGGTGAATTCCCAACTTAGAAAATCATGGGCATACTGTTGACCACAAACGGAACTGAACTAGCCATATAAATATTGTGGCTACAAGAGCAGGTCAGGAGCCGGAAATCCAGCGGCGAGTAACTCACCTCCTGACTCCCCAAAGTTTGTTCATTATCTATAAGGCACAAGTCAGGAGTGGAATGGAATACTCTCCACTTGCCTGGATCAGTGCAGCTCCAGCAACATTCAAGAAGCTTGACACCATCAAGGGCAAAGCAGCCCATTTTATTGGCATCCCATCTACAAACAACTCCCTCCACCACTGATGTACAATGGCACGCTCCTACAGCATTGTAACGGGCAGGTGGGTGATTGTGTGCCAAGCAACTCTGAATTACCAGAAATGACGTGAATTCTCTCTTGGTGCCGATGGATGCAAATTCCATATATTCAGCTGAAAATGAGTTGTTACTTCTGGCAGTAGAGAGTGGCTCAAACAATTCTGAATGTCCCAAAGGTTGTACAGCCAATAAAATAGCTTTGAAGTGCAATCACTCTTGTAACATAAAAATGAGATTGCCAATTTGCAAGGTCCCATGAGCAAATATATAATAATGATCAGATCATTTGTTCGCAGGTGTTGCTTGAGGGACAAACATTGCTTGGAAGAGAAAAAAAAAATCAGTAATAAGTAGACGTCTCTAACTGGATGTTTTTGGTACTAATGTGAGGACATGCATATTTCACTTGGGGCACGATTCTCTGGAAAGGTTTCAAAGTGTGTAGCGAGCGGGCATTTCCGCGAGTTTCCTGGCGCTTGGCCCAGTGAGGCCGGCAACACTATTCAAAGTTAATTGGTCCACTTAATGAGACCTCACGGGCTTCTCGACGCAAATGAGGGCTCGCCAGCCGATTCGCCGGGACCGCGCACGGCAGCCCCCCGTTAACAAGGTCGAGCACTTGCTCAGCCACGCCAGCCAGCTCACAACAATGGTGCTCAGGAGACCAGCCCAGTATTTTGCCGTAGCTCTATAATAGTTAATTAGTGGAAGTAGTTTATTGTTTTATTGTCCTAGTTATCTTTATCATGCAGTTGTTTCATATTAAATGATTTAAACTAGATGCTCTGTAGTTCATCATTCACATCGACCAGTCTGCAGAACATGATACCCTTGGCCCATCTCTCCAGGCATCTCCAACTTCCCGTGGCCCCCACCCACCCTCTGGCCATGGGCATGTCCCCAGAGCTGTGTCCCATCTCCGGGGGTGGTGTTGCCTCCCGCAGTCTTCAGGTACAATGTCCAGACATCAATGTGATTGGCAATGATTCCCACATGCTGCATGGCCCACCCACTTGGTTTGTGTGAAGTTCTCACTTAACCATGATTACTATTCCAATATTAGCAATAGCCTTCAGCCGCATGGACAGAGGCCTCAGCAGTCAGCGGGGGGTTATGGGTGGTCATTGGGGCAGATGGGCAGGGACAAGGGTTGCCCCCAGAATGGGTGCACATGATCCAGGGTTTTGCATGGTGTTCCTGCGAGCGTTTCCCCCCCCCCCGCCCTCCCAAGTTTCACCCCCAGCGCCTATCCCCACCCTCCTATGGCAGCCCACCCCTGCAGAGGTCCCCCACCCCCAGTCGAGGTTCCCCCACCCCCCGCCGAGCACAGGGGTGGCAATCCCAGCACCCTTGGGCTCTTTGTAAGCAAAGATGGCTACTCACCTCTTCGGCTCCCCACAGAAGCCCTTCCGCCAAGTTCACGTTTTTCAAAAGGAGTACTAATCGGCGCCAGCGTGAGTACTTACTGGGGAGGCTGCTGAGTGACAGGAGGCCATTGGTTATGGGGTGGCTCTCGTTACTTGGATGGAGATTGGACTTAAGTGGTGAAAATTGGTCGCTTGCCTCACTATGGCGTGATCCTGTCTTCGCCTACAGGAGCAGACTGGTTGCATCGCAAACTGTTTGGCACCTGGCACGGTTCCCGTTTTTGGCCTCTCCCACTAATCACTGGCCTCATTTCACTTGAGTGGGAGCGTAACGAGGCCAGAAAACCGGGCCCTTGGCTTCCTGTTGACGACTGCTTTAACATAATGCAGTCATACAATTCTTGGCGGATCAATTCTTAGTGGATAAATTCTTGGGGAATCAATTCTATAGAAATGCAGCACAGTAATATACTGAATCTCTCAATTTCCAAAGAATTTCAAATGAAAACCAGAACTTCAGTAATGCATATCATTCTGTATTGGGTAGAATGCACTAGTATGTGTCTCGGCTTCTCAACATGTGTTTCAAAAAGATTTACCTTCCTCAGAGTGGCAATCTCCATCAGATTCGGGACGGGGCGTAGCGAGGTTATGTTATGGTGGTTACCCTGGTGGGTCGTATGTGTGGGGGGTGTCCCATGTGAGGCTGGGTCTAGGTTTTTCAAATAGTTACTCTGGAGATAGTGATTTTTTTTTCCCTTCAAACTCTTTTCAGAATAACTATCAAGGTAAAACTGGCAAAACCATCCGAAATTAGCGATTTAAATCACTTCTGTGTATGTTTCCCAGCCCAACGCAATTGGCCAGAGGAAGTTAGCACTTCTGGGTAATTGCCGAATAAATGCTTACATGGGAACTTCCGAGAGAGATTTCGCAACGCATCATTGGGGTCCCCCTAAATGTGACGTTGGAGAGCCAGGAAGTTATGCAGCAGATGTTTAACTTAGAACTACACCCGTATGTACATCCATTCATCACGTTTTCCTGTATAACTTAATTGGTGTTATGAAGTGATGAAGAGAATGTCACAGAGATTTGCTTTTGACATTTAATCTATTTAGGTTGGCACAATGGTATTTGAAAGTATTGAGTTTTACTCCCCAGATATGTTTGACGAACAGCAGGATCCAACACATATCGCGCTTCAATCTACACCAACATCATACTTTAAAAAGGTGAAAAATATGAAAAACAATTCTCCAGGCAGCTGGGTGAACAGCTGGGCCACTGTCATCTGTCGACAATAGTCATCAAGGTATTGCAAACCTCACGTACCTGTCAGATTTCATACACATCGTTGCTAATTGAGCTAAGGTGTCAAAACGTTTAGATTATATGAATCATAAATTGCACCAGATGCCTGTGGAAATAACCTTTTTAACTTCAGCAGCCTCAGCACGTGCTGACATTCAGTTGAGGTCATGCTATTTGCAACCTGATTGAAAACGTCTGTTCTGTGCTTCAGCTACGACATTAAGGCTGCGATTTCCCCAGAAGGGGCTAAAATCCCGCCCTCGTGGGAAGGCAAAGTAACTACAGTGGCAAAATTCTCAGCCTTGGCCTCTCAATTGGCTGTGGCCTGGCCTGCCATCCATTGAAGAGTGGAGGCTAACTCTCCATACTGCTGATGCAATCAGCAGGCTGGATCCTCTGCAGTCTCAGCAGTACCTCTGAAGGAGATGGCTGCTCCCAAGTCTGCAAGGAAAATGAGAGGCCGCACTCATTTTGAGTCGCAATGTTTTATTTTTTTCAGGGCCAGGTAGGAAGAGTCCATTGATCGAAAGGCTGGGGAACGCATTGAGTGAGGGGGATGCCTTTGCCTTTGATCCCTGGTCCCTTCCCTTGGGCAATGGAGCCTCAATGAGGAGAGATTGAGTCGGTTCGGATTATATTCACTGGAGTTTAGAAGAATGAGGAGGAATCTCATGGAAATCTATAATTTTCTTACAGGACTAGACATGATAGATGCAGGAAGGATCTTCCCTATGGTGAGGGTACCCAGAAACAGGGGTTACAGTCTGAGGATACTGGGTAAACCACGTGGGCTGAGATGAGAAGGAATTTTGTCACCCAGAGAGTGATGAGTCTGTGGAATTCGCTACCCCACAAAGCAGTTGAGGCCAAATTATTGTGGGCTGAATCCCCCCAAAACATTTCTTTTTATTAAATTTTTCCAATTAAAAGGCAATTTAATGTGGTCAATCCACCGACCGTGCGCATCTTTGGGTTGTGGGGATGAGATCCATGCAGACACAGGGAGTAATGTACAAACACCACATGGTCAGTGACCTGGGGTCGGGTCCTCGGCGCTGTGAGGCTGTAGTACTGACCACTGTGCCACCATGCCGTCCTACCTAAAACATTTCTAATTGTGGTCTCTGGTGGGAAATAAAGTGCGATTCATGCCGATAGCGCGGCACAATCCAGCTTGCAATCCACCCACACTCAGAGATCCTTTTGGTCCCGGGGTGATCCAAGCCACGGGAACTGAAGAAGCTGTCAAGGCCAGATTCTCAGAGATCAGGAAGCCATGTTCAATGGGCACCCTGATCTCAGAATAAGAAGTCTTACAACACCAGGTTAAAGACCAACCGGTTTGTTTCAAACACTAGCTTTTGGAGCACTGCTCCTTCCTTCACCTGAGGAAGGAGCAGTGCTCCGAAAGCTAGTGTTTGAAACAAACCGGTTGGACTTTAACCTGGTGTTGTAAGACTTCTTACTGTGCTCACCCCAGTCCATTGCCGGCATCTCGACAGCATGATCTCAGAATAACACTCCAGCACCTTCCCTCTCATCGCTGACAAGACACCATTCCATAATCGCAGTCAAGCATTCTGCCCCCCGCAAGTGAGCGGCACCCTGCTGTGGGTCTGCCAAATGCCCCCCTTAAGGATCCTCCCCCTTCAGACCCTACCTCTTTACAGTGTTAACCTGGCACAACCCACTGGTACCCTGGCAGTGGCAACATCTCACTGCCAGGGTGCCATGGGGAAGCACTCAGACAGAACAACTGGTCTTTCTGGGGAAGACTTCAGAACAAAGAATAGCCTTTATGAAAAAAATGCAGTTAGAAATAACACCTGCTCAAAAGAGGACAACACTTCAGTGTGAAGAGCTGCAAAAACAAGGCCTGCCCTCTATGAAATAGCCTGGACCTGTCCATCAAGAGGTTTGTCAAAGGTAATGGACTGCGAAATTGAATGTGGACAATGCAGTTCAAAGCTTTTAGCCTCATCAGCAAGTTCAGAGGCTTGAAAACGTTAGTGGAATTAAACTGAATGTGAAAACAGCGCATCAAATGTTTCAAACAGAAGGGTGCCTCTTTTTGGCCACACCCTGTCTCTTCTGCCTGCTCCAGCATCCATCACAGCCATTGCTTCTTCTGGTGTTGTATACCTGATCTTCTGGTGCAGAGCTTCACAACACACCAACATGACATAAGCAAGCAAACCTGCTTTAGACCCATGAACACCAACTGCATATTTGGAGATTTATACACTTTAATTTAAGTTTATTTTGATATTGTCTCAGCCTAAACAAGTATTATTCTCATCAGTGTCTTTGGGTTCATAAATGTAATGGCGAATCATTTATGCCCCCCACCTAAATAAGTCAGTTATTCATCTTAGCAAAAGCACTAAGTGAAGACTTGTGCAAGATCTCATGTTGGTGAGTGTGAATTAACACAATAACATCCTGCTGCGTGTTTCCTGGCGACTAATCATCTTTGATTGTCACAAAATCCCATCTTGGATTAATGTCTTTCAGAGAAAGAGATCTGCCAGCCTTCCCTGGTCTGACCTACATGTAACTCCAGATCCACAGTAACGTGGTTCACTGCCCACTGAAATGACCACACAAGAGAGGCAATTGAGGATGGGTAACAAATGCTGGCCTTGCCAGCGATGTCCACATCCCATATCCCATGAAAGAATTTTCAAAAATATTTAAAAGCAGTAGATGGGATAACAGTTTGCATAACTTACACTTCATGATATTTTTCCCCAGGAAAATAAATTTTCTCCGTTTCAAGGCAGGAAAATATGCTTCTCACAAGAGTCAAGTCACGGGATGTAGTTCAAATGTTTGCAAGAATGGCTGTGAGTGCTGCACAATGATTACTTCATGATATTTAATAAAACAATGATAAGAGCGCTTCTTAGAAGAGTGGTGTTTTCTTACGTGTACAATGCAGATATCTTCCGAAACTCAACAAAGAAACTGCTCTCGTAGTTACTGCTCTCGTCTCATCTCTCAGCTACAGCTTTATAACTGTAGTGAGGCTGTGTCTACTGTTGCCATATGAAGCTCTAGGCCTCTAATTATTGTGCTGAATTTCTCTCTTCTGAAGGATTTTTAAAAAATCTACTGACGGTCAGGCTGTCTATATGATGGCCTTGCCTTTGCTTTTGTTGTGTTCTGCCAATAGGGTATCTGGCTCAATAAAGAGGGAGAAGGAAGGGTGAGTAAGGGTGAGTGAGGCAAGATTGCAATGACAGTTATTGAGATTGTTATCTCACACATGGGAAATCACTGCAATTGTCTCTTTGTGTTCCTCGTGATTACACACATTTTAAGATTGCTATGTCGGTAGTCAGTTTCTGCTGCGGGAATGGATGCCTGAAAGCCTTAGGACAATCTTCACACTTTAACAACTAGCAAGTCCAGGGAAATGATTGTGATGGAAATTTCTCCATCATACCTATCAGCCAGGTAGAAAAAGGATGCAAAATTGATTAATTTTGCCTTGAGAATGCCTAAAATATATCGAACGATATATTGGCCTTGAACAATTTTCAGGCATCCTGGGTGGCCACCTTAATTAAGCAGTGGGCCACTTGCATATGTCAATGGCAGAGGTAAGGACAGAGAGGATAGTCAGAAGCTTTTTCCCCAGAGTGGAAGAGTCAATTACTGGGGGACATAGGTTGAAGGTGCGAGGGGCAAAGTTTTGTGGAGATGTGCGAGGGAATTTTTTTTGTACAGGGCAGTGGGTGCCTGGTACTCGCTGCCGGAGGAGGGGGCTGAAGCAGGTACGACAGTGACATTTAAAGGGTGATTTGACAAATACATGAATAGAATGGGAATAGTGGGATACAGACTCCGGAAGTGTAGAAGGCTTTAGGTTAGACAGGCAGCATGGTCGGTGGAAGAATGGAGGGCTGAAGGGCCTGTTCTTTTTTCTTTGTTCTTGTTCTTTGAAAGAGCTCACAACTATTAAAGGACCCCTCATCAACACTCACCAGAATGGAATTCAGATTTTATGAGAATTGTATGACCAAATGCCCAAAATCAATTTCTCTAATATTTACCTTGCAGAAGAACCAGGAGAAGCAGGAGTCTTTTTGAGGCCCAGTGTAGGTGATTTTCCCCCAAACCCCCACACACACAGTGCAGCCAGCCACAGTCAACCTGAGGACCATTGCCAGCTCAAATTACATGCTGCAATCGACCTGTGGAGGTGCAACTAGCAACCTATCTCTCAAGAAGGGCAGCACGGTAGCACAAGTGTCTATCATTGTGGCTTCACAGCGCCAGGGTCCCAGGTTCGATTCCCCGATGGGACACTGGCTGTGCGGAGTCTGCACATTGTCCCCGTGTCTGCGTGGGTTTCCTCTGAGTGCTCCGGTTTCTTCCCACAGTCTAAAGACGTGCAGGTTAGGTGGACTGGCCATGCTAAATTGCCCTTAGTGTCCAAAAAGGTTAGGAGGGGTTATTGGGTTATGGGGATAGGGTGGAAGTGAGGGCTTACGTGGGTCGGTGCAGACTTGATGGCCGAATGGCCTCCTTCTGCACTGTATGTTTTATGTTCTAAGTGAGACCCAGAGGCAAACATCAGGTGGACCCCAGGCCTCTTGTTTCTGGGCTTGAAGATGCCCAAACTAATTTGTACCTCAGCATCTTCCTGGCTTAGATGATTGTCTGTCCAGATTGTGCAAAACGCTTTACTACCATATACTAAATCATGCAAAAATGGAAACAACTTAAACACTAATTAAGCTTGCACCATTATTCCCATTCTTATACCACTCTGTCTTCTTCCTCATTGATTTTTCAAAACATTTTCTACGAACTTTGTGGTTTTCTACCGAACGTAAACCAAAAAATCTTTCCTTACTTTTTTTCCCCATTCCCTTGTGCTATCCCGCACGGGACCTTTGGGGTGGGAATGTTTACCTTCCCCCGCTAGGGGCAGGGTATCTCAATTAGCCAATGTATAAAAGATCGGCTAGTAAGGCAACAACCAGAATAGGAACCCAGTAGGGATCTGCGGGTTAGTGTACTATATCGTTTGTGTAAATAAAACTTTGATTCTTATTTTACTCGCTGTGGACTGCCCGTGTCCTTGTTAAACCCTGCTAAAAAATGAAGAAAGCAACATTTGTCTTCTTTCTTACTGCCTCTGATTCGCAAGCCAGAGAGTGGAGCAAGTTAAGTGCATTTTTATTGGCTGTAAAATGCATTTTTGTTAAGCCAATAAAAAGACCAGACTTGGAGAGTGATGTAGTTACGTTATAAATGAATAGATATTCTTTGTGTAATAATATTGCAACTCACAAAATATGAAACGTGTACAGAGATTTGAGTTACAAGAATGATTTACAGGGATGATTCCAGAAGCGAGATGTTATACCTACCATGAATGAGTGAGCACACTGGGCTGTCGCGTCTAGAAATAAAAGGTTGAGGTAGGGATCAGTTAGTTCTTTAAGATAATAAAATCATTTGTTAGAGGGGTCACAGGAAAGATGTTTCTATAACTATAATCATCTCAGGTCCAGTATTACTGCAGGAGTTCCTCAGGGTAGTATCCTCGGTCCAACCACCTTCAGCTGCTTCATCAATGGCCTTCCTTCCATCATAAGGTCAGAAGTGAGGATGTTCGCTGATGACTGCATAATGTTCAGCACGATTTGCGACTCCTCTCATACTGAAATAGTCCATGTCCAAATGTAGCAAGACCTGGACAATATCTAGGCTTGGGTTGAAAAGTGTCAAGTAACATTCACACTATATAAATGCCAGGTAATGACTATCTCCAACAAGAGAGATTCTAACCTTCACCCCTTGACATTCAATAGCATTACCATCACTGAATCCCAACTATTGACATACTTAAGGTTACCATTGACCAGAAATTGAACTGGACTAGCAATATAAATATTGTGGCTACAAGAGCAGGTCAGAGGCTCGGAATCCTGCGGTGAGTAACCCAGCTCCTGACTTCCCAAAGCCTGTCCACCACCGACAAGGCAACAGTCAGGAGTGTGATGGAATACTCTCCTCTTACTTGGATGAGTGTAGCTCCAACAACACTCAAGAAGCATGACAACATCGAGGGCAAAGCAGCTTGATGATTGCCACCCATTCTACAAACATTCACTCCCTCCACCACCAAAGAACAATAGCAGCCATGTGTATCATCCAAAGTTGCTTTGTAGGAACGCATCATGGGTTTTTCGGCAGCACCTTCCAAACCCATGACCGCTACCATCCAGAAAATTTTGGGACTCCCTCCCTAACAGCACTGTGGGTACACCGACACATCAGGAATTGCAGGGGTTCAAGAAGGCAGCTCACCATCACCTTCTCAAGGGCAACTCAGGATGGGCAATAAATGCTCATCAAGCCTGTAATATCCAGATTCCGCAAGTGAATATAAAAAGAGACAATCACTAATAAATCCAATATGAAATTCAAGAGAAACACCTTTGACCACAAGGAATATTTGAGGGCAGCACGGTAGCACAGTGGTTAGCACAGTTGCTTCACAGCCCCAGGGTCCCAGGTTCGATACTTGGCTTAGGTCACTGACTGTGCGGAGTCTGCACATTCTCCCCATGTCGCGTGGGTTTCCTCCGGGTTCTCCGGTTTCCTCCCACAGTCCAAAGATGTGCAAATTAGGTGGATTGGTCATGCTAAATTGCCCTTAATGTCCAAAAAGATTAGGTGGGGTTCATAGATTATCATAGAATTTACAGTGCAGAAGGAGGCCATTTGGCCCATCGAGTCTGCACCGGCTCTTGGAAAGAGCACCCTACCCAAGGTCAACACCTCCACCCTATCCCCATAACCCAGTAACCCCACCCAACACTAAGGGCAATTTTGGACACTAAGGGCAATTTATCATGGCCAATCCACCTAACCTGCACATCTTTGGACTGTGGGAGGAAACCAGAGCACCCGGAGGAAACCCACGCACACACGGGGAGGATGTGTAGACTCCGCACAGACAGTGACCCAAGCCGAAATCGAACCTGGGACCCTGGAGCTGTGAAGCAACTGTGCTATCCACAATGCTACCGTGCTGATAGTTGGTGGGTTTACTGGGTTATGGGGATAGGGTGGAGGCGTGGGCCTGAGTGGCGTACTCTTTTCAAGGGCTGGTGCAGACTCAATGGGCCGAATGGCCTCCTTCTGCACTGTAAATTCTATGATTTGCGGCATATAATATTTAAGGAAAGATAGATAAACACGTGAGAGAAAAGGAATAGGAGGAGGTATTGGTAGGGTTTGATGAAGTAGGGTGTGAAGAGAGTCATGTGGAGCATAAACAGTGGCACAGACTAATTGGACTGAATGGGCTGTTTCTGTGCTGTTGATTCCATGTCATTCTATGACAAGGGTGTGAATATTTATTGACAGTGTTCAAAGAGATAAGTGCTGACTATTGAAATCTCGGGCTGGTTTTGTTTTCCCCTATTTGCTCTATCTGGATGTATGACATATCTCAGAGCTATTATGTGCCAAGAGAAAGCAAGGTTAAGTGGGGTTTACCTTCCCTGGGGCATTTGTACGGGTAGAGGGGAACAACCTGTAGCTGTTGTCCTGTGCGTCTAAAGAAAAATCCGAATCGGGGAGGGAACTGCAAACGCAGCTGCTGAGAAATCCTGGAAGTGACTGGTGTGGACATTTCTACCATTGCCCATTTGGCTTGTGCTCGGGAGCTGGTCTCACTTGAGTGGGAAGTTTGACCTCAGACACAGTACTGTGCTGCAATAGTTTTCCAGGTGCGAAGTAAGCACTTCAGGTTCCAATATGGCGGATTCCAGCACACCATCATTCCACGTCAGAAATATACTACCCAGCATATTGGTAAAAGAAAGCACATCAGGGGTGTCAACCTGGAACAACAGTGGACTGTTTTTCAATCAAACAAAGTGCCTAATGGCATGGCAGCACAGTGGTTAACAATGTTGCTTCACAGCGCCAGGGTTCCAGGTTCGATTCCCGGCTTTGCTCACTGTCTGTGCGGAGTCTGCACGTTCTCCCCATGTCTGTGTGGCTTTCTTCCGGGTGCTCCGGTTTCCTGCTACAAGTCCTGAAAGATGTGCTTGTTTGGTGAATTGGGCATTCTGAATTCCCCGTCTGTGTACCTGGAGTGTGGCGACTAGGGGATTTTCACAATAACTTTGTTGCAGTGTTAATGTAAGTCTACTTGTGACACTAATAAAGATTAATATATTGGTTGTTTGAAGACCCCCTTTGGAATGTTTGAGTATATATGGTCCAAGTATATGCTGTGTTCATTTGCTTCAGATGCTTTGCAGTAAACACAGAATTCCCTTTAAGACTGGTAGCACAAGTCAGTTTGAATTTATTTTACCTGCCCGATTGGGAGGCTTCTGCTCCCAGATTAGGTCTGAGGGCTGCTATTAGCCACCCATTCCCCTGACCGCCATGCAATTCCCTGCCCACCTTGGCAGGCTTTCCAGCTGGCTCCTCTACCTTCCTCTGAGGAAATGAGAGATAGACAAAGAAACGAGAGAGAGAGAGGTCAGGATACACAGGCACAGATGTTTCTGAAGATTGCTTCAGCTCCAGGATAAACGATTCATTTTACCTGCATGATAACAATGCGGCGTGCCTAGCCAAATTGCCAGACATTGATGAATGGCCTCCTTCTGCACTGTAAATTCTATGAATGAATGAAGTGTATCGTGTCATGAAAGGTCCACATGCTGTGCAGATTGAAGCACTAAGTGTGCCAGTATGGTGCCGAAGGAAGGAAAATCCGATGCCAGGTATTTCAAAAACTCTGATCTTCCAGCAACAAGGACATTGCCTGGGCAGTTAATGAATGCACTTCAAACAGTTTTCATTCAAATATTTGCCCCAGAATCATTCTGCATGACGTTGAAAGAACAAATTGAATACATTTCCCCTGAAATTTTACAACTATTTCTTCATCCTAATATGCTAAATAAAGTAATCATAGAATAGAATCACTACAATGTAAAAGGAGGCCATTCGGCTCATCGAGTATGCACTGACCTTTTGAAAGAGCATCCTGCCCAGGCCCCCACCCCCATAACCCCACCTAACCTGCACATATTTGGACACTAAGGGGTCATTTAGCATGGCCAATCCACCAAACCTGCATGTCTTTGGACTGTGGAAGGAAACCGGAGCGCCCGGAGGAAACTCACGCAGACACTGGAAGAAAGGGCAAACTCCACACAGTCACCCAAGGCCGGAATTGAACCCGGGTGCCTGATGCTGTGAGGCAGCAGTGCTAACCATTGTGCCGCCCCATGAATAATGAATAATGTTTTCTACATTTGGAATTTCTTTAGAAATCAGATGTATCTTTGTCAGCCTTAAAGGCGATGAGGGTTCAGTTGGATATCCACAAATAGAGGCTGTGGGATGGTGGGATGCACATTAAATGGGGGCACTATGGTGGAACAGTGGTTAGAACTTTATCCATCTGCCCTGCTACCTTAAGGGATCAGTGTACATGCGCACCAAGGTCCCTCTGATCCTCGGTGCTTCCCAGGGTCCTGCTGTTTATCATGTAATCCCTTGCCTTGTTTGTCCTGCCCAAATGCAGCACCTCACACTTATCTGGATTGAATTCCATTTGCCACTGATCAGCCCATCTGCCCAGCTTGTTTATATCCTCCTGTAATGTAAGACTATCCTCACTATTTATCATCCCCCAAATTTTCGTATCATCCGCAAATTTACTGATCAATCCTCCTACATTCAAGTCCAAATAATTTATGTGAACCACAGCAGCAAGGCCCCCAACACCGATCCCTGTGGGACCCCACTGGACACAGGCTTCCAGCCAGAATAACACCCCACGACCATCAACTGAGATGAGGAGAACATTTCTTCACTCAATTGGTTGTGAACCTTTAGAATTCTCTACCCCAGAGGGTTTTTCATGCTCCATCATTAATAAATTTAAGGTTGAGATAGACAGATTTTTGTCCTTGCAAGGAATTTTAGGATATTGGGAGCGGGATAATGGAACTGAAGACTAAGATCAGGAATGATTGTATGGAACAGGGAGTAGGTTCCTTTGCCCATCTGGTCCACTTCTGCTCCTATTTCTTGAGTTCCTGTGTGTCATTCCACCCATACTGAATGGCCCATCATGCTCTCCATGCCAACCTATGCTTTAAAAAAAAATGTTTCCAATTAAGGGGCAATTCAGCGTGGCCAATCTACCTAACCTGCACATCTTTGGGTTGTGGGGGCGAAACCCACGCAAACACAGGGAGAATGTGCATACTCCACACGGACAGTGACCCAGAGCCGGGATCGAACCTGGGACCTCGGCGCCGTGAGGCAGCAGGGCTAACCCACTGAGCCACCGTGCTGCCCTATGCCAACCTATGCTGCTCCAACCACCCGCAGTAGCCACTCATACCCTCTGTGTCAACATATGCTGCTCCAGCCACTACTATTGGTCATCTTACTGTCCATGCAAACCCATGGAACCTTAATGTCCATGTACCAAGTATAAAGACTGATCAGGAACAATGAAATCCAAAGCAACAATGCCATGTGAGTAAAAGCTTCAAAACAAAAAGTAATTATTTCATAATTTTCTGACAAATAACACCTTTTATTGCAGTCCCATAAAAATGTAGATCAACCATCCATTTGAATTATCAATAGCAGAAACTGATAGCACTTGAAGAGAGAAATCTATCAATCAAACAATGTATTTTTGGAACAGCCGTTTCAACAAACTAATGGGCTCTTAGCCAAGCCTCACTATGCATTTTGCTGATGATAATTGGGGGTGTCAGGAATGGGGCCAGGAATTGTGGAATCAGATTGTGCACTTTTTTACATATTTGTAAAGGTCTGTAGAGGTCCTCAGACTCCACCTATCGTATCCTGTCAAATCCCTTCATAATCTTGTGTGTTCAATGAGATCACCTCTCACTCTTCTCCACTCCAGAGCATAACAACCCAGTTTGCTCAGCCACTCACCACGGTACAACACTCTCAGCCCAGAGGTCTAACTAGTCAACCTTCCTTATATCACCTCCAATGCAAGGATATCTTTCCCTACATTTTGAGACCAAAGCTCTGCACAGTATTCCAGGTGTGGTCTCACAAAGGTCCTGTATGACTGGAGCAAAAGGTCCTGTATGTCAAGAGCATGCATCTAAGCCTCTCTGAGCATGTCCTTCTGAAGAAGTCACATTCAACTCAAATTTTTAACTCTATTCCTCGCTCCGCAGATGCTGCCAGAACTGAGCAGCATTTCCAGTACTGTCCGATTTTATCCCTCTGAGCGTGATTGACAGGTGTACAGATTATCTCACATTGTACAACAGTGCTCGCTTTGCTTACTTAAGGAATATCTGCTTGATAAATTGAAAACGGTTTCCTTATGGACCATCATACAGCCGATGCATTGAGATGACTGATATTGCCAGAGGTCGATGGAGATCATTTTATTTGGATATACTGTTGACTGGCTGTGGATGTTTTCCTAATCCAGAAACGTTCATTGTAGATCAGTAACCTGTCACTGGCAGAAATCTCTGCTACATTTTTGTTTGAATTTCTACCTTGAGTGCAGATGTAAGACACGCAAGCCAACAGAATTCCAGGTTTTGCGTATGTGTGCCGTAATCTAGCTGCAGCAATAAAAGCTATAATCAAGACCAGAACATATTCGGTTCCTTGACAGGGAACTATTGTATGCTTGTTTGGTTTCTTACAGTAAACAAGAACACGATTATACATGATTATCCTTATAAAAAAGTACAATGTCCACCACAATTTAAAAACTGTTCCTTCTTTAGTATATCTCCTTTTGCAAGTAGTTTGCAGGCTACCGTACATTTTGGATATTATCTGTGCATCCCAATCAGCTTTTATATGATGTAAATTGCCAAGCCATGTGGAAGATTAAAGACAATGGAAATTTTGCCACACAGAGGATTCCTCTTCCTTTATAATAATAATCTTTATTGTCACAAGTAGACTTATATTGCAATGAAGTTACTGTGAAAAGCCCCGTGTCGCCACATTCCGGCGCCTGTTCAGGTACACAGAGGGAGAATTCAGAATGTCCAAATTACCTAATAGCACGTCTTTCGAGTGGGAGGAAACCGGAGCTCCCGGAGGAAACCCACGCAGACACGGGGTGAACGTGCAGACTCCGCACAGGGACCCAACCGGGAATCGAACCTGGGACCCTGGCGCTGTGAAGCCACGGTGCTAACCACTGTGCTATCGCGCTGCCCTGTGCTGATCCATAAATGCACTTGTTCCAAAACTATGGCTGTTAAAAGCTGGTTTAGCTCAGTGGGTTAGATAGCTGGTTTGTGAAGCAGAACAAGGCCAGCAGCGCGGGTCCAATTCCTGTACCAGCTTATCCCAACAGGCACTGGAATATGGCGACTTGGAGCTTTTCACAGTAACTTCATACTTGTGACAATAAAAGGTTATTATTATTATTAATAATATATAGTTGGAAACTTTTCAAAGAGTTTTCAGAGAGTCATCATTCCATCTGTACTAAATGTTTCTTGCTGTCTTTACTAGACAAAAGGTGAAGTGACAGAATATACCGCAAATGCCATCACCATCAAATTTATATCATTATGTCAGTTTGACTAATTAATATATTTAATATTGAACTGAGTAAATCTAGCTAGTTCCATTTGCTTATTTAAATGAAAGAATTTCAATTCTTGATGGGATCAATGGACTTTCATGCATAAGTTAGTTAATTGTGTTGGGACAAGAATAAACTTGCAACAACCTGCTTGCAGAATAGTTCAATTGCAGTCAATGCAAATAAATATCAGACACTGGATATAACCAGGGGCCGATCAAATGCCACCCATTTTGTACCTCACCTGAGAGAATTTTCTACCTCAATAAATCTTAAGATAAAGCACAGTAGAAGTGAACTTCCATTGTTGGAGGGAGCAAATGTATGGAAACTTTGATGTCATATTTCTGATCCAGGCTCGTAACATAAAAATCCTGTAAACTTTGCACCAATTGGAACTCAAACAGATATATCAGAGGATGGCTAATGAAGGGAATGGAAATGTGAAACATGTACTGTCAGCTTGTCTACTGAGGTTGTAGTGGAGGTAAACGTGGGAGTAAATTGCATTTAATGGCTTTATACTTCGCTTTGGAGTACTTAATGTTGACGCATAATGTTGCCTGAAAGTGTGAAGCATTCTTTTCCTAAATTGACCCATCCCTTCCCCTGATAAGCATTAACAATAATGAATCCGAAATTCACTACATGCACTAAATGTTATCATATTCTTTCAAGGAATGTGGGTGTCCCTGGCTACACCAGCATTTACTAGGTACTGTCATAATATACACCAGTGTATCATGGTGCAGACACACACTGATGGACACACAGTGGGACCAATCAACACACACAACACCGCAGCCAATCACCAGTGAGAGCACACGCACTATAAAGACAGAGGGCATCAGAGTTCCTGCTCATTCGAGTTGCAGCTAGCTAGGAGGACAGAGCTCACAGCCTGCAACACAGACATTCACCATGTGCTGAGTGCATCGACTGGTTAGGACAAGGCAAAGGTCTTTAGTTAAGCTAGTATCGTGTCAACCCACAGTCTGAGTATGTTAAACAGTGAATGATTCAATAAAATAGTGTTGCATTATTTCAAGTATTGGTGACCTGTATGTGATCCACGGATCCAGAATACCCAACACATCATGATACCATCATTAGACCTACCTGCAAGTGATCTGCCTTTCGCCATCCTGCAACATGGACAACATCAGCCCACCGCCGCCGCTCCGCATCGCCAACAACCTAGGGGCCAACTGGAAGATTTTCAAACAGCGCTTCCAGCTCTTCCTCAAAGCCACAGACAGGGAGGGCGCCTCGGATACCAGAAAGATTGCTCTTCTCTTCTCCAAGGCCGGAGACCATGCCATCCACATTTTCAATTCTCTCACCTTTGCGGATGATGAAGATAAAACAAAGTTCAAGACGGTCCTCCTCAAGTTTGACATTCACTGCAGCGTACAGGTGAATGAAGGTTTTGAGCGCTACGTGTTCCAACAGCATTTGCAGGGTAAGGATGAACCTTTCCAATCCTTTCTCAAGCACCTCCGCATCCTTGCACAGTCTTGCAGCTACGGGCCCACCTCCGACTCCATGATACGTGACCAGAACGCTTTCGGCGTTCAGTCGGACCCCCTACGACAGCAGCTCCTCAAAGTAAAGCAGCTCACCCTAGCGAACGACATTGAGACCTGTGTCTTACACGAAAACGCCACGAGTTGGTATTCCCACATCCAAGCGGCTGAAACGGCGTGGCAAGGTCCCCACGAGGCGGAACGGGTCCAAGTGATTGAGCACCTCCAGGCCTCAGCCTGGATGAGGGCGGCCATTTTGCGTTCTTTTCGTGGACTCCCGCGCTTGTGCGCACCAAACGAGGGGACGGCGACATCAAAGAATGCAATGCGCAGGCGCGCACCACACACGATCGCACTGCGCATGCGCGGTGGCGCAGTGAACGTGTTGAGGCTATGACGTGTGGCAACTGTGGCTCCGCCCATTTAAAACAGCAATGCCCTGCCAAATCTCGACAATGCCTACGATGTGGCAGACTTGGCCTCTGTGCTGCCTTCTGCCGAGCAGCTCAGCCTGCCAATTCATATCGCTTCAGCCAGCCTCGCAGGAATGTCCGGGCAATTCAACCCACGGTCACAGAGTCCGATGCGGACCTCCCACACAGCAGTGACACCAAGGACCCGAAGGCGCCTTTTCGAGTCGGAGTCGTGACAAAAACCAGGCTGTCCCTGAAGCAAAAACACCAGCTGCTGTTGGTATACAGCATCGATCCAGACGATGAGTGGTGTGCCACCCTGGCGGTCAACCAGTCCCAAATATGATTCCGCCTGGACACTGGTGCCTCCTCCAATCTCATGGCACGGTCTGACTTCCAAAGCCTTTGTGTCAAACCAGCCATCCTTCCATCAGCCTGCCAGCTATTGGATTATAATGGCAATGTCATTCCTGCTAGCGGCTCGTGCCAACTTGAAGTGACGCACAGGTCACGCAATGCCATCCTTCCTTTTGAGATTGTGGGCGCCTCGAAAGACTCCCTGCTTGGCGCGCAGGCATGCAAGCTGTTGAACCTAGTTCAGAGAGTTCACTCTTTCTCTCCGAATGACACGTCTGCCTTTCAGGGCGCAACTCGACGCCATCATCGACCAGCACCACAACGTCTTCGAAGATATGGGCACGCTCCCATATACCTACAAGATCCTACTAAAACAGAACGCCACGCCTGTGGTGCACGCACCTCGCGGGGTCCCAGCACCCCTTAAGGACTGCCTCAAGCAGCAGCTGCAGGACCTGCAGGGCCAAGGAGTGATCTCCAGTGTTACGGAACCAACCGACTGGGTCAGTTCCATGGTATGTGTAAAAAAGCCTTCCGGCGAGCTGAGAATTTGCATTGATTCCAAGGATCTGAATCGCAATATCATGAGGGAGCATTATCCAATTCCCAAGCGCAAAGAGATCACATGCGAGATGGCTCGCGCCAAGCTCTTCACCAAACTCGACGCCTCAAAAGGATTCTGGCAAATCCAGCTCGACAAATCCAGCAGGAAACTGTGTACATTCAATACCCCCATTGGCAGATATTGTTATAACAGGATGCCGTTTGGGATCATATCTGCTTCCGAAGTGTTCCACAGGATCATGGAACAAATGATGGAAGGCATTGAAGATGTTTGCGTCTATGTTAACACCTCAACAGGGCCAAATGCTCTTTTGGTCAGACGGAACTCAAGTTCCTCGGGGAACACATCTCCCAATGGGTGTGCGGCCGGATGCGGACAAGGTGGCTGCTATCACAGCCATGAAAATGCCAGAGGACAAGAAGGCGGTGCTCCGATTTCTGGGCATGGTCAACTTTTTGGGAGGTTCTTCCCTAACCTCGCCTCTCATACCACGGCTCTCAGGAACCTGGTCAGGAAGACGACAGACTTCCAATGGCTCCTGCCCACGAGCGCGAATGGAGAGAACTCAAAACCAAACTCACCACGGCCCTGGTCTTAGCTTTCTTTGATCCAGCAAAAGAGACCAAAATTTTGACCGATGCCAGCCAATCCGGCATTGGGGCAGTGCTCCTGCAACGTGATGAGGCCTCATCATGGGCCCCCGTTGCATATGCGTCATGCGCCATGACCCCCACGGAACAGCGCTACGCGCAGATAGAAAAGCAGTGCCTGTGCCTTCTGACCGGTGTGGTTAAGTTTCACGATTATGTGTACGGACCTCCTCAATTCACCGTCGAGACCGACCATCGCCCGCTGGTCAATATAATACAGAAAGACTTGAAGGACATGACGCCTCGCCTCCAGCGTATTCTTCTCAAGCTCCGACGATCCGACTTCCAGCTGGTATACACCCCACGCAAAGACCTCATCATTGCCGACGCTCTCTCCAGCGCAGTCAACACTCCGTGTGACCCAGCGGGATTCGTCTGCCAGGTTGACGCCCATGTAGCCTTCGTGGCCTCCAATCTACCTGCCACGGATGAACGTCTCATCCAAATTCGCCGCGAGATGGCGGCTGACCCTTTGCTACAGCGTGTTATGCGTCACCTAACAGACGGGTGGCTCAAGGGCCAATGCCCTCAGTTCTATAACGTCAGAGATGATCTGGCGGTAGTAGACGGGGTTCTCCTGAAACTGGACCGCATTGTCATCCCGCACAGCATGCGCCAGCTCGTCCTGGAACAGCTACACGAGGGCCATCTTGGCGTGGAAAAGTGCCGCCGGCGGGCCCGAGAGGCAGTGTACTGGCCCGGCATTAATGACAACATAGCCAACACAATGCTCAACTGCCCCACTTGTCAGCGCTTCCAGCCGGCCCAACCACGTGAGATCCTACAGCCCCATGAGTTGGTCACGTCCCCTTGGACCAAGGTGGGCATCGAGCTGTTCCACGTGCTGGGCAGGGACTATGTCCTGATTGTGGACTACTTTTCAAATTACCCGGAGATGATACGGTTGCACGACATCACATCGTCTGCAGTCATCCGTGCCTGTAAGGACACCTTTGCTTGACACGGCATCCCACTCACGGTGATGTCGGACAATGGCCCCTGCTTCGCAAGCCAGGAATGGTCCAACTTTGCCAGGCGGTACAACTTTGCACATGTGACATCCAGTCCCCTGTACCCCCAATCCAACGGCAAAGCGGAGAAGGGCATCCACATAGTCAAACGGCTCCTCTGCCGATGCTGGGTCCGATTTCTACCTCGCCTTGCTGGCCTATCGCCCCGCCCCACTGTCCACTGGCCTGTCGCCAGCCCAGCTGCTCATGGGTCGCACCCCGAGGACGACGGTGCCGTCCATTCATGTCCCAGACCTCGACCACGTTCCGGTCCTTCGACGGATGCAGCTGTCTTGTGCACAGCACAAGGTGGCTCATGACTCCCGTGCAGCTGATCTACCTGCTCTGGCTCCAGATGACAACGTCCGCATCCATCTTCTGGGTGGTGGCTGGTCCACAACCGCTGTGGTCCTTCGGCAGGTGGCCCCCCGCTCATTCCTGGTTCGTCTACCGGATGGCTCCATTCTGCGCCGCAATCGACGTGCCGTTCATCTCGTTCCGCGCTCGCTACATGATCCTCCACTGTGGCCTCGCCCTCCTGCTGACCCTGACCTGGACTATGCAGAGATTCCGGTCACTCTGCATCCTCCTCACTCTGACGCAGTCCATCCCGCTCCTCAGCCGGCGGCTCCCGACCCACCCTTGAGGCGGTCAACCAGAATTCGTTGCCCACTCAGAGACTTAATTTGTGAACTTTGTGGACTTATGGACTTTCTGATTTGTTCTGTTCTTCCGTTTAATCGTTTACATGGTTTGTATATAGTGTTCATCTCGTTATTCTTGTGACACACTGTTTTTCTGCACCAGGCACCTTCCCATGTAAATAGCTTAGTTCTCATGTACATAGTTCTGTAAATATTTCGCACACACGTAGTCAGGGACATTCACCATTCACTATTTATTGCCACGCAGGTACTTTTTTTATAAAAGGGGGGATGTCATAATATACACCAGCATATCATGGTGCAGACACACACTGATGGACACACAGTGGGACCAATCAACACACACAACACCGCAGCCAATCACCAGTTAGAGCACATGCACTATAAAGACAGAGGGCATCAGAGTTCCCGCTCATTCGAGTTGCAGCTAGCTAGGAGGACAGAGCTCACATACTGCAACACAGACATTCACCATGTGCTGAGTGCATCAACTGGTTAGGACAAGGCAAAGGTCTTTAGTTAAAGCTAGTATCGTGTCAACCCACAGTCTGAGTATGTTAAACAGTGAATGATTCAATAAAATAGTGTTGCACTATTACAAGTGTTGGTGACCTGTATGTGTTCCACGGATCCAGAACACCCAATACATCAGGTACATCCACAGTTTTGTCATAAAAGCAGTTCCAGGATTTTGACCAGCGACAATGAACGGATAGTGATATAGATGGTGTGTGAATTTGAGGGGAACTTGCAGGAGGTGATGTTCCCACACATCTGTTATCTTTATCCTTCTGGGTCGTAGAGGTCACAGGTTTGGAATGCTGTTTGAGGAGCCTCAGTGAATTGTTGCTTAGCATCTTGTAGATAGCACATATTACTGCCACTGTGTGTCAATAGTGGAGGAAGTGATTTTTTTAAAAAAAAATTATTTCACGGAAAGTAGGCATTGTTGGTTAGGCCAGCATTTATTGCCCATCCCTAATTGTGCTTGTGAATGTGGTCTTGAGCCCCTGTAGTCCATGTGGTGTTTGTACACCCACAGTGCTGTTCAGGAGGGAGTTACAGGATTTTGACCTAGGAATGTTTAACATGTTGGATGGGGAGCCACTTGACCCAAGAATGTTTAACATATTGGATGGGGAGTCAATCAAGTGGCCAAGCTTTTGTCCTGGATGGCGCCAAACTTCTTGAGTTTTGTTGAAGCTGCACTTATCCAGGCAAGTGGAGAGTATTCCTTCACACTCCTGACTTGTGCCTTGCAGATGGTGGACAGGCTTTTGGGTGTTTGGAGGTGAGTTACTCAGTTCCCAGCCTCTGACCTGCTCTTGTTGCCACAGTATTTATAGGGCTGATCCTGTTCACTTCCTGATCAATGGTAACCCCCAAGTTGTTGATATGAGGTGTGTACAAACACACCTTGAGAGGTAAAAACCATTGTACCGAATCGCTAATAAACGGCTGATACAGTCAAAGCATTTTGAATACAGAGGATCACAGATTCAATACAAACACAATTACAATTAATTTAGCATAATTAGTTCTGCCCTTTATAATCTGGAAAATGTCATGTTGGAAAAGCTGTCCAAATGAAAAATGTGTCTCTCTAAAAATGCAATCATAATTTTTATTTTAGACATGAATTAACGGTGTTTATACAAAGTATGCTGAAATCTAATTAACTCAATACATTATGCTTTCTTTTTTTGAACAGCAAAAAACACGTTCTTAGAGGGCATGGACTATTTAGGTCCATGCTACTGAGATTTCATTGTGCAATATTACATTTAATTACCTACTAGATTCAACTGGTAAGAAATTTCAAATAATATTGATTTTAAATGTTCCTATTATTAATGCTATGAAGGTAATTATAAATATTCCTCTTTTTGGCTCACACAGAAAGATTTCTTGCATTGAAAAGTCACCATTAACATTCCTACAGAAAAAAGGTACAGTTATTATCTGTATAAAATGTTAATTTTGATACACTGGGTTACAAATTAACAATGCAAACCTCTTCTCATGTTATTGTAGTGTAATTACTGCCTTTACCATATGCTTGTTTGACCTAGAGAAACATAACCTGCATTTACTTTGGGTCACATCATTTGAAACCTGTCTGCAGTTTCAACTAGTTCCTGAATAAATAACATTTGAAGCCTACGTGATGAGATTATCTGAAGCCCACATAATTTGGTGCAGGTTTGAGCCTTGTCTGTATCAATCAACAAAGAACATTAAAAATGCAATCTTTTGTTTTGTTTTAAATTAATACGCATACTATTGTTAGAGACACTGCCGAAATCCCTTGATGAAAAGTTCAAATTACTGAGAATGCCAACAATGCAGAAAATGTGAGTTATATAATATAAGCAGAGTTGAAACATGAAGCGTGAACTCGTTTAAAAAACTCACGTACAATTGCATTAACAGAGCATTGAAGGCAAAAGTGAGACTTGACTGATTCTCACTTCCCAGAATACATATTTAAAACTGTGCCATCAAAACCACATCTGAAATTATTCACAACTTTCAGGTATAACAAGGGGCGGCATGGCGGTGCAGTGTTAGCGCTGCTGCCTCATGGCGCCGAGGACCCAGGTTCAATCCCGGCCCCGGGTCACTGTCTGTGTTGAGTTTGCACATTCTCCCTGTGTCTACGTGTGTCTTATCCCCACAACCCAAAGATGTGCAGGATAGGTGGATTGGCCACCCTAAATTGCCCCTTAAATGGAAAAAAAGGGAATTGGGTATGAGAACATAAGAACTAGGAGCGGGAGTAGGCCACCTGGCCCTTCGAACCTGCTCCACCATTCAATCAGATCATGGCTGATCTTTTGTGGACTCAGCTCCACTTTCCCGCCCGAATTCCATAACCCTATATTCCTTTATTCTTCACAAAACTATCTATCTTTTTCTTGAATCTTACTCTGAATTCGAAAAAGATTTCAGGTACAGCATAAGCAATTCATCTCCAGGAAAACAAAGGGTAAATTAGAAATCCTTCCAATGAACACATCTGAACGGAGGAAGAGGAGTCAGTCATTTCACCCAACGGGTCTGTTTGCCATACAATGAGGTCAAGGCAGATCTCTGATATAATTTAATGTACCTGCTTTTGCTCCATATCTCTTAATGCCCATGGTTAATGAAAACCTATAAAACTTAGATTCAAAATTAACACTTGATCTAGCACTTTGTGGAAACGAGTTCCAAACTTCTCCCACTCTTAGTATTTCCTGACTTCACTCCTGAAAGGTCTGGCTCTAACTTTTACGGTGCGATTTAATCAAATTGCAGCAGAGTCCCGTGTCGAGAGCGTTTAGCCGGGTGTTTCCCGGCACTCGCAGTGCTGAGAAAGATCACGCTGTCAAACGGGACTCTGTTGCATTCCGGGGCCTAGGCGGGGAATGCCACCCTGCCCGGACCAGGCCAACCACCCAAGGGCCTCTGATCCCCTGGGAGTCCCGTTTTGACGGTCCCCGTTTGTGGGGACCAGGACTGTATCGCATTTACCTCAGGTCTTCAATGTGAAGGGTTTAGATCACAACACCCCTGGTAGATCAAATGAGCTGCATTTTAATATTTAAAAAAATAAATTTAGAGTACCCAATTCATTTTTTCCAATTAAGGGGCAATTTAGCATGCCCAATCCACCTACCCTGCACATCTTTGGGTTGTGGGGGCGAAACCCAAGCAAACACGGGGAGAATGTGCAAACTCCACACAGACAATGACCCAGAGCCGGGATCGAACCTGGGACCTTGGCGCCATGATGCAGCAATGCTAACCACTGTGCCACCGTGCTGCATTGCATTTTAATATTAAGTGAGCTGCATTTTAGAGACTACTTGCTCACTCTAATGTGCAGGTTCGCCAAAGACTGATCCCGCACACAATGGCCGTGATCCAGAACGCGACGTCTCGCGAGATCCCATTTGATCTCGTGAGGCATGGTGAGTCGGGTAAATCCCGGAAGAGGCCTCTCCCTCGGTTTGGGCGGGATGCGGCTGGTAGATCGCACTCTTAGACCATGTCCCCTAGTTCTAGACACCAAAATTAGACAGACTAGCTTCCATCAACCTGCTCTGTTTCCTGTTAAAACTTTGAAAACTTGAGTAAATTATCCCTTAAATGTTGTTGATTCCAGAGAATACAATCGTGGCTTGTTGAATCTCTCTTTGTATAGAAAGACAAAGTGAACCCATGGTTAAATGAACTAATTTAACATGAAAATAATGGTGAAGTGTACTCCAAATAGAGATAAAACTGTTCAAGCATCTCCATTTCCAGTTAACCATAATGTAAAGAATCAATGCATTATATAATTAATGCATTTAATTACAATCACTTAATGAGGAGGATTTCTCTGATTGTTACGATGGTCAATGATATTTAACAGCACCCCTGCTGTTTTCATTAACTGAACAGTTTTCTTTGCATAATTATTTTATTCCTTAAACTGGTAACAATGTATGAATTGCCACTTGGTAGTGTAGAGCTTGGATATGGCTGAAAAGAGAGACATGTTGAAGCTTTTTGTCATGCACTCATCAGGTCAGATACAAGAATGCCAAATTTCAAAGGGAACAACAATTTATACCACAGGAGAAGAGGGCGCTGACTGGTTAGCAAGTTGCCATGAAGAATGCACGAGGGAACAGACAACTGCCAAGCTTTTGTACAAACAAAGGAGGGAATGGCTGAACCCAAAGATTTTATTTCGTTGAGAAAGGCCTAGAGCATAAACATGTCCTTTTTGTTTCCAATTTTCAGCAATGTGGTATGACACTATAAAGACCAGCGGGCTGTCGGCAGCTGTTGAACAATACTCCCTCAAGACACACTGCCCACAGGAGAGAAAGTGCGCATGTTTAAGGCTGAACAAAGACACTGAGTGGCAGGAGGCTATTGAAACATGATGGGCATCACACTCAAATCTACGTTTAACCTCAGCTGACAACTTTCATTTCTACAGCAACCTTAATTCACGAAAAAAAAACGAGATGTTTCACCGGTGCATTATCAAAGAAAGTTTGACACTGAAGTACATGAGAAAATATTAGGGCAGATGGCAGTTAGAAACTGAGGAAAATAGAGATTAAAAAATGAAACTGGGATAAATAAAATAAAAAGGGAAATTGATAAGGGTAGCTGTCCGAAGGGGTGTTTTGTAATGCAAATTATTATACCAGTGAGAAAAGCAAGTGTTTACCTGTGTGACAAGGGAAAACAATGAGGTATAATGGAGGTAATTTCAAAATGGATCGACAAAGGAATTGGCACTTATCTGCTAAAGGCCAGATCTACAGAGTGAATAACACCATTCATATGGGGGGTGGGGGGGAAAGAATGCTAGGATCCCAAAGAAGGTCCAACAAAAAACAAAATCCAGGGGGTGGCTAGCCCTCCCAAACCTACAATTCTATCACTGGGCGGTGACGGCCGAGCGAATAAGGGGATGGATCAAGGAGCCCGAAGCCGAGTGCGTGCGTGCGGAGGAGGCCTCCTGCATGGGGACCTCCTCCAGGCCCTCGCCACGGCAGCACTCCCATCCCCACCCAAAAAACACTCCAGCAGCCCGGTGGTGATAGCCACCCTCCAGTCCTGGAACCAACTACGGCAGCAATTTGGCCTGACCAAAATGTTGGACAAAGCTCCCATCTGCAACAACCATAGGTTCACACCAGCACTGACTGATGTCACCTTCAAAAGGTGGGGACAGGACGGAGGGACACTGACAGTCAGGGACCTATACACGGACGGCAAGATTGCAACACTGGATCAACTGACAGAGAAATTCCAGCTAGCCAGGGGGTACGAGCTAAGGTATCTACAACTCAAAAACTTCCTACGAAAAGAGACAAGGACGTACCCACAACCGACATGACAGACATTACTGGAAGAGTTACTGGACGCAAGCATACTAGATAAAGGAATCTGTAGCGACATGTATGACCGACTGGTAGAAAGGGCCGACTCCGTACTGGACGCAACAAGAAAGAAATGGGAGGAGTACCTGGGGATTAAAATAGGGTGGGGACTCTGGAGCGAAGCACTGCATTGGGTGAACTCCACCTCCACGTGCGCAAGGCTCAGCCTGACGCAGCTAAACGTGGTACATTGAGCCCACTTAACAAGAACCCGTATGAGTAGGTTCTTCCCGGAGGTGGAGGATAGATGTGAACGGTGCCAAGGACGCCCGGCCAACCACGCCCACATGTTCTGGTCTTGCCCCAGACTTGCAGGGTATGGACAGCCTTCTTCAAGGCAATGTCCAATGTGTTGGGGATGAAAGTGGAGCCATGCCCGAAAGTGGCGATCTGCGGGTTTTCAGACCAGCCAGATCAATTCCTGGGGAGGAGGGCGGACGCCCTTGCCTTTACCTCCCTGATCGCCCGCCGTAGAATCCTGTTTGGCTGGCGGTCAGCAGCACCACCCAAAGCTGCAGACTGGCTGTACGACCTCTCGAAATCTCTCCAAATGGAGCAAATCAAATTCGCCATCCGATGGTCAGACGACGGCTTCCACAGATCGTGGGAGCTATTCGCCCAATTGTTCCGGGACCTGCTTGTGGCCAACGAACAAGCAGAAGAATAGCCAGGTAGCCAAGAGTCAGGGGAAAGTAGCCAAAGCATGAGAGGGAGAGATAGACCGGGAGAGGGGGGGAACAGCTAAACCTAAGAGGAACGAAAGGCGAACCACAGGGAGGGGGGGGTGGTAGGTTGGGGGGGGGGGGAGTGGGCAGAAGCGGGGGGGTGTAGGGGGGAGAAGAGGGAAGAGACAGGGAACAAGAGAGGAGAACCAGGGAGGTGGGAGGGGGAGGGAAATGAGAGCCGGAAGGAGGGCACGGGAAACGATAACAAACTTGGCATCCACAGGAACAGAGAACAAAGAGAATACAGACGAAAGACGGGAGGAACGGCTGAAGCGGAGGTGACCGCGAGACGACAACGGCGGCAAGAACCGTCCGGGAGAAGCAAGTGACAACACCAGCACCAGACCCATTCAAGTATTTCCTTCTGTAATTGTTTCTCCGCCACCCAAATGTATATCTACCTCCCCAGTCTCTCCCCCTTCCCCCCCCCCACCACAAACAGAAGCCTACTTATGTGTTGTAAATAATTTTGCCAGCTGTACAGAGTTGCTGCTGTTGAGCTGGTGCACAATACCCTACCAGTTATTTTTATTTTATTTTTTATTATTCCTTTTTTTTGGTATGTTTGTGTGTGCCCTTCTCTTCTATAAATATATATATATATATATATATATATCGTATTCTGTGTACATAACGGTAAATATACTTTGCTCAAAAACCCAATAAAAAAACATTTATAAAAATAAAAGGGAAGAGAGCAGCGAAAGTGAATGCTGGTCCTTTGGCAAATGAGACTGGGGAGTTAATACTGGGGAACACAGAAATGGCGTCGATGCTATCTCAATATCTTGCTTCAATTTTCATGGTGGAAGACATTAGTACCATCCCAATTGTAACAGGTAGTAGAGGTAATAGAAAGGGAGGAAATTAGAAAAATAATCATCAATTGGGGAAATGTACGAAACAAACTATTGGGGTTGAAAGTTGAAAAGTCCCCAGGGCTTGATGGCCTGCATCCTAGGTTCTTGCAAGAAGTGGCAACGGAGATAGTGGATCCATTGGTTATAATATTCCAAAATTCCCAGGATGCGAGAAAGGTTCCAGTGGATTGGACAAATGCTAATGTAACAACATTATTCAAAAAGGAAGGAGGCAGAAAATAGGAAACTATAGACCAGTTAGTTTAATATCTGTCGTTGGGCAAATTGTTTAAATCCATATTTTTAATAGTGTTTCCGATTAAGGGGCAATTTAGCATGGCCAATCCACCTATCCTGCACATCTTTGGGTTGTGGTGGTGTGACCACACGGTAGACACGGGAAAAATGTGCAAACTCCACACGGAAAGTGACTCAGGCCAGGATCGAACCCGGGTCCTCGGTGTCGTGGGATAGCAATGCGAACCACTATGCCAGCGTGCCACCATTGTTCAAATCCATTATTAATGGTTTCCTTATTATCAGGGGCTGGTTTAGCACACTGGGCTAAATCGCTGGCTTTTAAAGCAGACCAAGCAGGCCAGCAGCACGGTTCAATTCCCGTACCAGGTGCCGGAATGTGGCGACTAGGGCCTTTTCACAGTAACTTTATTGAAGCCTACTTGTGACAATAAGCGATTTTCATTTCATTCATTAAGGAAGTCATAACACGACAATTAAACAGTCAAAACACAATGCATCAGAGTCAATATGATTTCATGAAACATAAATTGGACTTGACAAATTTGCTGAGAGTTCTTCGAAGATGTAACAAGCCAAGTGGATAATGGAAATCCTGTAAGGTATTTGATAAGGTGCCACAAAAAAGGCTAATGCACAAGGTAAGATTAGCTTGGATAGAAGGCAGGCTAATCAACAGAAAGCAGAGAGTCGGGATGAATGGATCTTTTTTGGTTGGCAATATGTAACTATTTACAATGTGTATTAGTGACTTGGACGTAGGGATAGAGGTACCATAGTCAAATTTGCAGATGGCACAATAATAATATGTTCCAATGAGGAAATAAGAATTTTACAAATGGATATAGATATGTTAGGTGAGTGGGCCAAAGTTTGACAGATGGAGTTTAATGTGGATAAGTGTGAGGCTTGGTCAGAGAAATACAAAAAACAAAGAAAAGCACAGCACAGGAACAGGCCCTTCAGCCCTCCAAGCCTGCGCCGACCATGCTGCCCGTCTAAACTAAAGTCTTCTACACTTCCTGGGTCCGTAGCGTCTATTACCATCCTACTCATGTATTTAAATGGAAAGGCAACTCATTATCGAAATGGAAAGAAACCTCAGTGTGCTTCGGTGCAGAGGGATCTGGGTGTCCTCATGCATGAATTTCAGACAGGTACAGAAGATAATAAGGAAAGCAAATGGAATTTTGGCCTTTATTGCTAAAGGAATAGACTATAAAAGCCGAGCAGTGTTGCTGTCACTGTATAAGGCATTGGTGAGACCGCATCTGCAGTACTGTGTACAGTTTCGGTCTCCTTATTTGAGGAAGGATGTAGTTGCCTTAGAGGCAGCTTAGAGGAGGTTCAGTAGATTGATTCCAGAGATGAGGGCTTTGTCCTATGAAGATAAATTGAGCAGTTTAGGCCTATACTCTCTCAAGTTTAGAAGAATGAGAGGAGATCTAATTGAGGTACATAAGATGATAAAGATAATTTACAAAGTAGACATAGATGCTTCCTCGTGTGGGGCAATCAAGAATGAGAGATCATAGTTTCAGGATAAGGGGTAGCTAAATTAGAACAGAGATGAGGAAAAATTGCTTCGAGTAATGGGTTGAAGTGTTCTAGAGAACGGGCAGGAAAATGAAATTGAGGCCGAGAGGAGGTCACCCATGATCGTATTAAATGACAGAGCGGGCTCGATGGACTGAATTTCCTACTCCTGCTCCTAATTCTTAAGGCCTTAAGCTCTGACGAATGGACAATAGAATTGCATGGTTGAAGAAATAAAGTTTTTAAGAGGATTTTGAATGAAGGGAGAAAAGAAATTACCACCTCAAGCCCAATTTCACTCCCAACTTCATAAAAGGCCAAGTCAGCTCTCATCTTATTTTATACATACTAGCAATAATTTTACGAGATGTAGCAATATTTTCAGCTGCAATAATAATGGAGGCAGTAAATTTAAAAGGCATTGAATTTAAAAGCTACTAGATTGTCTTCACCACATACATCTATCAGCAATAAATCTGAACAAGCAGTTCCCTAATGTGAGTGAGAATTAATGTAGCAGAAAGAAGGATATTAAATACTAAAACTTTTTTTAATTAAAGATAAGTTATGAAGACAGGATGTATTGATGGTTAGGGCCAGCTGTTGTTCTCGGTTCATCTCCAGTGGGAACAGTAGAATGAAAGCAAAATACTGCGGGTTGGAAATCTGAGGTAAAAACAGAAAATGTTGGAATACTTCAGCAGGTCTGGCTCCCCTTGGAGAGGGAAACAGAGCTAGCGGGCAGGGAGCAATACAGGAAAGTCCATTGACTTCGGCGAGACTGGAATATCCCACCAGCAGGAGGGCACGTATAATTCTGCCCAACGCTTTGAGTCCAATATGAGTCTTCCCATTAAATCAAGTTAAGAAAGAATCGTAAGAATATCAAATTTAGTCATTGTTGCTTGGCTGATTTCTGCAGCTGAGAATTTACCTCCAAAGAGCGCATTGATCCATGGCACTTAATGGTGCAAGATTACTGACATCTCATAAGAGGTCTTGTGGGGTCGTGGTCCTGCCCCTACCAGAAACTCCAGGTTCAAGTCCAACGCTAGAACTTGTTGGCCATGGATGAGCGTTCATAACATGGTTCAAGGGCTGATGGTCACCTCGGGAATCCTTCCATCAATTCCCCTAACCGTTCTTCAAAGGGTAAAAAACAGTGTGGCTGCAAGTATGGCCGATAAAGGCCGGTGGACCCAGCTCCTGGGATCCCCACCGGCTTGCTATGCCTCGTGAGATCACGTTAAACGTTGCAATGTAAATTCCACCCATTGTAGGCGGGACGACTTTTTAGCAAATTTACATATTAAAGCGAGACACTTTATTGTTCAGATTCCTGAGGCACCAGAAGAGTAGGCTCAATCTCCTTCACCTCAGAGACCTCGGGCGAGCGCCGTTCAGTATTGTTCTCCACAAGCGGGACAAAATAGAATGGCACTTGAGGGGGTCTCACAGGGGATCGGAGGCCCCCAGGTGCATGCCCTTTGGGCAGAGTTGTACCCTGGCACTAATGGTGCCAGGTGGGCACTGCCAAAGCTGGTAGGGGCACTGTCAAGGTGCCAGGTTGGCACTGCCAAACTGGCTTTTTTTGCACAGTGTGATCGGGCTGGGTTGTTCTGTGCGGGTGTTGAGGGGAGTGCGGGGGCCCCAGGATTCTTCCCATAGTGCCTTGGCGAGTTGAGCTACTCAGTGTACCAAGCTGGGCTATGTGCGGCCTTGGCCTGGGCTGATCGTTCCCCGCAAAGGTCACTTATCAAACATGAGTGACATCTTATCGCCTTGTCTTTCTCGGTGCTGTGAGCGCCAGGAAACACGTGGCTAAACGTTCTCTCTTTGAGACTTGGTTATCATTTTGTAAAATTGCACCCATAATGTATCTTTCTTTTAAGTATGAACTACCATATTTTTATAATAGAAAAAATACCACAGATGCTGGATGCTGAAACAAGAGCAGAAGGTGCTGGGGAAACCCAGCAAGTCTAGCAGCATCTGAAAGGAGAGAAAGCAGAGTCAATGTTTCGAGTCCTTTTGGCTCTTTGTCCAAATCTTATCTTTCCCTTCTTTTTATATTGTGCAGATATCCTCAGTGTAGTATAACTGTGATATAACATTGCATATATCATCACAGGAAGTGATACAAGGGACGTGATTTAACAAGAAAAGAAACAGAGTCTCGTTCTAGGCAGGTTTAGCGCGGTGTTTACGGTGCCGGGAACGGCCCCGCTATTGAATGGGACTCTGTAATATTTTTGGGGCCTCAGCGGGAAAGGCCTTGCCGAGGATGCACTTACCTTCATTTCCGATACTGGGGCGCTCCACTCATCAGTACAGGAAGAGATCGGGCCCCCGATCTCTCCAGGCCCTAATACGGATGCCTATTGGAGGGATCTCGAGCCCCCCCCGCACCCCACCTCATAAGGGCAGGCCACCTCTGGGCTCGAACTCCAGTGCAGAAAAAATGCCATCTTGGCACTCGCAACCTGGCACTCTGGCAATGTCTCTTCCAGCCTGGCAGTGCCACCTGGACACCTTGGCAGTATTAGACTTGCACCCAGGTGGGACTGCCAGGGTGCCCATGTGGCATTTTCAGGGCATCAGGCTGGCAGTGTGAAGGTGCCAAGTGGCACCAGCAAGGCCAGGGTGCCACCCTGCCCAGAGGCTAATCACTTTGGGGCATACGATCACCTGGGAGACCCCCTTAAGTTTGTGGAGATCAGTGCTAAATGGCGCCGGGCTTGGGTCTCCCCAACCCCGTTAGATCCCAGGGACTAGTTAGCTCTGGCAGAGACTGCCTAACTGCATTCTTAAATGTGCACATTTAGGTCTTATCCATTGTGGGCGGGAATCAGATGGCGACATATCGCAAGATCCCATTCGATCTCGCAAAGCGTGGTGAGCCAGTTAAATCTCGCTAGAGGCCTCTCACAGGATTTACCGGCAGCACCGCATCCCGGATCAGGCGCGATGCGGCCATTAGATCGTGCATTAGGTCTCTTGATCTTGCTTTCTCTTTTAAACCTCATGGCAAAACTCAAAGCCACTGTAAGATAGTTCTCAAGAAAAAGTTAATGTTCTCCTTACCGTAGCTGGGGGTGGGGTGCGTACAACAGGAAACCCCGCTGACAGTGGCCCTGGCCAATGGGGTGCCACCTCCGCGAAACACGCTCGAGTACGAGCAGAAAATCTTGCCCCAACACTTTTCATCTCAGAAGTGTGGATGGATGCCCCTCAAATTTTATGTTTGCTGTACCATCAGGAAATTGAGGCAAAACTGATCCTTTCCCCTGAGCTATTCCAGATGCTATGAGGATTACCAGTGTCTGGGAAGAGCAGTGGGAACAGGTTTATGGTTACCTATTCTACTTAATTAACACTACTCCTATTAATGATTCACTTGTTCCATTCCAAGCAAGTGACCAGGCACAAAGCCTTCCATCTGCAAAAGAACGGTTTGGGATCATACGTTTCCCATTTTATAGAGAAAAACACATTATTCGTGTTGTAAAGTGTCCATCGTGTCTGCAGGAAACTTTAAAGCACATTACAGCAAATGAAATGCTTTTGGACATAGTCAGTGTTGAAATATAGGAAACACATCCACCCACTCTTTGCAAATCAAGGTCCCACAGACAGCACGAAGACCAATAACCAGGACTTGGCTTGTGTGTTAACCTACATTACTGTGCTCAAGGGTCTATATTGGGGATCATCACTGAAACAAGGCTTGTCATCTGACCTTTATATCCAATTATTATGAGCGTTCCATGGTGTCCTCACACACAGACAGACACCGGTTTTGACTGAAACTCTATTAATATTACGGAAATAGTGATTCTGCAGTAGTTACACAAAGAAGAAGAGAAAAGGATAAAAGTTTCTTTGCATAGCATCATTTCAAAGCAATACCATGTAGACCGATCAGAGAACGCTGGAAAAACTCAGCAAGTCTGGCAGCGTGTGTGGGGCGAGAGAACAGAGTCAATGTGTGGAATTTTACCAGAATTTGGCAAAGTGTCAGACTGAAACTGCCAGGTAGCTCTCCAGTGGCACAGAACAGTTTTCTCTCCACATATTTAAAGAAAAAAAAAGAGAATGGGCATTGTTTACTCTGGTGGGGAGGGGTTTGATAGAGCCAGCAACCAGCTCCAAAGTGATTAGAGTGCTATCTTTAAAGGTCACCCCAATCAGGACTGAAACTGTACAGCCCCCCAGTCCCCACCAAGGAGGTGTCAGGGGCTTGCTACCCCTCAGACAATCTTCAGGGACTCCCCTCCCACCACAACCCCGTCCATCGCGGAAGTATCGCTGGTGTTCCCCCTCACTGCCTATTCCCCCCTGTGCTAGCACGTTCCTCTCTCACAGCCCGGTCACATCCACCCAACCCCCACCCCAACTACACGTTAATTGAACCCCCAATGGGGCTCCCATGAAGGCCCGCCCCTGACACTGCCCCAAGCACAGGTTAGCACTGCCAGATTGGCAATGCTAACCTGATAGTGCTAACGTGCACTGGGGTCATGTCCCTCTCCCCCCAGGGACTATACTTATCTTTGTGCACCTGGAGGGATTTCGTCTATTGTTTCTCATTTGTAAAAAGCTGTTGTAAACCTCGCCGATGTGACTGAATATTTAGTGAGGGGGGAATCATGCGGCGGGGAGGCCAGTTAATAATATTAGAATGTATTGAAATCTATTTAAATGAGGTTCCTGCCCTTTATGGGCGTGAACCCTATGATGGCGCTGGCGAAAGGTGGGGAAAATCGTGAAACGCGATCCCTCCGGAGAGAAGCATATTTCTTGATTCACACTGGATTTTCCCCCACAGTTTCGAGTCCATTTGGTTCTTCATTAGAACTACTCGAAACAGACTCAGAAACATAACTCTGTTTTTCTCCCTACAGATGCTGCCAGACTTGCTGAGTTTTTTCAGCATCCTCTGTTTGTTTCAGATTCCAGCATCCGCAGTGTTTTGTTTCTATTATTCTGCTGACCATGTCCATACTGCAACCTGTGTGCTCTGTGTGGGTTTCTCTATTGGTATCAATGAGGGAGCCACAAAGTCCATGCAGGTAGCATTGGTGTTACATGCATTGTGGAATGTAGACTGGGGGCGATTCTCCGCGGCGCGGACCAAGTCCCGCGCCAACGTGAACGCCGTCGCGTTTCACGACGGCGCGAACAGGACCCGGGCACAAACTATTCTGGCCCCCACAGGGGTCCAGCATGGCGCTGGAGCGGTTCACACTGCTCCAGCGACGCGCTAACCCACGCATGCGCAGTTGGGGAACCCAAACCTGCTGGGGAACATCTTACGCATGCCGGCCCCTCACGAACATTGTGCCGGTGTTCTGGGGCCGCGCACGGAAGGAGGTAGGTCCGAGGGGGGAGAGGCCGGCCCGCTGATTGGTGGGCCCCGATCGTGGGCCAGACCCCATCGGAGACCACCCCGGTGAAGGAGCCCCCCTCCCCTCCCCTCCCACCCCACAGGCCGCCCCCCAGCGTTCCCACAGAGTTCCCGCCGGCAGCGACCAGGGGTGGACGGCGATGGCGGGAACCTGTCCGGGCCGGAGAATCGCCGCTCGCCGGTTCTCCGAGTGGCCCGGTGCGAATCGCACGCCGCTGGTTTCCGGGGAGTGGGAGAATCGTGTGCGGGGGTCGGTGGCGTGGCGCGATTCGCGCGGCGCCCCGGCTATTCTCCCACCCGGCGTGAAGGGGGGGGGGGAGAATCGCGCCCATTGTCTATGGTGTTACGCACATGAATTTTTAGCTGACGGAAAGTTGAGCCCTTGGCCCACAAATGAATGTGTTTTTCTGAATATTCTGTTGCACCAATTAAGAAACTAATGAAATTATGAATTAGTGTTGAAAAAGTGCAAGTCATTTGAGTATTTATTAATCTAAGAGAAAGAAAGCCTTTGAATAACTCTTGCCTCTTCTCTCATTTACTCCCTCCTTGAAATTCAGAAGCAAAGGCGGACATCTCAGAGAAAGATGTGACTACACCGTTTATTTCTTAACAATTCAAAGAACAAAGAACAAAGAAATATTACAGCACAAGAACAGGCCCTTCAGCCCTCCAAGCCTGCGCTGATCCAGATCCTCTATCTAAGACTGTCGCCTATTTTCTAAGGATCTGTATCCCTCTGCTCCGTGCCCATTCATGTATCTGTCTAGATACATCTTAAATGACGCTATCGTGCCCGCCTCTACCACCTGCGCCGGCAATGTGTTCCAGGCACCCACCACCCTCTGCATAAAGAACTTTCCACGCATATCTCCCTTAAACTTTCCCCCTCTCACCTTGAACTCATGACTCCTAGGAATTCAGTCCCCCACTCTGGGAAAAAGCTTCTTGCTATCCACCTGTCTATACCTCTCATGATTTTGTAGACCTCAATGAGGTCCCCCCTCAACCTCCGTCTTTCTAATGAAAATAATCCTAATCTACTCAACCTCTCTTCATAGCTAGTGCCCTCCATTCCAGGCAACGTCCTGGTGAACCTCCTCTGCACCTCCTCCAAAGCATTCACATCCTTTTGGTAATGTGGTGACCAGAACTGTACGTAATATTCCAAATGTGGCCGAACGAAAGTCTTATACAACGGTAACATGACCTGCCAACTCCTGTACTCAATCCCCCTTCCGATGAAGGAAAGCATGCCGTATACCTTCTTGATCACTCTATTGACCTGCGCAGCCACCTTCAGGGTACAATGGACCTGAACACCCAGATCTCTCTGTACATCAATTTTCCCCAGGGCTTTTTCATTTACCATATAGTTCGCTCTTGAATTGGATCTTCCAAAATGCATCACCTCGCATTTGCCTGGATTGAACTCCATCTGCCATTTTTCCGCCCAACTCTCCAATCTATCTATATTCTGCTGTATTCTCTGACAGTCCCCTTCACTATCTGCTACTCCACCAATGTTAGTGTCATCTGCAAACTTGCTAATCAGACCACCTATACCTTCCTCCAGATAATTTATGTATATCACAAACAACAGTGGTCCCAGCACGGATCCCTGTGGAACACCACTGGTCACAATTCTCCATTTTGAGAAACTCCCTTCCACTACTACTCTCTGTCTCCTGTTGCCCAGCCAGTTCTTTATCCATCTAGCTAGTACACCCTGGACCCCATGAGACTTCACTTTCTCCATCAGCCTACCATGGGACACTTTATCAAATGCCTTACTGAAGTCCATGTATATGACATCTACAGCTCTTCCCTCATCAATCAACTTTGTCACTTCCTCAAAGAATTCTATTAAGTTGGTAAGACATGACCTTCCCTGCACAAAACCATGTCGCCTATCACTGATTTTTCTTCCAAATGGGAATAGATCCTATCCCTCAGTATCTTCTCCAGCAGCTTCCCTACCACTGACATCAGGCTCACCGGTCTATAATTACCTGTATTATCCCTGCTACACTTCTTAAACAAGGGGACAACATTAGCAATTCTCCAGTCCTCCGGTACCTCACCCGTGTTCAAGGATGCTGCAAAGATATCTGTTAAGGCCCCAGCTATTTCCTCTCTCACTTCCCTCAGTAACCTAGGATAGATCCCATTCGGACCTGGGGACTTGTCCACCTTAATGCCTTTTAGAATACCCAACACATTCTCTCTCCTTATGCTGACGTGATCTAGAGTAATCAAACATCTATCCCTAACCTCAACATCCGTCATGTCCCTCTCCTCGGTGAATACCAATGCAAAGAACTTGTTAAGAATCTCACCCATTTTATCTGACTCCACGCATAACTTTCCACCTTGTCCTTGAGTGGCCAACCCTTTCTCTAGTTACCCTCTTGCTCCTTATATATGAATAAAGGCTTTGGGATTTTCCTTAACCCTGTTTGCTAAAGATATTTCACGACCCCTTTTAGCCCTCTTGATTCCTCGTTTCAGATTGGTCCTACATTTCCGATATTCTTCCAAAGTTTGTCTGTCTTCAGCCGGCTAGACCTTATGTGTGCTTCCTTTTTCCTCTTCGCTAGTCTCACAATTTCACCTGTCATCCATGGTTCCCTCATCTTGCCATTTCTATCCCTCATTTTCACAGGGACCTGTCTGTCCTGCACTCTAATCAACCTCTCTTTAAAAGCCTCCCACATATCAAATGTGGATTTACCTTCAAACAGCTGATCCCAATCCACATTCCCCAGCTCCTGCCGAATTTTGGTATAGTTGGCCTTCCCCCAATTTAGTACTCTTCCTTTAGGACCACTCCCGTCTTTGTCCATGAGCATTCTAAAACTTACGGAATTGTGATCATTATTCCCAAAGTAATCCCCGACTGAAACTTCAACCACCTGGCCGGGCTCATTCCCCAACACCAGGTCCAGTATGGCCCCTTCCCGAGTTGGACTATTTACATACTGCTCTAGAAAACACTCCTGGATGCTCCTTACAAATTCTGCTCCATCTAGACCTCTGACACTAAGTGTATCCCAGTCAATGTTGGGAAAATTAAAATCTCCTATCACCACCACCCTGTTGCTCCTACATCTTTCCATAATCTGTTTACATATTTGTACCTCTATCTCATGCTCGCTGTTGGGAGGTTTGTAGTACAGCCCCAACATTGTTACCGCACCCTTCCTATTTCTGAGCTCTGCCCATATCGCCTCACTGCTCGAGTCCTCCATAGTACCCTCCTTCAGCACAGCTGTGATATCCTCTCTGACCAGTAATGCAACTCCTCCACCTCTTTTACCTCCCTCTCTATCCCACCTGAAGCATCGATATCCTGGGATATTTAGTTGCCAATCATGCCCTTCCCTCAACCTAATCTCAGTAATAGCAATAACATCATACTCCCAGGTACTAATCCAAGCCCTAAGTTCATCTGCCGGACCTACTACACTTCTTGCATTAAAACAAATGCACATCAGACCACCAGTTCCTTTGCGTTCATCATCTGCTCCCTGCCTACTCTTCCCCTTAGTCACACTGACTTCATGATCCAGTTCCTTACAGGCTTTAGGTACTACCTCCTTATTGTCCACTAACCTCCTCATTTGGTTCCCACCCCCCTGCCACATTAGTTTAAACCCTCCCCAACAGCATTAGCAAAAGCACCCCCAAGGACATTGGTTCCAGTCCGGCCCAGGTGGAGACCGTCCAATTTGGAGTAGTCCCACCTCCCCCAGAACACGGTCCCAATGTCCCAAAAATCTGAACCCCTCCCTCCTGCACCATCTCTCAAGCCACGCATTCATCCTGCCTATTCTTTCATTTCTACTCTGAGTACCACGTGGCACTGGTAGCAATCCTGAGATTACTACCTCTGAAGTCTGACTTTTTAAACTTGGCTCCTAACTCCCTAAATTCTGCTTGTAGGACCTCATCCCGTTTTTTACCTATATTATTGGTGCCTATATGCACCACAACAACTAGCTGTTCACCCTCCCCCTTCAGAATGTTCTGCAGCCGATCTGAGACATCCCTGACCCGTGCACCTGGGAGGCAACATACCATTCGGGAGTCTTGTTTCCGACCACAAAACTGCCTATCTACTCCCCTTACAATTGAATCCCCTATGACTATAGCCCTTCCATTCTTTTTCCCGCCTTTTTGTACAGCAGAGCCAGCCACGGTGCCATGAACCTGGCTACTGCTGCCTTCCCCTGGTGAGCCATCTCCCCCAACAGTATCCAAAACGGTATACCTGTTTTGTAGGGAGATGACCGCAGGGGACACCTGCACTGCCTTCCTGTTTTTTCTCTGCCTATTGGTCACCCATTCCCTTTCTCCCTCAGCAATCCTAATCTGTGGTGTGACTAATTCGCTAAACGTACTATCCATGACCTCCTCAGCATCGCGGATGCTCCAAAGTGAGTCCATCCGCAGCTCCAGAGCCGTCAATGAACAAGAGCTTCAGCTGGACACACTTCCCGCACGTGAAAGAGCCAGGGACATCATTCATGTCTCTGAGCTCCTACATTGAGCATAACACGGGTCTGAGATCTCCTGCCATTTTTATTCTTAAGCTTAACTTTTCTTTTTTTTTTTCATTTCATTTCAACTTGGTCCAACTATAATATCAATTAATAGACAAATTAAAAAGGAAAAAAAAAAGAAAAATTGTTACCAATCACACGATAAAAAAAAAGAAATAGAAAAACCTTACCTTATCAACACACCTCATGGAAAAGAAAAAGTACTTACCAGTCACCAGCCAATGACTTACCTGCTGGCTGTGACGTCACGGTTCAACTTCTTTCTACTTCTACCTGCCCTCGAGTCTCCGTCTTGATCTTTACTCGGTTGAGATACTTACAGTGATTGTTTTTTTTTGGTTATAGGACGAGGTAGGGAGGGAAACACTGAAGAAGTGTTTGGGGTTTAAAACATGGATTCCTTCAACATCATGACAGGAGTACAGAGAGGCTGCAAACTCGCTCCGTTCCATTTCCTCTTGGTTATCAATTTCATTGAGGAAAATAATGGTGAGTATAGACTTTAGTATCCCATGGCAACACCAGCAGTTAACTGACCTGGATTTCACTGACAACATCGCCTTGCTGGCCGAA
This sequence comes from Scyliorhinus torazame, assembly GCF_047496885.1. Lineage (NCBI taxonomy): Eukaryota > Metazoa > Chordata > Chondrichthyes > Carcharhiniformes > Scyliorhinidae > Scyliorhinus > Scyliorhinus torazame. The sequence goes on along the minus strand of NC_092715.1, from coordinate 43,587,307 downwards.
GAATCACAGGCGTGCACCAAGACATAACAATGAATCAAAAATTGTAAATAATGTTGTTAAAAAGCATGCAAAGTCTTGAGAATAGCACGCCAAATTTGGGTGATGTATCAGCTTTGGGAAGAGCAAGACAGTGATGGCTGGGTGGCAACTAGGTCCTCCCATCATCATTAGGCAACAGAACATCACGGATGTCAACCATTTCCCCAACCGAGGAAGCAATGTTTCCAGAGAGGCCAATGTAGAGGTCCACATGATAATGGCAAAGTCGCATCAGTTTTCCTGTGGCTTCACAGGATCACCCCGGACATCCAACAGCATTATGAAGCTGCTAATCTACATGTCCATCATAGTATCAATCACAATCAGAGCCAATGCAACATGGAAATGAATGGCTAAGGTGGCACATAAGTTGGATACCTTTCACTGGCCACATAGATCTTGGCCATCACATGGAGACACAACATCATCAATGACGAAACACTAAGAGGACTGCTCAGGAGCCCCTGCAGCATATCGTGGTTGAAAGATGACTGAGACTAGCTGAACATGTATTTTGCCTGCAAGACTTTGGGCCCTTCCAGAGTGGCAGTAAAATGCGTACCAGGAGATGGGAAAAGAAGGCAGGCCTGGTCAAACAGAACCTGCCAAAGTACAATTAAGGAGGACTTTCAGGAGCGGGACACCTCCTGGGCTGGAGCGAATTAAATTATGATGGTCTGGGTCCAGTGGCGGAGTCTTGCTGCCCCTTGTTCCCCATGGGACTAGATGGACCAAGTCGAGGTTCTCTGCTGATCTTTCAACTTCTCTCCCTCTCTCTTCCCCTTTTCTGGGCTGCCGGTTCTCTGCTCTTCTGTCTTTTCCTTCTACATTTAAAAAAATGTTTTCCTATGTTTATTTCTTTCTTGTTTTCATTTAACCTTACACAGGGCTTCTTGTTTATTGATTTTAAGAAGTGGCATCTACCGTGAGAGACCACACTGCTGGGATGTGGTGGATAATCTGTGGAGGATGTATCCAGTCAGTATCGTACAGACAACAGAGACGTACCAAGGATGCAGTGATCAACGACAAGTTGCACATAAGTATGCATCTTGAGTGTCATGAACAGCACCCCACATTAGGTGACCAAAAGCTTGGTCAAGGAGCAAAGATAGTGCACGAGAGAAAGAGAGGAGTAGAGGCAGGGAGGTTTAGGAAAGGAATTCCAAATCTCCAAAGCCAATTAGCTTATGGCATGTCTGCTTTTAATGGAGAAATGAAAATCAGGGCTACATGAGAGTTAAGAATTGAAGGAGCACGATGAAGTGGGTATTGATGTGGTATGTGACGGTACTTGACGTCTGAAGGACTGAACGTTAAGTGGAATGGTAAGTTGACTTTATAGCTTTAAACACTGTTTAAAATTAACACTCAGGTGTGACATTCAGACATGATAAAAAATATCAACGACAGATTCACAGCAACAGCAGGAGCAGCACTTGGTGACATAGGAAGTATGTGCAATACAAGATGTCTTAATTTTATCAAAACGATGTTTGCAAGTCTTACATGCTGCACCTGCAGTCAACTACTTCCAGTAACACTTCCCTGTAATACTTCCTGACTTGTTTCTGTGTCATTCTTAATTGTCGGCAAATTTGTTTCAACACAAGCTACTTGGACTTTCTGCCCATGAGATAGCTATAGTGAATCCTAACTGCCACAAAAGTGGTAGCCGATAAGTCGTAGCACAGTAGCACAGTGGTTAGCACTGTTCCTGCACAGCGCCAGGGACCCGGGTTTGATTCCTGGCTTGGGTCATTGTTTGTGGGGAGTCTGCATGTTCCCCCCGTGACAGTGTGGGTTTCCTCCGGGTGCTCTGGTTTCCTCCCAGAATCAAAAGATGTGCAGGTTAGTTGGATTGGCCATGATAAATTAATCCTTAGTTTCCAAATGTTTGGTGGAGTTACTGGGTTACAGGGATGGGGTGGAGCTGTGGGCTTAAGTAGGGTGTTCTTTCAAGGGCCGGTATAGACATGATGGGCCCAATGGCCTCCTTCTGCGCTGTAAATTCTATGATATATGATCTATAAAACACACTAAAACAACTTAGTTTCTTTGAACTCACTTGAAACAATGGCTTGAATTCTCCGGCCAGTGGGATTTTCTTTTCCCAATGACACCGTGGGGTGTCTTCAATGGGGAATCCCACTGACAAGCGGCGGGAGTAGAGAATCCCAGCGCCAGCTGCAGAGAAGCACACGGCTGGGGAGGGGAGAACCCAGCTCATTAATGTTACCACCAAGCTGAGTGTAAATGTAGGAAAATGGAAGCTTCTTATATTGAGAATTGTACACCTGAAACAATTGACATTTTCCTTATCTTTTACATTGCCCTCTTATCAGAATTAAGTCGCACGAAAGGATGACGTTCGGCCCATCTGGCCTTTGCAAGCTCTTTGAAAGACATATCTGTTTTGGCCCACTCTGTTTCCCCATAACCCAAGAGTTTTTCTTTTCTTTTCAAGTATTTATCTGATTCCATTTTGGAAGTTACCTGTTGCGCCACCTTTTCAGAGCATTCCAGATCATGACAATTTACTGAGTAAATGAAAATCTCAACTCAACTTTAATTCTTTCACCAATTATCTTAAATCCACCGATTCGCCTGACAGTGAAATACCCCCAACACCGCACATGATTTAAACACACATCAAATATCCCTTAAACTTACTGTGCTCGAAGATGTGCTCACCGCAGATCCGATTGAAGCTAAAATTGTTAGACTCCAAATAGACACTAGCTCCAACTTGTTAGTTGACTTCTCAATTAAAAAAGACACAAAGTCCTCATCTCCAACCTAACCTGGAAATGAATCCCGCAACCATCCTCTGATACCTGCTGCAGGAGAATTGATGCACAGTTAGAAATACCACAAGCACCTGTGTTGTCTCCCGGGTAAGTTTAGGTCAATTGGCTGCACAGCTGGTTCATAATGCAAAGTGAGGCCTGGGTTCAATTCCTGTGCCAGCTGCGATTATTCATTAAGACTCACTTTCCCAACCTTGCCCCTCACCTGAGGTGTGGGGATCTTCAGGTTAAATCAGCAGCAGTCAACACTCCCCCTCAAAGCCTGTGGTCATTTGGGACTATGGCGACTTTGCTTTATTTCCTGCCCACTAAAATGCGCTTCCAATGTCACATTTTGCTTTCCCTCAATTATGGGAAAGTCTCTTCTCGCAAAATTTCATGCTGTTTGATTCATATACAAATTTGTTTCCATTTTGTTTAAGAGCCTGTCAAAGAACTAAGAACAAAGAAAATTACAGCACAGGAACAGGCCCTTCGGCCCTCCAAGCCTGCACCGACCATGCTGCCCAGCTGAACTAAAACCCCCTACTCTTACGGGGACCATATCCCTCTTTTCTCGTCCTATGGGCTGGTTTAGCACAGTGGGCTAAACAGCTGGCTTGTAATGCAGAACAATGCCAGCAGCGCGGGTTCAATTCCCGTACCAGCACCCCCGAACAGGCGGCGGAATATGGCGACTAGGGGCTTTTCACAGTAACTTCATTGAAGCCTACTTGTGACAATAAACGATTATTATTATATTATTATTATTATTATTCATGCATTTATCAGGATGCCTCTTAAAGGTCACTATCCTATCTGCTTCCACTACCTCCCCCGACAATGTGTTTCAGGCTCCCACCACCCTCTGTGTAAAAAAACCTGCCTCGTCCATCTCCTTTAAACCTTGCATTCGCACCATAAACCTATTCCCCTCAGTAATTGACTTTTTCACCCTCGGAAAAAGTTTCTAACTATCCACTCTGCCCATGCCCCTCATAATCTTGTAGACTATTATCAGGTCGCCCCTCAACCTCTGTCATTCCAGTAAGAACAAACCAAGTTTCTCCAACCTCTCCTCATAAATAATGTCCTCCGTACCAGGCCCCAGGCAACATTCTGGTTAATCTTTTTTGTACCGTCTCCAAAGCCTCCACATCCTTCAGGTAGTGTGGTGACCAGAATGGAACACTACATTACAAGTGCAGCCTAACTAAAGCTCTATGAAGCTATAATATTACTTGCCAATTTTTAAAATCAATGCCCCAGCCGATGAAGGCAAGCATGCCCGATGCCTTCTCCACCTGTGTTGCCACTTTCCTGGAAACCTGTACACCCAGATCCCTCTGCCTATTAATACTCTTAAGGGTTCTGTCATTTACTGTATATTTCCCATCTACATCAGACCTTCCAAAGTGCATTACCTCACATTTGTCCGGATTAAACTCTAGCTGCCCTCTCTTCTAGCTGCCGTCCACTGTCCCTGGCTCCTTCACGTGCAAGAAGTGTGTCCAGTTGCAGCTCCTGTTAGACCGCTTGACGGCTCTGGAGCTGCGGATGGACTCACTTTAGAGCATCCACGATGCTGAGGACGTCGTGGATAGCACGTTTAGCGAGTTGGTCACACCGCAGGTGAAAGGTACTGAGGGAGATAGAAAATGGGTGACCAAAAGAGAGAGCAAGAGTAGGAAGGCAGTGCAGGTGTCCTCTGCGGTCATCTCCCTGCAAAACAGATATACCGCTTTGGATACTGTTGAGGGAGATGGCTCACCAGGGGAAGGGAGCAGCAGCCAGGTTCATGGCACCGTGGCTGGCTCTGCTGTGCAGCTGGGCAGGAAGAAGAATGGCAGGGCTATAGTGATAGGGGACTCAATTGTAAGTGGAATAGACAGGCGGTTCTGCGGACGCAATCGAGACTCCAGGATGGTATGTTGCCTCCCTGGTGCAAGGGTCGAGGATGTCTCGGAGCGGCTGCAGGACATTCTGGGGGGGGGGGGGGGGGGGGGGAGGGTGAACAGCCAGCTGTCGTGGTGCACAGAGGCACCAACGATATAGGTAAAAAACGGGACGAGGTCCTACAAGCTGAATTTAGGGAGCTAGGAGTTAAACTAAAAAGTAGGACCTCAAAGGTAGTAATCTCTGGATTGCTACCAGTGCCACGAGCTAGTCAGAGTAGGAATGTCAGGATAGAGAGGACAAATGCGTGGGTCGAGAGATGGTGCAAGAGGGAGGGATTCAAATTCCTGGGACATTGGAACCGGTTCTGGGGGAGGTGGGACCAGTACAAACCGGACGGTCTGCACCTGGGCAGGACTGGAACCGATGTCCTAGGGAGGGGTGTTTGCTAGAGCTGTTGGGGAGAGTTTAAACTAATGTGTCAGGGGGAATGGGAACCGATGCAGGAGGTTGGAAGGTAGTAAAACAGGGACAGAAATAAAAGGCAGTAAGGGGAAAGTGTAAGGCAGAGAAGCCATAGTCAAAAATCAAAAAGGGCGACAGTACAAGGTACAGTGACTGAGGGGAGCTCAGTGAATAGGACCAGGAATACTAAAAGAAATAAAACGGGAAGTGAAAACATTAATGGTAAGCAACACGGCAGGTTGTTACATGAAGATATGGGTTCAACGACAAGGAAAATTAGGAGAAAGGTTAAGAGGAAATATAACTTAGGAGAGGTTACTGATCGAGGTGTTAAGATTCAGAACAGAGGTAAAAAAGCCAACATAAGTGTACTTTACCTGAATGCTCGTAGTATTCGGAATAAGGTAAATGAGTTGATGGCGAAAATCATCGTGAATGACTATGATTTAGTGGCCATTACTGAAACATGGTTGAAGGATGGTCACGACTGGGAGTTAAATATCCGAGGGTACCAAACTTTTCAGAAGGACAGAGTGGATGGTAAGGGAGGTGTTGTAGCTCTGTTATTTAAGGATGACATCCGGGCAACAGTAAGGGATGACATTGGTGCTATGGAGGATAAGGTTGAATCCATTTGGGTGGAAATCAGGAATAGTAAGGCAAAAAAGTCATTGATAGGAGTAATCTATAGGCCACCAAATAGTAACATTATGGTGGGGCAGGCAATAAACAAAGAAATAACTGATGCACGTAGAAATGGTACAGCAGTTATCATGGGGGATTTAAATCTACATGTCGATTGGTTTAACCAGGTCGGTCAAGGCAGCCTTGAGGAGCAGTTTATAGAATGTATCCGCGATAGTTTCCTAGAACAGTATGTAATGGAACCTACAAGGGAACAAGCGTTCCTAGATCTGGTCCTGTGTAATGAGACAGGATTGATTCAGGATCTCATAGTTAGGGATCCTCTCGGAAGGAGCGATCACAATATGGTGGAATTTAAAATACAGATGGAGGGTGAGAAGGTAAAATCAAGCACTAGTGTTTTGTGCTTAAACAAAGGAGATTACAATGGGATGAGAGAAGAACTAGCTAAGGTAGACTGGGAGCAAAAACTTTATGGTGAAACAGTTGAGGAACAGTGGAGAACCTTCCAAGTGATTTTTCACAGTGCTCAGCAAAGGTTTATACCAACAAAAAGGAAGGACGGTAAAAAGAGGGAAAATCGACCGTGGATATCTAAGGAAATAAGGGAGAGTGTCAAATTGAAGGAAAAAACATACAAAGTAGCAAAGATCAGTGGGAGACTAGAGGACTGGGAAATCTTTAGGGGGCAACAGAAAGCTACTAAAAAAGCGATAAAGAAGAGTGAGATAGATTATGAGAGTAAACTTGCTCAGAATATAAAAACAGTTAGTAAAAGTTTCTACAAATACATAAGACAAAAAAGAGTGGCTAAGGTAAATTTTGGTCCTTTAGAGGATGAGAGGGGAGATTTAATAATGGGAGATGAGGAAATGGCTGAGGAACTGAACAAGTTTTTTGGGTCGGTCTTCACAGTGGAAGACACAAATAACATGCCAGTGACTGATGGAAATGAGGCTATGACAGGTGAGGACCTTGAGAGGATTGTTATCACCAAGGAGGTAGTGATGGGCAAGCTAATGGGGCTAAAGGTAGACAAGTCTCCTGGACCTGATGGAATGCATCCCAGAGTGCTAAAAGAGATGGCTAGGGAAATTGCAAATGCACTAGTGATAATTTCCCAAAATTCACGACACTCTGGGGTGGTCCCGGCGGATTGGAAATTAGCAAACGTGACACCACTGTTTGAAAAAGGAGGTCGGCAGTAAGCGGGTAATTATAGGCCAGTGAGCTTAACTTCGGTAGTAGGGAAGTTGCTGTAATCTATCATCAAGGAAGAAATAACGAGGCATCTGGATGGAAATTGTCCCATTGGGCAGACGCAGCTTGGGTTCAGAAAGGGCAGGTCGTGCCTAACCAATTTAGTGGTTTTTGTTGAGGACATTAACAGTACGGTAGATAACGGGGAGCCAATGGGTGTGGTATATCTGGATTTCCAGAAAGCCTTTGACAAGGTGCCACACAAAAGGTTGCTGCATAAGATAAAGATGCATGGCATTAAGGGGAAAGTAGTAGCATGGATAGAGGATTGGTTAATTAATAGAAAGCAAAGAGTGGGGATTAATGGGTGTTTCTCTGGTTGGCAATCAGTAGCTAGTGGTGTCCCTCAGACATCAGTGTTGGGCCCACAACTGTTCACAATTTACATAGATGATTTGGAGTTCGGGACCAAGGGCAATGTGTCCAAGTTTGCAGACGACACTAAGATAAGTGGTAAAGCAAAAAGTGCAGAGGATACTGGAAGTCTGCAGAGGGATTTGGATAGGCTAAGTGAATGGGCTAGGGTCTGGCAGATGGAAAACAATGTTGACAAATGGGAGGTTATCCATTTTGGTAGGAATAACAGCAAAAGGGATTATTATTTAAATGATAAAATATTAAAACATGCTGCTGTGCAGAGAGACCTGGGTGTGCTAGTGCATGAGTCACAAAAAGTTGGTTTACAGGTGCAACAGGTGATTAAGAAGGCAAATGGAATTTTGTCCTTCATTGCTAGAGGGATGGAGTTTACGATTAGGGAGGTTCTGCTGCAATTGTATAAGGTGTTAGTGAGGCCACACCTGGAGTATTGTGTTCAGTTTTGGTCTCCTTACTTGAGAAAGGACGTACTGGCACTGGAGGGTGTGCAGAGGAGATTCACTAGGTTAATCCCAGAGCTGAAGAGGTTGGATTATGAGGAGAGGTTGAGTAGACTGGGGCTGTACTCGTTGGAATTTAGAAGGATGAGGGGGGATCTTATAGAAACATATAAGATTATGAAGGGAATAGACAGGATAGATGCGGGCAGGTTGTTTCCACTGGCGGGTGAAAGCAGAACTAGGGGGCATAGCCTCAAACTAAGGGGAAGTAGATTTAGGACTGAGTTTAGGAGAAACTTCTCCACCCAAAGGGTTGTGAATCTATGGAATTCCTTGCCCAGTGAAGCAGTAGAGGCTCCTTCATTAAATATTTTTAAGATAAAGATAGATAGTTTTATGAAGAATAAAGGGATTAAGGGTTATGGTGTTCGGGCCGGAAAGTGGAGCTGAGTCCACAAAAGATTAGCCATGATCTCATTGAATGGTGGAGCAGGCTAGAGGGGCGAGATGGCCTACACCTGCTCCTAGTTCTTATGTTCTTATGTTCTTATTATGTTCACAGAGGTCTCCAGCTGACCTATATCCTGCTGTATTCTCTGACGGTCCTCATCGCTGTCCACAATTCCACCAACCTTTGTGTCGTCTGCAAACTTAATAATCAAACCAGTTACATTTTCCTCTAAATCATTTATTTCTATTACAAACAGCAAAGGTCCCAGCACTGAGTAACACAACTAGTCACAGCCCACAATTCAGAAATGCACCCTTGCATTTGGAAGGGTGACTAAACTGTCGCACCAACATAAAATAACTTATTATTAACACAGGAGTCTGCGGTCTGAAGCTTCAAAAATATTAAGCACAGCTGCTGTATCAGAATGTTTGGTGCATTATGTGCTCTAATGCTCCTGAGGCTGAATGGAGGACCAGTCTCAAGGGACTGTGTGGCCTATTCCTGCTCCTATTTCCTATATTATGGATTGATTGTAAAGTATCAGATTCCCAACCTTGCTCAATACCGCAGGGAGCCTTCAGGTAAATTAAAAAAGAATCAGAAGTAGTCATCAGCATTATGCACAGTAATGCAAGCCTGAATGTGGATGCCTTACAAATTGTTTGTTCGTATTTTGCAATTATAGTAAATGTCATTAAGTAATTGAAGGAACATTTGCAGAATGCTAATCGAGTGAGCCTGGGCCACTTTGCAGGGTGCTATGAACTGGAAAAGCAACAGTTTGCCAGAAATGACCTATCTTAGGAGTGGGCATTATAGCTCACAATTAAAGGAGATAATCAGCGAAGCAGTGATTGTTTCTGATTGGAATCAATTCCACATGTCTGCAGGGAATCTGCCGTCTTGCTTGATGTAAATGAATGAACACCACGCCTACACATGGTTATTTCATGTCCACTAAAAAATGTTTCTTCAACTACCGGAAAGTCTGTTTGATTTGTTTGCAAATTTCTTTCAACAATATATTTTATAAAGAAATGCAGCCTTGCTTCAGGATTATCAATCCTCCAATTCAACGTACACTGCATCTTCAAGTAGATCGTAGAATCGCTACAGTATAGAAGGAGGCCATTCGGCCCATTGAATCTGGATCCACTCTCTGAAAGAGCACCCTACCTCGGCCCACGCCCCCACCCTATCCCGGTAACCAAGTAACCCCAACTAACCTGTTGGGCACGAAGGGGTAATTTAACCTACACATCTTTGGACTTTGGTAACTTGCGTATATCCACATTATCCATACCAGTTACGTAACATCTATTTTCCCCACAATAGAAGAGGGTATCTAATTTCCTTTCTCCAAACTCCACTGCTTAATCTTTCTGAAGATTGATTGATTGTGGATAAGTGAACACCATGAGTTCTGATTGTGCCCTCTATATTTTCGACACATTGCCCATGGATTTAAAATTTAAATTTTGGGGATTTTCACTCATTAAAGTTCCGCTGATTCTATTTGTATCTCCAGGTCCTTTTCAGCTCAACGGAGGAGGCCATGAGCCAAATAATTTTCCACAGCCACTGCCAATTCCCCTTTATAATCAGTCGCCATGAGGTGCATTTTTGATTAATCTCACCATCTTTCCCCTCTTGGATAAGCGTCCAAATACTCAATCTGGCATCCTAATTAGGAAGCACAGCATTTACTTGTGAAAGGACAGGGATTTTAAAAATAACACAAATACTAGAAGTGTGAAGTAAAATCAGAAAGCACTAGAAGTGCACATGAAGTCATGCAGCATCCAATATGAATTGCGAGCATTTGCGGTGGCAAACTTCACTTGAATCTAGCTTGATGAAGGACCAAACTTAATACATTAAAATCTTTCTCATTTTGATGCTGGATAGTCCCGTAATTTTATTTATTCTGGTGTTTGTATCTTCCTAGTTGTGGGGAATCACAGATTCTGTTATTTTCAAAATAGGCTACACTCCTCCCAAGTCCTGCTTGCATGGAGCAAGTTTGAAGATAGATGAAGCACTTTGCAGGCAGTTCAACCTTTTGTTTCTAATAAATATTGTTGTTTGCATATCGGATCAAAACTATTTTGAATATATATGTGAGCCAAATTTGATCTCATGATATTTATGCAGCAGCTCCTCAACAAACCTCATATATAATCAAATATTACTTGAAACATGAATTGTCTGGTAGGTTAGAAAGATGATAAACCTTTCCACAGAAACCGATTTTATAAATCAACTGCACAATATACTTCCATATATTTTTGCTATCTTTCTCTTCTGTGCAACTGCAAGATCATAATAGAATCATAGAATCCCTACAGTGCAGGAGGTTATTCGGCCGATCGGGTCTGCTCCGACCCTTTGAAAGACCACCCTGCCTGGGCCCAATCTCCCGCTCTATCCCTGTAACCTCACCCAGCCTTTGGACACTTAGGGGCAATTTATCATGGTCAAACCAACTAACCTGCACATCTTTGCACTGTGGGAGGAAACCGGAGCACCCGGGCAAAACCCACGCAGATATGGGGAGAATGTGCTAACTCCACACAGCCAGTCACCCGAGGGCGGAATCGAACCCGGGTCCCTTACTGCGCAGCAGCAGTGCTAATCACTGTGCCACCCATAGGTCAGTGTCCACTTCGTAGTAATCCAATTGTATCATGGCTGCTCCTTAAGCTTCAATTGTAATGACAAGTGAGAGAAAGATTGAGCAGTGAGAGGTGACTGAGCCAAAAACAATTGAAATGTAATCTCGCAGTTCCCTCTTCACAAAATAACATTTGAACATGCAGGTGAAATCCTGCCACCTAAAGATTTCATCCACAATTCTCCTGTTAGAAGACGAAGAGCACCTGCCAAGGGGAAATCAGGACTGTTTCCCACTGACAGTAGGAATAATCCTGACATGCCACTCAATAGCACTTAGAAATTTTAATGAACAGGATCGGGCTTTACATTGACCCAGAGAGGGGCAGGGCCTAAAACCCCTGACAAGTCCCACTCCTCAGAGATTAGAGCGCCATTTTTAAATGGCATCCAGATCTCAGAATACTATTGCAGCCACTCCTCCCCTCCTAACAGCTGACAAGGGCACCCCCCCCACCCCCCCCACCCCACCCTCAGTGTCCCTGCCGTTGACAGTGTCAATCTGGCACCATTCACTCCAAGGGGACGAGTACCCTCCCTGCACTTGCTTTCAGGGTGCCAAGGGCATCCTTCAGGGGAGGGTGAGGGTCAGGTGGGCTTGGGCTAGGATGGAGGGACTCAGGTTAGGGGTATTTCCTGGGATGGAGGTCATTTGGCTGGTCTTCCCATCTGCAGCCTTTAAACCCTTTGCACTGTCTGTCAGCATGTCAAGATGAATGATCTCTGAGAATAAAATGAAAGTCGTCCCAGCTGTAGCTGTAAAAGCTGTCTCCCAGCATGATAAAATCAAAGATCTGTGAGATCAAGGTAAAAGTATTCCCTTTACTGTGGTGGAAACCTTTGAAGTTGTTTCTTTCACAGTCAATTTCAGTCACAGTGGGGGACATGAGTTTGCCATGGCAGCATAGAGATGGTGTAGGGATTGGGTAGGTGGGTGGGGGCTGGGGTGTGGGAGGTGAGGTGTGGGGCTCTAAAATGTAACCAAACAAATGGGATAAAGTTATAGAGAACTGAGGTGGACTTTTTAACCAGCACACTATGGCTCTCGGGCACCCTGTATGACCACATCCAATCTGCTTCTGATGGCAGCGGGCCACTCGACGGCCACACCCTCACCCCTCCCCAACCCTGACAGGTTATGAGGAGCAGGGCCTTTTCCCAACTTAAGTTTCCCATCTTGGGAGCAAAATCCTGGGGCAGTGCATCAGCTGATAGCACTCTTGCCAGTCAGAAGGTTGTGGACTCAAAGTCCTGCCTCACAACATGACTGTGACAATCGAGGCTGATAGTCCAGTGCATCTTTACAGGTCGATGTAAAAAACAAAATCCCCCGGCACCATTTCCCAGAAGAACAACCAGAGCCTCTCACTCAACATCACAAAAACAGATCCTCTGGTCATTTTTACATTGTGGTTTGTGATAGCTCGTTGTGTTCAAATTAGCTGTGATGTTTTGTACATTTATAATAGCGACTACACATGGATAGCACTTTACAGGCTGCAGAGTGCCTTGGGACGCCCTAGATCATGAAAAGTGCTGTATAAATGCACGTCTTTCTTTGCCCTTTCAATTACCTATTTAAGTTTCTCAAATTTGATGCAAATGCATTAACATAACTAAAAATAGCACGTGTGGGAATCTTGTTATTGGGAGCTATATGTTTCATTCAACTCCTGTGATGTTAAATAAACTGACTAGTCTCTCAAAACAAAACAACTTTCCAAGATAAGCAAAAAAACTGCAGGATGACTCAACAAGGAGGTATGAATAACATCAATCACAAGGGATTAAATATAATTTTGGGAACCAATGTAATGAAAGTAGGCAGAAGGATCAGTTCACTATTGTACAGGAAGAATTCTTTGCAAGATCTTCTGTCATTAACACCATTCAAAAAGGATATAAATCATAACAACCTTACGGTGCAGAAAGAGGCCATTCAACAGCACAGTAGCACAGTGAAATTAAATGAAAAAATGAAAATGAAAATCACTTATTGTCACAAGTAGGCTTCAAATGAAGTTACTGTGAAAAGCCCCTAGTCGCCACATTCCGGCACCTGTTCGGGGAGGCTGTTACGGGAATCGAACCGTGCTGCTGGCCTGCCTTGGTCTGCTTTCAAAGCCAACGATTTAGCCCTGTGCTAAACAGTGGTTAGCATTGTAGCTTCACAGCACCAGGGACCCAGGTTCGATTCTCCCCTGGGTCACTGTCTGTGCGGAGTCTGCACGTTCCCCCCGTGCCTGCGTGGGTTTGCTCCGGTGCTCCGGTTTCCTTCCACAGTCCAAAGATGTGCAGGTTAGGTGGATTGGCCGTGCTAAATTGTCCTTAGTGTCCAAAATGGTTAGGAGGGGTTATTGGGTTACGGGCAGAGGGTGGGAGTGAGGGCTTAAGTGGGTCAGTGCAGACCCGATGGGCCGAATGGCCTCCTTCTGCACTGTATGCTCTATATTCTATGTTCTAACCCATCGTGTCTGCGTTGGCGAAAAAAAAGAGAAAAAAGCAACCAACGACCACTCATTTTAATCCAACAAGCATTTCCTGTTTACTCTGTCTTGGCTCTTCATAATTTTGTACACCTCGATTAGGCCACCCCTTGACCTCCTCTGTTCTAAGGCAAACAACCTCAGCCTATCCAATCTCTCTTCATAACTGCAATTCTCAAGTCCTGGCAATATTCTTGAACATCTCCTCTGCACTCTCTCCAGAGCAATTATGTCCTTCCTGTAATGTGGTGTCCAGAACTGTATGCTAAACTCCAGCTGTGGCCTAAACCAGCATTTTATACAGTTCCACCATTACACCCCTGCCTTTGTATTCAATTCCTCACTCAGTAAAGGAAAGCATTCCATATCCTTTCTTGGCCTCCTTATCTGCCTGCCCTGCTACCTTCAGGATTCTGTGGATATGTATGCCAAGGTTTTTCACTTCCTTAACCCCTCTCAACGTATTCACTCTTATTGAGTATACCCGTGCTTTGTTTTCCCTTCCCAAATGCTTTACCTCACAATTTGCTGGATTGAATTCCATTTGCCACTTCACCACCCTCTCAAGCAAGCCATTGATATAATTCTAGAGTTGACAGCTCTTCACTATCAGCTACACTGTCAATTTCTGTGTTATCTTCAAATTTCCCAAACCTGGCTGGGATTCTCCAATCCCGCGGCCAAGTTCTGACGCCGGCGTGAAAAGTGGCACGGGCCACTCCGGCGTCAACGGGCCTCAAGTGGCAGGTATTCACCCCTTTCTAGGGGGCTAGTATGGCGCCGGAGTGGTGTCTGCAGCACCAGCGCCCGAAAGCCGGCACGCCATGGCCGGCGAGAGTCCGCGCATGCACGCCACGGCCGTCGCAAGACCGCGCATGCGCGCCACGGCCGCCGCCAGTCCGCGCATGCACGTGGGTTCCCGTCTCCGCGCCGGCCCCCAGGCAATATGACGGAGCCCTGCAGGGGCCCGGCACGGAGTAACATAGGCCCCTCACGGAACTAGCCTGCCCGCCGATCACACGCCTACCTTATTGGATTAGACAGAGTGTTCCTGATGGTGGGGAGAGTCCCGAACTAGGGGTTATAGTTTGAGTGTTAGGGGAAACCTTTTAGAACTGAGGTGAGGAGAAATGTCTTCACCCAGAGAGTAGTGGTTCTGTGGAATTCGCTATCACAGAAAGTCGTTAAGATCAAAACATTGTGGAACTTCAAGAAGGAATAAGATGTAGCTCATGGGGCTAAAGGAATTAAGGGATCAGGGGTATTGAACTTTATGATCAGCTATGATCGTATAAATAGTGGAACAGGCTTGACGGGCCGAATGGCCCCCTCTTGCTTCTGTTTTCTATGTTTCTATGTAACCCACGCAGACATGGGGAAAATGTGCAAACTCCACACAGAGAGTCACCCAAGGCCGGAATCGAACCCTGGTCCCTGGCACTATGAGACAGCAGAGCTAACCACTGTGCCACTGCGCCCTCATTCTGTGCTAAAAACCTATCATTGCTCAGCAACATGTTGATTTTCCACCTTATCCCCAGGGCCCAAGCAGGCGCATTTTATTGTACAGAAGAGGATCATTCAGCCCATCATACCAGTGCTGGTTCATGTATGATACAAATTGGTTTAACATATTGGATTATCTAATTTAAAAAACAAGGCCTGTTGCACAGTTCAGTTTTGCACACTGCAACCTTTTCAGAGAGCATATTACACATAATGAGTAGTCTTGAATTAAGTGGAAAGTTGGTCGATTAAAATTGCCATACTGCTTTCATTGGTGGGCTTTTAGGAGCAACATAGGAGTCCTTCATCCCATCTGTGCTGTGTCTGGAACCAGGGACGAAATTCTCCCCCAACGGCGCGATGCCCGCCGACTGGTGCCCAAATCGGCGCCAATCAGACGGGCATCGCGCCGCCCCAAAGACGCGGAATGCTCCTCATCTTTGGGGGCCGAGCCCCAACATTGTGGGGCTAGGCCAACGCCGGAGGGATTTCCGCCCCGCCAGCTGGCGGAAATGGCGTTTGTTGCCCCGCCAGCTGGCGGAAATGGCGTTTGTTGCCCCGCCAGCTGGCGCGGAAATGCGGCGCATGCGCGGGAGCGTCAGCGACCGCTGACAGTTTCCTGCGCATGCGCAGTGGGGAGAGTCACTTCCGCCTCCGCCATGGTGGAGACCGTGGCGGAGGCGGAAGGGAAAGAGTGCCCCCACGGCACAGGCCCGCCCGCGGATCGGTGGGCCCCGATTGCGGGCCAGGCCACCGTGGGGGCACCCCCCAGGGCCTGATCGCCCTGCGCCCCCCCCAGGACCCCGGAGCCCGCCCACGCCGCCTGGTCCCGCCGGTAAATACCACCTTTGATTTACGCCGGCGGGACAGGCAATTTCTGGGCGGGACTTCGGCCCGTCCGGGCCGGAGAATCGAGCGGGGGGTTCCGCCAAAGGGCGCAGCCCGATTCCTGCCCCCGCCCAATCTCCGGTACCGGAGACTTCGGCGGGGGCGGGATTCACGGCGGCCAACGGCCATTCTCCGACCCGGCGAGGGGTCGGAGAATGACGCTCCAGGTTCTGAAGGTGTTAGAACATCACACCAGTGCTTTAATTACATCTCATCACTTCCCTGACTGCATTTGTAATTTCTTTAATTGCTTACAAAGCCATCAATACAGAGAAATGTTGAGGATGATCTCCACTAATCACAAAGAATGAACCAGATTGCTTATCAGAAGGAGCTGTCTTTGATTATGTTTTTTTGGGAGTTTTAAACAAAATTAAGAAGCCCTGAGAGACCTGATTATTTCATAATTAATGTAGGACCAAACCTTCTTAATCAGCTTGAATAGATCGAGGTGCAGAAGAAAGTCTTCGAAAATATATTTTTGAAGAAGAATTAATAATAAATACTAAGATTATATGGACCCTTATCTCAAAAATCTTCACACAATATCCTTGCAGCACATTGCTGTTGTCACATAGGTGAACAAAGGAGTTGTTCTGTGCCAGTCATGTCTCGTAAATAGCCCTGCAACGAATGTCTAGTTAATTGGTATTTATTTTACAGTTGTTGAGGGAGGAATGTTGATCATGGTTGCGGGAGAATATCTTGCTTTTTTAAAAAAGTGCCGGTGCGCCTATTTTCCTATTCCTCAGCACGATGCACTGTCGGAGCATTTCCAAGGACTGAGTATTGAGCTAGCTTTTATGTCGGGGTCCTCCCTCTTAGTTACAGCTCAGCTGAACACACAGACTTGCAGACACATCAACTCAGGTTAAGACGGCTTTATTTTTCCAAGCTTAGTCCACGTACGAGAGAGAGTGATCTGGATACATGCCAAAACCATTCTACTTGACACTGGTGCAGATACCCCAATTATACAGTTTTCCAAAAAGCAATAGCCAATCCCAGTTGGACTTGATCCAATCCTTGGAGCTGTCAATTTTATATTGACCAGTGAAATTTACTTTAAGCAACATGATGACTGTGATCAACTCATGATTTAACTCCATCCTGTCACCTGTTGTTTACCAGGATACTGTATCCAATATATCTTCCATTTGCATTTTACTTATCGCAGTCAATTCATGCCCACCTCATTGTTCATCTAGAGGCAGGATGCTAAAGTTGGTTCCGCTTTACACCATGGATTGTCTGAGACAGGATATTGGGGGCACCGATAAGAACTGCTCACTGAGCTAACTGTGTTATCGCTGACCACATTATTTCTGTCTAATCCCGTTTGTCTTAAAAACATGGCAAATTAGCTAGCTTAAATTCCATTATGCATTGTGGCCATTGCTTTTAGCAAGTGTGTGAATGCTTAACATAGAACATAGACCGATACAGCGCAGTACAGGCCCTTCGGCCCACGATGTTGCACCGAAACAAAAGCCATCTAACCTACACTATGCCATTATCATCCATATGCTTATCCGATAAACTTTTAAATGCCATCAATGTTGGCGAGTTCACTACTGTTGCCGGCAGGGCATTCCACGACCTCACCACTCTTTGCGTAAAGAACCTACCTCTGACCTCTGTCCTATATCTATTACCCCACAGATTAAAGCTATGTCCCCTCGTGCCAGCCATTTTCATCCGCGGGAGAAGGCTCTCACTGTCCACCCTATCTAACCCCCTGATCATTTTGTATGCCTCTATTAAGTCTCCTCTTAACCTTCTTCTCTCCAACGAAAACAACCTCAAGTCCATCAGCCTTTCCTCATAAGATTTTCCCTCCATACCAGGCAACATCCTGGTAAATCTCCTCTGCACCCGCTCCAAAGCCTCCACATCCTTCCTATAATGCGGTGACCAGAACTGTACGCAATACTCCAAATGCGGCCATACCAGAGTTTTGTACAGCTGCAACATGACCTGACTCCGGAACTCAATCCCTCTACCAATAAAGGCCAACACTCCATAGGCCTTCTTCACAACCCTATCAACCTGGGTGGCAACTTTCAGGGATCTATGTACATGGACACCTAGATCCCTCTGCTCATCCACACTTCCAAGAACTTTACCATTAGCCAAATATTCCGCATTCCTGTTATTCCTTCCAAAGTGAATCACCTCACACTTCTCTACATTAAACTCCATTTGCCACCTCTCAGCCCAGCTCTGCAGCTTATCTATGTCCCTCTGTAACCTGCTACATCCTTCCACACTATCGACAACACCACCGACTTTAGTATCGTCTGCAAATTTACTCACCCACCCATCTGCGCCTTCCTCTAGGTCATTGATAAAAATGACAAACAGCAACGGCCCCAGAACAGATCCTTGTGGTACTCCACTTGTAACTGAACTCCATCCCGAACATTTCCCATCAACCACCACCCTCTGTCTTCTTTCAGCTAGCCACTTTCTGATCCACATCTCTAAATCACCCTCAATCCCCAGCCTCCGTGTTTTCTGCAATAGCCTACCGTGGGGAACATTATCAAACGCTTTACTGAAATCCATATACACCACATCAACTGCTCTACCCTCGTCTACCTGTTCAGTCACCTTCTCAAAGAACTCGATAAGGTTTGTGAGGCATGACCTACCCTTTACAAAGCCATGCTGACTATCTCTGATCATATTATTCCTATCTAGATGATTATAAATCTTGTCTCTTATAATCCCCTCCAAGACTTTACCCACTACAGACGTGAGGCTCACCGGTCTATAGTTGCCGGGGTTGTCTCTGCTCCCCTTTTTGTACAAAGGGACCACATTTGCTATCCTCCAGTCCTCTGGCACTATTCCTGTAGCCAATGATGACATAAAAATCAAAGCCAAAGTTCCAGCAATCTCTTCCCTGCCCTCCCAGAGAATCCTAGGATAAATCCCATCAGGCCCCGGGGACTTATCTATTTTCAGCCTGTCCAGAATTGCCAACACCTCTTCCCTACGTACCTCAATGCCATCTATTCTAATAGCTTGGGTCTCAGCATTCTCCTCCACAACATTATCTTTTTCCTGAGTGAATACTGACGAAGAATATTCATTTAGTATCTCGCCTATCTCTTCAGACTCCACACACAACTTTCCATCCCTGTCCTTGACTGGTCCTACTCTTACCCTAGTCATTCGCTTATTCCTGACAGACCTATAGAAAGCTTTTGGGTTTTCCTTGATCCTACCTGCCAAATACGTCTCATGTCCCCTCCTTGCTCGTCTTAGCTCTCTCTTTAGATCTTTCCTCGCTACCTTGTAACTATCCATCGCCCCAACTGAAACTTCACACCTCATCTTCACATAGGCCTCCTTCTTCCTCTTAACAAGAGATTCCACTTCTTTGGTAAACCACGGTTCCCTCGCTCTAAGCCTTCCTCCCTGCCTGACCGGTACGTACTTATCAAGAACACGCAGTAGCTGATCCTTGAACAAGTTCCACTTGTCCAGTGTGCCCAACACTTGCAGTCTACTTCTCCAACCTATCCCCCCCAAGTCACGTCTAATGGCATCATAATTGCCCTTCCCCCAGCTATAACTCTTGCCCTGCGGTGTACACTTATCCCTTTCCATCACTAACGTAAACGTCACTGAATTGTGGTCACTGTCCCCAAAGTGCTCTCCTCCCTCCAAATCCAACACCTGGCCAGGTTCATTACCCAAAACCAAATCCAACGTGGCCTCGCCTCTTGTTGGCCTGTCAACATATTGTGTCAGGAAACCCTCCTGCACACACTGTACAAAAAACGACCCATCTAATGTACTCGAACTATATCTTTTCCAGTCAATATTTGGAAAGTTAAAGTCTCCCATAATAACTACCCTGTTACTTTCGCTCTTATCCAGGATCCTCCTCGCCATCCTTTCCTCTACATCCCTAGAACTATTTGGAGGCCTATAGAAAACTCCCAACAGGGTGACCTCTCCTTTCCTGTTTCTAACCTCAGCCCATACTACCTCGGAAGATGAGTCCCCATGTAGCATCCTCTCCGCCACCGTAATACTGCTCTTGACTAGCAGCGCCACACCTCCCCCTCTTTTGCCTCCTTCTCTGAGCTTACTAAAACACCTAAACCCCGGAACCTGCAACATCCATTCCTGTCCCTGCTCTATCCACGTCTCCGAAATGGCCACAACATCGAAGTCCCAGGTACCAACCCATGCTGCCAGTTCCCCTACCTTATTTCATATACTTGTTACTGCTTTGTCCTAAAAATACATATTTAATGGTTAATAATGATTACTGGGTATTCTTTCTATGATTCGTCTCAATTCTTAATAAACTAACTTATGTAGAACTATTCTAGTGCTACTTAGCTTTCTGGTTTTAAGTAGTCTCATCTCAGGACACCCCCCCTTTCATGCACTCTCTCCTCCTCCTCAGGAATAGGAAGAGCAGACAAAAGCAGTCTTAATGGCCACATAATTTGACCATGATCAGGGTTTGATGGTAACAATGTATCGACTATAATGCAATTTCCTCCACTTGTAAAAGCAGGAGGTTCCTCCTTCCAGCCTTGTGATGGAATTCTCATGCAGCTTGGTATTGGTATTGTTGGATGATACCTCAGAATTCCCATCATTCCTGCTCATATTGCGTTCTGTGCAACATGTGGTGGTATAAAAGCAGTATTGTGCTTGCTGGTATTAGGTGATCTTGACAGAAGTGCGGCACGGTAGCACGGTGGTTAGAACTGTTGCTTCATCGTGCCAGGGACCGGCTTCAATTCCCGGCTTGGGTCACGGTCTGTGAGGAGTCTGCACGTTCTCCCCATTTCTGTGTGGCTTTCCTCTGGGTGCTCCGATTTCCTCCAACAGTCCAAAGATGTATGGGTTATGTCATGCTAAATTGTAGTGTCCAAACGTTAGGTGAGGTTGTTGGGTTACAGGGATAGGGTAGATGTGTGGGCTTAGGTAGGGTGCTCATTCCAAAGGCCGGTGTAGACTCGATGGCCCGAATGGCCTCCTTCTGTACTGTGTATATTCTATGATAAAGTGCTTAATTAAAATAAGATCTGCCTCTAGAGAGCTTTTTCAGATATCACAACTTTGTACACATCCATTTCCAATTTTATTCCCTTGCTGAAATTCTGACGTGCCAGAGTGAGAAGTTATCTAGTCAGCTTTGTGGCTACCACCCATAATAAAGGATTCAACCATGTGAATTTCTTTGCATGCCATTTTAGTGGTGAAGGGAAGAAAGGAGGCTGGAGAGGATGAGTACCAAGATGTGATCCACCCTTTCTGCCTTATATCGATGTGCAATGGATTTTTAGAAGGTTTTTAATAATGTCCCCCAAAAGAGGTGGATTAAAACATTCAGGCATATGGAGGGTATGAATGAAAAGATGTGCTGTTTCAGATCAAGGAATTATTTGCTCAAATGGTTGTGTCAATTAAAGTGAGCTTTGCTCTCAATTCTTACATGGGCTCGTCCCAGGCTGCAGAGAATGGTCAGTGTAACATTATCTTGGCTCCTGACTGGTAACATCTCTACCAGATCATGGAGGCCCTTTTGGGGATCATGGCTTCAAATTGGCACATTCTGTTTCTGCAGTGGTCATTGAGCAAGCGACTGTGATTCAGGAGAAAGGGTTCCAGGGCCATGGCAGAGCAGGGGGGGAGCCACTGCAAACCAGAGTGGGCCACTTGCTTCATCTTTGTGTGCCAAGCCCTCCACAAGCTCCCTCGCCAATTAAACTGGTATCCTTAGCAGTGGGATGCTTGAGTACTTTGAAAGTACATGCCCATTGGAATCCAACAACAGGCTTATCGAAGGACACTATCATTATTATTTCGTTGGGGTTTTGACCAACAGGAGGTGGAATCTAATAATTTTCACTAGCTTCTGAAACTTATAAGGATTAGCTTTTAACGTGGGGCTATGCATTTCCTATTTTACGCAAGAGTTGTGTTCCTAAGTAGTCAAGGATTCTCTTAATGAGCTGATGTCACTAATACTACTGGGGTCATTGATTAGCTCAATGCTCCATGTTCTACCCCATCAATGTTCCAACTCTCTACAGGTCCTGAGGGGATTCGGTACTAATCTCTCTTATTAAAGCTGCAAATCGGCACCAGTGCAAGTCAGAACAGGTTGGGGTAGCAAACAAACATGACAAGGTGCATTTGATGGTGCCGCTGGGATAATTTTCTAAGTTATTGCTATTTGTGGGAGACAAATTTGGATAATTACTACTAACATTGGACAAAGGAAGCTCTTTGTAATTCTGCAAAAAGCTCTTTGTAATTCTGCAAATTACATATAATGAAGATAACAAATCAGATCAAATGAAGAAGCTGGGTCGAAGAGGACACCAGAAACAAAAGGGAAAAGTATCTGCAGTGGAATACAAATTGATTGTCATTAGATAATTGCATGTAGAATTAGTCAGAACTTAACACTTTTGTTCCCGAGGCATGCATTTAACACGAGTGTGTATGATTTGACACTAGTGTGTGTGTGTATATAAGTTTCTGTTTGTGTATGTGTGTCTGTGAGGGTCTGTGTGTGGATATGTGTATGTGAGTGTGTGTGCATGTATGCGTGTGTGTGGAATTGGGCTGTGTGCTATACTGCCTCATGACAATGATACTTGTTAATTGCAGCGATACTGCTCAATTGAATAGAACATTTGAATTTAAATAAAACAAGATAATGGCAGCAAGCTGACTGAAGCCAGACAGGTAATAACATCTGGTCAGGAAGATGTCCTCATATGGCTAAGACAACGGAAGATGACCTGGGCATGTGTTAATCAAACATCAGGCAATCATGCATCCAACTAGCCAATCAGAACAGAGAAGATTGTGCATGAGCTCTTTCAAAATCTGTACTCTGAATGTAAACCCCAGAAAAGAGTCTCGCGCAGGTGCACTCAATACAAACGACAGAATATACATTTTGAGGTGAACCAAGATGGAAGATCTTGATCAAAGATCACTCCTAAACAATCTATAGTCAGGGCAGCACGGTGGTGCAGTAGTTGGCACTGCTGCCTCACGGTACCGAGGTCCCAGGTTCGATCCCGGCTCTGGGTCACTGTCCATGTGGAGTTTGCACATTCTCCCCGTGTTTGCATGGGTTTGGCCCCCACAACCCAAAGATGTGCAGGGTAGGTGGATTCACCACGCTAAACTGCCCCTTAATTGGAAAAAATGAATTGGGTACTCTAAATTTATTTTTAAAAACAATCAAGAGTCATCTCGGTTCATCACCTGAGGGGTATCCGTATAATTTAACTGAAACCGTTTTGTTTAAAATTCTAAATAAACATGTTGGATTTAGAATGAGATTGTGCCAATCATGGGCGAAATTCTCCGGAAACGGCGCGATGTCCGCCGACTGGCGCCCAAAACGGCGCAAACCAGTTGGGCATCGCGCCACCCCAAAGGTGTGGAATGCTCCGCATCTTTGGGGGCCGAGCCCCAACCTTAAGGGGCTAGGCCCGCGCCGGACGAATTTCCGCCCCGTCAGCTGGCTGAAAAGGCCTTTGGTGCCCCGCCAGCTGGCGCGGAAATGACATCTCCAGGCGGCGCATGCGCGGGAGCGTCAGCGGCCGCTGACGGCATTCCCGCGCATGCGCAGTGGAGGGAGTCTCTTCCGCCTCCACCATGGTGGAGACTGTGGTGAAGGCGGAAGGGAAAGAGTGCCCCCACGGCACAGGCCCGCCCGCGGATCGGTGGGCCCCATTCGCGGGCCTGGCCACCGTGGGGGCACCCCCCGCCTTGTCCCGCCAGTAAGGTAGGTGGTTTAATCTACGCCGGTGGGACAGGCATTTTAGCGGCGGGACTTCGGCCCATCTGGGCCGGAGAATCGCGGGGGGGGGGGGGGGGGCGCCAACTGGGGAGGCGCGATTCCCACCCCCGCCGAATATCCGGTGGTGGAGAATTCGGCAACCGGCGGGGGCGGGATTCACGCCAGCCCCCGGCGATTCTCCGACCCGGCAGGGGCTCGGAGAATCTCGCTCCTAGACTCTCAGTCTTCGAATCTAAGAAAAAGACAAACTCACTTACAGAGTGTGCGTGTGTGTGCACCCAATATGAGTCTGGGCAGACAGCTACTCTCTGAGTGTACAGAGAGTAGGAATTGGGCTGCATGGTAGCACAGTGGTTAGCACTGTTGCTTCACAGCTTCAGAGACCCAGCTTCGATTCCCGCTTGGGCCACTGACTGTGTGGAGTGTGCACGTTCTCCCTGTGTCTGCGTGGGTTTCCTCCGGGTGCTCTGGTTTCCTCCCACAAGTCTCGAAAGACGTGCTTGTTAGGTGAATTGGACATTCTGAATTCTCCCTCAGTGTACTCGAACAGGCGCCGGAGTGTGGCGACGAGGGAATTTTTAGCTTTATTGCAGTGTTAATGTAAGGTGACTTGTGACAATAATAAAGATTAATATAATGTGAAGCCTACTTGTGACAAGAAGGATTTTTATTATTACATCGTTCTCATTGAGAAGTAGTCCAAAAATGAATTGGATCGGCATTTGGGAGGACGCGTTTGCAGGTTTGTGGGGAAGGACTAACTGGACAGCTCTTTCAAATAGCTGGTTCAGGGACAATTAACTAACGACTCTTTCTCTCTTGTGTGGTTCGATAATTCTATGTGTTATGGGCAAGGCTTTTCAGAACCCCAAAATGTATCATGGAGTTCAACCAACCTCATCCTTTAATGGATTTGTTGCTTTTCCCTAGCACACGGCTTTTTCCCTAGGTGTGGGATTACAATTATGGACACGTGGGTTTTTAAACACAAAACACAGTTTATTCCATGAACTCAACTTAACATCTTAAATAAACATTGGATCTCTTAACACCCCTTACTTCAAAGTTAACACAGAAAATATTGCAACAGTAAATACTTCCTTAAAATGTTCCTTCAAACTTCCAAGAGACTTAACATCTTTAAACAGTATCACATCAGGTTAAAGGATATATATATATTTTGTAGAATGGCAGAGATATATTATGCTTGGTTGACTTCAGCTCCAGCAGCCTGCTTTCTTCCTGCAAACTCTCTGGAAACACACAGACACACCCAAGCTGCTGTCTCAAACTGGCTTTCTACTTTTAAACTGCTCACAGCAAAACAGCTAGGCGCTTTTAAACTGCTCTCAGCAAAACCAGCCAGGCACTTTTTAAACTAACTGCAGCTCTCTTTCAAAACTGAAACTAAAAACCTGCAAAACACAGACTGCAAAATGGCTGAACTGAGCTGAGCTCCATCCACTCTATGACATCACTGTTTTCTTAAAGGTACATTGCTTAAACATCCAGTTATTAAAGGCACTCTCGCATGACACCACCCCCCAAGAAAAAATAATAAACCATCAACTTCAAGATGGTTTCATTTTTCACTTTTGCACTATCCACTAAGAAATGTACACAGCAAATATACTTTTTTGTTTTAAAAAAAAACACATGCAAACAGGTTTAATAATATAGTCCATTTTTCTTTGTTCTTCTTCCTCCAACCAAAATCCTTCTCGATTGACAGTCTCTTTGAACAAAGTCTCTGAACAATCCATCCATTCCTCTACTCCTCAACATTTCTCTTCAGAATCAGATAATTCTCAGTATTCACTCAGGAAAAAGATAATGTTGTGGAGGAGAATGCTGAGCCCCAGGCTAATAGAATAGATGGCATTGAGGTACGTAGGGAAGAGGTGTTGGCAATTCTGGACAGGCTGAAAATAGATAAGTCCCCGGGACCTGATGGGATTTATCCTAGGATTCTCTGGGAGGCCAGGGAAGAGATTGCAGGACCTTTGGCTTTGATTTTTATGTCATCATTGGCTACAGGAATAGTGCCAGAGGACTGGAGGACAGCAAATGTGGTCCCTTTGTTCAAAAAGGGGAGCAGAGACAACCCCGGCAACTATAGACCGGTGAGCCTCACGTCTGTAGTGGGTAAAGTCTTGGAGGGGATTATAAGAGACAAGATTTATAATCATCTAGATAGGAATAATATGATCAGGGATAGTCAGCATGGCTTTGTGAAGGGTAGGTCATGCCTCACAAACCTTATTGAGTTCTTTGAGAAGGTGACTGAACAGGTAGACGAGGGTAGAGCAGTTGATGTGGTGTATATGGATTTCAGCAAAGCGTTTGATAAGGTTCCCCACGGTAGGCTATTGCAAAAAATACGGAGGCTGGTGATTGAGGGTGATTTAGAAATGTGGATCAGAAATTGGCTAGCTGAAAGAAGACAGAGGGTGGTGGTTGATGGGAAATGTTCAGAATGGAGTACAGTCACAAGTGGAGTACCACAAGGATCTGTTCTGGGACCGTTGCTGTTTGTCATTTTTATCAATGACCTAGAGGAAGGTGCAGAAGGGTGGGTGAGTAAATTTGCAGACGATACTAAAGTCGGTGGTGTTGTCGATAGTGTGGAAGGATGTAGCAGGTTACAGAGGGATATAGATAAGCTGCAGAGCTGGGCTGAGAGGTGGCAAATGGAGTTTAATGTAGAGAAGTGTGAGGTGATTCACTTTGGAAGGAATAACAGGAATGCGGAATATTTGGCTAATGGTAAAGTTCTTGAAAGTGTGGATGAGCAGAGGGATCTAGGTGTCCATGTACATAGATCCCTGAAAGTTGCCACCCAGGTTGATAGGGTTGTGAAGGAGGCCTATGGAGTGTTGGCCTTTATTGGTAGAGGGATTGAGTTCCGGAGTTGGGAGGTCATGTTGCAGCTGTACAGAACTCTGGTACGGCCGCATTTGGAGTATTGCGTACAGTTCTGGTCACCGCATTATAGGAAGGACGTGGAGGCTTTGGAGCGGGTGCAGAGGAGATTTACCAGGATGTTGCCTGGTATGGAGGGAAAATCTTATGAGGAAAGGCTGATGGACTTGAGGTTGTTTTCATTGGAGAGAAGAAGGTTAAGAGGAGACTTAATAGAGGCATACAAAATGATCAGGGGGTTGGATAGGGTGGACAGTGAGAGCCTTCTCCCGCGGATGGATATGGCTGGCACGAGGGGACATAACTTTAAACTGAGGGGTAATAGATATAGGACAGAGGTCAGAGGTAGGTTCTTTACGCAAAGAGTAGTGAGGCCGTGGAATGCCCTACCTGCTACAGTAGTGAACTCGCCAACATTGAGGGCATTTAAAAGTTTATTGGATAAACATATGGATGATAATGGCATAGTGTAGGTTAGATGGCTTTTGTTTCGGTGCAACATCGTGGGCCGAAGGGCCTGTACTGCGCTGTATTGTTCTATGTTCTATGTTCTATTCAGTTCAATCTGACCACAGAGTCCCTTGCAATTCTCCAATACAGGAGCATTGGTTATCACAGCTTTCAGGCAGTCAAATGCCTGTTGAAAGTCCGCTGTCCATTGAAATTTTTTACGTTTCTTCAGGATTTCCATCACGCCACAAAACCTTTGCCCAACTGTTCGATCAAATTCATTCATGCTAAGAAATTGCATTATTTCCCTTTGTCTTAAAGGTATCAAAAACTCCGCAAGGAAAGTGATTCGGGCTTCTCCAAATTCACTTTCGGCTAGGTTCATCACCAAACCCGCCACCTGAAGTTGATCGAAGAACTCCTTACGATGTTTTAAAGGTTCTTTCCATGTCTGGAAGTTGGAAATAAAAGCAGATTGTCCCACTTTCTCAATGCAATCCTTCAATGGGACAGAATCAGAGTCCATTCTTGTAACTGCATTCACCTTTATATAGACCACACACAACCGGTGGGTAGCATCTGGTCTGGGTACCATCACTATGGGTGAGCTCCATTGGCTGCAACCCACTTCAATTATGCCATTCTTCAGCATACTCTCAATCTCTGTTAAACTGTGCCACTTTTAAAGGATTAAGTCTATATGGATGTTGTTTGATAGGTACAGCATTTCCCACATCTACATCATGTACAGCCACTTTAGTACTTCCCAATTTATCTCTACAAACTTGCCCATGTGATATCAATAACTCTTTCAGGTCAGTTCATTTTTCCTCTGGAAGGTAACTTAACAATTCATCCCAATTTTTGAGAACATCCTCATTTTCCAATTTAATTTGAGGTATGTCAAATTCACAGTCATCTGGATTTGGTTTGTCACTTTGAGTTAGAATCATTAAAACCTCTTCCTTTTTCTCTCCGTCCCTTTCAAAGTACCTTTTAAGCATATTCACATGACACATTCGGTGAGTCTTCCTTCTATCTGGTGTTTTTAACCACATAATTCACCTCACTTAATTTCCTTTCAATCTGATATGGTCCACAAAACCTAGCTTTTAAAGGCTCACCGCCACTGGTAACAACTCTAAAACTTTATCCCCACTGGCAAAACTACGAACTTTGGATTTCTTGTCTGCTACCCGTTTCACCACATTTTGTGCAACTTTCAAATGTTGTCTAGCCAATTCACCTGCTCTATTTAATCGTTCCCTAAAATTTGACATGTAATCCAATAGTGTAATTTCCGATTTTTCACCCACTAATTTCTCCTTAATCAATTTAAGTGGTCCTCTTACCTCATGACCAAAAGTTAGTTCAAAAGGACTAAATTTGGTAGACTCATTAGGTGCATCCCTAATTGCAAACAATATGAATGGAATTCCTTTATCCCAATCCTCTGGATAATCTTGACAATATGCCCTCAACATTGTTGCTCATGTCTGATGCCACCTTTCTAATGCTCCCTGCGATTCTGGACGGTACGCAGTTGATTTAAATTGTTTTATTCCTAAGCTATCCATAACTTCTTTGAATAACTTTGAAGTAAAATTTGTTCCTTGATCCGATTGAATTTCTGTGGGTAGTCCATATCTAGTAAAGAATTTAAGTAACTCCTCCACAATCCTTTTAGCTGTAATAGAACGTACTGGAATGGCTTCTAGAAACCTAGTAGACACATCCATTATAGTCAAAAGATATTGATTCCCACTTTTTGTTTTCGGAAGCGGTCCTACACAATCAATTAGGACCCTTGTAATAGGTTCCTCAAATGCTGGAATGCGTATTAAGGGCACTGGTTTTATCACTGCTTGAGGTTTCTCTATCACTTGACATGTGTGACATGACTGACAAAATTTAACTACATCTTTATGTAGTCCAGGCCAGTAAAAATGTTTCTGGATTTTAGCTTGAGTTTTCCTTATTCCCAAATGACCTCCCACTGGTACCTCACGTGCAACTCGCAACACCTCCTTTCTATACCTTCCAGCAATACTACTTGATGAACTTCTGCCCACTTTTCATCCGCCTGCATATGTACAGGTCTCCATTTTCTCATCAAAACATCATTTTTACGGTAATAACACTCTGGTATACTCTCAGATTCCTCCTCCGTATATGCTTTCTGATATATCCGTTTTATTTCTATGGGCGCGATTCTCCACTCCCACGCCGGTTGGGAGAATCGCCTGGGCCGCCAAAATTTCCGGGGACGCCGGTCCGACGCCCTCCCACGATTCTCCCAAGCGGCGGGAACGGCCCGGTCGAGATTCGCGGGCCGCAGGCCGGAGAATCACCGGAGTCACCCAAAATGGCGATTCTCTGGCACCCCCGCTATTCTGAGGCCCAGATGGGCCGAGCGGCCAGGCCAAAACGGCGGGTTCCCGCCGGCGCCGTCCCTGGTCACTGCAGTCGTGGGCGGTGCGTGAACGCTGGGGGGGCGGCCTGTGCGGGGGGGGGAGGGGGGATCCTGCACCGGGCTTCACCTTGAATGTGGGGTGACCCGCGATCGGTGCCCACCGATCGCCGGGCCGTCCTCTCTGAAGGAGGACCTCCTTCCTTCCGCGGACCCGCAAGATCCGTCCCCCATCTTCTTGCAGGGCGTATTTGGACAGGACGGCAACCACGCATGCGCGGGTTGGCGCCGTCCAACCCACGCATGCGCAGATGACGTCCGTTATGCGGCGCCGGCCGCGTCATCTATGCAGCGCCACTTTTATGCGGGCGACAAGGCCTGGCGCAGGTAGATGACGCGGCCCCGATACTGGCTCATTGTCAGGCCCTGAATCGGTCGGGACCGGGGCCGTTCCGCGCCGTCGTGAACCTCGACGGCGTTCACGACGGCGCGGCCACTTCGGCGTGGGAGTGGAGAATCCCGCCCTATATCTTTCTGTTGTAACTCGGCCAATTTTCCTGAACTAAAAATATCTGCCTCATCCTCCACCTGTTCTTGTTCGTTTTCAACCATCTGATCAAAAATCGTTTCTGATAATTGCACTTCAACTTCATCTTCACTCCTTGATTTCTCCTCCTGTCTTAACCTGTGACTTTGCGACCTTGTTACTACACAAACCGGAAAAATCCCAGGATATTCGTCCTTCAACCCATCAGTTGTCTGATTTTCCACTGTCTTATCAACCACAGTAGGCATCACTCCCACATGCGATCCAGCTATATCATTACCCAAGATAAACTGTATTCCTGGACAAGATAGTTTATCTATTACTCCTACTACCATTTCACCACCCTTCACTGGACTTTCTAACCTTACCTTATATAATGGAACACTACTCCTCTCACCCTGAATTCCACATATCACCACCTTTTCTGGCAACATTCTTCCCAAACTACATAATTCCTCATCTCTTATCATTAAAGGTTGACTAGCCCCTGTATCTCTTAAAATTGTGACTTCTTTACCTGCTTCTTTAGAACCTTAGTTAGGCCACACTTGGAGTATAGTGTTCAATTCTGGTCGCCACACTACCAGAAGGATGTGGAGGCTTTAGAGAGGGTGCAGAAGAGATTTACCAGAATGTTGCCTGGTATGGAGGGCATAAGCTATGAGGAGCGGTTGAATAAACTCGGTTTGTTCTCACTGGAACGAAGGAGGTTGAGGGGCGACCTGATAGAGGTATACAAAATTATGAGGGGCATAGACAGAGTGGATAGTCAGAGGCTTTTCCCCAGGGTAGAGGGGTCAATTACTAGGGGGCATAGGTTTAAGGTGAGAGGGGCAAGGTTTAGAGTAGATATACGAGGCAGGTTTTTTACGCAGAGGGTAGTGGGTACCTGGAACTCGCTACCGGAGGAGGTAGTGGAAGCAGGGACGATAGGGACATTTAAGGGGCATCTTGACAAATATATGAATAGGATGGGAATAGAAGAATACGGACCCAGGAAGTGTAGAAGATTGTAGTTTAGTCGGGCAGTATGGTCGGCACGGGCTTGGAGGGCAGAAGGGCCTGTTCCTGTGCTGTACATTTCTTTGTTCTTTGTTCTTTGTTCTTTGCTCCTCCTGATACACATGAGTAAACTTTACCCACACAAATAAATTCTTGAAAGACATCTGGCACCTTCTTAACAATTATTTCTTGAACATGCTGTACAATCATTTGCACTTCCTTCGCTTCCCTTGGGCTTTCCTTCACCACTCTAACAAACCCCACTGTCTTATCCTGTTTTACCACATCAGCCTTCCCAGTGCTTTTCTTCAACCACCAACACTGTGACTTTACATGGCCTAGTTTATTACAATGAACACATCTGAAACTTTTCATTTCTTTTCCACCCTCCTGGATTTCTTTTTTAATCTGAGGTACACTCTCTTTATTGTCTCCCATCAGATCACCTTTACCTGCACCACTTGAGTATTTCTCATGTCCCCAGTTTCTATCCCTCACCGGCGGAAACTGATGTCGGAAACCAATCTTTGATTTATGAACTAATTCATAATCATCTGCCATTTCCACTGCTAATCTCACAGTTTTAACCCTCCGTTCTTCCTCATGAGTTCTCACTACATCAGGAATTGAATTTTTAAACTCCTCCAAAAGTACAATTTCTCTGAGAGCTTCATACATTTGGTCTATTTTCAAAGCCCTTATCCACCTATCAAAATTACTCTGTTTGAGCCTTTCAAACTCCATGTATGTTTGACCAAATTCTTTCCTTAAATTTCTAAACCTTTGTCTGTAATGAAAAAATGAAAATCGCTTATTGTCACAAGTAGGCTTCAAATGAAGTTCTCGTGAAAAGCCCCTAGTCGCCACATTCCGGCGCCTGTTCGGGGAGGCTGGTACGGGAATTGAACCGTGCTGCTGGCCTGCCTTGGTCTGCTTTCAAAGCCAATGATTTAGCCCTGCGCTAAACCAGCCTCAGCTTCAGGCACTAGCTCATATGCACTTAAGATGGATTTCTTCACCTCCTCATACGTTCCAGATACCTCCTCCGGTAGTGATGCAAACACTTTACTCGCTCTACCTACCAGCTTTGTTAGAATGAGTAACACCCACATGTCCTGTGACCATTTCATTTGTTTAGCTACCTTCTCAAATGAAATGAAAAAGGCTTCCATTTCCTTCTCGTCAAACCTTGGCAATGCTTGGACATATTTAAATAGATTCCCACCAAGCCTTCGACTATGACGCTCTTTCTCACTATCCTGTAGCTACCTGGGTTGGCCAATTCCCAACTTAAAATGGAGGTCCGCAAAAGCTGCAGGGAAATTCAGCCAATACAGGCAAAAACTAGCAAGTGCAGAAATCCTGTGTATTAGAACTTGCAAAAGCCCAGACAGCACCGAAACCCACAGCTATCTGCATACTAATGAGCGATCCCCGGGTATAATGGAAACATTTAAGATGAATAAGGCCAAGCCAGACTCCTCGGCGCCAGCAGGAGCCAAGACAAAGGAAGCCCAACGGACATTCAGGGACCACCCAGTGATCAGGGAACAACTCTAGTATTGGAGAAATTGATCCAGGTGATCGGAACGTAGTCCAATCACTTGGAACCAGATATGGGGTCCGCCCCGAACGGCGTGAAGCCCCTGGGGACTATAAAGTAGAGCCCCCAAGTTCAAATCATCCTTCTTGGCAGGGTCACTCAGCAACTCGATTCAACCCTTGAGAGTGAACTGTCCAAGCTGCCGCATCAACCAAGTAAGTCTCCAGTCAACGCACGCTACGAGATAGGCGCTCCTAGCTACCAGTCCATACCAGCTTTTGAATCCTGCAGACTCAGATCGAACGAAAGGCCATTTGTTCCCCTGACCTGGTGGGCCAATTCCGAAGCTAAGTATAGGCCTTTTAGTGATAGAGAATAGTCTAGAAAGTAGAGTTTATGCATTAGTAGTGATTTACTGTACATAATAAATGTGTTTTGATTTGAATCTTACTAATTGGTGTGTTGAGTTATTGATCAGTACTTGAACTTGAACCTCGTGGCGGTATCATAAAGATACCTGGCGACTCTAGAGCAAAGGTTATAGAAACAGAGCAAATTCAGTAAAGACCCAATGGGCAACGAATTAAGAGCCAACCAAAGTTAACAACAATCCTCATCATTATCATTCAACTGTACGTTTCCCTTTACGTCTGCCAATTTTAACTGATTGTCATATTTCATGGCCATTTTCTGACTTTCAAACTCCCTCTCTTTATCTTTTTGTTCTGCTAGGGCTATTCTTTCTTTTCTCCTTTCTTCTCTCTCCTTTTCATTTTCCTCTCTCTCTCTTTCTCTTTTTTCTTCCACTCTCTCACTCTCGTATTCTAGCCACTTTAATTCTTTCTGATGTTCCATTTGTTTAATTTGCAACTGAATTTTTGCCATTTCCAATGAGTCAAACTCTATCTCAGGCAACTTTAAATGCTTAACCACTGCCATAATTACCTCATCTTTTCGCATTTTGTCCGGTAATGTTACCTGCAATGTTCTTGCCAAATCTAACAGTCTGCTTTTCGTTTCTGTCCGTAAGGTACTACGTGTAACATTCTCCACCCCCAAAAACTTCTGAGCCTCTGAAAGAGCCATTGTTCACAACACACTCTCCCCACTTAAACTAAAATACCACACCGGAAAAGCAACAATCCTTCACTGTCTTTAAGTTCACAAAAGCCAATCCAATAGACTTTTATCCCAGACGAGCCCCCAATTGTTATGGGCGAGGCTTTTCAGAACCCCAAAATGTATCATGGATTTCAACCAACCTCACCCTTTAATGGATTTGTTGCTTTTCCGAGCACACGGCTTTTTCCCTAGGTGTGGGATTACAATTATGGACACGTGGGTTTTTAAACACAAAACACTGTTTATTCCATGAACTCAACTTAACATCTTAAATAAACATTGGATCTCTTAACACCCCTTACTTCAAAGATAACTCAGAAAATATTGCAACAGTAAATACTTCCTTAAAATGTTCCTTCAAACTTCCAAGAGATTTAACACCTTTAAACAGTATCACATCAGGTTAAAGGATATATATATATTTTGTAGAATGGCAGAGATATATTATGCTTGGTTGACTTCAGCTCCAGCACCCTGCTTTCTTCCTGCAAACTCTCTGGAAACACACAGGCACACCCAAGCTGCTGTGTCAAACTGGCTTTCTACTTTTAAACTGCTCCCAGCAAAACAGCTAGGCACTTTTAAACTGCTCTCAGCAAAACCAGCCAGGCACTTTTTAAACTAACTGCAGCTCTCTTTCAAAACTGAAACTAAAAACCTGCAAAACACAGACTGCAAAATAGCTGAACTGAGCTGAGCTCCACTCACTCTATGACATCACTGTTTTCTTAAAGGTACATTGCTCAAACATCCAGTTCTTAAAGGCACTCTCGCATGACATATGGTTACTCAAAACTGATGTTCTTTTGGACAAGCACAAAGACCAGGGTTTCTACTGGGCCTCAGGAGATGGGATTGAATGCAGTCCCATGACTGAGACATTTTACCTATGTCCTTCAGCCCAATGGGTCTGCAATGACACGTTGAAAACACTTGAGCTACCTACCTAATCCCATTCACCAGAACTGGCCCATAGCCTTGAATGTTATGACTTGATAAATACCCATCCAGGTACTTTTTAAAGGATGTGAGGCAACCTGCTTCTACCACCCTCCCAGACAGTGAATTCCAGACCATTACCACTCTCTGAATAAAAATATTTGTCCTCACATCTCCCCTAAACCTCCTGCCCCTCATCTTGAACTTGTGACCCCACATGACTGATGCTTCAACTAAGGGGAAAATCTGCTCCCTATCTACCCTGCCCATGCACCTCATAATCTTGTGCTCATGATGATGAGTAAAATATCCGGATACGTAGCAGCTGCCCTTTCCAGAGAGGAAGGCAGCCGATTTGCACAATTAGAGGACGAATCCCTGAAGCAGCTTCCCCTCCAATATCTCACCCTCTGACCTTTTCTCTCTCCCTTTAAATATACCTGACTTCGATCCTGGTCGCACTGCTGAGGCTTCACTATTTCCAAGCTTTCTGATTTGGCAGGTCACATCAGGGGCCCACCCACCATCCTTAATTCTACGGCTGACCCACATGTGAACAATTAGCAGCTCACCTGTGGTAATAAAATTCTCAAGCATAGTCTACTGTAGGCAACTGTGAGCTTGGAATCGGCTTTTTATTTGCTGACATTGGGGGTCCCAATGCTCATCCTAAAATTCAATTAACTGAAGATAGAAATTCAAGGGGAAAATGACTTGTAAATTGTCACGTGAGTGTCCCTTTAAGAAAGGTTGTGTTTGACCACATGCCTTGTAGCACAGCCACAGTGATGTCATTTGTGGGTGGAGCTGGGTTGTGGCTGTCAGGTGAGAGGTGTTTAGTGTTGGGGTTTCAGTTCCGGTTTGTTGCTTTGGACTGCAGAAGAGAAGCAGTTTTTCCCTGTTTTTATTTTAAAGCTGTTCCAGGGAATTGAAAGCACATTGGGCATGGAAAACTGCCTTGGTAACTTTAAAGATAGAGTTACTTTCTGGAAGGAGTTTTGAATCGCTTGGTTGGAACTGGACCAAAACTTCAGGGAACGGACCAGTCCCATTTAAGTGAGATTAATTACAGTGTGCTGGGCCATGCCCTTGAAAGGGGTTTTGGTTTATTGGATTTTGTATTGAATTGGAACAGCTACTCAGGGGATTCATTAAGAGTTATATACATAGATTACTGCAGCTGATGTGTTTTCTTCATGTTTCGAATTGAAACCAAATTCTTGTTTTATATATGTTAACTACATTCTTATAATAAACTTTGTTTTGATAAAAGCACCAAGGAAGTGTGATGAATCACACCTGAAGTGAAGGCTCTTATGTTCATCCTAGTCAAATTAAACATAAAAGTTACAGGTCAGGTGAGTTTTGTAATACTCTTGAGTGTCTGAGCCCTGGCCCATAACAGCGATATGAAATGACTGTCACAACTCAAACTGCAGATCTTTCAAACTGACAAACGAGTTTCAATACTTGTCCTGCAAAACAGTAATGGTAGCATTATTATTCCATCAATAATCAGAGTGCTATTTTGGAGAGATTTACCAGTTAACTATATCACAATTTGGATTATCGTCTGCTCTCTACACTTTTAATTATTTATCCATTTTTGAGTCGAGCCACTATAATCATACAGTATCTTTACAACAGGTTTTTGACAGTGCATGTGTATTTCAAAATAAATTGAATATTTATGTACTAATAAAAAAGCTATGCCTAGAAAATCAGGTACATTATCATAAGTTGCACTGGACTATCAAGGGGATTTCACAATCCATTGTCCCACGTGAGAGTCCCGCTTCTTTTCGCTGTAAAAATGTGAATGTCGCCATAGTACCAGAGGACAATAGGCTGCCCTTTGAGAGCTGACTGACAGTGATTTAACCTGAGGATCACCACACCTCAGGTGAGGGGCAAGGTTGAGAAGGTGGGGCGTTCAGTAACCCCACAGCAAGGAGGAGTTTGGGGATTGAAATCATCTTTGGCAGTAGGGCAAAAACGCAATAGCAAACTGCCAGCTCCGTTTATAACACTTACAATATTTCTTTCAACTGTCTTCACCCTCCTTGATTACGAGGAGTACCATGAAACATTTGAATAATTCCCAGTCAAACAGAAGTGGCTAAAAAAGAAATTTAAAGGAGGCGTAATATGGTTAAAAAAAGGAGTTTCAGCAGAGTGAACAGGGAAAGACGAATTTATCAGGCTGGAGGGCCGTTGATGAGTCTTAGGATAAGAGGTAGCAAATTTAAAACAGAGCTGAGGAGAAACTACTTCTCCCAAAGGATTGTGAATCTGTGGAATTCGCGACCAGAAAGTATGGTGGATGCTGGGACAGTGAGTAAATTTAAGGAGGAGTTCTATAGATTTTTAATTGGAAATGGGTTGAAAGGTTATGGAGAACAGGCAGGATGGTGAAGCTAAGGCCAGGATGAGATCAGCCTTGATCGAATGGCGGGGCAGTCTCGATAGGCCAAATGGCCTAATTCTGCTCCTATATCTTATGAACTTATGAATGGTTGTCAAGTTAAAATCACCAGAAAGTGAATAAGTAAAGTATTTTGGAGGCATTTCATGGATAACAGACGGAAGATCGAATGCTTAGCTGTAGGGAATAATTGAGAGGAAGACATTTTTTCTCAGGGAAGGGCAGGTAATCATTACAAAGAGTGGAATGTCCAGACCCTTGAGGAAAGAACACTCTTAATTTTCAATTCTTCTAGCACAGAAAAAATGGGCTGAATGGGAAATTTCTGTGAGGTAAATCTGTCGCATTTTCTGGATTCCTCTTTGTTTGTACGTTTATGTGGGAGATCGTAAAGTGTGTTCAGTCAGCTGTACTGGGATTTTTAAACTACCTTTGTAATTGATTAAATTAGTGTACAGATGCTTGTTCCCATTATGATGTTAATGACATTCTGATATAGGAGCTAACGAGTATGTGACAACAGAGATATTTTGAAGTAACAGTTAAAAGTGAGATTTAGTTTTACTTATATGAATTTTATATTGCAACTTAATCAATTCAAATGTTTTTCTTCTGAGCAAGCAAGACTAACAATAATATTGTTGATCTAAATTCTTCACAAGCAATGATGAGTCTCTTTCCCCGAAGAACAAATCTTTGACGAGTACAAGTTTAACACCTCTTTGGCTTGTATTCGCTGCTTGGAGGAAGGTCCACAGCCCAGGGTCATAACCTCCATCACAAGGAGGACCAGAAAGCAGGTTCTAAATCCATTGGCACCAGTTTGATCCATACCATCCATTCAGCCGTTCTATTTACTTCGGAAGAACACAAGTTCTGTCCTCTCGAATGACGATAAAATAGCTGTTGACATGTTATTGCATCTAAAATTTATCAGTTAGGCAATGTACTCCCTCATAACGAGGAACATTTGAATCAAACCAAGCAGTATAAATGAAGTACTGCCGAACTGGAGTTCAAACTGCAGCTGCAGGTGACATGTGGCATGAGGTAAAATGTCAAGTTATCTTCATAATGTGAGCAATTTCATCTCAAAAGATGAAATGTACTTTGATCAGAATGTTTTCTTCATGTTTCCGCAGAAACAAAATAAATAGGCATGTTTTGTGATTCTACTTAGGTCTTTGTTATGGACAATGGAGGCGAGGGAGGTAAAACTAAACTTTATTTTATTATCTTCTGTCCAAAAGGCAGTTTGCAGTTGAAGAGAGGTCACCAAGGAGTGAACGTCTCCTAACTCTGTCGGAAGCGAGGCTGGGCAGGACAAGGGAGCTGCAAAAAGGTAGACTTCCCAAAGAACCAGATGCATTCCAGGTAACCAGGAAATTGGGATAGAGAGAATGTCTCAGGAAGACTGAAATTATGAGACGAGAGAGCAAGGTATTGCTGAGGAGAATTCAAGGGGAAAAGAAAGTGTTGTGAGTTAAAGCGCCAATTGCAGTAACCAGATTTAAAATGGGTAAGCAGACTTAAGAGGTAAATCAAATGTGTCAAGGCTGAGATTGATAAGTTTTTCATCAGTAGGGAAATTCAAGATTATAGAGCTAAGGCAGGAAAGTAGATTTAATGAGTGTCAGAGTGTTAGAGGGTGCTGTGGTGGCATGGTGGTTGGCACTGCTGCCTCACAGCGGCAGGGACCTGTGTTCAATTCTGGCCTTGGGTCACTGTCTGTGTGGAGTTTGTACATTCTCCAGCAGATCAAGCAGCACTCCTGTCTGCTCTTAGGCTTGCTCTTCAGGGCAGCACGATAGCACAAGTGGATAGCACTGTGGCTTCACAGTGCCAGGGTCCCAGGTTCGATTCCCCACTGGGTCACTGTCTGTGCTGAGTCTGCACGTTCTTCCCGTGTCTGCGTGGGTTTACTCTGGGTGCTCCGGTTTCCTCCCACAGTCCAAAGACATGCAGGTTAGATGGATTGGCCATGATAAATTGCCCTTAGTGACCAAAAAGGTTAGGAGGGGTTATTGGGTTAGGGGATAGGGTGGAGGGCTTAAGTGGGTCGGTGCAGATTCGATGGGCCAAATGGCCTCCTTCTGCACTGTATGTTCTACTAAGGCTCGTGTATGGTGAATTAATGGCCAGTAACGACTTCATTCCAGGTCAATCTCAATGGGGAAAGCGGCCAGCCCAGCAGGTTTCAATCCAAAGGTAAAGGCAGGAACCAATGGGTAAGTACCTCCTTTGGGAGGGTCCACTGTGGCTGCCAGGGGTACCCACCCACCTCTTTTGTGTCTACTCCATATCCTCCAAATGTCTTGCCCGTAGGTCGTTAAGGCTGCACCCAACATTTGATCACTGCGGGGCTACAGGATTTAAAGACGGCGATCTAACAACTGACTGTTTGTCTGGGAGTGCTGGGCAGGCGGGCGGGGCAAGGAATACATCTCCCATAATATTCACCACTAAGCATTAATCCCTTCTGCCACTGGTATACAGGCTTTAGTACATACTCCCACAAGATGCACTGCAACTACTCAATGATGCTTCTTCAACAGCTCCATTTCAATCCACAGCTTCTGCCATCCAGAAGACAAAATGAAAGAATGATTTGCATTTATGTGGCACAATTCATGATCTCAGCGTGCACCAATGTATTTTGCAGCCAGGAGGTGTGTGAAGCGTAGTTACTGCTTGATGCAGGAAATACCTCAACCAACTTGGACATAGCAAACACCCAAAATAGCAAATTGATAATGACTAGAAAATATGATTTTGTGACGTTGAATGAAGAATAAACATTGGCCAGGGCACAGAGATAATCCTTCTGTCCTTCAAAAGAGTTTCATAGAATCTTTAAACATCTACCTGAGAAGAAAGGGGCCTCGGTTTAATGTTTCTGCAGTATTCCCTCAGTCGGGGCTGATCAGCCTGCATCTGTGAACTCAAATTGCTGGAGCGGAACTTGAACCCACAAACCTCTAGCCCAGAGGCAAGAGCATGTATCAACTGAGCCAGTGCCGAAGGTGGCCCTCAAATGCACCATCACATGCATGCTCGCATCCAAGATGCACAAGATGTCTGACTTGGACAGAAACCACACTTTCTTCATTTTCACTGGGTCAAAATCGTGAAACGCCCTTACTAATAATACCGTCAGGTTACTTTTGCCAACATGAACTACAGTGGTTGAAAAATACAGCTCCTTCCTTAGGCCATCCTACAGGCCATCCTTCTCTAGGGTAACTAGGGATGGGCAATAAATGCTGGTCTTGCCACTGATGCCCATATCCCAGGAATGAATTTTCTAGAAAATTTTAGATGTTGCCATCTGTTGTATTCAGTACAGCAGATCAGATAAAGCAGGGTGGTTTTGTGCAATTAGGATAAGCTTGTTATATTTCTTCTATGTCAACTTGTGAATACTATTTTCGCCAACCTAACCGCTAATGAGTTGAGGGCTAACCGCTAATGAGTTGAGGGTATGTCCAGTTTTAATTGTGTGCCACCACAATCATCTTAAGATAACCTCATTTTTAACATTGATTCCCGTCTCTCCAGACTCTCATCTAAACAATTATTAAAAATAATTTATGACCTGCCAGGAAAAAATAGGCACTTAGTAAAGTGCCTGCTCCAGGGCTTGATTGCTCCCATCGCTGGGGAAGAACTGGCTACAAAGGTGCCATTAATGTATCCTCGCTCATTTACTCTTCATTTAAATATTAATGTGCTGGTGCAGGGAATTACTGAGTGAAATGGCTTTTCAAAGACGTGGAAGCAATTTTCGTCCAACTTCTTGTTCTTTCCACTCACCTTAAGAGAGGGAACACAGGAAGGAACAAAAGAACCATAGTAGGCCATTTAGCTCCCTTGGGCCTGTTGTGCCTATTGACTAGGACTCGGCTAATAGATATCCTAACACTTTTGTTTCAGTAACCCTACATACTAGTGTCGAACAGAAATCTATCAATCTCAATTTTGAACTTTTCTATTGACCGCGGTTTGGAAGAAAACGTGCCACCCTCTGTGAGCAGAAATGATTTTCTGGCATCATCCCTCAATGGCCTACCTCCACTTTTAAGGTCATGTTCCCTTGTTCTGAATTGCCCCATCAGAGGAAATATTTCTCCTCCCTACTCTATCAGCTCCTTTAATCATGGTGAGGACCTCAATTAACTAACTCCTTAATCTGACATACTCAATGCCACAGCAAGTATCTCTGCTTTTAATAAAGCCTCGACAGGCATGAACTATTAATAAATCAAAATAACATATCATCTGACATATAGGGGGTAATTTAGCCTTCTGCTGGTAGCATAAAATGAGAAATAAATGGTTGTAGTTAGAAATAGATCTTTCATAAGGCGAGGATTAGTGGATTTTTCAATTATCATGAAATGGGCCATTCTTCTACTTACTATTGATTAAGTCATCTCTTGTGGAATTGGAAATCAGAAGAGCAGTACAATGAATGTTGAATCAATATTGCCTGTTTTGCATTATATTCAAATGAGCTCGAAATATACATGAGATTGTACTGATAATTTTACCAGAATATGGTACTAGAGAGACATATGTGAAAGTCAAGAAGCTGATATCATTCATACTGCTAGATTTTCATGGTATAAAAAATGAAATGAAAATAGCTTCTTGTCACAAGTAGGCTTCAAATGAAGTTACTGTGAAAAGCCCCTAGTCGCCACATTCCGGTGCCTGTTCGGGGAGGCTGGTACAGGTAGCATACATGACATGCTGACATGTCGTTTGGGTCAGAGACCGTTCAGGTCCGATTTGGTTAGCGGGATGGGTTGTGGCCAAGTCAGGGCTGGTGCCTTATGTGGTCAATGTTAATGACCGTCAGAAAGTAGGTCGTCTAATTGAGGTGTCGAATGGTGGTGACCCGCAACTTGGAGTCGACAAGTGCAGCTAGCATCGTGAATACTCCTTTAACTCTGTCGAGCCAAGGGGAGCCAGGGACCCCTGACTCTGTTCAACCCTATACACCCTTCGAGGCCTGTGATGCCAGTTCACCTGTCTTTGAGGAGATGCCTCCTGAGTGACACAGATTGTTGACAATTCAATTGCCCAAAGGAGTGCCAAGCCAGTGGCAGGGCTGCAGAGGTCTGGAAGGTTCTGGAGGTTGGATTGGATTGGATTTGTTTATTGTCACGTGTACTGAGGTACAGTGAAAAGTATTGTTCCACGTACAGTCAAGACAGATCATTCCGTACATGAAACGAACATAGAGCAAACATACATACACAATATAAATATATAGACATAGGCATTGGGTGAATCATACAGGAGTGCAGTACTCAGTAAAGAAGATGTGTGAAGAGATCTGTTCAGTCCATAAGATGGTGGTTTAGGAGTCTGATAACAGTGGGGAAGAAGCTGTTTTTGAGTCTGTTCATGCGTGTTCTCAGACTTCTGTATCTCTTTTCCAATGGAAGAAATTGGAAGAGTCAATAAGCCGGGTGGGAGGAGTCTTTGATTATGCTACCAGCTTTCCCAAGGCAGCAGGAGGTACAGACAGAGTCAATGGATGGGAGACGGGTTTGCGTGATGTACTGTGATAGGATGCTTTCTATGGTGCATCTGTAAAAGTTGGTAAGAGTCAATATGGACATGCTGAATTTCCTTAGTTTTCTGAGAAAGTATAGGCACTGTTGTGCTTTCTTGGTCATAGCGCCGACGTGGGTGGACCAGGACAATTTTTGGTGATGTGCACAACTAGGAATTTGAAGCTGTCAACCATCTCCACCTCAGCACCATTGATGCAGATAGGGGTATGTACAGTACTTTGCTTCCTGAAGTTAATGACCAGCTCTTTAGTTTTGCTGACATTGAGGGAGAGATTGTTGTCTATACACCATTCCACTAGGATCTCTATCTCCCTCCTGTACTCTGACTCATTGTTGTTCAATATCCAACCCACTACGGTCGTGTCATCAGCAAACGTGTAGATGGAGTTGGAGCCAAATTTTGTGACACAATCGTGTGTATAGAGAGTATAGTAGGGGGCTAAGTACACAGCCTTGCGGGGGACCCGTTATTGAGGACTATCATGGAGGAAGTTTTGTTGGTTATCCTTACTGATTGTGTTCTATGGGTCAGGAAGTCGAGGATCCAGTTGCAAAGGGTGGAGCTAAGTCCTATGTTTTGGAGCCATGGTGTGGAGATGCTGGTGTTGGACTGGAGTGGGCACAGTAAGAAAACCATGTTAAAGTCCAACAGGTTTTTTCGAATCACTAGCTTTTGGAACAGCTCGTTCCTCCGGTCACCTGCTGTTGTAAGACTTCTTAGTAAGTTTTGGAGGTTTGACACGAGCTTGGCTGGGATTATGGTGCTGAAGACGGAGCTGCAGTCAATGAATAAGAGTCTGACGTAGGAGCCCTTGTTGTCAAGGTGCTCCAGGGATGAGTGTAGGGCCAGGGAGATAGCGTCTGCTGTGGACGGCTGCGGCGGTATGCGAATTGCAGTGGATCTAAGCATTCTGTGAGTATAGTTTCTGGACCCATTGACATTTTGATGGACTCTCTTTGCCCTATTGAATGCGGTTTACCGGCCACACCCAGCCGGAATCCGGAATTCCTGATGGTCGTTATGCTCCGGGAGACCCAACGTGATCTCGCAAGATGCAGC
This sequence comes from Scyliorhinus torazame, assembly GCF_047496885.1. Lineage (NCBI taxonomy): Eukaryota > Metazoa > Chordata > Chondrichthyes > Carcharhiniformes > Scyliorhinidae > Scyliorhinus > Scyliorhinus torazame. The sequence continues at coordinate 43,543,579 of NC_092715.1, read as the reverse complement.
AATCTGGATCTAGCCATGATCTGGGTGGGATCCAGACTTGTAGAGTTAAGTGAGCTTTACAGTTCACTTAACTATGCCAACGACGAATCTAACTGGCACCCGGGGTCGACAGGCCTCACTGAGGAGACTCCAGTGGCCTGCCGTTGAGCACAGGTCCCCACAAATGGGGCCAAGTGGAATGGCACAGGGGAGGGGGGTTCCAGGCGATTGAAGACCCCCAGGTAGTTGTCCTTTGGGCACTACTGCTGCCACCTGAGCAACTTGGCAGTGCCATATGGGCACCCTGGTAATGCCACCTGGCTGCCACCCAGGCACTGCAAGGCTGCCCAGGTGGCACTGTCAGGCTGGAAAAGGCAGTGCCAGGCTGGTTGTCAAGATGTCCAGGAGACATTTTGCCCACGCCGGGGATCTGGCCCAGGGGTACCCTACCCCTATGAGGTGGGGTGTGGGAAGGCTGAAGGAGCCCTCAAGAGGTGAGTTGGGGGATATTGGAGAGATCCGGGGGTCGTGTCGGGGGGGGTAGAGATATTGGAAATGGCGCCCCAATCTCTTCCTGCACTGATGAGCGGAGTTCCTCAGTGCAGGAAATGCGTCTTACTACGGCATTGGCGGAGCATTCCCTGCTGAGAGTGACAAAACAATCGAGTGCCGTTCGATAGTGGGATCATTCCCGCTGCTAGTTATCACCCAGAAGGGGACTTTATTCTTTTTTCGTTAGGTTGTGCCCGTTGTCTCTGTTAACATTTGTAACTTCTGTCTGCAGTTTTTGGAGTAGTTGTAATGAGGGACTAAAGTGGGGAGGGACGTGGGGAGGGATGTGGTAGCATCGCCCCTTTCAAGGGGCGAGCTCCCCGACCCATATAGCCAACTCAGGGCCAATCATGTGGGAGCACCGGAGTCCCGGCCAATAGGGAGTTTGCGAGAGGCCTTGGGAAATGGACCAGGGAGCTGATGTGTAAAGACCTGTTGTATGGTGTTCTGTGCCAGTTATCTAATTGCCTTTGCTTTTCATCAGTAAACTCCTTTGTTCAGTGCTGGAGTTTTATGTCTCGAGCCATCACACAGACGTATTCCGTTTCGGGCTGCAGTATGTCAAACCTGTGTCTGTGTTATAGTCCCTGCCATATTGGCGAAGGCATCTTGAGTGACCAGTTTAAGCAATATTAGGTCACTTAATAGTGACATGAACTCCGTTTTATAATTCCTACGGCAAGCTAGAATTTCCTGAGCTGATAGGACATTGGCGCACTCTCCAGTCAAATTTTCCTAACAAGAGACCATCACGAAACAAGGAATTTTTTTCTTCAGGTTTGACCTGAAGATAACTGTCAGTGTGTCAAATATAGCCTAAAATTGATGACACAAAATGGCTGAGCTAACTTCCAAAACAGGATATGCAGAGGCAGCTCACTCAAATAAAAGACCAAAGGCTTAAATTCAGGTGAACCTCAGGCCTTTGGGTTGGGGGATGCATCTCAAAGGTTGTGTGTGTGAGTATAGGAATAAAATTTGATTTGCATCTCAGAAATATAACTGTGATATGCGTATTTATAACTCGCAGCTTTATGCCAGGCTAGACACTGCATCATTACCTTTAGCACCTAAGCAATAACCCCAAAAGACACCAGAATATTGCTTGCAATACAACTACTTGTAATTTGAAGCAAATCCTTCAGCCGACCTTAAGGTGAAGCAATAACTTTTCCATCAACAACAAAGGGGTATGACCATTCTCATGCTCCTGTTGTCCAAGGTCATAAATCTTGATTTGAGCTCATACATTTATTCCAGTTCATAAATATTTTCGGCGCAGTGATTCGTTTTGAAATCATTCAAACTTGAACAACCTCAGCAAAGCATTTGTTGCGACAAACGTCTGGGTTTCCTGCCAATTAAATAGGTAAGCATCCAACTAATGGCGGAAAACCCTTGAGAATTAGTTTGCCAGACTAAATGGAACATGAATCGCTGGTAAGAACAAAAATATCCTGTTAGTTCTGGTTATGTAAGAGAATCCAATAAATATTTAGTTTGGTCTAATTCGGGAAAGCTGCATGTTCAGACAAATGTTTGTACCTTCCAAATTATGGGGCATTATTCAGCGACCGTGTTGCACCTGCTGCGAATCTGGGTGAGCCGGGGGAATAGCACGAAAGGCCAAAATCGAGATTTGTGCCAGGTGCGAAATATTTGGCAATTCACCCGGTGTCGTTTAGTACTCCTTTACAAAAACATGAAGCTGGCACAGTGGCTACAGAGGGGAAGTGAGGAGGTGAGTGGACATCTCCAATTTGTGGCATGCAGCTCAAGGGGGTTGTCAGGGAGCTGAAGGGCTCTGTGTCAGGCGTCACCCCTGGGCCGGGTGAGGGGAATTGTGTCTTTGAGACTTTCAAGCCATCTTTAAACGTTGTGGAGACCCATAACAGGGGAATACACAGCTGTAGCCTGTCTGTCCCACCAAACAGTCCCAGGACGGAGCCCTGCTGCTGATTCTATCCTGAAATTCAATTTCACTCCCTTTGACTGTAAGCAGCCTCTAGCTTCACAGCTGAAGATGGAGGACAGGTGGCAGCAAGGGTCTGGCTTGCAAAGAGGAACAGGGAGACCCTCATTTTGTCCAGATTCTCCGAGGACGATGCTATGTCAGTCAGCCGAACACCACCACCCCATTTCCCTCCCCCTGTCCCAGATACTCCCAATTCCACCCCAATCCCCTCCCTCTCCCAAATACACCCCACATTTTCCCTCCCTCCCTCCACCCCATTTCCCTCCTTCACCGCCCCCCCCCGCCGATTCCTTCCCTCCCCATTTTCCTCCCTCCCCCCAAATACTCCCAATTCCACCCCAATCCCTCCCTTACATTCGAGCACCCATACCGGCCACCATGTCCGGGTGCCCTGGCCACTGAAGCCACCAGCTGCCCACCCACGGGCTGCATGCATCAGAGTCTAACAATGTGTTTCTGCTGTCCCTCCCAGGAGAAGGCTGCACACAACCGCCAAGAGAGGTAAGAGGCTGGAGGGGCCCCGCCGTACATGCAGCAGAATAGTGGACATGGTCAGAGGGCCCGAAGAAAGGGCAGTCGCCTAGGCAGAGGTTGGCATCGGGCAAGGAAGTGAGACCCCGATGAATTGTGATTCCGCATGGCACTTGTGTTACTGACCCCACCATGACCTCCACATCCCCTCCCCCACACTCCCGCTCCACCACCACCCCAGCACTCCCACATTCCACCCCCACACCCCCTCTCCACCCGCCAAAACCACACACAATATTCCAGGTGTGATGTCACCAAGGCCCTGTATAATTGCAGAAAGACATCCCTGTTCCTGTGCTCGAATCTTCCCTCTCGGAACATAAGAACATAAGAACTAGGAGCAGGAGTAGGCCATCTGGCCCCTTGAGCCTGTTCCGCCATTCAATAAGACCATGCAGCATGGTAGCACAAATGGCTAGCACTGTGGCTTTACAGCACCAGGGTCCCAGGTTCAATCCCCCGCCAGGTCACTGTCTGTGCGGGGTCTACACGTTCTCCCCGTGTCTGCGTGGGTGCTCCGGTTTCCTCCCACAGTCCAAAGACATGCAGGTTAGGTGGATTGGCCATGCTAAATTGCCTTTAGTGTCCAAAAAAGGTTAGGAGGGGTTATTGGGTTACGGGGATAGGGTAGAAGTGAGGGCTTAAGTGGGTCGGTGCAGACTCGATGGGTCGAATGGCCTCCTTCTGCACTTTATGTTCTATGGACTCAGCTCCATGTACCCGCCGACTCACCATAACCTTTAATTCCTTTACTGTTCAAAAATCTATCTACCTTTGCCTGAAAAACAGAAAAAGATGTATTCTTTACCACCTACTGCACCTGCGTGCTTACTTTCCTTGACTGGTGTACAAGGGCACCCAGGTCTTGTTGCACATTCCCCTCTGGACAGGAAGGTCCCAGATTGGAATCCTGGTTCAAAAGACCACAACTTTTTTTTTCATATAAAATGTGGAGGACCAGAATCACAGGACAGCCAATTACATGTAACAATGGGGCAAAAAAACCATTTAATAAATATGAAAAGTTTATGGAATAATGTGAAAATATAAAACACACTAACATGACATCCCTGTTCAAAAAGGGAGAGAGGCAAAAAGTAGGAAACTATAGATTATTTAGCTTGACCTTTGTGGTGGGGAAGTTGCTGGAATCAATCATTAAGGAGGAGATGACAGAACGTTTGGAAAGTCAAAGCTCAATCTACCATTGTCAGCATAGTTTTATGAGGGGTAAGTCATGCTTGACAAACTTGCTTGAGTTCTTTGAGGATGTAACCAGCGAGGTGGATAATGGGGAGCCTGTGGATGTGGTATATCTAGATCTCCAGAAGGTGTTTGATAAGGTGCTGTATAAAACACTGATCCAGAAGGTGAGATCGCATGGGATTGGGTATAGAGTACTAGTATGGATTGTAGGTTGGCTGACCGGTAGAAAGCAGGGGGTCAGAATAAATGGGTCCTTCTCTGGCTCACAAACTGTAACTAGTGGGGTCCTCAGACCTCAACTGTTTACAATTTATATAAATGATCTGCAAGCAGGACAGAGTGTAATGTAAAAAAAATTGAGGATGATACTAAAATATGTGGGAAAGCAGGCAATGAAGAGGAGATAAAGATTTTACAGACAGATAGGGGCAGCACGGTAGCACAAGTGGATAGCACTGTGGCTTCACAGCGCCAGGGTCCCAGGTTTGATTCCCCGCCGGGTCACTGTCTGTGCCGAGTCTGCACATTCTCCCCGTGTCTGCGTGGGTTTCCTCCGGGTGCTCCGGTTTCCTCCCACAGTCTAAATGTGTGCAGGTTAGGTGGACTGGCCATGATAAATTGCCCTTAGTGACCAAAAGGTTAGGAGGGGTTGTTGGGTTACGGGAAAGGGTGGAAGTGTGTGCTTAAGTGGGTCGGTGCAAACACGATGGGCCGAATGGCCTCCTTCTGAACTGTATGGTCTATGTTCTAATATATAGATAGGCTGGGAGATTGGGCCAAAATTTGTCACATGGAGTTTAATGTGGATAAGTGTGAGGTTATCCAATTTGGCCGAAAAAATAGAAAGGCAAAATATCATCTAAATGGAAATCAAATTCAAGATGTGTCTGGGCAGTGATTTGGGTGTCTTTGTTCATGAATCACAGAAAATCTGTGTACAAGTACAGCATGCAATTAAAAAGGCAAATGGAATGTTGGCGCTTATTGCAAAAGGACTGGAGTATAAAAGTGTTGTTGCAATTGTAAACGTGTTGGTGAGACCACATCTGGAGTACTGTAGTTTTGGTCTCCTTATTTGAGGAAGGATTATCATAAAATTTACAGTGCAGAAGGAGGCCATTCAGCCCATCGAGTCTGCACCGGCTCTTGGAAAGAGCACCCTACCCAAGGTCAACATCTCCACCCTATCCCCATAACCCAGTAACCCCACCAAACACTAAGGGCAATTTTGGACACTAAGGGCAATTTATCATGGCCAATCCATCTAACCTTCACATCTTTGGACTGTGGGAGGAAACCGGAGCACCCGGAGGAAACCCACGCACAGATGGGGAGGATGTGCAGACTTCGCACAGACAGTGACCCAAGCCGGAATCGAACCTGGGACCCTGGAGCTGTGAAGCAATTGTGCTATCCACAATGCTACAGTGCTGCCCCATGTGGTGCCATTGGAGGCAGTTCAGAGACGGTTCACCAGACTGATTCCGGAGATGAAACAGTTGAGGTATGAGGAGAGATTAAACAGTTTGGGCTTACACTCACTGGAGTTTGGAAGGATGAGAGGGGATCTGATCAAGGTGTATAAAATACTAAATGGGATTGATGAAGTATGTCATGATATTCAAACACACACATCATGATAGACACACCAACAGACAAATCAGAACACACAACACCACAACCAATGACAGAAAGATATAAAAGCACAGACACGACCCCCGGTGGTCAGTATTAGCTGCAGAGGAGGACCAGGACACATCTGCCACCAAACACACTCAGGGAGACAGCACGTGCAGAGTATCCAGAACGAACTGTATTATAAGAGTTAAAATAAAATAGAGTTGTACCACATACAACTGTGTTGGCTCATCTGTGCACCAGAGCACCCAACACCACATGGTACAGGAGTGGATCGATACCTGCCGGCATACCTCAGTGTACAGAGACAACCAGCAGTGCCCAGGCAAAATGATAGAACTCCCGGTTCCGCAGCCGCTCCAGTGCTACGGCGATCTCCGCGAAAACTGGCGGCGATTCCGGCAATGGTTCGAATTGTTCCTGGTGGCAGCTGAACTCCAAGACCTGGATGATAGCGAAAAAATTGAATTTCTCCTCACCATCGCCGGTGCAAGGGCAAGAGAAATATTCACAAGGTTCAGGTTCTTCAGGAGGCAGCAAAGGTACGATTACCAGGCAGTCCTGGACAAATTCTCCAAGTACTGTGAAGAAAACGCAATCCAATCGGCAAGTAAAGGTAAGAAAAGCTGCAGTACTCACCTCGTGGCTGGGATCCCGGAGCCCGAATTCCCAGAGGCCGAAATCCCGGGCCTGAGAGAGGGCTGGGTCGAGGTCGGTGGCCATCTTGCTAAAGGTATCACGCTAGCACAGTTGCGCGAGCAGTGCGCAGAACCGGAAGTATCGTTTGCGCATGCGCGAGATGCTGCGCATGCGCAGTCAAGAAAACGGCCATCGGTAAAGGAACAGCGATCTGAGCATGCGCAGTCGCTTCCTACGTGCTACATACCGAGCGTCAGGATGTTAGAGGCCCCAGACTGCACCAATTTAAAGGGGAAACGTCCCAAATCCAATTTAAAAGGGAAACGTCCCAAATCAAAAAAACAAAAATCTGTTAAAGCTGTAAAACAACCTTCCCTCACCTGGAATGACAGCACAGTGCCACAAATTGACCCAGGAGATGAATTTGACCTCCGAAGAACCCTCCGACAAGCAGTTACCTACGCACAAGCCGATGATTCCGACCTCGAATACTTCGATGACGATCTTTACAGTGTTTCCGGACCTCGCGAGCCCAATGATAGCTCCGTGGTCCTATACGACTATGACTCGGACGAACCTTTCGTGTTGCACATTGGCGGCCCCCACATTGAATCCGACGCAGATGCGGATTCATTTTTCGGATTTGAGGATCTTCAATCCAGCAGATATGACGTTCCAACTTATCAGTAACGGATGATGCTGCAGCCTGACATTAACAGACAGGGAGCGGTGCAAGCACACGGAGTGCGCCCTGCTGCCACACAGAGCGTGGTCCACGTCCCGCTCAACGTTCCCGACTCTATGAAAGAAGACATGCAAGACTCCAGAGCGCAGTCCTCGCATGAACCAGAAGTGACTCCAGTGTCACAAGCCTCCACAGCAAGCTCGTGGACAGACTCCACAATTGCAGAAATGCAAGACTCCAGAGCGCAGTCCTTGCACGGACAAGAAGTGACTCCAGTGTCACAAGCCTCCACAGAGAGCTCGTGGACAGCCTCCACGATAGAAGCAACGCAAGACTCCAGAGCGCAGTCCTTGCACGAACAAGAAGTGACTCCAGTGTCACAAGCCTCCACAGAGAGCTCGTGGACAGCCTCCATGATAGAAGCAACGCAAGACTCCAGAGCACAGTCCTTGCACGAACAAGAAGTGACTCCAGTGTCACAAGCCTCCACAGAGAGCTCGTGGACAGCCTCCACGATAGAAGCAACGCAAGACTGCAATGTGCAGTCCTTGCAGGAACAAGACCATGAGGGTCTAGCAACCTCTCCTGACCAACCAGCGGTAGATGATGCAAGTCTGCCATGCTCACGTGAACAGCAAGAAGGCTATAACAGCCTACCATGCTCCACTACACAGCAGCATGACCATGAAGGTCTCTCATGCTACAATGAAGGGCACAGCGCTGATGACTGTTCAAGCCCAACTGAAGACAAGCCAAAGGAATCGCCTCGTCCAAGCCCGAAGAAAAAAGGTTTATGCGCTGACCTTCAGGATCATTATAGCCGAACAGAGATTAATAATGCTGCACGGCCACAGAAGGATGCTGAGGATTTGCTAAAGAAATTTATTGAATGTTTAACTTGCAAGGAGCAGACTGAGAATTGCCAGTGTTTTAGTACGGATCGAAAAAATGGACAAGACATTGATCCTCAGGTAATGGAAATAACACAACCTGAATCATATCTACAGCAGGGACAAATGTCTCCCTTCAACACAACGCCGCAAAATCCCAACTTCGGAGACCAGCAGTTAGTCAGTAATGACTCTTCAAACCTTGAGGGGAACATTAATTGCATTGAACCTATACACACTCCACTGATAAATGAGCAGAACATTGGAGCAAGAATCCTGAGGACACCGACATCGAGTAGCCAGATAACGAATTTAAAACCCACAGCAGTTTCAAGTGAACCAAGTGTGCTTTCCACTAATGGTGAAGATGCAGATAAGGTCGACCCGATTATCCATTGTACCACACTAACCCCAGTGATTAAGCAGTTATGTATGGGGAGTATAATGTGGGCAATTGAGAACAGTAAAAGAGAGACTGTGACCATGCCAGTCCCAGCAAAATCAGACCCAGAGACCATGAAGGCATGTACATTAGACAAAGATACATATGAGGTACCTGAGAAGAAAAGTGAAACGGAATGTTCTTTGGAAAATAGTACAATGTCGATAGAAACATTGGATCCTATATTCGAGACCATACATATGGGAGAATTTGGGGGTAATAAACAAGGTTCTGCAATGTCTGGGGGAAGATTTAAAATTCCAAAGAAGAAAAGCCCAAATGAAGGACAACGGCAAGACAATGACAGTCCACCGACATGGTGTGCACCACCAGATGAAAACTCTGACTATTTACCCAACCCTAGTGAACAGCAAGCTGCTAATGAGGATCTATCCACGGGATGTGAGACGAGTGACGACAGCATCCCACTTCCCATGCAAAAGGTGCAAGGTGACAGACCTCGCCTAGTGCGTACCGAGGCACTCGACGATCACGGTGGGACCACTGACGACTGCGGTGGCGGCGCACCGCTTCCACCCTCGATGGCTCGAGCCTCTCCACTGGTTGGTGCATTCCTGCATGTTCCGACTCCAGAAGTGCAGCTTCAGGGAATCTCGGCTGCCTCTATTGAACCTGTTGGGACTCCGGACGGGGGGCATCGACGGAAGGCAGACCGGACTCCAGATGGGGAGCAGCCAAGCGCCGACTCTGATTTGCGCACGCCAGACCTTGCTCCGGACGGGCGGTGTCGCGGCCTCGGTGATGGCACGCTCAGGGTGACGGCGGATGCCACGGCGACAGGGAATGGATCACGTGGCAGTCCCACTGGGTCGGCAGTGGCAACCAGCACTGGCGGTCCAAGATGGACACACCAATTCGCGCCATCGCCAGACGTTGATGCGAGCAACAATTCTCTCTCCAAGGCGACATGCTTCGACGTTTCTCTGCGGAGTCGCCCTTCCGGCACAGCAGGTGGCCGGAACCAGCGTGCACGGTCTCAGCCAACTTCCATATCTGGCACAGTCATCGCCTTGCATGATATTAGTGATGGTGCTACTTCGATGGCAATGACCCATCGGCTACAAGATGCCGTCCACCACAAACATAAAAAGAAAAAAGACTCCACCTTGTTCCTGGCATGCAGGGCGGATGGATTGGTGCGTAGGCGCAATCAGCGAGCTTTGCGCCGCCTTCCACGCTCGCAACTGAACCGTACGCACACGCCGGATCCTCCACTGGTTCCCAAGGATGACTTCGTGGAGATGCCACGGATCATGCCCCTTCCATCGCCACCAGAACCAAACCACAGCCAAGGCACCACTAACAAAGATGTTGAATGTTATATTTGCACGAATGAAAAAACCAAGCACTGCACGAAGTACAACAAATGGTAAAGTAGAGACTTCGGCAACAGCATCACCTCCCAACAGTCCAAGGTGAACCAGTGTGACCCCAAATCTCCACAGCTGAACCGGCTTGAGGACCAGCCCATTCTTGAGGCGGTCACCCATTAGACTGGACTTATAACGCTGTTCATACGTTCAAAAAGTCAAACACTTCTGTATTATAACCTGTTGTTGTTTATTGTTCCAGATATCGTCTGACCAGACCAATGTTCACGTTTTTTTTTTTCTCTCGTATCCAAGTTTTGTTATGGTACAACCTTGTTAGTGTGACGCACCCGACATCGCCCCATGTAAATAGTTACGTCATATACACACGCTGTACACAACACACACACACACTCTTAGATGCACTCACGACACAATTATATTTATAACCACGTAGGCACATATCTTTGTAAAAAGGGGGGATGTCATGATATTCAAACACACACATCATGATAGACACACCAACAGACAAATCAGAACACACAACACCACAACCAATGACAGAAAGATATAAAAGCACAGACACGACCCCCGGTGGTCAGTATTAGCTGCAGAGGAGGACCAGGACACATCTGCCACCAAACACACTCAGGGAGACAGCACGTGCAGAGTATCCAGAACGAACTGTATTATAAGAGTTAAAATAAAATAGAGTTGTACCACATACAACTGTGTTGGCTCATCTGTGCACCAGAGCACCCAACACCACAAAGTAGACCAAATGTCCCCCCTTGTAGGGCATTCTAGAATGAGGGGTTACATATATAGATTGAGAGGCGGTAGAATTAGAACTGGGATGAGGAGGAACTGCTTCTTACAGCGAGTGGTGAATTTGTGGAACTCGCTGCCCCATAGTGTGATGGGATCTGAATCATTAAATGGTTTCAGGAATGAGATAGATATATTTTTAAATCAGAAATGGGTTAAAGGGATGTAGGCAACAGGTGGGAGGTGGATTTGAGATCAGGAAGAGGTCAGTCATGATCTGATTGAATGGTGGAGCAGGCTCGATGGGCTGAATTGCCGACTTCTGCTCCTAATTCCTCTGATCAACTCACTTTCCACAGGCTGTAGTAAAATCTCACAAACCTGAAAATCACTTCAGATATCTTTCTGGAGTCTCAGCCTTCTTCTCAGCTGTGCCTGCCTTTACTGAACAATGCTCTGTTCTAATACCATTAACCTCAGACTTCTTGGAAACTTCTCTTTATTTCTCTCGTTCCTTAACTAGCTGCTGTTCAGATCTATGCACTGGTTTGATTCAACATTTCTCCATTTCTTCTAGCAAAGCTGAGACAGATGTTCCCTCTCTAGCCTTCTAAACCAGCTGCTTTTGCAGAGCTGTGAGATCTGCCTTCTCTGTCACTATCTATCTCCAACTTCCCACACATTAACTGAACTAAAACTTAAAAACATCTCTACCTTACAAGGCCTCAGTTGCACACACACATGTTTATACCTTTTGTTTATTCTTCACACCCTCTCGAAGCACGATAGAAACACAGTTCGAACTTAACTAACCCCTCACATGCAAACACATTGGTCCAGCACAAATCTAAATATAGGTTTTATCTTTCCAGGCATAGAAAAATTAAATTAAACCCACTTAAAATTCTACCTCTTTTCACATCTTTAATAATAATCTTTATTGTCACAAGTAAGCTTACATTAACACTGCAATGAAGTTACTGTGAAAAGCCCCTAGTTGCCACATTTCGCGCCTGTTCGGATACACACAGGGAGAATTCAGAATGTCCAAATGACCAAACAGCACGTCTTTCGGGACTTGTGGGAGGAAACCGGAGTATCCGGAAGAAACCCACGCAGACATGGGGAGAATGTGCAGATTCCTCACAGACAGTGACCCAAGCTGGGAATCGAACCTGGGACCCTGGAGTTGTGAAGCAGCAGTGCTACCCACTGTGCTACCTGTTTACCAATTCAAATATAAATCCCTTAAACTACCTTTATTTTCCTAACAGCATTCACAGAGTTACTCTGCTGAGACCCATTCAATCATTTTGAAGTTACTAATTTTTGTGTCCTGTGACAACCTGAACCAATGAATGAAAGCGCTCTGGTGTTGCATGTTGACCACCTAATCTCATTACATCAGTGTTAATCACTAAATCCTCCCCAGATATTCTCTTTATATTGCACACTCCAAAATCCTCTGCCATATCAGCCACACTCAGTTCTAAGCAATCCAGAAAACTGTCACCTGAACAACTCCCTTCTCATGCCCCAATATTGTTTGGATTGATAAAACATACATAAGAGAAGGAATACTCTACTCAGTCCCACGAGCATGTCCCACTATTCAATTAGACCACGGCTAATCAGTATCGCAGCTTTATTTACCCTTCTTGGTTCCACATTCTTTCACAATTAAACAACAATCTGTCAATCTTAGTTGTGAAAGGTAGCTAGTGATGCATCCAGGGTGTTGTATATTTTATACGTCGACTGCATGCTTCAGCTCCAGCTTCCAGAACGTTCTGCAGTTTATTTGTTTTGATCTGAGTCCACGCACAGACTTAACCAATCAAGCACAGTGAGCATCAACAGTAAACAGACCCCAAAAAGAACGGAAAAACTGAATGCCACAGAGCCCTTAATGATTCTACTTGGTCATTATATCACAATAGGCAGCAAGGTAGACTGTGAAGAAAAATAAAGGAGACCGCCAGGGCAGAGATGGACATAACTGCTTTTGCTACCACTCGGCTGGACAGTTTCCAATGCCTGGAATGAACGTTGCTTTCTGTCTAGGCGTAGGAATGCTGCGATTTCCTTTTGTTGGGCAATCCTACTGTCAACCTATTTGCATCCCTTTCTTGACTCACCAAATTTTGTTTCTCTCGGCGGTGCATCATTTTGTGTGTTGTCATCCCCTAAAGAAATTGCGCCTGATCTAGTCACCTTTTGGCTTCGGAGCATCACTCCAGTCCCCCTTCTCTTTTGCTCTAGGTTAACTAATCCTTCACTTTCAAATTCTGATTGGCCTGTGATGTCTTTCCACCATTGTCGTCATTTAGAGTTAATCAGTATTTGTTTCCAGAAATCTGCAAATCGTGCTTCAGTTTGATTTTGGTTGATTCAACTCAATACAAGAAATCCCTGTCAGAATAGGTGCTTAATTTTGAGATAAAAGCAGTGCAGGAAGCTGAATTCTTTCAAATCCAGCTGCAAAGATTAAATTAAAATAAGTGGAGGTCAGGCTCACAATTACAACACTGAACTGGTAAAGGCTAAAGCCAGCATAACGGATAATTCTCACAAGTTTTGATTGCAATTCCAAAGCGCTAATCAAGAGGTGCAAACCCATGAAAGATACATCAATTGAAAGGATTCAGCACAAGATAATTGTTTTTCAGATGATTGGCAGCTTTGAATCTCTATACCTCTTTATTTTTTAGGTTGGAAAAAAAACAACTTGAAGGATTTGCGAATGATACAAAAATAATCAAGTGCATTTTTTAAATTTGAAAAGTCGAACAAAATTAAATTAGAAACCTGTACGGTTATGCTCTGACTAGACAACTTCCATGTTTTTCTCTTTTGAAACTGTAGCCACCTGGGTTGGCCACTTCCCGACTTAAAATGGAGAACCGCAAAGACTAAAGGGAAATTCAGCCAACACAGGCAAAAACGAGCAAGTGCAGAAATCCTGTGTATTGGAACTTGCAAAAACCAGTCAGCACTGAAACCAGCAGCCATCTGCATAGTAATGAGCGATTCCCAGGCACAATTGATACACTTCAAGTGAATAAGGCCAAGCCAGATTCCTCGGCACCAGCAGGAGCCAAGACAAAGGAAGGCCAACGGACATTTAGGGACCGCCCAACGATCAGGGAACAACTCCAGTATTGGAGAAATCGATCCAAGTGATCTGAACGCAGTCCAATCATTTGGAACCAGGTACAGGGTCCGCCCCGAAGGGCGGGAAGCCCCTGGGGACTATAAAGTAAAGCCCCCAAGTTCAAATCGTCCTTCTTCGCAGGGTCACTCAACAACGCAAATCCAACTCTCCTTTTGTCTTGAAGTGCCACATGCATTCAAGCTTCCACACAATCTCGCAGCTACCCAGCCACCAATGGAACACTATTGCTTCACAGGCTGTACCCCAAGGTCACCAACCTTAGGGTTTCTGGCTTCTCTACAGCCAACATCACCAAATTTATATTTTTCAGCTCTGTCTTTAACTTTAGTGAATAACACCTTGTTCAAATTCCCAGTTCCTTCTTTCCCTTTATCTTCAATCTTCCGAGAACTTCTCTTTTCATTCCCTGACTTCTAGAACTAGCTGTTCCTGGGACTTGTTATTCTTGCCCATTACTTCATTGTTCATCTTCTGCTTCTGGTAGAACTGTGAGGGCTGCCATCTCTCTCACTACCTAGCTCCAACTGCCTTGAGTCCAGTTAAAACTAAACTCAAAAACCTTTCCTAACCTAAAGCTGATCCCTAGTTGCTAAGCAACAGGCCAGTCTTTCTTTCAGTTCCTGTTTGCTTTTCACGTCATAAACTCAAATTTCCCTGCAGACATAGTATGAAATGAAACCAAAACTCCCATCCATAGAAACACCTTTGTTTAACTTGAATCTAAATAGAGGTTTAACGCATTCTTACACAGAACACTAAATTAAACTCATTCAAATCTATACCCTATTTCTAATATTTAATGATACAAACTTGAAACAAATTTTGCTTCCTGACAGCTAGAACAAGATTATACAGGCTGGGATCTTTCCACAAGTAGGTAAGCCCCAATGTTGGGTACACATGTGAGTGATGAGCCTGCATGGGTGGAAAGTGGGACAGAATTGCCAATCATTCTACGCCAGCCTCTTAATTGACCACAGCTAGCCTGTATTCCAAATCAGGACCGTGGCTCGTTCGCTATAAAGCCGGCCCAATCAGTGGCATGGCAGTTCTTCAGCCATCAAAAGAGGTGACCTCTGCAGAATTCATTTTCTTTGGCAGTGCCAAACCAGTGATCTTTCAGTGAGAGAAATATGCTAAGAAATACAATGCAGGGAGGCCAGAGAATCTCAGCAACAATGTTTTGGCCTCAGCTGCTTTTTGTGGGAGCGAATTGCACAGGTTCACCTCGCTGGGTGAAAAGATTTCTCCTCATCTTAAATTGTTTACCCTGTATCTTTAGATTGTGACCTTTGGTTCTGCACACCCTGCCGTCGGGAACATACTTCCTGCCTGTCTAGTCCTGATAGAATTTTGTAGATTTCTTTGAGATCCCCCCATCATTCTTCAAAGCACCAGCAACTATAATTCTAACCGACTCAATCTCTCCTCACACAACACTCCTGCCATCCCAGGAATCAGTCTGGTACCTTTGCTGCACACCCTCCATAGCAAAAGAATCCTTCCTCAGATAAGGAGACCAAAGCTGCACACAAAGTTCTCGGTGTGGTCTCACTAAGGTCTGTATAATTGCAGGAAGACATCTTTGCTCCTTTACTTAAATCCTCTCGCAATGAAGGCCAACATACCATGTGCCTTCTTTACTGCCTGCTGCACCTTTATGCTTACTTTCATTGACTGGTGTATGAGGACACCCAGGTCTCTTGCTCATTCCCCTCTCTCAATCTCTAGTTTTTGCTACCAAAGTGGATAACCTCACATATATCCACATTATACTGCATCTGCCATGCATTTACCCACTCACTTGTCTAGCTCTGCATCCTCCCCACAGCTCGCCCTCACATCCAACTTTGATCCATCTGCAAATCTGAAGATATTACATTTTGTTCCCTTGTTTAAATTAAGATATATTGTCAGGAATGTGGGAAGTTAATGAAATTAGCAATGAACTTGAGTTGAAAAATAAAATAACAAAACAAGCAGATATTGAGAGGAATATGAGATACAATTTGCCCAACAACAAGATTAGCACACGTCTAGAGACATTAAGATGTGAGTGGCTCTGTCAGAAACATTGTTTCCCACAGCATTGCGGAAGTGGCTGTTGGGAGGTAAGTCAACCTTTAAAAAGAACTTGTCTTTGCAGGGGCAGGCCAGTCGATTTCGGCGGGAGTGGAGCTGGCTGGTTAGTCAATTTCAGCAGGAGCTGAGAATTTTTCTTTTTTTTAAAATTAGTTTTTTAGGCGGGAACAGGAAGTCCACCCGCGGACGTCTGGGAAGACCCTCACCAATAAATTCTGGTGGAGAGGAAACCCGAGACACTACACGTGTAGTGTCTCCCACCCGCCCTCCTCCTCCTCTAACCTAATAATAAAACCCATTGGTGTGAGGTAAGTACCATATTTTATTATATTAATATTTTTTATAAAAATTTAATTTAGTTGTTAGCCAGATCTTGGTAGAAAGTTAGAGGAATGGCAGGGAAGGGAGTGCAATGTTCTTCCTGCAGGATGTTTGAGGTGAGGGATGCAGTTAGTGTCCCTGCTGATTTTACCTGCAGGAAGTGCTGCCATCTCCAGCTCCTCCAAGACCGAGTTAGGGAATTGGAGCTGGAGTTGGAAGAACTTCGGATCATTCGGGAGGCAGAAGGGGTCATAGATAGCAGCTTCAGGGAATTAGTTACACCAAAGATTGGAGATAGGTGGGTAACTGTAAGAGGGACTGGGAAGAAGCAGTCAGTGCAGGGATCCCCTGCGGTCGTTCCCCTGAGAAACAAGTATACCGCTTTGGATAC
The DNA here is from genome assembly GCF_047496885.1 of Scyliorhinus torazame. Taxonomy (NCBI): domain Eukaryota; kingdom Metazoa; phylum Chordata; class Chondrichthyes; order Carcharhiniformes; family Scyliorhinidae; genus Scyliorhinus; species Scyliorhinus torazame. Next base: position 43,526,974 of record NC_092715.1, on the reverse strand, counting down.
TTGTGGGGGGGACGACTTACCAGGGGTAAGCCATGGGGTACGGGCCTCTGGCACGGAGTCTGTCCCTGTTGCTCAGAAGGGAAGGGGGGAGAGGAGCAGAGCATTAGTAATTGGGGACTCGATAGTCATGGGCACAGATAGGAGGTTTTGTGGGAGCGTGAGAGACTCACGTTTGGTATGTTGCCTCCCAGGTGCAAGGGTACGTGATGTCTCGGATCGTGTTTTCCGGGTCCTTAGGGGGGAGGGGGAGCAGCCCCATGTCGTGGTCCACATTGGCACTAACGACATAGTTAGGAAAGGGGACAAGGATGTCAGGCAGGCTTTCAGGGAGCTAGGATGGAAGCTCAGAACTAGAACAAACAGAGTTGTTATCTCTGGGTTGTTGCCCGTGCCACGTGATAGTGAGATGAGGAATAGGGAGAGAGAGCATTTAAACACGTGGCTACAGGGATGGTGCAGGCGGGAGGGATTCAGATTTTTGGATAACTGGGGCTCTTTCTGGGGAAGGTGGGACCTCTACAGACAGGATGGTCTACATCTGAACCTGAGGGGCACAAATATCCTGGGGGGGAGACTTGTTAGTGCTCTTTGGGGGGTTTAAACTAATGCAGCAGGGGCATGGGAACCTGGATTGTAGTTTTAGGGTAAGGGAGAATGAGAGTATGGAGGTCAGGAGCACAGATTTGACGTCGCAGGAGGGGGCCAGTGTTCAGGTAGGTGGTTTGAAGTGTGTCTACTTCAATGCCAGGAGTATACGAAACAAGGTAGGGGAACTGGCAGCATGGGTTGGTACCTGGGACTTCGATGTTGTGGCCATTTCGGAGACATGGATAGAGCAGGGACAGGAATGGATGTTGCAGGTTCCGGGGTTTAGGTGTTTTAGTAAGCTCAGAGAAGGAGGCAAAAGAGGGGGAGGTGTGGCGCTGCTAGTCAAGAGCAGTATTACGGTGGCGGAGAGGATGCTAGATGGGGACTCTTCTTCCGAGGTAGTATTGGCTGAAGTTAGAAACAGGAAAGGAGAGGTCACCCTGATGGGAGTTTTTTATAGGCCTCCTAATAGTTCTAGGGATGTAGAGGAAAGGATGGCGAAGATGATTCTGGATATGAGCGAAAGTAACAGGGTAGTTATTATGGGAGACTTTAACTTTCCAAATATTGACTGGAAAAGATGTAGTTCGAGTACAATAGATGGGTCGTTTTTTGTACAGTGTGTGCAGGAGGGTTTCCTGAAACAATATGTTGACAGGCCAACAAGAGGCGAGGCCACGTTGGATTTGGTTTTGGGTAATGAACCAGGCCAGGTGTTGGATTTGGAGGTAGGAGAGCACTTTGGGGACAGTGACCACAATTCGGTGACGTTTACGTTAATGATGGAAAGGGATAAGTATACACCGCAGGGCAAGAGTTATAGCTGGGGGAAGGGCAATTATGATGCCATTAGACGTGACTTGGGGGGGATAAGGTGGAGAAGTAGGCTGCAAGTGTTGGGCACACTGGATAAGTGGGGCTTGTTCAAGGATCAGCTACTGCGTGTTCTTGATAAGTATGTACCGGTCAGGCAGGGAGGAAGGCGTCGAGCGAGGGAACCGTGGTTTACCAAGGAAGTGGAATCTCTTGTTAAGAGGAAGAAGGAGGCCTATGTGAAGATGAAGTGTGAAGTTTCGGTTGGGGCGATGGATAGTTACAAGGTAGCGAGGAAGGATCTAAAGAGAGAGCTAAGACGAGCAAGGAGGGGACATGAGAAGTATTTGGCAGGAAGGATCAAGGAAAACCCAAAAGCTTTCTATAGGTATGTCAGGAATAAGCGAATGACTGGGGAAAGAGTAGGACCAGTCAAGGACAGGGATGGGAAATTGTGTGTGGAGTCTGAAGAGATAGGCGAGATACTAAATGAATATTTCTCGTCAGTATTCACTCAGGAAAAAGATAATGTTGTGGAGGAGAATGCTGAGCCCCAGGCTAATAGAATAGATGGCATTGAGGTACGTAGGGAAGAGGTGTTGGCAATTCTGGACAGGCTGAAAATAGATAAGTCCCCGGGACCTGATGGGATTTATCCTAGGATTCTCTGGGAGGCCAGGGAAGAGATTGCTGGACCTTTGGCTTTGATTTTTATGTCATCATTGGCTACAGGAATAGTGCCAGAGGACTGGAGGACAGCAAATGTGGTCCCTTTGTTCAAAAAGGGGAGCAGAGACAACCCCGGCAACTATAGACCGGTGAGCCTCACGTCTGTAGTGGGTAAAATCTTGGAGGGGATTATAAGAGACAAGATTTATAATCATCTAGATAGGAATAATATGATCAGGGATAGTCAGCATGGCTTTGTGAAGGGTAGGTCATGCCTCACAAACCTTATTGAGTTCTTTGAGAAGGTGACTGAACAGGTAGACGAGGGTAGAGCAGTTGATGTGGTGTATATGGATTTCAGCAAAGCGTTTGATAAGGTTCCCCACGGTAGGCTATTGCAAAAAATACGGAGGCTGGGGATTGAGGGTGATTTAGAGATGTGGATCAGAAATTGGCTAGCTGAAAGAAGACAGAGGGTGGTGGTTGATGGGAAATATTCAGAATGGAGTACAGTCACAAGTGGAGTACCACAAGGATCTGTTCTGGGGCCGTTGCTGTTTGTCATTTTTATCAATGACCTAGAGGAAGGCGCAGAAGGGTGGGTGAGTAAATTTGCAGACAATACTAAAGTCGGTGGTGTTGTCGATAGTGTGGAAGGATGTAGCAGGTTACAGAGGGATATAGATAAGCTGCAGAGCTGGGCTGAGAGGTGGCAAATGGAGTTTAATGTAGAGAAGTCTGAGGTGATTCACTTTGGAAGGAATAACAGGAATGCGGAATATTTGGCTAATGGTAAAGTTCTTGAAAGTGTGGATGAGCAGAGGGATCTAGGTGTCCATGTACATAGATCCCTGAAAGTTGCCACCCAGGTTGATAGGGTTGTGAAGAAGGCCTATGGAGTGTTGGCCTTTATTGGTAGAGGGATTGAGTTGCGGAGTCGGGAGGTCATGTTGCAGCTGTACAGAACTCTGGTACGGCCGCATTTGGAGTATTGTGTACAGTTCTGGTCACCGCATTATAGGAAGGACGTGGAGGCTTTAGAGCGGGTGCAGAGGAGATTTACCAGGATGTTGCCTGGTATGGAGGGAAAATCTTATGAGGAAAGGCTGATGGACTTGAGGTTGTTTTCGTTGGAGAGAAGAAGGTTAAGGGGAGACTTAATAGAGGCATACAAAATGATCAGGGGGTTGGATAGGGTGGACAGTGAGAGCCTTCTCCCGCGGATGGATATGGCTGGCACGAGGGGACATAACTTTAAACTGAGGGGTAATAGATATAGGACAGAGGTCAGAGGTAGGTTCTTTACGCAAAGAGTAGTGAGGCCGTGGAATGCCCTACCTGCTGCAGTAGTGAACTCGCCAACATTGAGGGCATTTAAAAGTTTATTGGATAAACATATGGATGATAATGGCATAGTGTAGGTTAGATGGCTTTTGTTTCGGTGCAACATCGTGGGCCGAAGGGCCTGTACTGCGCTGTATTGTTCTATGTTCTATGTTCTAGATCAGTGAGGCTCTGCAAATGGAAACTTTTAAAGGCAAGGAATTTGAATGAGGTAGCAGCAGAACCTATACAGGGGGCGTATCAAAGAACTGTTGGGCCCTTCATTGAAGACGGAAGCTAGTTTCCATCCAACAGTCAGATAGGCAATTCTATCTATGGTCCGAGCCATGGAGCCCTATTCTATCTAATATTTAAAGCCACAGCAGATCCCAGAGACTTTCTCTGAAAAGACATAGGGTGGGATTCTCTGTCCTGGAATGCCCTGAATGCATTCCCTGATGGGACGGACAATCTTGTGTTGGGGACAATCGGGATCATGCCAGGTGCCAACCGGATTGTGTTGCTGATAGGAGGGAGGGTTGGGTGTCGGGGTAAAATCTGGATCACGCCGGGCGCTGACCTGACCGCCATGCTCCTACTGAATGAGGTCCACGATGTACGCCGGTGGAGGTCTGTAACTAAATGCAAATGGGTCTCAATGAATCACTTGTAGTTTCTCCCAGTGTGGCCCTGATGTGGTGGACCACCGCGAGGTTCCCCATGCCTGGGCCACACTAGTGGAGAACATACAAGCCCATCCAAGGGTTATCCACCCCCACAACAGAGACCCCTGTAATAGGGACATCCCCAGAGACCCCTCTTAAAGGGGAACTCCCCCACAGACCCGTATTAGGGGGACCCTGCCACAGGGACCTTTTGTAACAAGGGAACTTTAACAATATTACAAAAACTGGGGTCCCAGCACTGATCCCTGTGGTACCCCACTAGTCACTGTCTGCCATTTGGAAAAAGACCTGTTTATTCCTATGCTTGTTTCCTGTCTGCCAACCAGTTTTCTATCTCAACACAATATCCCCAATACCATGCGTTTAATTTTACATGCTAATCTCTCAGATGGGGCTTTGCTGAAAGCCTTCTCAAAGTTCAAATAAACCACATCCACTGGTTCTCCCTCGTCAACTCTAATGGTTACATCCTTGAAGAGTTCCAGTAGACCTTTCAAGCATGATTTTCCTTTCGTAATTATGGATTAAAAAATTTTTTTTAAGAGTACCCAATTCTTTTATCCAATTAAGGGGCAATTTAACATGGCCAATTCACCTACCCTGCACATTTTTTTGGGTTGTGGAGGTTGAGACCCATACACAGGGAGAATGTGCAGACTCCACATGGACAGTGACCCAGAGCCAGGATCAAATCCATTAATCTGCATAAAGATTGGGAAAATCAAATTAGTCACAATACCATGGAGGAGGTATTCCAGGAGTGTATACAGGATCTTTTTCTGGAGCAATACGTTGAGGAACCAACTCGAGAACATGCCATCCTAGACTGGGCACTGTGAAATGAGAATGGAATTATTGGCAATCTAGTTATGCGAGATTCCTTGGTGATGAGCGACCATAATATGATAGAATTTTTAATCAAAATGAAGAGTGAGGTGGTTGATTCTGAGATTAGGGTCCTGAATCTTAATAAAGGAAACTACGACGAGATGAGGCATGAGTTGCCTATGATCGATTGGGGAACGTTACTTAAAGGGGTGACTGTGGATAGGCAATGGCAAACATTCAAGGCGAACTGCAACAATTGTCTTTTCCTGTCTTGCACAAAAGTAAAACAAGAAAGGTGGCCAAACCATAGCTTTTAAGGGAAATTAGGGATAGTATTCAATCCAAAAAAGGAAGCCTACAAATTGGCCAAGAAAAACAACAGGCCTGAGGATTGGGTTAGATTAGAAATCAGCAAAGGAGGATCAAGGGATTTATTAAGAAGAGGAAAATAGAGAACGAGAGTAAGGTTGTAGGTAACATAAAAACTGACTGTAAATGTTTCTATATGTATGTGAAGAGATAAAGATTGGTGAAGACAAATGTAGGTCCCTCACAATCAGAAATGGGAATTTTAAATGGTGGTAAAAGAAATGGCTGAGCAACTAAATACATACTTTGGTTCTGTCTTCACAAATGAGGACCCACAAGTAAGATACCAGAAATTTTGGGGAACACAGAGTTTAGTGAGAAGGAGGAACTGAAGGAGATCATATTAGTAGATAAATGGTGTTGGGAAATTGATGGGATTTAAGGTTAATAAATCCCCAGGGCCTGATAATCTACACCCCAGAGTACTTCTGGAAGTGCCTCCAGAAATAGTGGATGCATTGGTGGTTATCTTCCAAGATTCTACAGACTCTGGAATTGTTCCATCAGATTGGAGGGTAGCTAATAAAATTCACTATTTAAAAAGGAAGGTAAAGAGAAAACAGGGAATTATAGATCAGTAAGCCTGACGTCGGTAGCATGGTAAATTCTAGAATCCAGAATCAAGGATTTTATAGCAGAGCACTGAAAAAACAGTGGCAGGATTGGGCAGAGTCAGCATGGGTTCAGGAAGAGGAAATCATGCTTGACAAGTCTACTGGAAATCTTCGAGGATGTAACTAGTAGAGTTGATGAGGGGGAGTCAGTGGATGTGGTTTATTAGGACATTACGAAAGCTTTTGACAAAGTCCCGCACAAAAGATTAACATGTAAAATTAAAGTGTACTGTAGGATTAACTGTAGTGTATTGAGATGGAGAGAAAACTGGTTGGCAGACAAGAAACAAAACAAAAGAATTAACTAGCCTTTTCCAAAATGGCAGGCAGTGACTCGTGGGGTACCGCAGGGATCAGTGCTGGGATCCCAGCCAGCTATTCACAATATATATTAATGATTAGATGAGGGAACAAAATGTAATATCTCCAAATTTGCAGATGACACAATGTTGGGTGGCAGGGTGAGCTGTGAGTAGGATGCAGAGATACTTCAAGGTGATTTGGACAAGTTGAGTGAGTGGGCAAATGATTGGCAGATGCAGTATAATTTGGATAAATGCAAGGTTATTCACTTTGATGGCAAAAACAGGAAGGCAGACTATCATTTGAATGGTCATAAATTAGGAGAGGGGAATATGCAATGAGACCTTGCTGTCCTCGTACACGAGTCTCTGAAGGTAAACATACAAGTTCAGCAGTTGGTACAAAGATACATAGATACATAGAAGATAGGAGCAGGAGGCGGCCTTTTGGCCCTTCGAGCATGCTCTGCCATTCATCACGATCATGGCTGATCATCCAACTCAAAAGCCTAATCCTACTTTCTCCCCATAGCCTTTGATGCCATTCTTCTCGTGCCATATCTAGCCGCCTCTTGAATATATTCAATGTTTCAGCATCAACAACTTCCTGTGGTAATAAATTCCACAGGCTCACCACTCTTTGTGTGAAGAAATGTCTCCTTATATCTGTCCGAAATGGTTTACCCTGAATCCTCAGACTCTCAGACTGTGCCCCCTGGTTCTGGACACACACATCATTGGTAACATCTTCCCTGCATCTACCCTGTCCAGTCCCGTTAACATTTTATAAGCTTCTATGAGATCTCCCTGGCAATTTTCTAAAAATTCATTTTCGGGATGTGGGCTTCCCTGGTTAGGCCCATTTATTGCCCATCCCTAGTTGCCCTTCAAAAGGTGTGGTGAGTTGCCTTCTTGAAGCACTGCGCACCCTGAGGTGTAGGTAACCCACAGTGCTGTCAGGAAGGGAGTTCCAGGATTTTGATCCAGCGACAGTGAAGGAACGGCGATATATTTCCAAGCCGGGGTGATTGGAGGGTAACCCCCAGGTGGTGAGGTTCTCAGGTATGTGCTGCTCTTGGCCTTCTAGATGGCAGTAGTCATAGGTTTGGAAGCTGCTGCCGAAGGAACCTTGGTAAGTTTCTGTATGCATCTTGTAGATGGTACATATGGCTGCCACTGTGCTTCAGTGGTGGGCAGCTTTGTCCTGTATGGTATCAAGTTTCTTGAGTGTTGTTGGAGCTTCTCTCATCCAAGCAAGTTGGTAGTATTCCATTACACACCTGACTTGTGTCTTGTAGATGGTGGACATACTTTGGGGGGTCAGCAGGTGAGTTAATTGCTGCAGGATTCCTAGCCTTTGACCTGCCCTGGTAGCTACTGTCATAATATCCACTCATGTATATAATGAGATGCAGACAGGCAGTGATTGACACACAGGATAACCAATGAACACTCACGACACAGAACAACCAATCACCAGACAGGACACTACCACTATAAAACACACAAGGCATTAAGACTCTCTCTCTTCTCACAGGATACAGTTACAGAGATAGTTAGAGTGCACAAGGTCGTGAGCACCGTCTCCATGTGGCAGAGAGCTAGTCTGGTCAAGCCAGTCAGAGGTTATCAGTTTAGATTAATAGAGTGTCAACCCACAGCAGATTATGTACAGCAACCAGCATCCAATTGCAGTCAATGTTAAACCAACTCAGATAATATATCAGCTGCAGCATTAATATGGCTCGGCCAGTTCAGTTTCTGATCCATGGTAATTCCCAGGATGTTGATTGTGGGGGATTCAGTAATCAAAATGCCATTGAATGTCAAGGGGTGATGGTTAGATCCTCTCTTAAAGGAGATGGGTATTGCCTGGCACTTGTGTGGTGTGAATGTAACTTGCCACTTGTCAGCCCAAGCCTGGATATTGTGCAGGTCTTGTTGCATTTGGACGTGGACTGTTGGCCTTCATAGCGTGAGGATTCCAGACCAAAAGCAGGGTGTCTTGCTGCAATTATACAGGACTTTGGTGAGATCACACCTGAAATACTGTGTGCACTTTTGTTCTCCTTATCTGAAGAAGGATGTTCTCGCTACAGAGGGAGTGCAGCGAATGTTTATCAAACTGATTCCTGGAATAGCAGGACGGTTGTATGAGGAGAGATTGAGTCAGTTAGGAATGTATTCACTGGAGTTCAGAAGATTTAGGGAGGATCTCATAGCAACCTATGAAATTCTAACAGGACTAGATAGGGTAGATACAAGAAGGATGTTCCTGATGGTGCGGGTGTTCAGAACCTGGAATCACATTCTGAGGATGCGGGCTTCAAGACAGAGATGAGGAGAAATTTCTTCAGCCAGAGAAATTTCTGCAGCCAGGTCGACTTGTGGAATTTGTTACCACAGGAAGTAGTTGAGGCCAAAACATTAGGGGTGCGATTCTCCAGCCGCTTCATGCTCAAGAGAGAGCACAACGCGGCAGGAGAATACTGGGAGAGGCCTCCTGCAGGTGTGGGGTAGTGTGGTGGGTGACATTGCCCATGGGCGTGGATGACATTGCCCATGGGCATGGGTGACCCACAAGCTCACTAAGAGATCGGGGCACACTTTCTCAATGGCGGTCCAATCTCGGAGTTCAGCTCCCCAGTGTTAAAAGAAATTCGAAGTGTGGGATAAACCGGTGAGAAACTCCCCAGGGCCCAAAAATGTGACTAAGTATCATTGAATAGCGATGGGGAATTCACTGGCAGAGCCGGCGGGAAGCTCCCTGAAAAACTCACCACATATTAAATCAGAACTGTTTTGCGAGAATTGCGCCCTGGATGTTTTCAAGAAGCATTTAGATATAGCACTTGGGGCGAAGGCGCTCAAAGGATATGGGGGAAGGGCAGGATTAGACTACTGAGTTGGATGATCAATCATGATCAGAATGAACGGCGGAGCAGGCTTGAAAGGCCGAATGGCCTCCTCCTACAACTATTTTCTATTTTTCTATGTAAATCCATGCTGACTCTGTCCGATCCTGACATTGTTTTCCAACTGTTGGGCTATCATGTATTTTTGAATGGGTTCCAGTATTTTCCCCATTCCCAAAATCAGGCTGACTGGTCTAAAATTCCTTGTTTTCTCTCTATTTCTATTTATGAATAGTGGGGTTGCACCAGCTACCCACCATCCAGTAAGAATTGTTCCAGAGTATTTAGAATCTTGGAGAAGATCATCAATCTATCCACTATTTCTACAGCCACTTCATTCAGCACTCTGGGATGTAGATTATCAGGCCCCGGGGATATATTGGTCTTCAATTCCATCAATTTCCCCAACACCATTTCCCGAAAAATACCGATTTCTTTCAGTTCCTCCCTTTCACTGAAAGCTGAGCTCCCCAAAATTTCTGATATGTTAGTTGTAACCCCTTTGTGAAGAGAGAACCAAAATATGTATTTAGTTTGTTATCCAGTTCTGGGCATCTGATCCACAGCCATTCCCGTCACCGATAAAGTGTTTAAATCTCTATTTTGAGACTGCAAAGCACTAATAACTGCTGCAAAAATCTAAATGAAATGAAATGAAATGAAAATCGCTTATTGTCACAAGTAGGCTTCAAATGAAGTTACTGTGAAAAGCCCCTAGTCGCCACATTCCGGCGCCTGTTCGGCGAGGCTGTTACGGGAATCGAACCGTGCTGCTGGCTTGCTTTGGTCTGCTTTCAAAGCCAGCGATTTAGCCCTGTGCTAAACAGCTAAATCGTCATGTGGACCTTGCACTTTGCTGTACAGATTTTCGGAGTTATGAAATGTTAACAGTTGTAAAATTTAAAAAATTGACACTGAAAGAAAATGGAATAACTACCATTTGATTGACGGGTCTCTGTGACCACAATCAAATCTTCCATGCAACGAACTCCACATCTATGCCCATTCCAGCTACATCCTGAGTTAAGAATATGAAGCACACTTAATTTGCAAAGAAAGTTTGATCTTAACCTTGGCACATTATGGTGACTGGCAAGAAAGAATCCAGATTTTACATCCACAAATCTGGAGGCGGCCTACCATTCCTCGCCCGCCCCCACCCCATCGAACATAAAGTAGGGCAATATGATGCCAGCAATACAACACCAGCATGCTCGTCTTCCAGATTACAGAAGGCGATCAGGTGCGGAAATCAGCATTTTGAAATCACTAATTAACAAGCGATTAAATTTGTTAACAACCCAGTCATCCTCAATTTTCTGTTACACGCTGCATTTTTCAGAGGTCAGACTTGAATATGTTTGGGAGCCTTTTACATCCACTATTCAAGAGGCAGCACAAAGGTGGTAGAAAAGGTCTGCCACTAAGAGCATGATCGAATGTACCAGCAGATTCTGCTGGAGGAGGTGGCGGCATCTGTATGTTTTCTCATTACTTCCTTTTTCATATTTTTTGCACCTTCAATAAAAAATAAGAAACGATTCCGAGAGTGCTTTTACAATTCTAACCGAGATCAGTTAGAATGCTAATGTCATTACCCCTCTGCCACATGATGTCCTGCCCTACATTGCTAATTGGACACAGAACCCCCTCCACCGCCATTCCTTTCCACCTGAAATTTACCTCCTTCCCACCGGGCAGCCATCAATTGGTCACCGGATGCTTTATCGGACACACTGAGATGGGGGGGGGGGTGACTATTTAGCTTCTCTACTGCCTCCCTCATGCTGCCGAGAAATGTAAAATCCAGCCTAAAGAAGCTGATGCAGATGAAAGATGATCACGGTTGTCTGAACACGTCCATTGTGGTCATTACTTAGATGGCACAACGCGACTTCAAGGCATTAGAATTTTTGCACATCGTTCTTTCTAACATACGTCAACCACTTTCGTAAATGATACAGATGAACGTATGAATTAGGAGTAGGCCACTCGCCCCCCCACCCCCAAACCTGTTCTGCCATTGGCTGATCTGATTGTAACTTCAACCCCACATTCCTGCCTACACCCAATAACCTTTCACCCCCTTGTTAATCAAGAAGCTATTGAGTTCTGCCTTAAAAATATTCAAAAAGTTTGCTTCTGCTGCCTTTTGTGGCCTGAACATACACTTGACGTCAAGCACCCTTTATCTACGTGCTTTTGGTGCCAAATCATGGAGGAGGGCTTCTTCCATTCTTTAGCTGCTAGCAAGCAAGGCAAGAGGACTGTGAAGATGGATCGTTTTGTTACAAGAAAGAGATGGCCAGAAACACAATAGGCATTGTTCCTCCTAGCCAGGATCTCACATCTGAATCTGTTGGAGAGAGTTGGTCAAGAGAATCCATGGCAGGACTGAGCAGTGCTGTATTAACTCTGTACAGAGATCCAGGGCCTCTGTACAGAGATCCAGGGCCTCTGTACAGAGATCCAACAGCCTACAAAGAAGAAACTTAGCGCGGGAACAGAGCAGCATAAAAATGATTTATCGAGGTATGGTTTTGTCAACTGTGCCAATGCAAATAAGTATTCAAAGTCCATGTGTGTTATATGCAGGGAAGTACAGGCAAATGGGAAGAGAAGTTTCATATTTTGAAAGGGAAGTGGTGGGTCAGAGTCGGTTATTAACTTACATGCCTCCAAATGAAAAGGCTGCTGTACTTGACAAACAAAGAACAAAGAAAAGTACAGCACAGGAACAAGCCCTTTGGCCCTCCAAGCCTGCGCTGACTATGCTGCCCATCTAAACTAAAATCTTCTACACTTCTTGGGTCCGTATCCCTCTATTCCCATCCTATTTATGTATTTGTCAAGATGCCCAACAAACGTCACTATCGTCCCTGCTTCCACCACCTCCTCCGGCAACAAGTTCAAGGCACCCACTATCCTCTGTGTAAAAAACTTGCCTCGTACATCTCCTCTAAACCTTTCCCCTCGCACCTTATACCTGTGCCCCCTAGTAATTGACCCCTCTACCCTGGGAAAATGTCTAAGACTATCCACTCTGTCTACGTCCCTCATAATTTTGTACACTTCTATCAGGTCGCCCCTCAACCTCCTTAGTTCCAGTGAGAACAAACCAAGTTTATTCAACCTCTCCTCATAGCTAATGCCCTCCATACCAGGCAGCATCCTGGTAAAACTCTTCTGCACCCTCTCCAAAGCCTCCACATCCTTTTGGTAGTGTGGCGACCAGAATTGAACACTATACTCCAAGTGTGGCTTAACTAAGGTTCTATACAGCTGCAACATGACTTGCCAATTTTTATACTCAATGCCCCAGCCAATGAAGGCAAGCATGCCGTATGCCTTTGACTACCTTCTCCACCTGTGTTGCCCCTTGCAGTCACCTGTGGACCTGTACACCTAGATCTCTCTGGCTGTCAATACTCTTGAGGGTTCTACCATTCACTGTATACCTGTGACCGCATATTATAAAATACTCCAAACGTCCACAAGGCTGTCCGCATTCGGGAGTAGCATCTCCCAGGAGTATGTAGAGCTGAGTAAAACAAGCTATTGCCCTTCATGAAAATCTGCATGTTTAAGGTTGGATTTTCCGTTCTCTCAAAAATGAAGACAGTACAAATGAAGCGGCTGAACTCTGCACCTGGGGCGAGATTCTCTGACCCCCCGCCGGGTCGGAGAATCGCCAGGGGCTGGCGTGAATCCCGCCCCCGCCGGTTGCCGAATTCTCTGGCACCGGAGAATCGGCGGGGGCGGGAATTGCGCTGCGCCGGTTGGCTTGCCCCCCCCCGGCGATTCTCTGGCCCGGATGGGCCGAAGGTCCGCTGCTAGAATGCCTGTCCCGCCGGCGTGGATTAAACCACCTCTCTTACCGGAGGGACAAGGCGACGCGGGCGGGCTCCGGGGTCCTGGGGGGTGAGGGCAATCTGGCCCCGGGGGGTGCCCCCACGGTGGTCTGGCCCGCGATCGGGGCCCACCGATCCGCGGGCGGGCCTGTGCCGTGGGGGCACTCTTTTCATTCTGCCTTCGCCATGGTCTCCACCATGGCGGAGGCGGAAGAGACCCCCTCCACTGCGCATGCGCGGGGATGCCATGAGCGGCATGCTCCCGCGCATGCGCCGCCCGGAAATGTCATTTCCGCGCCAGCTGGCGGGGCACCAAAGGCCTTTCTCGCCAGCTGGCGGGGCGGAAATCAGTCTGGCGCAGGCCTAGCCCCCCAAGCTTAGGGCTCGGCCGCTCAAGATGCGGAGGATTCCGCACCTTTGGGGCGGCGTGATGCCAGACTGATTTGCGCCGTTTTTGGCGCCGTTCGGCGGACATTGCGCCGATTGCGGAGAATTCCGCCCCTGATGTGCATATTGCCTAATCCTCCTGTGAACCTGATTGGAAGTGAGATTGTGAGCACCAAGTAGGCTCGGAATTTGCATTCAAGGTAAGCAAATGTAGTGTGCGTCGCGAAGCTCGGCCAATATGGGTCATCCGGCGAGGGTCTCGAAGGCTGGCCGAATGGCGAAAGTAGGCCCTGGGAAACTATCTCTCGTGCATTAACTTAAATAAGGAGATCAACACTGTACACAATACGCGAGATGGCATTCCCCCCAATGCCTTGTACAACTAAAGCATAACCTCCCAACCTTTGTAATCTTTTCGCCTCACAATAAATGATAACATTCTATTAGCTTTCCTAAATACTTGTTCTGCCTGTATACTAGCCTTTTGCAATGATTCATGCATTAGGATACCCAGATCTCTGTGCAGCTCAGAGCTCTGTAATCTCTCACCATTTAGATAATAAGCTTCTTTTGTTATACTTCCTGCAAAAGTGGCAATTTCACATTTGCTCAATGTGAAACATTCATACAAAGTTCATTTCCCGGGTGCTTCAAAATGCAACAAGGTCACAAAATCATTTTAAAATACTTTACTGAATCTTCACTGATGGTTTTGAATGAGATGTGCATCGTCCCATAATCCCAGACTGCAGCATCACCAGTAGTCTCACAGACACACTGCTGTTTAAGATTTCCTTGGCTGCAAAGTCATTAAGAGTAAGGTCAGTCATAAAAAAAAAGAGATATCTATCTCTTACTGAACGCTCAGCTCACTCATCTTCAAAGAGCTTTTCAGCTCCACAACCACAGTTCCATGTCTGAAGATTCTGGCTGTAATGTTCTAATGTTTCCACTTTTAGAACTACTGCTGCTGTTGCACAGCCTCTTCCAAGTGGGAGGGACAGGAAGAGTCTGAGAGAAAGGTTTCTTTACAGTAATAACTAATGGCAACCATGGATGTAGGAAGAAGATACATGTCTGCCACCTAATTGCAAGAGACCTAATAACATGCCCGTCACATTTTTAAAAATCACGCTATCACAAAAGTATTTTCATTTTTTGAGATAAGATAAATCACAAGACTTTAGCAATGATGAGCAAACGTCATACTGGTTATGCTCACATATCACCTTAACTTTATGGCTCTGGTTCACATCTTTGTATATTTTTAAAAAGTGCATCTTTATAGCCGCCTTTCAATCAACCTCACTGACGGCACTTTGCTGTCAATTAAGTATTTTTCTTTGAAATATGAAAAATGAATATGAAAATCACTTATTGTCACAAGTAGGCTTCAAATGAAGTTACTGTGAAAAGCCCCTAGTCGCCACATTCCGGCGCCTGTTCAGGGAGGCTGATACAGGAATTGAACCGTGCTACTGGCCTGCCTTGGTCTGCTTTCAAAGCCAGCAATTTAGCTCCTGCTGCAGATGAAGAGTTGCAATGTGGCAAGAACAACAATCTATTTGAACACAATAAGTTCCCACGCAGAGTAAAGTGATATCCAGTGAATCTGATTTGTCCTGTTGCATGAGGGATAAACATTGAAAAAGACACCGGGGAGAATTCCTTACTCTTCCTCAAGGTGGTATCGTGGGGTCTTTTCCTCCACTGCGCGACTGACATCTCTTCTGAAAACCAGCTGCTTATTTGGCAGGGTGATGCCCCTTCCATTCTGCAGTGGAATGTTAGCTTGCAGTCATGTGCTGACGTGTGCCTGGAATTCACGCCTTCGACTGAATTTTCCGTGGGTGAAGTGGGGACGAAGCTGCCCGTGCTTGGCAAGCTCACCACACAGACATTTAATGACAGCCGGGCCTTTAATGGGCCATTGAGAGGAGGTTCCGCCTGGAGCTGTTAAATATTCCCATTATTAAAAGTAAATTTACACCTCAATGCACTTGTTCCAACTTCTATTGCCATGTTTAACGGTTAACTAATGGTGAAGTCCGACAACCACACACCCGTGCATGAATTTCAATGTTGACTATATCAGCAAGGTGCAGGCACAGGTGAGGAACAGCTGGGGAAATCAGATAGAAACTCCATGATTCCTCTGTTTAACCTTACATGCGTGGATGTCAGAAGTTGCTATCTGATTTAGTCCTAGAGCGCTGTTCGTCTCACCATTATTAGAATGGCAAAATCTGGGCCACATGTTTAGGAACAAGCTGGAGGCACATTACGACAAACAGGCAGCAAATTATCATCCAGATCACCTTCAGCATGGGTCAAATCTCTCGAACTAAGACCATGACACAGATATGGGTTGAATGGATTGAGTGAATGCCAAGATATACAACAGGAATGAAATACCCTTTCTTACTGTGTGAGTAAATCGTATCACTTACAGACCATATAAAAATGGCATCTCAGAATGACACTTTGTGCATTTTGATTGCACGCAAGTTACAGTATAACTGCACACATTTCTGGTCTAACCTCATTTGGAATACTGCATTCAGTTCTGGGCACTGCACCTCAGGCAGGATAACTTGGCCTTGGAGGGGGTAAAGCACAGACTAACCAGAATGATGCCAGGGCTATGTATGGGATAAATTATGAGGATAGGTTGCTTAAGGCTTGACGTGTATTCCCTTGAGCACAGAAATGTAAAACTTTATCGAACTGAGGTGCGAAAGAATATTCAAGGATTTGACAAGGCAGAGCTCATGGGAAACAACAACAAGAACCCTATATTTTATAAATCACCTTTAATGAAATGAAACATTCCAAGGCTTCACAGAAGCATGACCCCGAGTCACACCAGGAGATACTCGGCGGGATTCTCTGGTCTCGTCCGTGACAGGACCCATTGCATGCGAAAATTTGGCATTCCAGCTAAAACTCCATTTGCTTTCAGTCACCGGAAAATCCCAGCCGTGAGCGAGGACGGAAAATTTTGGCCATTCGGTCAGATGGCCAAAACCTTGGTTAAACATGCAGGTTTTAAGCAATGTCTTAAAGTAGGAAAGCGAGGTCAAGAAGTGCAGAAGTGTTTGGAAGGCAATTTCAGAGCTTGGGGCTTAGAGGCAACTGAAGGCATGGCCAACGATGGTGAAGCAGTTATAATTGGGAATAGACAAGAGCCCAGAATTGGAAGAGAAGAGATATCTCAGAGAGCCTTAGGGCTGGAGCACATTGCAGAGATAGGGAGGGCCAATCCATGTACGGATTTTAAAAAAATGATGAGATTTTTAAAGTCAAGACATTGCTTAACCTCGAGCCAGTGATGGCCAGCGAGGGGAACCAAATGTGTTGCAAGTTAAGGTTAAGAGTTAAGAGTTTTGGATGACTTCAAGTTTATGGAGGGTAGAACGAGGGAGACCAGCAAGGAGTGCATTGGAATAGTCATGTCTAGAGGTAACAAAGGCGCGACTGAGTGTTTTGGCAGCAGCTGAGATTGGGCAAAGACAAGTGATGTTCTGGAGGTGGAAATATTCATTCTCAGTGACAGCACAAATATGAGTTTGGAAGCTCAAGATTGAAAGCGAGACCTAGGTTATGAACAGGCTGGCTTCATCTCAACCTGTTGCCAGGGGTGGGATGGAGTTGTTTGCGAGGAAAATGATTTTGTAACAGGGGCCAAAATAACACCTTCAGTTTTCCCAATATTTAATTGGCAGAAAATTCTGCTGATACAGTGCTAAATGTTGAATAAGCAGTCTGATTGAAACATGGAAAATAGAAGCAGGAGGAGGCCATTCGGCCCTTCGTGCCTGCTGCACCATTCATTGTGATCATGGATGATCATCACGTTCAATACCCTTCTCCCCATATCCCTTGATCTCTTTAACCTCCAAGAGCTACATTGAATTCCTTTTTGAAATTGCACAACATTTTGTCCTCAGCTACTTTCTGTAGCAGCAGATTTCACAGATTCATCACTCCCTGGGTGAAGAAATTTCTCCTCACCTCAGTCCTAAAATGTTTACCCCTTATCCTCAAACTATGAACACTAGTTCTGGACTCCCCACCATTGGGAACATTCTTTCTGAATCTACCATGTATAATCCTGTTAGAATTTTATGAGTTTCTATGTGATCACCTCTCACTCTTCTGAACTGCAATAAATATAATCCGAACCGATCTCTCCTCATATGACAGTCCTGCCATCCCAGGAATCAGTCTGGTAAACCTTTGCTGCACTCTCTCTGTCGCAAGAACATCCTTCCTCAGATAAGGACACCAAAACTGCACACGATACCCCAGGTGTGGCCTCACCAATGCCCTACATAATTGCAGTCAAACACCAAAAGAGAAAATGCTGGAAAATCTCAGCAGGTCTGGCAGCATCTGAAGGGAGAGAAAATAGCAAACATTTCGAGTTCAGATTACCCTTTTTCAAAGCTAAAAGGCACAGAAAGTGTAAGATATTTATATTGTGGGGTGAGGGAATGAAAGATGAGCCATAGCCACAGAAACCAAGGGAAAAGAGTGCTAATGGCTGTCCCCAGAGAGAATAAAAGGTGTGAAAGGCCAAACAGCAGAGAAGCTAAAATCAGAGGGTAAGCTGTGACAGATGTAGGGGGGAAGGGGGAAGCAAAGGGGAGAAAAGGTAAGGAGAGGGGTATAAGATAGGGGGGATATATATGTAATGAAAGACAAGAAAGAAATAAAAGGTAAAAGGCAGTTAAAATGAAATGGAATGAAAACAAAGGGGTCGAGGTAGGGTAGAGCTAATCATCTGAAGATTACCATCTCTATTCATACACTCAAATCCTTTCGCTATGAAGGTCAACATACTGTTTGCCTTCTTTATTGCCTGCCTTACCTGGTGCGCTTACCTTCAGTGACTGATGCACGAGGACACCAAGGTCTTACTGAGTATCCATCTTTCTCAATTTACACCTATTCAGATGATAATCTGCCTTGCTATTTTTGCGGCCATTACTTTGTCAACACTGGAGGAGTCGAGAAGACAGCAACAACACTGGCATCTACCCAGCAATGTAGAAAATTGCCCACGTGTGTCCAGTACACAAGAAATAGGCCAAATCCAACCCAGCCAATTACTGCCCTACTCGTCTAATCACCATCATCAGCAAAGTGATGGGAGGAGTAATCAAGAGTTCTATCAAGCGACACTTACTCAGCAATAACCTGCTCATGAATGCTCAGTTTGGGTTCCACCAGGGTCACTCAGCTCCTGACCTAATTTCAGCCTTGGTTCAAACATGGACAAAAGAGCTGAATTCTAAAGGGAGATGAGAGTGGCTGCCCTTGACATAAAGGCAGCATTTGACTGAGTATGTTATCAAGGAGCCCGAGCAAACCTGGAGTCAATGGGAATCAGGGGGAAGCCTTTTCATTGGTTGGAATCATTCCTAGAGTATTGTGTGCAGTTTTGGTATCCTTATCTGAGGAAGGGTGTTCTTGCTATGGCGGCAATGCAATGAAGGTTTGCCAGGCTGATTCCTGGGATGTCAGGATTATATTGTGAAGAGAGACTAAATTGGCTTGGATTATATCCATTGGAATTTAGAACAGTGAGAGGTGATCACATAGAAACTTACAAAATTCTAACAGTTGTAGACTGGGTGGATTCAGAAAGAATGTTCCCAATGGTGGGGGAGTCCAGAACTAGTGGTCATAGTTTGAAGATAAAGGGTAAACCTTTTCGGAATGAGGTGCGGAGAAATTTCATCATCGAAAGAAAGGTGAATCTGTGGAATGCACTACCACAGAAAGTAGTTGAGGCCAAAAAGTTGCGTAATTTCAAGAAGGAATTAGGGTGAAAGGGATCAAGCGATATTCAGGGTAGGTAGGATCAGGGTATTGAACTTAATGATCAGCTATGATCATAATGAATGGAGGAGCAGGCTCGAAGGGCTGAATGGCTTCCTCCTGCTTCTATTTTCTACGTATGTTTCTATGTAAAGGAAGATGGTTGTTGTGGTTGGACGTCAATCATCTCAACTCCAGGATATCACTGCAGGGGTTCCTCAGGGAAGTGTCTGAGGCCCAACCATCTTCAGCTGCTTCATCAATGACCTCCCTTCCATCATAAGGTCAGAAGAGGATGTTGGCAGATGACTGCATAATTTTCGGCACCATTCGCGAGTCTTCAGATAATGAAGCAGTCCATATCCAAATGCAGAAAGAGTTTAACAAAATCCACGCTTGGGCTGACAAGTGGCGAATTACATTTGTGCCACATGAGTGCCAGTCAATGGCCATCACCTACAAGAGAAGATCTAACCATTGCCCCTTGATACTCAATGGCATTACCATTGTTGAATCCCCCACAATCAACATCCTGGGAATTACCATTGATCCGAAACAGAACTGGATTATCCATATTAATATTGTGGCTACCACAACAGATCAAAGGCTAGGAATCCTACGGCGAGTAACTCACCTCCTGACCCTCCCCAAAGCCTGTTCACCATCTACAAGGCACAAGTCAGGAGTATTATGGAATACTCTCCACTTGCCTGGATGAGTGCAGCTCCAACCACACTCAAGAAGCTCAACACTATCCAGGACAAAGCAGCCCACTTGATTGCTACCCTTTCTACAAACATTCAACCCCTCCACCGCTGATGAACAGTGGCAGCTGTGTGTACCAGGTTCCTTAGCAACACCTTCCAAACCCACAACCATTACTGTCTAGAAGGACAAAAGCAGCAGATACCTGGGAACCCCACCACCTGGAGGTTCCCCTCCAAGTCACTCACCATCCTGACTTGGAATTATATCGCCATTCGTTCACTGTCGCTGGGGCAACATCCTGGAATTCCCTCCCTAACAGCACTGTGGGTGTACCTACATCTAAGGGACTGCAGCGACTCAAGAAGGCAACTCACAGCCACCTGAAGGGCAATTCAGGGTGGGCACTAAATGCTGGCCTAGCCAGTGACACCCACGTCCCGTAAATGAAAAAAAAACAAGTTGGCAGCCACAGCAATCAGATAACTCATAGGATAAGTCACATTGTTTTAAGTTTGGACTCCTTCCTTGGCATTATTCTGCACACTTCCATTTTTTTGTGTTGTTAGATGCCTAAATTAGAGTGTGTCTTCAACCCTATTAAAGTTAAGACAGAATGTGCCTCGCCTCCCATTGCCTCTGTGATTTGTTTGAAGATAATCGTGCTGCACTAAAACAGAAAGGCTTTGTCACCTGTGGTGTGTTCCAAAATGGTTCCTCGCAAAACAGTGATCATCTCTAATAAGGCAATTAAAGGTGAGGAGAGCATAATTTTCTGCAAGATGTCCCCAGTGGATTTGACAGTGGGAAATCAAGGCATTTAGACACCCTTGAAGGCAATAATCTGTTCACTTACTGTGCACAGATTTAAAAAGCAGTAGTCGTCAACTAATTTATTTTCCATTCGTCATTGCCTATTACAGTAAACCGACTTTTTTTCCAACATAAAGAAGATTTCAAAAGTATAACAATTTTCTAGATTTTAAAAACACAAGGTAATCTTTATTTTCTTTCTTCCTTATATTTCCATCAGCCACTCGATTTATTTCCTTCTGATGGGGAGCTGCATCTGATTAGCATATAGCATTAATACATATTTCCTCCTCCTGGTGAAAATCTTTTATTCGTGTCCTCGTTAACCGTCTCTTTTCACCTTCAAAATACTGCCTGCTTCTACCTTTACCTCACTGCCAAAGAAGCCTAATCAATGTTTATGTCCCCTCCGGGTTTAACTTTTCTAATGGCTGTCTGCTCCTCCCGAGCTTCGTTTACACAAATTCCAATATATTCGCAACTCTGCTGACAATATTCTGTCCTCCATTTAGTCCTACTAAAGTTTCAGTCCAGCCCACACCAACCACCACTGACTCCCCATTGCCCAATATATTGCATTAAAGACCCTTGCTCTTTTTTTAACATAATTTTGTCTGCAATAACCTCCA
The DNA here is from genome assembly GCF_047496885.1 of Scyliorhinus torazame. Classification (NCBI taxonomy): domain Eukaryota; kingdom Metazoa; phylum Chordata; class Chondrichthyes; order Carcharhiniformes; family Scyliorhinidae; genus Scyliorhinus; species Scyliorhinus torazame. The sequence goes on along the minus strand of NC_092715.1, from coordinate 43,505,656 downwards.
GCTGTACACCGCAGCTTAAATCCTCCATATTGCTGAGTGTTGGTTTCTGAGTAACCCACCCTCAACATGCAGTCATCATGGACTGGGCTCTCTGGGATTATTCTGCTCGACTCCTTTCACTTTTTTCATTGTGTTGTAAATTTCACAAACCCCTTTCCTTTTCCTCCTAAAACTACCACTGCTGCTGTACCTTCAGTTCCCTCCTCTGAACAACATCTTCCACTTCTTGTTTGGATGTCTGTTTGCCCTCATTTGTAATGAGTGCTCAGAATTTATCACTCCATCAAATGATGGTTTAGACATATAACCTGTTGTCTTATGACTTCATGTTAACCTATCTTACATCAAGAGCCACTGGTCTATCTGGGGCGGCACGGTAGCACAGTGGTTAACACTGCTGCTTCACAGCTCCATGGACCCGGGTTCGATTCCCAGCTTGGGTCACTGTCTGTGAGCAGTCTGCACGTTCTCCCCGTGTCTGCGTGGGTTTCTTCTCGGTGCTCCGGTTTCCTCCCACAAGTCCTGAAAGACGTGTTGTTAGGTGAATTGGACATTCTGAATTCTCCTTCAGTGTCTCCCTCAGTCTGAATTCTCCCTCAGGGACCCGGGTTCGATCCCCTGCTGGGTCACTGTCTGTGCGGAGTCTGCACGTTCTCCCCGGGTCTGCGTGGGTTTCCTCCGGGTGCTCCGGTTTCCTCACACAGTCCAAAGACGTGCAGGTTAGATGGATTGGCCATGCTAAATTGCCCTTAGTGTCCAAAAAGGTTAGGAGGGGTTATTGGGTTACGGGAATAGGGTGGAAGTGAGGGCTTAAGTGGGTCGGTGCAGACTCGATGGGTCAAATGGCCTCCTTCTGCACTGTATGTTCTATGTACCCAAACCATTGCCGGAATGTGGCAACTAGGGGCTTTTCCCAGTAACTTCATTGCATTGTTAATGTAAGCCTACTTGTGACATGAATAAAGATTATTATTATTAATAATCACTGACCGATAGTGGTTGCTGTTCTCCTGTGGTGGAAATTTGAAGTTGTGGGTCCTCTGTCTAAATCCATGACCTCCATATATATGTAACGTCCTGCAATCGAATCTCATGCCAATCCTGAATTCTCTACACCTTTCGTTTTTATACTCTTGTGTATTCACCCTCTTGTATACATTTTGGCGTCCTATACCCGAACTGTCTCTTCTCATCCTTTCCACATTGTTTACGAATAGAGACAATGTGCAGTGTTATGGGGAAAAGGCACAAAGTTGGAATGTTCATTTGGAGACCGGTACAGAGGCGATGGGCTGAATTAGCTTTTTCTGCACTGTACCAATTCTATGACATCCCATTCTTCCTTTAAACCTTCTCAAAATACATTGGGCTGCATTATCCATTTCAGCGTCTAAGTTCCGGCTCGAACAGAGAATTTGCGGGAGGTATGCGATGAAAAAATTCAGCGCTGACCCCTCACCGATTCCGGGACTGGTGAGGGGCTAGCAGCGGTGCCCGTGAAACCCCCGGCTCCCGCGCCAAAAACAGTCGGAGAATGGCCGGGTTGCGCCTTGTAACATGGCGCCGGCCGTGCGTGGAACTGAATGCCATCCGCGACCCCACAGGTAACCCGATGGCCACCCCCCACCAGTCTCCCCAGCCCTCGCGGTAGCCCCCCCCAGCCAATGGTACGGATTCCGGCCGAGTGTGGCGGCACTGGACACAGTCCGCAGCTGCATGCTGAGTCCCCACGCGGCTGAAACCACACATGTCCCGCGTCATTGGGAACTCGGACGATTGGGGGTGGGCATCGCGGTAGGGCTGGCCGATGACGTGCCAATGCAAAACCTGTGTTTGTGGAAGCTGCCAACCACAGTGCACTAGGATAACTGAATGAATGGCTTGCAGCTAAAGGACATGAGGTGTTTAAACACAGGTCAATGCTTTTCTCTTTCCAAGAATGGCATGTGGTCCTTCCTCTGTCGAAGCTAGCAGGTATATGCCCGGGTGACTGTTGCAACATTAATTTTTTTCACTGCCCTTGTCTGGACTGCTCTCTCACTTCCACACAGGGCTCTCCTTTCTGGCGGGGTTCTTTATTTAGGGGGTTTCTATTGGGGATTCCTTTATTTGAGGGGTCCCTCTGTGGGGTTCCTTTATTTGGAGTATCTCTGGGGGTGGGTCCCTTAATTAGGGAGCCTCTGGAGGTGTCCCTTTATTCAGGGTCTTTTTGGGGGTAGTTCCTTTATTTAGAGGGTCTCTGGGGGGTTTCCCCTATTCAGGGTGGTCTTGGGTCAGCTGCGGGACTTTGCTATCGAGCTATCCACTCAAAATGGCAGTCCGATAGCAGGATTCCCTCAGGAATTTGTCTTATTCATCGTCATGCAGAAATTTGTGCGGCCTGTGATACTGAATTGTTTCCTGATTTGTGCTCTCAATTCACTTCTGGTGGGAGAACACAGTCTCCCAGACGGAGAATCCCACCTGATATCAATGGTTTGGTTGAGTGGGTAGAGAAGTGGCAAATGGAATTCAATCCGCAAAGTGTATTGCATTTGGGGAGTATAAACAAGGCAAGATAAGGTATTGAGAGGGGTTGAGGAAGTGAGGGAAATTGGAATGCATGTCCACAGGTCCTTGAAGGTGGTAGGACAGGTGGACAAGAAATCATTAGAAACGCTTTCCTTTATTGGGCGAGGTATTGAATACAACAGCAGGGATGTAGGCCACAGCTGGAATTTTGAGTACAGTTCTGGTCACCACATTACAGGAAGGACACAATTGCTCTGTAGAGAATGCAGAGGAGATTTACAAGAGTGTTGCCAGGTTTTGAAAATTGGAGCTATGAGGAGAGATTGGGTCAGTTGGGGTTGTTTCACTCAGAACGGAGGAGGCGAAGGGGTGTCCTACTTGAGGTGTAAAAGGTGATGAAGGGCCTGGATAGTGTTGACAGAAAAACTTGTTTTCCCTAGCTGAGGGGCCAATAACCAGGGGGACACAGATTTAAAGTGATTGGGCGAGGGTTGAGAGGTAACATGCGGAACCATCTTTGCACTCAGAGGGTGGTGGGCCTCTGGAATTCACTGCCTAAGTTGGTGTCTGAGGCTGAAATGCTCAACTCATTTAAAAGATCTGTAGATCTGCATCTTACGTGCTGTAACCTGCAAGGCTACAAACCAGATGTTGGAAAGTGGGATTAAAATGAGTGGTGGGTGTCTTTTCTCTCTTTTTTGGGCCTGCACTGACACCATGGGCTGAATGGCCTCTTTGCACACCGTAACTTTTCTGTGGTTCTATAAATGTGTCAGTAGCAGTCATGAAGCTAAAACACACGGAAGACAATTGATCCTATGAAGTTTGGCATTATTTCCCTGCTTTAAATAAATAGACTCCCAACAACTTTTCCAAACAATCTGGTTTTAACGCAAATCAAACATACCTTATGGCATTTCATTTTCATGGAGTGGAAATGAATGTTGATCTATTTCGTCAAAACCATACTGAGGACAAGAACAAAAATAAATTGTTTACACTGAGTGGATATAAGTAGATGGTTTCTTGAAATGAAAAACAATTTTTCGATGGAGTTTTGCAAAGGCAGAAAGCTAATTTTAGATGATTGTTTCTGACTACATATGTAGAAACTCACTGAAAAAAACTAACTGAAGTTAGGCTGTCTGAGAGAATCTGTATTGACAATGTGGATATTTTCATTTTTAAACATAATTTCATCAGCTAAATTAAGATAATTCAATTTTAATTTGGTAAATCAACTTAAATGTAATGTTTTCTTGTCCTGAAATGACAATTACTGCTGCGATATGCTTCCATGAACACCAGTCAGCCTCCAACACCTCATTCAACGTGGACATTCTTCACATGTGAAGGGTTAGTCAGCAAGCTATTTGGCAGCAGGAAGCTTTATAGCCAAGGTTAATTCTGCCTGTGTCCTGCAGCCAGGTAAACACATTTCCCGCAGAGATTCCTGACCAGCGATCTACAAAGATGAGGTGAGTGTGAGAGTGATTCCTTCTGAAAGTTATGCGAGATTCTGCCACCATCACAGTCTCAGCCAGCACATTCCAGATCCAACCACTTCCTGCACAAAACAAAAAGAAAAATCTGCGTATTCTTTCTGGTTCTTGTGCCAACCACCGTAATGCGGATTCTTGAGCATTCTGCCAGTGGGAACAACTTCTCCCCATCTACTCTGTCTGGGCAGATCATGATTTTGAAAAAAGGTGAACTGCCTTCTTGAATCATTAGCGCTTGAATTCTGAGATGGTGCTGGAACGTGGCGAGGCTCTCTCCTCTTCCTACATCTTTTATAACCGGTATTTATAGTGTGTCCTATGTTTTCCATGTATGGAACAATCTGCCTGGACTGTACACAGAACAATACATGTCACTGTACCTCAGTACACATGACAATCAATAAATCAATTTTTTTTTAAATCCCGTGGTGTAGGTCCACTCACTGCACTGTCAGGGAGAGATTCCCAGGATTTTGACACTGCAGCAGTGAAGGATCATCACGTCAGATGGTGTGTGACTGGAGGGAAATTTGCAGGCGCTCCCATGTCTCTACTTTCCTTGCTCTACCTTGTGCTGAAGGTTATGGGTTTGAGCAGTATTATCGGAGATGCCTAGGTGCGTTGCTGCAGTATATCCTATGAATAATACTTACTGTCATCGTTGTGTTTTGGTGGTGGAGGGAGTGATGGTAATACCATTGAAGGGATGGCCAATAAATGCTGCCCTAGCCAGCGAAGCCCACACCCCTTGAATAAAGTTTGAAACGAATATCAAGGAGTGATGATTAATTCTCTCTTCTTGGACATGATAATTGCCTGGCACGTAAATACTTGCCACTTATCATGTCAAGCTTGAATGTTGTCCTATCCTTGCAGGTGGTTATAGATTCCTCAATTATATGAGTAGTTACAAATGGAGCTGAACATTGTGAAATCATCTATGTACACCTCCACTTCTTACCTTATTGAGGAGGGAAGGTCATTCATGTGGCAGCTGAAAATGAGTTTTCCCAGGACACTACCCTGAGGAACTCCTGGGATGATGCTCCAGTACTGAGATGGTTGACCTCCAACAACCACAGTGTATGGTATCTTGGCACCAACCAGTGGAGAGTACATTTTCCCTGTGATTCCCATTGACTACAATTTTACTGAGGCTCGTGGATGCCAAACTTGTTCAAATGCAAACTTGCTTACCTCATCCCTGTAATACAGTTCCTTTATCTACATTTGGACCCACGTTGGAATGAAGCTGGGAGCAGAGTGTTCATGGCAAAACCTAAACTGAGCATCATTGAGTATGTTAGTCCTGAATACAGGTTGCTTGATAGAACTGTCAAAACCACCTTCTATCATAATGTTAGTGATTCAAAGTACCGTACAGACAGCAAAGCAGAATTACTTTGTTGTCAGTCTTGAAGCAAAAATTGACTACTTAACTACAGATAGAAAACATCCAACTAACTTGTTCAATGTTCTCCAAAAACTGATTTAAGGTACACTTGTTTTCCAAATGTTATATTTTTTTGTCCTCGCAGAATTGAATAATTTGAGCAGGGTGGACAGTGATCAAAGATGCATCACGGTTGCTGTCAAGTAAGCAGACAGTCCGCTGCTTGATCTATCAAGATAGCCAGAGACGAGCCGCACATTGGGTGGTATGCCTTGTAGTTCCTGATTTCTACTCTGCTGTGCCTCTGAGTTTCAGAGTATTCTTTCATCTTTTCTTGCTGTCCAGGGGGAAATGGCTGAATTTGTTTCCAATGCCTCAGCCACCTGTTTCATACATGAGTTAGTGAAGCTGGATTGATCACCAATGTCCCCTGCAGCAGGTTTCTTTCAGACTAGAATGAGCCCCAGGCAAGTTTGTACAGGGTGCAGCATTGACCTCTGCAGCATTCAGCAGCTCCTGGCTTGGAGGTCGGTTGCAGTCATTGTCCAGCTTAAAAAAGAATCCAATTCAGGCCTAACTCTGTGTTTTTCATACCTTTTTGCCCGGGGCCCAATTTTACCAACCGGCCATCCTTCAGGACCCAGATTGGCTGACCTACACCCGTTGAAAAATATAAACAGGTTTGTCCTTGCACACGCCAGGTTTAATCTTCAAATGTCTTTGACGTTTTGAGGGTTTTAAACTTTCATTTGCCAATTAATGACCCACACCTCAAGTAATCATCTTAATGCTGCTTTGTTCCTATTTTCAGCTTCTGCCTCATGGGTTGTTCACCAGAGGCCCAGGAGTTCACACCAACACCGCTGGCAGCTGCAAAATGGAGGAATATTTCTCGAGGCCAGAACATGTGACGTCAGCGTGCAGGGTGCGTGACCTGCTCTCAGCTGCCGCTTCTGGTGGGAGGACTCGCATCATTTTCTGGTTAAAAACTGGTCCAGGACAGCGCACTGACGACAGGAGGCGGCAGTCCATCCCGCTTGGCTCTGGGCCAGCACACTGCTTGATCCGGCACACACGCAAGGGATGGCCGGCAATCTGAAAAGTCCGTCGCATTTATAAAAGCCTGTTGCGACTGTTGGGCATTCCTCCCATGATCTGGAACATCGTGACCGAGCACCGCGACCCTCCCGGAACCTGCAATAACCCACCCACAGGTCGTGACTCTGAGTTTGAAGACCCCTGGCCTAACTGGTGAATTGCAGTGCAAGGCAGCCTGTCTTTACCTCAAGTTAAAGCTGGGAGGACAGACTGGCACAATCTTCCGGTAATGCTCCCACCATTCTCCCAGCTTCTTCCCTTCATCCAAGTGAGCCAAAGAAAGAGGATTCCCAGAGGAGCAATCAAAATTGGGTATGCTAAAAGACTTCCTGGAAACCCTCTTCACAAACAGGGTGTGGGACAACAACACAACAATGGGTACTTATATAATACCTCTATCTAATTTAAATGTTGCAAGGTGCTTCGCAGTAATGTTATCAAATACAAATTGACACCTAGACACTTTTTTAAAAATAAATTTAGAGTACCCAATTCATTTTTTCCAATTAAGGGGCAATTTAGCGTGGCCAATCCACCTAGCCTGCACATCTTTGGGTTGTGGGGGCGAAACCCACGCAAACACTGGGAGAATGTGCAAACTCCACACGGACAGTGACCCAGAGTCGGGATCCAACCTGGGACCTCAGCAACGTGAGGCAGCAGGGCTAACCCACTGCGCCACCGTGTTGCCCTGACACCTAGACACTTGATGAGATAGGAGACAGATGGTTGCAGGCTTGTCAAAGAAGAAGTTTTGAATGGTTGATTTGAAGGAGTAAAAGGCATTGTAGAAATTTAAGGAAGCAATTCCAGAGCTTGCGGCTCAGGCAGCTGATGGGACACCAAGCAATCGTAGCTGTGAAAATCAGGGAAAAGCAAGACACCAAAATTGAAGGAGTGCCAAGAATGTAGAAGGCTGTAAGGCTGCTGGAGGGAACAGATATAGGGAACAGTGAATCTGTGGCGGGATATGAACACAAAAATGAGAATTTTTAAACAGAGCCTTTTCCCAGACTGGGAGCCAGTCAGTGAGCACTGAGCACTGGGTGATGGCACGTGTTATGATGAGGGTCGCAGAATCTGGGATTAATTCAAGTGTCACAGCGGGGGGGAAGGTGAGTGACTGGCCAGGAGATCATTGGAATAGTTGAGTTCAGAGTTAGCCAAGGCATGGATGATGTTTTCAGCAGCACTTGCACTGAAGCTGAGGCAAAAACAGGTTTTACGGAGCTTGAGGTAGTAAGAAGTTCTGGTGATGGAGATTGTCTGATGTCAGGGAAGCACGGTGGCGCAAGTGGTTAGCACGACTGCCTCACGGCACTGAGGTCCCAGGTTCGATCCCGGCTCTAGGTCACTGTCCGTGTGGAGTTTGCACATTCTCCCCGTGTTTGCGTGGGTTTCGCCCCCACAACCCAAAAGATGTGCAGGGTAGGTGGATTGGCTATCTTAAATTGCCCCTTAATTGGAAAAGATGAATTGGATACTCTAAATTTAAAAAAAAAAGAGAGATTGTCTGATGTCACTTCAGCACAGCGACAAATTGGACAGCAAGGTTGTGAACCAGAATGAAGTTTGCAAAAGTCCAAAGAAAAATGTGTTCAGAATACTTCTGCAGATTATGGGCTATCACTTTTAAAAGCTTGTGCCCACCCAGAGCTGTGGCAAGAAGGATTGTCATAATTAAATCGATAAATTATCACACCTTAAGTTATGTATGTAGGTTGGTGAAGTTGGGACTCTTCTTCGTGCGGAAGAGAAGGTTGAGAGGAGATTTGATGGGAGGTATTCAAAATCATGAGGTATCGGAGGGAGTAGGGAGAGAGAAATGGTTTTCATTGATTGAAGGATCAAGAACCAGAGGGCATAGATTTAAGATAATGGGCAAGAAACAATGCCGACATGAGGAAAAACTTTGAAATGCCACTAGTGGTTTGGAAAAGCAGTGCCTAAGGTTATGTTCGAGGCAGCTTAATTGAGGCATTCAAGAGGAAATAGGATTACTATCTGAAATGTAACAATGAGCAGGGTTATGGAAGGAATGTAAAGGGTGGCACTGCGGTGAATTTATTCTAGAATGCAGATATAGCAAGTAATTAGGAAAGCTAATACAATGTTATCATTCATTGGAAGGGGAATTGAATGCAAATGTGAGGCGGTTATGCTTCAGTTGTACAGGGCATTGGTGAGACTACATCTGGAGTACTGTGTACAGTACTGGTCTCCTTATTTAAGGAAGAATAAACATTGAGGGAAGGTTTACCAGACTAATACCTGCAATAGATGAGTTGTCTTATGAGGAAAAGTTAGAAAGACTAGAGGTGGGATTCTCCACTCCCACGCCGAAGTGCCCACGCCGTCGTGAACACCGTTGAGGTTCACGTCGGCGTGAAACGGCCCCTATCCCGACCGATTCAGGGCCCGATAATGGGCTAGGAGCGGGGCCGCGTCATTTACACGTGCCAGGCCTTGTCGCCACGTAAAGGCGGCGCCGCATACATGACGCGGCCGGCGCCGCATTACTGGCGTCACCCGCGAATGCGTGGGTTGGCCGGCGCCAGCCCGCGCATGCGTGGTTGCCGTCCTCTCCGAGTCCGCCCCGCAAGAAGATGGCAGACGGATCTTGCGGGGCTGCGGAAGAAAGGAGGTCCTCCTTCAGAGAGGACGGCCCGACGATTGGTGGGCACCGATCGCAGGCCACCCCACATTCGAGGTACGCCCCGGTGCAGGAACCCCCCCCCTCCCCCCCCCCACCCCCGCAGGCCGCCCCCTAGCATTCCCGCACTGTTCCCGACGGCAGCGACCAGGTGTGGACGGCGCCGGGGGGAACCCGCCGTTTTGGGCTGGCCGCTCAGCACATCCGGGCCTGAGAATAGCAGGTGTGCCGGAGAATCGCCATTTTGGGAGTCTCGGGTGATTCTCCGGCCTGCGGCCCGCGGAACTCGACGGGGCCGTTCCCGCCGCTTGGGAGAATCGCGGGAGGGCGTCGGACCGGCATCGCGGGAAATTTTGGCGGCCCAGGTGATTCTCCCAACCAGCGCGGGAGTGGAGAATCGCGCCCCATGTTTGTATCCGCTAGAGTTTAGAAGAGTCAGATGTGACTTAATGTTTTTTCACTTGTTCATTGGATGTGGGCATTGCTGGCTTGGCTAGCATTTACTGCCCACCCCTGAGGGTATTTAAGAGTATACCAATGGATAAAAATTAATTACGGCGGATGCTGGAATCTGAAACAAAAACAGAAAATATTGGACAATCTCAACAGGTTTGACAGCGTCTGTGGCTTTGACAAAGCTTTGACAAAGAGTCATCCAGACTCGAAACGTGAGCTCCCTTCTTTCTCTACAGATGCTGTCAGACCTGCTGACATTTCTGTGGATCTGGAGTTACAGATTGGTTTTCACAACAATGGTTTCATGGTCATCATGATACAATTACTTCCAGATTTTTCTGGAATCCTAATTTCATCACCTGTCATGGTGCGATTCAAACCCAGGTTCCCAGAGCATTACTCTGGGTCTATGGATTACTAATCCAGTGATGATACCATTACATCACTCCCTCTAATTGATTGAAACACATAAGTTCCTGAGGAGTCTTGACAGGGTGGATGTGGAGAGGATGGGTGCGATTCCCCCCAAAAAATTCTAAGTCGCGATCTTCCCAAAATAAAACAAAGTCCCCTAGCGAGCACGTTTAGCCACGTGTGAGCAAGGTCCTGAGGCTGTCGATAAGTTGCTTTGGAGGGGGCGGAGAAAGCGGCGCCGCCCCCAATTCGGTCGGGAACTTTGATTCTCCGGCTGATCGCCGAACGCGATTTTGGTGTCGGTGACCGGAGAATCCAGCCCAGAGATTTTTGTCGCACTGGGGAGCTAAACTCTGAGTTTGGGCCGACATTTTGAAAGGGTGCCCCAATCTTTAAATCAGTTTGTGGGACCCCCACCCATGTGCAATATCACCCCCACACACATGGACACTATCCCACGACCCCAAGTGAAGCCTCCCTGCTATGGCATACCTGGGGGTCCCCCATCTTCAGCACCACCCAGACACCCCCTCCCTTCTAGGACTCCCACTCATCACTCACCCAACTTCCCGGAGGCCCCGACATTCCTGCACTCCCCCACCCTTCAAATACCCCCCACCCTCATTTCATGGGCATGGCTCCCCTCGCCCCCTGCCCCTTGGCAGTGCCACACTGGCACCCCGGCACCCTTGCACTGCCGCCCTGGCAACCAGACAATGCTCCTGCTGGCTTGGCAGTGCAAAGGAAGGGACAAGGGGCTACCCTACACTTACCCTGACCACCCAGGGGTCTCTGATGGACTGGAAGATGCCCCCGGGTGCTGTTCTGCCTGGTTCACACTTGTTTGGGCCAGGACTGATCAGCGCCTCCCTGGGGCAGCCAAAGAATTGAAGGAGATCAGTGGATCCCATGCAGGTAAGTCGTAAGTAGTTTAAGACCTACTTCCACGAGCGTGATTCGGTCCCTCCATTTGGGGCGGGATTCCGACTCTGATGCCTCGCGGGGGGGCGTGGAGCCTGTCCCAAGGTTTGCTGCAAGCCTCTCCCAGCATTCCCCGGCCGCGTTGTGCTCAAGTGAGAGCACAACGCAGCTGGAGATTAGCGCCGCAAGTTTCCTCTTCTGGGAGAATCTAGAGCTCGGGGTCACTGTTTGAAAATAAGAGGTCACCCATTTAAAGAGAAGGTGAGAGATAGTTTTTTTTCACTCAGAGAGTTGTGAGTCTTTGGAACTCTCTTTCTGAGAAGATTATGGCAGAGGTGAATAGATTCTACATAAGCAAGGAGGAGATAGATACATTATCAGGGGTAGGCAGAACGCAGGTTTGAAGTAACTATCAGATCAGCCATGATCGTATTAAATGGCGGAGCAGGCTTGAGGGGCTGAATGGCCTCCTCCTGCTCTGTGTTTGTATGTACCTTCAGGGAGCCAACACAGACACAATTTGCCAAGTGCGCTGCACCCATTCTGATTCTTTGAAGGAAGATACTGGAAGTGATTTTGAAACGGATTGTTTTACCACTGGCAACTATTGAAATAGGGACTACAAAAGGGAATTGGATAAGTATTTGAAAAGCAATAATATAAAAGGAGACAGAGAAGGGGTAGGCAATGAGACAGCTCCAACTGAAGATGGACATTGTAGGTTGAATGGTTTCCCCGTTCTGTTGGAAATTCTATGATTCTGTGTCTGTTCAAACTGATTAAGGCTAATTACAATAATATTAATAAACGTCCCTTCAAATAATTGTAGTCTATTGAAGGTGGTAGATTTGCAGGAAAAGTTAACCTTGGTCGGATGCATCAAAATCATTACATATAGATAAAAAGATCTAATGTGGTTGGTGTTCTTTTTTTAAATTTAGAGTACCCAATTCATTTTCTCCAATTAAAGGGAAATTTGGCATGGTCAATCCACCTACCCTGCACATCTTTGGGTTGTGGGGGTGAAACCCACGCAGACACTGGGAGAATGTGCAAACTCCACACGGACAGTGGCCCAGGGCCGGGAGCGAACCTTACCTTGTACACCTCCACCTGCTATTATAATATTCACCCCAAATTTTGCCTACTGATGGCATACAGAGGACAAGTGTGTGGTACATATTTTCAAATGTCATGTCATTGTCAAGAATGGAAATAAAATGAAATGAATTGAAAAACGGAATGGCAAAGGTCTCTGAATCCTAGGTCGTAATGTTATTTTTCCCATCGTCATGCCGCAAATCATCCCGTGTCAATTTAACATGATTCATGCAGCTCCTGTCACTTTGAGTGAGCCCGTTGAATACTTCCACTGTCCTCAGACTGCCATCCGTTGATGTGTGATGGTAACTAGACTAATGGTGTTCGATGCTGCTCTCCATAGTTATTACATATGCCTCGGGGGTACTCAATGATGTAGAACCACTTAAAGTGATGTGCACTGATCTGACAAAACACTGGAGTTCACCTAAGTGCTGCTTTTTGGTGCCAAATAGCAACAGACATTATACTGCAAAAGGATCAACATGGTGTGACAATAGTCATCGTTTTATGAGGTTAGATTATTCTGTGGAAAGGTCATCAGCTGTTCCACTTATGGCTATTTTCGGAATGGCATACCTTATTGCACTTTACAATTCTTTATTCTGTTTTTTTCCCTGATACATCAGTTAATGCAGCTTATAATTTGACTGTTTGCAAACATTCTACCAGGCATCACAACAACATTAACTTTTATTTAAATTGTGCCTTTAACAAAATAAATCATCCCAAGCTGCCCCACAGGAAAATAAGAAAACTAAATTTGATATAATAGAACAGAATCCCTGCAGTGCAGAAGGAGGCCATTGGACTCATCGTGTCTGCACGACCCCTCTGAACGTGCCCGCTACCTAGGCCCAATCCCCATACTATCCGCATAACCCCACCTCGGGGCAATTTAGCTTGGCCAATCCACCTAACCTACACATCTTTGGACTGTGGGAGGAAACCAGAGCTCAAATTACTTCATGGCCCACATCAGTAGGTTGAATGTTGGTGATCTCTGTAACACCTCAAAGACCTGACATAGCGAGGAGAGCAAGGCCTTGCCTGGTGGCAACAAGAGATTAGGAGGAGCCTCTGAGAGATAGGGAAGACAGATAATTCTTGGGATAATAGACACCCTGCCTTGTGAAAATCTGCAAATTGTTTAATGTGAACCTAAAACAGGCAATGCCAGAATTTAAGCAATGTACTGCCTTTATGACTCTTCGGATGTGATCTCATCAAAAAAAAAATCGGAGTCCATTCTGGGTGAGATTAGCAGGGTCATTCACGCCACTTGTAGAAACAGGAAGAGCCCTGCTATCTACTGGCACTTTTGTTGCTCTTCTGTGGGGAACGTCCCCGACCACCTCCACCATCCCCTCGCCATGCCCTACCCCTCCTCACCAGCCCCCCATCCCCGACACGGAGTGCTCCACAGTGAAACAAGAGCTCTTGCGACCCTTCAACATGACTTCCTGACCGTCTTAATGACACAGCTGTTGCAGAGTCCTCGAGCTCCTCACACCCCACTACATACCGGCAGGGTAACCCCAGCCCCAATCCCTAGCCCTTGCCAGCCTGTCAGTGCCAGGGTGGCAGCTAGGTGGCAGTGCCAGCACACCGTAGCGATATTGGTCACTTTTTGTACCCTCTCTCTCTCCCTTAGCAACCAGGGCTCCCTATCCCAGATTTTCAATACCACAACTGAACCTTGCCATCGCTAATTCTGCCTGGCGGAGACAGAGCATTGTGGGAGGCCCGGTGAATGCTGGGCCGGACCCATTGATAATATGCCAACAGCCTTTACGGCACAATTTGCATGCCCACGCTGCTGTCGAGGCACTCGGGAGCATGGTCTTCTGTTGGGCGCCTCGGCCACGCGTGATTCTCCGCCCGATCACGTTTCATGATTCTGGCATCGCTGGACAGAGTCAGAGGAAATGGGTGAGATTCTTAATGAGTACTTTGCATCGGTATTCACCAAGGAGAGGGATATGACGGATGTTGAGGCTAGGGATGGATGTTTAAACACTCTAAGTCAAGTCGGCATAAGGAAGGGGGAAGTTTTGGGTATTCTGAAAGGCATTAAGGTGGACATGTCCCCAGGTCCAGATGGGATTTATCCCAGGTTACTGAGGGAAGCGAGGGACGAATTAGTTGCAGCCTTAACAGATATTTTTGCAGCATCCTTGAGCACGAATGAGGTCCCGGAGGACTGGAGAATTGCTAATGTTGTCCCTTTGTTTAAGAAGGGTAGCCGGGATAATCCAGGGAATTATAGACCTGTGAGTTTGACGTCAGTGGTGGGCAAACTGTTGGAGAAGATACTGAGGGAAAGGATCTATTCACATTTGGAAGAAAATAGACGTATCAGTGATTGGCAGCATGGTTTTGTGCAGGGAAGGTCATGTCTTACAAACCTTTAGAATTCTTTGAGGAAGTGACAATGTTAATTGATCAGCGAAGGCTGTAGATGTCATATACATGGACTTCAGTAAGGCGTTTGATAAAGTTTCCCATGGCAGGTTGATGGAAAAAGTGAACTTGTATGGGGTTCAGGGTGTACTAGCTACATGGATAAAGAACTGGCTGGGCAACAGGAGACAGAGAGTAGTGGTGGAAGGGAGTGTCTCAAAATGGAGAACGGTGACTAGTGGTGTTCCACAGGGATCCGTGCTCGGACCACTGTTGTTTGTGATATACATAAATGATCTGGACGAAGGTATAGGTGGTCTGATTAGCAAGTTTGCAGATGATACTAAGATTGGTGGAGTTGCAGATAGTGAGGAGGACTGTCAGAGAATACAGCAAAATATAGATAGATTGGAGAGCTGGGCAGAGAAATGGCAGATGGAGTTCAATCCAGGCAAATGCGAGGTGATGCATTTTGGAAGATCTAATTCAAGAGCGGACTATGCAGTCAATGGAAGAGTCCTGGGGAAAATTGATGTACAGAGAGATCTGGGAGTTCAGGTCCATTGCACCCTGAAGGTGGCAACGCAGGTCGATAGAGTGGTCAAGAAGGCATACAGCATGCTTGCCTTCATCGGACGGGGTATTGAGTACAAGAGTCGGCAGGTCATGTTACAGTTGTATAGGATTTTGGTTAGGCCACATTTGGAATACTGCATGCAGTTTTGGTCGCCACATTACCAGAAGGATGTGGATGCTTTAGAGAGGGTGCAGAGGAGGTTCACCAGGATGTTGCCTGGTATGGAGCGTGCTGGCTATGAAAAAAGGTTGTGTAGATTAGGATTGTTTTCATTGGAAAGACGGAGGTTTAGGGGGGACCTGATTGAGGTCTACAAAATTATGAGCGGTATGGACAGGGTGGATAGCAACAAGCTTTTTCCAAGAGTGGGGGTGTCAATTACAAGGGGGTCACGATTTCAAGGTGAGAGGGGGAAAGTTTAAGGGAGATGTGCATGGAAAGTGTTTTACACAGAGGGTGGTGGGTGCCTGGAACGCTTTGCCAGCGGAGGTGGTAGAGGCGGGCACGATAGCATCATTTAAGATGCATCTGGACAGATATATGAACAGGTGGGGAACAGAGGGAAGTAGATCCTTGGAAAATAGAAGACAGGTTTGGATAAAGGATCTGGATCGGCGCAGGCTGGGAGGGCCGAAGGGCCTGTTCCTGTGCTGTAATTTTCTTTGTTCTTTGTTCTTTGTAATCCCACCCAATGTGTTATCTTTAGACTTGACTATTCTAATATCCTCCCAGCTAGCCACCCATCCACCACCCACCATTATTTTGAAATTATCCAATATTCTACCACCTTTTTACTAAGTTCCCTTAGCATCATGTTCTATTCACCCCATCAGTCTCGTGCTCAATGTCCTCCATGAACTCCGAGACCAGTAATACCTCAGTTTAAATCCTTGATTTTTACATAATGTGTGCATGGGATATGAGTGTCCCTGGCTAAGCCAGCATTTTTATTACATATCTCTAATTTCCCTTGAGAAGGAGATGGTGAGCCACCTTGTTGAAACGCTGCAGTCCATGATATGTACGTACACCCAATGTGCTGTTAGTGAGAGAATTCCAGGATTTGACCCAGCAACAATGGAGGAATGGGGATATAGTTCCAAGTCAGGATGGCTTTTCGGGGAACATCTGGGTGGTGCTGTTCCCATGCATCATTATTACTAATCCACCCATCCAAGCTAGAGTCAAATCCTTCAGGAGAGGATAGGGGGATGGGTGGGAACATTGTCACAAATAAATATCTGAGTATAATAATAATAATTTTTAATAATAATCTTTATTGTCACAAGTTACATTAAGACATAAATTAACACTGCAATGATGTTACCGGGAAAAGCCCCTAGTTGCCACATTCCGGCGCCTATTCGGGTACACAGAGGGAGAATTCAGAATGTCCAAATTACCTAATAACATGACTTTCGGGACTTGTCTGAGGCAACCAAAGCACCCGGAGGAAACCCACGCAGGCACAGGGAGAACGTGCAGACACCGCACAGTAAGTGACCCAAGCCGGTAATCGAACCTGGGACCCTGGAGCTGTGAAGCAACAGTGCTAACCATTGTGCTACCGTGCTGCCCCATGGGGCTTCATGGGATTGGCTGAGAGCAGCTCCCTAACAAAAGAGGAAGGGGGTATAAAATAAAATCAGTTGAACCAGCTTGGAAATTTTTCACTTTCTCGCCAACAAGTTCTGGATAGCTGTTCACCCCACTAACATACATAGTCATGATTTCCTCGGCTTAATCGATAACAGATTAATTTCTGCTTGAGTTAATTGCATTTGTATCGCCGGCACTGAATGTTCTTTATATGGAATCAGCACAGTGACATTGTCCTCAGATTGGCACTAATTATTCACACTGTCCTAAAATGACAAGTCAAACTATTTATTGATGAGCTATTCAAATGTTGATATACAAGACATTAGCTTGCTTGGAGAAAGAGCACTTGGTAATGAATATTTAACACACCATCAAAGAGTTTGGTCACATTGGGTCAACTGTTCATTTCCTTTGGTCTCTGAAAACTAATTTCTACTGCAGTCAACTATAAGTAAGTGCCCAACATGCATTTTCTCATTTATTTGTCATTGGATTATCATAAATCAAAGCACTTCCTGCTTGAAATTAATTTACGAGTGCTTTTTTAAAATTTGCAGCATTTTATTAGGATTTCTATACGCAATGTTCAGCCCACTGCTTTTATATTTGTTTAATATTTATCATTTATCATTTATAAGCAGTTTTTTCTGCTTAATTTCAGACCAAGAGTAAGAACAAAATAATTTCTGATTCTGTGTCTAAACCTGAGGGGGAAGCGACATTGCCACTTTTCTTTGCCTCGAAAAGAGAATGTGAATCAACTACAAACCAATATAAAAAGTGACAAAATCGCTTGACATTAACCTGAGTGTTTGGTTCAAATCTGACGCTTGACTGTAGCGACACCCTCCAGAGGAGCTGTGTCATATCGAATCGGCAGTGTAAATCTGCTCTTGTTCAACTGTGTTGTTCTGAAACTAATCAATTGTGCAATGGCTTGTTTTCAACCATGCAAAGTGCACACCTATTACAATAATCTTTATTATTGTCACAAGGAGGCTTACATTAACACTGCAATGAAGTTACTGTGAAAAGCCCCAAGACGCCACATTCCGGCACCTGTTCTGGTACACAGACGGAGAATTCAGAATGTCCAATTCACCTAACAAGCAAGTCTTTCAGGACTTTTGGGAGGAAACCGGAGCACCCGGGGGAAACCCACGCAGACACGGGGAGAACGTGCAGACTCTGCACAGACAGTGACCCAGCTGTGAATCGAACATAGAACGTACAGTGCAGAAGGAGGCAATTCGGCCCATCGAGTCTACACCGATCCACTTAAGTCCTCAGTTCCACCCTATCCCCACTAAGGGGCAATTTAGCATGGCAAATCCACCTAACCTCCACGTCTTTGGACTGTTGGAGGGAAACGGAGCACCCGGAGGAAACCCACGCAGACACAGGGAGAACGTGCAGACTCCGCACAGACAGTGACCCAGCGGGGAATCGAACCTGGGACCCTGACGCTGTGAAGTCACAGTGCTAACCATGCTACCTTGCTGCTTGTGGGACCCTGGAGCTGTGAAGCAACAGTGCTACCCAATGTGCTACCATGCCGCTGTAAACCGTATAATATGTCATCTATTCCAGCGGTGGAGGTATTCCGGTGTCACCAATGTCTATGGCGTTTTGCGTTGTTCACCCGTCACGCCGCAGGGGACACCTCCATTGGGGGAGGGGGGTTAGTTTTCAGCAGAACTGGAAGATCTCGCTGGAAATGCCCACACTGTACCTTATTTCGGTTAGTGTCCTGTGAATTTTACAGGACCCATATTGGATGCTGGCATACCACAGCACATTAATCAGCACATTCCCGAACTTGCTCAGCTATAGGAAGTGCTAATAAGCAGGAATGACTTCCTAACAGGGCTATTTAAAGAGACAAAAGCAAACTGCTGCAGATGCTGGAGACCTGAAACCATAGAATCTTAGAATTTACAGTGCAGAAGAAGGCCATTCGGCCCATCAAGTCTGCACCAGCCCTTGGAAAGAGCATACTACTTAAGTCCACACCTCCACCCTATACCTGTGACCCAGTAACCCTACCTATCCTTTTTGGACACTAAGGGCAATTGATCATGGCCAATCCACCTAACCTGCACATCTTTGGACTGTGGGAGGAAACCCGAGCTCCTGGAGGAAACCCACGCAGGCACGGAGAGAAACTGCAAACTCCACACAGACAGTCACCCGAGACTGTATTGAACCCGGGACCCTGGAACTGTGAGGCAGCAGTGCTAACCACTGTCACCAGGCTGAAATAAAACCAGAAACTGATGGGAAACCTCATCACCTGTTGTTATCACAACTTGAGACTCAAACCATGCTTTCAGCTGCCAGAGTGCTGAAAGGAAGCTCAGGAAGGAGCGCTTCTCCTGATTCACCACTCCAGTCACCAATGCAGCATTAGCCCCATGATCCCCTTGCTATCACCTGCCAATCACCATTTTCTTCCAGTTCAGGCCAATGGTCCTTGTTCTCAATACAAAGATAAACACCAACATCAAATCCAGAACAGAAAAAATCAACCCAATGTTGTCACAGTGCAGCAGCATTGACAAAATAACAAACATAAATCACCCTTGTGCGAGTTCTTCATGCCTATCTGGAGTGTTACTTTTCCTTTTCTAATATTCCTGGAAAGTGTTTCCCCCATGGCTACAGTTTGGTGAAAGCTTTGCAAAACACACTATTGGGTCAGAGTGCCTGACTAATCTTATTGAATTTTTTAAAGAGGTGACTGAGGTAGTGCACAGTGGAATGTCTATGGCTGTCATTTATACAGACTTCCAAAAGGCATTTGACAAAGTACCGCACAAGAGACTGTTAACTAAAGTGGAAACCCATGGAGTTGATGGAAAATTATTGACATGGTAAGAAAATTGGTTGAGTGGCAGGCATCAGAGAGGGAGGTAATGGGTAATTACTCTAATTGGCCAAAGGTGACTAGCGGTGTACCACAGGGATCTGTGTTGGGGCCTCAATTAATCAAACTATTCATTAATGACTTGGATAACGGCATAGAAAGTCCTTTGTCCAAATGTGCAGATGATACAAAGTTAGGTGACATTGAAGATTGCCTAGAAGATAGCATAAAATTGAAAGTAGATATTGACAGATCAGGTGAATGGGCACAATTGTGGCTGCTGGAATTCAATGTAAGAAAGTGTGAGGTTATCCATTTTGGACCAAAGAATGATAGAGCAGAGTACATTTTAAACGGTAAGAGGTCAGATGCAGTGGATGTCAAAGAAAATTGGGGGTTCAGTTGCATAGTCCTTAAAATGTCAGGAACAAGTGCAGAAAATAATAAAAATGACTAATGGAATGCTAGCTTTTATATCTAGAGGACTGGAATATAAATATACAGGGGCACCACACCTTAAGAAGGATATTTTGGTCTTGGAGGGAGTGCAACATAGGTTTACAAAAATAATACTTGGATTAAAGGGGCTGAGTTACAAGGAGAGATTACTCAAATTAGAACTGTTTTTGTGAGAATTTAGAAGGTTAAGGGGTGATCTGATCAAAGTATTCAAGATATTAACAGGGAAAGACACAGTAGATAAAGATAAGCTATTTCCACTGGTTGGAGATTCTAAAACTAGGGGGCATGGTCTAAAAATTAGGGCTAGAATGTTTAGGAGAGATGTTGGGAAGAACCTCTTCACTCAAAGGGTGGTAGAGGTTTGGAACTCTCTCCCACAAACAGCAGTTGAAGCTAAATCAGTGGTTAATTTCAAATCTGAGATAGATCGATTGTTGTGAAGCAAAGATATTAAAGGATGTGGGCCAAAGGTCGGTATATGCAGTTAGGTCACAGATCAGCCATGATCTCATTGAATGATGGGACAGGCTCGAGTGGCTGAATGCCCTATTCCTGTTCTTATATTCCAATGAAGAGACTATTCCCTTGAGGTTATTCTGCATTCAATTGCATGACGACTGCTTTGTATTTTAACTCCCAGCTACATTTCACCAAGTGGGTATATTGTGGGGGGCTGCGGAGGATTGCCCTGATAAACTCCAGACCTTGAAGACCAGACTGCAGACTGCACTACCTTGGCACAGAGCCAGCCAGTCTCTGCCGCATGACACTAATGAGGCCACCAGCGGAGCGGTTGCCAGGGGAGCAAGTGAGCTTTCCTCCGGAAAGAAGACAGCATGCAGCTCTCTTACTGAGCTAAGGCTTTTCTCCTTGGTTGCATGCTTATGTGGATGTGAGGCAGTGCTCTGGAAATTCCGGCCAATACCGGTACCCAAAGTCAAGATGGAAGCTAACTGAACATGCCGGGCAGCTGTGAGAGCTGTTGGCAGAGATTCCGTGATAGGAAGAAGCACTGCCATGTTAATGGCACTGTCTGCTCAATCCATTTTGGTATCCGTGCACTACATGAAGCCATAAGAAAAGCAGGACCTGGATTTCTCCAAAGTGTGCAGCATTCTGTGCAAAAATCATTGACAGCTATCCAGTGCACCACCCAATGCACTGCAGCAGGACTATAATGCAATTTCACCCTCTGGCAATACAAGCCAAGACACAGAAAGTGTGATGGCTTCCTCTTTCAGTTTCAAGAAACTGATTTGGAGTAATGAGTAAAGAAGCAGTGTCTTTAATGACAAAATATCTCAGATGAACATGAAATGAAAAGCTTGAGTTTTTAATCATTTGCATGGTAGCACAGTGGTTAGCACTGATGGTTCACAGTGCCAGGGTCCCAGGTTCGATTCAGGTCACTTGTGCGGAGTCTGCGCGTTCTCCCTGTGTCTTGAACATTCTGAATTCTCCCTCTGTGTACCCGAACAGGCGCCGGAATGTGGCGACTAGGGGATTTTCACAGTAACTTCACTGTAGTGTTAATGTAAGCCTAGTGGGAAACTAATAAAGATTATTATAGCACACACATTGATGAGTACCGTTGTCTGATAATTATATCAGTTCTTTGTCATGTTTTTTGAAATTTATTTAGTGGCATTATTATATTAGTTTATAATTGGACAAACATACACTTACCATATAACATTGCTAAAATTATTATAGATAACAGATGTAGCCATTGGTAGTAAAAGCGACAGTTAGATTAGACGTTGCAGCTGGGCAGAGATCCTACTGTACTTCTGTATTTTATAAAGTCTTTTAAAACCATATTATGCTTAGCTGTAAGTTCATTGCACATACAGCAGATCAACATGCAAAAGACACACGCCCTAACAGTTTTTCAATCGTGAAGAATAAATAGCAGCACAGGATATTTAAAGGAAGTCAACATACCATTAAGAGCACTATCATTCTTTACCCAGACTGACACCACTTACTTCTGCTTTGTGTCAATGCACTCATTCTGTAAAGCACTTTGGGGGTGCAGCTGCTAGTTTTACTGCTCCATTTGACTGGCACTGCAGCTATTATCACATCATTTAAACAAAATGGTGAATGCTGGTTCTTCGTTGACATAATGATATTCTGTGTCCATCAGGCGCACTGACGTTAAAGGAGCCAGCACCAGCACGATGAAATATCTTGGGCGGGATTCTCCCCTACTCGGCGGGGCGGGGGGCCCCGGCGGGATGGAGTGGCGTGAACCACTCCGGCGCGGGCCGCCCCAATGGTGCGGATTTCTACGCACATTTAGGGGTCAAACCCTCACCTTGAGGGGCTAGGCCCGCGCCGGAGTGGTTGGTGTGCCGCCGGCCGGCGGGAAAGGCCTTTGGCGCCATGGCAGCCGGGGCCGAAGGGACTGCGCCGGTCGGTGGAAGTCCGCACATGCGCGGGGGCATCAGCGGCTGCTGACGTCATCTCCGCGCATGCGCAGGGGGGGTGTCACTTTGGCATCGGCCATCGCGGAGGCTATGGCTGAGGCGGAAGGAAAAGAGTGCCCCACAGCACAGGCTCGCCCACGGATCGGTGGGCCCCGATCGCGGGCCAGGCCACTGTGGGGGCAACCCCCGGGGCCAGATTGCCCTGGAGTCCCCCAGGACCCCGAAGCCCACCCGCACTGCCAGTCCGGCAGTAAGGTAGGTGGTTTGATTCACACAGGCGGGTCTGGCATTACAACAGCGGGATTTCGGCCCATCGCGGGCTGGAGAATTGGCGGGGGGTGGGGGTGGGGGGCCCGCCGACCAGCTCTGTGCGATTCCCGACCCCGCTGAATTTTCGGTGCCGGAGAATTCGACGGGGGCGGGATTCACGCCGCCCCCCAGCGATTCTCCGTCCCGGCGGGGGGGTCGGTGAATCCCGCCCCTGATGAGGCATTCTATACACTGAAGAGAATGCCTTGTATACTGATAAGGACCTTATTGTAGAGTTAGTTAATTGTGTCTGCCACAGCACTGGTATTTTATAGACTAGTTTTATGAGACATTCAACTCCAGATAGAAACCATTTTAGTGCTCAGTCAGGAAAGGATTGGTTCCAACAGTGTGACACCCAAAATGGAGCTTCTCTTGAAGGTTTTTCACAATTTCAGCACACTCACAAGGTAGCAACATGCCTCCTTCAAGCAACTTGGAGTTACATGGCTTAATTTAGTATGGACTTATTATTAATATTTCATGGAATGCCAAAGTAAGAGAGCTCCAACCAGAACAACCAATTCACAAAAGTGAAAACAATTATCCAAACAATGTACCGTTATCTGCACTAAAATTAAAACTTACAAGTGAGAAAACCAATCTGTGCTAAATACAAAATGTTCCATCACAATTGAAAGAATTTGCATATCGGTTTTGAACAACATTTTAACTCTGTTTCTCTTCACAGATGCTGTCAGACCAGCTATTAATTTCCCAGAATTTTCAGATTTTATTACAAAAATGCATTTGTGGGTGACTGTACAAGAAGGAGGTTTTGTGCACTTCAGGATTAGTGTTAAGAGAATTTAGTGTTATGAAGGCAGGCATAGCACAGCAAGAGACTGAAAACAACTACAGAGACTTGACCTCAAAATCTTTATTGAGACTTCTGAGAGCAGTGGGGGGTGTTGATTCTGGGCTGGATTCAACTTTTTTTGAGGCTAAGTACCGACGCCGGCGTGGGAACTGTGGCATTTTACGACACCAAATTTGGCACTGAACCCTACGACCGGTGAGAGGCGAGCAGTCGCACCGGGTAACATTTCCAGCTCCCATGACAAAAACGGCTGGGTAATGGCTGGGTCCGTAGCCGCGCATGCGCACAGCGACGACATGCAGCGGTCATGCCGTTAAACATGGGGCTGGCTGTGCGCGGACTCGACCTGCCAAATACTGGCCACCCCCCACCAATCACCCCAGTCCTCGCGGAAGCCCCCTCCGGCCAGCAACATGACTCCAGGTCGACTGTGGCGGCGCTGCACACAGTCCACAGCCCACGCCAGGTTCCCAACTGCTGAGACCACACGTCCCCCGTGAGGTGGGGTACTCGACCCATCGGTGGCGGAGCATCGGGCGAAAGCCTTCAGGTGACGCGCCAACGCCATTCCAATGGCATGCGGCGCATGATGTGATGATGCCATTTCGGAGGGACAGAGGACAAAAAACCAGCGGCAAACTGCCGCTGCCCCTGATTTGGGCATCGGAAGTGGTTCTCCGCCCGATTGCCGATTATGATATCGGCATTGGGCAACAGTGAATTCCGCCCGCTGTCTTTTAGATAAGATGTTGAGGTCCTGTTGGTCCTCTTTGTGACCTAAACAACCCCATAGTACCAAGCTGGGTACGAACAAACTCAGTGGTGATTCCCTCAAGTGACTCTAATTTCTCAGGCTTCCGTGAAGAATTTGGACTTGGGAGGGGGACCGCTGGTTCCTTTTGGAGTCGTACCTTTCAGTTCGATGTTGCGAGTGCAGTCAGCACTTCAAGAGACGAAAGGGCTAAACTGTAAAATTATCCCCATGAAACGATAATGAAGTGGTGCCTATTGAAATCACAATGATCTCAATGAAAATCCACAAAGCTCTCTAATTGGGTGATTTTATTAACACTGAGCTAAACAAAATTCTCACCACATCTGTCCCACAATTTCACTGGAGGTATTACAGTGTCCTTGGATCATCTCCAGGTACTCACTCCCATAGACTAGAATGGAAAGTCAAATAGGACATTCTTGGCTACCCCCAAAAGGACCAGCAATGTAGGTAACTGTCTATTGACTGGGACATAATGAAGATTGAGAAACATAGTGGGAGAGGAAGTGAATTTTAAGAAGTATAATACAATAAGAGACTTAACAAAACTCATTTTTGATAACCACAGATACTATAATTCTGAGTTTTAAACAACCCATCAGAACATAGGAATTGGCTATTCAGTTCCTCAAGCCTATTCCTGCATTCGGTTAGATCATGGATGATTTGCATTTTAACTCCGTACCCTGCTTTAGTTCCCTAATGGCCCAGTACACTTATCTCACAAAGCCGGTTCGCTCAGTTGGCTTGGCGGTGTGATGCGGAGCGACACCAACTGCGAGGGTTAATTTCTGTACTGGCTGAGGGTTCTCAACCTTGCCCCTCGTCTGAGGTGTGGTGACACTCAGGTCAAATCACCACCAGTCAGCACTCTCTCAAAAAAGGGGAGAGCAGCCTATGGTTCTTGGGTTCGAAGACAACTTCCATTTTATCAATCATGCTTTTGAAATTTTCAATAAACATGGCCTCAATTGCTTTTAGCTGAGAAGAGTTCCAGATTTCCACTATTGTTTCGGTATGAAGAATTGCATCCTGACATCAGGCAGGATTCTCGGGCCTCCCAGCCACGTGTTCCTTGGCTGCGGGATGTGGTGCGCCATTCTCTCATCCCACCGCTGTCAATGGGAATTCCCATTGAAGCTACCCCATGCTGCCTGAAAATCTGTGGACGAGGGTACACTGCCAGCAGAGAATCCGGCTGCCAGCGAATGATCGGAGAATTCCGGCCGCCATCACTAAACTGCCTCGTTGTGATCACAAGGTAACTCCCCCATTATTTTGGATTTCCCCACTAGAGAACATAGAACATACAGTGCAGGAGGCCATTCGGCCCATCGAGTCTGCGCCGACCCACTTAAGCCCTCACTTCCTCCCTATCCCCGTAACCCAATAACCCCTTCTAACCTTTTTTGGTCACTAAGGGCAATTTATCATGGCCAATCCACCTAACCTGCACGTCTTTGGACTGTGGGAGGAAACCGGAGCATCCGGAGGAAACCCACGCAGACACGGGGAGAACGTGCAGACTCCGCACAGACAGTGACCCAGCAGGGAATCGAACATGGGACCCTGGCGCTGTGAAGCCACAGTGCTAATCACTTGTGCTACCTTGTGCTACCACTTGTGCACAGTGCTAATCACAGTGCTAATCACTTGTGCTACCATGCTGCCAATGGGGAATAGCTTCTCTCTACTCACCCCATCAACTCTTTAACATCTTAAATGCCTCAATTAGTTCAGCCCATACTCTTGTCCACTTGATTTTGTATTGTGTTTCTAGTTGGTGATTTGTAAATTTAAAATTTATATTTATAAAGTATGGCACATTTAGATTGTCTTCCCCTTAACATCCCTTTGCAATGAGAAAACAACAAGTTAATTCTGGAGTATCAGGCTTATAGTAATAGCATAATTTCTCCTTGGGAGTGCAGCAACATCAAATCACCCCTCCTGGTCCAACCTCACTCTTGTATATGATGCCTGCAGAATAAAATAAATGATCATGTCAAAGAGCAGAACACGAAGAACCTGCATGTATTACGGGTGATCATGTCCCTAAGCATTTTGCAACAAATGAATTACTTTTGATGTGTGGTCACCTCTATGCAAGAAGAATGATCAACCTTATGATTCAAGCTGTACTTAAATAGGTTTGCAATCGGTACACCTATCTATGGTTGCATTATTCTTGAACGAACATAAATTTTAACCTTTCCCTCCTGTGTGCACCTCTCATAACATTATCCTGAATGTTGAACTGTTGTAAAATCAAAAACAACTTTCCATTAATGAAACTCTTATTTAATATGTCTTCATTTATATGCACTACACAAACAGGGAACAATGGGACACAGAGATCATTCTGCTCATAAAATTTTCACAATCCATTTGTCACTTCATTACTTCCATAATGAGAACTCTGCACTTGAGATAAAACATCATTTCTTCACCATTCCCATTGCACAACTTCTCATCTGTCAGAAGAATGGTTTATTGGTGTTGTTTAACTCTTCATGTTTATCGATCCCGTCTGTTATATTATTTAATAACCACTGGATTTCACTCTGGGATACACTGCTTATCTTATACTATTCTGCAACGAGCATTGCACTGCAGGAGATACAAACTCTTCTCCAAAAACAACTGCAATGGGGATCCAGTAGAGACATGCAAGCAACCTTCCTTTGATCACACAAACTAAAAAGATACACAACTATGGATGGTAACATAGTACAGTGGAATTTCGGCCTACCAGGTCAATATTTCTGGCATTTATACAGCAGTGAATTGGATTTGCTATCAGGCTCCTGTTCTCAAAGAATGTCTGACAACTAGAACACAATTTAAAGGCTTGGATGCTTTGTGGAAGGGATGCTTAGTTTAAATGAATGGTGGATCCTTAAATGAGCCTTGCTTGCGAGTGTGCACACTGTGCATTGGACAGAGAGCAGCAGCAGGCACATGTTAGCTACCAGATTGCTGTACCTGATCTTAACTGGGAGTTTGACTTGAGATTAGCCTCTTTGTTCTTTGACCCAGAAGACAGTTCAATTAAGTCCTCATCCAGAGAATTGAACATAATCAAAGCACACACTTCAGCAAAGTAATAAAATTGCTATTAGAATGGTGATTATTTTGACATATGGGGCAAGATATTTGTTTTGGGAGCAGTATCATTTTTTGGCCTCAGCCCTGAACAGGGTGCTGCTTTCAGGCAGGCAGCTAGCCCAACCTTAACTTTGCCTCCTAAAAATGGCCTCCTAAAAGTGGCAGGACTGTGCCATCAAATTTGCACACCGCCACTGGTGGGAACTTCCAGGCCAGTTTGCTTCTCTTCTCGTCGATGGTGAGCTTTCAAATTTCTCCCCGTGTATTGCAGCACAACATTTGCTGGGTGCGATTTAACGGCCTTGTCGAGCCTGGTGAGAATCCATGTGAGCCAGTCTGATCGTGGTAGAGGCCCTAATTTGCGATAGAACCGGCTCGCTCCCATTGGCAGATTCCGGAACTTGCCGAGACACAATGAGAACCCACTCATCAACACTTAAGGTCAATCTCCATCTCATTAACGACATGGCCGCTGTATCGAACAGCCTCCTGGGATCGAAGTGGCTTGCCAGCGAGAGGTCACATGAGCGACAACTAGTGCTCTTTTTTCAAAATGGGAAGGAAGTGCTGTGGCTGCACAGAGGGTCGGAGAAGGTGAGTAGCCACCTCCGTGTTCGAGCATGTGGCCCAGGGGCACAGTAGCTGCTGCCCCAGTGCTCGCGGAGGGGGTGGGAGAGAGGAGAGCCCTCAAGTGGGTTGGGGCTGGTCGAGGGACAGAGCAACACTAGCCAGGGGCAGCACTTTGGCCAGGGGGGACAGCTCAGCCCCTGTGAGTCGTCCCGTCCCCCACACGTAAATGTGTGCACCCATAACAGGGGCAACTACAGCTGCTGCCGCCAAATGTCACCGGCAGGGGTCTAGGGTCCAGGGGACCCTGCTAGTCGGGAGGGAGGCAGAAATGCAGAGTCACGTCCCCCAGCACAATGGACTCGGTGGATTGTGGGATGAGCAAGGGTGTGGGGTGGAGGGCACGAGGGGTGTTGAGGGTCCTGTGGTGGGAGCCCTAGCTGATTGCCAGAGTCTCCTCTTCTCCAATCCGCACAGATATCATGATAGCGTTATCAGTTATCGACCCCACAACAGCTGCCCTCAAGGCGTGAAGGTAGTCCAATGCTGGAGAAGGCAGCAGGAGTCTCGGTGCATGCTCGAGGCAGCAGCCCATGTGCAGCCCCATACCCAGCAGACCCAGTCGCACATCAGGCCAGGGGGAGACCCAGCAGGGGATGCTGGCCATGGCCCAAGATGTACAGGCATCACTGATCCTTCGAAGAGATGTTCGGAGAGCAAGTGCCGCAGGAGATTACGCCTCAACAAGGAGACTGTGCGGCACCTGGGCTGGGCAACATCCTTGCGGATTTAGCACCAGGTAGAGGAGATGGTCACCCACCCCCTGTGGCTGTGAAGGTCAGCACAGCCCTGACCTTTTATGCTCCGGGTTCATTCCAGGGCTCGAGCGGGGACTTGTGCGGCATTTCCCAAGCCACAGCCCACAAGTGCATCTGTGATGTCTCGGATTGCCTGCTTCTGCTCCTAATTCCTATGTTCCTATGTTATTTCATTGCTCTCACAATGGTACATTAAGACTGAGAGATGAGAAAGCGGAAAATCCAATAGTGATCCTGTTCTATGGATAAAATGTTGAACCAAATCTCTATAAACCTGGTCACATGAATAGAAAATAACCTATGGCATTAATTAAAGAGCACGAGAGTTCTTGCAGAGTCCTGGCTAACATGTTATTCTTAACAAACACAAAACAAAAGCTGGTTAACCAGTCATTTAACATCTTTGCTGTAAGTAAATTGTCTGCAATGGCCTACAAAATAACATTTTAAAATTAATTAATTGAAGCTGTGAGATGGAATTATATTAATTGTTATTTACAGCAATGGGTACTTGCCAACACATTGACAGCTCGGTAATGCCTCCTCATGCATTATGAGAGGCAAGAGACAGGCCACCTAACCATCAGACCAAAGAATGGTGGCTAGCTAAGGGAGGGGTAAGGATGAAATGTAAAAGAGCTTTCAATAATATGGATAATATTGAATGAATAGAAACAGCAAGTGAATAGATACACAACACATCATCCTTCATTTGTCATTTTTAGTGAGGAGGTAGATGTAATAATATGTATATCGGTATACCAGTGAAGGGTTAATTATTACATTTCAGTGCAATTCAAACACTAGAGGGCACCACTAGTTCCCAGTATAAATATCAGATTACAGGGATTCTTGGGTAGTTCAGTGTTAGCAGAGGAATTTATCACAGATCTAGGAATAGTTTAGGTTAGAGAAAGAAGTAGCACAAGTACATCATTAGTTAATATTAGATTATAGATTACTGTATTAATAGTTATAGCTCTGTAGAGTGTGCAAACTCTATTTAATTTAATCGTCATTCAATAAATTAGTTTTGCTTCAATCTTAAGATTGCTGGTTTCTTTATCATCCACTCATCAAACCATTCTGGATCTCAAAACTAAAGAATAATGACATATTACATCAAAGTGTAATATAACAGTAGAATATGAAAAAATGTAATCTATTTAAGACATGACTACATTTTTTCACTAACAGTTATGAAATGGAGGATGACTTTGCTCCTTCACCTTCATGGATGGAGTTCATAACACTATTTAGGCTTGAGGATTTTGGATCATGGATGGAGTTCATAACACTATTTCGGGATATGGACACCGGAAGTGTAGAAGATTTTAGTTTAGATGGGCAGCATGGTCGGTGCAGGCTTGGAGGGTCGAAGGGCCTGTTCCTGTGCTGTACTTTTCTTTGTTCTGTGTTTATTTTGTAGACAATTTAGTTATTGGAAGATTTAAAATAGCTGTTGAGATGCACACAAAAAGGAGTATTTAGATATTTCACAATGATATCTATTCTTAAATTAGAGAACAACATTGAACCAAAGAGTGCATAGCAGGTGTGATCACAAGATTAACATTAAAGTTAGTGAGTTAATTAGTCTCTGATCATTCCTCACTGCTTTGTCATCCATAAATCTTGTTTTATCCGTGACTTGTCGTGATTTATCCATTCTTCCCATTGGTACTGAAAATAATTTTTAAAAACACATTTTAGGATGAATTGCCTTTTTGCAGAGGTGAACAAATTTTTTGCAGTAAGCAGTTAAATGATTATCAAGTTAAAAAGGGAAAAGTCACAGGAAGCGTGCAAGTTTGAACTTGATTTTCAGCATCAGCCTTGAGTGTATATGACCGTACATTCTGATAGCAGTGTAACACATTACTTTAACAGTCTCAGGTAAGTGAGAGAAATTACCAACTTCCAAGAGTGCGAACAGGAATTATTGAACTTTCCATTGGATTAATGCAGCAACATTTTTTCTGCATA
The DNA here is from genome assembly GCF_047496885.1 of Scyliorhinus torazame. Taxonomy (NCBI): domain Eukaryota; kingdom Metazoa; phylum Chordata; class Chondrichthyes; order Carcharhiniformes; family Scyliorhinidae; genus Scyliorhinus; species Scyliorhinus torazame. The sequence goes on along the minus strand of NC_092715.1, from coordinate 43,474,882 downwards.
ACCCGATTACAGTGTGCGGCTGTATAATAGGATCAGCAACAACACACACTGCCCAGAAAAGGTGCAAATGTAAGTGCTGGTTGTGATTGTACAATATAAAAAGTATTTGAAAACAAATGCTTGCAACTCTATCTACAAGTTTGCTGACGACACAATCGTAGTGGGTCGGATGTCGAACAACGGTGAGTCAGAGTGCCGAGTGGAGTGGTGTAACGACAACAATCTCTCCCTCAGTGTCAGCAAAACTAAAGAGCTGGTCATTGACTTCAGGAAGCAAAGTATCAAACCCTCCTGTCTGCATCAATGGGGCCAAGGTGGAGATGGCTGACAGCTTCAAATTCCACATCACCAGCAATCTGCCCTGGTCCACCCATGTCGCCGCTGTGACCAAGAAAGCACAGCAGCGCCTATTCTTCCTCAGGAAACTAAGGAAATTCAGCATGTCCACATTGACTCTTATCAACTTTTACAGGTGCGCCATAGAAAGTATCCTATCTGGCTGCTTCACAGCCTGGTATGGCAACAGCTCGGCCCAAGACCGTAAGAAACTACAGAGAGTCATGAGCACTGCCCAATCCATCGCATGAACCCGCCTCCCATCCATTGACTCTGTCTACACCTCCCGCTGCCTTGGGAAAGCGAGCTGCATAATAAAAGACCCGTTCCACCCGGCTTACTCAGTCCTCCAACTTTTTCCATCAGGCAGGAGATACAAAAGTCTGAGAACACACACTAACAGATCTAAAAAGAGCTTATTCTCTGCTGTAACCAGACTTCCAAACGACCCTCTTATGGACTGATCTGATCTCTCCACATATCTTCTCTTCTGAGTAGTACTACACCCGAAGCCTGTGTCAATGTGTTTACACTGTGTATTTTATGTTTGCCCTATTATGTATTTTCTTTTCATGTATGGAACAATGGGGGCGATTCTCCAATATGGAGCCCAAGTGTTCACGCCGCGTTTCACAATGGCGCAAACCAGGCCTGGGTACGACCGATTCTGGCCCCCATACGGTGCTGGAGCGGGTTGCTGCTCCAGCCCCCTTTCGCGGCGCGAAATTGGCACCGCGCCAACCCACGCATTCGCAGTTGGGACGCGCCAACCTGCGCATGCGCGGGGGACTTCTTTACAGCACCGGCCCCGACTCAACATGGCGTCGGTGTTCAGGGGCCGGCCGCGCCAGAAAGTAGGCCCGGGGGGGGGGGGGGGAGAGGCCGGCCCACCGTTCGGTGGGACCCGATCGTGGGCCAGACCCCATCGGAGGCCCCCCCCCCCCCCCATTCTGCCTCCCACAGGCCGCCCCCCGACCGGTCGCGCAGAGTACCCACCGGCAGCGACCTGGGGTGAACGCCGCTGGCGGGATTCTGTCGTATCGGCATGGCCGCTTGGCCCATCTGGGCCGGAGAATCGGCGGCCCCGCTGATTCCAGCGGCACGCCAAACACGCCGGCGCAAATGGCGGCGATTCTCCACACCTCGGAGAATCGCGCGCCGATGTCGGGGCGTCGTGGCGCGGTTGCGCCGATTCTCCGGCCTGGCGCGGGGCTCGGAGAATCGCCCCCTATGTTTTTCACTGTACCTCGGTGCATGTGACAATAAACAAATCAAATTGTGTGTCTGATCACAGGGCCAGCCTAGCGCATCAATCAGCTCATTCACAGAATTATTAATAAAAGCCCAGAAAAATTGGAGAACAATGGCGATCACCTTACAGTCAAAGCGAATTTACAATGAATGTACTGGCTATTATATTATTTAAAGTTTATTGACCAGAAGAAAATTCTTCTGCAGGGGATCCGCATTTTCTGAGTTTACAGTTGACATGACTACCTTACAATCCTTAATACACAAATTAAACTTTTTAAATAAAATTCCATGGTTCATACTCATTAAATAAATTATTTTTTTGTTGTAAAGTGCTATGTTTATTCTTTGAAGAGGTATCTGGTAATTATTTCAATTATACATTTTCCTTGATGATTAGTCACACTCTGTGGGTAAAATATTAACAAAGGGACAATGCAACTGGATTCCATGTGGGCGCAAATCACAAGTCGGATCTCACAAACATTTGTGGTCCCCATTCCCGACCTCCTCACGACAACCCCATGGCAATTGGCTTAATTATTTGCCTCAGGAATCACTTGAAAACTGGAAGGTTGCTGTGTGCTCATGTGTGTGTGTATGTGTGTTGTGTGTAACGTAGTGATTTGACCTTTGTTGTTATGGCAACAGCAGATGCCCACTTCTGTGCTAACATTGAGACTCCTGAGCAGCTGGATCTACTTGTGGAATGGAAATGGTTTTAGCGTTTCCTGACATCACAGCACCAATAGTAACATTAGTCAAAATCTGCCAGATGTAATACTTGGACCGAGGAAGTAATTGTGTCATTATGCTCAATACACGGGAGGTTTCTCTCTTCCTGGTGTGGCGGTATCCAGCTATATTAAAGGCTGATCAGAACTGATTTTATATTAAATCATATATTCACTCTATATTAAAAACTGATCAGAGCTAATTTTATATTAACTCATGTATTTAACCCTATATTAAAAACTAATGACTGATAAAGTCCATTATCAATGTAAACCATTACTTATAGCAATAATGTTTTTAATATATATTACAGACATTATCTTTGTAAGAATCCAGATGCAGTGAACTCATTAAGTCTTGTGGTCTTGTCTGGAAATAAGCTCTGCTAACTTGTAGAGTGGCCTTGTCACTATGGGGGCGGCTGGTTGGCAAAAGACCCTGCCAAGAAGGGAGGCAGGTGATTTTCTGGGGATAGCTACCGGAGGTATCAGCCTCATATCCTTAAGAACAGGTGCTTTGCTGGACCTCCTTAGAAACCAAGGTCTTGCCGACCAAAAGAGAGACTGTTCTTTGTCTCAAAATAACTGGGGAGTCAAACTCCCTAAGTAAGAAAAAGATATAAATGCTTAAGAAAAGCTGCGAAAGTTGGAGTTTCGCTTGGAGAGCTGTTTAGGATATTACTGGGTGTTTATTTGAGTAAGCTGCTATCTCAACTCGTAGAGTTCTGCACTTGATTGAGTGTCGAACTCCGAGACTACTAGTCGTTGTAAGTACGAAATGTTTACAGCTTAAGCAATTATATAGTTAAGGAGTTCACAGGCTAACTCATCACATATCCTGTAATTGTCAAACTGTATCATTTATCAAAATACTCGTATTACCCTTTTTTCTTTAAATAAATTGCGTATATATTTTACAATACAGATCCGTGTCTATTTTAATAAATAAGAGTGACATTCAACTAAGACTCATCATATTCTCACCCTTTGAGGCTATCTGAAGGGTAACTTGGTCATGCCTGGCTCTCAAGAATTAGAAATATTTAGTCGACGTTAAGGAAAAGATAGCATCTAAGTCACAGTCTATCCTGTACATTGAAGGTAGTAAAAGCAAGGCACATTGTGTATACTATAATGAGAACTCCCATATAGCAAGTCTTACTTTAGATATTCACAAGACCTTGTCTGGTAGCTTACAACCTCGACTAATCAGGAAGATCTTAGATAGAATACTCCTCAACTGTCACACTGGTCAGCACATGCAGCATAAAACATGTCACAGAGAGACCAATATAATGCCATAAATTACCAGCAGCAAAGTAAAAGCACCTTGGGAGTTGCAATGTTCAGATTCTTGAAAAATCCAGAAAAACCAAATGTTAGAAGTGAGGAACATCTTTGACCCTTAACATGGAACTTAGAAGCACCCAGCATTCCCAGGTTGAAAAACTGCAAATCCACCACAACTAGCCAAACAGTTCCAACTTCCTTGAATCAACTTTTCAAATCTATAACAAGTTTGAAAGCCCAGTTGTAGTGCCATGATTCCAGGCAAAGCTAATCTGGTTGGGAATTCAGAGGTTTCTCACTATATACTGAAATATTCCATTGGAATAAAAGTGATAATAAAAATACGATAACGAAAACAGCTGGTCGAACAATAGAGTTTAGCCTTAAAAAAAGAATTTAAGAATGAACACAGCAATCATAGGCCAGTGAGTTGAATCTCGGTAGTGGGAAAGTTTTCAGAAATGGTCATCTAGGACACAATTACAGTTGTTTGGACATGTGTAGATTAATTAGGGAAAACTAGCACTGATTTTTAAAAGCCAATTGTCTTTAACAAAATAGATGAGGTTTTCATGAAGTAACAGACTGGATTGATGAGGCTAATGCGATTGAAGTGGTTTATATGGAGTTCCAAGAGACGTTCAATAAAGAAGCGCAAAATAGACTTATCAACAAAGTTCAAGCCCATGGAATAAAAAGTATGGTGGCAATATGGATACAAAGTTGGCTAAGTGACAGGAAAGAGACACATGCTGTTGATGCTTTATGTCTTGCACTCATCGGGACAGATGCAATAATGCCAAATTTCAAAGGGATCAAAAATTTATACTGCATAAGAAAATGAGTGCTGATTGGCTGGTAAGTAGACTCTGATTGGTTGAGCTTTTATATGTCAGGCTTTCCGTACAGCTCATTACGCTAGCTCGAAGCTCCACATATTCATATGCATGGGCCTGCCCATTGCAGGCAAAAGCAACATGTCCCAGCATTGCACCATTTTTGAATAATCATTGAAGGTGGCAGAGCAGATTGAGTAAGTGGTCAAAAGGACATGTGAAATTCTGAAATTTATAAATAGAATGATAAAAGTAAAGTCGCCATAGTCCCAGATGACTGTGGAGTTTGCACATTCTCCCCGTGTTTGCGTGGGTTTCGCCCCCACAACCCAAAGTTGTGCAAAGTAGATGGATTGGCCATGCTAAATTGCCCCTTAATTGGAAAAAAATAATTGGGTACTCTAAATTAATTTTTTTAAATAATCATTGAGCCCAAAGCTCTTATCAGGAAAATGAGCTCAAAAAGAGTGCAGGTCAGAGAATGAACCATGATGGTGATGTACCTCTATCTGCATCCTGCACTTCATCAAATAGCTTCCTACAATGAGTACTCTGACAGCTGATTCATGGTGCAGAGTGAGGCCATCAGCATGGGTTCAATTCCTGTACCGGCTCAGGTTACTCAGGAAGGCCCTGCCTTCTCAACCTTGCCCCTTGCCTGAAGGGTGGTGATCCTCAGGTTAAACCACCCCCAGTCAGCTCTCCCCCTCAAAGGGGAAAGCAGCCTATGGTTATCTGGGACTATGGTGACTTTACTTGTTACTTTACAAGAAGTATAGGAGCAGTGAAGTGATCCTGCAAAGAAATTCTACTCACCAGACAGTTAATGTTCAACCTGAGCAGAACTTTGGTTTTCCACCACTAACACACAACAATGTAAGTTAATAAATGTTTCAGATAGTTCTTCCACCTCCTTGGAACTACTTCAGTACGGACAAATATAGGGCTAACGCAGTGTTTTCCAACACGGCAAGCATTAACTGCATGTGGCTAATTGGAGTGCCAGATGAAATGACATTCTGATTAGTAAATTGTTTAAAAACAGGAACGTGCTTCATTACTAAATACATGATCTCGATTGCACATTCGCACAGCTGATTCAAAGGAGTGCAAATATTTTGTGATTAATCTGAGCACTTTATTTTCTCGATGGTAGTGGATATTTGCTAATTAAATACATGCTGTGAAGCTGTTTAGCTGGAGAGTGGATGCTAGGTATTTTATAGCAACATGGGAACAAGGGTAGGCCATTTAGTTCCTCCAACATTACCCAATATTCTATTACATTTTGGCTAATACTGTATGATGCACGAACAATTGCACAAGGTTGGGTACAACTGTGGCTTTATTACAGTCAGAAGCGAGGCCTCCTGCTGCAGCTGGCGAAATGGCAGGGCACTGGAGGTCATGCATATTTAGATAGTTCTCCTTGGGCGGAGCCAGCCGGCAGGAGCTACTGGCAAACCTGTAATGCAGGTCCTACCTTACATCTCCTATTTGAGTGGATCACCACATTCACCCCCTGTTAAAAATGAGTCCGGCGGGGGTGATGTGAAACTATATACAATTAGTGGAATTATGTACAGTGGTCGGGAAAGAAAAGTCCATGTTGACGGTTCGGAATCCGTCAAAGGCTCAACCGGTCCGGTGCTTTGGTGCTTCGTTGGGATCGGCGTAACGGTGGCGGCGAAGTCGGTGCTGGCAGTGGTGGAGGTGGCGCAGATGGCGGTGGTGGTGGTGCTGATGCTGGCCAGTCATCGGTGAACTCCGGGAGCGTGCAGAAGTCCTCTTCATCCTCTTGTGCGGAAAAGGGGAGGGGGGGGGGTGGGCTGGTGGGGTCAATATTGGCGGTGCGGTGGGAGGTGGAGTGGGGGGCGCATTGGTGGGGGTGTGTGTTGGGGTGGAACCTGACGGTGCCAGGTCCCTGAGTGAGACAGTATCTTGGCGGCTGTCGGGAAACTCAACGTAGGCATATTGAGGATTGGCGTGGAGCAGGTGAACCCTGTCCACCAAGGGGTCCGCCTTGTGGAGTCGGACGTGCCTACGGAGAAGGACCAGTCCTGGAGCAGCGAGCCAAGTCGGGAGCGACACACCGTATGTGGACTTCCTGGGGAAGGTTAAAACACGTTCGTGGGGTGTGTTATTAGTGGCGGTGCACAATAACGGATGGAGTGCAAAGCGTCAGGGAGGACCTCCTGCCAGCGAGAGGCTGGGAGGTTCCTGGACCGTAGGGCCAGCTGGACGGCCCTCCAAACCGTCCCATTCTCCCGTTCTACTTGCCCGTTTCCCTGGGCGTTGTAGCTGGTCATCCTGCTGGAGGCTATACCCCTGCTGAGCAGGAACTGACGCAGCTCATCGCTCATGAATGAGGATTCCCTGTCACTGTGGATGTAGGCGGGGAAACCGAACAGGGCGAAGATGGTGCTGAGGGCCTTGATGACGGTGGCAGATGTCATATCGGGGCATGGGATGGCGAAGGGGAATCTGGAGTATTCATCGGCCACACTGAGAATATACGTGTTACAGTCGATGGAGGGGAGGGGCCCTTTGAAATCCACGCTGAGGCGTTCAAAGGGGTGGGAAGCCCTCACCAGGCACGCACGGTCTGGCTGGTAGAAGTGCGGCTTGCACTCCGCACAGACATGGCAGTCCCTGGTGACTGTCCTTACTTCCTCGACGGAGTAGGGCAGATTGCGAGCTTTGACCAGATGGTTACAATCGAGTGACACCCGGGTGACAAAGGCTGTCGTGTATGGCCCGGAGTTGGTCCACTTGTGCGCTGGCACATGTACCTCGGGAGAGGGCGTCTGGGGGCTCGTTGAGTTTACCGGGGCGATACACGATCTCGTAATTATAGGTGGAGAGATCGATTCTCCACCGCACCATTTTATCATTTTTGATCTTGCCCCGCTGTGTGTTATTGAACATGAAGGCTACCGACCGTTTGTCCGTAAGGAGAGTGAATCTCTTACCGGCCAGGTAATGCCTCCAAAGCCGCACACCTTCAAAGATAGCTTGAGCCTCCTTCTCGATGGATGAATGTTGCATTTCAGAGGCATGAAGGATGCGGGAAAAGAATGCCACGGGTCTGCCTGCCTGGTTTAGAGTGGCGGCAAGGGCGACGTCTGAAGCGTCGCTTTCTACTTGGAAAGGCAGTGACTCATCCACTGCGCGCATCCCGGCCTTGGTGATGTCTGCTCTGATGCCTCGGCCGCAAGGGGGAATTGGGTGGATTGAATGAGTGGGCGGGCCTTGTCCGCATAGTTTGGGACCCACTGAGCGTAGTAGGAAAAGAACCCCAGGCAGTGTTTGAGGGCCTTGGGGCAGTGGGGGAGGGGAAGTTTCATGAGGGGGCACATGCGCTCGGCGTCGGGCCCGAGAAGACCATTTTGGACTACATAGCCGAGAATGGCTAACCGGGCCGTGCTGAACACACACTTCTCTTTGTTGTAGGTCAGGTTGAGAAGAGTGGCAGTGCGGAGGAATTTATCGAGGTTGGCATCGTGGTCCTGCTGGTCATTGCCGCAGATGGTGACATTATCTAAGTACGGAAAGGTGGCCCACAAACCGTACTGGTCGACCGTTCAGTCCATCTCTCTTTGGAAGACCGAGATCCCATTTGTGACACCGAAAGGGACCCGAAGGGAGTGGTAGAGGCGACCATCCGCCTCGAAGGCAGTGCTTGGGCTGGTCCGACTTCCGGATGGAAAGCTGGTGGTAGGCGGATTTCAGGTCAATTGCTGAGAAGATCCGGTACTGTGCAATCTGATTGACCATATCAGATATGCATGGGAGGGGGTACACGTTGAGCTGTGTGTCCCGGTCTGGCTGTAGTCCACGACCATTCTGTGTTTCTCCCCAGTTTTAACCACTACCACTTGGGCTCTCCAGGGGCTGTTACTGGCCTCGATAATACCCTCCTTAAGCAGCCGCTGGACATCGGACCTGATGAAGGTCTTGTCCTGGGTTCTGTACCGCCTGCTCCTAGTGGCAACGGGCTTGCAATCCGCAGTTAGATTGGCAAAAAGGGAGGGGGGATCGACCTTGAGGGTCGCGAGGCCGCAAACGGTGATGGGGGGTAAGGGCCCGCCGAATTTGAGGGTGAGGCTCTGAAGGTTGCACTGGAAGTCCAGGCCCAACAGGAGTGCAGCGCAGAGATTAGGAAGGACACAGAGGAGGAAGTTACTAAATTCTACGCCCTGGACCGTGAGGGTGACTGTACAAAAGCCTCGGATCGGGACGGAGTGGGATCTGGAGGCTATGGAGGTCCTTTGATTGGCCGGGTGGACCGCGAGGGAGCAGCGCCTTACCGTATCTGGGTGAACAAAGCTTTCGGTGCTCCTGGAGTCCAGCAGGCACGAAGTCGCGTGGCCGTTGATTTTAACCGTCGTCGACGCGGTGGCCAAGTTGTGCGGGCGGGATTGGTCCAGCGTCATCGAAGCGAGCTGCAGGTAGCCATCGGATGCTTCGGGTGGCGAGTGTGTGCGGTTCCGATGTCGAGATGTCTGGGGAACCTGTGAGGAACAAGATGGCGGGGTCGGGACAAGATTGCGGCGCTCATGGTGCACACATTGCGGGGTCAGGACAAGATGGAGGCTCCCATTGTGCGTCTGGCATGGGGGACGGGGCAATAGCGGGAGCGATCGCAGCGACTGCGCAGGCCTGGCACACAGCCGCAAAGTGGCCCTTTTTACTGCAGGCTTTACAAACTGCAGTGCGGGCCGGGCAGTGTTGGCGGGGGTGCTTCTGCTGACCGCAGAAGTAGCAGCGGGGACCCTCGGGGTGCGCGGATCGGCGTGCGGTGCAGGCGTATTGCGAAGGCAGGGCCCCGGCTGAGGAGGTCGTCGGCGGGGTCCAGGAGAGGTAGGAAGGGGTAGAAGGGTGGGCAGCGCGGCGGGAGAGGTACGATTGTACGTTATGGGATGCGACCGTCATGGAGAGCGCCAAGGTTTTTGTCTCCGCCAGTTCGGCGTGGCCCCTTCCAGCAATCGTTCTCGGATGCGGTCCGACGCAAACCCCGTCACGAAGGCATCGCGCATGAGGAGATTCGCGTGTTCGCCGGCCGTGACGGCCTGACAGTCACAGTCCCGGACAAGTGGAATTAGAGCCCGCCAGAAGTGCAGGTCCTACCTTACATCTCCTATTACAGTGGATCACCACACCCCCATCATTGAGGATGGGATATTGGTGGAGTCTCCCCTTCCTATTAGTTGTTTAACTGTCTGCCACAATTCACGACTGGATGTGACCTTCGATCGGATCCTCTGATTCAGAGACGGCTTAGACCTGTCTATCGCATGCTGTTTACCCTATTTGACACGCATGTGCCCGGTCCTGGAATCATCATAGAATCCCGAAAGCACAGAAGGAGGCCATTTGGCCCATTGAGTCTGCACTGACCCTTTGAATGAGAACTCTATCTATGTTCACTCCATCCAGCCCCATCCCCGTAACCACATAACCTAACCTGCACATCCCTGAACACTCAGGGACAATTTATCATGGCCAATCCACCTAACTGCAAATCTTTGGCCTGTGGGAGAGAACCGGAGCACCCGGAGGCTTCACAGACACGGGGAGAACGTACAAACTCCACACACTGACTCTGAGCCTCTGACACTGAGGCAACAGTGCTAACCACCGTGCTGCCCTGATCTATAGATAGTAAAATACAATTCTCAGTGAGGTTTGAAGGCACAATTTCCTGAATGCAGACATGCCAACTGAGCCAAGATGACAATTAAACAAATTTATGAAAATATGAGAAGCTTTTCATGATTGTCATCAGCAGCATGCCTAAATCTTGTTCTGTTTCTGTTTTCTGTATACCCGCAAATATAACAAAAATGTATCCTTGAAATTATCCCATCAATTGAGTTTGCAGGAATCGTGCAAAATGAAGAAATCCTTATACAACAGCAAAGGCGAACACGAATTGTGAAGGTGTCTAATTACTGCATCTAAAATGTATATTAAGGAGCAGTAACTTAATTGCACTTTAATTATAGAACATGTACAATTTGTATGCTTCTTGTTATGGATACATTGTGTGGAAATACCAAGATTGGATGAAGACAAACCAGCTAATCACCCAGTGGGAGGGATGGGAAGCAAGTCTTGAGTTTAATTGCAGCAAAACCTACAGGGTAACAGATTGAAGGTGTCAGCTGGAGTACGTGAGATGTGCAGAGGGCAGTCTGAGAAAGGAGAAGGAATTTATTCACCAGGATACTGAGGGATGGTGTTCCGACGAATGAAGGAATGGAATTGGATTTACTTGGTGATCAATTTGATTGATCTTAAAGATCTTTCCAAAACTTTCAACTATTCTGACCCAAAACAATTTAACCCATTAAGGGGTGAGCTAATTGTGGTAGTGAAAATGATAAAGAGATGTGACACAGAAATAAAACTATTTCTTCATTTGCTGGGGGTATCCAGAACAAGGACAAACATTCCTAATGCTACCTTGACATGCTTAGTATTTCCAGCACTTTCTGTTTTTACTTTAAGGAGCTGGATTCTGCGGGCCCCCAGCTGAGTGTTTCACAGTGGCGTGCCGTTTGATGGAGGCGCGATTCCCTATTTCCGCAGCTTGTCAATGGGATTTCACATTGAAGCCACCCCATGCCGCCATCAAACGTGCGGACTGGGGTGCTGGCGGGAACAGAGAATCCCAAAGGCTGGAGAATTCCAGTCAAGGTTAAAGCTGGAATTATTTTGAAGTGTAATCAGGAAGCATGTTTTCTCACAAAGGGTGGTTGAAATTAGAAACTCTCTCCCAAAAAGGTTCTGGGTCAAGTGAAATCTTCCAAGAACGAGGTTGAAAGATTTTTGTTACGTGGAGATGTTTAGGAATGTAGAAGGAAATGTGGATAAGTGGAATTGAGGTCTGTACAGTGTGGTGAACCACTGTAATAGGAGATGTAAGGTAGGACCTGCACTACAGGTTCGCCGGTAGCTCCTGCCGGCTGGCTCCGCCCACGGAGAACTGTATAAATATGCATGACCTCCAGTGCCCTGCCATTTCGCCAGCTGCAGCAGGAGGCCTCGCATCTGACTGTAATAAAGCCACAGTTGTACCCAACTTTAGTCTTTGTGCAATTGATTGTGTATCAATTTATTACAGTCAGATTTTCCACAGAATGGATATCAGAATTAAGCCCGATTGCCTGCAGCTTGATCCTCACTCGCCCGACGCCACAAAATACTTTACTCACTGGCTAGCATGTTTTGGGGCTTACATCAACGCGGCGGACCCCGAGCCAACGGAGGCTCAGAAGATAAACGTCCTGTACTCCAGACTGAGCTCCAGCGTGTTCCCGTTGATCCAAGACACCACGACTTACACAAAAACTCCTCAAAGAACACTACGCGCAGAAGGCGAACACGCTCTTCGCCAGGCATGTACTTGCCACCCGCTCGCAACTACCTGGTGAGTCCATCGAAGACTCCTGGCGGGCTCTAATTCCACTTGTCTGGGACTGTGACTGTCAGGCCGTCACGGCCGCCGAACATGCAAATCTCCTTCGTGACGGGGATTGCGTCGGACCGCATCCGAGAACGATTTCTTTGTTCTTTAAGTACATTTCTTTGTTCTTTAAGATTGTAGTTTAGTCGGGCAGTATGGTCGGCGCGGGCTTGGAGGGCCGAAGGGCCTGTTCCTGTGCTGTACATTTCTTTGTTCTTTGTTGTTCTTTGATTGCTGGAAGGGGCCACGCTCAAACTGGCGGAGACAAAAACCTTGGCGCTCCCCATGACGGTCGCATCCCGTAACGTACAATCGTACCTCTCCCGCCGCGCTGCCCACCCTTCTACCCCTTCCTACCCCTCCTGGACCACGCCGACGACCTCCTCAGCCGGGGCCCTGCCTTTGCGATACTACTGCGCCACACGCTGATCCGCGCACCCCGGGGGTCCCCGCTGCTACTTCTGTGGTCTGCAGAACCACCCCCGCCAACACTGCCCGACCCGCACTGCAGTTTGTAAAGCCTGCAGAAAAAGGGCCACTTTGCGGTTTTGTGCCAGGCCCGCGCAGTCGCTGTGATCGCGCCCACTATCGTCCCCTCCCCCACGCTAGACGCACAATGGGGGCCCCCATCTTCTCCTCCTGGGTCCATGTGCGACCAATGGGTGCCGCCATCTTGTCCCGACTCCGCAATGTTCGCCCCATGGGCGCCGCCATCTTGTCATGAACCCACAATGGGCGCACAATGGGCGCCGCTATCTTTGTTCCCCACAGGGTCCACGGACATTCCAACATCGGAACCGCACATGCTCGCCACCCGAAGCATCCGATGGCTACCCGCAGCTCGCTTCGATGACGCTGGACCAATCTCGCCTGCACAACCTGGCCACCGCGTCGATGACGGTTAAAATCAACGGCCACGCGACATCGTGCCTGCTGGACTCCAGGAGCACTGAAAGCTTTGTTCACCCAGATACGGTAAGGCGCTGCTCCCTCGCGGTCCACCCTGCCAATCAAAGGATCTCCCTTGCCTCCGGATCCCACTCCGCCCCGATCCGAGGATTTTGTACAGTCACCCTCACGGTCCAGGGCGTAGAATTTAGTAACTTCCGCCTCGATATCCTTCCTAATCTCTGCGCTGCACTCCTGTTGGGCCTGGACTTCCAGTGCAACCTCCAGAGTCTCACCCTCAAATTCGGCAGGCCCTTACCCCCCCTTACCGTTTGCGACCTCGCGACCCTCAAGGTCGATCCCCCCTCCCTTTTTGCCAATCTAACTGCGGATTGCAAGCCCGTTGCCACGTGGAGCAGACGGTACAGCACCCAGGATAAGACCTTCATCAGGTTCGAAGTCCAGCGGCTGCTTAAGGAGGGTATTATCGAGGCCAGTAACAGCCCCTGGAGAGCCCAAGTTGTAGCGGTTAAAACTGGGGAGAAACACAGGATGGTCGTGGACAACAGCCAGACCGGTACACGCAGCTTGACGCGTACCCCCTCCCACGCATACCTGATATCGTCAATCAGATTGCGCAGTACTGGGTCTTCTCAACAATTGACCTGAAATCCACCGACCACCAGCGCCCCATCCGGTAGTCGGACCGGCCATACACTGCCTTTGAGGCGGACGGTCGCCTCTACCACTTCCTTAGGGTCCCTGTCGGTGTCACAAATGGGATCTCGGTCTTCCAAAGAGAGATGGACCGAATGGTCGACCAGTACGGTTTGCGGGCCACCTTTCCGTACTTAGATAATGTCACCATCTGTGGCCATTACCAGCAGGACCACGATGCCAACCTCGATAAATTCCTCCGCACTGCCACCCTTCTCAACCTGACCTACAACAAACAGAAGTGTGTTAGCCATTCTCGGCTATATAGTCCAAAACGGACTTCTCTGGTCCGACCCCGACCGCATGTGCCCCCTCATGAAACTTCCCCTCCCCCACTGCCCCAGGGCCCTCAAACGCTGCTTTGGGGTTCTTTTCCTACTACGCTCAGTGGGTCCCAAACTATGCGGACAAGGCCCGCCCATTCATTCAGTCCACCCAATGCCCCCTCGCGGCCGAGGCACAACACGCTTTCTCCCGCATCAGAGCAGACATCGCCAAGGCCGGGATGCGCGCAGTGGATGAGTCACTGCCTTTCCAAGTAGAAAGCGACGCTTCAGACGTCGCCCTTGCCACCACTCTAAACCAGGCAGGCAGACCCGTGGCATTCTTTTCCCGCATCCTTCATGCCTCTGAAATGCAACATTCATCCATCGAAAAGGAGGCCCAAGCTATCTTTGAAGCTGTGCAGCATTGGAGGCATTACCTGGCCGGCAAGAAATTTGCTCTCCTTACGGACCAACGGTCGGTAACCTTCATATTCAATAACACACAGCGGGGCAAGATCAAAAATGATAAAATCTTGCGGTGGAGAATCGAGCTCTCCATCTATAATTACGAGATCTCATATCGCCCCAGTTATCTCAGCGAGCCCCCAGACGCCCTCTCCCGAGGTACATGTGCCAGCGCGCAAGTGGACCAACTCCGGGCCCTACACGACAGCCTTTGTCACGCATGTCGTGTTGGGTGTTCCGATGCACAAATGATCCAACACGGCTGCAGATTGTACAACTCTGTTTTATTGTCTTAAACAACGACAACGTCTAACTGCTGGCTTAGTTTCATGCTTCACCAGCTAACCAGTGGACCCAGCCCTATCACTATCTTGATGAGGCACTCAGCACATGGTCTATGTCTGAGTGGCACGCTGTGAGATCTGTGCTATGAGCTATCTCCTGGTAGAATGAGCGGGAACTGTGCTGTTCCCTGTTTTATAGTGCGTGTGCTCTCACAGGTGATTGGCTGCGATGTTGTGTGAGTGTTGGTTGGTCCAACTACCTGTCCATCAGTGTGTGTGTAATTGCACCATGATATGCTGATGTGGATATCATGCCAACCCAGGGGTCACTCGATTGTACCATCTGGTCAAAGCTCGCAATCTGCCCTACTCCTTCGAGGAAGTAAGGACAGTCACCACGGACTGCCAGGTCTGTGCTGAGTGCAAGCCGCACTTCTACCGGCCGGACCGTGCGCGACTGGTGAAGGCTTCCCACCCCTTTGAACGCCTTAGCGTGGATTTCAAAGGGGCCCTACCCTCCACCGACCGTAACACGTACATTCTCAGTGTGGGCGACGAGTACTCCAGATTCCCCTTCGCCATCCCATGCCCCGATATGACGTCTGCCACCGTCATCAAGGCCCTCAGCGCCATCTTCGCCCTGTTCGGTTTCCCCGGCTGCATCCACAGTGACAGGGGATCCTCATTCATCAGCTGTGAGCTGCGTCAGTCCCTGCTCAGCAGGGGTATCGCCTCCAGCAGGACAACCCCCGGGGAAACGGGCAATTAGAACGGGAGAATGGGACGGTTTGGAGGGCTGTCCAGCTGGCCCTATGGTCCAGGAACCTCCCAGCCACCAGGAACCTCCCAGCTGGCAGGAGGTCCTCCCTGACTCTCTACACTCCATCCGGTCACTATTGTGCACCGCCACTAATAATACACCCCATGAACGTGTTTTTACCTTCCCCAGGAAGTCCACATCCGTGGTGTCGCTCCCGACTTGGCTTGCTGCTCCAGGACCGGTCCTTCTCCGTAGGCACGTCTGATTCCACAAGGCGGACCCCTCGGTGGACAGGGTTCACCTGCTCCACACCAACCCTCAATATGCTGACGTTGAGTTCCCTGACGGCCGCCAAGATACTGTCTCACTCAGGGACCTGGCACCGTCAGGTTCCACCCCAACACACACACCCCCACCCATGCACCGCCCCCCCCCCCCTCCCACCGCGCCGCCAATATTGACCTCACCAGACTACCCCCCACCCCCACTCCCCTTCTCCGCACAAGAGGATGAAGAGGCCTTCTGCACGCTCCCGGAGTTCCCCGATGACTGGCCACCTCCACCACCGCCAGCTCCGACTTCGCCGCCACCATTACGCCGCTCAACAAAGCACCAAAGCACCGGACCGGCTGAACCTTTGACGGACTAATTGTATATAGTTTCATGTCACCCCCGCTGGACTCATTTTTAACAGGGGGTGAATGTGGTGATCCACTGTAATAGGAGATGTAAGGTAGGACCTGCACTACAGGTTCGCCGGTGGCTCTTGCCAGCTGGCTCTGCCCAGGAAGAACTGTATAAATATGCATGACCTCCAGTGCCCTGCCATTTCACCAGCTGCAGCAGGAGGCCACGCATCTGACTGTAATAAAGCCTCAGTTGTACCCAACTTTAGTCTTTGTGCAATTGATCGTGCATCAGGGGGCAGGCGGCAGAGCATCAGTACTAAAGAGCAGCCTGCACGGTAATCCATCTCAGCCTCTTACTGAGGGCCCCATTGTCACAAGATGCCAAACTTCAGTCAATTTAAACATCAAGTAAAGGCTTAAGGCACTGGATACTGCAACCTATCTGTGAAGTGGAAGCAGGGACTTTGACTATTCTGAAGGTAGAGTTCGATAGATTCTTGATAAGTAAGGAGGTGAAATGTTATCAGAGTTCAGAAGGACTATGAAGTTGAGGTTACAATCAGATCAGCCAGGATCTTATTGAATGACAGGGACAGCTCAGGGGGCTGTGGCCTTCTCCTGCTCCTAATCCGCATGTTTGCATGTACAGTTCATATGCATGTAAGTACTGCAAAGTATGAGCACTGACAACATCCCAGCAATAGTACTGAAGACATGTGCTCCACAACTAGCTGTGCCCTGAGCTGAGCTGTTCCATTGCAACTGCAAAACTGCAAAATCTACCCAATGCAGTGTTTAATTGTTGGCTTGGTGATGTGCACCTGTTGACAGTTCTCTGTGAAGTTAGCTGAGCTGAGGCATGGTGGCTGAGTAACAGAAACTAAATTGGAAGAAAGCAGTAAATAAGCGTGAGAGCAGATATTTTAAAGGCATTTGTAAATAAAGTCCTGTTGAAACAGGTGTGCCACCTTTGCAAATCTCTGAGGCATAAAACACAACATCTGAAAATGGCCAAGATATGTCCTTTCCACAAAAGGCCAGAGAAATCCAATCCAGGAAAACCTGGCCCACTAGCCTCCTCTCGATCATCAGCAAAGTGATGGAAGGCATCACTGACAGTGCTATCAAGAAGCACTACTCAACAATAATCTGCTCACTAATGCTCAGTTTGGATTTTGCCTGTGCCACTTAGCTCCTGACCTCATTATACCATTGGTCCAAACATGAAAGAGGTGAATTCCAGACAGGAAGTGTGTAAGGGCACTTCCTGTTGATTCACTAATTTCCTATTTCTTTTACATTTTCGTGATAATTTTGGTCCCTGGATCTTTAATGGAGACATACCAGTTCAAATGGAGACTGAAATGAGGAAGTTGGAATTAGAGAGAAGGAATTCCAGCTTAAAGCACTGGAAATTAAAAGGGTACTGCCAAGAGCGAGAGGGGAGCTTAACGCAAGAACAAAACACAATGGGGATATGCTTAAGTTTATACAGGCCCTACCAAAATTTGGAGAAAAGGAAGTAGAGGCATTTTTTATGGCATTTGAGAAAATTGCAATCCAAATGGAATGGCCGAAAGAAAAGTGGGCATTACCCATGCAAAGTAAATTGATCGGGTGGGCACAGGAAGTTTATGCTTCCCTATCAGAGACGGCATCGAAGGATGATGATAAGGTAAAAAAAAAGGACTATTCTGGGTGCATATGAATAAGTTCTCAAGGAATTTTGGCAAAAGTTTCAGAATTTAAGGAAACAGCTGAATTTGAAATAGTTAAGCAGCATAATTTTAATAGATGGTTACAAGCATTGGGAGTTGAAACTACCTTTGAGGCTTTGAAGAGATTTCCTTCTCTTCGAGGAATTTAAGAACTCCCTACCTTCTATGATGAGAACCCATGTTTATCGCCGCTAGACAAGCAACAATAACAGCTGATGATTATGAGCTGTTGCATAAATTTAAACCTTTGTTCCTTCACCCCTATAATATTGAAAAGGATGGGAAGTGGGAGAGTGAAAGGAAGGCAGATAGCAAAGATGAGGAATGGATAGTTGAGAATGCTCCGAGGTCTCCTCTTCAGACCAAGAAGGAAGGTACTGAGGGTGGAGGTGAGACTCGAAGGCCTAAGGTGTTACCATTGCAATAAATTGGGGCACATTCGTTCAGCGTGTTGGAAGTTGCGAGGAAATCCCATGGGATTTGTTAGGGTACATGAGGAGGATTCCGAAGAGGGGACAAAAGTGGAGAATACTACAGGGCAGACTGTCGCTGTAATTGGACTGAGGAGACCCAAGGTAAACACAGCTGTGGGAACAGGTGCCATGAATGAGATGGATACAAGATATGTTGGGTTTTTGTCTGAGGGGAAGTTCTCCCCGTTTTCATCAAATGATGTAGCCAAACTCATAACTATTTTAAGGGATATATGTGCAATGCAAACACTCCTACTGGAGAGAGATTTGGTTGTTCCTCTGCCGAGTTCAATGAAAGCAAGGTTTTAATGAAGGGGGTGAGTGGAGATTATATCCCAGTTCCATTGTTTAAAACAGTCATATTCAAACCGCAGGTGGGTCATGGGCAACTGTCAGGAGGGTCGCGGGACCATGCATTCCCGATCACAGGGCCATGCAACACGATATTTCCAATTACGGAACGTAGTGCCCAACGGCACAACCGGCTTTTACAAATGTCGGCCGTTACCGGCTTTCAGAATGCCGCCCATTCCATGCATGCGAAGTGGGCAGGTCCGGAGCCCAGCGGGGCAGGACGCCTCCTCCTGATGTCAGTGCGCTGGAATAGTTTTTATTTGAAATCGCTGGAATCTTCCTGCATGGAGCAGCTGCAGAGACCAGGGACGGGATTCTCCGACCCCCCGCTGCGTGAATCCTGCCCCCGCCGGCCGCCGAAAATTCTCTGGCACCGAAAATTTGGCGGGGACGGGAATCCCCCTGGGGGGGGGGGGAGATCTGGCACCGGGGGGTGCCCCCAAGGTGGCCTAGCCCGCAAATGGGGCCCACCGATCCGCGGGTGGGCCTGTGCCGTGAGGGCTCTCTTTTCCTTCCGCCTCGGCCACAGTCTTCACCATGGCCGATGCAGAAGTGACCCCCCTCCCTGCGCATGCGCGGGGATGACGTCAGCAGCCATGGACTTCCGCCGATTGCCGAAGTCCTTTCGGTCCTGGCTGGCATGGCGCCAAAGGCCTTTCCTGCCGGCTGGCGGCGCGCCAACCACTCCGGCGCGGGGCTAGCCCCTCAAGGTGAGGGCTTGCCCTCTAAAGGTGCGGAGAAATCCACACCTTTGGGGTGGCCCGACGCCGGAGTGGTTCACGCCACTCCATCCCGCCGGGACCCCCCGCCCCGCCGGGTAGGGGAGAATCCCGCCCCAGGTCACGCGCCCCGAACACTGATATCACGTGCTCTTGGCGCATGAGAGTGATTCCTCCATTCTGCAGCAATGCTGGTGTGAACTCCAGGACCTCTGGTGAACAACCCATGAATACGAAGCTGTAAACAGGAACAGACCAGTATAAAGATTTATTAATTGTGCCACTGCAAATCAGGAATCAAAGTTCATTTGATGCAGGGAAGCATTTGCAAATGAAATTTTAAAACCCTCATAACTTCAAAGATATTTGAAGACTAAGCATGGCGAATTCAAGGACAAACCTCTTGATTTTGTTCAACAGATGCAGTGAGATCTTAAATCATCAGCTGAGGTCATTATCAGAAATGTAACATTGAATAACAAAGCAAGGGAGAGTGTGAGGACAAAGCAGGTTTAACTGCCACATTAAAGATAAATGAAAACTGTAGGTCGCGAAGATCGGCCGGCGTGGGTCATGAAGGTCAGCCAGCATGGGTCGCAAAGGTTGGCCGGCGTGGGTTACGAAGGCCGGCCGGCGTGGGCCGTGAAAGTCGGCCAGTGTGGGCCCCAAAGGATGGTCGGTTGGTACAAATGGGCCCCGGGCAAAGAAAGTTTGAAAAACATTGGTTAAAATTAAAATTTGAGTGTGATTTCTTGTCAGATCCAGTAGTTGTATTAGTGATTCAGAAGTACCAGTGAATGGAGTGGACTTATTTTTGGGGAATGATTCGGCACGAATCAAGGTTGTAGCTTCTTACAGAGAGTCCGAGAGAGGATAAGGAAACAGAACAGTTGTAGGAACAATTTCCCGATATTTTCCCATCATGTGTGGTGACTAGGGCAATGGTTAAACAAAGTCCACTGCCAGAGGTTAAAGTTACACCACAATCAATTGCTAGAGTAGCTAAAACTATCCTTGAGAATGAGGATAATTCTGAGGACGTGTTTGGTACGACTTCATTAATTGATTTCCTGAACAAGTTCCATGGGCTATCCTCGCAACTTCCAACATGCTGAATGAACGTGTCCCACTTTACTGCAATGGTAACACCTAGGTCTTCAAGTCTCACCTCCACCCTCAATACACTCTTCCCTGGTCTAAGGAGGAGATCTCAGGGCATTCCCATCTATCCATTCCTTATCTTGGCGACATGCCTTCCTTTCATTTTCCTACTTCCCAGGAGGCAGATTCAGAATTACATAGATTAGCACAGTCAGCTCTCAGAGAAACTGAGGCTGAGGGGATTCCAGAGTAGTATCACATTAAGAATAGAGCTCTGATGAGGAAGTTGAGACTTCCTCGTGAACTTGTGGATGAGGAATGGACATTTGCCCAAATATTGTAAGGAAGTACTGAGGACAGCACATGAGCTACCAATGGTAGGACATGTGGGAATTCAAAAAACTCAGGCATCAGTCAACAGACATTTTTCCTGGCCAGGACTGTGCAAAAATGTAGTGCAATTCTGTAGAACCTGTCATATCTGCCAGGTAATAGGTAAATAGGTAACAAGAACATATGATCAAACCAGCATTTTAATACCCATACTCGTGTTTGAAGAACCATTTAGTTGGGTTTGGTAGACTGTGTAGGACCATTGTCGAAAACCATCAGTACATTCTTACGGTTATGGATATGACCACTTGCATTCCAGAAGCTATGCCTTCGGGAACAGTTACAGCTAAGGTCGTATTGGAAAAGTTGATGCAGTTTTTCACATGCTATGGCATACCCTTAGAAGTATAATCTGACCAGGATTCTAACATTGGGCGTGATCCATCGAAGTGTCATTTGTGGCGGGTTTTGCTGGGAGTTTCCCGCTGACTCTGTGAGCAAGTTCCCCACTGCTATCTAACTACACTTAGTCACTTTTTTGGGCCCTGGGGAGTTTCTCCCCAGTCAAGCCCACACTTAGAATTATTTTCATCACTGGAAAACCAGACTCGCTGGACAATCTGGCTCCTCAGAGATCTGGCCACCATTTTGAAAGGGTGTTGCAATCACTAAGAGAGCTTGTGGGTCCGCCATACTCCCACCCATGGGCAATGTCACCCCCACCACATGGGGCATTACCCTACATCCTCCCAAGAGATGACACTCTTACCCCCAATCTTTCAGAGGCTTCATGTCCGCCCTTCAAACCCCCCCCCCTTCATACCCTCTCCACCCTCCCTTCATGGGCATGGCTCCCCAGGCCCTGACGCTTGCACCCAGGCATCCTGGCACTGCCACCCTGGCAGTGCTCCTGCTGGCTTTGCAATGCCACCTGGGCACCTTGGTTGTGCAAAGGTGCCCATGTTCCAGGCAGAGGGCCAACGGGCCAACCTGCACTGTCCCTGACCATCTAGGGGCCTCCAATGGCCCGGGGACTCCCCTGAGTTAAATTCTGCCCGGTCCACATTTGTATGGTAGATCGTCCCCTTTATGTCTAAATTTTTCCTGGACATAATTTGTAGGTTACAACTAAAGTCAACTGGCTATCATCCTCAAATGCAGGGAGCTTTGGGGTAGATACCATCACATTCTCAAAACCATGATTAAGACTGATTGCCATGAATATCCAAGAGATTGGGACAAGGGATAGGATTCTTTATGATTTGTCACCTGAGATTCTCCGAACAAATCTTCTGGGTTTAGCCCATTTGAATTAGTTTATGTCCATGAAACGCAGGGTCCATTAAAATTGATGAAAGAGAAGTTTCTAAAACAACAGGACAAATCCCTCAATATTGGATTACGTATCCACGTTTCTGGAAAGACTCGCGGGAGCTTGTCAGGTAGCTTGAGAGCATTTAAAAATTTCAGGAGCAAGAATGAAAGTTTGGGCAGACAAGCTTGCCAGGCCCAGAACATTCCAGGCTGGAAATGAGGTACTAGTATTGTTGGCTTTACAGGGTAACTCTCTGAAAGCTAAACTCAATGGCCCCTATAAGGAAGTTAGGAGGGTGAGTCAGGTGACTTACCAAATAGATATTCCAGACCGCAGCAAGAAGGACCAATTAGGCCACATTAGTATGTTGAAGAAATAGCTGCATAAGCAAGAGGATAGGAAGTGTGTCAGATGTGGAAGTAATGGAAGATGACAGAGGTGGGAAGAGTGAGGTAGGAGAAGAAGTCAACATTTCAGAGTGACCCTCCTTTGGTATGGCAACACATACGGACAACCTAGAAAAATTAGAAACTGATTTTGCCTATTTCGAAGAAGAACAGTGAAAAAATCCAATAAAGATACTGAAAAGAATGAATTCAGATTTGTAGGGACACAGCAGGGTGCACGACATTAACTAATCATGATATGGACATAAGGAACCACAAACCGATGAAACAACATCCATATCGACTGAACCCGTAGAAACTAGCTCAGTTAGAAGCAGAAATCCAATATATGTTGGAGAATCATTTGATTGAGCCAAGCAAGAATAGCTGGAGTTCGCCGGTCTTGTTAGTGGCTAAGCCGGATGGAACAACCTGGTTCTGCATAGATTACTGGAATATCAATGCCATCAGCAAAGTGGATTTGTAACCGATTTCAAGGTTCGAGGATTGTATCGACACGGTAGGCAGTGCCTCGTCCCTGTTGAAGATCGATCTGGAAAAGGGATATTGGCGGATTCCATTAGCTCCCACGACTAAAGAGATATCTGCCTTTGTGATTCCCAGAGGGTTGTATCAATGTAAGGTGATGCCGTTCGGACTCAAAAATGCACCAACAACATTCCAACAACTTATGCACCAAGCAGTGGCCAGTGTGCCAAACTGTGTGGTCTATTTGGCTGATGTGGTAGTGTATAGTGGCATGTGGAAGGACACATGGAACAATTGGAGTAGTTATTCAAACAACTGCTGTTGGCCAATTTAGCCATCAATTTGGCCAAAAGTGAGTTTGCCACTGCAAAAGTGACCACTCTAGGGCATGTTGTGGGATAGGGACGAGTGGTACACAGAATGGCCAAAGGGCGTTACTAGATTTCCCTATACCCAAAATCAAATGGGAGAATATGTGCAAGTGCGGATTCTACAGGGAATTTGTACCCAACTTGAGTGCCATCGCTGTACCTTTGAACCAATGTGCTGGGAAACAAGCAAAAATGGTATGCAGACTGCCAAACACTGTTTGAGAAGTTGAGGGCCATATTGGTAAGTGAACCATTGCTTTGTTTCCAAATCCCCTAAAATGACCATGAATGCAAGAGACCTGGGAGTTGGGGCTGTGCTACTACAAGACGACGATGCAGGAATAAAAAGCCAGTGGGATACTTTTCAAAAAAATTAAGTCCGTGCCAAAGACAGTACTTCACCATTGAAAAGAATGCCTTAACATTGCTAATAGCCCTTTAGCACATTTAAGTATATGTCTGGCATGACGATAAACAAAGCTTAGTTTATATGGACCATAATTCATTTGCATTTACAGAAAAGCTGAAAACAAGGAATGCAAGATTATTCCATTTGAGTTTATTATTACAACAGTTCAATGTTAAAATTGTACACACCCCGAAAGGGATAATATGATAGTGGATGCTTTGGTTTAAGGGTTAAATAGTTATCCATGTACAAGTTGGGAAAGGAACTTATATATAGAGGAAGGATGATTGGATATATGTTTGTGATTTATAACTTTCATACTTCACAGTGAAATGTCCATGCCCTGACGTTTCATTCCTTTCAAGGAGGAAGGTATGCAAGGGTCATTCCTGTTCATTCCCTTATTTCCCATTTCTTTTACTTTGTTGCTATAATTTTGCTCCATGCATCTTTCAATGGAGACAAACATTTAAGTTGAGCAGGGAAGTGAGGTACTCAAAAGTTGCAAAATAATATACTGTGCTCTGAAGATTACGATTTGGAACTAAATAACTCAGATTTTATAGCACCCGGGAGATTGGAGGCATTTGGTTCGATTGGTTGGTTGGAGGCCACTGGATTGGTCAAGGACTCTGCTTGGAAACAGATAGCGATTGAGCCCTGCCAGGTGGGGTGTTTTCAAAGAACATGAAGGAAAGCCCCTGGACGCTGAAAGGAGAGGTTGTGTGTTGCTCTCTTTCTCCTAAATGTTTCCTGATTGCTGGTCCTGAATCTGCAGTGAACTCTCAAGATCCTGATGAATCTACAGTGAAAACCATTGCAGGCTGAAAGCAGATACATCCAACTAGAGGCCTAGACTGAAAAAAAACTAACTGGAAGACGTCCATCTGATACAGTAGGCGCGATCTACATGAATAGGGCAGAGTCCCATAGTGCACGCGATTAGCGCGTGTTTCCCAGTGCTCGGAGCGCCAAGAAACATCCCCGCCATCTAACGCCCATCTGGGTAGCTCGCGCCTGAGCGGCCGAGGCCGCACTTAGACCCATTCCCTACACTGAGGAGTTCCGGCGAACGGAGCATTTTTAAATGGTGTGCAGACGTCTTGAGCCCCCATGCGATTCCCGAACCCCCGCAAGCCCCAACCAACTATAAGGGGGTCCTCGAGCTCCCAGCACACCCCACTCCTGCGCAGGACAACCCCCCGGCGTGACCTCCAGCACGTGGAAAATTCCAGCTTGGCAGTGCTAGCCTGTAACTCTGGCAGTGCCGCTGCCAGCTGGTAGTGCCACTTTGGCACCTTGGCAGTGCCAGACTGGCACCCAGGTGGCATTGCCAGGGTGCCAGTCTGGCATTGCCAGGGTTACCACGTGGCACCTGCAATGCCAGGGTCCCACCCTGCCCAGAGGGCATGCACCTGGGAGCCTCTGATCCCCTGGGAGACTCCCACGAATGCCGTTCTGTCTGGTCCCCATTTGTAGGCACGACCTCGGGGATTAGATCACAGGCCTTGCGTAGATCTGTGGACCGCATATTAGAGTAAGACTAGCTTTCTCACTCTAATATGCAGATCTGCCAGAAAGTGATCCTGCCAACAATGGCCGGGATTCACGTTGCAACGTCTCGCAAGATCGTGTTAGATCTCGTGAGGCATTGCGAGCCAGGCAGATCCCGGAAGTGGGATCTCTTGGCATCTACCAGCCACAGCGCATTGCCTTTCGGGTGCAATGCAGCTGGTAGATCCCGCCTGGAGACTTTTATCCTTTTACCTTTAGTGTTTTCTTACACCTCTCTTCCCTTGTGTTTATCTGTCTTGTGTATGAGTAGAGGGTGGGTGAGTTAAGAGGTATGGGGGTGGGGGGGGTGAAATTATATAATAGTTACCCAGTTGTATTTGCTGCCTATTTAATTATAGTTATTGTTGTTAAGACATTTTGTGTTTAAATTTACAAACCAGGTGACTGTAATTATTGGGCAGCCCGAGACTTTGGCATGTTTAAAATGAAAAGTTAATTTCAATTATGTCGCAATTCTGGGTCAAGTGGGGCTGGAATCAACCGTGCACTAGCCCAGGGTATTGTAACCAATGAGAATGACTGTCCTTGACACAGAGTGTGGCATCAGGAACCTTAGCAAAATTAACGTCAATGAGAATCAGGGAGAAAACTCTCTACTGGTTGAAAGAAAAGATGATTGTTGTTATTGAAGGCCAATCATCTTAGTCTCAGGACATTGCTGCAGAGGTTCCTCAGGGTAATGTCCTGTGCCAAACCATCTTCAGCTGCTTCATCAAAGACCTTCCTGTTGTTCATATCCAGGGATTATGGTAGAAGGATCAGCCCAGTCTGTTCTTTTAGTTTCAAGCTTGATTTGTGAGACACTTCCATACAGTTACTAACTCAGAACCATCTCTCGCACCAAAGTTCTCCAGCTGTTTGTATTTCTAGGATAATCAATGTCCCATGTTATTGACATACACAGTGATTAATAATACACTGACACTTCCCTTCATCATAAGAATAGAAGTGGGGATGTTTGCTGATGACTGCACAATATTCAGCACTACTCATGACTCGTCAGATACTGGTACAGTCCTTCTCCATATGCAGCAGGACCTGGGCAACATTCAGGGTTGGACTGAAAAGTGGCAAATCGTGCCACAAAAGTACCAGGTCATGACCATTTCCAACAGGAGAGGATTTAACCATTTCCCCTTGACACTTAATGGCATTACCACCACTGAATTCCATCAATATCAACATCCAATGGGTTACCAATGACCAAAAACTTTACTGGACCAGGCATATAAATATTGTGACTTCAAAAGCAGGACAGAGGGTGGGAATTCTGAAGTGAGGAACTAACCTCCTGACTTCCCAAAGGCTGTTGGCAAACTACGGGGAATAATTAGTGTGACGGAATGCTCTCCGCTGTCAAGGATGATTGCAGCTTCAACAACACCACAAAGCTCAACACCATACAGGAAAAGCAGTCTGCTTGAACAATACCCTATCCAGCAACCTAAACATTCAGTCTATCCTACACTGATGCACAGTGGTGTCGCAACTCACTATTGCTCTTTCAACAGCATTTTCCAAGCCAACCAACTCTGCCACCGAGAAGGCCAAAGGCACCAGAAGCATGGGAATTCCATCACCAGCAGGTTCCCTTCCAAGCCACACACCATCCTGATTTGATATTATATTTATGTTCCTTCACTTGAACTCATGTCCTAACAGTACTGCGATGGTATGTACGCCACATAGTCTGCAGTGGTTTAAGAAGGCCGTTTCACCTTCTTTAGCGAAATTTTCAATGGACAACAAATGCTGGCCTTGCCAGCCATGCCTAGTCCCATGAAAGGATTAAAATAAAGCACAGAGCACATGCCATTTTGTCAGAGTTGTTGTCCTTTAGATCTGGTGTTGAACCAAAGAACTTTCTACCTATTTTGGTGATTTACGTGGACAGTAAACGATCACGTGGAACTCTTTGATGAGTCAGGAATTATTTTCATATCCTAGCAAACTGACATCTCCAATCCTTCTCCCCGACCGCCAAACTAGGTCAGTGACCTTCCAACGTTCTGCTGCTTGTGGAGTTTTGCTGTTCAGAAAATGCTCTCATTCTTGATGCAGTAAGTCATTGATCTTAAGCGAAGTGCTGAAAAATGTTTCAATAAACATGGCGCCAAGCGACATCTCAGATTATAACTTGGGATGGGCAGGAGGGAAACCCCCTCAGTGGCAACATCCACTGTTGCACTTCATTACAACATCTGGAGTGTGGCTGCCATTTCAACTGCCTGTAAAACTGACCAGACCATACCTCTGCTGGATGAAGTTTCCAGTGGAACTCCCAATTGCAGTTCAGGCAAAGGTGCACCTTTTATAGGAAGTCTGCATCCCTCCTTTCATTCTCTTTGTTCAGATGGGGTTTTAAAAGGAAATAGAACATGCTTTCTGGAAATAGGAGGAGCATAAATGGTGCCCCCATGATTCTCTGATATCTCCCTGAAGATTTTAATTGAGGGAAAAGAGAGGAAGGAGGGAACAACTCTTAACCACTACCTGCAGGGATGTCTCTTGAGGTCAGGATAAAGCAGATGTGAACAGAGGTTGTTGAAAGGCTCAGTGCCTTCAGCATCAGCCATGACCCACCTTTTCAGTGGGAAGAGGCTCCATGACTGCACAGGAGCAGAAAAATTGAGCAGAGCGCCTAATATCCCCCTCTCTCTCAACAGCACCTCCCAATACTCTATTCACTCTCTCGGCCATCAGTCTCCTCACCCCAATCACAAAATCACACTGCAACACTTCTATTTTTCACTGCAAGCACACTCATCTCTTCCTTTCCTCTCCTTAAGCTACACACTGATATCTTCATTTCAACTTGCTGAATCCATTCAGTGTAACTTCATGAGGTGCACATCTCCACTTCACCTTTCAACAATCTCTCAAACTAACTGTCACCTCCTTTTTCTACAGAAAAAGAGCATGAACAATGTGAAGGAGAGATTCAAAAGCAGGAGAGGAGTACTTGACATCACTGATCTCACCAAAGCAATGTAAGATGCCCAGGAAAGCTAATGGGGTAGGCTGACAGGATACTGGAACAGGGTACTGTCATAATATACACCAGTATACCATGGTGCAGATACACACACACTGATGGACACACAGCAAGACCAATCAACATACACAACACCGCAGCCAATCACTAGTTAGAGCACACTCACTATAAAGACAGGGGGCATCAGAGTTCCCGCTGATTCAGGATGCAGCCTCCTACAAGGACAGAGCTGACAGCACAGGTCCTCACCATGTGCTGAGTGCATAGACTGGTTCGGACAGGCATAGGTCTTTAGTTTAATCGAACATCGTGTTAACCCACAGTGAAAGTATGTTCAACAGTTTCTAATTTAATAAAATAGTGTTGCACTATTTTAAGTGTTGGTGGCCTGTATGTGTTCCACGGATCCAGAACACCCAACACATCATGATACCAGGAGTTGAGGGATATTAGAACTTCTTAGACCTACCTGCAAGTGATCTGCCTTCCACCAGCATACCGTCATCCTGCAAAATGGACAGCGTCCGCCCGCCGCCGCCGCTCCGCATCACCGGTAGCCTGGGGGCCAACTGGAAGATATTCAAACAACGCTTCCAGCTCTACCTGGAAACCACACACCGGGAAGATGCCTCGGACACCAAGAAGATCGTTCTCTTCCTATTCACGGCCGGGAAACATGCCATCCACATTTTCAATTCTCTCACCTTTGCTGATGATGAAGATAAATCAAAATTCAAGACGGTCCTCCTCAAGTTTGACACTCACTGCAACATAGAGGAGAATGAAAGTTTCGAGCGCTATGTATTCCAACAGCGTTTACAGGGTAAGGATGAACCTTTCCAGTCCTTTCTTATCCACCTCCGCATCCTTGCGCAGTCCTGTAATTACGGGCCCACCTCTTACTCCATGATGCACGACCAGATCGTTTTCGGTGTTTAGTCGGACCCCCTACGCCAGCAGCTCCTCAAGGTACAGAAGCTCATCCTAGCGACCGTCATTGAGACCTGCGTGCTACACGAACATGCCACTAGTCGGTATTCCCACATTCCAACGGCTGAAAAGGCGTGGCATGGTCCCCACGAGGCAGAACGGGTCCAAGCAATTGAGCAACTCCAGGGCCTCAGCCTGGATGAGGGCGGCCATTTCGCGCTCTTTTCACGGACTCCCGCACTTGTGCGCACCGAACGAGGGGACGGCGACGTCGACGAACGTACTGCGCAGGCGCGCACCACATACGGCCGCACCGTGCATGCGCGGTGGAGCAGCGAACGTACTGACGCTACAACTGAGGCAACTGTGGCTCCGCCCATTTAAAGCGGCAATGCCCTGCCAAATCCCAACAATGCCTGAGATGTGGCAAACTTGGACACTATGCTGCTTTATGCAGATCAGCTCGGCCTGCCAAGTCATATCGCTCCTGCCAGCCTCGCAGGAATGTCCCGGCCATTCGACCCACGGTCACCGAGTCCGATGCGGACCTACTACCTAATATTGACACCGAGGACCCGAAGGCACCTTTTCGAATCGGTATCGTTACAAAAAACAGGGTGTCCCCGAAGCAAAGAATCCAGCCTCTATCGGTATACAGCATCGATCCAGACGATGAGTGGTGTGCTGTCCTTACGGTCAACCGGTCCCAAATACGATTCCGCTTGGACACTGGTTCCTCCGCCAATCTCATTGACCTCCAAAGCCTGTGTGTCAAACCAGCCATCCTCCCATCAGCGAACCAGCTATTAGATTATAATGGCAATGCCATTGCTGCCAGCGGCTCGTGTCAGCTCGAAGTGACGCACAATTCACGCAAAGCCATCCTTCCCTTTGAAATCGTGGGCTCCTCGAAAGCCTCCCTGCTTGGCGCGCAGGCATGCAAGCTGTTGAACCTAGTTCAGAGCGTTCACTCTCTCTATCCTGCTGACGCGTCTGCCTTTCAGGACACCGACTTCAGGGCGCAGCTCGACGCCATTATCAACCAGCACCACGAAGTCTTCGAGGGCATGGGCATGCTCCCGTACACCTACAAGATTTTATTAAAACCGAATGCCACGCCTGTGGTGCATGCACCTCGCAGGGTCCCAGCACCCCTTAAGGATCGCCTCAAGCAGCAGCTGCAGGACCTCCAGAACCAAAGAGCGATTTCCAAAGTCACGGAACCGACCGACTGGGTCAGTTCCATGGTATGTGTAAAAAAGCCTTCTGGCGAATTGAGAATTTGCATTGATCCCAAGGATCTAAATTGCAATATCATGAGGGAGCATTATCCAATTCCCAAGCGCGAAGAGCTCACATGTGAGATGGCTCGCGCCAAGCTCTTCACCAAACTCAACGCCTCAAAAGGATTCTGGCAAATCCAGCTCGATAAATCCAGCAGGAAACTTTGCACATTTAATATCCACTTTGGCAGATATTGTTACAACAGGATGCCGTTCGGGATCATGGGCGGGATTCTCCCCTACCCAACAGGGTGGGGGGTCCCGGTGTGATGGAGTGGCGGGAACCACTCCGGCGTCGGGCCGCCCCAAAGGTGCGGACGTCTCCACACCTTTAGGGGCCAAGCCCTCACCTTGAGGGGCTAGGCCCGCGCCGGAATGGTTTCCTCTCCTCTGGCTAGCGTGGCAGGCCTTTGGCGCCACGCCAGACAGGGCCGAAAGGACTTCGCCGGCCTGCGTAAGTCCACGCATGCGCGGGAGCGTCAGCGGCTGCTGATGTCATCCCCGCGCATGCGCAGGGGAGGGGGTCTCTTCCGCCTCTGCCATGGTGAAGACCATGGCGAAGGCTGAAGAAAAAGAGTGCCCCCACGGCACAGACCCGCCCGCGGATCGGTGGGCCCCGATCACGGGCCAGGCCACCGTGGGGGCACCTCCCAGGGCCAGATCACCCCGCGACCCCCCCAGGACCCCGGAGCCCACCCGCGCCGCCTGCTCACGCCGATAAGGTAGGTGGCTTAATCCACGCCGGCGGGAGAGGGTTGACAGCGGTGGGACTTCGGCGGGCCGGAGAATCGCTGGGGGTGGGCCCGCCGACAGGCGCGGCGTGATTCCCGCCCCCGACGAATCTCTGGTGGCGGAGAATTCGGGACACGGCGGGGGCGGGATGCACGCCAGCCCCCGGCGATTCTCCGACCCGGCAGGGGATCGGAGAATCCCGCCTCATATCTGCATCAGAAGTGTTCCATAGGATTATGGAACAAATGATGGAAGGCATTGAAGGTGTTCGCGTCTGTGTCGATGACATAATGATTTGGTCCACTACGCCGCAGGAGCATGTTAGTCGCCTCCACCGCGTATTCAAACGTATACGTGAGCATGGCCTCCGCCTCAACAGGGCCAAATGCTCTTTTGGTCAGACAGAACTCATGTTCCTCGGGGACCACATCTCCCAATTGGGTGTGCAGCCAGATGCGGACAAGGTAGCTGCCATCACAGCTATGAAAACACCAGAGGACAAGAAGGCAGTCCTCCGATTTCTGGGCACGGTCGATCTTTTAGGGAAATTCATCTCTAACCTCGCCTCTCATACCACGGCTCTCAGGAACCTGGTCAGGAAGACGACAGACTTCCAATGGCTCCCTGCCCACGAGCGCGAATGGAGAGAACTCAAAGCAAATCTGACCACGGCCCCGGTCTTAGCCGTCTTTGATCCAGCAAAGGAGACCAAAGTTTCGACCGATGCCAGTCAATCCGGCATTGGGGCAGTGCTCCTTCAACGTGATGAGGCCTCATCATGGGCGCCTGTTGCAGATGCGTCACGTGCGATGATCCCCACGGACCGGTGTGGTTAAGTTTCACGATTATGTCTACGGACTTCCTCAATTCACCGTCGAGACCGACCATCGCCCGCTGGTCAATATAATACAGAAAGACTTGAACGATATGACGCCTCGCCTCCAGCGTATTCTTCTCAAGCTCCGGCGATATGACTTCCAGTTGGTATACACCCCAGGCAAAGACCTCATCATTGCTGACGCTCTCTCCAGGGCAGTCAACACTCCATGTGACCCAGCGGGATTTATCTGCCAGGTTGAGACCCATGTGGCATTCGCGGCCTCCAATCTACCTGCCACGGATGAGCGCCTCATCCACATTCGCCGCGAGACGGCGGCTGACCCCTTGCTACAGCGTGTCATGTGCCACCTAACGGACGGGTGGTTCAAGTGCCAATGCCCTCAGTTCTATAATATCAGAGATGATCTGGCGGTAGTAGACGGGGTTCTTCTAAAACTGGACCGCATTGCCATCCCGCATATCATGCGGCAACTTGTCCTGGAACAACCACACGAGGGCCACCTTGGCGTGGAAAGGTGCCGCCGACGGGCCCGAGAGGCAGTGTACTGGCCCGGCATTAATGAGGACATAGCCAAAACAGTGCTCAACTGCTCCACTTGTCAACGCTTCCAGCCGGCCCAACCACGTGTAGACCCTGTAGCCCCATGAGTTGGTCACGTCACCATGGACCAAGGTGGGCATCGACCTGTTCCACGCGCTGGGTAGAGACTATGTCCTGATCGTGGACTACTTTTCGAATTACCCGGAGGTGATACTGTTGCACGACATCACCTCGTCTGCCGTCATTCGTGCAGGTAATGAAACATTTGCTCGACACGGCATCCCGCTCACTGTTATGTCGGACAATGGCCCCTGCTTTGCCAGCCAGGAATGGTCCAACTTTGCCAGGCAGTACAATTTTGCCCATGTGACATCTAGTCCCCTGTACCCCCAATCCAACGGCAAAGCGGAGAAGGGAGTACATATAGTCAAACGGCTCCTATGCAAGGCTGCCGATGCTGGGTCCAATTTCCACCTTGCCTTGCTGGCCTATCACTCCGCCCCACTGTCCACTGGCCTGTTGCCAGCCCAGTTACTCATGGGTCGTACCCTGAGGACGACGGTGCTGTACATCCATGTTCCAGACCTCGACCACGTTCCGGTCCTTCGCCGGATGTAGCTGTCTCGTGCACAGCACAAGGCGGCTCATGACTCCCGTGCAGCTGATCGCCCTGCTCTGGCTCCAGATGACAACGTCCGCATCCATCTTCCAGATGGGGGCTGGTCTGCGACTGCTGTTGTTCTTTGGCAGGTGGCCACCCGCTCGTTCCTGGTTCGTCTACTGGATGGCTCTATCCTGCGCCGCAATCGACGTGCCCTTCGTCTCGTTCCACGCTCGCCACGTGATCCTCCACTGGCGCCTCGCCCTCCTGCTGATCCTGCCACGGACTATGCAGAGCTCCCTGTCACTCTGCCTCCCCCTGACTCTGA
Source organism: Scyliorhinus torazame (assembly GCF_047496885.1). Classification (NCBI taxonomy): domain Eukaryota; kingdom Metazoa; phylum Chordata; class Chondrichthyes; order Carcharhiniformes; family Scyliorhinidae; genus Scyliorhinus; species Scyliorhinus torazame. The sequence goes on along the minus strand of NC_092715.1, from coordinate 43,441,462 downwards.
CGCAGTCCAGCCCGCTCCTGAACCGGCGGCTTTCGACCACCCTTGAGGCGGTCAACCAGAATTTGTCGCCCACCTCAGAGACTTAATTTATGAACTTTGCGGACTTACAGACTCTCTGAATTGTTTCATTGCTTTGTTTGATCGTTTCCCTGGTTTGTATATAGTGTTGGTCTCATTATTCTTGTTGCATACAGCTTCTCTGCACCAGGCACCTTCCCATGTAAATAGCTTAGTTCTCATGTACGTAGTCCTGTAAATATGTCTTTGCACCCCATACGTAGTTAGGAACATTCTCACCATACATTATTTATTGCCACACACATACATTCTTTTATAAAAGGGGGGATGTCATGATATACACCAGTATATCATGATGCAGATACACACACACTGATGGACACACAGCAAAACCAATCAACACACACAACACCGCAGCCAATCACTAGTTAGAGCACACTCACTATAAAAACAGGGGGCATCAGAGTTCCTGCTAATTCGCGATGCAGCCTCCTACAAGGACAGAGCTTACAGCTTACAGCACAGATCTTCACCATGTGCTGAGTGAATAGATTAGTTCGGACAGGCATAGGTCTTTAGTTTAATCTAACATTGTGTTAACCCACAGTGAAAGTATGTTCAACAGTTTCTAACTGACTAAAATAGTGTTGCACTATCTTAAGTGTTGGTGGCCTGTATGTATTCCATGGATCCAGAACACCCAACACATCAGGTACCTCCACGTTACTTAATATGCTCCTCAACAACGTTGCAGCAAGCTACCTAAAATAGACTCAAGAACATCATTGCAAAGTGTCAGCTTCTATCTTCACTCCTAAGCTTTAAACCCCACTTCTAAGTCCTTTCAGCAGCAGGAATCTCCTAAAGTTCTATTGTCATGCACTTGCACAGTTCTCAAGCACTAACTCACAAAGAGGCACTCAATCCCTGGGGATAGTTAGTTTGAGAGGATCACACATGGTGAGCCACAGAGCACCATGTGCCAAAACATTGAGTTGAGCAGTTTGGATAAGAGATTAATTTAAGGCAATGATTTTGCTTTGTTTCAAGTTCATGGCTTTTATTATATTTGTATATAAATGATCTTGAAGCTGTCTGAGGAGATTACTGGAGTCACCAATTTGCTGTTCCCCTTGCTGCAAGGCCTCAATTTGACCGGCCTTATCCTTCTTCCTCCTCTCCCTCAACTTCCTGTTCCTCTGAAGATAGGCTTCTTCCTAAATCAAGGTTGTGAAGCGTGCAGCACATTTCAGGATCATTAAACTAATAACCAGAATGGCAATTGTTAAAATCTAACTATTATAAAATAATAATAATCTTTATTTGTGTCACAAGTAGGCTTACATTGCAATGAAGTTATTGTGAAAATTCCCAAGTCGCCTCACTCCGGCGGCTGTTCGGGTACACAGAGGGATAATTCAGCATGTCCAATTCATCTAACAAGCACGTCTTTCAGGATTTGTGGGAGGAAACTGGAACACCCGGAGGGAACCCACAGAGACACGGGAAGAATGTATAGATACCGCACAGACAGTGACCCAAACTGGAAATCAAACCTGGGACCCTGGCGCTGTGAAGCAACAATGCTAACCACTGTGCTACTGTGCCGCCAAAAACTATGACCGCCATTCAGCGGACTCAAGTTAAAGTCTGCTAATAGGGGGCGGGATTCTGTGATCCTGAGGCTAAGTGTTGACGTCGTCGGAAACGCCGTCGCATTTCCCGACAGCGTCAACATGGCCTCAGGATCAGCAATTCTGGCCCTTACAGGGGCCAGCATGGCACTGGAGCGATCACTCCACTCCAGTGGCTGATCCTGGCGTGAACTGAGCGCCGCGGGGTCCGTGCATGTGCAGTGGCACTGGCGCCAACACGCGCATGCGCTGTGGCTCCCTTCTCCGCGCCGGCCCTGACGCAACATGGCGTAGGGCTAAAGGGACAGGTGCGGAAGAAAGGAGGCCCCCAGCCCAAGAGGCCGGCCCGCCGATCGGTGGGCCCCGATCGCGGGCCAGGCCACAATGGAGTCCCTCCCCTCCCGGGGTCGGTCCCCCCCCCCCACCTCCCCCCACAGGCCATCCTCGGACCCTTCCACACCGAGGTCCCACCGGCTGAGAGCAGGTGTGAACGGCGCCAGCGGGACTCGGGTTTTTGGCAACGGCCGGTCGGCACGTCCCGGGGCTCAGTTCACGCCATGATCAGCAGCTGGAGCGGCGTTGATCGCTCCCGGGGAGAGAATCGGCATGGTGACCCCATAGAGCAGCCCCAGAACGGCAACACGCCGATCATGGCAGCATCAATGGCGGCGATTCTCCACAGTGTGTTTCTCGGTGCTGCAGACCCCGTTATTCAACTGTATTTTGCCTTTTTCTTTTGCCTCGGTGGGGAAATCCCCATTGAGGCCAGTCTTAAAGAAAACTAATATCAGAGGCCTATTCGCAGATCGAACACCATTTTTAAAGGCAGTCATGATCTTTTGAAACACTCCTAGTACCTTGGCACTGCCAGCCTGGCAGTTCCACCTGGGCACCCAGGCAATGCCATCATGGCTTATTTAAATACGTGAACCTGGATCTCGCCCAATGAGAGCGAGATCCAGACCACGGCGCTCCGTGAGATTCCACTGAATGTCACGAGACGTTTCGAGTGTCGCGTGTCACATGGCGATGCCTCTCACGAGATTCAACGGCCTCGTCCCAACACCACGTCGGGGAGGCCGCTGAATCACACATCACACCCAATATCTTACATTGAAGTTTATTAAAATTGAACTTTATTAGATGTTCTTTGTAATCCAGTAAACGGGAAAAACTTAGAAGGAGGACACAATATGGAAATGATGCCAAGGGGGAGAGATTTTTGGAGTTCACGGGAAGTTTCGCTTCTTACTGTGGCAAAAACCTGAGATTTTGAGGCTGTGAGAAACTGCTGGCTATCAGTGATTCCCTCTGTCTAAGAGGTAAAAGAAACAACTGGATGTAAAAACATTTGAGATACAGTATAATGTACAAAGGACAGTACTTAGCACCAGCCACAAAAACTATTCCTGGTGAGTGAAGGAAGATATTCTCACACATGGGGCTGAAGATGATTGGGGTGAAAAAGGGGTTAATTGGATAGCAGCCCTAACTTTGATTTTTGTGCAGTGGAGAGACGATCTAGAGGCACAAACAAACAAAACAAGAGACAAGGGAAAGAGAGAGAGAGAGTGTGAGAATTAGAGTGAGAGAGTTAGAGAGCGAGAGAGAGATTCTTAGGCTAAAGTTGCAAGTGAAACCAATAATTTGGCTGCCATCCACATCTTGACCCGGTAGCAAAATTTATGTTAAACGGCGAATCGGCACCCAATTTTAGTGACAGTTTATCTGAAAATGTATTTGTCCTTGCTTTGTCTCAATAAAGTCAATTCACAATAAAGCTTTTCTGTCAGGTCTGACCTGCATAAAGGGCTACAAGGACACACTGCACCGCCCCCCCCCCCCCCCCCCCCCCCCCCCCACAAATCCTTGCAGCACGATGAAGTCACAGAATTGTTTCAGCACAGGTCGATTGGCCATGCTAAATTGGCCATGTGTAGGTTGGGTGGATTTGCCACAATCAATGCAAAGGGTTACGGGGAGTGGGCCTGGGTAGAGTGCTCTTTCGGACAGTCAATGCAAACTCAATGGGTTGAATGGCTTCTTTCTGCACTGTATGGATTCTACAGACATATGGACATACGAATTAGGAGCAGGTTTAGGCCACTTGGCCCCTTAATTCAATCAAGTTATGGTTGATCTAATTGTGGCCTTGACTCCACTTCCTCCCCCTGGCCCTTTGACTCCCTTGTAACTTAGGAATCCATCCTCAGACTTAAAGACATTCAATGACCCTGCCTCTAGTGCTCTCTGGGGAAGAGAGTTCACTCTGAGAAAACATTTTTCCTCATCTCTGTCTTAAACAGGAGACACCTTATTTTTAAATTCTATCACCTCGTTCTGGTCTGTCACACATGGAGAAACATCTTTTCATCATCCACTCTCACGTTCCCTCAAGATTTTATATGTCTCCTTTCATTCTTCTAAACTCCAATGGTTGCAGGCCAAACCGTATTCAACCTTTTTTCATCGGATAACTCCCTCATACAGGAATCAGTCAAGTGAAACTACTCTGAACTGCTTTGTATGGAAGTCTTGAGGACTGGGGTAGCTTTTGGAAAGATTGGTAAAGAATGGACCTTAACCCAAAAAATGCATGATTGTTGACATCGCCTTAGCTCAAAGCAAACTGGACAATCCCAGTCTGTCACTAAATGACAGATAAGTGCGTGGGTTTCCTCCGCGTGCTCCGGTTTCCTCCCACAGTCCAAAGATGTGCAGGTTAGGTGGATTGGCCATGATAAATTGCCCTTAGTGTCCAAAATTGCCCTTGGTGTTGGGTGGGGTTAGTGGGTTATGGGGATAGGGTGGTGGTGTTGATCTTGGGTACGGTGCTCTTTCCAAGAGCCGGGGCAGACTCGATGGGCCGAATGGCCTCCTTCTGCACTGTAAATTCTATGATAATAACTATGATAATCCATCAGCATGGCACTGTCAAACAATTGGGTTTTATCCAGGCAGCTCTAAAATAAGATGCATATTGTTCCATTGTTCACAGTCCATGTAACAGTCCCTTTGTCTTGTGTTTGTCACATTTCTGCCCCTCTTCAGCTCTGAAGAAGAGTAGTACGGGCTTGGAAACATTTACTCTGTTCTCTCTCCATAGACGCTGCCAGACCTGCGGACTTTTTCCAGCATTTTGCTTTTATTTCACATTTCCAGCGTCCACAGTTTTTTTTGTTGCTTTTAAATGGGAATTTATTTACTACAGGGATGGGTGGGATATGGATAAGACTATTCTTTAGGTTTGTTGTTTGTATTGTGAGGGCGAAACCCTTGCAAACACGGGGAGAATGTGCAAACTCCACACGGACAGTGATGCAGAGCCGGCATCGAACCTGGGACCTCGGCGCCGTGAGACTGCAGTGCTAACCACTGTGCCGCCATGCTGCCCCTGAATATTGTCTCTTACGGTGACTTCTCTCATCTGCTCTCCTGAGGGAGGTTGTGCTCTCTGAAGCACTTGAGGCTGTTGCTGCTGCTCTTCTTTTGCCAGCCGATCCTCCAGCCAAAAAAGAAAACTGACAATAATAGCCGCCAGGGCAATGAAAGATATCAGAGGGAAAGTAAGGCAAAAAAATAATAATGTCCAGAAGCTGGAGACTAGCCTGTTACACCAGACAGCATCGACACAATGACCCGTGGTATTGCAACTGCTTGCCGTTTTACAAAGCAGCATCAGTGAGTTTCGGAGTCACCTTTGCAACCAAGGTTTAATTGACTTCAAGTTGAGCAAACCTCCTTTTTGATCAACTTTAAATTCACATCATCGGGCCATGGTGTCTGCCTGTAAAGTAGATATTCAACTGCCTCGACCCTCCTGGAAAACCTTTTTTCCCCCTGAATAAAAAGGATAAAATCAATGCTTATCTAAATCCAAATTCTCCCTGTTTTAATTTTTAAATTGAAAGTTAAAAGTGAAATGTTGTTGTAATATCCAGAAAAGTTTTATTCTTTCCTCAGTGAAAGCACTGTATCAAATCTCAATATAAGATCCCAAAGCCAAAAGTTTGCAACATTTTTCTGATTAACTGTTCACACATCCAAAGCTCCATAGGACGATGCTAAACCCTGTGGTTTTTGGTTTCCAGTCTTTGTAGAAGCTTAGTTTAATCAATATTCCCAATGAGCCTGCCAGAATTCACAGCTTTGTAGGAAGTTCCTGTGCTGCTAAATTGGAGAGAAAAAGGTCATGGCCCAGCAGGTGGAAATGCTTCACGCTGACTGACCCAGAACATCTAAAGTTCGAGAGCTCAGCAGCACAACTAGCTCTATCATCACCAGGCAATGCACCACTCTGAGAGCATGAATGCTTGAACTGTCCATTGCACTGAAGGCTAGTGCACAGAGACTGTATTTATTCATTACGTTTTTCCTCTGTCTCCCTCTTCCCTGCATGATGACCATGTATAGTTCTTGTCTCTGTTCTGCAAATATAGCTTTGGGCCAGCTACAAAGAGAGCAGCCAAACTAGCACCATGGGTTCTGCCCATAAACTGTGAGGAGAGACTAAGAAAGAAGATGCTCAGGATGCTCCAACGACCTTCATAATCAATGAACTATTTTTGAGGTGTAGTCACTGTTTGTGTGCCGATAAATGTGGCAGAATATTTACCCACAAACCAGCATGCTGAATACCAGTTAATCTATGTTAATGGTGATATCAACCAGAGCTCAGTTAGTAGTATTCTTGCCTCTGGGTCGAGGGTACAAGCCCCACTCCAGATAAGTGACCACAAAATTCAGCTCGATAACTAAGTGCATCGTCAAAGGGTTGCTACACTGTCAAAATTACCTTATTTTGTTTAAGACATTAAATAAAGGGCCATTCTGCCCTCTCAGGCAAATGTGGAAGGTGCTGTCACACTATTTCAAAGGGAGAGAGACAGTCTGCCCAGTGTCCCGGACCAATATTTAATCCTTCAGCCAACATCATTAAAATAAATCTGACCATTATCTCATTGTTACTCATGCAATCGCTCTGTGTGAAAAATTGTGCCATTTTTCCCATATTGCAACTTCAAATGTAGTCTGCTGGGTGTGAATTGCTTTTGTGCATCCTGAGGTCATGAAAGGGACACAATATAATTGCAAGCCTTTTTCTTTTCTTGTGAACAGAAATGTTCTCCAATTGGCTAGGCCACTGCCACAAAATGGATTCCATCTACCATCGCTTAATTTTTCAACTGAATGTTAGAACCTCTGGTAATGTAGCAATCCCTCAGCAGTAAAATGGAGATGCTAGCCTCGATTTGGAAATCAAAACTGTGGACTGGGGCTTGAACTCTGACTTCGAGGTGAGAGCACTACCACTGAAACAAGTTGACATGAAGGAAGCTGTGAATGTTTACATAGAATCAGAGATTTTACAGTGCAGAAGGAGGCCATTCAGCCCATCGAGTCTGCACCAGCCCTTGGAAAGAGCACCCCACTTAAGCCCCACACCTCCACCCTATCCCCTTTATGCCCATAATCCAACCTAACATTTTTGGACACTAAGAGCAATTTAGAATGGCCAGTCCACCTAACCTGCACATCTTTGGACTGTGGGAGGAAACCGGAGCACCCGGGGGAAACCCACGCAGACACGGGGAGAACGTGCCGACTCCACACAGACAGTGACTCAAGCCGGGAATCGAATCTGGGACCCTGGAGCTGTGAAGCTACTGTGCTAACCACTATGCTACCGTGCTGCCCAAGGTGAAGAAAGATCTTGCAAAGGTTTTCAAGATTCGAAAGGAGTGCAGGCAAATTAGGATAAGATTGGGATTTACTGCTTATATTAGAAATCAATGGATGTTGGTGAGAGCTCGTGCAGGGTGGATCTCAGCAATGCAAAAGAACTTTAGAGCCTAAATTCATGACTTTGTCACCTCTAAACTCAATTATCCCAATGAACCCCTGGCTGGGTTTGCTTTGTAAACCTAAAACGATTGTCACCTGTAGACTCGACTATCCCAACAAACTCCTGACTGGTTTCCCATATTATAGCCTTTGTAAACCTCAGGTCATTCGAAACCTGTCTGACTGTATCCTAAATCACACCAAATTCCATTCAGCTGCCACCCCAGTACTGGTTGACCAACACTGGCACCAGATAAGAGACACCTCAATTTTAAAATTCCCATCCTTGTTTTCAACCTATCCGTAGCCTCACTGCCTCTCTTGTCTCTGCAATTTCCACCAGCCCCTTCACCTCACTGAGACTTCTGTGCCGTTCGAACTCTGCCCTATTGAGTATCTCTCATTTTAACTATTCCACCATTGATGGACATGCCTTCAGCTGCCCAGGCACACAGCTCTAGAATGTCCTCCCTAAGTTTCTCTGACTCTCACCTTGCTTTCCTCCTTTAGGACAATCCTCAAAATCTACATCTTCCACCAAGCCTTTTGGACATTCTTCTGCCCAGTGTTGCCTCAAGTAACTTGGTGTTCTACTTTATTTTATGACGTCCCTGTGAAGCACATTGGGATGTTTTACAATGTTAAAGATGCCATATAAATGCAAGGTGTTGTTGTGGAAGATGACGAGGCCTTGGATGAGAGGCGGTACAGTGGATATCGTGTTAGCTAGTGATGGAACTCAGCCATTTTGGTGATTGGGCTGAGCAAAGCTGAGCAGTAAAGGAGGTCAAAGTTGGATTGTGTGACGAGCACATGACTGGACTGCTGGCTCCAACACCAAACCCCACTCCATTGTTTCCATTCCTGCTCCTTGCAGCTCACATAGCGCATGCTGCAGGGACTGCACTTGTGCAAGGAGCTCCTGCAGTTTGAATAGGGCACTTTCTACTGCGTGGTGAATGCTGGGTAAGGGACCCACCATTGAAACTCAGTATCGTTGAATAAGAAATTATGATTTGCGATTCAATCAGTGTGACGAGCATGTGAGTGAAACCGGAGATGTGGTCATTATAAAGTTGCCCAGCGTGTGGGCTTAGGAAAGAGAAGGAGGTAGAAGTAAAAGTAGAGAAAAGGGCAGCAGGTGTGCTGCCCAGCAGTTTGCCACTTACCACCATTGACCGGTCTCCTCTCGACCTGCGTGTTTCTATCCACTCATTTAAGTTTATTTTCTGTTGTTGGAGAACTGCATCACTATTGAGGCAGAAGTGCATATTTTTGGGATTCTTTTTGCCTTGTTGTTGGTTTGTTGGGGGTACGGACAGCCTCACAAGAGTTTGGTTCGATGCATCCAAGTTGTTTGTTATTTTCACCCAATCTCTTTTTTTCCCCCTTCACTTTAGCAAGGGTTTTGTTAACCACAATCTCCCTGGATTCTTATCCTTTTTCCTCTCTCGACTTTCTTGACGAGCAAAACTGTTGTCAAATGACTGACGTTATGGTCTCTGCGCGCTGACACTGTAAAAGTGGCGAATGTTGCTGCATGGGGGAGCTCACGTATGTTTCCCACGACTTTTTAAAACAACGTGGGCACAATTTTTTAAAAAAAGTTTTAGGGCTGTAACAATAACACATCACAATGATAGTCATGCAGAAAGTTAGCAACCCCAATCAAAATGTTCTTGTTGCTTTCTGTGCCTGCCTATGGGCCACACGGTAGCACAGTGGTTAGCACTGTTGCTTCACAGCACCAGGGCCCTGGGTTCGATTCCCAGCTTGAGTCTCTGTGTGGAATCTGCACGTTCTCCCCAAGTCTGCGTAGGTTTCCTCCAGGTGCTCCGGTTTCCTCCCAGAAGTCCCGAAAGACATGGAACGGGATTCTCCGACCCCCCGCCGTGTCGGAGAATCGTCCGGGGGGGGAGGGGGGGGCGGCGTGAATCCCGCACCCGCCGGCTGCCGAATTCTCCGCCGCCAGGATTTTGGCGGGGGTGGGAATCGCGGCGCGCCGGTCGGCAGCTGCTGGCATCGGCCCCCCGGCCATGTTCCGGCCCGCGATGGGCCGAGTGGCCACCCATTTTCGGCGGGTCCCGCCGGCGTGAATCACAACAGGTCCTTACCAGCGGGACCTGGCTCTACGGGCAGCCTGCAGAGTCCTCTGGGGGGCGCGAGGGGATCTGAGCCCCGGGGGGTGCCCTCACGGTGGCCTGGCCCATGATCGGGGCCCACCGATCCGCGGGCGGGCCTGTGCCGTGGGGGCACTCTTTCCCTCCGCACCGGCCGCTGTCAACCTCCGCCATGGCCGGTGCGGAGAAGAACCCGCCTGCACATGCGCTGGGATGACGCCAGCACACGCTGGCGGTCCCGCGCATGCACCAACTAGGGGCCGGCCGGCTGAGTCCCGACGGTGCCGGTTGGCATGGCGCCAAGCCCTTCCGCACCGGCTGGCGCGGCGCCAAACACTCTGGCGCCGGCCTAGCCTCTGAAGGTGCGGAGGATTCCACACTTTCTGGGCGGCCGACGCCGGAGTGGTTCACACCACTCCTCGCCGCCGGAGTGGCCCACCCCGCCAGTTTGCGGAGAATCCCGCCCATGCTGTTCGGTGAATTGGACATTTTGAATTCTCCCTCTATATACCCGAACAGGTGCCAGAATGTGGTGACTAGGGCTTTTCGCAGTAACTTCATTGCAGTGTTAATGTAAAGTCTATTTGTGACACTAATAAAGATTATTATTCTATTTTGGGGAAAGTCAAATGAATAAATGTGCCCCTACATCAACAAATTGTAGGGGTAGCCTCTTAAAGGGGAACAAAAACCAGAATCAAAAAAAGAACTTGCAAACATCAAATTGAAATTTAGTTAATAAAGCACCCCAGCCCCCACCAGACACAGAAGGCCTCAATCGTGCCTGCGGACACCACGTGCTCCTTCTTTAAGGATACCCAGCCACAAATGTAGATGTGGAAGAGGGGCAGACAGATGGATTGCACAACCCCTGTGCTCAGAGTGGTGCATTGCCTGGTGATGATATAATTAGCCCGCTGCTTGGACTTGTTCTCTGGGTCACAGGTACGTTGGGAACTACAGTGAAGAAATTGAATTGTGAGTGGGAGGAGAGGTGAGTGCGTAGCTGAGTGTCAATGGCCCATTCAAATAATTAGAGAGGACAAAAAGGTTAGAAATGGGGCAGCACTTGGAGGTCATTGGAGGTTGAGGCGTGGCGTTTTGAGGTAGGAATAAAGTGGCCAGTGATTTCCTTCACAAGATAGCGACAAGTATAAAACCTATTTTGTAGGGTTATATCGAAAAAGGGTTAAAATATATAAAAGAATCACTGAAATTATATTTCTAAGGATATCTATTACTGTGCTTTTTCCAGCACTTATTGAATGAGCGTCTAACTCGGCCACAAAAAGACATCAGTGACCAGACTTTCCACTTAGTACAAGCAAGATTGCAGTGATTGTGCTGATAGTAGCATGTTTTTTTTCTTCTCACATTTACTAGTATTATGCCAAATGCCCATTTATCATCAGTTTACAACTTCCATTATGGACCATATGCCATTGGTAACTCAAACCAGTAAAGTAATTATGACCTCACTCGGGTTCTAAAGGATGTAGCGAGGAAATTTTCCTCACACAATCTCAAGTGGAAATCAATGCGGCTATTTTTTTTTTTTTTTAAACGTTCAAGACAAAAAAAAATCTTTGCAAATTGCTAAACACCACGTTGATGGACCTTCATTCCTCATTTTACCATTTCAAATGAAAATGACTATTCTCTTGCATCAGGACGATTGCGGGTTTCTCACAAACATGGTGTTGTTATCCGGTGCAGCATTTGAAAATGATGTGAGGGTGAAACATGAAAAGTGTAAGGAAGTTGTGTGCTGAGAAGACAGTCTGCTGCTCTGATAAAATGTGATCGCTGCTCTGGGCTCAACTCAGCACTCAAATCAGGGGAAGGCCAGCATCTCCTGAGAGGCTTTAATCTGTCTGCTACAATTAACAAAAATATTTAACTTTCCATGTAGCAGTTCACGTGTCACTACATAAATAAGACGAACCTGTACACACAAGTCTGTTTCACAGTAACTTCATTGCAGTGTTCATGTCAGCCGATTTGCGACGCTAACTATTTCTTCTTACATTTCAGTGCTTTATGAAATAAAAATCACTTATTGTCACGAGTAGGCTTCAATGAAGTTACTGTGAAAAGCCCCTAGTCGCCACATTCCGGCGCCTGTTCGGGGAGGCTGCTACGGGAATTGAACCGTGCTGCTGGCCTGCCTTGATCAGCTTTAAAAGCCAGCGATTTAGCCCAGTGTGCTAAACCAGCTAAGCCAGCTTTATGTAAGGCAGTGTACAGTGGTATTTTCACTGGACAAATAATCCAGAGACCCAGGGCAGGATCTGGAGACCCGGGTTCAAATACCACCACGTCAGAAGGTGAAATTTTTAATTTAAAGTTAAAGATTTAAATAAATTAAAAGTCTAACAATGACCGTGAAACCATTGTCAATTGTCATAAAAACCCATCTGGTTCACTAATGTCCTTTTGGGAAGGAAATCTGTCATCTCTACCTGGTCTGACCAGCGTATGATTCTGGATCCATAGCTCCACAGCAATGAAGTTGACTCTCACATGCCCTCTGAAATGGAGGGCAGTTAGGAATGGGCAATGTAAGCTGACCCAGCCAGCGACACCAACATCCCATAACTGAAAAAATCCATAATAATTAATACTGAAGACCACCACATCAAAATACAAGTCAGAAATACATTCTTATAATGTATATTTGATTGGCAAGTTTATTTGAATATAAATGAATGTAATGTGATATATTTTGGTCGGAGGAATAACAAAGCAACCTACACAAGGAAATGAGGTGGTAGTTTAGCCTGACAAAGTCTGTGGATATCTGAGCAGGTTGCAGGTTAAAACAGCAGAACTCCCAGTATACTGGCACAGAAAGGATAGGAAAGACATTTGGGACACGGCAGGTTGCTATTTAATTGTGTAAACTGTTCATTAGCTGCTTCCTTAATCCTGAATTTTGATTTTGACTGTGAGCGCAAGGGCTTCCTGGCCTTATTGGTAGTCACCACGGAAAGCTACCCATTGTCGAAGTTAGGGCCCCAGCTCAAAGATGTCCCACAATGTACAATTCATCCCTCTCACAGAACACCTATTACTTGGCTTTAATCTTGTCATACCATAATTCTCAAGGCAGAGAATCATTTGGTTGACCGACAGCAAAAATGAACAAAGTGGGACAATTGGAGCAGTCAAATGAATGGTATGTTGAATAAATATGAAAAACAGCAATGTGACACTGGCACACTGTTAATTCCAAGCAAACATCATTGGGTAATTTCAAACCCTTCATAAAATTTACAGTGCAGTAGGAGGCCATTCAGCCCATCGATTCTGCACCGGCCCTTGGAAAGAACATCCTACTTAAGCCCATGCCTCCACCCTGTCCTTATAATCTCACCTAACCTTTTGGACACTTAAGGGCCTCAGTAGGGTGCTTTTTCAGAGGGTCGGTGCAGATTTGATGGGCTGAATGGCCTTCTTCTGCACTGTAGTGGTTCCATTCTAAGAGTAAGGAGGTTATGTTGACATTATACAAAACACTACTTAGACCTCAGCTGGAGTATCGTTTACCATTCTGGGTGCCACACTACAGGAAGATTTGAATGCATTGGAGAGAGTGCAGAAGAGGTTCACAAGAATAGGTCCAGCAATGAGAAACCTCAGTTATGAGGATCCATTGGAGAGGCTAGAACTGTTCTTAGAGAGAAGAAGGCCAAAAGAAGGTTCAATAGAAGTATTCAATATCATGAGGAGGTGGGACAGAGTAGACAGGGAGAAACTGTTCATGCTCTAAAAGGATCAAGAACAAGAGGTCACAGATGTGGTGATTTGCAAAAGACGCATATGCGATATGAGAAAAAACTTTCACACAACAAGTGGTTCGGGTTTGGAATGCACTACCTTGAAGTGTGGTGGAGGCAGGTTCAATCAAGGCATTCTGGAGGGCATGAGATGATTATTGAATAGAAACAATGTGCTGGGGTACAGGGAAAGGCAGGAGAATGGCATTGAGTCATCATGTACATTTGGGGAGCAGATATGATGGGCCGAATGGTCAATTCTGTGAAGAATCTATCAACCGCTGCTTTAAAAATATTCAGTGACTTGGCCTCCACCGTTTTCTAGGGAAGAGAGCTCCAAAGGTTCACAACCCTCTGACCTATATTGGTGACCTCTTGGGCTGCATTCTCCGCTGGCGGGATTCTCTCTTGCCCTGGCAGCGTATCCACGCCCGCAATGCGTGGTAGGTCCAACATAGAGGGAAATATAGAGTAAATGGCAAAACTCTTAGGAATATAGAAAGTCAGAGAGACCTGGGCGTGCAGGTCAACAGATCTTTAAAAGTGCAATACAAGTGGACAAAGTAGTCAAGAAAGCATACTGAATGCTTGCCTTCATTGAATGGGACATTGAGTATAAAAACTGGGAAGTCATGCTACAGTTGTATCGGTAAGACCGCACTTGGAATATTGCACACAATTCTACCAGAAGAAAGTGGAGGCTTTGGAGAGGGTGCAGAGGAGGGTCACCAGGATGTTGCCTGGTCTGGAGGGTGTTAGCTATGCGGAGAGGCTAAACAGACTCGGACTGCTTTCGTTAAAATGACAAAGGTTGAGGGGTGACCTGATTGTGGTCTACAAGATTATGAGGAGCATGGACAGAATGGATGGACAGGCACTCTTTCACAGGGTGGAGGGATCAGTCACCAGTGGGCAAAGTTTAGAGGAGATGTGCGAGGCAGGTTTTTTTTACACAGAGGGTGGAGAGTGTCTGGAACGCGTTGCCAGGGGTGTTTGTAGAAGCAGTTACATTAAGGCGTTCAAAAGGCATCTCGACAAATACATGGATAGGATGGGTATAGAGGGCTGCGGCACAAGGAAGTGCTGAGGGTTTTGGACAACGGTGATATCCATGACTGGTACAGGCTTGGAGGGCCGAAGGGCCTGCTCCTGTGCTGTTTTGTTCTTTGTTAACAGCGCTATCAAGTGGCACTTACTGAGCAAGAACCTGCTCACTTTTACTCAATTTGGATTTTGTAAAGGTCCTATCATGATATTCAGGTAAACATCATGGTACAAACACACATACATACTGATGGACAGATCAACGGACCAATCAACACACACACAACACCACAGCCAATCACAGGCAAGAGCATACACACTACAAAACAGGGAACACGACACTTCCCGGGCATTCCAGCAGGAGACAGCTCAGGACACAGAGCTCACAGCAAGCCATTCAGACATCCACCATGTGCTGAGTGCCACTCCAAGATAGTATTAGGAATAGGTCCACAGATTCTAGGGTTATGGTCGAACCTCAGTAACCAGTTTACCACTGTAAATAAATGTTGGTAATAAAACTGAGTTGTACCATTCACAACCATGTTGGTTCGTCTGTGTAGCAGAGTACCCAACACATCAGGTCCCACAGCTCCTGACCTCATTACAGCCTTGGTTCAAACATTGACAAAATAATTGAATGCCAGAGGTGAGTTCAGAATGATTGCACTTGGCGTCAAGGCAACGTTTGACTTAGTATGGCATCAACGAGCCCTAGCACAACTGGAGTCAATGAGATCAGGGGGAAAACCCTCTGCTGGTTGGAGTCATACCTGGCACAAAGGAAAATGATTGTGGTGGTTGGAGGCTAATCATCTCAGCACCAGGACATTCGGGGATTAGGGGTTATGGGGAGAAGGCAGGAGAATGGGGATGAGAAAATATCAGCCATGATTGAATGGCGGAGCAGACTTGATGGGCCGAGTGGCCTAATTCTGCTCCTATTTCTTATGGTCTTATGGACATCACTGCAGGAGTTCCTCAGGATAGTGTCTGAGGCCCAACCATCTTCAGCTGCTTTATCAATGGCATTCCGTCCATCATATACTCAGAAATGATGATGTTTTGCAGATGACTGCCTATTGGTCAGTACCATTCGTGACTCCTCATTAATGAAGCAGTCCATGTCCAAATGCAGCAAGACCTGAACAATATCCAGGCTTGGGCTAACAGGTCACAAGTAACATTCATGACACACAAGTGCCAGGCAATGACAATCTTGAACAAAAGGGGATCGAACCATCACGAGCAGCACCCCAGAGGTTTCCATTGAACAGTAACTGAAGTGGACTCGTCATACAAATCCTGTAGCTACCAGAGCAGATCAAGTGCTAGAAATTCCATGACAAATAAATCATCTGCTGACTCCCCAAAGCCTGTCCACCATCTACAAGGCACAAGTCAGGAGTGTAATGGAATACTCTCCACTTGCCTGCATGAATGCAGCTCCAACAATACTGAAGAAGCCTAAGACCATCCAGGACAAAGCAGCCCGCTTGATTGCTACCCCTTCCACAAACATTCAATCCTCCACCACCGAAGAACAATGGCAGCCATGTGTACCATCTAAAAGATTCAGTGCAAAAACTCACCAAGGCTCCTTGGGCATCACGTTCCAAACCAACGACCACTGTCATCTGGAAGGACAGGAACAGTAGATACCGGGGATCCCCACCACCTGGAGGTTCCCCTCCCTCCAAGCCACTCACCACCCTGACTTGGAAACATATTACCATTCCTTCACGGTTGTTGTGTCAAAACCCTGGAACTCCCTCCCTAACTGCACTGTCAGTTGACCCACACCTTAGGGATTGCAGTGGTTCAAGAATACAACTCACCACCACATTCTGAATAGAAACTGGAGATGGGTAATAAATACTGGTCTCGCCAGAGATGCCCTGTTGCTGCAACTAAATAAAAAGTCAGTCTGCGGCCTACCTGCTCGTGTGCAGGCCGATCGGAAGGCAGGCGGGGCCTCATATGGGACTGTGCCTTCAGTGTGTGGGCGGTCCGGGTCAGGTGCGCGGCCAATCAGGTGCACTATTTCCACGGTCCAGCTCCGCAGTCTGGTCCACCATGGAGCACGCTGCGGCCGTTGGAGGCTGCCAGCGTGCTCATGCGCTGCCTCTGACCTAGAAGTGTGGGGGTCCGTATCTGCAGTTGGAGCTGTGAGCTTCATGACGGCTCCCTGCTAGCCCCCTGCAGGGCTGCGAATTGGTCGGCTTTTGGCGCCAGTTTTTCTGGTGTAAAAGACCAGGGGCGAGATTCTCCGACCCCCCGCCGGGTCGGAGAATCGCCGGGGGCTGGCGTGAATACCGCCCCCGCCGGTTGCCGAATTCTCCGCCACCGGAGATTCGGCGGGGGCAGGAATTGCGCCGCACCGGTTGCCGGGCCCCCCCCCCCGCGATTCTCCGGCCCGGATGGGCCGAAGTCCCACTGCTAGGATGCCTGTCCCGCCGGCGTGGATTAAACCACCTCTCTTACCGGAGGGACACGGCGGCGCGGGCAGGCTCCGAGGTCCTGGGGGGGGGCGCGGGGCGAACTGGCCCCGGGGGGTGCCCCCATGGTGGCCTGGCCCGCGATCAGGGCCCACCGATCCGCGGGAGGGCCTGTGCCCTGGGGGCACACTTTTCCTTCCGCCTTCGCCACGGTCTCCACCATGGCGGAGGCGGAGAGACTCTCTCCACTGCGCATGCGCGGGAATGCCGTGAGCGGCCGCTAACGCTCCCGCGCATGTGCCGCCCGGAGATGTCATATCTGCGCCAGCTGGCGGGGCACCAAAGGCCTTTTCCGCCAGCTGGCGGGGCGGAAATTAGTCCGGCGCAGGTCTAGCCCCTCAAGGTTGGGGCTGGGCCTCCCAAGATGCGGAGGATTCCGCACCTTTGGGGCGGCGCAATGCCCGACTGATTTGCGCCGCTTTTGGCGCCGGTCGGCAGACATCGTGCCGATACCGGGGCGAGAATTTCGCCCCAGCGTTTTCACAAAGGTGTGGGGACATAGACCCTGAAACGGAGATTCCAGCCCATGGTTCCTATTTCAGACTCCGGAACCAGTCTTGGAATCTTAATATAAGATCTGACACTGATGGGTGTAACAGAGTTCTGCTCTACATAACCATGAACGTAATAAATGATGCATTTGCAAACAATGTGCTCGATGTGAAGTGTAATAGGAGCTCAGAAACAAATATAAGCCACGAAAATCGATCCCGTAAAGATTTGAATTCTTATTATTTATTAATGCAGTTTTGTGGGGATTTTTTTGTCCTGCTTCGTAAATTTTATATTTCACGCCACAAGTGCAATTATAGCCGCAAGACAGCGAAGCCAATATGTTTCACTTCAGATGCATGTCACCATGGTTGTCAGACGACTGGCTTCATGCATAACCTCATCAGTTCCCCTGAGCTTTCAGGGCTAGTGCTGCAGACATCCTGGACAGTAATCGTGACAGTCACTTTGAGCTGCAGGCATTGCTTTCTTATTAGCTGCTTGTGTACCAAACCACTCAACAAACTCTTCCTACATGTGGCACAGTTCGAGACAGAACTGGCCCTGGCAGCGGGATCACTGCTTGTTGCTCTTCAGATTGCTCACGATAAGCATATGGCACTTGCGTTAGCTTTACATCCGTACAAGGAATGAATTGTTAGCAGCAGCTTTATTATTTTTCATCAGCTTTAAGTGTGTTACCAATTAAGAATTGCTCATCACCTGGGCCATCAACAGAATAGAAGTTGCATCCATTACTTAATTGCTCCCCTTGAGGCATGATCAATTTGGCTGGAGACGAAGTTGAATTCAAACTGAGGCTTTATTTGTATCTGAAGTGTGGCCTCCTACAGCAGCTGACGAAATGGCTGCTAGCTGAAGGCCACGCATATTTATAACCCGGCTCCTGGGCGGAGCTAGCATGCAGGGGCCCAGGTGAACCTGTAGTGCAGGTTCTACCGTACAACTCTTAATATAGGAACACAGTGGTTTACCACATTCACCCCCTGTTAAAATTGAGTCCGGTGGGGGTGGTGGATAACGATATACAATTCGCAATCTTTAATATTTACAGAACAGTGAAAAAAAAATGTCTCTGGTCATCCGGTGGGCCGGTCAGTGGTTCAGCCGGTCCGGCGCCTTGATCGTCCTCTGGGATCGACGAAGTGGAGCCGGCGATGTTGGTGCTGTCGTGGTCGAAGTTGACTCAGGGAGCGTGCCGAAATCCTCTTCATCAACGGGGGAGGGCAGGGGGAGGATGGACGGTCCTAGGGGGGGTGATGGGGGCGGTGGGGGAGGGGAGGGTGGCGCCAGGGGCGACGGGGTGGTGTGGGGGCGGAACCTGCTGATACCAGGTCCGAGGGAGATGGTATCCTGGCGGCCGTCGGAGAACGCCACGTAGGCGTACGGTGGGTTTGCGTGGAGCAGGTGCACCCTTTCCACCAACGGGTCCGCCTTGTGGAGCCGCACATGTTTACGGAGAAGCATGGTTCCCGGAGCTGTGAGCCAAGTTGGGAATGATACCCCGGATGTGGACTTCCTGGGGAAGGCAAAAAGGCGTTCATGCGGTGTACTGTTAGTAGCAGTGCAGAGTAATGAGCGAATGGAATGTAGTGCATCAGGGAGGACCTCTTGCCAGTGGGAGGCCGGGAGATTTCTGGACCGCAGGGCCAGCTGGACGGCCCTCCATACCGTCCCATTCTCCCTTTCTACCTGTCCGTTTCCCCGGGGGTTGTAGCTCGTCGTTCTGCTGGAGGCGATACCCCTGCTGAGCAGGAACTGGCGGAGCTCATCACTCATGAATGAGGATCACCTGTCACTGTGGATGTAAGCGGGGAAGCCGAACAGAGTGAAGATTGAATTAAGGGCTTTAATGACGGTGGCAGACGTCATGTTGGGGCTTGGGATGGCGAAGGGAAAGCGGGAGTATTCATCGATCACACTGAGGAAATACATGTGTCGGTCGGAGGAGGGGAGGGGGCCTTTGAAATCCACGCTGAGGCGTTCAAAGGGGCGGGAAGCCTTCACCAGGTGCGCGTGGTCCGGCCGGTAAAAGTGCAGTTTGCACTCCGCACAGACCTGGCAGTCCTTGGTGATCGTCCTTACTTCATCGACAGAGTAGGGCACATTTTGTGCCTTAATGAAGTGGTACAACCGAGTGACCCCTGGGTGACAAAGGCTGTCGTGCAGGGTCCGGAGTCGGTCTACCTGTGCGCTGGCACATGTACCTCGAGATAGGGCATCTGGGGGCTCGTTGAGTTTGCCAGGGCGCTACTTAATCTCGTAGTTATAGGTGCAGAGCTCGATTCTCCACGGCAAGATTTTGTCATTTTTGATCTTTCCCCGCTGCGTGTTGTTGAACATGAAGGCTACCGACCGTTGGTCAGTGAGGAGAGTGAATCTCCTGCCAGCCAGGTAATGCCTCCAATGTCGCACAGCCTCAACGATAGCCTGGGCCTCCTTTTCGACGGATGAGTGCCGAATTCCGGAGGAATGGAGGGTGCGGGAAAAGAATGCCACGGCCTGCCTGCCTGGTTGAGGGTGGCGGCAAGGGCGACGTCCGATGCATCGCTTTTTACTTGGAAAGGAAGTGTTTCGTCTACAGCGTGCATTGTGGCCTTGGCAATATCAGCTCTGATCCAGGCGAAGGCCTGTTGGGCCTCTGCCGTCAGGGGGAAATGAGTGGACTGTGTGAGTGGGCGGGCCTTGTCCGCATAGTTTGGGACCCACTGAGAAGAACCCCAGGCAGCGTTTGAGGGCCCTGGGGCAGTGGGGAGGGGGAGCTCCATGAGTGGGCGCATGCGGTTGGGATCGGGCCCCAGAACTCCGTTCTGGACCACTTAGCCGAGGATGGCTAAGCGGTTTGTTCGGAACACACACATCTCCTTGTTGTACGTGAGGTTGAGGAGAGTGGCACTGCGGAGGAACTTAGCGAGGTTGGCGTCGTGGTCCTGCTGATCATGGTCGCAGATGGTCACATTGTCTAGGTACGGAAACGTGGCCCACAAGCCGTACCGGTCGACCATTCGGTCCATCTCCCTTTGGAAGACCGAAACCCCATTGGTGACGCCGAAGGGGATATAGCGGGCCGTCTGCCTCGAAGGCGGTGTATGGCCGGTCCGATTTACGGATGGGGAGCTGGTGGTAAGCGGATTTCAGGTCCACCATTGAGAAGATCCGGCACTGTGCAATCGGGTTAAACATGTCAGATATGCGTGGGAGAGGGTACGCGTCGAGCTGCATGTACCTGGTGATGGTCTGGCTGTAGTCCAAGACCATTCAATTTTTCTCCCCAGACTTAACCACTGCCACTTGAGCTCTCCAGGGGCTGTTGCAGGCCTCGATGACTCCCTCCTGAAGCAACCGCTGGACCTCGGACCTGATGAAGGCCTTATCCTGGGTGCTGTACCATCTGCTCCTGGTGGCGACGGGTTTGCAATCTGGAGTTAGATTGGCAAAGAGGGAAGGAGGATTGACCTGTAGAACAGCCAATGTTGTTCCTCTGTTTAAGAAGGGTAGCAAAGATAATCCAGGGAACTACAGGCCGGTGAGCCTTACTTCAGTGGTAGGGAAATTCTGGAGAGAATTCTTCGAGACAGGATCTACTCCCATTTGGAAGCAAATGGGCGTATTAGTGAGAGGCAGCATGGTTTTGTGAAGGGGAGGTCGTGTCTCACTAACTTGATAGAGTTTTTCGAGGAGGTCAAAAAGATGATTGATGCAGGTAGGGCAGTGGATGTTGTCTATATGGACTTCAGTAAGGCCTGTGACAAGGTCCCTCATGGTAGACTAGTACAAAAGGTGAAGTCACACAGGATCAGGGGTGAGCTGGCAAGGTGGATACAGAACTGGCTAGGTCATAGAAGGCAGAGAGTAGCAATGGAAGGATGCTTTTCTAATTGGAGGGCTGTGACCAGTGGTGTTCCGCAGGGATCAGTGCTGGGACCGTTGCTGTTTGTAGTATATATAAATGATTTGGAGGAAAATGTCTGATTAGTAAGTTTGCAGACGACACAAAGGTTAGTGGAATTGCGGACAGCGATGAGGACTGTCAGAGGATACAGCAGGATTTAGATTGTTTGGAGACTTGGGCGGAGAGATGGCAGATGGAGTTTAATCCGGACAAATGTGAGGTAATGCATTTTGGAAGGTCTAATGCAGGTCGGGAATATACAGTGAATGGTCGAACTCTCAAGTATTGAAAGTCAGAGAAATTTAGTTGTACAGATCCACAGGTCACTGAAAGGGGCAACACAGGTGGAGAAGGAAGGCAAGAAGGCATACGGCATGCTTGCCTTCATTGGCCGGGGCATTGAGTATAAGAATTGGCAAGTCATGTTGCAGCTGTATAGAACCTTAGTTAGGCCACACTTGGAGTATAGTGTTCAATTCTGGTCGCCACACTACCAGAAGGATGTGAAGGCTTTAGAGAGGGTGCAGAAGAGATTTACAAGAATGTTGCCTGGTATGGAGGGCGTTAGCTATGAGGAGCGGTTGAATAAACTCGGTTTGTTCTCACTGGAATGACGGAGGTTGAGGGGCGACCTGATAGAGGTCTACAAAATTGTGAGGGGCATAGACAGAGTGGATAGTCAGAGGCTTTTCCCCAGGGTAGAGGGGTCAATTACTAGGGGGCATAGGTTTAAGGTGAGAGGGGCAAGGTTTAGAGTAGATGTACGAGGCAAGTTTTTTACACAGAGGTTAGTGGATGCCTGGAACTCGCTACCAGAGGAGGTGGTGGAAGCAGGGACGATAGTGACATTTAAGGGGCATCTTGACAAATACATGAATAGGATGGGAATAGAGGGACCCAGGAAGTGTAGAAGATTGTAGTTTAGTCGGGCAGCATGGTCGGCACGGGCTTGGAGGGCCGAAGGGCCTGTGCTGTACATTTCTTTGTTCTTTGTTCTTTGCCGCGAGGCCGCACAGTGAGGGGTGGTAAGGGTCCGCCGAATTTAAGGGTCAGGCTCTGGAGGTTGCACTGAAAATCCAGGCCAAGGATAAGTGCAGCGCAGTGGTTGGGGAGGACGTAAAGGCAAAAACCGTGGAACTTTACGCCTTGGACTGTGAGCGTGACCGTGACCGTGCAGTAGCCCCGGATCGCTACGCGATGGGATCCGGAGGCCACGGAGATACTTTGATTGGTAGGGTGTACCTTAAGGGAGCAGCGCTTTACCGTATTTGGATGTACAAAGCTCTCGGTGCTCCCGGAGTCCAGTAGGCAGGAGGTCACATGGCCATTGACTTTCACGCTGGTGGATGTGTTGGTCAGAGTGTGAGGTCTGGACTGGTTGATTACCATGGATGCGAGTCGTGGTTGATCATCGGGTAGTGAGGCGGCCGCTGCGTCGGGGTCCTGAAATGCCGTTGGTCTCCCTGTGCTGCAGGGTGGAAAGATGGCGGCGCCCGGAGGTCCTGGGGGTCACAAAATGGCGGCGCCCATGGAACGCACGTTGCGGGGGTGGAGCAAGATGGCGGCGCCCATGAAACGCACGTGTTGTGCGGGGGAGAATATGGCAGCGCCCATTGCTCGCACATTGCCTGGGGAGGAGGGGAGGATAGCGGCGCCCATTGCTCGCACATGGCCTGGGGAGGATAGCAGTGCCCATTGTCCGTGACCGGGGGGGTGGGGGCGACCGCTGCCACTGAGCGGGCCTGGCGCAGGGGAGAAGATGGCAGCGCACATTGCTCGCACATGGCCTGGGGAGGAGGGGAGGATAGCGGCGCCCATTGTCCGTGACTGGGGTGGGGGGGGGGGGGCGACTGCTGCCGCTGAGCGGGCCTGACACACCGCTGTGTAGTGGCCCTTCTTCCCGCAGGCCTTACAAAGGGCACCGCGGGTCGGGCAGCGTTGGCGGGGTTGGCCGCAAAAATAGCAACGGGGCCCCCCGGAGATCACCGGCTGGCGCGTAGCACCGGCGTACTAGGTGGGTAGCGCCCCTGCTGGGGCAGCTGTCTGTGGGGGCCATGAAGGGTAGGAAGAGTGGGCCGCGCGGTTGGGGGCGTAGGACAGTACATTGTGCAGGGCGACCGTCATGGAAAACGCTAGTGTTTTAATCTCTGCGAGGTCGTGCGTGGCCTCTTCTAGGAGCCGCTGCCTGATAACATCGGACCCAATCCCAGTTACAAAAGCGTCCCTCATAAGGAGATCTGAGTGCTTCTTAGCTGTAACGTCCTGGCAGTCACAGTCCCGAACTAATGGGATCAGGGCCCTCCAGAAGTCCTCAATTGACTCACCAGATAGTTGAGTACGCGTTGCGAGCGCGTGTCTGGTGAAGAGCGTGTTTGACTTCTGCTCATAACTCTCTTTGAGTTGAGTCATAGCATCAACGTAATTGGGCATCCTGGATCAGCGGGAAGATTTTAGAGTTGAGTCTGGAGTACAAGATTTGAATCTTCTGAGCCTCTGGAACAGGGGCCGGCGCCGCGTTGATATACGCTTCAAAACAAGCTAGCCAGTGCTGAAAGTCCTTTCTGGCGTCGCTTGCATGTGGATCCAGCTGCAGTCGATCTGATTTAATCCGGTGGTCCATCTTCTGAATCAGATACTAATAAATTGAGGTACGATCAATTTGGCTGGAGAAGAAGTTGAATCCAAACTGAGGCTTTATTAGTATCTGAAGTGTGGCCTCCTACAGCAGCTGACGAAATGGCTGCTAGCTGAAGGCCACGCATATTTATAACCCGGCTCCTGGGCGGAGCTAGCATGCAGGGGCCCAGGTGAACCTGTAGTGCAGGTTCTACTGCACAACCCTTAATATAGGAACACAGTGGTTTACCACACCCCTCAAAGGCCATGTGTAAAAATAAAAACAGTCATGTTACTGTCTCTCTAAATGTCTGACAGAGCAGGATATTAACAGCAACAGGCCTCTGTAGAAAGGATCGGAAACTTGTAGCTTTAGGCAAAGAGGTCACTGAAAGTTGCCACTTGTATTTAGAGAAGAAACATGTGGATTTTATGTTGCCTCAGATTCAGTCCCTGTGGCAACAGAAAATGTAGCTGCACTGCAGAACGACTGTAATTGAGATTTTAACTGTAAGGGATTTATTTTGAGAATGTGACTATATATAGCAGAGTGGACACGGGATGCGTACATGGGGCTGATAATAACACAGTGTACATTAGATTTGAGAAACCACAATGCATCACCCCTCTATGTATTGTTGGCTGTGGAAGGCCTAGTTTTATAATAATTATTGATAATTGTATATCAATTGTGTTTAATTATATGCCAGTGGATTTGGTACAGATAAAGAAACATTTATTGAAACCGTGGATATTTGAGCTAGGAGGTCTATTCGTGTAAATCTTGATGTGGAGATGCCGACGTTGGACTGGGGTGGGCACAGTAAGAGGTCTTACAACACCAGGTTAAAGTCCAACAGGTTTGTTTCAAACACTAGCTTTTGGAGTGCAGCTCCTTCTTCAGGTGAATGAAGAGGTGGGATCCACAAACACATATCATAGATTATCATAGAATTTACAGTGCAGAAGGAGGCCATTCGGCCCATCGAGTCTGCACCGGCTCTTGGAAAGAGCACCCTACCCAAGGTCAACACCTCCACCCTATCCCCATAACCCAGTCGCCCCACCCAACACTAAGGGCAATTTTGGACACTAAGGGCAATTTATCATGGCCAATCCACCTAACCTGCACATCTTTGGACTGTGGGAGGAAACCGGAGCACCCGGAGGAAACCCACGCACACACGGGGAGGATGTGCAGACTCCGCACAGACAGTGACCCAAGCCGGAATCGAACCTGGGACCCTGGAGCTGTGAAGCAATTGTGCTATCCACAAGGCTACCGTGCTGCCCTTTTTTTTTTTTTTTTTTTTCGGGGCGGGTTTTTCTCGCTCCTTCCTTTTATTTATTTTTAATTTTTAATTTGCCGCGTGCGGGAGCGGCGGTTGTTCGGCGGCCCGCTGGGTCACCGGGCGGGTGGGTCCGCACCCGCCGCCTCCTCCTCCGCCCGCCTGCCCGCTCCTGCAGCAAGATGGCGGCGGAGAGCATGTCGCCGGCTGCGGACAGCAGCAGCAGCAGCGCCGGAGGGAAGAAAAGGCCGCTGCCGGGCCTCGGGGGAGAGGAGCAGGTCTGTGTCTGTCTGTGTGGTGCTGCCATTCAATGTTTTTCAAAAGTTGGCGGGTTTACTTGGAGCGGACCCCGGGGTGGCGGGCGGTTTGGAGACCGAGACTCCAACGTGGTTCTGGGGTTGCAACCCCATTTAGTCTTTTTAAGTAGACTAAATCAATATATAGACAAATTCAATGATGCAAAATCATCAGCTGGCTTTCTGGCATATAACACTTAATGGCTTCACAGCACCAGGGACCCGGGTTCGATTCCTGTTTGGATCACTGTCTGTGCAGAGTCTGCACGTTCTCCTCGTGTCTGCATGGGTTTCCTCCGCGTGCTCCGGTTTCCTCCCACAAGTCCCAAAAGACGTGCTTGTTAGGTGAATTAGAAATTCTGAATTCTCCCTCAGTGAACCCAAACAGGCGCCGGAGTGTGGTGACGAGGGGACTTTCACAGTAACTTCATTGTAATGTTAATGTAAGCCGACTTGTGACGCTAATAAAGATTATTATTATTAACCAAATATTGACAATGAATGTACAAAGGGCATGAGTACTGTGCACACATAAATTTAAAAAAATTAATTTACAGGATACAGACATTGCTGGCTAGGCTAGCATTTATTGCCCATCCCTAAATGCCTTTGAGAAGGTGGTGGGTCAGCTGCCTTCTTGAACCGCTGCAGTCCATACATTAGACCACCAAATTTTGTTTCAATTAGACAACTGCATCTTGCAGTCTTTAGGGCTGCTGGGCAAAGCTGCAGCCACACGGCACTCATTTGGAGTTGGTGTTAAACAGAATGGTTGCATTAAAAGAAAACGGAATTGCTGCCCATCTCAGTCCCTGTACCACTTTGACCAAATGTCCTTTGGCAGTGTTCTGTAAACTCCAGCAAACAACAAGCAGTCAGCAATACTTGATTGACTCTCGATATTCATCCTTGGCATCACATGTATAAACGTGCCTGAGGCACCAGGATGTTATGCAAACGAGCTAACATCGTTTGGTCAGATTATTGCAATTGTGCACTGACATTTAAAGCAGTATCACTGTGGGCTGGGAGTATTATTGTCCCCACAGTATATCAGGCGCATAAAACAGCTGGGCATAAACCTATTATATTAGAGTCAGTATGATGGCCTCAATACTGATTTGACAATCTTACTCAGTATTTTATTTTTGTTGATTGCTGCCTGCTCCAGATTTTGCTTGGTATTGTCTAGAGAGGCCATTATTTCTGAACTGCCTGCTAGGAAGCATCTAGAGCCTGGTGAAACTGGCAAAGTACAAGTTCAATCTCAATGTTTTTCAGCAGATTCCACATTTAGTTACAGGAGTAGAGAAGAACTATTGAAAATTGCAATGAAGTTCAGTATTCTGATTCTGCAGCCAGGATTTTCCAATTCCGCCCACTGTGGGATCAGAAATTCTCACCCAAAGTCAGCGTGCCTTTGGCTGGTCCATCAACTTTTCCGTCCTGCCCATGACAATTCCCGCCATGGGTGAGACCAGAAGATCGCAGCCTTCACCTTTGAAATCGAATGCGTAATGAGATGAAGGTGGCAATCAAGGCAGCATAACTTCATTCAGGAAGAAGCCTTTATCCATTTGGAAAGAATTAAACTTGATCGCTTAGAGATTTGTCCTGGAAGGTGATGCAAAACGGGAACTATCAGTTCGGCTGCCTGGTCAATGGAATCTCGGTATTTATTGTCTCTGACTGTGATGGAATTGAATATCAGATGTCTTGTAAACCAGGTCCTTTCTGTGCCACAGTCCTACAAGAACCTGTGGTTCGATATTTCTTCTGACCTACAAGCAATGTATGCTTCATTGCTCATCCTGGATGTCGAATCCCTGCCTCCATCTTTATGCCAATGATGTTCTATAACTAGCTACAAGTTCACACTTCCATGGGATATGAATATTTGATCTCCACTTGGCAAATCCTGCACCACATCACAAGCATAAACATGTTGCTCTTCATATGAACCTAATGCTCAGCATTGACGTTATTGTAGTCCCAGCTTCATGAATTGTTAGTTTTCATTGTTTCAGCTGCTTATTCAATCTCAAGAGGTGCTCAACCAAATATTTGCATTAAATCTTGAAATATTGATAAATTAGCTTGCAAGCATCCCAAAGTTGAGGGTGTAACAGATATCTTTAAGAATATGGGAAGAGTTGAACGGGGTTAGTGATGCAGGAACAATTGCACAGAGATGAGAGTTGAATACAACTGAGGCTTTATTACTCAAAGATGTGTGGCCTCCTACTGCAGCTGGCGAAATGGCTGCTGTATAGGGAGCACACATATTTATACTCCGCCTACTGGGTGGAGCCAGCAGGCAGGAACTACCCCCGTACCTGTTGTACAGGGCCTTACAACACATCTCCTAATATATACAACAGTGGTGATTACCACATTCACCCCTTGTTAAAATTGAGTCCGGCGGGGGTGGTGAGAACTATATCAGAGCAAGTTTAATGTACGGAAGCGAAAAAAAATATTTCTATCTGAAGTCCAGTACAAGGTGGTTTGATAGTCCTGAACCAATTATAGATTTAGCCGGTCCGGGGCCTTGTGTGGCGTTTTGAGCAACGTAGTGGTGGCGGCAATTCCGGTGTTGGTCTGGTCCTTGGTGACTCCGGGAGCATGCTGAAATCCTCTTCATCCTCGGGCATGGGCAGGGGGAGGAGGGGGTGGAGCCGGGCCGGAGGGGTGTGTGTGTGTGTGGAACCTGTTGGTGCTAGGTCCCTGAGGGAGACAGTATCCTGGCGGCCGTCGGGGTACGCTACGTAGGCATACTGGGGGTTAGCGTGGAGTAACTGCATCCTTTCAACCAACGGGTCCACCTTATGGAGTCGGACGTGCCTAGGAGGAGTACGGGTCCTGGAGCTGCGAGCCAAGTCGGGAGCGACACCCCAGATGTTGGCTTCCTGGGGAAGGCAAAGAGACGTTCATGGGATGTGTCGTTAGTGGCCAGTTGGACGACCCGCCAGAACGTCCCGTTCTCCCTCTCCACCTGCCCGTTTCCCCGGGGGTTATAGCTCGTCGTCCTGCTGGAGGCGATACCCCTGCTGAGCAGGAACTGACACAGCTCATCACTCATGAATGAGGATCCCCTGTCACTGTGGATTTAGGCGGGGAAGCCGAATAGCACGAAGATTGTGTTGAGGGCTTTGATGACGGTGGCAGACGTCATATCGGGACATGGGATGGTGAAGGGGAATCTGGGGTATTCATCGACCACACTGAGGAAATACATGTTACAGTCGGTGGAGGGGAGGGGCCCTTTGAAATCCATGCTGAGGCGTTCAAAGGGGCGGGAGGCCTTCACCAGGCGTGCGCAGTCGGCTGGTAGAAGTGCGGTTTGCACTCCGCACAGACCTGGCAGTCCCTGGTGATTGCCCTGACTTCCTCGACGGAGTAGGGCAGATTGCGACCCTTTATGAAATGTTATCACCGTGTGACTCCCGGGTGACAAAGGTTATCGTGCAGGGTCTGGAGTCAGGACACCTGTGCGCTGGCACATGTACCTCGGGATAGGGCATCTAGGGGCTCGTTGAGCTTGCCGAGGCGATACAAAATCTCGTAATTGTACGTGGAGAGCTCGATCCTCCACCTCAAGATTTTATCATTTTTGATCTTACCCCGCTGTGTGTTATTGAACATGAAGGCTACCGACCGTTGGTCAGTGAGGAGAGTGAATCTCCTGCTGGCTAGGTAATGCCTCCAATGCCGCATAGCTTCAACGATGGCTTGGGCCTCTTTTTTGATGGAGGAGTGCCGAATTTCAGAGGCATGAAGGGTGCGGGAAAAGAATGCCACAGGCCTGTCTGCCTGATTGAGCGTGGCGGCTAGGGTGACGTCTGATGCGTCGCTCACCACTTGAAAGGGCAGCGTCTCGTCTACTGCGTGCACCGCGGCCTTGCAGATATCTGCTCTAATACGGTTGAAGGCATGATGAGCCTCGGCCGTCAGGGGGAAAAAGGTGGACTGGATGAGCGAGCGGGGCCTTGTCCGCGTAGTTTGGGACCCACTGGGCGTAGTATGAAAAGAACCCCAGGCAGTGTTTGAGGGCCTTGGGGCTGTGGGGAAGGGAGAGCTCCATGAGGGGCTGCATGCGGTCGGGTTCGGGCCCCAGTTCTCCGTTCTGGACCACATAGGTTAGGAAGGCTAAGCCGTTCGTGCTGAATACGCACTTCTCCTTGTTATAGGTGAGGTTTAGGAGAGTGGCTGTGTGGAGAGATTTGGCAAGGATGGCTCATCGTGGACCTGCTGATCATGGCCGCAGATGGTGACATTGTCTCGGTACGGGAAGGTGGCCCGCAACCCGTACCGGTCGACCATTCGGTCCATCTCCCTTTGGAAGACCGAGACCCCGTTGGTGACGCCGAAGGGAACCCTAGGAAAATGGTAGAGACGGCCATCTGCCTCGAAGGCAGTGTATGGGCGGTCCGCCTTACGGATGGGGAGCTGGTGGCAGGCGGATTTGAGGTCTACAGTTGAGAAGACCCGGTACTGTGCAATCTGAATGACCACATCAGATATACGTGGGAGGGGGTACGCGTCGAGCTGCGTGTACCTATTGATGGTCTGGCTATAGTCCACGACCATTCTGTGTTTCTCCCCAGTTTTCACCACTACCACTTGGGCTCTCCAGGGGCTGTTGCTGGCCTCGATGATGCCTTCCTGAAGCAGCCGCTGGACCTCGGACCTGATGAAGGTCCTGTCCTGGGTGCTGTGCCGTCTGCTCCTGGTGGCGACGGGTTTGCAATCCGGGGTTAAATTTGCGAATAGGGAAGGTGGGTCGAACTTTAGGGTCTCGAGGCCGCACACAGTAAGGGGTGGTAGAGGCCCACCGAATTTCAATGTTAGACTCTGGAGGTTACACTGGAATTCCAGGCCGAGTAGCAGGGCAGCGCAGAGGTTGGGGAGGACGGAGAGGCGGAAGCCACTGAATTCTACGCCCTGGACCGTGAGTGTGACTATACAGTACCCCCGGATCGCTATGGAGTGGGATCCGGTGGCCAGGGAGATTCTTTGATTGGCGGGGTGTACCGCAAGGGAGCAGCGCCTTATCGTTTCTGGATGGATGAAGCTTTCGGTGCTGCCAGAGTCCAGCAGGCAAGAGGTCTCGTGCCCATCGATCTTCACGCTTGTTGAGGCGGTGGCTAGATAGTGCGGGCGCGACTGGTCGATCGTGACCGAGGCGAGTCGTGGCTGGTCGTCGCTGGTGTCGAACGATGGGGTGCCAGGGGGCACGGGTCCTGGAACAATAGTGGTGTCCATGTGCCGTGGGGAAGACAAGATGGCGGCACCTGATGATCTTGGGGTGGACAAGATGGCGGCACCCACGGGCCACACATGGCGGGGGTTGAAAAAGATAGTGGCGCCCATGGGGCGCACGTGGTCCGAGAAGGGGAAGATGGCGGCGCCCACTGGACGCGCGTAGTCTGAGGGTGAGAAGATGGCGGCGCCCACTGGCCGCGCGTGGTCTGAGGGGGAGAAGATGGCGGTGCCCACTGGCCACGCGTGGTCTGGGGAGGTGAAGATGGCGGCGCCCATTGTCCGTACGTGAGGGGGGTTGGGGCAATAGCGTGGCACACGCGTATTGACTGGGTGAGTCCCCTGGTGGGGCAGCTGTCTGCGGGGTCCACGATGTGTAGGAGGGGTGGGCCGCGCGGCTAGCGGTGTAGGCCAGAATATTGCGCGAGGCGACCGTCATCGATAGCGCCAGTTTCTTTGTTGCTGCGAGTCGAGCGTGGCCTCCTCTAAAAGTCGCTGGCGTATGAGGTCTGACCCTATCCCCGTAATGAAGGCATCCCGCATGAGGAGTTTTGTGAGGGCCACGAAGAATCCAGCACGAGTTTTAAGGATACAAAGTAATAACATTTATTTACAATAACATATATATATATATATATATATATATATAACAGCAGCAGCAACTTCCCTTGCTGCACACTCCTTCCTGCTGGTTCCAAACTAGCCAGCTTTATTTATACTTGGAGTTTACTAATGGTTTCTCCGCCCCCCTCATTGCGGAAGCTCATACTTCCACAGGATTGTGGGATTGTCATTAGTCCCCAGCCAATGGTAAGCAGGCAGGTTGTAACAAGGAGGTTCAAATGTTCCGTGGCCATGACAGCGTGACAGTCACAGTCTCTGACCAGAGGAATTAAAGCACGCCAGAAATCTTCTACGGACTCACCAGGGAGCTAACTGCGAGTAGAGAGTAGGTGTCTGGCAAAGAGCATGTTCGTCTGCTGGGCGTAATTCTCTTTCAGTAGCGCCAATGCTTCGTCGTAGTTCGGCGCGTCCTGGATAAGAGGAAAGACGTTGGAGCTCAGCCGCAAGTAGAGTATCTGGATCTTCTGAGCTTCCGGGATTGGGTCTGATGCAGACCCGATGAAACAAGCTAGCCAGTGTTGAAAGTCCTTTTTGGTGTCGCTTGATTGCGGATCCAGCTGCAGGTGATCGGCTTGATGCGGAGTTCCATCTTCGGAAAATCTTAGAGTATTAAATTGATGCACGAACAATTGCACAGGGACGAGAGTTGAATACAACTGAGATTTTATTACTCTAAGATGTGTGGCCTCCTACAGCAGCTGGCGAAATGGCTGCTGTATGGGGAGCACACATATTTATACTCCGCCTACTGGGCGGAGCCAGCAGGCAGGGACTACCCCCACACCTGTAGTACAGGGCCTTACCA
The DNA here is from genome assembly GCF_047496885.1 of Scyliorhinus torazame. Taxonomy (NCBI): domain Eukaryota; kingdom Metazoa; phylum Chordata; class Chondrichthyes; order Carcharhiniformes; family Scyliorhinidae; genus Scyliorhinus; species Scyliorhinus torazame. Next base: position 43,409,228 of record NC_092715.1, on the reverse strand, counting down.
CACACCTCCTAATATACACAACAGTGGTGATTACCACAGTTAGCGCCAAGGAGCTGTGTGGGAGATGAGAACTAGGTGCCGTAATTTGCAAATCAACCCAATAGAGAAGCTAGATAAACAAATATGGGGCATGGGAATATTTATAGGGGTGGAGGAAGAGGGGTGTGAGGAGGTTATCTGCAGCAGAAAAAATGCTTTGGATCTGTGATGCCTAACATCCTGCTTCAGTGTATATGTATTTACATAATACTATGGAATCTGTTATGCAGCTAGTTATCTGGTCGTCTGTTCATTCAAAGCACTGCACAGTCCTGGCATTTTCTTTGGAATTAAGTTTGGTTCTTGTCATGTTGAAGGATGTCAAGGTTGAGACCTCAGCACTTTTCTAATTTGTCACTCAGTTGGCAGGATGAGAGTTCTCTCAGATTTAGGACTGCACAGCTCGCTGTAAATTCAGCTTCCCTCAACTCTACCTCAACAGCTTCTCTTGACCAGAACCTTTAATGAACCAGTGTGAATTGTTTTTCCCTCCCAATTTGAGGATGCTGGCTTTTGTGCCAATTAGTTTTGTGTCTTGAATTCCTGGCCTTGAGGAAATCGAATCCTCGCAGAGCGAAACCACTTGTCAGCCCATTAATCTACGCTGAATTCCAACACAAATCCCCGAGGTGAATCAGCTGTGTGCTAGCGCATTGTGGCACCCAAATCCTCCAAGGATTCTGGGATATTGATTAGGCTTCTAAAAATATTCAAGTAAATTTCACAATTTAGTGCTCCCAGCACAGAGTTTCGACTGACAGGAGCATACATCAGAAGCGCAGACACAGAGGTCAGAAGATTTTCTGTCCATTATTCCCATATTCGCCAACAGGAGTGCCAAATTGTGAGATTCACCCCATTTACTCGTGAACAATTGGCTATTTTTAAGCTCAGAGCCATAATTTGTTATGAAAACTGATGGATGTCCGTGACATTACATATGGATTTATATAGATTGGGCTCGTTCCACTCTCAATGCATTGTAATTGGAAGTCAAGGCCTCGCACTCTGCCAATTTACTCCTTATATTGCTAAACTTTTCTTCACACTCAGATCACTATCTGGCTGTTAGTCTCCCTCTTTTCTGACTGACCTTTCACCCCAACTGTCATGTCATGAGTTGATTTGTTGCCCAGTTATTCATCTTCTAGCCTAGTTCATTGGTGCTAATTTACACATGCTCAAGGTTTAACACATGTGGCTGGGTGGGGGAAATTATCTGCCTGCTTGTGCATTTTTCAGTGGTCCCTCAATGGCTGAAGCAATTAGTTATAGAGTCCTTGAGTTCACAGCACAGAAAGAGGCCCTTCGAGCCATCATGTCTAGACGACCATCATCCAACTATCTATTCTTGACTCATTTTCCAACACTTGGTCCTTGGCTTGTATGCTTCGGTGTTTCAAGTGCACTGCCCGAACAGAACTCTCAACTGCTGCGATTAGCCTCGGTGACTCTGGATCAGTCTCGGCCTCGAACACTCTCAACCGCTATGACGACCGTATTCATCAACGGGCACGAGACGTCCTGCCTAATCGACTCTGGGAGCACAGAGATCTTCATACACCCTGACACGGTAAGGCGCTGTTCTCTCCTCATCCACCCCGTTAATGAGAAAATCTCCCTGGCTTCCGGTTCCCACTCAGTGGAGATAAAGGGGTTTTGTGTAGCAAACCTCACAGTCCAGGGAAGGGAGTTCAAAAATTTCCGTCTCTACGTCCTTCCCCACCTCTGCACGGCTACAGTCCTGGGTTTAGACTTCCAGTGTAACCTTCAAAGTCTGACCTTACAATTCGGCGGCACTATACCCCCCGCTTACTATCTGCGGCCTCACGACCCTTAAGGTCAACCCGCCTTCCCTGTTTGCGAACCTCACCCCGGATTGCAAACCCGTCGCCACCAGGAGCAAACGCTACAATGCCCAGGACCGGATCTTTATTAGGTCAGAGGTCCAAAGGCTACTGAGGGAAGGGGTCATTGAAGCCAGTAACAGCCCCTGGAGAGCTCAAGTAGTGGTGGTAAAGACCGGGGGGGAAGCATAGGATGGTCATCGACTACATTCAGACCATCAACAGGTTTATGCAGCTGGGCGTGTACCCTCTCCCCCGCATATCCGACCTAGTAACCAGGATCGCGCATTATAAGGTCTTCTACAAAAACAAACAGAGGATAACAAAGAGAGAAATAAGGACAGAGAGGATCAAATATGAAGGTAGGCTAGCCAGTAACATTAGGAATGATAGTAAAAGTTTCTTTAAATACATTAAAAACAAACGGGAGGCAAAAGTTGACATTGGGCCGCTCCAAAATGACGCTGGTAATTTTGTGATGGGAGACAAGGAAATAGCTGAGGAACTAAATAAGTACTTTGCGTCAGTCTTCACAGTAGAAGACATGAGTAATATCCCACCAATTCCGGAGAGTCAGGGGGCAGAGTTGAATATGGTAGCCATCACAAAGGAGAAAGTGCTAGAGAAACTAAGAGGTCTAAAAATTGATAAATCTCCGGGCCCAGATGGGCTACATCCTAGAGTTCTAAAGGAGATAGCTGAAGAAATAGTGGAGGCGTTAGTTATGATCTTTCAAAAGTCACTGGAGTCCGGGAAAGTCCCAGAGGATTGGAAAATCGCTGTTGTAACCCCCCTGCTCAAGAAGGGAACAAGGAAAAAGATGGAAAATTATAGGCCAATTAGCCTAACCTCGGTTGTTGGCAAGATTCTAGAATCCATTGTTAAGGATGAGATTTCTAAATTCTTGGAAGTGCAGGGTCAGATTAGGACAAGTCAGCATGGATTTAGTAAGGGGAGGTCGTGCCTGACAAACCTGTTAGAGTTCTTTGAAGAGAAAACAAATAGGTTAGACCAAGGAGAGCCAATGGATGTTATCTATCTTGACTTCCAAAAGGCCTTTGATAAGGTGCCTCACGGGAGACTGCTGAGTAAAATAAGGGCCCATGGTATTCGAGGCAAGGTACGAACATGGATTGACGATTGGCTGTCAGGCAGAAGGCAGAGAGTTGGGATAAAAGGTTCTTTTTCGGAATGGCAACCGGTGACGAGTGGTGTCCCGCAGGGTTCAGTGTTGGGGCCACAGCTGTTCTCTTTATATATTAACGATCTAGATGACGGGACTGGGGGCATTCTGGCTAAGTTTGCCGATGATACAAAGATAGGTGGAGGGGCAGGTAGTATGGAGGAGGTGGGGAGGCTGCAGAAAGATTTAGACAGTTTAGGAGAGTGGTCCAAGAAATGGCTGATGAAATTCAACGTGGGCAAGTGCGAGGTCTTGCACTTTGGAAAAAAGAATAGAGGCGTGGACTATTTTCTAAACAGTGACAAAATTCATAATGCTGAAGTGCAAAGGGACTTGGGAGTCTTAGTCCAGGATTCTCTAAAGGTAAACTTGCAGGTTGAGTCCGTAATTAAGAAAGCAAATGCAATGTTGTCATTCATCTCAAGAGGCTTGGAATATAAAAGCAGGGATGTACTTCTGAAGCTTTATAAAGCATTAGTTAGGCCCCATTTAGAATACTGTGAGCAATTTTGGGCCCCACACCTCAGGAAGGACATACTGGCACTGGAGCGGGTCCAGCGGAGATTCACACGGATGATCCCAGGAATGGTAGGCCTAACATACGATGAACGTCTGAGGATCCTGGGATTATATTCATTGGAGTTTAGGAGGTTGATGGGAGATCTAATAGAAACTTACAAGATAATGAATGGCTTAGATAGGGTGGATGTAGGGAAGTTGTTTCCATTAGCAGGGGAGACGAGGACCCGGGGGCACAGCCTTAGAATAAAAGGGAGTCACTTTAGAACCGAGATGAGGAGAAATGTCTTCAGCCAGAGAGTGGTGGGTCTGTGGAATTCATTGCCACAGAGGGCGGTGGAGGCCGGGACGTTGAGTGTCTTTAAGACAGAAGTTGATAAATTCTTGATTTCTCGAGGAATTAAGGGCTATGGAGAGAGAGCGGGTAAATGGAGTTGAAATCAGCCATGTTTGAATGGCGGAGTGGACTCGGTGGGCCGAATGGCCTTATGGTCTTCTCCACGGCGGATCTCAAGTCCGTCTACCACCAGCTCCCCATCCGTACTAGTGACCGCAAATACACTGCCTTTGAGGCAGATGGGCGGCTCTATCACTTCTTAAGGGTTCCCTTCGGTGACACCAACGGGGTTAAACATCTCGGTCTTCCAGCGCGAGATGGACCGAATGGTTGACCGATACGGTTTACGGGCAACATTCCCGTATCTCGATAATGTCACCATCTGCAGCCATGACCAGCAGGACCACGACACCAACCTCCGAAAATTTTTCCAGACCGCTAAAATCCATAACCTTACATACAAAAAGGATTAATGCGTGTTTAGCACCGGCCGTCAATCATCCTCGGCTACGTAGTACGAAATGGAATTATAGGCCCCGACCCTGAACGCATGCGTCCCCTTATGGAGTTCCCCCTCCCTCACTGCTCCAAGGCCCTGAAACACTGCCTAGGGTTTTTTCGCCTCAGTGGGTCCCCAACTACGCGGACAAGGCCCGTCCCCTGATCCAATCCACAGTTTTTCCCCTGTCGATAAAGGCCCGCCAGGCCTTCAGCCGCATCAAAGCAAACATTGCAAAGGCTACGATGCACGCCATCGACGAGTCCTTCCTCTTCCAGGTCGAGAGCAATGCGTCCGACGTAGCTCTGGCGGCCACCCTCAACCAAGCGGGCAGACGCGTGGCCTTCTTCTCCCGTACCCTCCATGCTTCCAAAATCCGCCACTCCTCAGTCAAAAAGGAGGCCCAGGCCATAGTAGAAGCTGTGCGACATTGGAGGCATTACCTGGACGGCAGGAGATTCACCCTCCTCACTGACCAATGGTCGGTTGCTTTCATGTTCGATAATGCACAGCGGGGCAAGATAAAAAACTACAAGATCTTGCGGTGGGGGATCGAACTCTCCACCTACAACTACGAGATCTTGTATCGTCCCGGCAAGCTAAACGAGCCTCCTGACGCCCTGTCCCGCGGCACATGTGCCACCGCACAAGTGGACCACCTCCGAGCGCTCCACGAGGACCTCTGCCACCCGGGGGTCACTCGCTTTTTCCATTTTGTCAAGACCCGCAACCTGCCCTACTCCATCAAGGAGGTCAGGACAGCCACCCGGGACTGCCAAAGCTGCGCGGAGGGCAAACCGCACTTCTACCGGCCAGAGAGAGCGCATCTGATAAAGGCTTCCCGTCCCTTTGAATGCCTCAGCATGGACTTCAAAGGCCCCCTCCCCTCCACCGACCGCAACACATACTTCCTGAACGTGATTGACGAGTACTCCCGGTTCCCATTTGGCATTCCCTGCCCCGACATGACCGCACCACCGTCATCAAGGCCCTCCATAGCATCTTTGCACTGTTCGGGTTCCCCGCTTACATACACATTGATAGGGGGTCCTCCTTTATGAGCGACGAACTGCGTCAATTCCTGCTCAGCAAGGGCATCGCCTCGAGCAGGATGACCAGTTACAACCCCCGGGGTAACGGACAGGTAGAGAGGGAGAATGGAATGGTCTGGAAGACCGTCCTACTGGCCCTATGGTCCAGGAACCTCCCAGTCTCCCGCTGGCAAGAAGTCCTCCCGGATGCCCTCCACTCCATCCAGTCACTGCTTTGTACGACCACCAATCAGACACCTCACGAAAGTCTCCTTGTCTTCACCAAGATGTCCTCCTCTGGGACCTCGCTCCCGACCTGGCTGGCAGCACCCAGACCCATCCTGCTCCAAAAACATGTGTGGGCGCACAAGTCGGACCCGTTGGTCGAGAGGGTCCATCTGCTCCGTGCTAACCCCCAGTACGCCTACGTGGCGTACCCCGACGGCTGACAAGATACGGTCTCCCTACAGGACCTGGTGCCCGCCGGAACCCCACGCACATTCCAGCCACCAGTCCCACCTTCCCCTCCACCGCAGCACCTTACAGGAGGATTGGTCCTTCCGCCGCCCCCGTCTAGGCCCCCCCACCCACTGATGCCCCCCGCAGGCGCTCCTTTCCCAGGTCAGCCGTTTTCCCCACCTGCGCCGTCTACGAGTGCCGAAGCTGCCATGGAGATCAAAGCCATGCTCCCGGAGTCACAGACACCCGAGCCTCCACCGGAGTCACCACCAAAGCTCCGACGATCACAGAGGACGACCAGGGCCCCCGATTGACTGATTGCTTCATTTTAACTGTAATCTGTAAATATAAACCATCAAATGTACATAGCTATCAGACTTGTAAATAGTTGCTAAACACTGTACGGAGGTATTACGGTACCTCCATAACTAATTATACCATGTTGCCATGTTTTGTAGTTTCAGGCCACCACCCCCGCCGGACTCTTTTTTAACAGGGGGTGAATGTGGCATTTTAGGTATTACGGTACCTGATAGGCTAAAGCACCATTGGTGGAAACTGTATGCTTTCTATTGGTTAGAATGTATGATAGCTCCGCCCTGATAGGCGGGGTATAAGAACCCGTGCCGCCCCAGCAGCCCTCATTCTGTACCTGAGCTGCTGGGGGAAATATCTAGCTTATTAAAGCCTTCAGTTGGATTACAACCTCGCTTTAGTGGTCATTGATCGTGCATCATTTACATTGAAGGTTGGTGGAAGAGTAGATAGTGTTGACGATTGTCAGGAGATACAGCAGGACATAGATAGGTTGGAGACTTGGGCAGAGAAATGGCAAATGGAGTTTAATCCGGACAAATGTGAAGTAATGCATTTTGGTAGGTCTATCATAGAGAGGAAATATACCGTAAATGGCAAAACTCTTAGGAATATAGAAAGTCAGGGAGATCTGGGCGTGCACGTCCACAGATCTTTAAAGGTGGCAACACAAGTGGACAAGGTAGTCAAGAAAGAATACTGAATGCTTTGCTTCATTGGACGGGACATCGAGTATAAAACTTGACAAGTCATGCTACAGTTGTATAGAACCTTGGTAAGGCCGCACTTGGAATATTGTGTACAATTCTGGTCGCTCCACTACCAGCAGGATGTGGAGGCTTTGGAGAGGCTGCAGAGGAGGTTTACCAGCATGTCTCCTCGTCTGGAGGGTATTAGCTATGTGGAGGGGCTGAATAGACATGGACTCTTTTCATTAGAAAGACGGAGTTTGATAGGTGACCTGATAGAGGCCTACAAGTTTATGAAGGGCATGGATATAGTGGATGGGCAGGCACTCTTCCCCAGGGTGGAGGGGTCAGGCACCAGGGGGCATAGGTTTTAGGTCCTTGGGGCAAAGTTTAGAGGAGATGCGCGAGGCAGGTTTTTTACACAGAGGGTGGTGAGTGCCTGGAACGCGGTCCAGCGGAGGTTTTGGAAGCAGATACATTAATAGTGTTCAAAACGCATCTTGACAAACACATGGATCGGATGGGTATAGATTGATATGGCACAAGGAAGTGCTGAGGGTTTTGACCAAGGTTGGTATCATGACCGGTAGAGGCTTGAACAGCCGAAGGACCGGTTCCTGTGCTGTATTGTTCTTTGTTCTTCCTCATCCTCGAACACAGGACGGGAGGCACTGGCTGGTGAGTACCACCTCAGGCCTCAGCTGAAAACGTTGATGCCAGTGAATGATCTTGTGTAACTGCTGTTTTTTTGGGGGGCTAGCTTCCCCGATCTCCCAGTCGCCTGTTTCTCGGTGGCGTGCCGTTTGCTGTCAGCAGGTTCTCTAATCCCGCCGCTTGCCTATGCGATTTCTCACTGAAGCCGCCCCACGCCACCGGCTGCGGGCTGGGGGTGCACTGCCGGGTGGAAAAGAGAATCCCAATGGCCTAGTGAGGTTGGTTTAATGTACCTGGGTTTTGTTTATTGCTTTGCATCCAGTCTATGTTTTGTTTGATTAATCTCCACAATATTTCTCTGTGTTCCAATCTTATCTTTTCCTCGACAGGAAATTCTGTTATCGACCGGCCACAGGGGTTAATTACTTCGGAATTGTCCCTGTCTGCATGTAGACAACTTCCCAAAAGATTTGGGTCCCTAACAGTGATGGCGGAGGGATCTTCTCCCTGGATTTTGGTGAGTTATTTTGTGTTGGGGCAACAGAAATTCAGTTGCTTAAGATTCCTTAAAAAGCTTGCAAGATGATTTCTAATTCCTACTTTCTCTAACCCAGGCATGGCTGCCCTTCACATGTAGCACCTGCTCCAGTATGGTCATCAGATGATGTCGACATCCCAATCTCAGCTCTGTGCCACCTGCCATATGATCCAGCAGCAGTCCAATGTCACCCATATTCATGAGCTTGCCGCCAACTAATCTATTGAACCACCATGATCCTGCGTAGGATCCCTGATGACCTTCAAGCCCATTGTTGTGTGTGATAGAGGAAGAACTAAATCTGGCCTGCGATACACTTGCAGCATCAATTTTTACCATACAAATCAAATTATTCTGAGAATTTCTCTCAGGTTATGACCTGATAATCACCACAAAGTTATGCTTTTCAGTGCTGTAGCAATGAATATTTTCCAGTCAGGCTGAGTTCTGTGGATCTAGCAAGCTAAAAACACATATTTCTTCCAACAGTCCCTTCAAGCGAGGCAGTGTAGGCATTCTAGTACCATGGCATGCCTTTTGCAATCAGACTAAATCTTGTTTAGTACCGGTGCAGCAAGAGGAACTTGGTTTAGGGAAGTGTGGGCAGAGAGCTACAAACACACACATACAAGGGAATCTTTGAAAGTTATAGCCATTATGCAATACACAATACCACCACAGCCTAAATTCACATAGTTTTCATGTTATACTGCAGCAGTTTTCTCCAGGTAACAATACTTATTTTGGCAGAGCACACACTGAACCTGTAACTTGCTAGTCTATACTGCATAGTGCTTTATTGAGCAATGTCTCATGTTTTACTGAGCATTGTCACAATGGACTTCTCTGCTTCCATGAACTTCTGAGATGATTATTAAGCCAAGATGTTGGATGAATTTGACTGAAGAAGGTCTTGCATTAAGGCTACCTTGAGTTCTGGGAACAGGATTTGAAAGATGCAATAATATAAATGCAAAATACTTGGATGCTGGTATCCAAAACAAAAACAGAAAACACTGGAAAAACTCAGCAAGTCTGACAACTTCTGAGGAGAGAGAAAATTAAATTAACGTTTCGAGTCCACAAAACTCTTCTTCAGAGCAGAGTGCATTGTGCAACCTTTCTTCTTTTGTGCAATTTAGTTTCACTGTTCATCTTTGAGACAGGATTCTTATAATTCCATATGGAATAGCATATATGCTAATGATGAACAATGCTTCCTACTGACAGTCAGCCGATGCTACTTTTTTCCTTTGCAGACAAAAATGAGCACAGGGCATGTCCCTCTTCCACTGACATCCCATTGCTAATGGTAGGGATGTCACATCCAGCAAACTGAGTCAGTGTTCTTCAGAAAAGGAATTCTCACTGAGAATACCCAGCAACCAGAAGTGCTACATTTACAACAGGGGGGAATGGGGATCAGACGACGATAAAGGAGAAATGGAATGGTGGAAAAGTGGATGATGCAGAAGGGGAAAGGGGATGAGAAAATGAAATGGAGAGGGAAAGAAGCAACACCGATCACTAAATGGAGTTAAGAGAGAGGCGTGTTGACTTCAACTGAAGGTACAAAGTGATGGAAGTGACAGCCAATTTGAATTGTCAGACTGAATATATTGTGCGGGTGTGGGAAGGGGACCAGCATGATTGGAGAATCAGATTGAATTGGGTTGGAGGGGTGAAACAATGTCAATTTGAATTGAGTGGAAATTGAATTGAACAGAGAAAGCCGGAGAGGAGGCCGTCTCCAGGATTGCCAGTAGACAGCAAAAGAACGAGATCCTGTTGTTCAACCTCTGCTATCTGTTTAAGATGCAAATTCATCTTCTTCCTTGCCAAGTCCAAAGATGCGCATGTTGGATGAATTAGGGGTAGGACAGGGAAGTGGGCCTCGGCAGGGTGCTCTTTCAAAGGGTCAGTGCAGACTCGGTGGGCTGAATGGCCTCCTTCTGCACTTCAGGGATTCTGTTTCTTTGAAGGACTTCATCCCATTATCTCACAAAACATTACACTTATGGTAAGACCTCCATTGTGGAACTGGGCTGGACAAATACTTACACTACTGACAATATGAATAAGCCAAGTTACATTGGGTGATTAAAAGCATCCCTTTTCTTGACCCTAATACAAAGTTAAAAGATGATATGAGGCAGAGGTTTACTGGTCTCACAGTTACAGTTCAAAGGTGTGACCTGGGAAGATGGTGAAAAAAAGCATTGGAGCTGGCGAAATTTCCCAGGCTTGGTCAGCTCGTGTAATTGGGACCATGCAGGTTGTTAAGTGATGCCGGAGTTGGGATGTTGAGTGCATCAGTAAAATCCAGTCCTTTAAGTTTACCAGTTTAATGTTGAATAATGGGGAAGATATGTGAACACACTACTGATCTGAGTCAGTTCCATCTGAATTCAAACACCTGCTTATAACTGGCGGAGAGAGACCTTCATCACTCATCTAAGCTGGATTCAACCCATGCATTCCAAATGTAAGCAGACAGTGTTGCAATCCATTGTACCACCTAATGTCTCCAATCTCTAACTCCGAAATATTAGGCATGAGATAGCAAGACTTCCTGTAATAAATAGGACAATAACTGCTGGTCGCTGCATATTGGGCATTTTATTCTGACTTGAAGTGACATGGTGATGCAATGTCAAAGACAGATATAAAATGGTACAATTAACAATTAACATAGTTACCTGATTTTATATCAATCCAAATTATCAGTGGTATGTTGCCCCATGTTTTCTGAAGAGCAGCACAGTAGCATTGTGGTTAACACAATTGCTTCACAGCTCCAGGGTCCCAGATTCGATTTCCGGCTTGGGTCACTGTCCGTGCGGAGTCTGCAAGTTCTCCCCGTGTGTGCGTGGGTTTCCTCCGGGTGCTCCGGTTTCCTCCCACTGTCCAAAGATGTGCAGGTTAGTTGGATTGGCCATGCTAAATTGTCCTTGGTGTCCAAACATTTCCCTTAGTGTTGGGTGGGGTTACTGGGTTATGGGGATAGGGTGGAGGTGTGGGTTTGGGTAGGGTGCTCTTTCCTAGGGCCGGTGCAGACTCGATGGGCCGAATGGCCTCCTTCAGCACTGTAAATTCTATGATAAGACCACTTTGCTTATTAAAACACATTTGCTTAGATCGTGCGGTTAAAATAATGGTGAGGCTATTTGCACTCATCATTAATTTTGTTTGAAAAAACAAGACCACAACTTGTGGTGATCACATATGCATGGCTGCACATCGAGAAGTGGCCTGCTGAGCTGTCTGACTTTTCTAAAAACTTTACTATGCCGTAAGAACATAAGAAATTGGAGAAGGGGTGTACGGCCCATTGAGCCCACTCCACCATTCAATGCAAACATCACGGATCTTGGGCATCAGCTCAACTTTTCTGTCTGTTCTCCATACCCCCTAACTCGCTGAGAGGCAAAAAAATATGTCTACCTTGGTCTTAAATATATTCAATGGTGGAGCATCCTCTAACCCTCTCGGGTAGAAATTTTCAAAGACTTGCTACCCTTTGAATGAAAACATTTTTCACGTCTGTCCCAAGTGACAGTGCCCGTGTCCTGAAACTGAGTCCTCTCATCCTCAATTCCCCCGCCTGGGGAAACAAATGTTTCAGCATTGGGGCAGCATGGTAGAACAGTGGTTCGCACTGCTGCCTCACAGCTTCAGGGACCCGGGTTCAATTCCAGCCTCGGGTGACTGTGTGGAGTTTGTGCTTTCTTCCCGTGTCTGCGTGAGTTTCCTCCAGGTGCTCCGGTTCCTCCCACAGCCCCCCACAAATGTGCAGGTTAGGCAGATTGGCCATGTTAAATTGGCCCTTAGTGTGCAAAGGTTAGTGGGGTTACTCGGTTACAGGGATAGGGTGCAGGTATGGGCTGAAGTAGGGTGCTCTTTCAAGAACCGGTGTAGACTCAATCCAAGAAGGCCGAATGGCCTTCTCCTACACTGTAAATTCTATGATTCTATGATACCTGGCCAAGTCCCTATGGAATAGTATGTTTTGATGAGATACCCCTCATTCTTTCAAACTGCAGCATGTATAGACCTAATTTACACAAGCTATCATCATAGTTAAACCCTTGCATCCTAGGGACTGATCTAGTGAACCTTCATTGTACCGTTTCCAAAGCAAGTATATCCTTCCTCAAATACGGAGAGCAAAACTGCACACAGTATTCCAGGTGTGGTCTCACCAAAGCTCTATTGAATTGTACTGGGGCTTCTTTGTTCTTGTCCTCCAATCACCTTAAGCAACAAATGTTCACATGACATTTGCCTTTCTCATTGTTTGCTGTTCCTGCATGCTGACATTTTGTGTTCCTTGTATGAGTATATCCAAGTCTCCCTGAACATGAATATTTACAAATTTTACACCTTCTGAAAAATATTCTGCTTTTCTACTCTTGCAATTAAAATGAGCAACCTCACCCTTGTCCCACATTGCACTCCATCTGCCTTGTTGCCTACTTACTTAACTTGTCTGTAACTCTTTGTAGCCTCTTTGTGTTCTCCTCACAGCTCACATTCAAACCTGGCTTTGATCCTCAGCAAACTTCGATAGAGAGGAAATGCCGTTTGTGAGGAGTCACTGAGGAACATTCTGGGAAGACTTGGCTCGGTCACCATAACCGAAGAGGAGATTGCAGAGCACCTAGTGCTCAATCGGAGGGAGACCAGTCAACTAACGCTGGTTCAGAAAGTGATGGGGACTAACCAAAACAGCTGATTGGTGAGTAAGTCTCAGTAAGTATTTTCAATTGTTTAAAGTAATTTATTGCTTCGCACTAAAGTTGGGACTTTAAAAAAAAGGAGTACAGAATAGTACTGTACAAGTATAATAGATGTTTGGTGAGAAATGAGGTTCCATGCTAATGTAAATAAGGTCTCTAGCTAATGTAAATTTAAAAAAAGGAGTAACTAGCTTGATGGAGAGGAAGGTCATGGTAAGAGACCTCAGAGCTGTAATATACTTCTACTGCACAATGTGGGAAATGAGGGACGCAGTTGAGCAGGTGTACAGAAGGTGTCTCGAAATGCAGCTTCTAGCTAACCAGATTTCAGAACTGGAGCTGTGGGTGGACTCACTGTGGAGCATCTGCGATGCCGAGGAACAAGTAGACAACATGTTTAGCAAGGTGGTTACACTGCAAGTGAGGATTACGTTGCCAGAAATTGAATGAGTGACCATCAGGAACTGTATCAGACTCATAAAGGTAGTGCAGAAGTTCCCTGTGGTCATCCCCCTCTCAAACAGATATACCACTTTGGATACTGTTGGGGGAGATGGTCTCTCAGGGGAAAGCAGCAGTACCAGCCAAGTTCACAGCTCTGCTGCTCAGACGGGTGGGTGGAAAATCAGTGGCAGGGCCATAGTGATAGGGTATTCAATAGTTAGGGGCACAGGCAGATGCTTCTGTGGCTGCACCAAGGATGGTATGTTGCCTCCCTGGTGCCAGGGTCCGGGATGTCACGGAGCGGCTGCAGAGCATTTTAGGGAGGGAAGGTGAAGAGCCAGTGGTTGTGATACACATTAGTACCAACGACATAGGCAATCTCAGGATTACTCCTGGTTCCATGCGCTAGTGAGAGCAGGAATAAGAGGATAAACAAAATGAACATATGGCCGGTTAGATGGTGTAGCTGGGAAAATGGAGGTAGAACATTCGCTAGTGATGTAGAAGATGTAGTGATAGACTTGGAATTACAGGAGAAGCAAAGTTTAAAAAGCACCCAGCAAGGAAAAATGATGGAGTTAAATTGTTTATACTTCAATGCAAGAAGTATTACAAACAAGGTAGATGAGTTAAGGGCACAGGTAGACACATGGCAGCAGGGTGTCATTGCTATAACAGAAGCCTTGCTAAACGATGGGTAAAACTGGCAGCTCAATATGCCTGGTTATAGAGTCTTCAGACATGAGAGAGTGGGAGATAGAAAATGAGGGACAGTAGCACTAATGGTGAAAGAATCAATTCCAGTTGTGAGAATGGTTTAGCACGCTGCATTAAACATCTGGCTTGTAATGCAGGACAAGGCAGCAGCGCGGGTTCAATTTCCGTACCGGCCTCCCCGAACAGGCGCCGGAAGGTGGCAACTAGGGGCTTTTCACATTAACTTCATTGAAGCCTACTTGCGATAATAAGCAATTATTATTATTATATTATATACTAAATGGGCCAACAAACAATGCTCTATGGGTTTAGAAATAAAAAAAGGGGAATCCACACTTCTGGGAATATAATACAGACGCCCAAATAGTGAAAGAGAGATAGAAGAAAGAATATGTCAGCATATTTCTTCCTGTGAGAACAAGAGGGTACAATAATAGTAGAAGACTTTAACTGTCCAATTTCAACTGGGATTCAAACAATGTAAGGGGCACTGAAGGAGAAAAATTCTTGCAGTATGTCCAGGAAAATTGTTTTAACCAATTTGTGACAAACCCAACGAGCGGAGATGCAATTCCAGACCTAGTCTTGGGGAACGAAGAAGTACAAGTGAGTGAAGTGACAGTTGCCGACCATATTGGGGATAGTGATCATAATTCAGTTAGATTTAGGATTACCATGGAAAAGGATAGAGATAAAGCAAGAGTAAAGGTTTTGAACTGGGGGAAGGCAAATTTTGCCGGAATGAGAAGGGACTTGACTGAGGTGGACTGGACAGCACTGCTCCTGGATAAATTAGTGGAAAACCAGTGGGATGCACTAAAAAGCGAGATCCTCAATGCATAAAGTAGACATGTCCCCTCCAAAAATAAGAATGGCACTGACAAATCTAGACACCCCTGGTTGTCTAGATGAATACAGAGGAAGATCAAACAGAAAATGAAAGCTTATAATAGGCACAAAGAATTAAGCACTGCAGACAGCCTAGACCCTAGATGAGTGTAGGAAGTGCAAGGAAGAAGTAAATCGGGAAATCAAAGAGAGGCCATTAAAAAAGATTAGCGAGTAAAGTTAAAGAAAACCCAAAGATGTTTTACCAATATATTAATGGTTCAAGGTTAGATAAGGAAATAGTGGGACCTATCATTGATGAAGAAGGGAACTTGTGTGTAGAAGCAGAGACTGTGGGAAGGGTTTTAAATTAATGTTTTGTCTCCAATTTTGCAAAGGGAAGGGATTATGCAGATATAGTAGTCCAGGAGGAACATGGAGATATTGAATGGGAATCTTAAAGAAAGAGGAAGTATTTAAAGGTTTGAAATCCTTGAAAGTTGATAAAGGGGCAGGTTTACCACAGTGGGCTAAATAGCTGGCTTGCATTGCAGATCAAGGCCAGCGGCACGGATTCAATTCCCGTACCAGCCTCCCTGAACAGGCGCCGGAATGTGGCGACTAGGGGCTTTTCACAGTAACTTCGTTTGAAGTCTACTTGTGAGATTAAGCGGTTTTCATTTCATTTTCAACTGCCAGGGCCAGATGGGTTGTTTCTGAGGCTGCTTAAGGAGGTCAGGGAGGAGATAGTAGATGCTCTGAGGATGATTTTCCTATCCTCACGAGACACGGGGTGTGACTGGAGAAATGCAAACATAGTTCTATTGTTTAAAAAGAGATCAAAAAAATGCCATACATTTATCATTTTAAATCAGTGGTGGGCATATTTAGTGGACTCAATCCTGAGAGATAGCATGAAATGTCACATACAAAGGCATGAACTAATCCATGATGGTAGGCACGGGTTCGTTAAAGGAAGGTCTTGCCTCACAGATTCGATTGAATTCTTTGAGGAAGTGACAAGGAGGGTTGAGGAAGGTAGTGGATGTTGTGTACATGGGTTTTAGCAAGGCGTTTGGCCAGGTCCCACATGGCAGATTGGTCAAACAAGTAAAATCCCATGAGATACAGGGCAATTTGGCAAACTGGAGAAGAAGTTGGCTTAAAACAGGAAACAAAGGGTAATGGTCAATGGATGCCCTTGTGAATGGAAAGTTGTTTCAAGTGATCCACAAGGCTCGGTGGTGGAACCTGTACAGGTTGTGTTGTACATTAATCATTTGGACGTGAAAATGGGGGGCACGATTGGGAAATTTGCAGACAACACAAAGATTGGCCAAGTAAATAGTATGGAGGATAGCAATAATCTCAAATGATATAGGTGGGTTAGTGGAGTGGGTGATAAAGTGGCAGATGGATTTTAACATAGGGAAGTGTGAGGTCACGCATTTAGGAAGGTCAAACAGTTATAAGGAGTACACAAAATGGGAATATACTAAGTGAGGTAGATGAACTGAGCGATATCGGTGTCCAAGTACACAGTACCCTAAAGGGCTGCAGTTTAAGTAGGCAAGGTTGTAAAGAAAGCATATGGAATGCTCTCTTTCATTGGTAGAGGTATAGAATATAAAATTAAGGATATAATGTATAAAACACTGGTGAGGCCAATATTGGAGTATTGTGTGAAATTCTGTTCATCACAATACACGGAGGATGTAATTGTTCTCGAGAGAGTGCAGAAAAGGTTTACAAGAATGTTGTCAGGGCTAGAAAAGTGTATCTATGAGGAGAGATCAGATAAGTTGGAACAAAGAAGGTTGAGGGGTGACTTGATTGAGGTGTACAAAACTATGAAGGGAAGAGATAGAGTGGACAGGATAAAATTGTTTCCCTTGGTGGATAATTCTAGAATCAGGGGACAGAGATTCAAGATAAGTGGCAGAAGGTGTAGAGGGGATATCAGAAAGAACATTTTTACGCAGAGGGCAGTGGATCTCTGGAATTCGCTGCCCGAGTTGGTGGTTGAGGCATAGGCCCAAAACCCTTTTTAAAAAGTACATGGATCTGCACCTTAAATGCTGTAAACTACAGGGCTATGGGTGGGATTAGAAAGGGCACCTGAGTGTCCTCGGGCTGGCATAGACAAGATGGGCTGCATAGCCTCCTTCTGTGCTATAGCTTTTCTATGGTTCTATGTTCTATATTGCTCTCTGTCTCCTCAACTAAGCCATTATTATGGATTGTTCAAGCTGAAGCACTACATTGATCCTTGCAAAACCCCATTCGTCACAGCCTGCCAAATTGAAAATGAACCAACTTTCTCTGATCTTTGCTTCCTGTTTCTTAAAAAATCCTCTTTCTGAGCTAACTTTCAATCTTCTGGGTCTATTCCTGAATCATAACCAGCCTATCCACTATCTTTGCAACTGTGCCTTATAAAATCCGAGTATTCATACCATCAGGTCATGGATGTTTGACAGATTTTAGTCCCTCTAGTTTCTCCAAAACATTCTCTCTGCTGATAAAAATTTCCTTAATTTCCTCGCTTTTTTAGCCCCCAGGTTACCCTCTATTTCTGCGATGTGTTGATGTACTATAAAGACAACAAATACTTGTTTCGTGTCTCTTCCATTTCCTCAATCCACATGACAATTTTGCCAGTCTCTGCTTCTAAGGGACGAACATTTACTTCAGCTACTTTCTTTTTTTTGTAAACTTGTAAATTCTCTTACAATCTTCTGATGTTTTCTGGCTGGTTTACTCATATTTATGTTTTCCTTGTTATGAATTTTTGGGTGTCCTTTCCTAGTTTCTAAAACAATACAATATTCAAACCTACTCCTGTTCTTTGCAACATCATAAGTATCTCCTTTTAATCTCATAAGGTCCTTGCTGTGTTTCTGTTTCTTGATGAAAATTTTGAATTATTTCTTTAAATATTTCCCACTGTTTATTTACCACCATTTGAGCAAACAAGCTGAACCAATTCTCCCCTCATACCTAATTGGCTTTGCTTAAGTTCAATATTCTTGTTTTAGATTGGAGTTTGTCCTTTCAAATTCAATATGGAATTCAATTACATTATGATCATTATTTCCCAGTCGATCTTTTACGGTGGTATAACTCATTAACTCTGCCTCATTGCTCAATACTTGGTCTAAAATAGCTTTATCCCTAGTTGGTCCCAGAGCATGTTGTTCCTGCAAACTGCCATGAAAGCATTCTGCAAACCCATCTTCCTGACTACCTTTGTCGATTTGATTTTTCCCGTCTATTTGAAGATTAAAGTCATCCACAATTATTATATTGCTTTTGTCACAATCTCTAAGAATTTATTGTTTACTGTTCTATCCAATGGTAAAAATTACATTGGGTGTTTATAAACTACACTCACCAGCATTTTACAGCCCCTGCTATTCCTAATCTCCACCCATACTGATTCTTTTGATCTTTTGAGCCAAGATCCTTTCTCACAAATGTTGTTATGTCACCCCTTACTATTAAGGTCACCATCCTGAAAATTAAGGTCACCTACCGTCTTTTATTTTCTACTTTGCCTGTCTTTTCAAAATGTTGAATATCCGGAATGTCACGGGGAACGCATCCCTGCTGACTGTCAGGCCCATTACCATTTTATGCTCAAAAGAACATTGATTGGCAGCAATGGCACTTACATTCTCACCTGAATGCAAGTCCCACCTTGGAGAGCTGTCAGACAATAGAAATTACTGACTCACCACACCTGAGGCTATGGCATTAGTAGAAAACATCTGTAGATGCATTTACACAAAGCAGAGAAATGTATTAACATTTGCATAAGCATTGAACAAATATTCCCGTAATTCTCGTATCAGCTTCCCCGAACAGGCGCCAGAATGTGGCAACTAGGGGCTTTTCACAGTAACTTCATTTGAAGCCTACTTGTGACAATAGGTGATTTTCATTTCATTTCAATATATACCACCGTTCAACAACTGAGCAAATGAAACATTCAAAAGAGGAAAAAAACATATGCTCTGCTCATATGTTGCTGACAAATGTACACTCCTATGTTGGGCGCGATTCTCCAAAATGGGAACTAAGTGTTCACGCCGCCGTGAACGCCGTCACCTTTCACAACGGCGCGAACAGGGCCCGGGCACGACCTATTCTGACCCAGCGCCGTGCCGCGCCGTGCTCCAGCGCCGTGCAGTTGGGCAGCCCAATCCTGCGCATGCGCAGTTGGGCCGCGCATCCTGCACATGCGCGGGGAACTTCTTACACGCGACAGCCCCTCACCAACATGGCGCCGGTGTTCTGGGGCCGTCCACGGAAGGAGGTAGGCCCGGGGGGGGGAGGCCGGCCCGCCGATCGGTGGGCCCCGACCGCGGGCCAGACCCCATCGGAGGCCCTCCCCCGGTGAAGGAGCCCCCCTCCCTCCCCCACAGGCCACCCCCAGCGCTCCCGCAGAGTTCCCGCCGGCAGCGACCAGGGGTGGACGGCGCCGACGGGAACCTGTCGTGTCGTAGCGGCCGCTCGGCCCATCTGGGCTGGAGAATAGCGGGGGCCTGTGTGAAGCGCCTCGATTGCCCTCTCGGTGGATTCTCCGACGTGCGCAGCGCAGACCACGATGAAGCCGTTCCCGCCGGTTGGGAGAATGGCGGGACAGTGTCGCGCGGGAAAATGGCGGAAACAGCGATTCTCCGGTACGGCACGGCATGGGAGAATCGCGCCCATTGTACTGGCAAATGTATGGAGATTAAACGCTCAGTTTTATTGACTAATTAGAAATACAATTCGCCATTTTTGGATTCCTAATTAGCTCCATGTGGCTAGTAGCAGACGCTCTGGACAACATTGGATTGCTGGAAGTGCATCACATAAAGTGACAAGTGCCCAAACCTCCACATTTTGTCTGTCAATTATAATGAGCAGAAAGTCCCTTCGAATCCCCTCAAGATGTTTTCCATCAGTACCGATCCTCAGCAGGAGTTCAGGAACCTCACCAAGCCTCTCAGCCAATAGGTGGGCACCATTAATGGCAGAACAGTGCCTCCCCTCACTCTTACGCTCAGCTCCGGGAGTGGAGCTCAAACTTTCAGACACAGGTGTCAGGAAGCAAGTAACCTGTTTCTTTCCAGTATCCGTCAGCTGTTGTTCCCGGTCCTATTTTCCATAGGCTGACTGCTGTTCAGTGAAATCCTCGATGTTGCTGATCACACTGTAAGTTAATTGTTAATTCAGTCTTTTTTAACCAGGGGGCCTGACTGACATTTTAGAAATTAGTTTCAGATAATCTGCCAAACTGCCTCGTTGCTTGTCGTACTAATAACTCAGATATTTCAACGAAGCAGCCTCCATAAAAGCATATCTTCCTCATTAGACACTGAGCATCTTCAATTTAAATACCAACTGGATTTAAATTTTAATTTATACAGATAATTACATCGAAAAGATGTGCAGGTGGTGAATACTGACTGTCAATTTACAGCATTAAGTTGAAATTATTTTCCGTTTGTTGTGTCGCAGTTGCACAATGGGGAGGAAAACAGTCAAGATATTTCAACGTATTTTGAAATTTTCTTTTTCTCCTTCCGATCTCGTTTTTTAACTCCTTGTCTCGGAGGTGGAAGTGTCACCCCTGCTTCAGATGTTTGTGGGTTCTACTCTAGAGACTTTAATAAAAATAATAATCTTTATTGTCACAAGTAGACTTACATTAATGCTGCAATGAAGTTACTGTGGAAATCCCCTAGTCGCCACATTCCGGCACCTGTTCGGGTAGATGGAGGAAGAATTCAGAATGTCCAATTCACCTAACAGCACATCTTTCGGGACATGTGGGAGGAAACCGGAGCACCCGAAGGAAACCCATGCAGACACGGAGAGAACGTGCAGTGACCCAAGCGGGAATCGAACCTGGGACCCTGGCACTGTGAAGCAACTGTGCTATCCACTATGCTACCCCTGCTGCATTTCAGGTGCGTCATATTCCTCGCCCCTGGCCCCCCTTGGTTGCAAGAGTCAGCCGGGAGCTGATGCACTTCAAAGTCCATCACACAGCATGAGCGGCTGCTGATGGGCTAAGTGAACAGAGAGTGGGACCTCCACCCCTCAGTGGGAGGATGTCCCACTCTTGTGGCATCTCTTGCAGTCCCAGCAGGTTTAGAGCTCCAGAACTCTATAGTGGGTGCTCTGGGACTGCAAGGAGAGCCACGGATGAAGAGGGCATGGATCTTGGTGAGAGGCAATCAAAGAGAAAATGCTGGAAAATCTCAGCAGGTCTGGCAGCATCTGTAGGGAGAGAAAAGAGCTAACGTTTCGAGTCCAGATGAATCTTTGGTAAAGCTTGGTGAGAGGCAAGTCAGGAGTATTGGAAGGGGAGGGATTGGGGAGCTCAAGGGGGATGGGCATGAAGAAGCTGAACTTGGCACCCCTGATATTCTTTTTTGCCTCCTCTGGCAAAATCACGCCTGCTGGCAGGGTGTTGTAAAAGCTAGTCCTTAATCTAGACTGGCACTTTAATGCAATACTGAGAGAAGTTCTACATTGTCAAAGGTTTGCATTAGACTTTAACCTGAGTTGCTGCCTCACTGTCCACTCAGGTTTACATAAAGGATCCCACGGCACTATCTGAAGATAAGCAGTGTAACTGCCCTGCTTTCCTAACCATTTCTGAATGCAACATCATTTCTTTTCATGTTGTTAGCTTTAAATTTATCACAAGCTTTATTATTTCAGTTTTGCAGAAATCTATTAATCTACAGGTCCCTTGACATCCTCATGTTTTTCCATATATAATTTGTATTCTAAGTAGATCTTATTTTGTAGATTCCCACTGTTTGTTTATTGAAATATTTGCCAACATTTCTGTCCATGAATTTGTTTCGAAGCACACTTTCGAATGGTTTCACCCAAAAAACCATTTCCACCTCTGCGACTTTTGCATAATCCTATCACAGTTTTCATGTTGAATGTATGTTTTGGACAATATTTCCCACTGTCCTTCCATTGGTTTAGCTCATTTGGCTAGGCAGCTAATTTGTGATGCAGAACAAAGCCAGCAGCGTGGGTTCAATTCCTGTACTAGCTGAGGTTATTCATGAAGGCCCCACCTCTCCTTGCCCCCTCCCCTGAGGTGTGGTGATCCTCAGGTTAAATCACCACCAGTCAGCTCTCCCCCTCAAAAGGGGAAAGTAGCCAATGGTCATCTGGAATAATGGCGACTTTATCTGACCATTATTAGTTATTGGCTCCACTTTTTTTTAACTAAATCAAACTATCTTTTCGTTCCCTGTTGAGCTAGAATCATGATGTGGAGATGCCGGCGTTGGACTGGGGTGAGCACAGTACAAAGTCTTACAACACCAGGTTAAAGTCCAACAGGTTTGTTTCGATGTCACTAGCTTTCGGAGCGCTGCTCCTTCCTCAGGTGAATGAAGAGGTCTGTTCCAGAAACACATATATAGACAAATTCAAAGATGCCAAACAATGCTAGGAATGCGAGCATTAGCAGGTGATTAAATCTTTACAGATCCAGAGATGGGGTAACCCCAGGTTAAAGAGGTGTGAATTGTCTCAAGCCAGGACAGTTGGTAGGATTTCGCAGGCCAGATGGTGGGGGATGAATGTAATGTGACATGAATCCCAGGTCCCGGTTGAGGCCGCACTCATGTGTGCGGAACTTGGCTATAAGTTTCTGCTCGGCGATTCTGCGTTGTCGCGGGTCCTGAAGGCCGCCTTGGAGAACGCTTACCCGGAGATCAGAGGCTGAATGCACTTGACTGCTGAAGTGTTCCCCGACTGGAAGGGAACATAACCAGGCAGGAATGTTCACTTCCAGTCGGGGAACACTTCAGCAGTCAAGTGCATTCAGCCTCTGATCTCCGGGTAAGCGTTCTCCAAGGCGGCCTTCAGGACCCGCGACAACGCAGAATCGCCGAGCAGAAACTTATAGCCAAGTTCCGCACACATGAGTGCGGCCTCAACCGGGACCTGGGATTCATGTCACATTACATTCATCCCCCACCATCTGGCCTGCAAAATCCTACCAACTGTCCTGGCTTGAGACAATTCACACCTCTTTAACCTGGGGTTACCCCATCTCTGGATCTGTAAAGATTTAATCACCTGCTGATGCTCGCATTCCTAGCATTGTTTGGCATCTTTGAATTTGTCTATATATGTGTTTCTGGAACAGACCTCTTCATTCACCTGAGGAAGGAGCAGCGCTCCGAAAGCTAGTGACATCGAAACAAACCTGTTGGACTTTAACCTGGTGTTGTAAGACTTCGTACTGAGCTAGAATCAGACATCAGTTAATTTCCTTTTTTATTCTCAAGTGTCTTTCTTCAACCTCTTGTTCCTTTTTCTTTGCTTGTAGAACATAGAACGTTAAAAAATACAGCACAGAACAGGCCCTTCGGCCCACGATGTTGTGCCAAATCTTTGTCCGAGATTAAGAACAAATTAATCTACACTCCATCATTCTACCGTAATCCATGTATCTATCCAATAGCCGCTTGAAGGTCCCTAATGTTTCCAACTCAACTACTTCCACAGGCAGTGCATTCCATGCCCCCACTACTCTCTGCGAAAAGAACCTACCTCTGACATCCCCCTATATCTTCCACAATTCACCTTAAATTTATGTCCCCTTGCAATGGTTTGTTCCACCCGGGGAAAAAGTCTCTGACTGTCTACTCTATCTATTCCCCTGATCATCTTATAAACCTCTATCAAGTCGCCCCTCATCCTTCTCCGTTCTAATGAGAAAAGGCCTAGCACCCTCAACCTTTCCTCGTAAGACATTATCTCCATTCCAGGCAACATCCTGGTAAATCTCCTTTGCACCTTTTCCAAAGCTTCCACATCCTTCCTAAAATGAGGCAATCAGAACTGCACACAGTACTCCAAATGTGGCCTTAACAAGGTTTTGTACAGCTGCATCATCACCTCACGGCTCTTAAATTCAATCCCTCTGCTGATGAACGCTAGCACACCATAGGCCTTCTTCACAGCTCTATCCACTTGAGTGGCAACTTTCAAAGATCTATGAACATACACCCCAAGATCTCTCTGCTCCTCCACATTGCCAAGAACCCTACCGTTAACCCTGTATTCCGCATTCATATTTGTCCTTCCAAAATGGACAAACTCACACTTTTCAGGGTTCAGCTCCATCTGCCACTTCACAGCCCAGCTCTGCATCCTATCTGTGTCTCTTTGCAGCTGACAACAATCCTCCTCACTATCCACAACTCCACCAATCTTCGTATTGTCTGCAAATTTACTGACCCACCCTTCAACCCCCTCATCTAAGTCATTAATGAAAATCACAAACAGCAGAGGACCCAGAACTGATCCCTGTGGTACGCCACTGGTAACTGGGATCCAGGCTGAATATTTGCCATCCACCACCACGCTCTGACGTCTATCGGTTACCCAGTTCATTATCCAACTGGCCAAATTTCCCACTATCCCATGCCTCCTTACTTTATGCATAAGCCTACCATGGGGAACCTTATCAAATGCCTTACTAAAATCCATGTACACTACATCCACTGCTTTATCTTCATCCATGTGCTTGGTCACCTCCTCAAAGAATTCAATAAGACTTGTGAGGCAAGACCTACCCCTCACAAATCCGTGCTGACTATCCCGAATCAAGCAGTGTCTTTCCAGATGCTCAGAAATCCTATCCCTCAGTACCCTTTCCATTACTTTGCCTACCACCGAAGTAAAACTAACTGGCCTGTAATTCCCAGGATTATCCCTATTCCCTTTTTTGAACTGGGGCACAACATTTGCCACTCTCCAATCCCCTGGTACCACCCTTGTTGACAGTGAGGACGAAAAGATCATTGCCAACGGCTCTGCAATTTCATCTCTTGCTTCCCATAGAATCCTTGGATATATCCCGTCAGGCCCGGGGGACTTGTCTAGCCTCAAATATTTCAAAATGCCCGACATATCTTCCTCCTAACAAGTATCTTCTCGAGCTTACCAGTCTGTTTCACACTGTCCTCTCCAACAATATGGCCCCTCTCATTTGTAAATACTGAAGAAAAGTACTCGTTCAAGACCTCTCCTATCTCTTCAGACTCAATACACAATCTCCCGCTACTGTCCTTGATCGGACCTACCCTCGCTCTAGTCATTCTCATATTTCTCACATATGTGTAAAAGGCCTTGGGGTTTTCCTTGATCCTACCCGCCAAAGATTTTTCATGCCCTCTCTTAGCTCTCCTAATCCCTTTCTTCAGTTCCCTCCTGGCTATCTTGTATCCCTCCAGCACCCTGTCTGAACCTTGTTTCCTCAGCCTTACATAAGTCTCCTTCTTCCTCTTAACAAGACATTCAACCTCTCTTGTCAACCATGGTATCCTCATTCGACCATCTCTTCCCTGCCTGACAGGGACATACATATCAAGGACACGTAGTATCTGTTCCTTGAACAAGTTCCACATTTCAATTGTGTCCTTCCCTGACAGCCTATGTTCCCAACTTATGCACTTCAGTTCTTGTCTGACAGCATCGTATTTACCCTTCCCCCAATTGTCAACCTTGCCCTGTTGCACGCACCTATCCCTCTCCAATACTAAAGTGAAAGTCACAGAATTGTGGTCACTATCTCCAAAATGCTCCCCCAATAACAATCTATCACTTGCCCTGGTTCATTTACAAGTACCAAATCCAATATGGCCTCCCCTCTGGTCGGATATTCTACATACTGTGTTAGAAAAGCTTCCTGGACACACTGCACAAACACCACCCCATCCAAATTATTTGATCTAAAGAGTTTCCACTCAATATTTGGGAAGTTGAAGTCACCCATGACTACTACCCTGTGACTTCTGCACCTTTCCAAAATCTGTTTCCCAATCTGTTCCTCCACATCTCTGCTACTATTTGGGGGCCTATAGAAAACTCCTAACAAGGTGACTGCTCCTTTCCTATTTCTGACTTCAACCCATACTACCTCAGTAGGCTGATACTCCTCGAACTGCCTTTCTGCAGCTGTTATACTATCTCTAATTAACAATGCCACCCCCCACCTCTTTTACCACCCTCCCTAATCTTATTGAAACATCTAAAACCAGGAACCTCCAAAAACCATTTCTGCCCCTCTTCTATCCAAGTTTCCATGATGGCCACCACATCGTAGTCCCAAGTACCAATCCATGCCTTAAGTTCACCCACCTTATTCCTGATGCTTCTTGCGTTGAAGTATACACACTTCAACCCATCTCCATGCCTGCAAGTACTCTCCTTTGTCAGTGTTACCTTCCCCACTGCCTCACTACACTTTGACGTCCTGAGCATCGGCTACCTTAGTTGCTGGACTACAAATCCGGTTCCCATTCCCCTGCCAAATTAGTTTAAACCTTCCGGAAGAATACGAGAAAACCGCCCTCCCAGGATATTGGTGCCCCTCTGATTCGGATGCAACCCGTCCTGCTTATACAGGTCCCACCTTCCCCAGAGTGCGCTCCAATTATCCAAATACCTGAAGCCCTCCCTCCTATACCATTCCTGCAGCCAAGTGTTCAACTGCACTCTCTCCCTATTCCTAGCCTCGCTATCACGTGGCACCGGCAACAAACCAGAGATGACAACTCTGTCTGTCCTGGCTTTTAACTTCCAGCCTAACTCCCTAAACTCGTTTATTACATCCACACCCCTTTTCCAACCTACGTCGTTGGTACCAATGTGCACCACGACTTCTGGCTGCTCCCCCTCCCCCTTAAGGATCCTGAAGACACGATCCGAGACACCCCTGGCCCTGTCACCCGGGAGGCAACATACCTTCCAGGAGTCTCGCTCGCGACCACAGAATCTTCTATCTATTCCCCTAACCATTGAGTCTCCTATCACTATTGCTTTTCTATTCCCCCCCCTTCCCTTCTGAGCCCCAGAGCCAGACTCAGTGCGAGAGACCTGGCTGCTAGGGCCTTCCCCCAGTAGGTTATCCCCCCCCAACAGCACCAAAACGGTATACTTGTTTTGAAGGGGAACGGCCACGAGGGATCCTTGCACTGTCTGTCCATTTGTTTTCCTTCCCCTGACTGTAACCCAGCTACTCTTGTCCTCTACCCCCTCTGCCTCCAGGATGATCCGAAGTTCATCCAGCTCCAGCTCCAGTTCCCTAACATGGTCTCTGAGGAGCTGGAGTTGGGTGCACTTCCCACAGGTATAGTCAGCGGAGACACCGGTGGTATCCCTCACCCCCCACAACCTACAGGAGGAGCATGCAACTGCCCTAGCCTCCATCCCCTTTTACATTACAGAATATAGCTACCCTGTGGACCAACTGGAGCTCTGCCCTCCGACTCTGCTCCCAGTTATTTGCACTCTCTTTAAACTCCCGGCACCCTTCACGCTCTTTGAGGAAATGTAGGAAATGAAATGAAAGGAGCACCTTACTCCCTCCTCACCTAACTCCCTCAGTCACCAAACTCTCACTATAGCACTCAAATGCATCCAAATTCAGCACTCCCTCAATCACCAAACTCTCACTATAGCGCTCAAATTCACCCAAATTCAGCACTCCCTCAGTCACCAAACTCTTACTATAGCACTCAAATGCACTCAAATTCAGCACTCCCTCAGTCACCAAACTCTCACTATCGCACTCAAATGCACCCAAATTCAGCACTCAGTGCAAACAAAGTCTGCACTGTAGCTGGCTCACCTTTATACTGTGAATGTAGCCTCTGAAAACTGGCCTTATCCAATTAACTAATTATCAAGCTCCAGCTGCAAGTAGCTACAAGTAGAACCTTTGTTTAAAGCTGATTGAAAATTCTTCTAAACCAAACAGCAACTTTTAAGTTAATTAACTAAATAAAAGAAAGACTAGACTTTAGATTAAAATTCACCCTTATTATCTCTCAGTCACCAAGCTCTCACTATAGCACTCAAATGCACCCAAATTCAGCACTCAGTGCAAACCTATTCATTTATCCTATTCATTTATTTTGTTCCTCCTCCTCCATGTCAGTTTTGTCCCTCGAGCATGTCACTAGTGATACACCAAATAAGAACATCACTCTCAGGCTTATTGAGGTAAATCAGGCACCTCCTTTGCAAATCATTCCATTCCCAATAGTGGCTCCAATCAGTGCAGCATCTTCACAACATGCTCTTACCATTGGTATCTTACTGTTCTTGCAATAAATAACATGTGGCAGCGCCAGTACTTGTCACAGTTGTAAATTTTGCAGAAACATTATTTTGACTTTCTAGTGGGAGAGCATAAGTGTATAAAGTTGGCCTCACCTATTTGCCCATTTACTAGCAAAGTAAAAGTGGTGCACTAATGTTCAGAGGCCAATTTACAACATGCAGTGATCTAACCATTTAAATGGAAAATCAGTTGACTTTGCACAAAAACTGAAGCTTACCAATTGTATATTAATCACCTAACCTTCGTTAATGACTCCGATTTGTTTTTCATTAGTTATAAACGGAAGTAATAGAGCACTAATGCTTAAGAGATGCTCCGGTGATCTGGACTTTACATTTCAATGAGTAAGAGGAGAGAGGGAAATCTCGGGCAGGATTCTCTGGTACCCGGGCCGCACGCCATTCGCTGGCAGCGGGATTCTATCCTCCCATTGCTTGTCAATGCGATTTCCCATTGAAACCACCCCATGTCACCTCAAGCTAGTGGAGTGGGTGTGCTGCCCCCAGGAAAAGTGAATCCCAATGTCCGGAGAATCCCAGCCTTATCCCAAAAAGGCATTTTAAAGTAGTCGGATGTAGATTGTCTCTTTTGTTTTTATTCTGTAATTCAGTGCAGTCCTTCCAAGGGCAGACCGATGCCATAACACCAACATTTGCCCCACACGTGCCAAGCAGTGACCATCTCCAGCAAGCGAGAATCTAACCATTGTCCTCTGAACATTCAAAAGCATTACCATCACCGAAACCAACATTCTCAACATCCTGGAGGTTGCCATTGACCAGAAAATGAACTGACTGGCCATATAAATACTGTGACTGCAAGAGCAGGTCAGAGGCTGGGAAATCTAGTCGAGAGTATTTCAACTCCTGATTCTCCAAAGCCGGTCTACCATCTCCAAGGCGCAGGTCAGGAGTGTGATGAAATACTCTCCACTTGCCTATATAAGTGCAGCTCCAAAAGCTCTCAAGAAGCTTAATATGATCTCGGGCAAAGCAGCCTGCTTGTTTGCCATTTCATCCACCACCTTTAACGTTCACTCCCCCACCACCTTCAACATTTAGTCCCTCCACCCAAAATGCACAATGGCAGCAGTGTGTACCATCAACGAGATAGAACACAGAACATAACAGCACAGTACAGGCCCTTCGGTCCTCGGTGTTGCACCACTCTAAAGCCCATCTACGCTATTCCCTTATCGTCCATATGTCTATCCAATGGCCATTTGAATGCCCTGAGTGTTGGTGCGTCCACTACTGTTGCAGGCAGGGCATTCCACGCCCTTACTACTCTCTGAGTAAAGAACCTACCTCTGACATCTGTCCTATATCTATCTCCCCTCAATTTGAAGCCATGTCCCCTTGTGCTGGACATTACCATCCGAGGAAAAAGGCTCTCACTGTCCACCCTATCTAATCCTCTGATCATCTTGTATGCCTCAATTAAGTCACCTCTTAACCTTCTTCTCTCTAACAAAAACAGCCTCAAGTCCCTCAGCCTTCCCTCATAGGATTTTCCCTCCATACCAGGCAACATTCTGGTAAATCTCCTCTGTACCCTTTCCAATGCTTCCACATCCTTCCTATAATGCGGCGACCAGAATTGCACGCAATACTCCAAATGCGGCCACACCAGAGTTTTGTACAGCTGCAACATGACCTCATGGCTCCGAAACTCAATCCCTCTACCAATAAAAGCTAACACACCGTACGCCTTCTTAACAACCCTTTCAACCTGGGTGACAACTTTCAGGGATCTATGTACTTGGACATCGAGATCTCTCTGCTCATCCACACTACCAAGAATCTTACCAATAGCCCAGTACTCTGTGTTCCTGTTATTCCTTCCAAAATGACTCACCTCACACTTTTCTGAATTAAATTCCATTTGCCACCTCTCAGCACAACTCTGCAGCTTATCTATGTCCCTCTGTAACTTGTAACATCCCTCTGCACGGTCCACAACTCCACTGACTTTAGTGTCATCTGGAAATTTACTCACCCATCCTTCTATGCCCTCCTCCAGGTCATTTATAAAAATGACAAACAGCAGTGGCCCCAAAACAGATCCTTGTGGTACACCACTAGTAACTGGACTCCAGGCTGAACATTTCCCATCAACCACCACCCTTTGTCTTCTTCCAGCTAGCCAATTTCTGATCCAAATTGCTCAATCTGGGCTGGTTTAGCACAGGGCTAAATCGCTGGCTTTGAAAGCAGACCAAGGCAGGCCAGCAGCATGGTTCAATTCCCGTAACAGCCTCCTTGAACAGGCGCCGGAATGTGGTGACTAGGGGCTTTTCACAGTAACTTCATTTGAAGCCTACTTGTGACAATAAGTGATTTTCATTTTTCATTTCAAATCACCCTGAATCCCATGCCTCCATATTTTCTGCAATAGCCTACCGTGGGGAACCTTATCAAACGCTTTACTGAAATCCATATACACCACATCAACTGCTTTAAGGGCTGTGTTAGCACAGTGGGCTAAATAGCTGGCTTTTAAAGCAGACCCAGGCAGGCCAGCAGCGCGGGTTCAATTCCCGTACCAGCCTCCCCGAAGAGGCGCCGGAATGTGGTGACTCGGGACTTTTCACAGTAACTTCATTTGAAGCCTACTTGTGACAATAAGCGATTTTCATTTCATTTCATTGACCCTCATCCAACTGCTTGGTCACCTTCTCAAAGAACTCAATAAGGTTTGTGAGGCACGACCTACCCTTCACAAAACCGTGTTGACTATCTCTAATCAAATTATTCCTTTCCAGATGATTATACATCCTATCTCTTGTAAACCTTTCCAAGACTTTGCTCACAACAGAAGTAAGACTCACTGGTCTACAGTTATCGGGGTTTTCTCTACTCCCTTTCTTGAACAAGGGGACAACATTTGCTATCCTCCAGTCTTCTGGCACTATTCCTGTAGACAAAGATGACTTAAAGATCAAAGCCAAAGGCTCAGCAATCTCCTCCCTAACTTCCCAGAGAATCCCAGGATAAATCCTATCTGGCCCAGGGGACTTATCTATTTTCACACTTTCCAGATGCACTGCAGTAACTCACCACAGCTCTTTGTCCAGCCTTCCAAACCCACAACCTCTACTACCTTGAAGGTCAAGGGCAGCAGATGCATTGAACACCATCTCCTTCAAGTCTCTTCCAAGCCACATGTCAGCCTACCTTGGAAGTATATTGTCGTTCTTTTCCTATCGCTGGATCAAAATCATATAACTCCCTTCCTAACAGCAGACGGTATTTCTACACGACATGGACTACAGCGGCTCACAACTACCTTGTCAAGGGCAATTAGGGATGGACAATAAATGCTGGTCTAGCCAGCAACATCCACACCACATGAAAACAATACCTTAAAAGAAACCCAGCTTGTATTGATATAACACATCAATGTAATAAGGAGTCCCAAGGCACTTCACAGGAACATTATAAAAACAAAATGAGACACTGATCCACATGAGGAGATATCAGGGAATATGATCCGAAATGTGGTCAGAGATAAGCTTTAAAGAGCACCTTAGAGGTGGAAAGAGAGGTAGGTACAGGAAGGGGTTTAGAGAGGGAATTTCAGAGCTATCAGCTTTGGCAGCCATAGACATGGGTGGGGGTGAGGGGGGGGATTTTCTCTGCACCCCTACAACATGGTTCTCGGTGGCAGCTGCCATTGGCAGGATCTTCTGGTCCAGCCAGTACTAATAGGATTTTCCAGTGAATCAACCCCCACCCCCCGGCCCCCCACACCGGTAAACCCATAGCAGGCCTTTGTCATCGGCGGGACCAATAGATCTTGCTTACGAAAACAGATGGAAAATGAAATGAAAATTGCGTATTGTCACAAGTAGGTTTCAAATGAAGTTACTATGAAAAGCCCCTAGTCGCCACATTCCATCGCCTGTTCGGGGAGGCAGGTACGGGAATCCCCTCAACCCCCACCTCTCTCTCTCTCTCCCCCCCCCCCCCCCATTGGTCTTTCCACCTGTGGAGTACCAGTGAGCATTACACAATGCCGTTGTTTAATTGCATTGTCCAGTTAGGGATTGTTATCCTGCAGGACAAGATGCATGTTGGACAGATCCAAGTGTAAGGGTAAGGATTCTAATTCTATAATTCCATTTATTTCTCTGAATCCCAGCTTCGTGAATGGCCACGTTAGATTTGTGTCAGCTCCAAGGAAGCTGGATCTTTAGATGTGGCATTGAGCTCATGAGAGCAGCTATTGTACTAGTGACAGAACTTCCAGAAGAGGCTCCATCATGGCTGTTGCCTATCTTTTGCAGCTTGCATGCTGCAGGCAGCTCCTGTCTGCTGGTTGCGCTTGGCACCATTAATTGGGAGCTGAGCTCGCCTCCTGCCCAATTAGGCCATTTGCATTTAAATGATCGGGGGCAGGGGGGGGGGGGGATGAGACCCGGGCATCATTCCAGTGTTCGATTCCAGACTCTGAGTTGAAAATTAGGCTGGAGGGTTGGAATGGTTGCGAAGAACAAGTGAAAAAATGAGGAACAAAATAGGAAACAGGGCAAATAAAATCAATTTAATTTCCAATCTTCTCTTACGTTATTTTTCTTGCCTTTAAAGAGTTTATCACTGCAAGTGTCAATGATTAGGCTGATATGTGTGTGGTTCTCAACGCTCGCTTTGATGAGTAATTGCAGTGTATAAGACATGCAGCCTACATGCTGAAAATGATAAGCATCTTCACCTTCAGCTGCAACCAGCACGACCCATCATGAATATTTGCAGAGCGCTCTGGCTGTTTATTCTACTCTTCCTCCTCAATGGTAGCTGCACAGTAATGTCATTAGGCTGACATATAATTAGCTTAATGCTTGCTACCATTATCTGTTGTGGTAATTGAAAGTTGGGAACTGGAGATTTCCTAAGTCAGGAAGAATCATAACCAATATGCCCCCATTATGTTGCCCAGTGTGAAGTTGATCCAAAGCAGAAAAGCTCGGCTAAGCATGAACGGGTTTGTTTGGTTCAATAGTTCACCGCGTGCATGAACATCAAAAAGCAAATCTCTTTTACTTGTCTTTTCCTGTCCAGCAATCATCTGTTTTTTTTTTAAAGTTTCCTGTTCACTCAACCTTGTCTGGTTTGAATGGCAAGTGGGCTCATTGTTTCAAAACAAAAGGGCGCTCATTTAATACAGAGATGAGGAGAATTTTATTCCAGGGAACCCCTGGAACTCTCTTCCTCAAAAGACAGTGGAAGCAGAGACTTTGAATATTTTTAAGGCAGAGCCAGATAGATTCTTGATTCGCAAAGGGGTGAAAGGTTATTGGGGGGGGGGGAGGGGGGAGGGGGTCGAGGGGGGGTCGACAGGAATGTGGGGTTGAGGAGACAATCAGATGAGCCACAATCTTATTGAATGGCAGAGCAGACTCGAGGGGCCGAGTGGTCTAATCCCTCTCCTGGTTCATATGTTCATATGAAATGAATGGTCAAAACTCTCTCTCAAAGCAAATCAAGACCCCATATCTATTGTTAGACACTAATGTGGCTTTCGAGGATCGACACACTGGTACACTGGAACAGGGCCTGGAACAGCCTATCCCATCATACTTAAAGGTAGGTGGCCTAAATCTTTTTCTTGCTTTTTCATTTTCAATGGAAAGGTGGTACAAGCGCGCCACCTGCCTCCGATCCGATTCCCACTGCAAAAACTATTCCTTGGTATCTTTATGAAATATACTCCAGCCACTGCAGGTCTCCGAGATCCGAACCCCTCCCCCAACCAGGTGATTTCCACAGCATCTTCCTCCCTCTACCCACCCACACCGGGAGCAGTTTTTGGATGAGTAGATGTTGAGCGTGATTTAACCACCGCACTAAGCCTGGCGCCGATTCGGGCACACAGGATGAATCGCAGGAGAGGCCAAAATTGGGATTTGTACTGGGCGCAAACCATTTTGCCTTTCACCTGGCCCACTCCCGATGGTGAATTCTGTACCTCACCCAAAAATGGCAAGAACATCAAGCCTAATTTTCTTTCATTGCAATCTCATGGGCGAGACTGAAGTCAAATGCAATGGCCTCCCAGGAGTCATCCGATCTGCTAGCGAGAAGTCATGCAGGCTTTGTTTAATACTCCTTTACAAAAATGGGGACCTGGCGCAATGGTTACTGAGGGGAAGCGAGGAGGTGAGTAGCCATTTCCATTTGCGACATTAAGCACAAGGGCACCGTAACTGTTGCTCCAGAGTAGGTGGGGACTCTTTACATGGTTAGAGTTGTTCGTGGAAGGGTCCACGTCGATGGTTGCCCCAGGGCCATGGGGCGGGGGGGGGGGGGGGGGTTCTGTCTGTGGGGTCTTCAAGCCATCTTTAAATATTGTGGAGACCCATAACAGGGGCAACCACAGTTGCAGCCTGTCTGTCCCACCAAACTCTCCCTGGACAGAGCCCTGCTGTGGCTACTATCCTGAAAATCAATTTCACTCCCTTTAACTATCAGCAGCCTCTAGCTTCACAGCTGTAGGCTATTTCAAATGATGGATTTGTCTTGTTAGTTGTGATAGCAGTTCACACTCCTGAACTCTCAAGTGCCTTGAAAGAACAGATGGCCTCTCTGAGAGGATGGTTAGTGGGCTGGATGTCCTGCAACCTTTGATGCCTGAACAGCGTGCCTGTACTCTCGGCGCGACAGCATCATAAGGAATGGTTTATGATTTCTGCACACATTGGGAATCTTCCTTGGACCTATCTTCTCATTTCAATACCATTGTGACTGGGAGATAATCTGTGAACAAAATAAATTTGCAATTATGCCTTCATTTCATTAACAAGGTGTGGTGGCAGTTTCTTTGGAGATATATAGCCCAACCCAAAAATTAAATGCCTTTTTAGACAAAGTAACAGTTTGTCTTTATCCAAAAGAGTTCACTCATTTGACCTCATAGGTCAAAAAGGAGGAGGTTCGATGAAAATGCTGTGCAGTTTGATCATGCAAATACCAATCCTAGGAATTTCTGAGAGGTATAATTAGCTCTTGTGAAACTAGGACAAATTGGTACTTAGGAAATTATGCTGTTTGTACGATGCATGTATGTTTTTAGAACATTACATGGGAAACAATTAGCAAAACTAATTATAACCAGAGAGTTGTCACGGTACGCCTTTCCGAAGCATGCAAAATAATGCTCCTTATCACTTAGTATGATTAATTACAAGTACCCCAATAACCATGGATACTAAGAAGGTCTTGGTTCCTCAGGAACTGGGAATATAGTACTTAATGAGAATATGCATTCTTAAATGGATTGTAATCTTTGAATGCTGTTTGAAAATGGGTTCATTCGAAATTATACTATATGTCTTCAACATGTCAGCATTTCTGCTGAAGGGGTGTCATGTTGACATGGGACAGGAAAGAAAATGTGCCTCAAATCATCAGTAAGGAAATAAATATAGCACTAAATGGTGAGTGGGATCTGGCCTAATCATAATATAATAATAATAATCACTTATTGTCACAAGTAGGCTTCAATGAAGTGCCTGTTCGGGGAGGCAAATACGGGAATTGAACCCGCGTTGGTGGCCTTGTTCTGCATTACAAGCCAGCTGTTTACCCCTCTGTGCTAAACCAGCCCCTAGTCACACCATTGTTCGTAGTATTTCTACCTTTCACTTTTCAGATTTGACTTACATTTGTCTTCTCAAGTGCAGTGGGCGGGATTAAAGTGTTGACGCCATCGCGTTTCACGACGGCATCAACATGCCCTCAGGAGCAGCGATTCTGACCCCTACAGGGGCACAGTACGGCACTGGAGCGACCCATGCCAAATGGGCCCCACGGGTCTGCGCATGCGCACTGCGACCGCCGCCAATGCACGCATGTGCAGTGGGAACGGTGCCAATGCGCACATGCGCAGTGGCTCCCTTATCCGCGCCAGCCCCGACGCAACATGGCGTAGGGCTACAGGGGCCGACGTGGAGCAAAAGAGGATCCCAGCCCAAGAGGCCGGCCCGCCGATCAGTAGGCGGCATCGCGCGATTCATGCCCGGCTCGCCGATTCTCCAGCACGCCGTGGGCTGAGAGAATCCCACCCATGGGATTCTCTCAGCCCACCCCGAGCCGGAGAATCACCCGGCCGGGCGCGAATCGCGCGACGCTGCACCGATGTCGGTCCGCCGAATTCTCCGGAGAGCAATTCTCTGCATGGGATGGGCTGTGCGAGCGCACAAAAAATCCGAGTCCCACCGGCACCGTCCACGTGTGGTCTTACCTGGCGGGTCCACCCTGGTGGGGGGAAAGGGGTGTCCGACCCCGGGGGGGGGGCCTCCACCGTGGCCTGGCCCGCATTGGCGCCAGTCGCAGTGCGCATGCGCAGACCCGCGGCGCCCATTTGACACCGGCATCAGCAGCTGGAGCGGCGTGGGTCACTCCAGTGCCATGCTGGCCCCCTGTTGAGGTCAGAATCGCTGCTCCTGAGGGCATGTTGACGCTATCGTGAAACAGTGGAAACTCCACTCCACTTAATATGGGAGGAGGTGCTTTTAAACGTTTCCTCACCACTCAGTCCCAGTCAAGACACGAGAGCGCCAGTGCGGAAACATGTTCCTTGCTTAGGGCAACAAGGTAGCATAGCGGTTAGCACAGTTGCTTCACAGCTCCAGGGACCTAGGTTCGATTCGCGGCTGGGTCACTGTCTGTGTGAATTCTACACCTTCTCCCCGTGACTGCGTGGGTTTCCTCCGGGTGCTCCAGTTTCCTCCCACAGTCCAAAGATGTGTGGGTTAGGTGGATTGGCCATGCTAAATTGCCCTCAGTGTCCAAAGCATGTTAAGTAGGTGTTACGGGAATAGGGTAGATACGTGGGCTTCAGTAGTGTGCTCCTTTCAAGGGCTGGTGCAGACTTGATGGCCTCCTTCTGCACTGTAACTACTGTAATTCTATGATGCCGGCCAGGTCAGGCTTCTCAACACCATAGAACATAGAACATTACAGCAGCACAGGCCCTAAGGCCCTCGATGTTGCGCCGACCTGTGAAACCACTCCGAAGCCCACCTACACTATTCCCTTATCGTCCATATGTCTATCTAATGACCATTTAAATGCCCTTAGTGTTGGCGAGTCCACTACTGTTGCAGGCAGGGCATTCCACGCCCTTACTACTCTCTGAGTAAAGAACCTACCTCTGACATCTGTCTTATATCTATCTCCCCTCAATTTAAACCCATGTCCCCTCGTGCTAGACATCACCATCCGAGGAAAAAGGCTCTCACTGTCCACCCTATCCAACCCTCTGATCATCTTGTATGCCTCAATTAAGTCACCTCTAAACCTTCTTCTCTCTAACGAAAACACCCTCAAGTCCCTCAGCCTTTCTGCATAAGATCTTCCCTCCATACCAGGCAACATTCTGGTAAATCTCCTCTGCACCCATTCCATTGCTTCCACAACCTTCCTATAATGCGGCGACCAGAATTGCAAGCAATACTCCAAGTGCGGCCGCACCAGAGTTTTGTACAGCTGCAACATGACCTCATGGCTCCGAAACTCAATCCCTCTACCAATAAAAGCTAACACACCGTACGACTTCTTAACAACCCTCTCAACCTGGGTGGCAACTTTCTGGGATCTATGTACATGGACACCGAGATCTCTCTGCTCATCCACACTGCCAAGAATTTTACCATTAGCCCAGTACTCTTATCTTCATGTTGTTCCTTCCAAATGAATCACCTCACACTTTTCTGAATTAAACTCCATTTGCCACCTCTCAGCCCAGCGCTGCAGCTTATCTATGTCCCTCTGTAACTTGTAACATCCTTCCGCACTGTCCACAACTCCACAACTTTAGTGCCATCTGCAAATCTACTCACCCATCCTTCTACGCCCTCCTCCAGGTCATTTATAAAAATGACAAACAGCAGTGGCACCAAAACAGATCCTTGTGGTACACGACTAGTAACTGGACTCCAGTCTGAACATTTCCCATCAACCACCACCCTTCATCTTCTTCCAGCTAGCCAATTTCTGATCCAAACTGCTAAATCACCCTAAATCCCATGGATGAGTGTTGGGGCACCCTGTTCCCCCAAGTGGGTCGGAGAACCAGCAGCATGGAGAGCAATGCTGCCTGGGAGACAGGTGCTGCTGCAGTGTATGCGGGCAGCATGACCAGGAACACCGCCGCCCAATGTAGGAAAAAGATGAATGACCTCCTATGAGCTGGAATGGTAAGTTATTACATCTTTCCTCTTTCTTGGCATCTGTTCCGCCTTCTGCCCTTCAATTCACCAACCCTCCCCAACCGCCACCCCCGCCGTCCAAATACTGGCTGACACCTTGCACCGTGTCCCAACATCTGACCACCCTGGCACCCACCATCATAATCCCTTCATGTCCCGGTGTGATGCCCACACATGCCACCTGCAAGCTGCAAAGTTCTCCCAGAGCTGACACAGATGATAGGCCAGCATTGTGTCATTCGGGAAGGGGTGTCAGCGACATTCCAGTCACTGTGAGGCCAATTGGAGGAGTCCCAAGGTCACAGGATGCGGAAGGCAGCAGGCTGCTTCTACCTCTGCTGTGCATCCTGAGGACATAACTGGATGTGACAGTAGACCATGGAGAATCAAGATGTGTGTGGAGCACTGGGTGGTCACTGGTACTGTCACTGCCCATAGATAGGGTGGAATAGAAATATGTCACATTGAAATGTTCACCATTGAAACACTTCCGATCTGATGCATGTGAAGTGTATGTCACTTCAATCTTCTGAATGGGCCTGGCCACTCACCCTGCCCCCTCCTTCCTTGGCACAGTGGTCCAAGATCAAAATCCCCCAATGCGGACACCATCATGAGGACAGATGGGTGTGAGCGCGCTGTCAGCAGAAAGGCAGGAGTCAGGTTTAGTCAGAACCTAAGAAGAACCAAAGCTTTCCTGACAGCGTGTGAACATCATCCTCCTGCTTTTAATAGTTATCTGCCTACAGTGCCAAGACGGGCCCATCACCGCGGAGTAATGTTACAAGCGGTGGAAACAGGGTGGTCTGGGAAGGGCTGGTGTGATGTTGGACAGCTGATGGACACAGCCTCATATCATGAGAATTTAGAGATGATGAGGGCTTTCCTTGCTCAGACGAAGCCGCATGTTCCTCATTCTCTTCGTCCAGCATGTCGCTTTGCTGCTGTGCCAAATTGTGAGGGCACAGCAGGTCACCATGGTGGGAGTGCCTCTGACGGCGGGGAAGGGTGGGGGAGGGGGGTGGGGGTGGGGGGAGAATGTAGAGCCCTGCCAGAGTGGTCCAGTCAGTGGAACCACATTTTCAGCAGCCCAATGCACCGCTCGATGACAGCACGGGTGGCAGCATGGGCCTCATTGTAACGGGTCTCCACCTTCGTCTCAGGACTCTGCACTGGCGTCATAAGATAGATAGTTTTTTGAAGAATAAAGGGATTAAGGGTTATGGTGTTCAGGCCGGAAAGTGGAGCTGAGTGCACAAAAGATCAGCCATGATCTCATTGAATGGCGGAGCAGGCTCGAGGGGCCAGATGTACTCCACTGCTCCTAGTTCTTATGTTCTTATGTTATCAGTCATGACCTCAGAGGGTATCCCTTATACCCCACGACCTAACCCGTCATCCTGGGTTGGTCCTCAAAGACACCAGGGATCTCCAGTGCGCCAGGATGCAGCTATCATGCATGCTCCCAGAATAACGGGCATACAAGTGCATGATCCTGAGGCGGTGGCCATACATGATCTGAACATTCAGGGAGTGGAAATCCTACCTGTTAATATATGGCACTTCCTGATGGCCCGGTGCTCGCAGGGTGTCAGGCGTGCCACTGATGGCGCTCTAGGCCTGGGCATCCCAGTGGTGGTTGGAAATCCTGCAACCCAGGCATCTTGGTGAGCCTGGTCCAGATTGCCCGGACATACAGACCATCCGTCATCACACAGATACAGCTGTGGGTTAATGACTGCGAAATGCTACACAGGTCCCTGCTCGAGCCCTGGAATGACATGGTGACGTCGAAATCAAGGGCTGCAGTGACCTTCAAGGCAACTAGGGCAGTGACCTTCAAGGCAACTAGGAGTGGGTGTCCTCCTCCACGGGGTGCCATGTCCACGAGGATGTGGCACAGGTGTCTGTCTTCTGTTTTCTGCAGCATATGCTGTCCCTCGGACCATTGAATGACCAACGACTCCTGTATCCTCTGGCACGTCCCCTTCTGGCCCGCTCATCAACCTGATGAGCGGCATGGTCTTGAGGGAATGTGCTGGACCGCTGCACATGTCGTGCTGCTTCTAGCCTGTGTTGGACTTGCCATCTCCTTGGGTGTCTGCTTGCCTTGGCTGCAACAAGCAGAAAAAGGAGAACATCCGTGAGGTCGACACCAGCATTCATTTTACTATCTGGAAGGAATTGGATTAGGCGAGATACTGATAATCAGTTAGGTCTTCCATCCCGAGATCTACAAAGCCACTTCCACCCTTACCATGACTTCCAATTAGGCATGTTACAGCCTTCCAGACTTAACATTGAGTTCAACAACTTCTAACTGTGTACTCTCTCCTTCACCTTCACTCCATTTTCATTTCTATCAGTTCACTTCCATTTCTTCCGTCCATCTGTTTTCCCCTCACCATTGTCACCCCTCCTCCCACCCCACTTGAACAATCTGTTCCTAATAGTTCTTTGACACACTGCTTCCCTTTGTTCTGCCATTAACCCATTCTGACCTCTTAATGTGCCACCGTGAACACCCTTTTTAGCCTTGATCACTCCTGTTTACATTCCCTTTGTCTTTCTGCACACTCACTCCTGGCCAGATCAGGAGTGCCTGGTCTCCAGCCCTCAGCCAGCAACATTAGGGAGGTTGTACTCAGCTGTCCTATCTCATCCAGACACTTTGGCCGTGACAGGGTCCTCGAGCTGCAGCTCTGCTCTTTAGTGTTCGATTGTTGGCAGGTGCCTCTATGGTACTGATACACCAAGAGTACAGGCACACTGTTCAGACACCAAAGGCTGCATTGACATCCAGTCCATTAATCATGCTCTCAGACAGGTCACGAGTTTGGAAGGTGCTGTGAGGGAGCCTTGGTGAGTTGCTGAAGTGCTTCTTGTAGATTGGGCACACTGCTGCTACCGTGCGTCAGTGGTAGGTGGAGTAAATGTTTAAGGTGGTGGACGGGGTGCCAATGAAGCCATTAAATGTGAAGAGTTGATAGTTAAATTCTCTCTTGTTGGAGATGGTCATTGCTTGGAAATTGTGTGGCATGATTATTACTTGCCACTTGTTAGCCCAAACCTGAATGTTGGCCAAGTCTTGCTGCATACGGACATGGACTGTTTCAGCATCCAAAAAGTCACGAATGGTGCTAAACATTGCACAAATATGGAATGCATAGAATCCTTACAGTGCAGAAGGAGGCATTTCAGCCCATCGAGTCTGCACCGATCCTCTGAAGAAGCACCCTGCCTAGGTCCAAGCCCCTGCCCTATCCCTGTAACCCCACCTAACGTGCACATCTTTGGACACTAAGAGGCAACTTAGCAAGGCCAATCCACTTAACCCGCACAAGATAAATCTGCCTAACTTGCACATCTTTAGACTGTGGGAGTAAACTGGAACATTCAGAGGAAACCCATGCAGACATGGGGAGAGCAATCTCCATACAGACAGTCACCCGAAGGTCGGAATCGAACCTGGATCCCTGGCGCTCTGAGGCAGCAGTGCTAATCACTGTGCCACCATGCTGCCCACTGCAAACATCCACACTTTTGACCTTATGATAGAGAGAAGGTCATTGATGAAGCAACTGAAGATAGCTGTCCTGAGCACATTGCTCTGATGAACACCTACAACATGGACAACGTTGTCTACCTCATACCCTGCAGGAAAGGATGTCCCGAAGCGTGGTACATTGGCGAGACCATGAAGACGCTGCGACAATGGATGAACGGACATTGTGCGACAATCGCCAGGCAGGAATGTTCCCTTCCAGTCGGGGAACACTTTAGCAGTCAAGGGCATTCAGCCTCTGATCTTCGGGTAAGCGTTCTCCAAGGCGGCCCTCA
Organism: Scyliorhinus torazame; assembly: GCF_047496885.1. Taxonomy (NCBI): domain Eukaryota; kingdom Metazoa; phylum Chordata; class Chondrichthyes; order Carcharhiniformes; family Scyliorhinidae; genus Scyliorhinus; species Scyliorhinus torazame. The sequence continues at coordinate 43,367,172 of NC_092715.1, read as the reverse complement.
GGACGCGTGACAACGCAGAATCGCCGAGCAGAAACTTATAGCCAAGTTCCGCACACATGAGTACTGTCATAATATACACCAGTATATCATGGTGCAGACACACACACTGATGGACACACAGCAAGACCAATCAACACACACAACACCGCAGCCAATCACCAGTTAGAGCACACTCACTATAAAGACAGAGGGCATCAGTTTTCCCGCTCATTCGGGATGCAGCCTCTCAGAAGGACAGAGCTTACAGCTTACAGCACTGATCTTCACCATGTGCTGAGTGCATAGACTGGTTAGGATAGGCATAGGTCTTTAGTTTAATCTAACATCGTGTTGACCCACAGTGAAAGTATGTTCAACAGTTTCTAGCTTAATAAAATAGTGTTGTTCTATTTTAAGTGTTGGTAGCCTGTATGTGTTCCACGGATCCAAAGCACCCAACACATCATTTTTTTTTTCTGATGATTGTGGAGTTTAATACTGATCACATTTTTGCCCTGTTATTTATGATACATCCAATACACATATTTACATATTCCTCTCCCCTATGTAATAATACCTATAGAGAACACATACCCAGAATGGTGGCTGAAGTTGAAGCAACCAAAATGATTGGTATAAGTGGATGTCACCATGCTGTTTAGCACAGGGCTAAATTGCTGGCTTTGAAAGCAGACCAAGGCAGGCCAGCAGCACGGTTCAATTCCCGTAACAGCCTCCCCGAACAGGCGCCAGAATGTGGCGACTAGGGGCTTTTCACAGTAACTTCATTTGAAGCCTACTTGTGACAATGAGCGATTTTCATTCATTCATTATAGGAAAGACTTAGCAGACATCACAGAAGGTCATAGTTTGCACAAACTGTTGGAACAAGTCATTCTCAAACAGGCCCCATGCAAAAAAGTATCATGTTCAATCCATAAGAAAACAAGTAATCTAAGAACAATCATTATGTAGTTAAGGATTGGCTGAGATGGGGCTGATTAATTACAGATGTTATGTCACCTAGAAACCAAAAAGAAATTGCAACACCATAGACGTCATCCCTATAGGTGTTCAACAACTTGCATTTGTATAGCGCCTTTAAGTAAGGAAACCATCTCAGAACATGCCAACAGAGCATTACCAGACAGAAATTGACCCTAAGTTAGGGCAACACAGTGGCACAGTGGTTAGCACTTCTGCCTCACGGCGCTGAAGACCTGGGTTCGATCCCAGCCCCAGGTCACTGTCTGTGTGGAGTTTGCACATTCTCCCTGTGTCTGCGAGGGTCTCACCCCACAACCCAAAAATGTGCAGGCTAGGTGGATTGGCCACGCTAAATTCATCCTAAATTCAGGGCAGCACGGTAGCATTGTGGATAGCACAATTGCTTCACAGCTCCAGGGTCCCAGGTTCAATTCCGGCTTAGGTCACTGTCTGTGTGGAGTCTGCACGTCCTCCCCGTGTGTGCGTGGGTTTCCTCCGGGTGCTCCGGTTTCCTCCCACAGTCCAAAGATGTGCAGGTTAGGTGGATTGGCTGTGATAAATTGCCCTTAGTATCCAAAATTGCCCTTAGTGTTGGGTGGGGTTACTGGGTTGTGGGGATAGGGTGGAGGTGTTGACCCGGGGTAGGGTGCTCTTTCCAAGAGCCGGTGCAGACTCGATGGGCCGAATGGCCTCCTTCTGCACTGTAAATTCTATGAAAAACAATCCTTAATTGGAAAAAAAAATTGGGTACTCTAGATTTATTTTTAAAAATAAGATGCAGGAATTGAATAAATGCATTTATATAAGACATTTGGTTGTAGTGTTGGATGAAGTTACCGATGCAGGGAATGGTGAGGCAATGGAGAGATCTGAGATCTGTCCACAAGGGTAAGAATTTTCAATTTGTGGCATTACCATTTAACAAAAGCCAATGGAGATTCGCAAGCATAGGGTGAACAGGATTTGAGTGTGGAAAATGGCAGGCTGGCTAGAAGAGCATTGGAATAGTCTAGCCTGCAGGTAACCAAAGCATAGATGATCGTTCCTGATGTGTAGTGTTGTTCTATTTTAAGTGTTGGTAGCCTGTATGTGTTCCATGGATCCAAAGCACCCAACACATCAAGTACGGCCTCAACCGGGACCTTGGATTCATGTCGCATTACATTCAACCCCCACCATCTGGCCTGGGCTTGCAAAATCCTACCCATTGTCCTGGCTTGAGACAATTCACACCTCTTTAACCTGTAATATCCCTCGCTCCAGTTGCTCCTGTAGACTTAATTACCTGCAACGACTCGTATTCAAAGTATCGTCTTGCATCTTTGACTTTGTCTATATATATGTTTCTGGAACCCACCTTTTCATTCACCTGAGGAAGGAGCAGTGCTCTAAAAGCTAGTGATTCGAAACAAACCTGTTGGACTTTAACCTGGTGTTGTAAGACTTCTTACTGTGCGCACCCCAGTCCAACGTCGGCATCTCCACATCATACCTACAACACTATCCTGGGACTGTGCAGCACGGTAGCATAGTGGTTAGCACAATTGCTTCACAGCTCCAGGGTCCCAGGTTTGATTCTCGGCTTGGGTTACTGTCTGTGCGGAGTCTGCATGTTCTCCCCGTGTGTGCCTTGGTTTCCTCGGGTGCTCCGGTTTCCTCCCACAGTCCAATGATGTGCAGGTTAGGTGGATTGGCCATGCTAAATTGCCCTTAGTGTCCAAAATTACCCTTAATGTTGGGAGGGGTTACTGGGTTATGGGAATAGGGTGGAGGTGCGGGCTTGGGTAGGGTGCTCTTTCCAAGAGCTGGTGCAGACTCGATGGGCTGAATTGCCTCCTTCTGCACTGTAAATTCTATGATTCTATGACTGAGATGATTGACCTCAAACAATCACAACCACCTTCCTTCATGCCAGGTATGACTCCAACCAGTGGAGATTTTTCCTCCGGATTCTCATTGACTGACTCCAGTTTTGCTACACGTCCTTGATGCCATTCTCCGTCATATACAGCCTTGATGGCAAAGACAGTCACTCTCACTTCATCTCTTGGCTTCAGCTCATTTGTTTATTTGGTCTCGGCTATAATGAGGTCAGGAGCTCAGTGCTCAAGCAAAACTCAAAACTGAGCGTCACTTTGATGATTGAGAGTAAACTTATGGAGGGGTAATTGGCCAGGAATATAGAAATTGTTAGAGAGAAAAAAGACCAAGGCCCATCAAGTTTGTTTTCTAACGCTTTGGTTAATAACGTTGTTGGTTAATCATAGTAATCAGCCACTATCAGTTAGCTGACAGAGAGCTGGGGAAAATACTAAGTGTTGAGAGTTACAGAGACAATGGTGAAAAGTCACTTTTCTTCCACCAAGCATGTTACACTTACGACATGTCATGTTTAAAATCACTGCACCACACAATTTTATATTCTATAATATACTGCCAGTGTACAAATAAATGAGGACTTTTATTATTTGCAAGAATCTTGGTCTATCTAAAACTTGAATTTTCACATTATTTTAATATTTATTCCTCCATGGGTGCACGCGTCACTGCCTGGGCAAACATTAGTTGCCCATTCCTGAACAAGTGATTAACATGTCTTTTCTGGTCAATCTTCCCCATCATTAAAAAAAATAGAAAAACAATTTACGTGCAAACGCAATCACATTTTGTAGCTTCACCTTGAAGATGAGAGATACCTAAAGCTTGAATTATTGTAGCGCATTTCACAACAAAACCAGCTGACAGACTGAATGATTCTGGTGGTTGGACAGATTTACCAGTAAAAGGAAAATGACGCTGGACTATTTACTGGCAGTTTGCACATTCCAGTCTGTGCTAATGCCTGCCAGTAATGGTGATTACAAAACTTGCTGAAAATCAATTAAACCAATAAGTAAAGACATGGTGCCTTCAAAACTGACAGATTATCATGTCCAATTGTGGCCCCAATATCAAGCATCAGTATCATGAAGATGTAAGCAAATTACTGCGGATGCTGGAATCTGAAATGAAAGAGAAAATGCTGGAAAATCTCAGCAAGTCTGGCAGCATCTGTAGGAAGAGAAAAGAGCTAACGTTTCGAGTCCGATGACTCTTGTCAAAGATAAAAGACAGAGTGATGCAGCATCAATTACGACGAGACGAGAGTAATCGAGGCTTTATTACACCGAGATGTGTGGCCTCCTACAGCTGCAGCCGAAATGGCTGCAGTTCGGAGAGCACACACATTTATACTCTGCCTACTAGGCAGTGATCTACCCCCGTACCTGTAGTACAGGGGCCTTACCATAATACCCTCGTATGCAGTGCAGTATGTACAGTATAATACAACAGTGGTGACCACCACATTCACCCCCTGATAAAAATGAGTCCAGAGGGGGGGGGTGGAAAACTATTTACATACAGGTTGTCATTAAAATTTCAGAGAAGGTTACAAATTTAGACGGTCGGGCGCCTTGATCCGTCGTTGAGAGCGCCGCAGTGCTGGTGGCGAGTCAGGCGTCGGCTCGGTCGTCGGTGACTCCGGGAGCGTGTCGACATCCTCTTCATCCCCGGGTGGGACCAAGGGGAGGACGGATTGACCTGGAGCAGGGGTTGAGGTGGCGTGCGCTGGGGAAAGGGAGGGTGGCACCGGGGCAGAGGGGGGGGGGACCCAGCAGGTGCCAGGTGCCTGAGGGAGACTGTGTTTTGATGGCCATCGGGGTACGCTACGTAGGCGTACTGCGGGTTTGCGTGGAGTAGCTGTACCCTCTCAACCAATGGGCCCGCCTTGTGGAGCTGCACGTGCTTGCGGAGGAGAATGGGTCCTGGAGCTGCCAGCCACGTTGGGAGCGAAATCTCGGAGGTGGACTTCCTGGGGAAGGCAAAGAGACGTTCATGGGGGGTTTCGTTAGTCACTGTGCACAGGAGAGACCGAATGGAGTGAAGTGCGTTGGGGAGGACCTCCTACCAGCGAGAGGCCGGGAGATTTCTGGACCATAGGGCCAGCTGGACGGCCTTCCAGGCCGACCCATTCTCCCACTCCACCTGCCCGTTTCCCCGGGGGTTGCAGCTGGTCATCCTGCTCAAGGCAATGCCTCTGTTGAGCAGGTACTGGCGCAGCTCATCACTCATAAGTGAGGATCCCCGGTCGCTGTGGACATAGGCGGGGAAATCGAACAGATTAAAGATGGTGTTGAAGGCTTTGGTGACGGTGGCAGACGTCATATCGGGGCATGGGATGGCGATGGGGAATCTGGAATATTTGTCGACCACATTGAGAAAATACGTGTTGCGGTCGGTGGAGGGGAGGGGCCCTTTGAAGTCCACGCTGAGGCGTTCAAAGGGGCAGGGGGTCTTCACCAGGGGCGCACGGTCTGGCCGGTAGAAGTGCAGTTTACACTCCGCGCAGACCTGGCAGTCTCTGGTGGCAGCCCTGATGCGGGCCTCAATGAAGTGATAAAAGCGGGTGAGCCCTTGGTGACAGAGATCGTCGTGCAAGGTCCGGAGTCAGTCCACTTGTGCGCTGGCACATATACCTCGGGTCAGGGCATCGGGGGGCTCCACCGCAAGATCTTATCATTTTTGATCTTACCCCGTTGTTGTTAAACATGAAGGCAACCGACCGTTGGTCTGTGAGGAGAGTGAATCTCCTGCCGGCCAGGTAATGCCTCCAGTGCCGCACAGCTTCAACGATAGCTTGGGCCTCCTTTTCGACGGAGGAGTGCCGAATTTCGGAGGCATGGAGGGTGTGGGAAAAGAATGCCACCCGCCTGCCTGCCTGGTTGAGGGTGGCGGCCAGAGCGACGTCTGATGCATCGCTCTCGAATTGGAAGGGAAGCGTCTCGTCGACCGCATGCATCGTGGCCTTGGCGATGTCGGCCTTGATACGGTTGAAGGCCTGGTGATCCTCGGCCATCAGTGGGAAACCGGTGAGTGGATGATTGGGCGAGCCTTGTCCGCACAGTAAGGGACCCACTGGGCGTAGTACAAAAAGAACCCCAGGCATCGTTTGAGGGCCTTGGGGCAGTGGGGAAGGGAGAGATCCATGAGGCGGCGCATGCGATTGGGATCGGGCCCTAGAACTTTGTTCTGAACCACATAGCCGAGGATGGCTAATCGGTTTGTGCTGAACACACACTTCTCCTTGTTGGAGATTAGGTTGATGAGTTTGGCGGTATGGAGAAATTTGGAAAGGTTAGCTTCATGGTCCTGCTGGTCGTGGCCGCAAATGGATACATTATCCAGGTACGGGAAAGTGGCCCGCAGCCCGTACTGGTCAACCATTCGGTCCATCTCCCGTTGGAAGACCGAGAACCCATTAGTGACGCCGAAGGGAACCCTAAGGAAATGGTAAAGGCGGCCGTCCGCTTCAAACGCGGTGTACGGGCAGACCGCCTTGCGAATGGGGAGCTGGTGGTTGGCAGATTTCAGGTCAGTGTCGAGAAGACCCGGGACTGTGCAATCTGATTGACCATATCAGATGTGCGTGGGAGGGGCTACACGTCGAGCTGCATGTACCGATTGATGGTCTGACTGTAGTCAACGACCATCCTGTTTTTCTCCCCTGTGTTCACCACTACCACTTGGGCTCTCCAGGGGCTGTTGCTGGCCTCGATGATATCTTCCCGCAGCAGCCGCTGGACCTCAAACCTGATGAAGGTCCTGACCTGGGCGCTGTACCGTCTGCTCCTGGTGGCGACGGGTTTGCAATCCGGGGTGAGGTTTGCAAACAGAGAAGGCGGGTCGACCTTAAGGTTTGTGAGGCCGCAAACAGTAAGGGGTGGTAGGGGCCCGCCAAATTTCTGGGGTAGGCTCTGGAGGTTTCACTGGAAGTCCAGGCCGATTAGCAAGGCAGCGCAAAGGTTGGAGAGGACCTAGAGCCGGAAGCCGCTGAACTCTACGCCCTGGATGGTGAGGGTGGCGATGCAGTACCCCCGGATCACCACGTAGTGGGATCCTGAGGCCAGGGAGATTCTTTGGTTAATGGGGTGTACTGCAAGGGAGCAGCACCTTACCATATCGGGGTAGATGAAGCTCTCAGTGCTCCTGGAGTCCAGAAGGCAGGATATCTCATGCCCGTCGACCTTCACCTTTGTCGAAGTGGTGGCGAGGTTGTGCGGTCGGGACTGGTCGATCGTGTCGGATGCGAGACGCAGCTGGTCGGCGGCGGCTGCAGGCGATGAGCGGCCCGATGAAGTGCCCAAAGGGCAGGGGTCCTGAGGCAGGGAAGATGGCGGCGCCCTCGGGCCGCACGTGTCCTGGGGCAGGCAAGATGGCTCCGCCCATTGGTTGTGAGGCAAGCAAGATGGCGGCGCACACGGACCGCACGTGGTCTGCAGCGAGGAAGATGGCGGCGCCCACTGGCCGCACGCGGGGGTTGCAGGGACAATAACGACGATTGAGTGGGCCTGGCACTCTGCAGTGAAATGTCCTTTCTTGCCACAGGCCTTGCAGAGCGCGCTCAACGCCGGGCAGCGCAGCCGGGGGTGTTTTGTCTGTCCGCAGAATTAGCACTTGGGTCCCCCGGGGTTGGTTGGCTGCCGCGCGAGGCAGGTATGGGGTTGGCTGGTGGAGGTCGCTGATGCGATCCACGATGGGGTGGCCACTGGCGGGGTCCACGATGCCCAGGAGGGGTGGGCCGTGCGGTCAGGGACACATGTCTGCACATTGCGTGAGGCGACTGTGAGCGAGAGCGCTAGTTTCTTGGCCGCCACGAGGTCAAGCGTAGCCCCTTCTAAGAGGCGCCGGCAGATGTAAGCCGATCTTTTTCCCGTAATGAACGCTTCTCTCATTAGCAGGTTAGAATGTTCAGTGGCCGAAACGGCCTGGCGATCACAGTCTCTCACCAGGGTGAGCAGGGCACGCCAGAAATCTTCCACAGACTCACCGGGAAGTTGGTGCCGCGTGGACAGGAGGTGCCTGGCGAAGATCTTGTTGGTCTGCTGAGCATAGTTCTCCTTCAGTAGCGCATGGCCTCTGCGTAGGTAGGCACGTCCTGGATGAAGGGAAAGACATCGGAGCTCAGCCGCGTGTCCAGAATCTGGAGCTTCTGTGCTTCTGGGATTGGGTCTGTCGCGGATCCGATGCATGCTTCAAAGCAAGGTAGCCAATGTGCGGAGTCCTTTTTGCCGTTGTCTGCTTGAGGATGCTTGAGGATGCAGCTGCAGGTGATCCGGCTTGATGCGGAGATCCATCTTTGTAAAATCTCTGTGCAATAAATTGATGCACTATCAATTACGACAAGACAAGAGTAGAGAGTAATCGAGGCTTTATTACAAAGAGATGTGTGGCCTCAGACAGGGATAGGAACAGACAGTATGGGAAGGTATTTAATTGGGGGAGGGGAAATTATACTGCTATTAGACAGGAGCTGGGGAGCATAAATTGGGAACAGATGTTTTCAGGGAAAGGCACAACAGTAATGTGGGGGTTGTTTAAAGAGCGCTTGATAGTGCTAGATAATTTTGTCCCACTGAGACAAGGAAGGAATGGTAAGGCGAAGGAGCCTTGGATGACAAGAGATGTGGAGCTTCTAGTCAAGAGGAAGAAGGAAGTTTACATAAGGTTGGGGAAGCAAGGATCTGGCATGGCTCTGGAGGGTTACAAGGTAGCCAGGAAGGAACTCAAAAATGGACTTAGGAGAGCTAGATAGGGGCATGAAAAAGCCATGGCGGGAAGGATTAGGGAAAACCCCAAGGCATTCTACACTTACATGAGAAATAAGAGGATGATCAGAGGAGGGCCGATCAGGGATAGTGGAGGGAACTTGTGCCTAGAGTCTGAGGATGTGGGGGAGGCCCTAAATGAATATTTTGCTTCAGTATTAACGAGCGAGAGGGACCGTGTTGCTCAAGAGAACAGCGTGAACCAGGTTAGTAGGCTCAAACAGGTTGATATTAAGAAGGAGGAAGTGTTGGAAACTTTGAAAAGCATCAGGATAGATAAGTCCCCTGGGCCAGACGGGATATACCCAAGGTTTCTACGGGAAGCAAGGGAGGAGATTGCCGCGCCGTTGGCGATGATGTTTGCGTCCTTACTCTCCACTGGAGTAACACCAGATGATTGGAGGGAGGCGAATGTTGTTCCCCTATTCAAGAAAGGGAATAGGGAAATCCCTGGGAATTACAGATCAGTCAGTCTTACGTCTGTGGTAAGCAAAATACTGGAAAGGATTCTGAGAGATAGGATTTATGATATTTAGAGAAACATAGCTTGATTAAAGATAGTCAGCATGGCTTTGTGAGAAGCAGGTCATGCCTCACAAGCTTCGTTGAATTCTTTGAGGATGTGACGAGACACATTGATGAAAGTCGGGCAGTAGATGTGGTGTATATGGATTTCAGTAAGGCGTTTGATAAGGTTCCCATGGAAGGCCCATTCAGAAAGTCAGGGGGCTTGGGATACAGGGAAATTTGGCTGTCTGGATACAGAATTGGCTGGCCGAAAGAAGACAGCGAGTGGTAGTGAACGGAAAGTATTCTGCCTGGAAGTCGGTGACCAGTAGTGTCCCACAAGGATCTGTTCTGGGACCTCTGCTCTTTGTGGTTTTTATAAATGACTTGGATGAGGAAGTGGAAGGGTGGGTTAGTACGTTTGCTGATGATATGAAGGTTGGTGGTGTTGTAAGTCATGTTGAGGGCTGTTGCAGTTTACAACAGGGCATTGACAGGACTGAGAAGTGGCAGATGGAATTCAACCTAGATAAATGTGAAGTGATTAATTTTGGAAGGTCAAATTTGAATGCTGAATACGGGGTAAAAGGCACGATTCTTGGAAGTGTGGAGGAGCAGAGGGATCTTGGGGTCCACGTACATAGATCCTTCAAAGTTGCCACCCAGGTTGATAAGGTTGTTAAGAAGGCGTATGGTGTGTTGGCTTTCATTAACAGGTGGATTGAGTTTAAGAGCAGTGAGGTTTTGCTGCAGCTTTATAAAACCCTGGTTAGACCACCTTGGAATATTGTATCCATTTCTGGTCGCCTCGTTATACGAAGGATGTGGATGCTTTGGAGAAGGTGGAAAGGAAATTTACCGGGATGCTGCCTGGACTGGAGGGCATGTCTTATGAAGAAAGGTTGAGGGAGCAAGGGCTTTTTTCACTGGAGAGAAGAAGGAAGAGAGGTGACTTGATAAAGGTGTACAAGGTGGTGAGAGGCATGGATAGAGTGGATAGCCAGAGACTTTTCCCCAGGGTGTAAATGGTTGTCACGAGGGGACATCATTTTAAGGTGATTGGAAGAAGGTATAGGGGAGATGTCAGAGGTCGATTCTTTACACAGAGAGTGGTGGGTGCGTAGAATGCACTGCCAGCGGAGGTGGTGGAGTCAGAGTCATCAGGGAAATTTAAGTGACTCTTGGACAGGCACATGGATAGCAGTAAATTGAAGGGGTGTAGGTTAGGTTGATCTTAGATTAGGATAAGTGGTCGGCACAACATCGTGGGACGAAGGGCCTATACTGTGCTGGGTTGTTCTATGTTCTATCTAACTCACTGGAGGTCGAGGCTACACAAAAGCCCCACACTCAATGACGGAGATGCCCAGCACATATATGCAATAGACAAGGCTGAGGCATTCGCAATAATCTTCAGCCAGAAGTACTGAGTGGATGATCCATCTCGGTCTCCTCCGGAGGACCCCAGCATCACAGATGTCAGTCTTCAGCCAATTAGATTCACTGCACGTGATATCAAGAAACGGCTGAAGGCAGTGAATACTGCAAAGGCTATGGGCCATGACAATATCCCGGCAATAGTACTGAAGACTTGTTCTCCAGAACTTGCCGCACCCCTAGCCAAGCTGTTCCAGCACAGCTACAACACCGGCATCTACCTGATAATGGGGAAAATTGCCCAAGTGTGTCCTGTACACAAAAAACAGGGCAAATCCAACCTAGAGAATTACTGCCCAATCAGCCGACTCTCCATCATCAGCAAAGTGGTGGAAGGAATCATCAACAATGCTATCAAGCGGCACTCACTCAGCAATAACCTGCTCACAAACGCCCACTTTGGGGTCCGCTAGGGCCACTCAACTCCTGTCCTCATTATAGCCTTGATTCAAGCATGGACAAAAGAGCTGAATGCCAGAGGTGATGCGAGAGTGACTGCCCTTGACATCAAGGCAGCATGTGACTTGAGTATGGCATCAAGGAACTCCAGCTAAACTGAAGTCAATGGGAATCAAGGAGGAAACTCTCCATTGGTTGGAGTCATACCTGGCACAAAGCAAATGGTTTTGGTGGTTGGAGGTCAATCATCTCAGCTCCAGGACATCACTGCAGGAGTTCCTCAGGGTAGGGTCATAGCTGCAACCATCTTCATCTGCTTCATCAATGACTTTCCTTCCATCTAAAGGTCAGAAGTTGGGATGTTCGCAGTTGACTGCACAATGTTCAGCACTATTCGCGACTCCTCAGATAACAAAGCAGCCCATGTCCAAATTAAGCCTGACCTGGACAATACCAAGCTTGGGCTGATAAGTGACAAGTTACATTCATGTGAAACAAGTGGCTGACAATGACCATCTCCTACAAGGGAGGATCTAACCATCGCCCCTTGACATTCAATGGCATTACCTTCGCTGAATCCCTCACAATAAACATTCTGGGGGTTACCATTGATCAGAAACTGAACTAGACTAGCCACATTAATACTTTGGCTATCAGGGCCGGTCAAAGACCAGGAATCCAATGGTGAGTAACTCACCACCTGACCGCCCAAAGCCTGTCCATCATCTACAAGGCACAAGTTAGGAGTGTAATGGAATACTCTCCACTTGCCTGGATGAGTGTAACTCCAATAACACTCAAGAAGCTCGACACCATCCAGGAGGCAGCAGCCCGCTTGATCGCTCCCACTTCCACAAACATTCAAACCCTCTACCACTGACAAACAGTGGCATTGCAGTAACTTGCCACGGTTCCTTAGACATCACCTTCCATACCCACGACTGCTACTATCTAGAAGTGATGTGGAGTTGGACTGGGGTGAGCACAGTAAGAAGTCTTACAACACCATGTTAAAGTCCAACAGATTTGTTTTGAATCACTAGCTTTCGGAGCACAGCTCCTTCCTCAGGTGAATGGAAGCTCCTTCACCTGAGGAAGGAGCTGTGTTCCGAAAGCTAGCGATTCGAAACAAACCTGTTGGAGTTTAACCTGGTGTTCTAAGACTTCTTACCATCTCGAAGGACAAGGGCAGAAGTTACCTGAAACCCCCACCAACTGGAAGTTTCCCTCCCAAGTTACTCACAACCCTGACTTGGAAATATATCGGTCGTTCCTTCACTGTCGCTGGGTCAAAATCCTGGAACTCCCTCCCGTACAGCACTGTGGGTGTACCTACATCTCAGGGACTTCAAGAAGTCAGCTCATCACCACCTTCTGAAAGGCAACTAGGGAATGGACAAAAGATGCGGACCTAACGAGCGACGCCCAAATCCCGTAAATGAATTTTTAAAAAAGAACAGAAAGATCCACAAGTATAAACAGACAACTCATGAAAAGGTTAATAAGGCTATGCATAAAGGAATATGTCTAGAGGGATAGAACTGAAAAGCAAATATGCTATGCTAAACATCTCTGAAACTTTGGTGAGTAATTCTTGATGTGCTGTAGGGAACTCTGGTCACCGTATTATAAAATTGGAGAGGATAGAAGAAAGATTTGCCAAAGGTGAAATGCCAGAAATGTGAAGTTGTGCCAATCAGGGAAGCACGAATAGGCTGGGCCCAGAATTTCCACCCCTGCCACACTGCGGCCTATTTTCCAGTTGTGGAGGCTGCTCACCATCGGCTGCCGGCAGGATCTGTTCATTTGAGTTGGTCGCCGGCCATGCCGCCACGGAACACATCGCGGGGCGGGTAATGTTCAGCGGGACCAGAAGACCCCGCCGGATATCCTAGCCTAGGTATTTTCTCATTCTTGAAACGGCAAGACTGAGGAGTGACCCAATTGACGGCATTAAAATTATGAAAGTGTTGAAGGAGTAGAGACAGAGGGAGCTTTCCACTTGTGGGGATGAGCAATGTGAGAGGCCATCAATAGAAGATTAATACCAAGAAATCAATTGGGAATTTGAAAGAAACCATATAATCCAGAGAAAGGTGAGGACATGAAACTCATTATCACAGTAGCGAGTTGAGGCAAATAGGGCCGATTTCTCTGATCCTGAGGTTAAGTGTCGTAAAAGTCGATGGCGTTTATGACGGTGTCAACTGGTCTCTATGAGCAGCAATCCTGTGCCGCACAGGGGGCCAGCACGGCACTGGAGCGCTTCACGCAGCTCCAGCTGCCGATACCGACATTAGAACGGGCGCCGCGGTTATGCGCATGCGCGCTACGGCCGGTGCAAGTTCGCGCATGTCGCTACAGCCGTCGCAAATTCCTGCATGCGCATGGGTTGCCTTCATAATCCCCCACCAAGATAAGCCCGCCAGCCGATCGGTAGGCCCCGATCGCGGGCCAGGCCACCGTGGAGGCACCACCCCCGCTCCCCCCGCCCTCCGGGGTCGTATCCCCCCACCCCACCACCAGGCCACTCCCTGCAGCATGAATGGCGAGGTCCCGCCGGGTAGGACCACACGTGAACAGCGCCGGCAGGAGACTCGGCCTATCTTGGCGGCCACTCGGCCCATCGCGCACGGGGAATCACCCAACCGCGCCGCGCCGACCGCGCCAGCGCCAATGGTGCCAATTCTCCGGTCACAGGAGAATCGGCAGACAGGCGTCGGAGCGGAGTCGCATGAAACCCCTCCCCCTCCCCAGCGATTCTCCAACCCGGCCCGGGGTCGGAGAATCCCATCCCAGTATATAGTATTTAATGTTTAAGTTAAAGCTAGATACGCATATGAAGGAGAAGGGAATGGAGGGTTATGTTACTCGAGTTAGATGAGAAAGGGTGGGAGGCAGCTTGAGTGGAGCATAAATGTTGACATTTGGCCTGAATTATATTTTTCTGTGTTGACAATATGTATAATTCTATGTAATCCTTTCATTATCGCCGTCTTACTTCCATTAGTGAAGAGTTAGAGACAGAAGTTGTGCTGAGGAAACACTGGCAACCTATGGGGCTGAATTTTACTCTGGGTGAAGGATCCCATTTAACGTCCACAAGGCTCTTAGTTCACTCAAGGTAGGTTTCCTGCATTCCTTTGTATCCCCCCCCCCCACAATCTTCTCCTCCCCACACCTAAATATGAGAGCTGATAGGCCTCTTGTACCAGCAACACGAGAATGAGTGGTGGCCACTGCTGGGGCTGCAGACAGTCCTTAACAGGAGATGCTGATGGAACCCATCTGAAAGGTAAATCCGGGGTATTACTGGGTGCCAGGATGGCACATCCTGGTGAGGGGACTGGGGACCAGAGTGGGGCAGGAACGAAGACACAGCGGGGAAGAAGGGTGGAAATCATCTTGTGGCGGGGCCTCTGATAAAGTGATAAAGTGCAACACACCCTTGCTCAGCCATAGTCCCAAGGTGAAAATGCATCAGCCCACCAGCACTGATTCGAATCCCTGAATGGGTTTTATCCTAATGGATTGTCTACATCTTTTGAATCCATGAGCTGATAAGTTAATTTGTTCACTTTTTCAAATATTTGAAATCCCTCACACAAGAGGAAAATATGTTCTTGAATCCATACAAAATAGACATACTTGTCTTTGATTTTATGTCTAAACATAAGAACATAAGAACTAGGAGCAGGACTAGGTCATCTGGCCCCTCGAGCCTGCTCCACCATTCAGTTAGATCATGGCTGCTCTTTTGTGGACACAGCTCCACTTTCCGGCCCCGAACACCATAACCCTTAATTCCTTTATTCTTCAAAAGACTATCTATCTTTATTTTAAAACATTTAATGAAGGAGCCTCTACTGCTTCACTGGGCAAGGAATTCCATAGATTCACGATCTTCTGGGTGAAGAAGTTCCTCCTACACTCAGTCCTAAATCTACTTCCCCTTATTTCGAGGCTATGCCCCCTAGTTCTGCTTTCACCCGCCAGTGGAAACAACCTGCCCGCATTTATCCTATCTATTCCCTTCATAATTTTGAATGTTTCTATAAGATCCCTCCTCATCCTTCTAAATTCCAACAAGTACAGTCCCAGTCTACTCAAACTCTCCTCGTAATCCAACCCCTTCAGCTCTGGGATTAACCTCGTGAATCTCCTCTGCACACCCTCCAGTGCCAGTACATCCTTTCTCAAGTAAGGAGACCAAAACTGAACACAATACTCCAGGTGTGGCCTCACCAACACCTTATACGATTGCAGCATAACCTCCCTAGTCTTAAACTCCATCCCTCTAGCAATGAAGGACAAAATTCCATTTGCCTTCTTAATCACCTGTTGCACCTGTAAACCAACTTTTTGCGACTCATGCACTAGCACACCCAGGTCTCTCTGCACAGCAGCATGTTTTAATATTTTATCATTTAAATAATAACCCCTTTTGCTGTTATTCCTACCAAAATTGATAACCTCACATTTGTCAACATTGTATTCCATCTGCCAGACACTAGCCCATTCACTCAGCCTATCCAAATCCCTCTGCAGACTTCCAGTATCCTCTGCACTTTTTGCTTTACCACTCATTTTAGTGTCATCTGCAAACTTGAACACATTGCCCTTGATCCCCAACTCCAAATCATCGATGTAAATTGTGAACAATTGTGGGCCCAACACTGATCCCTGAGGGACACCACCAGCTACTCGGGGATCAGTGTTGGCCCCACAACATTAGAAAGGTTGCTGGATCATTCCTTCTCTGCTCACGTTTCTGAAGTTATGTTGACCGATTTTTACAGTCAAAAATACCAGGCACAATTTATTAGCCCTAAATAATAAGGAGCAAAGTTCTTGAATGAGTACTTCTGAAATGTATTTCCTGAGAGGTACCATGCAACTTTAAGAAATCGTAAAAATTATTTAAATTGCATCAAATGAAAATTAATAGTTTTGTCATGTATTAAATCATATGCAATACATTTGTCTTTCTGAAAAAAGTTTTTTTTGTGCAGCGAGAAAATGAATCAGAGACACATGAGGCAAAGAGGATGTTAAAATTACTGCACTCCAGATGGAAACAGTTCAATTAATTGGTACCTGATGGTCTGCTTGCTTACGGTTAAATTACGTAAATGACGCTATGGAACAGAAGTTAATTCTCACAGTGATTATTTATAGATATGGCACCTCAGTTTCAAATGGCAGAAAGCAAAATACTTCACATATCTCAATACTATGACAAATGTCAAGCGGCTTGATATTGACAACAAATATGTTCACAACTTTAATGAAGCACTGTCAAGATGTAACTATGACATATTTAACTTTGCTAATTGTAATTTTTTACTCATATTGATGAGAGCGAGGATAGCTCGTGTCATGGTCAGCATAGGCATGTCAAATGATAACTTTTAGATATGAGCCGGGTTTCTCCAATCCCGCGGCCAAGTTCTGACGCCGGCATGAAAAGCGGCGCCAACCACTCTGATGTCAACGGTCCCCGATAATGAGGAATGCTCCCCTTCCTAAGGGGTTAGGTCAGCGCCGGAGTGGTCCCCGCAGCTCCAACTGGCGCGGAACGGTTGGTGTGATTCCGCGCATGCGTGTGGGTTCCCATCTCCGCGCTGGCCCCCAGGCAATATGGCGGCGCGGAGAAACATAGGCCCCCACGGAAACAGCTCGCCTGCCGACTGGTAGGCCCCGATCGCGGGCCAAGCCACCGTGGAGGCACCCCCCAGGGTCGGATCCCCCTGCACCTCCTCCAGGACGGCCCCCGCAGACACACTTTCCAGGTCCCGCCATGTTGGACCTGAGTAACCCACGGTGGCGGGACTCGGCCGAACTTGGTAGCCACTCAGTCCGTTGGGGCCCGGAGAATCGCCAGGGGGGCCGCTTTCAACGTCCCCCGACCGCCGCCGCGGTGATTCCGCGGGCGTCCGAGAATCTGCGCCGGAGAATCAGTAAACCGGCGTTGGGGCAGCGGGGCATGATTCTTGGGTCCCCCCCCGGGGACTCTCCGACCTGACATGGGGTCGGAGAATCCCGGCCATGATCTTTACTCAGTGTGGAATCATTTGGATTTGACTTTGTTTAAAATTAACAACATGCGCCGCAAAAGATGGCCACTGGGGGTAATCTGACCTGGTCTATGAATTCAAAACTGCCACACTACCTTGTCAGGACAAATTGGACGCATTTCAACTGAAGAACTGCCAACTTCCCATTGCCTCAGACCTTCCAAAAGACATTTCTTGACTTGAATAGGTCTTTCTGAAACAAAGGCACTGATTGTCTCAACCTGCCAAAGGTGAATGGTTTCAAACATTTTCCCAAGTGTGTCTAATCAACTCAAGACCAACACCATGGGCAAAATTCTCCGACCCCCCACCGGGTCGGAGAATCGCCGGGGGCTGGCGTGAATCCCGCCCCCGCCGGTTGCCGAAGTCTCCGGCGCCGGATATTCGGCGGGGGCGGGAATCGTGGCGCGCCGGTTGGCGGGCCCCCCCGCTCGATTCTCCTGCCCGGATGAGCCGAAGTCCTGCCGCTAAAATGCCTGTCCCGCCGGCGTAAACAAGGTGGCGCGGGCGGGCTCCGGGGTCCTGGGGGGGGGCACGGGGCGATCTGTCCCTGGGGGGTGCCCCCACGGTGGCCTGGCCCGCGATCGGGGACCACCGATCCGCGGGTGGGCCTGTGCCGTGGGGGCACTCTTTCCCTTCCGCCTCCGCCACTGTCTCCACCATGGCCGAGGCAGAAGAGACTCCCTCCAATGCGCATGCGCGGGAATGTCGTCAGCGGCCGCTGACGCTCCGCGCATGTGCCGCCCGGGGATGTCATTTCCGCGCCAGCTGGCGGGGCACCAAAGGCCTTTCCCGCCAGATGGCGGGGCGGAAATTCGTCCAGCGCCAACCTCGCCCCTCAAGGTTGGGGCTCGGCTCCCAAAGATGCGGAGGATTCCGCACCTTTAGGGCGGCGCGATGCCTGTCTGATTTGCGCCGTTTTGGGCGCCAGTCGGCGGACATCGCGCCGTTTCTGGAGAATTTCGCCCCATATGCCTGTCCAATAACCGCTTGAAAGTTCCTAAAGTATCCGACTCCACTACCATAGCTGGGAGTGCGTTCCACGCCCCAACCACTCTCTGAGTAAAGAACCTACCTCTGACATCCCTCCTATATCTTCCACATTGAACTTTATAGTTATGCCCCCTTGTAACAGCTACATTCACCCGAGGAAAAAGTCGCTGAACGTCCACTCTATCTATCCCTCTCGTCATCTTATACACCTCAATTAAGTCACCTCTCATCCTCCTTCGCTCCAATGCGAAAAGCCCTAGCTCCCTCAACCTTTCCTCAAAAGACATACCCTCCAACCCAGGCAGCATCCTGGTAAATCTTCTTTGCACTCTTTCCAATGCTTCCACATCCTTCCTATAATGAGGTGACCAGAACTGCACACAATACTCCAAATGTGGTCTAACCAAGTTCTTGTACAGTTGCAGCATAACCTCACGGCTCTTAAACTCAATCCTATGTTAATAAATGCTAACACACTATAGGCTTTCTTCACGGTTCTATCCACTTGGGTGGCAACTTTCAGAGATCTATGGACATGAACTCCTAGATCTGTCTGCTCCTCCACATTCTTCAGAACTCTGCCGTTAACCCCGTAATCCGCATTCAAATTTGTCTGACGAAAATGAATCACCTCACACTGATCAGGGTTAAACTCCATCTGTCTCTTTTCAACCCAGCTCTGCATCCTATCAATGTCTCTTTGCAGCCTACAACAGCCCTCCACATTATCCACTACTCCACCAATCTTGGTGTCATCAGCAAATTTACTAACCCAACCTTCAACTCCATCATCCAAGTCATTGATAAAAATCACAAATAGCAGAGGACCCAGCACTGATCCCTGTGGTACACCGCTGGTGACTGGGCTACAGGATGAAAATTTACCATCTACCACCACCCTCTGTCTTCTATGTGATATCCAGTTACTGATCCAATCAGCCAAATCTCCCTCTCTGCCATGCCTCCTTACTTTTTGCATGAGCCGACCATGGGGCACCTTATCAAACGCCTTACTAAAATCCATGTGTACGACATAAACTGTCTACCTTCATCTATGTACTTAGTTACCTCCTCAAAGAATACAATCTAACTTGTGAGGCAAGACTTACCCCTCACAAATCCGTGCTGACTATCCTGGATTAAGCTGCATCTTTCCAAATGGTCATAAATCCTATCCCTCAGGACCCTTTTCAATAATTTAACTATGACCGAAGTGAGACTAATCGGCCTATAATTCCAGGGTTATACCTATTCCCTTTTTTCAACAAGGGGACAACATTCGCCTCTCTCCAGTCTTCTGGCTCTATTCCTGTAGACAGTGAGGACATAAAGATCAAAGCCAAAGGCTCTGCAATCTCATCCCTCGCCTCCCAAAGAATCCTAGGATATATCCCATCAGGCCCAGGGACTTATCTATCCTCAGGCTTATCAAAATTTCTCACACATCTTCCTTCCGAAAAGCTACCTCCTCCAGCCTACCAGCCTGTATCGCACTCTCCTCCTCAACAACATGGCCCCTCTCCTTTGTGAACACTGAAGAAAAGTATTAATTTAGGGCCTCTCCTATATCTTCAGACTCCATGCACATGTTCCCACTACTGTCCTTGACCAGCCCTAACTTCACCTTGGTCATTCTTTTATTCCTCACATAAGTGTAAAAAGCCTTGGGGTTTTCCTTGATCCTACCCGCCAAGGACTTCGCATGCCCCCTCCTAGCTCTCTAAGCCCTTTCATCAGCTCCTTCCTAGCTATCTTGTATCCCTCAAGTGCCCGAACTGAACCTTGTTTTCTCATCCTTACATAAGCCCCCTTCTTCCTCTTGACAAGACATTCAACCTCTTTTGTAAACCATGGTTCCCTCACTCGACCATTTCCTCCCTGCCTGACAGGGACATACATATCAAGGCCACGCAGTATTTGCTCCTTGAACAAGCTCCACATTTCAATTGTGCCTATCCCTGACAGTTCCTTTTTCCCACTTATGCTCCCCAATTCTTGCCTGATCACATCGTAATTACATTTCCCCCAGTTATAAACTTTGCCCTGCCGTATGTTTCTATCCCTCTCCATTGCTATAGTGAAAGTCACTGAATTGTGGTCAATATCTCCAAAGTGCGCTCCCACAACCAAATCTAACATTTGGCCCGGTTCATTACCCAGTACCAAATCCAATGTGGCCCCGCCTCTTGTCGGTCTATCCACATATTGTGTGAGGAAACCCTCCTGTACACACTGGATAAAAACAGCCCCATCCAAACTATTTGAATTATAGTGGTTCCAATCAATATTTGGAAAGTTAAAATCACCCATGACAACTACCCTGTGACTACCGCACCTATCCAAAATCTGCATTGCAATCTTTTCCTCCCCATCTCTGTTACTGTTTGGGGTCTATAGAAAACTCCTAACAAAGTGACCGCTCCTTTCCTATTTCTAAATTCAGCCCACACTACCTCAGTAGACAGGTCCTCCTCAAACTGCCTTTCTGCAGCCATTATACTATCCTTGACTAACAATGTTACCCCTCCACCTCTTTTACCAGCTTCCCTAATCTTACTGAAACATCTAAACCCCAGAACCTCGAACAACCATTCCTGCCCCTGTTCTATCCACGTCTCCGTAATGGCCACAACATCGTAGACCCAGGTACCAATCCATGCTTCAAGCTCACCAACCTTATAGCTGATTCTCCTCGCATTGAAGTAGACACACTTCAAACCACCTTCATGCCTGCAGGTCCACTCTTGTGACCTTGGTACCTTCCTCAGTAGTGCACTACCCTCAACTTCCTGAACTCCAGCAACGCTATCTCCTGGACTACAAATCAGTTTCCCATCCCCTTGCCAAATTAGTTTAAACCTCCCCCGAAGAGCTGTAGAAAATTTCCCTCCCAGGATATTGGTGCCCCTCTGGTTCAGGTGTAACCCGTCCTGTTTGTACAGGTCCCACCTTCCCCAGAATGTGCTCTAATTATCTAAGTAACTGAAACCCTCCCTCCTACACCATCCCTGTAGCCACGTGTTTAACTGCACTCTCTCCCTGTTCCTCACCTCGCTAGCACGTGGCACTGGCAGCAAACCAGAGATGACAATACGGTCTGTCCTAGCTCTCAGCTTCCATCCTAGCTCCCTGAATTCCTGTTTTACATCCCCGTCCCTTTTCCTACCTATGTCGTTGGCACCGATGTGTACCACAACTTGTGGCTGCTCCCCCTCCCCCTTAAGGATCCTGAAAACATGATCAGAGACGTCATGGACCTTGGCACCCAGGAGGCAACACACCAATCGTGAGCCTCTATTGTTGCCACAGAACCGCCGATCTGTACCTCTAACTATAGAGTCTCTAATAACTTATGCTCTCCTGCTCTCCCCCCTTCCCTTCTGAGCCACAGAGACCTGGTCACCGGGGCATACCTCTGGTCGGTCGACCCCCTCAACAGTATCCAAAATGGTATACCTGTTATTGAGGGGAACAACCGAAGGGGATCCCTACACTGACTGCTTCTTCCCCCTCCTTTTAAACATCACCCAGCTACCTTCTTTCTTTGGAGTAACTATATCCCTGTAGCTTCTATCTATAACCAACTCTGCCTCCCAAATGATCCTCAGTTCTTCCAGCTCCAGCTCCAGTTCCGTAACACGGTCTTTGAGGAGCTGGAGATGGGTGCACTACCCGCAGGTGAACTCAGCAGGGCCACTGACGGTGTCCCTCACCTCGAACATCCTGCAGGAGGAACATTGCACTGCCCTCTCTGCCCTCCCTTCCATTTATCCACTTGACAATTACAGAGAAAAAAAAAAGCTTACCTTATTTTCACACTCCCCGCAGGTTAGAGGTGGTGGAAGGGTGGAGAGAGGAAAAGGAAAGAAAAGCTTACCTCACCAACTCACCACGCAGTCTTTTTTTTTTGGTTAGAGGAGGAGGATGGGTGGGAGACACTACCTGTGTAGTGTCTCGGGTTTAGCCACTGCCTGAAATATATTAGTTCTAGAAACTCTCCCGACAGCAGCTTTCCACAATTCACTCCCCGCAACAGCCAATCAGCGAGCCGCTCTGCCACCCTTAGCTTGTGACGTTGATCTATAATCTGGAAAATATCCTCAATGACATGAATTGCCATCATTATAGTATCATGGCAGCAAATTAAATGCAGGGTTTGATGAAATTCACGACATTGAGATAGACAGGTATGCTTGTGTTCGGGAAGACATTGGGCGGGATTCTCTGATCCCCCGCCGGGCTGGAGAATTGCCGGGGGGGCGGCGTGAATCCCACCCCGCGCCGGCTGCCGGATTCCCCTGGCGATTCTCCGGCCCGTGTTGGGCCGAGTGGCCACCCGTTTTCGGCCGGTCCCGACGGCGTGAAATACACCAGGTCCTTATCGGTGGGACCTGGCTCTGTGGGTGGCCTGCGGAGTCCTTGGGGGGGGGCGGTCTGGCCCCGGGGGGTCCCCCATGGTGGCCTGGCCCGCAGTCGGGGCCCACCGATCCGCAGGCGGGCCTGTGCTGTGGGGGCACTCTTTCCCTCTGCGCCGGTCGGTGTAACGGTCCGCCATGGCCGGCGCGGAGAAGAACCCCCCTGCGCATGCATTGGGATGACGCCAGCCCATGCTGGCGCTCCCGTGCATGTGCCAACTCACGCCGGCAGAGGCCCTTCGCCGCCGGCGCCGGCCTAGCCCCTGAAGGTGCGGAGGATTCTGCACTTTTCGAGCAGCCCGACGCCTGAGTGGTTCACGCCACTCCTCGATGCCGGTACAGCCCGCCCCACCGGTTAGGGGAGAAATCCGCCCATTGTGAGGAACAGGCGTGCTTAAATCAGCCGTAATTTAGGAATATTCAGGTCACTTTAGAATTGGAATTGGCTTGTTCAATCCAGAACAATCCAAATAAGTCTGGTTTTCATCAATCCACTTCCGAATTTAGATTAGCATTCCAATTCAATTGTGGTTTGAAAATCTGCTGCTTTAGTTCAACTTGATCATGAAGGATTTTCAATGAGATGTTAATGGTCTGAAAATCAGATTCACTCACACAGCAATTTCAGGACCATGGACAGGATTCTCCCCTACCCGGTGGGGCGGGGTGTCTTGGCGGTTTGGAGTGACGGGAACCACTCCGGCGTTGGGCCGCCCCAAAGGTGCGGACGCACCTTTAGGGGCCAAGCCCTCACCTTTAGGGGCTAGGCCTGCGGCAGAGTAGTTGCTGTCCCGCCGGCTGGCCTGGAAGGCCTTTGGCGCCATGCCAGCTGAGGCCGAAGTGACTCCGCCGGCCGGCGGAAGTCCGCGCATGCGCGGGAGCGCCAGCAGCTGCTGACGTCATCCCCGCGCATGCGCAGGGGAGGGGATCACTTCTGCGTCGGCCATCGCGGAGGCTATTGCTGACGCGGAGGGAAAAGAGCGCCCCCACGGCACAGGCCTGCCCGCGGATCGGTGGGCCCCGATCACGGGCCAGGCCACCGTGGGGGCACCCCCTGGGGCCAAAACGCCTCACGCCCATCCAGGACCCCGGAGCCCGCTCGCGCAGCCCGGCCTCGCCGGCAAGGTAGGTCGTTTAATTCCCGCCTTCGGGACCGGCATTACAGCAGCGGGACTTCGGCCCATTGCGGGCCGGAGAATCGCTGGGCGGTGCCCACCGATTGGCGCGCCGCGATTCCCGCCCCCATCGAATCTCCGGGACCGGAGAATTCGGCGGCCGGTGGGGGCGGGATTCACGCCGCCTCCCGGTGATTCTCCGACCCGGCGGGGGGTCGGAGAATCCCTCCCCTTATTTGTGAAAACAAAGCTACATACTAATTCATAATTTAAAAAATGTATATTTTCATTCTCCTCCTTTTTCACATTTTCTCCCAAATTTACACCCACCAATAATAAACAATAAGCAGTAACGAATACAATATTAATCCCCGTATCAACAACAACAATCCCATCCTCCCACCAAACCCCCAAACAGCAGCCACATGTTAACATAAACAAAAAAAAGGAATCAAGAATCACCCATAGTCACCATTAACACATACAGTCCCCTTCCCCCCAACCATCCCAACCTGCTTCCCTTATGTTCGATGTTATCCAATTCTTCAAAGTGCATAATGAATAACACCCATGAATTGTAGAACCGCTCCATCCTTCCCTTCAGTTCAAACTTAACCTTCTCAAGAGTTAGGAATTCCAACAGGTCCCCCCGGCACGCTAGAGCACAGGGTGGAGAGGTTGCTCTCCAACCTATCAGGATCTGCCTTCGGGCGATCAATGAGGCGAAGGCTACAACATCTGCCTCTGCACCCGTATTCAAGTCCAGTTTCACGTGCACCACTTTAGAGATTACCCTAAAAACCTCCTTCCAGTAATCCCCCAGCTTTGGACAGGACCAAAACATACGAACGTGGGGCGGGATTCTCCGATAATGGGGCTAAGTGTTGACACCGTCGTAAACGCTGGAGCGTTTTACGACGGCGTCATCTGAGCAGCGATCCCCCAACCCACAGGGGGCCAGCACAGCACTGGAGCACTTCACGCAGCTCCAGCTGCCGATACGGGCGTTGTGGGTCCGCGCATGCATGGCCGAGCCCTACAAGGGCCCGGCGCGGAGGAACATAGGCCCCACCCCCTGGAATTAGCCCGCCCTACGATTGGTAGCCCCCGATCACAGGCCTGGCCACCATAGAGGCCCCCCCTAGAGTCGGATCCCCCCACTCCCACATCAGGACGGCCCCCGCAGCCAGAATGCCAAGGTCCCGCCGAGTAGGACCACACGCGAACGATGCCGGTGGGTCTCAGCCGAACTCGGCAGGCACTCAGCCAGAGAATCGGTGGCCCGGCATCGGAGCGGCATCGTGGGATTCGCGCCCCCGGCGCGGGATCAGAGAATCCCGCCCGTGATTTGTGGGGCACCCCCCCGAAATGTTCACACACATCTTTTACCCTCTCAAAGAGCCGGTTCATCCTGGCCCATGTGAGGTGTGCTCTATATACCACCTTCAGCTGTATCAGCTCCAAGCTCGCACGCGAGGTGGAGGCGTTCACTCTCTGGAGCACCTCACACCAGAACCCCTCCTCAATACCCTCTCCCAACTCTTCCCCCCACTTTGCTTTGATCCCTTCTAGTAGTGCCTTCTCCTCTTCTAAAATAGCCCCGTAAATCACCGACACTACCCCCTTCTCCAGTCCCCTGTCGTCAGCACCTCCTCCAGCAATGTGGAGGTCGGATCCACCGGGAAGCCCTGTATCTCCTTCCTGGCAAAATCTCGAACCTGCATGTATCTAAACATTTCCCCCTGCTCCAGCCCATACTTTGCTCCTAGCTCCTTCAATCCTGCAAACCGACCCCTAAGAAACAAATCTTTTAGTGTCTTAATCCCCTTCTCCTCCCAGTTCTGAAAATGTCCATCCCACTTCTCTGGCTCAAATCTGTGGGCTGAGATTCTCCGAGCCTCCACGCTGCAGTCGCACTCGGCGCGGTGGCGGAGAATTGGGCGTTAGACCCGCGATCGGGTCCGACGCTGCTCCTGCGATGTGGTCAGTACAGACAAATGGTCACGAGATGGCAACACTAACAGGACCTATATAAAGTGTTTCCCGCTCTTTCTGTAGGTTAGTGTGTGTAGTGCAGCTCGTGTAAAGACTTGACAGATCAGAGTGTAGTGTATTATCAAAATCGTAAGTTTAATCTAATCTTAGTTATTTATATTGCTAGTCAAAGTATTAACTTGAAAGAACTCACAAGTATATTATTTTATTACTCAATAAATAATTTGTCATCAACTGGAAGACTTCGACTGTTTATCATCAAGTTAAATACAACTCGGCAAGACACATGAGTAATATATATATTACATTTCAGGAATGTAACAGTGGTGATTTAACCGGAGTGTAACCACATCTCAGGCGAGGGGCAAAGTTGAGAAGAAGGGGCCTTCGTGGTTAACCTTTTGGTATCAGCATTTATGTGTATAATGATTAAAATATATCAATACAGAAACAGAATTCTGTGCATCCTGGAAATCTGAAATAAAAGCAGAAAATGCTGAAAT
The DNA here is from genome assembly GCF_047496885.1 of Scyliorhinus torazame. Taxonomy (NCBI): domain Eukaryota; kingdom Metazoa; phylum Chordata; class Chondrichthyes; order Carcharhiniformes; family Scyliorhinidae; genus Scyliorhinus; species Scyliorhinus torazame. The sequence continues at coordinate 43,341,119 of NC_092715.1, read as the reverse complement.
ATTAAGCGGGCCTGGCAGCTTCTGTGGAGAGGGAAAAAGATTTAATAGGCTGGATTTTCCTGGTTGAGCTGAGATCATGGCAGCGGCATTAATTCTGTGACGTGAAGCCGGAGGCTGCCATGGCGGAATGGTACGTGTAGACGGATGAAGGAATTGGGAGACCAAATGGGGTGGGTTTGCAGCAATGTCCAACTGACAGCCTCACGGTGGGGCGGTGCTGAGATAGGCAGGAGACCACAAGAGTGCCTTAAAATGGAGGTGCTCCCTGCGGGTTTTTAGAATGTTAAAAGTCCCTCATGGCCACAGCTGATGAGCAATCAGCGTGGAGAGCAAATTAATTCAAATGCGGGAATGTGTCAGGGTCGGTTATGCAACACAATCCTTTAAAATGTTGCTTCATAGAATCATAGAATTTACAGTGCAGAAGGAGGCCATTCAGCCCATCAGGTCTGCACCGGCCACTACAAAGAGCACCCTGCTGAAGTCCCTGTAACCCAGTAACCCCCACTTAACATTTTTTGGACATGAAGGGCAATTTAGCATGGCCAATCCACCTGACCGGCACATTTATGGACTGTGGGAGGAAACGGGAGCACCCGGAGGAAACCCACGCAGACACGGGAGAACATGCAGACTCCTCACAGAGAGTGACCCAGCCAGGAATCAAACCTGGGACCCTGGCGCTGCGAAGCAACTGCGCTAACCACTATGCTACAGTGCTGCCCTAGCCCCCCTAACCTGCCCCCTTGGGAGAATTCGGCCCAACCCTTTAAGTCAATGGCCTTTCACCAGAACTAGAGAAGTTAGAGAAGTAGCAGGCTTTAAGAAAGTCGAGAGTCGGAGAAGCGGGGTTGTGGGGGGTATGGAAACTAGAGAAGGACTGCGATAGCATGGAAGGAAAAGAATTCAATGAACAAATGGAAGATGGTGAAAAGTAAAAAGCAGTTGTAATCGTACAAGTAAAGAAATAAAATAGAGGAGATGATAATGAGAAAAAGCAGGACCATTTCTAACAGCTGTCATCCAAAACACAAAAAAGAATGAAAAGACAAAAAACATGAGCGATGGTTTCTGATTTGAAATTGGTAAATTCTATGTTGAATCTCGAAGGTTATGAAATGCCCAATCAAACATCACCTCGTTTTAGATGAAAGGATAACTAACTGGAATGTTAACTCCACTCTCTCTCCACAGGTGTTGCCTGAGTTTTTCTCGTATGAAATTATCAGTGTTGCAAACAGTCCACATTTGGAGCAGTCAGATTTTCCAGCCTTCATTCACATGGGGTGCTGAAATCACCCTGATCGCATCATAATTAAACCTATATGATTTCACTTTGTTTCACAACATGTTCTTTCAAAATAAATCACTTCCAAAATCCTTTCCATGAAAGGAAACAAGTCCTAAACTGTAATAGTCCTTCACTCCAAAGTCAACCGTAAATTGATTTTGGTCACTTCCAACAGTTTCCATGATTAATTTTTGTTATCATAAATTTTGCATCTTTCACAAGCCAACCACCCCACAAATGAACAATAGGCCTGCCAACACAATAACAATCCCCATCAATCTGGCCAAAAGGCTAATTGGTCAGGAAACAATCATTACAATCCAATAAGAATGTAAAGAGAAATAAGGGGGGCGATTCTCCGAGCCCTGTGCCGGGCCGGAGAATCGCCGCAACCGCGCCACAACACCCCGATGCCGGGGCGTGATTCTCCGAGGTGCGGATGGGCCGAACGGCCGTGCCGATATGACAGAGTCCCGCCGGCGCCGTTCACCCCTGGTCGCTGCCGGCGGGAACTCTGCGGGAACGGTCGGGGGGCAGTCTGTGGGGGAGGGAGGGAGCTCCTTTACTGCGGGGGGAGGGGGGGGGGCTCTGATGGGGTCTGGCCCGCGATCGGGACCCACCGATCGGCGGGCCGGCCTCTCCCCCCCCCCGGGCCTACTTTCTGGCGCGGCCAGTCCCTGAACAACGCCTCCATCTTTAGTCGGGGCCGGCGCTCTAAAGAAGTCCCCCGCGCACACGCAGGATGGCGCGGCCCAACTGCGCATGCGCGGGTTGGTGCGGCGCCCATTTGGTGCCGCAAAAGGAGGCTGGAGCGGCATGAACTGCTCCAGCGCCGTGCTGGCCCCCTATGGGGGCCGGAATCGTACATAACCAGGCCCAGTTCGCGCCATCGTGAAACACGACGGCGTTCACGATGGCGCCAACTTTTGGGCCCAATATTGGAGAATCGCCCCCAAGATGTCACAGATGTGAAACATCCTCAATTGATGAAGCAGTGGGAAGGGTAATATTGCTTTTGTACTTAGCACAGAGTCACATTGCTATGTTTATTCAGTACAAAACTGCTAGGTTTGATGAGGCTGCGACAGGGTCTCTACAATCCCATTTAATTTGTTTTTAACCGCATCTTCAACCAGACAAAATACCCGCCAGGCAAATCAGATCAAGTGCATACATACAACATGTGGCATAAAAATATGTTGATGCCATTTAAGCTGTATTTTTAATGACATATGTGAAAGTCTCTCCTCCTGCTGCCAAGAAATGTTCAAATAGAATCTTTCAGCATGATAAAATATTTAGTAGGTATTATGACTTAGCTTGTGTTATGTAGCTGGATAATCATAAAGCCAAGATTCAGGCAACAGGCTGTAATTCCAACTGTTATTTAAAATTACGTGGCGATGCAGGATGGGAGCTTGAATCAATTTGCAATGCAGCTGCTGATGAAACGCAGGAAGGCAGGAAGGGCCTCTCAGCTTGGCTGGCACTCGGACACACCCAACCCCACACCCTTCACCCCTCCCTCTGTCCTCACCGTGGTCTGCCACCAGGAGGCTGCCTCCAGACGTCTGTACTGTCCCTGCACCTGGCGATTGACTGCAAAAATTCAGTTGGTGTCAGACCATCGGCTTTTAATTAATTCAGTTGGCAACACGTTGCTGGTGGGCAGGTAGCCCTGCAGCCGAACCCATCCGACCTCTGGGAAAATGGCCGGGAGTGGGATGGAGCCGGGGAATTAGCAAGCCGACTGGTTGCACAATTTTTGGCACCCACTTGGCTCAGTGCCTACCTTTGTTGGGGGCCTAAATATATTGCCCTGAATATTGGAAATACAGGACGAGCATTGAGTTGACCATGGCTATCCTCATGGTTCTTTTCTTCCCTCGAAGATGAGCTTGTTCTTCAACAACGGTTTATGACTTCTGTCTCCAGTTTCTGAGCTTTAATCGTGAACATAGATACAAAGAAGATACATGGAAGATAGGAGCAGGAGGAGGCCTTTTGGCCCTTCGAGCCTGCTCCACCATTTATCACAATCATGGCTGATCATCCAACATAGCCATGCAGGCATCTCTCCCAGCTGACTGATCTTCATGAGTGAATTTAAACGGTAAGGCCTAGGTAACCGGCGGTAGAAAGTGGATAAAGTCTTGCATATATACAGCAATCTGAATAGCTACAGCCGATGAAGTACTTTTACAGCATAGCTATGGTAATAGTAGGCGATCAGGGATTAAAAGTGGTCATGAAAAACCATAACTCTTTAATTCTGGCACCCCGGCGCCAAAACAATTGCTCTAATTAGCTTTACCTGCCATTTTCTGCCTCTAAATCATGTTCTCCTCATTAACAAATGGTTCCATCTGAACCATTAACAATCTCTTCGTGAAATCCATTAGTCCCCTCTTACCAGACAGTAAATCTGGGTGATCTAAATGTATTATTCTGAAACATTAATTCCTTCACAGTATTAAATTTACCTTCTTTTTCTCTGAGGCATTTCTTTTTATGTGTGCTACTTGGTGTAAACCCCATAGTAAAACATTTGTGTCAGCGCCTTCTAATCCCATTATCTTCAATTACTGCACTGCACCCAAGTCTCTAAATCATTGTCTCTTTCAGTGCTGCCAGTTTCCTGAACGACTACTGTTTCTTTCAATACCATCGCCTATTTTATTTTGCCTGATGCATTAACTTCCAGTCCAGTCAAGGTGAGGTGTGCAAGTTGGCCATCACTGGCTTTTGACACACACTTACTGTGGTCAAAAACAGAAATTTTTACACCTCACATCAGACAAGGCAAAGCAACAGGTAGAACGCATTATCATAGAATTAACAGTGCAGAAGGAGGCCATTCAGCCCATCGAGTCTGCACCGGCTCTTGGAAAGAGCACCCTACGCAAGCCAGCATCCCCACCCTATCCCCATAACCCAGTAACCCCACCCAACACTAAGGGCAATTTTGGACACGAAGGGCAATTTAGCATGGCCAATCCACCTAACCCGCACATCTTTGGACTGTGGGAGGAAACCGGAGCACCCGGAGCTGGCGGGGCGGAAATTCGTCCGGCGCCGGCCTAGCCCCTTAAGGTTGGGGCTCAGCCCCCAAAGATGCGGAGCATTCCGCACCTTTGGGGCGGCGCGATGCCCGACTGATTTGCGCCATTTTGGGCGGCAGTCGGCGGACATCGCACCGTTTCCGGAGAATTTCGCCCTAGATTAGATTAGATTAGTTGAAGCATAGAATATAAGAACAGAGAGGGTATGATGGAGCTGTAAAAAACACCGGTTAGGCTACAGCTGGAGTACTGTGTGCAGTTTTGGTCGCAACACCAGAGGAAGGATGTGATTGCAGTAGAGAGAGTGCTGAGGCGACTCCCCAGGTAGATGCCTGGGCTGGAGCATTTCCGCTATGAAGAGAGAGACTGGTTAGGCTGGGGTTGTTCTCCTTAGAGCAGAGAAGGCTGAGGGGAGACCTGATTGAGGTGTACAAAATTATGAAGGGCATAGATAGGGCAGATAAGATGGAATCTTTTCCCTTAGTAGAGGGGCCAATAACCAGCAGACATAGATTTAAAGTCAAGGGCAGGAGATTTAGAGGGGATTTGAGGGGAAACTTTTTCACCCAGAGAATGGTGGGAATCTGGAACTCACTGGCTGAAAGGCTGGTAGAGGCAGGGAACCTCACAACATTTAAGAAGCATTTAGATGAGCAATTGAAACACCATCGGACACAGGCCAGGGACCAAGTGCTGGAAAATAATAAAAATAATCTTTATTGTCACAAGTAGGCTTACATTAACACTGCAATGAAGTGAGGGCAGCACGGTGGCGGGATGATTAGCACTGCTGCCTCACGGCGCTTGGTCCCAGGTTCGATCCCGGCTCTGGGTCTCCGTGTGGAGTTTGCACATTCTCCCCTGTTGCCATGGGTTTCACCCCCACAATCCAAAGATGTGCAGGGTAGGTAGATTGGCCACGCTAAATTGCCCCTTAATTGGAAAAAATGAATTGGGTATTCTAAATTTATTTTTAAAAAACACTGCAATAAAGTTACTGCGAAAAGCCCCTATTCGCCGCATTCCGGCACCTGTTCGGGTACACTGAGGGAGAATTCATAATGTTCAAATTACCTAACGGCACATCTTTCGGGACTTGTGGAAGGAAAGCGGAGCACCCAGAGGAAACCCACGTAGGCACAGGGAGAATGTGCAGACTCCGCACAGACCCAAACCAGGAATTGAACCTGTGGCCCTGGAGCTGTGAAGCAACAGTGCTCCCCCATTGTGCTGCCATGCTGGAAAATAGATAGGTGCTTGATGGACAGAGCAGACATGATGGGCCAAAGGGCCCGTTTTTGTCCTGTTAAAAAATTCCAAGGCTGTAATAAAAATGCTTTGTCGAGGTTGAAGTCTGATAAGGTGCCACAAAGTTGTGCAAAGCTTTGCCCACATTTGGCGATGACCATATTTCAACCCTTGATCATTTCTTTTAACCAAGTGATGTTTTTAATCTCCAGAATCTGCAGGATCACCAATGCCACATGGCCTTGTTTTTCATCAGACTGTTTCAAAGCCGTCTGAAGGATCACTGTACCTCCAAGAATAAATCAAAAAGCTTCCAGGTGGCAATCATTGGCCGCGATTCTCGCAGCCCCGCGCTGGGCCGGAGAATCGCCGCAACCGCGCCAGCGCGCGATTCGCCGAGGTGCGGAGAATCGGCACCATTTGCACCTGCGCATTTGGCAAGGCGCAGGTCATGGGCCACCGTCCGTGGCCGGGCCGCCGATTCTCCGGCCCAGATGGGCCAAGCGGCCGCGCGGAAACGGCAAGAGTCCTGCTGGCGCCGTTCACCCCTGCTCGCAGCCGGCGGGAACTCTGCGCGAAGGGTCGGGGTCGGCCTGGGGGGGGCGGGGAAAAGCGCCCCTTCACGGGTGGGCGGGGGGGGTGGCTCCGATGGTGTCTGGCCCGCGATCGGGACCCACCGATCGGTGGGCCGGCCTCTCCCCCCCCCCCCCCCCCCCAGGCCTACTTTGTTGTGCGGCCGGCCCCAAAACCCCCACGCCATGTTGCGTCGGGGCCGGCGCGCTGAAGAAGTCCCCCACCCATGCGCGGGTTGGCGCGGCCCAACTGCGCATGGCACTGGGAAGTGAGGCTGGAACGGTGTGAATCGCTCCAGCGCTGTGCTGACCCCCTGTGGGGGGCCAGAATCGGTAGTCCCTGCGCCCGTTTCGCGCCGTCGTGAAACGCGACGGCGTTCACGATGGCACGAACACTTAGTCTCCATTTCGAAGAATCGTGCCCATTATCTTTGCCTTATTTTTGAACGAATGTTAATTTCTGTAGAGCTGTGGAGTTTTCGCCACAGTCAATAGACCAAGAGACCAGGAAACATGCAAGCTTGTTACTATACTTCCTTGGCAATGAAGAATCGGTCAGTTGCTTGAATCCCATTGTTTTTAATGAATGTGTGCTCCACGAGAGAGTAAAGTAAATAGGCCGTTGCTTTGGAAATGTTAAAAAAACAGTTTGCTCAAGTTATTTGCTAAAAATACAGGTCAGTAATGAACTTTCACAAAGCAGTTTAAGCCTCCATTAAGAATTTAACTAAGGGCTATTAGTTGCACAATATGCATTAACTTTTCAATTACTGTTTCAGAGTGAAGTTGGCACCTACTGTTCTGCTTCTTTAACCAGTCTCTGATATGCTTTCAGTAATAGCGCACTTACTGGACACTTTACAAGAGATTTAGTTCCGAATATTGCAAATAGTTTAGGATATAGGCCCATAATTTCTGAGCTCTGTGGTGTCGTACCTGAGAGTGCCCCGAAGATGGGCTGTGGACCCGAAACCTCCTCCCGCTCACCATGAAGTCCCCAGGTAAGGACTGCATGGCAATTGCCTGGGAAGTTCAAAATACAGTTGCTTTATTACTCTGCACAATGAATCCGATGCTCCAATTTAAATTGCAGCCTTCAGATGGGTTGGACTGTCTTCCAGGAATAGACATCTCGGAAATTTAAAGAATTAAAATTATTTGTAACTCCTGAGTAAACATAAGACTGAACCCACATTCCTTCAACCCTCTGAAGGATCCTCTGACCAACACCGCATGCCTCCTTGACTAACCTACTGACCCCCCCCCCCCCACCACCAACCGACTGGTCTCCCCCTTTCCTCCCCCCCCCTCCCCAACTACCCACCCAACCCCCCACAGGATCGCGTGACTCCCTAACCTACTGCTAACCCTTCATCTCCCAACTACCCTCTCCACACCTGCCTGACTACTCCCTGGGTGTTTCTCTGGTGGTGTTCTTATCTCGGGATGAGTGAAAAAGCAATGCTGCAGACAGCCTTGTATGTCCCAGGGTACAATTGATCACATTTGCCATCTTCTCTGGCATGATCGCGCTTGCTCAGGAACAGGAACAGGTCACCACCGGACTTGTATCCAGAATGGAACATTCCGCCTGTGGGGTTAATTTCATCTTTCCCAATGTTGCTTTCATTCCAGTGTCAGCTCCCAGTGATTTCCAGTCTTCAGTGATGACGTCTTCAGGCAGATTAAACAGCTGCTCACATTGAAGAATTCTTTGCTAGCCATCCAGGAAGTAAAAACCCTGGATTATCCTTAATTTTTAAATCATTTTACACACAGCAAAATAACGATTAAGACATACACATGGGATGAAGGTATAAGACAAAATATCATCAACAAGATTTTTAAAATAAATTATTTTAAAAATCTTTAGTTTTTTGCAATGAAAGTTGAGAAATTTGACATTCCGCAAAGGGCAAGATAATATGTAGGGTGCTCTTTCCAAGGGCCGGTGCAGACTTGATGGGCCAAATAGCTGACTTCTGCACAGTAAATTCTACGATTGTATGATTCTATGTTCAAAAGTAACTGTGACTTAATGTGTTATTAAAAACGCATTTACACCTCATTCAACAAAGCATAACCTTTTACAGGGTTTTTACAGCAAGGCTAACAAAATAAAGTTTAAATTCATCTCAATTCAAGTGATTTCTTTGGACTTTCATTTGCAGAGATTTCAACAGCACACCGTATGGAAAAGCAGGGCAGCTCTGAGGGAAAGTTTCGGGTTTCCCACAAGTTCCCAGAAGTCAACTTCACAGTTGTAACAGAAATTTTTAAAATAGGAGCAAGAGTGGGTCTTTTAGACCCTCAAGGCTTCTCTGCCATTCAACAAGATTATGGCTGATCCTCTATCTCAATGCCATAATCCCGCACTCTCCCCATACTCCTTGAGGCCTTTAGAGTCTTGAAATCTAGCTATTTCCTTCTTAAAAAGATTAGTGATTTGGCCTCCACAGCCTCTTGTGATGGAGATTTCCACAAGATCATCTCTCTCTGAATGAAGAAATTTCTCCTCATCTCTGTCTTAAATGATAGCAAAGGTTGTCCGTTCCACTGTCATTGCCAAAGGAACACATGGAAAACTATCACAGACAGCAGGCACAGTAAAACATTGCATGGCTAGTACCAGTACTGAGAGAATATGCTTGTCAGAATATACTTGCTGGGGCTTGTTTTCTCTAGAGAAGAGAAGGCAGATCTGATTTTTTTTAAAATTCAGTTACGGGATGTGGGCATAGCTGGTTAGTCCAGCATTTATTGCCCATCCCTAGTTGCCCTTCAGAAGGTGGTGGTGAGTTGCCTTCTTGAACCACTGAAGTCCTTGAGATGCACCCACTGTGTTGTTTGGGAGGGAGTTCCAGGATTTTGACCCAGTGACAGTGAAGAAACAACAATATATTTCCAAGTCAGGGTGGCGAGTAACTTGGAGGTGGAGATAGACATCTTTAAGATAATGAAAGGATTTAATAGAATAGACATCAAGGAAGAATTCCACTAAAGGTTATAAATGAAAGATAATCATGAATGAATCCTTTGTGGAATTCTGTAGCAACTCAAGAGTGACAAGAATGTGGAATGTGCTACTCACAAGCTAATTGAGGCAAATAGTATTAATGCATTTGGGGCAGCATGGCGGCACTGTGGTTAGCACTGCTACCTCACAGTGCCAGGGACCTGGCTTCTATTCCAACCTGGGTGACTGTCAGTGTGGAGTTTGCACATTTTCCCAGTGTCTCCTTGGGCTTCCTTCGGATGGCCTGGTTTCCTCCCACAGTCCAAAGGTGCACAGGTTAGGTGAATGAGCTGTGCTAAATTGCATCTTAGGAGTTGCAGGAATAGGGCAAGGGGTTGGGCCTAGGTAGGGTGGTCTTTCGAAGGATCAGTACAGACTTGATGGGCTGAATGGCCTCCTTCTGCACTGTGCCAATTCTATGATTCTATGATTTGAAAATGAGGGAGAAGGGAACAGAGGGATTTGTTGTGGTGACCTTTGTGAGGGGATTTCAGGAGGGAAGGCATAGTGATCACAAAGACACACAAAGCTCTTTTGAAGAACTAAACTAATTTTATTAACACTACTAAATCTGAGTTCGATAAATAGCAAACATACATGTAAGAATTAAACTACACTCACTAACACTATCTCTATCTACTGACCATAATTATTATATCTTAACCAGCTCTGCAATACACTATGATTCTTGTCTTTTTCAGCTCCAACCTGATCTCCCCCTCGCCAAGCCCAAGAACCAGTGCAATTTATAGTACTGTCCCTTAGTTCCCTCAAGTGGCTAGGCTTAACATAACATTAACTCTTCAGATGCTGTACATTTGTATAATGTCATATTGGTTTTATTTGTTCATGGGATGAGGGCATCGCTGGCAAGGCCAGCATTTATTGCGCATCTTTAATTGTCCTTGAACTGAGTGACTTTCAAGGCCATTTTAGAGGGCAGTTAAGAGTCAACCACATTGCTGTGGTTGGAGTCACATGGACTATCAGACCAGGTAAGAATGGAAGATTTCCACCTGGACATTAATGATTCAGCTGGGTTTTTCCCAACTTCTACGATGGCTTCATACGACTCTTAATTCCAGATTTTTATTGAATTCAAATTCCACCATCTGCTGTCATGGGATTTGAACCAAGGTACCCCAAGCAGGGTCTGGGTTATGAGTCCAGTGACAAAACCACTGTTTCATTGCCTCCAATGGTGAACGAGTTCAATGTAATGAGATGGGAGGAGGCTCCTGTGTAAGCATAAGCAAGAAAATAGACTAGTTGGGAGAAATGGTCTGTTGTGTGTTATATACTAGACGAACCTTAATATAATCTCCGTGGCTCATACTGCGTAGAACCACGTGGATTTACCTTTGAGAAAGTACAATGGTTAATCGCCACTTGCCAGTCAATTACACTGAGGGATATTATGTTGACAAAAAGCATTCACCACATTAGTGGTAGTGATCATTGGTTTAAAAACCAAACAATTAACTCCAAAAAGTAGGAATTCAAAGCAAACAAAGAGCTCATATACCTGAAAATGTTTATTTAAAATTAGGTAAAAATAGTACTTCAATTCGACTGCTAGAAAACTGAAAGTACTCAAATAATTCAGTTGAGTGGGAAGGTAAATCTGGGAAAATTTCCAACAATATCTACTCGATGCAGTAATTTAACAAAAATATCTCAAATATTTACAGAATTCCTTCACAAAGCCAAAAGGATATTTTGGTCTTGTAAATTAACAATTAAGTAGATGCACAGTTTAGGGACTTCTTTTGGAGCATGTCTTCTTCATAATATTTTTATTGTCAATAGCAATAGAGACTTTTCGGATGCATTACAGGCCATTTTTCCCTGCCACTTACAAAGAAGAGGAGAGAATATACAACACAGAAACATGGGGCGTCATTCTCCGCTGGCGGGAGTCTCCATTTTGCCGGCACCCGGGGGTTTCCCGACGGCGTGGGGCTGCCCCACAATGGGAAACCCCATTGACCGGCCGGTGTAACGGAGCATCCCGCCGGCGGGTCGGGGCAGAAATGTGGCGCGGCGGGATGGAGAATTTCGCCCATTGTATTCAGCCTCAGCAATCCACGCAAACATTCATGCTCCACTCAAACCTCCTTCCAACTTCTTCTTCCAATGCTAATTGCACAACCCTCTATTCCCGTCTCCCTCATGTGTTTCTCAAGCTTCCCTTTTAAAGCACCTATACGGGAAACCTCAACTACTCTGTGTGGTAGCGAGGTCTATATTCTCACTGCTCTCTGCATGTAGAGTGGTACGGTAGCAGAGTGGTTGGCACTGTTGCTTCACAGCGCCAGGGTTCCAGGTTCGATTCCCGCTTGGGTCACTGTCTGTGCGGAGTCTGCATGCCCTCCCCGTGTCTGCGTGGGTTTCCTTCAGGTGCTCCAGTTTCCTCCCACAGGTCCCGAAAGATGTGCCTGTTAGGTGAATTGGACATTCTGAATTCTCCCTCTGTGTATCCAAACAGGTGCCGGAGTTTGGCGACTAGGGGCTTTTCACAGTAACTTCACTGCAGTGTTAATGTAAGCCTATTTGTGACAATAGTAAAGATTATTATTAAAGTCGTTTCTTCTGAATGTCTGATTTGAATACTTCCCAACTATTTTATATCGATGACCTCCAGTTTTGCTCTTCTCCCAAATGGAAACATTTTCTCTCTTTCTGCTCTATATCAAGGCCTTTCATAGTTTTCAAAGACCCCTATCAGGATCCCCATCAGTCTTCTCCTAATAAAAGAAAAGGAAAGTGGCCTGTTCATCCTTTTAGTTATTTTTTAATGGGATGTGGGCATCGCTGGCTGGGCCAGCATTTGTTGACCATTCCTAACTGCCCTTGATACGAGTGGCCTGCTAGGCCATTTCAGAGTGTAGGTAAGAATCAAGCATGTTAAACTCTGGGTCTGGAGTCACATGTTGGCCAAGGATGACAGGTTTCTTTCCCTCAAGGGCGAAAGTGAACCAGATGGGCTTTTACAACCATCGACAATAATTTCATGATCACCATTAAATAAACTCGGTTTGCGGTTGAATAAACTCGGTTTGTTCTCACTGGAGCGAAGGAGGTTGAGGGGCGACCTGATAGAGGTCTACAAAATTATGAGGGGCATAGACAGAGTGGATAGTCAGAGGCTTTTCCCCGGGGTAGAGGGGTCAATTACTAGGGGGCATAGGTTTAAGGTGAGAGGGGCAAGGTTTAGAGTAGATGTACGAGGCAAGTTTTTTACGCAGAGGGTAGTGGGTGCCTGGAACTCGCTACCGGAGGAGGTGGTGGAAGCAGGGACGATAGTGGCATTTAAGGGGCATCTTGACAAATACATGAATAGGATGGGAATAGAGGGATACGGACCCAGGAAGTGTAGAAGATTGTAGTTTAGTCGGGCAGCATGGTCGGCACGGGCTTGGAGGGCCGAAGGGCCTGTTCCTGTGCTGTTCATTTCTTTGTTCTTTGTATGACGGAGATCATTTCAATTGCACATTTTATTAATTTAATTCAAATTCCATCAACGGCTGTGGTGGGATTTGACCCATGTCCACACAGCATTAGCCTGGATCTTTGGAATACCAGTCCAGTGATATTACCCCAACACCACCATCATCCTTTATGGTCAGCATAACTTCTTAGGTCTGGTACTTTCCTTGTAAATGTTTCCTGTATCACCTCCAGTGTCTTTACATCCTTTTTACAAAATGTTAACCAGAAGTGTATGCACCTTATTGACCTGTGTTGCAATTTTTAGTGATTTAGTTATTTGTGCTGCAGGCCCCTTTCCTCCTCTACCCCTTTTATGTTATTTCTATTCGCTAAAATGTAGTGCATGTTAATCAGTGACTGAAAATAATAACAAAGCAGTGCCAAAATCAATCAGAACAGAGGCCTGAAAATAATGGATGAACTCCAAAGGAGCAGCTGAAACCTTTCTCCACTATTCAACACATTAAGTTGACACTCATGTCAGTGGTAATTTAATAGATTGGGTTATTAAGCTGTTGGGAAATGTTTCCAGCACTTGTACCAGGTCCTCAGGCATTAATCAAGCATCAAAGATTTGAAGCTCTTCGCTGCCAGAACATCTACCCCAATCCTACGGCTAACAGTTTGGTGTCCTCACTATAAAACAATTCTTGCGTGGACCAACCAAACGGCTTCGTCCCACGACGAGGCTGTTAAATCCCGCGAGAGGACTCTTTCGAGATTTGGGACAATCGGGACGCCTCGTGAGGTCTAATGATCTGGATCTCGCCCTCACTGGGCAGGATCAAAATTTGCATATTTAAGTGAGCAGTTAGGCTCACTTAAAAATGTCTGCACTGGATTCTCCCAAGGCCTGGGATCGAACACCTGCACCTGGTAGAACTCACCTGGGAGACGTTTAACACAGACATGGACCAGGCATAAAGGGACCTGTGGGGGGAGGCGCCCTGGGTGGTTGGGCTCTGGGTAAGGTTGTACCTTGGCACTCACGCTGCCTGCCGGGCATCCTGACAGTGTATCCTTGGTACTGCTAGGGTGCCCAGGTGGCATTGCCAAGGAGCCTTTGGTGTCAGGTTTACACTGCCAAGGGTTGGGCGTTGGGGGGGGGGGGGGGGCGTGGTAGGGAGTCCGAGGGGGTCCTGAGGTTAGGGAGATCGAGGTGGCGTTTAAAAACTGTGCCCTGATCTCTTCCTGCACTGACGAGCATGAGGTAAGTGCAACCTAGGTGGAGTGTTCCTCACCAAGGGCAAAAAACAACAGAGTTTGATGGTGGTGATGTTCTCAGCACTACAGGAGCTGAGAAACACCCCACTAAACACAACCAAAACAGGACTCTGTCATTTCAGGGGCTCCAGAGCTTGGGACGCCATTTTTAAATGTTGCCCCGATCTCTCGCTACACTGAGGAGATCCGGCGAGCGGAGATTCCTGGTATACAAAACAGGGTTATGTGCGGCCTCGGCCGCGCATTCCCTGCTGAGGTCTCTTATATAACGCTGCAGGCGCTGGGAAAAAGGCAGCTAAATTTGCACTCTATGGGACTTTGTTCCCAATTGGTTGAATCGAGCCCGAAGACACATGGAACAAAAACTAGGTCACAGATCAATTATGTTCCTGTGATTCCGTTTGGGATTATTCCTTTCTGGACTGGAGTAGGATTTCTAGATCAAAACATAAAAACGAGCTTCAATAGTTCAATTTAATCCGGAAGCAGTGGAAATAAAATAAGTGCACGTCTAGAACTTCTTTCATGCCACTTTAAATTGCACCACTTTGCTAAGCAATGCTCTAGTTTCACTCTGAGAAATCAACATTTTAGATTTTATGAGGGAAGACTACTACTTAATTTAATTATCATTGGACAACAGCTATCACATTCAGGCATTCAAGACAGAAATAGGAAGGGCAGACATATCCAGAAGGTAAAAGGATTAAACAACTGGAAAAATAATTTTGGTTGATCCAAGTTGGACAATTTTGGACCTGGATACATTATTTTAGTCATGTCTTATATTACCTTTAAATTTTAGAGCCAGTCGTAGATATAACTAATGGCAGTCAGCTTAGGACATATGCTTTTATATTTGTAGTGGCATCGATTAGCTTTCCATTCTAGTTTCATGGCTGCGCGTGTCATCAATTTTTTTCCTATGGTCTCGTGTTTGCAATGATGAGATACCAGAATACAAAGAGCGACTTGCTGGTACATGTTCAGTTTATTCAATTCAGTTCAACTTTAGTTTGGGGAAGGGCAGCGCCTGATCAATTTCTTTTGAACCAGCAGCCTCCGAGCAATATGTTTGGGCCTGACAATCTGATGAAGGCTATTAAATCCTCTTAGCTGGGTGATACTAGTTGTACAAGAGTTCTTAGCCCAAGCTGTAAAAATAGGCTTGAGATTATTGCAACAGTGCGACAGAAATGAGCTAACAATACTTGGAACATGTTACAATTCTCAAAACATGTTGTGGCTTGCAAAAAAACCTGCATTTTCTACGTCTGTTTTCGCAATTTGATTTGATTTGATTTGTCACATGTACCGAAGTACAGTGAAAAGTATTTTTCTGCGGCCAAGGGGCCGTACACAGTACGTACATAGTAGACAAAAAGACTAATCAACAGAGTACGTTAACAAATGGTACATTGACAAACAGTGATTGGTTACAGTGCGGAACAAGGGGCCAAAGAAAGCAAGTGCATGAGCAAGAGCAGCATAGGTCGTCATGAATAGTGTTCTTACAGGGAATAGATCAGTCCGAGGGGGTGTCGTTGAGGAGTCTTGTAGCTGTGGGGAAGAAGCTGTTCCTATATCGGGATGTAATAATAATAATCACTTATTGTCACAAGTAGGCTTCAATGAAGTTCCTGTGAAAAGCTCTTAGTCGCCACATTCCAGCACCTGTTCGGGGAGGCTGTACGGGATGTGCGGGTCTTCAGACTTCTGTACCTTCTTCCTGATGGAAGGGTCTGGAAGAAGGCAATGCCTGGGTGGGAGGGGGTGTCTGTTAATGCTGTCCGCCTTCCTGAGGCAGCGGGAGGTCTATACCGAAACAATGTGGGGGTGGCAAGCTTGTGTGATGCACTGGGGTGAGTTCACCACACAGTTTCTTGCGATCTTGGACCGAACAGTTGCCATACCAACTGTGATGCAGCCGGATAGGATGCTCTCTATGGCACATCTGTAGAGGTTTGTGAGAGTCGATGCAGACATGCCAAATTTCTTTAGCTTCTGTAGGAAGTAGAGACGTTGTTGGGCTATCTTGACTGTTGCATCAACGTGGGTGGACCAGGACAGACTGTTGGTGATGGTGACCCCCAGGAACCTAAAGCTATCGAGCATCTCCACTTCGGAGCCATTGATGCAGGTGGGAGTGTGTGTCGTGCTACGCTTCCTGAAGTCGATGATCAGGTCCTTGGTCTTTCCTGATGTCATCAATTGACATTTGATACAGACAACGACTCAACGCCATCTGCGAGGCCGATGAAGTCTGCGAAAGGGAAATTTCTGGGGAGAATCACTCCGGTTTTCTGCCTGAACTTGACTCTTTCCCATTTTGGGGGAAATTTCCACCCATTATCTAATCACAGATATGTCACAACTCACTTTAATGGACACAGGTACAACCCATGCTACAGCATTTCATGATGAACTGAAAAAGAGGCTAAACCATTTCACTTCCTGGTAAGCTCTTCCCTCCTCGAATCCATCATTCATGCCATCACACAACTGGTGCAAAACCCAACAGTTGCTAAAGTCTAGCCACCTGCATGAAAATTAAAAAACTTTCCTGATGCAGGCTCTCAACATGTGCAGCCATGACATTGATGCGACCATCAATTCATGCGAGACAGAGAGTGGATGTAAACTGTGGCTTTAATCGACTAGAACAGTGCCTGCCTGCGACTGATCTGCGAGTGAGAGCCTGCTACAGGGCTGCTACTCTTTATACCTCCCCTCAAGGAGCGGAGCCAAGGGCGGAGCCCACAAGGGCACCAACATGATACATTCTATGTAATATCGTACAATGGTCCATAGGTGGAGCCCACATGGGCAACAGCGTGATGCAGTGTAATACATGGTGAATGGCTAATATAATACGTTCACCACAGACATCGGTGGCCATTTTCTTGCCAGTCCGGGCTCCACTTGGTCCCAATCAAGACCATGAATACTCGGCCCCTATTGTCATTCACATCCATATTTATTCGAGTTGTCCAATGGCAGGGAACCCTTGATGAGATATTTTCGGTTCAAACTCAAAAATATCTTGCTTTATTTCCCATCAGGTAAACTCACCCATTTTCATCAATACAACTTAGCACTTCTTAATAATGTAAGGAATAAACATACTATGCTGTGCAAATTCACTGAATTACCTTGCTAAACTTCAATCAAATGGTTTAACTCCTCTCTCGCATCCCCACCTTCTCACAGCCTTTTGGTGCCCAGTATCTCGTGCAGTAGGATTTTTCCAAAAGCCAAACTGACAACCTTGTTTTCCCCTCTACAAAAATCCGTCCAATGTAGAACTGATCAAAAGATGTCAGTGCAGTGCTTTCTAAGATTGATGAGCTTCAAGCCAGAAATCAGCTGCA
This sequence comes from Scyliorhinus torazame, assembly GCF_047496885.1. NCBI lineage: Eukaryota > Metazoa > Chordata > Chondrichthyes > Carcharhiniformes > Scyliorhinidae > Scyliorhinus > Scyliorhinus torazame. The sequence goes on along the minus strand of NC_092715.1, from coordinate 43,323,843 downwards.
ATCCTTTTCTTAAAAAAAAAATCACTTTTTAGAACACCAACATATAAGGAATGAATCCAGGGAAACTACTCCTGGCTAAGATTGGAATTGTGGATCAGCTGTCCTTTGTAGAAAGTGCCCAGTTTTTCCTGAACACCCAAATGGACAAAACTGCAAATCAGAAAGTTTCCAAACAAGTGTTGGATTCACAAAGTCAGTTTTAGGCAGGAGTGGCAAATTGAAAACCTCTCCCTAATTCTTATAAACTGAACAAATATTTAACATTTGATCATACAATGTTAATGTAATGTTTCATATAACGCAGAGTCAAAGACTCCAGTAGATCGTTTAGCAAGTGCAGTAAATAACAACGGAACCATGGAGTTCTCGATGGACCATGGAACATTAAAGCTGTAGTTACAGTGCAGTCATTAGCCTCTACTCAGCAGCTAATCTCAGGCCCAGGAGCCAGCCCTGAGTGTGTGATTTTGATGCATGTGACAAATTCCACTCCTACACATTAACTTTGAAATGTTTTGAGGCAATTGATTGAAACACTCTCATTCTCAATGTAATTAAATAATCTGTGGTTAAATTTAGAAAGTATTCAGGATTGCCAACTATTTCTCATGCCCCCGCCTCCACTCCCCCACCCCAACCCGCCAACAACCATCTTCCAGTTTGACGAGGCAATGGAGCCATATTCCACATGGTATTAATCCCGAGAAATGCACTCTGTTCGTCAGAATTCTCCCATGGCTCCTCTCCAGGGCCAAGAAGCAACCTGACTTTGCGGTTATACACAGAGATAAACTAAGCACTTGGACTGCAGAGCATGGTGGGAGTTCATGCAAGAAGGTTGCCCAATGATTATGGATGGAAAATAATGCGGCCTGTGAACTGGAAAAATTGTCCCACAGGCCTGAATTTCTCATGTACATGCTCTTTTCAAAAACCTGTACACAGCTACCTTCAAACTGTGAAGTCATGCCTCCTCTGTTGTGAAGTGTAAAAAAAAGTACCCTCAAGTTTCTCCCTGTGATTTACTATAACATATCCTGAGTAAAAGGTATTGAGGCTATAAAACATGTTAAAATATTAATAATGCTGAATATTAATACATAACTTACCGCTCTTCACTTTTCAGACTTCTGCCAGCATTCACCTGCAAATACACAGTAAGGCAAGTTTTAGGTAGAAAATTCTCCACAATGTAAGATCAAGATGTGTAATGAGCACATCAAACATATGCAGCTTTATTTGAGAAGTTAACTAAAGTTTACTTAATTTCAACACAAGAGACAGTTCATAACCAAGCCTGTCTGTTTCTGACAATGTAATATTTTGCCATAATAATCGAGGAAATGATTTGATAATTTAGTTCAGTGTCTATAATATGAAACCAATGACATTTTGACGGCGATCATTTCTATAAAAAAACGTAAAAGAGTTAAATATTTTTTGTGCAGGTTGGGAACAGCAGTACTGCAAAGATGTCGGAAGACTGACGATCACCTTCAGATATCGGTATTCTGACCCCAGGCATATCAATTAACAATGCCAGCAAAGATGCCCATAGTGGCAACAATGTGATCACAAATTATCCAGAGTATTGCAATGGGAACATTTTTCAGCTTTAAGTTAATTGCAGGATCAGCTCTTAAATTCCACCATGATCGATTGTTCACTCCACCGAAACAAGAGAACAAAACTATATATTAATGTCGGGGAATGCAAAGGTCCACTTGGAACATTGGAACAATGATTCACACCCATATCGGCCCAATGTAAGCATCTTCAACATTTGCAGCAATCCATCACTTAGCTGAAAAACTGTTCGGACAGCAATTATGGAAGATTTATTCTAGCTGAGAAAGCAGAAGAACAATGATCCAGTCATTGTATCTACTTTTACACAAGACATCACAAGTAATACCTCTTAAGCTGTTTTTTTATTGATATGTTATTAAACAAGCTACACAAAGTTCTGCAAGTTGTGGAGACTGAATTTTAATCTTTGATTTTCTTACTTTCTGTGCAATTGATTGAATTCTGCTTCTCTTGATATCAATTAAAACAAACCATGTTGTGAATGGTGGTGGACAATTAAGCAACAAAGAGGAGGTACCATCTGCATCTCCATCCTCAACAATGACAAAAAGTCTATTGTTTTGTTAAATAGCCAAATTGTCAAATCAGAATGTTTGGAGAGGCACCAGAAGAGAGGAAGAGAATCAAAAACACTCAGCTGGTTGAGAAGAGGGCACATAGAATACAGAAACTAATGAAGCCTGGAACTTTTCAGCCCACTGCCTTCATCTACAGCAAATACAGCAGAGATGATAAAGCAAAGTGGGTTCCTGAGTCAAACCAGGCAATATTCAACAAAGAGTTGATCACAAAGACTGCCCTGCTGTCTTCAAAAATGTGCGTGCTCACAGCCCCCCGATCGCTCTGTTCCAGAATCTCCGTTAAAATTGTACAGTTGAGTTCACAATGTAGGGTGACAAATAATGGTGACAGAGTGGTACAGTAGCTAGCACTGATGCCTTACAGCATCAGGAACCCGGGTTTGATTGTGACCTTGGGTGACTGTGATGTACTATCAATTACGACGAGACAAGAACAGAGAGTAATCGAGGCTTTATTACACAGAGATGTGTGGCCTCCTACAGCAGCTGCCAAAATGGCTGCAGTTCGGCGAGCACACACATTTATACTCCGCCTGCTGGGCAGAGCCAGCAGGCAGGGATCTACCCCATGCCTGTAGTACAGGGGCCTTACCGTAATACCCTCGTATGCGGTGCAGTATATACAATATAATACAACAGTGGTGACTACCACATTCACCCCCTGTTAAAAATTAGTCCAGCGGGGGTGGTGGAAAACTATTTACATACAGGTTGTCATTAAAATTTCAGAGAAGGTTACAAATTTAGATGGTTGGGCGCCTTGAGCCGTCGTTGAGAGCGCCGCAGTGCTGGTGGCGAGTCAGGCGCCGGCTCGGTCGTCGGTGACTCCGGGAGCGTGTCGACATCCTCTTCACTGGGTGGGACCAAGGAAAGGATGGATTGTCCTATGGTGGGGTGCGCTCGGAGAAGGGAGGGTGGCGCCGGTGCAGAGGGGGGGGGGGGGACCCAGCTGGTGCCAGGTGCCTGAGGGAGACTGTGCTTTGGCGGCTTTTGGAGTACGCTACGTAGGCGTACTGTGGGTTTGCGTGGAGTAGCTGCACCCTCTCAACCAACGGGTCTGCCTTGTGGAGCCGCACGTGCTTGCGGAGGAGAACAGGTCCTGGAGCTGCCAGCCACGTTGGCAGCGAAACCCCGGAGGTGGACTTCCTGGGGAAGGCAAAGAGACGTTCATGGGGGGTTTCGTTAGTCGCCGTGCACAGGAGCGACCGAATGGAGTGAAGTGCGTGGGGGAGGACCTCCTGCCAGCGGGAGGCCGGGAGATTTCTGGACCATAGGGCCAGCTGGACGGCTTTCCAGGCCGTCCCTTTCTCCCGCTCCACCTGCCTGTTTCCCCGGGGGTTGCAGCTGGTCGTCCTGCTCGAGGCAATACCCCTATTGAGCAGGTACTGGCGCAGCTCATCGCTCATAAATGAGGATCCCCGGTCACTGTGGATGTAGGCGGGGAAACCGAACAGAGCGAAGATGGTGTTGAGGGTTTTGATGACGGTGGCAGATGTCATATCGGGCATGGGATGGTGAAGGGGAATCTGGAATATTTGTCGACCACATTGAGAAAATACGTGTTGCGGGCGGTGGAGGGGAGGGGTCCTTTGAAGTCCACGCTGAGGCGTTCAAAGGGGCGGGAGCCCTTCACCCGGTGCGCACGGATTAGCCGATAGAAGTGCGGTTTACACTCCGTGCAGACCTGACAGTCTCTGGTGACAACCCTGACTTCTTCGATGGAATAGGGCAGATTGCGGGCCTTAATGAAGTGATAAAAGCGGGTGACCCCTGGGTGACAGAGATCGTCGGGCAGGGTCCAGAGTCGGTCCACTTGTGTGCTGGCACACGTACCGCGGGACAGGGCATTACCTGTCGTTGAGCTCGTCGAGCTTACCGGGGCGATACAAATTCTCGTAATTAAAGGTGGAGAGCTCGATCCTCCACCGCAATATTTTATCATTTTTGATCTTACCCTGCTGTGTGTTGTTAAACATGAAGGCAACCGACCGTTGGTCTGTGAGGAGAGTGAAACTCCTGCCGGCCAGGTGATGCCTCCAGTGCCGCACAGCTTCAACGATAGCTTGGGCCTCCTTTTCGACGGAGGAGTGCCAAATTTCGGAGGCATGTAGGGTTCGTGAAAAGAAATGCCATGGGCCTGCCTGCCTGGTTGAGGGTGGCAGCCAGAGCGACGTCTGATGCATCGCTCTCGACTTGGAAGGGGAGCGTCTCGTCGACCGCGTGCATCGTGGCCTTGCCGATGTCGGCCTTGATACTGCTGAAGGCCTGGTGAGCCTCGGTCATCAGTGGGAAACCGGTGGAGTGGATGATTGGGCGGGCCTTGTCCGCATAGTTAGGGACCCACTGGGCGTAGTAAGAAAAGAACCCCAGGCATCGTTAGAGGGTCTTGGGGCAGTGGGGAAGAGGGAGATCCATGAGGGGGCTCATGTGATCGGGGTCGGGCCCTAGAACTCCGTTCTGAACCACATAGCCGAGGATGGCTAATCGGTTTGTGCTGAACACACACTTCTCCGTGTTGTAGGTTAGATTGAGGAGTTTGGCGGTGTGGAGAAATTTGGAAAGGTTAGCGTTGTGTTCCTGCTAGTCGTGGCCGCAGATGGTGACGTTATCCAGGTACGGGAAAGTGGCCCGCACTCCGTACCAGTCAATCATTCGCTCCATCTCCCGTTGGAAGACCGAGACCCCGTTAGTGACGCCGAAGGGAGCCCGAAGGAAATGGTAAAGGCGGCCATCCGCTTCAAACGCAGTGTACATGCGGTCCGCCTTGCGAATGGGGAGCTGTTGGTGGGCAGATTTCAGGTCCACTGTCAAGAAGACCCGGTACTGTGCAATCTGATTGACCATATCAGATATGCATGGGAGGAGGTACGCGTCAAGCTGCGTGTACCGCTTGATGGTCTGACTGTACTCATTGACCATCCTGTTTTTCTCCCCCATTTTCACCACTACCACTTGGGCTCTCCAGGGGCTGTTGCTGGCCTCGATGATACCTTCCCGCAGCAGCCGCTGGACCTCAGACCTGATGAAGGTCCTGACCTGAGCGCTGTACCGTCTGCTCCTGGTGGCGACGGGTTTGCAATCTGGGGTGAGGTTTGCAAACAGAGAAGGCGGGTCGACCTTCAGGGTCGTGAGGCTGCATACAGTAAGGGGTGGTACGCTAAATTTCAGGGTTAGGTTCTGGAGGTTGCACTGGAAGTCCAGGCCGAGTAGCAAGGCAGCTCACAGGTTGGGGAGGACTTAGAGCTGGAAGCCGCTGAACTCTACGTCCTGGATGGGGAGGGTGGCGATGCAGTACCCCTGGATCTCCATGGAGTAGGATCCGGAAGCCAGGGAGATTCTTTGGTTAATGGGGTGTACCGTGAGGGAGCAGCGCCTTACCGTATCAGGGTGGATGAAGCTCTCAGTGCTCCCGGAGTCCAGAAGGCAGGATATCTCATGCCCGTCGACCTTCACCTTTGTTAACGTGATCGCGAGGTTGTGCGGTCGGTTCTGGTCAATCGTGACGGAGGCAAGATGCGGCTGGTCGCGGCGGTTGCAAGCGATGAGCAGCCCGATGAGTTGCCCGACAGGCAGAGGTACTGAGGCGGGGAAGATGGCGGCGCCCGCGGGCCGCACGTGTCCTGAGGCAGGTAAGATGGCGGCGCCCTCGGACCGCACGTGGCCTGGGGCAGGCAAGATGGCTCCGCCAATTGGTTGTGAGGCAAGCAAGAAGGCGTTCATTGGGCCGCACCTGTTGTGAGGGGAGCAAGATGGTGGCGCCCACGGGCCGCATGTTATCTGAGGCGAGGACGATGGCGACGCCCACTGGCCGCACGCAGAGGTTGCAGGGACAATAGCGGCGATTGAGTGGGCCTGGCACATTGCCGCAAAATGTCCTTTCTTGCCGCAGGCCTTGCAGAGCGCGTTCTGTGCCGGGCAGCGTTGCATGGGATGTTTGTCTGACGGCAGAAGTAGCACTTGGGTCCCATGGGGTTGGTTGGCTGCCGCGCGGCGCAGGCATGGGGTTGGCTGGGGGTGGTCGCTGATGGGGCCCACAACGAGGTGGCCGCTGGCGGGGTCCATAATGCCCAGGAGGGGTGGGCCGTGCGGTCGGGGGCTTATGCCTGTACGTTGCGTGAGGCGACTGTGAGCGAGAGCGCTAGTTTCTTGGTCGCCGCGAGGCCAAGCGTAGCCCCTTCTAAAAGGCGCTGGCAGATGTAGGCCGAACCTGTGCCCGTAATGAATGCGTCTCTCATTAAGAATGTTCAGCGGCCGAAACCGCCTGGCAATCACAGTCTCTCACCAGGACGAGCAGGGCACGCCAGAAATCTTCCACAGACTCACCGGGAACTTGGTGCCACGTGGACAGGAGGTGCCTGGCATAGATCTTGTTGGTCTGCTGAGTGTAGTTTTCGTTCAGTAGTGCCTTGGCCTCTGCGTAGGTAGGTGTGTCCTGGATGAGGGGAAAGACATCGGAGCTCAGCCTCATGTACAGAATCTGGAGCTTCTGTGCTTCTGTCTGTCGCAGATCCGATGTATGCTTCAAAGCAAGCTAGCCAATGTGCAAAGTCATTTTTGGCGTTGTCTGCTTGAGGATGCAGCTGCAGGCGATCCGGCTTGTTGCGGAGATCCACCTTTGTAAAATCTCTGTGTAATAAATTGATGCACTATCAATTACGATGAGACGAGAGCAGAGTGTAATCGAGGCTTTATTACACAGAGATGTGTGGCCTCCTGCAGCTGCTGCCGAAATGGCTGCAGTTCGGAGAACAACCACATTTATACTCCGCCTACTGGGCGGAGCCAGCAGGCAGGGATCTACCCCCATACCTGTAGTACAGGGGCCTTACCATAATGCCCTCATATGCAGTACAGTATAGACAATATAATACAACAGTGGTGACTACCACAGACTGTCTGTCTGGAAGTCTGCACTTTTTCCCCGTAACTGTGTGGATTTCTTCCGGGTGCTCCGGTTTCATCCCACAGCCCAAAGACGTGCAGGTTAGGTGAATTGCCCTAAATTGCCCCTTAGTATCCAAAAGGTTAGGTAGGGTTACTGGGTGTCGAGGTTAGGGTGGGGCCTGACCCTGAGTTGGATGCTTTGTTGGAGGGTCGGTGCAGACATGATGGGCCAAATGGCTTCCTTCTGCACTGTAGGGATTCTGTTTATCCTCTAATTCTTCCCTTCCCTGCATTAAATTTCACCCATCTTTCTTGTGTGCCCAGTCTGTCTACGTCCTCCTCAGGTCTGTTACTGTTTACTATATTTTTGTATCTCGGGCAAAAAACTTTCAAATTATGCTGTGTAAACCCAAGATCAGGTCATTAATATGCATCAAAAAGTCCCAACATGGACAACTTGGGAAGGACGGAGTGTGCAGTGGGGTGGGGTGCTGGGCCCTCCACCATACACTTCCTCCATTCTGAAAAAGACTATTCATCATCACTCCTTGCCAGTCTGTATCCATACAGCCATTGTCCCTTTAATCCTATGAGCAACAATTTTGCAAACAAGTATTTTATCTCATGTAAGAACACGGGGTATCCTGTTTATGCACAGCAATATAGTAATTTATTATTAGGTGCTGGTTGAGAGGAAACATTGACCAGGACCCCAGGGGAAACTTCACAATCTTTGAAATCGGCTATGGGATATTTTTCTTCCACCTGAGGGGGCAGTCAGGGCCTCATTTTAACACCTCATCCTAATTATCAACCTCTGACTGTGCAGAATTCCATTAGCATTGTACTGGATTATACTGTAGGCCTAAGGTTTGGATTTAGAAACAAGGGGTGTGATTCAGCCACCACGTTGCGCCCAGTGCGGAGCCGGACGCTACAGGTGAATCCCGCGAGAGCCCCAAATTGGAAGAGTGGACAATCAATGATTTCAGGGTCTTTGAGGGAAATAAAATTGCAGGGCTATGGGGATAGAGATGGGTGTGTGTAGGGGGGTGCGGGGTGGGGGGGGGTGGGGGGGGGGGAGGGGGGGGGGTGGGGGGGGGAGGGGAGACAGAAAAGGACTGACTTGCTTGCTCCACTGAAAACCATCATCATCTCAATGGGCCAAATGGCCTCCTTTTGTGCTGTAAAGACTCAATGACTCTGTGCCACAGTGTTAACCTGTGGGGGGCACTTTGTTATTTCTTTACAATTAGACTTTGAACAGAAATGTTTTAGCTTCCACATACATCAGCCATACGTATACTTCTGGTCAATGCATAATGCAATATGGCATTACTCATCAATTTGGATCAATGGATTGAATCTTCCAAGAAGCAACAATCATTGCAGATTGCTCCTTTGCTTGAACTGTTCCATGTCTAGATGCTGCTCCGCATTTCTTGCTGGATCTTTGGAGTCTGAATTCTTCAAAAATGCAGAGCACAGCATCCTCCGGGAAACGCTAAAGCATCAGTGTAGCATCCTGGGGGAAGGCAGGATACGCCCCTTTTTACTACACTAGCTTTTGTGTGGTAAGTTGAAATGTGCAGTATGAAGGTTAATGAGTGGATGAATGTTAGTGAATGGGGAAATGCACAAATGAGTGAATGGGTAGGGTGTTGTATCCCTGGCCCGAAGCTTTCTGGGAAATATGGTCCAATTACAAGAGACAATGTAGCCTGATGAGAAATTTTGCCAAGTAACAAGATACTAAAGAATTCACAGAGGTCTGGAGAATTTTGGAAATGCCACTTCTTCAAGCTGGACACCTCTAGCCTCAAAAGGAGAGAATTAGTTGCTACGTGATGAGGCAAAAGATAACAGCTATGTGACAAAGGAAGCTGGAGGGTGATTAAACCCAGGCGACTGGCGACAATGAAACTGTTTGATGGCATAATGGAAATAATGGATCCTGTTCAATGGATCTGTGAAACACAACCTCAGCAGCAAGAGGGTAATAAAACTGACATCATCGAACTGTTGAGAAACTGGAAGAGATCATATAAAAGAAGCAGGATTCAAAGTTTCGAACCCAGGGAATAACCAACACAGAAGCATACAGTCAAGGGCGGGGTGACAGTAAAGCATCGTTCCAGAAAGCCTAGCCAGTTGTGATTGGGATGAAGTTTGAGCTCAATTCATGAGTTGAGTAACAGTTATCACTTATTGAGTTAAAGTCTATGTGACGGTTTTATTAAGGGTTAAGTATTAGTCTGTGCGATAATAATTAACTGCATAAGAGCCTGTGTGACACATTTAATCAGAAAAAAGTAAACTTAATGCAAGAATACTTGTGTAAGTAGTTTGTGTGATCATTTGGTCCATCGAGTCTGCACTGACCTTCTGAAAGAGCACCCTGCCTAGGCATGTAGCCCTGCCCTAGCCCCGTAACTCCAAAACCCCACCTAACCAAGAAATCTTTGGACTCTAAGGGGCAATTCAGCATGGCAAATCCACTTAACTTGCATATCTTTGGACTGTGGGAGGAAACCGGAGCACCCAGAGGAAAACCCACTCAGACATGGGGAGAAAGAGCAAACACCACACAGGCAGTCACCCAAGGCTGGAATTGAACCCAGGCTTCTGGTGCTAATCACTGTGTCCCAATGCTGCCACTGTGCCACCAAGTTAGTATTTGGGCTGGGTAGCATTGGCAAAGTGGTTGGAGGATCAGGTGGCAGGTGAGAGAAGTGGGGAGTGAGTCGGCCAGTAGGTGAACAGGTGGCAGGTGGGTAGGAAGTCAAGTGATGGAGGCGGTGGGTGGATTAGAGAGTAGACGGGTTGGCTTGGGAGTTGCGCAGTCAGATTAAGGGCTAGCGTTATTAGGGTTAGGGTTAGGGTTAGGGTTATGCAGTTAATTATTATCACACAGACTAATACTTAACCCTTAATAAAACCGTCACATAGACTTGAACTCAATAAGTGATAAATGTTACTCAACTCATGAATTGAGCTCAAACTTCATCCCAATCACAACTGGCTAGGCTTTCTGGAACGATGCTTTACTGTCACCCAGCCCTTGACTGTATGCTTCTGTGGGTGGTTGGGTGGTGGGGATAGTCTGGTCTGGTCGGGGGAGTAGTCAGGTCGGGCCTGAGGCATTGTTGGGGTGTCATGGTGGTAGTCGAGGGGTCCTACAAGACTAGTCTGGTGATCAAGGGTGGAGTGGGGGTGGCGGTGCCAGTGTGAGTGATTGGAGGGGTGGGGGTTCAATTCTTCAGTTATCCAAGAGCTGGATTAAGATTGTTTTGTCCATTATTTCCTGACTAACTAATCAGGTAAGTCCTATGGAACTGTGTTAATTCTCTGACGCTAGCTTAGAGTCAGAGATTTTCGCTGAGAGTCCTGGGGAGCAGAGGAATTTTTCATGAGAAGTTAAAACTTCCCTGGCAATTTCTGCAGAGATCAGCATGTCGGGACTTGCACAGACGTATTTAAAAAAAGGGGCAGTGGTAACGTGGTGACAAAATTGGCTGAATAGTGGAAGTAAAGAGGAATGGCCAATGGATATTTTTCAGGCTGGTGGAAGGCTGGCAGTTCCCCAAGGGTTGGTATTGGGACCCTTGCTTTTGAAATGAATGAAATGAAAATCGCTTATTGTCACAAGTAGGCTTCAAATGAAGTCACTGTGAAAAGCCCCTAGTCGCCACATTGCGGCGCCTGTTCGGGGAGGCTGTTACGGGAATTGAACCGTGCTGCTGGCCTGCCTTGGTCTGCTTTCAAAGCCAGCGATTTAGCCCTGTGCTAAACAGCCTGATTATTTTTGCCCATTTTCTGATGCCTATTAATGATATAGATTTTGGTGTGCAGGGAACAATTTCAAAGTTTGCGGGTGACACAAAACTTGGAAGTGTTGTAAGCTGTGAAGAGGATGACGTAGAAATTCAAAAGGACATAGACAAGTTGGTGGAGTGGGCAGATCGGTGGCAGATGAAGTTCAATGAGGAGAAGTGTGGGGTAATGAATTTTGGTAGGATGAACATGGAGAGAGAATATAAAAAAGGGGTAAAATTGTTAAAGGGGTGCAGGAGCAGACGGATTGGAGTGTATGTGCGCATAGATCATGGAAGATGGCAGGAAAGGTGGAGAGAGCAGTTAAAGCTGTGCAGGTTAGATGGATTGGCCATGCTAAATTGCCCTTGGTGTACAAAAAGGTTGGGTGGAGTTACTTGGTTACAGGGATAGGGTGGGCAGTGTGGGCTTGGGTAGGGTGCCTTTCCAAGGGCTGGTGCAGACTCGATGGACCGGCTGGCCTCCTTCTGCACCGTAATTTCTATGATTCTAATAAAGCGCATCGTATTCTGGGCCTCATTAATAGGGGCATAGAGTACAGGAGCAAGGAGGTTATGCTGAACTTTAGAAGACACTAGTTAGACCTCAGATGGAATATTGGTTACAGTCCTTGGCACCACACTATAAGAACGATTGGGGGCCGGTTTAGCTCAGTTGGCTGGGCGGCAGGTTTGTAAGTCAGAGCGAGGCCAGCAGCGCAGGTTCAATTCCCGTACCGGCTGAGGTTATTCATAAAGGCCCTGCCTTCTCAACCATGCACCTCGCTTGGGGTGTGATGATCCTCAGGTTAAATCACCACCACTCAGCTCTCCCCCTCAAAGGAGAAAGCAGCCTCTGGTCAACTGGGACTATGGCGGCTTTTACTTCATAGGAACAATGTGAACGCATTGGAGAGATGCCGAAGAGGTTTACAAGAATGGTTCCAGGGATGAGAATCTTTAGTTATGAAGTTCGATTGGAGAGATTGGCATTGTTCTCCTTCGCGAGAAGAAGGCTCAGAGGAGATTTAATAGGAGATGTTCAGAATCATGAGGGGGCTTAACAGAGTGGATAGGGAGAAACTGTCCACACTCGTAAAAGGATTAAAAATAAGTGAGCACGATGATAAAGTCACTTTTAGAAATTAATTCATGTGGTGTGGGTGTCGCTGGTTGACCAGCATTTATTGCCCATCCCTAATTACCCTTGAACTGTCTGGCCTGTTATGCCATTCCATAGGGCATTTTAAGCATCAACCATATTGCTGTGATCTAGAGACACATGTAGGCCAGACCAAGTAAGGACGGCAGATTTCCTTCCCTAAAGGACATTCGCGAATCAGATGGGTTTCTACAACAATCGACATTAGACTTTTAATTCTAGACTTTTATTGAGTTCAAATGTCACCATCTTCCATGGTGGGATTCAAACCGGGTCCCCAGACCCAATCCCTGGGTCTCTGGATTATGATAATTAGTCATCTTTATTAGTGTCGCAAATAGGCTTATATTAACATTGCAATGAAGTTACAGTGAAAATCCACTCGTTGCCACACTCTGACACCTGTCCGGGTACACGGAGGGAGAATTCCGAATGTCCATTTCACCTAATAAGCACATCTTTCGGGACTTGTGGGAGGAAACTGGAACGCCCGGAGGAAACCCACGCAGACACGGGGAGAATGTGCAGACTCTGCACAGATAATGAAGCAACAGCACTAACCACTGTGTCACTGTGCCGCCCAGTGTATTACCAGTCCAGTGACAATACCAGTACGCCACTACTGCCTCCCTCAAAAGAAGCAAATGCGATGTGAGAAAAAAAACTTTTTCATGCGAGTGGTTCGGGTCTGGAATGTATTGTGTGGCGGAGGCCAGTTCAATCAAGTCTTTCAAGAGGGCGTCAGATTGTTACTTGATTGGAAACAATGTGCAGGGGAATGGCACTGAATCATAACGTTAATTCAGAGAGTCGGTGCAGACACGATGGGTCAAATGTCCTCCTTCCGCACCATAGCAATTCTGGGACTGAGTCCCGATGCGCATCTTGGTTCATATGTCTAGTATCCAACAATCCGTAGATTGGAAGATCTGGACCAATATAGTCTTACAATCAGAAATTACTTTTGCAAAAGGAATACGCATTCCAATTACTTTTCAATTATATAAATATTGACTGCCATTTCCTCATAATCAACCGATGATTACCACTGAATAAATCTGAAATAGTCGTACCAGAGCTGTTAAGATAGCTCCATACTGCCAGGAAAACTATTTTGATGAGCATTGCTGTAGAAAAATAAAAATGCAGATATCTTGGAATAACGTCAAACTTGCAATCACTTCCAGGTAATCATTACTCTTTACATAATTACCCAAACATAATTTAGAACAATTTTCTCATTCACTATTTTTATGCTCTTCTAGACACCATCTGTCCCACATGGCTGGCTTTTAGTTTGATCCTAAAATTAGTCTCACAGACACAAGGCATAAATCAAATGACAATGAAAGACGGAACAGGTATGATTTATAGAATTACCTGAAATTAGATAGAAAAGTACATCAATTATGCAGTCGTGATTAAGGTGTGGGAGAAGCCTCTGAACTGCCAGTCACCGCTATGCATTTAAGCACTTGCTTAGATAATTGATAGAAAGCATTGCCACCTATTCCACAGCCAATAGTAATTAGCAGCTACTGTGGGAATAAGTAACCACCAGGACTGATCGATGTGTGCACCAGGCCATTCATTCTTATTGCATGCCCTGGTAATTATATTTATAAAAATGTAATACTTGGAGGCCGAAGTAAATGCATTAAGGAAAAGGTTGAATTGCTGCAAATCCACTTGAAGAACAAAAGTAAAAAGTTCAATGGGTTTCCAGAGAGCCCTGTAGTTTTCACAGAGATTGTTGGTTTTATGATGGTAGTCTGAAAGAAAAGGTCATTTCATTACAACATCATAAAAGAATATTAAGGGAAATCAAATGAGGTTCCTAAGGTAGCAGTGCAGGAAACTGAATTGATCATCTCCAGAAGTGTGGCCTTAGCGGGTAATATTTCTGATTTGTGACTTACATTGCAGTCGTGGCTAAAGGCAATAGAGCAAAATAATATTGTATTCGAATTATTTGTGCTGGCAAGATCAGTGGAAACTTCTGGATAAATCGTTGTTGCCACTACCTTTATTGTGCTCGGATTTTCCTACTTGTCAAGTATCTGGGCATTTACTCTGGAGAATGCACACATTCAAGTTGTTCAATACTGTGAGTACAAATATTTATCCCACAACCAACATCACTGAAGCAGATCACATTTCTGATTGCGGCAGCTTGCTGTGGGCAAATTGGCTGTTACGTTTCCAACATTACAACAGTGGCCTTTAAAAGTACCTCACTGGCCAGAAAGCACATTTGGGAATCTTGAGGTTGTGAAAGGTCCTATTTAAATTCACGCTATTTCTTTCTTTTTTTTAACTCCAAATATGCCATTACCAGGTGGAGATTTAAAGGTTTTCGCCACTGTGTGCCACATTCATCAAAGGCTAAGCCATGAGTTGTGGGCAGGTGGAGGCAACTAACCTTTCAACCACAGCCTAAACTGGGTTGAGCAGCGGGTGTAAAACATGCACATTGCTGCTGCTCCTCATTTAAAAAAATTTGTTCATGGGATGTGGGCGTCGCTGGCTGAGTTAGAATTTATTGGCCATCACTGAGGGCATTTAAGTGTTAACCACATTACTGTGGCTCGAGAGTCACATTGGGCCAGACCAGGTAAGGACGGCAGATTTCTTTCCCGAAAGGACATTGGTGAACCAGGTGGGTTTTTATGACAATCATTTCATGATCACCACTAGACTTTTATTTACAGATTTTTACTGAATGCAAATTTCACAATCTGCCGTGGCGGGATTCCAACCAGGGTCTCCAGAGCGTGACTCTGGATTACTAATCCAGTGACAATACCACAATGCCACAACCTCCGTCTTCTTCCATATTCAATAAAGAGAGGAGAGAGGTGAGATTTCAATACTTCAATAAAGAGCAGAGAGACAGGGTGGCATGGTGGCACAGTGGTTAGCACTGCTGCCTCTTGGCACTGTGGACTCCGGTTCGTTCCTGGCCCCGGGTCACTGTCCGTGCGGAGTTTGCACATTCTCCCCGTGTTTGTGTGGGTCTCACCTCCACAACCCAAAGATGTGCAGGGTACGTGAATTGGTCACACTAAATTGCCCTTTAATTGGAAAAAAAAATTTGGTGCTCTAAATTTATTAAAAAGAGAGAGGCGAGATGTCAATAAACAGGGGACAGGGAGAGGTGTGTTAGTAGGCAGCATCTATAGGAGAGTGAAAAGGGAGAACATTGGAACAAACAGTCAGCAACACCTTGAATTGGAGTCGAGGCTACAAGAGAGACAGCTACTAGTTAAGTAGTGGGTATGTTATTTTTCTCCAATTTAAAGCTATATTAAGTAAAGGTAAGAGTTCTAGCTTTCTAAAAAATAAATTTAGAGTACCCAATTCATTTTTTCCAATTAAAGGGCAATTTTTAGCATGGCCAATCCACCTACCCTGCACATCTTTGGGTTGTGGGGGCGAAACGCACGCAAACACGGGAAGAATGTGCAAACTCCACATGGACAGTGACCCAGAGCCGAGATCGAACTTGGGACCTCGGCGCCGTGCAGCAGCTGTGCTAACCACTGAGCCACCATGCTGCACTGAGTTGCAGCTTTTTAAAAAGTAACTTAAGTAATTCTTATAATCTTTTAACTTATCTTTTAACTTAAAGTATGACTGGGTAACTCAGTCCTGCGTTTTGCATGGTCTGCAGCAAATGAGAATTCCTAAACACTCCGTGCCGTCTGGGTAACCACATTTGAAGGAATTGACCAGCTTGAAAGCCGTGTTTCGCAGCTTGAGCATTGGCTGGAGGCACAGCGGTGCATCCGCGAGGCTGAGAGGTTCATGCACAGCAAGTTTTTAGACATGGTCAGCACACAGATTTAAGAAGGGCAGTCAGAAAGGGAATGGGTGACCACCAGTCAGAAGAAGTGGGGACAGGCAGAGAGCCAGGAAAATCCCAGAGCGCATCTCACTCAAAAAGTTATTTTCAGTGTTGGAAAAGAGTGAGATTGACGGTTGCTCAGGGGAGTGCAGCCAGAGCCAAGTTCACAGCGCTGAATTTGCAATGCTCTGTCCCCTCCAAAGCGGCGTACTTGCAGAGTACACCGTGCCACGTATCGATGGCCTCAGGACTTTGCCTGAGGCCTGCCCCTAGATTCTCCGCCCCGACTGGCCAAGTTCCCGATGGCATGGGTCTCATCTGGGGCTGGTTTAGCACAGTGGGCCAAATAGCTGGCTTGCAATGCAGAACAATGGCAGCAACGCGGGTTCAATTCCCGTACCGGCCTCCCCGAACAGGTGCCGGAATGTGGCAACTAGGGGCTTTTCTCAGTAACTTCATTGAAGCCTACTTGTGACAATAAGCGATTATTATTATATTATTATTATCCGTCGGTAACTCAGCGTGGTGGCTGCGGACTCAGTCCAGCACCGCCACAGTGGGGGGAGGGCCGATCCGCGGGCAGGGGGAACATTATTCGGGGCTGGTGGCACTGTGCGGGGGTGGTCCGGGGCGCCCGATACGGCCAAAGGAGGGGCACTATTTTGCAGGCCGTGTCCGCGAGCTGCGTCCGCCATGTAGCTCGGCGCAGCCGCAGCAGGCTGCCGCCATGTGATGCGCGGCCATGGACCCGGCAATTCTCCAGGGCATATCGGCAGTGAGAGCCGGATGTTCCAGGCTACCATCCTGCAAGCCCCCAGCAAAACGGGGAATCGGTGGCCGTTTTGCGTCAATTTTCCTGGCGTAACCCCGTTCCCACTCCGGCGTGGGGACATAGCCCCAGAATTGGAGAATCCAGCCTAGAGTCTCCTATCCAGTCAGTCCGAGCTGTATTCAAGGACAAATGACTAAACTATTCAGCCTTCTTCAGTCCATTTACCTGGCTGTGCTTTCCTTTCCACATTCTTTGCAATACCATTTGGTGACATGGAGCAATGACTTCCAGATTTAGATTATTGGGCAGCTCGCAAGAAGATTGTGGTTTGATACATATACAGCTCAATATTTCATTCTCTGCCTGGAACCATTGAGGGCTACAGAGCTACATCATAAAACTTCAAAGGTAATTTTGTGAAGATGGGAGGCTCAAGTGCTTGCTTTGCAATGAAGAAGTGCAAGTTGTTGAACCGCTCAGCACGTAAATTTATTTGCTTTAGTTATATTTCCATAGGATTCATCAGAGCACATTTGAATAATAGTCTTATGATAGATGGAAGAAAATAATGCTTAACTTTTTATTTCTTCCTCTGTCTGTTCATTGTCCAGTCAACCCAATAACTTTCACGGAAAAACCAGCATTATGGATAATCCCACTACTCGACTGAAAAAGGGCAGACGTGTGCAGGGAAATGATGAGCATTGTTAAAACACAAGGGAAGAATGCAAGTGCCAATTAGCTCAAGAAAAATAATACAATATTTAAAGAGCTGTCCTACAAAAAGGAGAAGCGTTTCATTTCCAACAAATAAAAATTCAATCAGATTTCTATCTTGAAAAACAAGATTTTCTTTTCCCGGATCAAACACTACGAAGACTTGTGAAGAAAAACAGCAGACAAGAAGTCATTCGCCAGTGTCATTTTGAACTCACAAAGCGTTACATTGAAGAACTGTCAACTCCCATAAAGTGTGGTAAAGGATTTGTTTCTGAATAAACTGTTGAAATCTTGTCTGGACAAACAGATGAAAAAAGAGATGTCGGCCATTCAGCCCCTCAAGCCTGATCCTTCATTGAATAAGACAGTGGATGTCCTGATAATAACCCCAAATCTGCGTACCGCCCACCCCGATAACCTGTCACCCACTGGCTCACCAAGAATCTGTCCAACTCTCCCTTAAAAATATTCAAAGACTCTGCTTCGGAGGGCAGCACGGTGGCGCAGTGGGTTAGCCCTGCTGCCTCACGACGCCAAGGTCCCAGATTTGATCCCGGCTCTGCGTCACTGTCTGTGTGGAGTTTGCACATTCTCCCTGTGTTTGGGTTTTGCCCCCACAACCCAAAAGATGTGTAGGCTAGGTGGATTGGCCACGTTAAATTGCCCCTCAATTGGAAAAATGAATTGGGTACTCTAAATTTTATTTTTTTTAAACTCTGCTTCGATCGCTGCCTTTTCAGGAAGAGATTTGCAAAGACGCACCATCGTATGAGAGAAAAATAATCGCCTCCTCTCCATTTGAAAAGTGCGATATCTTATTTTTAATAAGTGAAGATGATGATCACACAGTTTGGTTTTCGAAATTTTTAAAAATGGTGGCCGGAACTTGCCGTCTGCTCGCGGGTTTCTCTGGTCCCGCCGACAGCGCACCCCTGCCCAAGGGTTCCTAGCTGGGAGGCTGGAGAATCCCACCTGGTATTATTCCAGTGGAAGGTTCTGAGTACTGGATTTAGTGTTTAGCCCATCGTCGTCCTCCAGTCAATCAAAACTCCTAGACAAGCTGTTCCAGTAGAGCTGCAACACTGACATCTACCCAGCAATGTGGAAAATTGACCAGGCTGGTCCTGTAGACAAGAAACAGGACAAATCCAACCCAGCCAAGTACCACCCCATCTGTCTACTCTCGATCATCAGCAAAGTGATTGGAGGAGTCATCAACGGTGCTATCAAGCGGTACTTACTCAGCAATAACCTGCTCACTGATAATAAGTTTGAGTTCCAAAAGGGCTACTCAGATCCTGATCTCATTACAACCTTGGTTCAAACATAGACAAAATAACTTAACGCCAGGGATGAGGTGAGAGTGACTGCCCTTGACATCAAGGCATCATTTGACCGAGTATGGTATCAAGGAACCTTAGCAAAACTGGAGTCATGGGAGTCAGGGGGAAAACTCTCCACTGGCAGGAGTCTTACCTGGCACAAAGGAAGATGGTTGTGGTGGTTGGAGGTCAATCTTCTCAGCTCTAGGACGTCACTGCAGGAGTTCCTCAAGGTATTGAACCAGGCCCAACCATCTTCAGCTACTTCATCACTGACCTCCCTTCCATCATAAGGTCAGAAGTGGGAATGTTTGCAGATGACTGCACAATTTCAGTACCATTCACAATTCCTTAGATATTGAAGTAGTTCATGTCCAAATACCGGGCAATATCCAGGCTTGAGCTGAGAAGTGGCAAGAAGTACAAGTTGTTGACCATCTCCAACAAGAGAGGATCTAATCATCGCCCCCTTGACATTCAATTGCAACATCATTGTTGAATTCCCCCATCATCAATATCCTGGGGGTTACCAATGACCAGAACTTAACTGGACTAGCCATATAAGACTTAGATAGATCGGTTCTTGATTAATAAGGGGATCAGGGGTTATGGGGAGAAGGCAGGAGAATGAGAATGAGAAAAATATCAGCCATGATTGAACGATGGAGCAAACTCGATGGGCTGAGTGGCCTAATCCTGCTCCTATGTCTTATAAATACTGCAGCAAACAAAGCAAGTCAAAGGCTAGGATTCCTGCGGAGAGTAACTCACCTCCTGACTCCCCAAAGCCTATCTATAATTTACTGGCACAAGTCGGGAATACTCTTCACTTGCCTGGATGAATGCAGCTCCAACAATACTCAAGATGCTCAACACCATCCAGGACAAAGCAGCCCATTTTATTGCTATACCTTCCATGAACGTTCTTTCCCTCCATCAACAATGAACAGTGGCAGCCGTGTGTACCGACTACAAAATGCACTGCAGGAATTCACCAAGATTCCTCAGACAGCACCTTCCAAACTCCCAGCCACTACCGTCTGGATGGACAAGAGCAGCAGATAACACCACCACCTATAGGTTCCCCTCCAAACCACTTACCATCCTGACTTGGAAAGATATTGTTGTTCCTTCACTGTCGCTGGGTCAAAATCCTAGAATTCTGTCTCTAACACCACTATGGGTGTACCTACACCTCGGGAACTGCAGCGGTTCAAAAAGATGCCTTCTGAATGGCGGCTAGGGATGAACAATAAATGCTGGCATAGTCAGTGATGCCTACATCCCGTAAATGAATTTAAGAAAAGAGAAAAACCACTGGCGTCCACCGATGCACAGCTAAACATAGATGCTTCTACTCCAAACCCCACCCTGGATTGAAGATCTCCCCCTCGCTCTCCATTACAGTTGTGGAATTGCCCGAGCTTATCCTGCAGCTTATCCTGAGTCATCCCCGTCTGAATGGAAGGCAGATTTGACAATCAGGCTGACTTCCAGGAGGAATCCTGTTAAGGATAAAAGATGCACCTGGCGCAGTTGAAACCCCACAGCATCTGGGGAAACTCAAACTTCCGATTTTCCCAGCGCAAACTCCACTCCCCCCAACCCTCCACCTACTTAACCCATCCTGTTAATATCCAGGCCCATAAACACTGGTTCATTCTTCGAGATTAAGATGGTGAGGTTATGACAGCGTGTACTACCTGAAATGGTGAGGAAGCAGATTCAATCACGGGGTTCAAAAGGGAATTGGATACGCAACCAGAGGAAAATAATTGCAGAACTAAATGTATCTTGTACACGACTGGCATTGGTTCAATGGTCCAAATGGCCTCCTTCTGAGCTGTAACCATTCTGTGATTCCATGGTTAGAAAAATAATTCTTTTTTAGTAAAATTACTTAGGTCGTTTCGTGTATCCTGTTTTCTTCAGGTTATTTCTCTGATAAAAACCATAAAATTGTAAGACTGATTTATGGGCTGAGAGTAACAGGGAGGCGAGCAGGTTGCCCTCCTCCCCCCCCCCCCCCCCCCACCCAACCTGCCAGCCCCCAACTCCCCCAACAAAGAACAAAGAACAATGCAGCACAGGAATAGGCCCTTTGGCCCTCCAAGCCTGCGCCGACCATGGTACCTGCCTAAACTAAACCGTCTGCAATTACAGAGTCCGTATCCTTCCATTCCCACCCTATTCACATATTTGTCCAGATGTCCCTTGAATGCCACTATCGTACCTGCTCCCACCACCTCAGCAGGCAGCACATTCCATATATTTACCACCCTTTGTGCAAAAAACATGCCTAGCACTTCTGTTCTAAACTTTTCCCCACCATTTTAAACCTAGGTCCCCCAATTCTTGACTCTCCTATCCTAGGAAAGAGCATCTGACTGGGTTGCCCCCCCCAACATGCCACAATCCCCTCGAAACAAAGGGCGGGATTCACTAATCCCGCGGCAGAGTGTCCACACTGTCGTAAATGCCGTCGCGTTTTACGGGCCGCCGCCAGGACTAATTCTGGCCCCTACAGGCAGCCAGCAAGGCAATGGAGCAGTTTGCGCCGCTCCAGCCGCCGATCTCGCTGCGAACTGTGCGCCACGGGATCCACACATGCGCAGTGGCGCCGGCTGCAACGCGCACATGCGAAGTGGAGCCGGCGCCAACGCGCGCACACGCAGTGGCTTCCTTCAATGCGCCGGATCAGCTGCAACATGGCGCAGGGCTACAGGGGCCGGTGCGTAGGGAAGGAAGCCGCCAGCTAAAAAGGCCGGCACACCGATCGGTGGGCCCCGATCGCAGGCCAGGCTACATCGGATGCCCCCCCACTGGGGTCTGACCCCCCCTCCTCCCCCACAGGCTGCCACCCAACCCTTCAGCGACGGGGTCCCGCCGGAGCAGGTTAGAACGGCACCAGCGGAACTCGTTTTTTTTCACGGTCGCTCAGCCCATCCCAGCCAAGAATCGGCAGGCCGGCCGTGTAGAGCGGCCCGCGACCGGCGCCACGCCAACCATGCCGGCGGCAATGGCGCCGATTCTCCACTCTGCGGAGAATCACGTGCTGGCGCGGGGCGGCGTGGCCCGGTCGCAGGGATTCTCAGGCCCGGCCCAGGGCTGGGAGAATCTCGCCCAGTATCTGTGTCGAGTCCATGGCTCCCCAGAAACTCATGGTCAGGGAGGGTTTGGGCAAATATGGGAGTTGGGGCGTTTAGGACTGTTGGTGGGTTGGTAGGTTGGTGGATGGGCAGCACGGTAGCATTGTGGATAGCCCAATTGCTTCACAGCTCCAGGGTCCCAGGTTCGATTCCGGCTTGTGTCACTGTCTGTGCGGAGTTTGCACATCCTCCCCATGTGTGCGTGGGTTTCCTCCGGAAGCTCTGGTTTCCTCCCACAGTCCAAAGATGCGCAGGTTAGGTGGATTGGCCATGATAAATTGCCCTTAGTGTCCAAAATTGCCCTTAGTGTTGGGTGGGATTACTGGGTTATGAGGATAGGGTGGAGGTGTTGACCTTGGGTGGGGTGCTCTTTCCAAGAGCCGGTGCAGACGCGATGGGCCGAATGGCCTCCTTCTGCACTAAATCCTATGATCTATGATAATAATATAATAATCTTTATTGTCACAAGTAGGCTTACATTAACACTGCAATGAAGTTACTGTGAAAAGCCACATTCCGGCGCCTGTTCGGGCACACAGAGGGAAAATCAAGAATGTCCAAATTGCCTAACAGCATGTCTTTTGGGACTTGTGGGAGGAAACCGGAGCATCCGGAGGAAACCCACGCAGACATGGGGAGAACGTGCAGACTCCGCACAGACAGTGACCCAAGCCGGGATTCAAACCCGGGACCCTTGTGCTGTGAAGCAACAGTGCTACCCACTGTGCTACCGTCCCACCCAGATGGATTGCAAGAAAGAGGAGGGGTTTCTATCTCAGGAGAATGTGTCCCACCCCCTCCCCTGTTGATCGGCATCCCGTCCTTTGAAAAGATTATTTTAAAAATTTGGCTGGCCATTCCCGCCGAACTGCCCACGCCAAACATTCAATGGTGTGGGCAACACATTATGAGGGTCAACTGGCTTGGTTACAATCCTAATTGACCCTTGGTTATTTTATTTTAAAATGGCAGATGGGTTGGCGACTGCAGCACCCACCTACTCATCCCCATTATGGAGATGGATGCGAAGGTGGTGGGGTGGGCACCTGCCCTCTTTTGCATGCCCTCCCTGCCGAAAACACACCTGATGGGTCTGTAAAGTGCAGCCCTGTGCGTCTACAGAGGAGGTATTCTCAGGTGGCCAACAGACATTTTTATAGATTCACGTATCCGTCCAAACTAGAGATTCACTATCATGGCTCGTTATCAAAAGCTAATTCTGAAACTGACTTTTTTATGCAGATCAAGATTAGAAGGTGTGGAGTACAGATTGAGCATGGGAGAGGGGAGGGTTGAACTAATCTGACTGCTGTGGATGCATCTTCTGTGGAAAAGTTTCCTTTGCAAGCTGAAAATTTATTTTCAGCATGTTCATAGCATTTAAATTTTAACAAAACTTTAAGCATTGGACTGCATTTTTCAATTCATTCACAGTCTTGACAACAGCACCGGTATACTGTAAATTCAGAAACGTGGACACGGATATCTATATGATTGGAGGTAAAATTTTAAATGCAGGATAGCGGCGATGAAATAATCAAGCATGAAAATAAATTTCTCTCACATATATCAAACTCCAACATTTCTAATGAATTAATCTGAAGCGTATTGGCTGTTACTGTACAAGTAAACAAAGCTGACCTTTTGAGACCCTGCAAATAGGAATATCCAGATGAATGCCCATTTCACCGTTTGTTTTAATGACAACAGGTTGAGGAGGCCGCAGCATCGGGAGATCTTCCAGCTCCTCTTACTTCTACACTAGCCTAATTAAGTGACAAAACCGTCACATTTGCAGTGTGTTACACATTGCTAAAGATGTTGATAATTACCCATAGCCCACGAAGGACCATTGGCATCTCTCTCGATTAGAGAGAGAAAAAGATGATTTGTTACATAGCCCGAGGGGCAATGCTCCACATTAGGCATGGGACAAGACAAGGAAGCAGGCCTCCATGAGCTACCACAGCCAGCACAGGAATCAAACGCAGGCTGTTGGCATCATTCTGCACCACACTCTAGCCATCCAGCCAAGTAAGCTATCTGACACCTGACTTTCTTGGATTAAAAGAACTAATTCGTGGATTTTTTTCTTCATCTTCAATACAGCTAAGTCGCTCAGTTGTATTTTTGTGAGCTGTATTCTTGTAAATGTAAATGCAAATCGCTTATTGTCACAAGTAGGCTTCAAATGAAGTTACTGTGAAAAGCCCCGAGTCGCCACATTCCGGTGCCTGTTCAGGGAGGCTGTTATGGGAATTGAACCGTGCTGCTGGCCTGCCTTGGTCTGCTTTCAAAGCCAGCAATTTAGCCCTGTGCTAAACAGCCCCTATATCTTGTTAATGTTCATAGCATTGAGGGAGAATCCCATGTGCTATGGATAGTGAATTATAAACCATTTTATCAAGTGCAAGTTCTACAATTTTGGGACAGGTTTAACTCTGGCAGTCAGATAACGTTGCTTTTACTGAATTCAGCAGCACTTACTAGATACTCATCATCACTGCTCTGATGGCGAATAACAGTGGGAATTTTTAGATGAGTTCTGTAAGAAAGAATGACTAAGATTCAATCATTTTGGGAGTCATTTTTCATGCATGAAAACTAAAGGAATGAATAGTTAGCCACTATGCAAAGTGTATTTTTAAAAGAGGATTAACCATTACCCAGGAAGACCAATTTGGAAAAATCCCCACTGAAATTGATGGGAGGCTCATTAAGCCAGCTTGTCTATCAAATAAGTCTTCCCTACTTAACATAATCAGACAAGATGATTTTATTTATTCAAGGAATTTGGGCATCGCTGGCTGGACCAGCATTTATCGCCCATCCTGAATTGCCCTTAAACTGGGTAGCTTGCCAGGCCATTTCATGAACAAAGAACAAAGAACAATACAGCACGGGGACAGGTCCTTCAGTCCTCCAAGCCTGTATGGGTCATGATACCACCCTTGGCCAAGACCCTCAGCACTTCCAAGTGCCATATCACTCTATACCCATCCTATACATGTATTTGTCAAGGTGATTTGAACGCCGTTAATGTATCTGCTTCCACAACCTCCCCAGGCAACGCGTTCCAGGCACTCACCACCCTCTGTATAAAAAACCTGCCTTGCACATCTCCTCTAAACTTTGCGCCACGGACCTTAAACCTATGCCCCTTAGAGACTGACCCCTCACCCTGGGAAAGAGTGCCTGCCCATGCCTCTTATAATCTTGTAGACCTCTATCAGTTCACCCCTCAACCTCCAAAATTCCAATGAAAACAGTCCTAGTCTATTCAGCCTCTCTGCACAGCTAACACACTCCAGACCAGGCAACATCCTGGTAAACCTCTTCATCCTCTCCAAAGCCTCCACATCCTTCTGATAGTGTGGCGACCAGAGTTATGTGCAATATTCCAAGTTTCAGAGGACAATTAGGAGTCAATCATATTGCTCACATCGGAGTCACATGCAGGCCAGGTAAGGATGGGGACTTCCATTCTAAAGGGACATTAGTGAACTAGATGGTTTTATGTATGGTCATCATTAGACTTTTAAATCCAGATTTTTTTTTCATTAAATTCAAAGTTCACCATCTGCCATTGTGGGATTTGAACCTGGCTCCTGAGAGCATTACCTTGGGTCTATGGATTATTTGTCACATGACACTACCACTACGCCACTGCCAC
The DNA here is from genome assembly GCF_047496885.1 of Scyliorhinus torazame. NCBI lineage: Eukaryota > Metazoa > Chordata > Chondrichthyes > Carcharhiniformes > Scyliorhinidae > Scyliorhinus > Scyliorhinus torazame. The sequence goes on along the minus strand of NC_092715.1, from coordinate 43,298,331 downwards.
TCCTAATGAATTCACCATACAAACTTACCTGAATATCAGCAATATAGTAATCCAACATAATAATAATAATAATCGCTGTGTGTCACAAGTAGGCTTCAATGAAGTTACTGTGGAAAGCCCCTAATTGCCACATTCCGGCGCCTGTTCGGGGAGGTTGGTACGGGAATTGAACCCGCACTGCTGGCATTGTTCTGCATTACAAGCCAGCTGTTTAGCCCACTGTGCTAAACCAGCCCCTTATAATCCAACATATAATCCAACAGTGCACCAGCAAACTCCACTGATCACGGGCAAAGGATCAGTGTTCTGGCACTTGACACAATTATGAGTTATTGGTGGTAGCAGAAGACACCTCAATATTGAAGGAGGATGGAGGACACAAACTGAGACACTATTGTCAAAGGAAGTATCCAGCACTGGAAAAGACCTGAATATCTACATTTCTTTGGTCTGCTTTCAATCTGAGGCTGGAAATCTGAAACAAGAAACAGAAAATGCTAAGAAACATCCAGCAGGTCAGACAGCATCCGTAGAGAGAGAAACAGTGTTAACAGTTCAGGCCAATTACATTTCACCAGTCCTGTCATTGGCAGAAAGATCATCAACCTGAAATGTTGACACTGTTTCACGTCTGTCATGTGGGAGTACCTTTAAGAAATTGGTGTTTATAAATGGGTGTGTATATAAATATCTATAGTGAGAATACCTTTAAGAAATGGGTGTTTACTACTACAGTGATGTCAGAGAGTGGGTGGAACTAGGCTGTCTGTCAGCTTTTTACTTTCATTTTAGGCTGTTTGCTGCAGGGTGTGTTTTAGTTTTGTTTTCAGTGTTGGAGCTGAAGCCAGACCAAGCAGGTGGACTGCTGTTCTCACTGCCATCAAAAGACTATCTCTTGATCATTTGGTGAATTCAGAATTATAAATGTTCTCAGCAGTGAATGTGAACCTAATATGCTTCTGGTGAAAGGTGTTTTAAGTCTTATGGATGTTAAAAGGAAAGCTTAAAGCATTACTTAGTGTTGTATTCTTTGGGGGTTGTATTTGAATTGATGATTGCGAAGATGTTCACTGTATGTTTTAAAAAGGTTAACTTGAGTTCATAGAATAAACATTGTTTTGCTTTAAAAAATACTTTTCCATTTCTGCTGTACCACACCTGTAGAGTGGGCCGTGTGCTCCCCATACCACAGTCTAGTAAAGGTTGCCGGTCAGGTGAACTCCATGATACACTTTGGGGTTCTCTCAACCCTGGCCCATAACACGTCACACAGATATTGTCTGACCCGATGCACATTTTCCAGCATTTATCTTGACACAAATGTAAATTGGAATTCTATAATCACTGTTAGCGATGTTCCTAATTTTACCACAAATGTGCTACTTGTTAAGAATCGAGTAAAGAAATGGAAACAATGGGCAAAGCATCATTTTCTGTATGCTAATTGACAAAAGGTGCATCTCAATTATGCATCTCAAAAATGATTACAATTTCTTTACAGGCAGCTTTAGAATTTGATATTTTGTTAAATTAATCAGCTGTTTTCATTCATCATTTCCATTTACTTTGTTCGGCTTATGTGCAGTTAAAAAAAATCACCCCCGAGGATTGCTGTAATCGAGAAAAAAAAAACTATTTGTTGCATTGCCAGGTTGTCCAAGCTGTGCATAAGATGGTTAAGTAGATTTCTGCTAATCAGATACGTTTAAATTTACTTATGTAATCAATGAGAGGTATCACACGAGGTTACATTCTAGTGACATATATTTCAAGGTGATATTCATCACTGTAATTGAAGCAGACAGCCAAGCTTTGTGGGTTAAAATGTGAACAAATTTAGCTCCTTGATGTCCTTGTCCTTCATAGTCTTTCAGTCGTTAGTGCTGACTTCATTCTTCCCTCAACTGGGAAATAAATCCAAGCAACCAGCGAAAGTGGAGGTTATTCTTAATGACATTGGGTTAAGGCATGCAGAAATCGAGGCGAGAGACTTCAGAAGCGCCATTTCCCCATGAATAATTCTTGAATCAGGCTAATTTCTGCATTGCAGGCGCCTAAAGCTATTGGACATGTTCCCAGCTGCTAGTCTGTCAAACTGTGAATGTGACAGCATGATGGCAGCTCAGAGCTGCCAACAAGTGACAGCCATATCACATCAGTGTCCAAGCGATGATGAGGAAAGGAAAAGTGAGAGTGGGCCTCCAGTGGCTTCTCCAGAGACAACTTGCAATGAAGCAGCCTCCGCTTTTGGAGCATTTGATAGCATATCAATCTATCACAAAGTATCTGTGCCATAGACAAATGCTGAAACTCCGTAAGATCCTGTACTTATTCCTCAGCTGCATGAGCACTATGACTTAACAATGAAAGGCACGGGTTTAACTCTGGAAATGAAAGAGCTCTGAAAGGATTATTGGGATATGTCTATTGGGTTGCATTTAAGGGAGAATACTTTTACTGTGAACTTCCTTACACTTGCAATATATGACTGAAAGAACTTGACTACGCAGGTACTCTCTGTGGCCATTCAATGAGTATTTTAAAATTTGGATCATATTAAGCATTTGTGCAAGTTTAAAGGGAATCTGTGGAAACAATATTGAAAGGCAGTAACTCCCTGTACTACATTCTAATTTATCCACTAACTCTGAACCATTAGGACTACTTCCTAATGCAAGCCAATACCAGTATTGTAAGCTGAACATTCTGACATAAAATGGCACAATTTTCCTTATGGTCCTGTTTCACTCCAAATGAGTTATTCAATTGGCTCAGAGATAATTGGAATCTTTCAGGAGTCACTGAGATGAAGCAACTCTTCACAACTTCAATGTCCATTCCACATTCAGCTGAAGCCATGCTGATGGATACAAAATAGCCATGTTTGTCCAATAGTCTCCTTTAAGGAATGTCAGCAATCAGTACTAAATTGAATTCAATGTAAGCCAAGAGGTTTGTGAAATGATAGCTGATAAATTAGCTCTTAATTAAGAACATTCCATTACACTTGCCTCGTCTGCACTGGTGCTCTTTCTTAAGATGGTGCAATTGATGTTGGATTGAGGAAGTGGTGACCTGATCTAGCTAGCTTAAGACATGCGAATATTAGAGGAAATGATTTGAGTCACAAAGAGAATGTTCGTGCAAGCTAATTACTACTTCAGAGTGTTGGAGGCTAATGTCCTTAACGTACAACTCCAGATAGGACTTTGGAATATTCAAATCCAATTGTGCTAATGGGTGGAATATAATGCCCTCTCCCCAAGGCCAGTTTGGATGTGAGGAGAGGCATTTAATTTGGTGGGAAGGTGCCAGGCGGGAACCCCGCAGCCTTCCTGGCTGTGTCTCAATTTAGGTGCAAGAGGGAAGGCTCGTACACTGCCGACCGTCATTTCAGGGCCTTATCTTGCTGTCGCTGTTATTAACCAGTGGCGGGTGAGATGGGAGATCCTGGGGAAGACCCACAACTGGCCACTTAAAGGCACGACTGACACATAGAGTGCGATCGAACAGCTGTGCTGCTCCTGAAAAGCAGTACACCGTGGCGCATCGTGGCCAATAGAAGCCAGAAGACTCAGCTCCCAGGATTTACCCAGCTCACAATGCTTTGCAAGATCTAACAGGATCTCATTGAGACGTTGCAATGTAAACCCCACCCATTGTGGGCGGGATCACATTTTAGCAAATTTGCATATTCGAGCGAGACAACTAGCCTCACACTAATGTGCAGTTTCCCAAGGCCCCCGAGGCATTGGGATCTATCCCTTTTGCCTTGGAGACCGCGGGCGAGCGCCATTCAGTATTGGTCTTCATAAACGGGGACCAGATGGAAAGGAACCCGTGAGGGACTCCCAGGGGATCGGAGTTGCATGCCCTTTGGGCAGGATGGTACCCTGGCACATCTGGTGCCACCCAGGCACTACCAAATTGGCCCCCTGGCAGTGCCACTTGAGTGCCAGCCTGGCATTGCCAAGGTGCACAGGTAGCAATGCCAGCTGGAAGGGACACTGCCAGGGTACCAGATTGGCACTGCCAAGTTGGCTGACAGCTCTCAAGAGTGGGAATGCCTTTTCCTGAGCGACAGACGTTCCAGAATTACCTTGTTAAGGCCACTCCGGGTATATTGCCACTGCGTACAGCCATTTCTAAAGTCAGCCAGCTCATGAATTACTTTCCTGCAAGAGGGCTTTTGGGGGGTAACAAGACGAGCAATACACCCCGCCCCCGTGAAATTCAACCTCAAATTCTTTCCACCGCAAGAAAATGCTTCTGATCTTCACCATATTATATCTTGCCTCTGTGCCTCCTCAGCCACTCCCCTGCTGAAGCCTTCAACTGTGCCATGAATGATATTTAATGTGTGCGATTCCTATCAGCTGGAGAGACACACAGGGTGCGATTCTCCACTCCCACGCCGGTTGGGAGAATCGCCTGGGCCGCCGAAATTTCCGGGGACGCCGGTCCGACGCCCTCCCGCGATTCTCGCAAGCGTCTGGAACGGGCCAGTCGAGTTTCGCGGGCCGCAGGCCGGAGAATCGCCGGAGATACCCAAAATGGCGATTCTCCGGCACCCCTGCGATTCTGAGGCCCGGGTGGGCCGAGCGGCCAGGCCAAAATGGCGGGTTTCCCCCGGCGCCGTCCACACCTGGTCGCTGCAGTCGTGGGCGGTGCGTGAACGCTGGGGGGGGGGTGGCCTGTGGGGGGGCTAGGGGGGATCCTGCACCGGGCTTTACCTTGAATGTGGGGTGGCCCGCGATCGGTGCCCACCGATCGTCGGGCCGTCCTCTCTGAAGGAGGACCTCCTTCCTTCCGCGGCCCCGAAAGATCCGTCCCCCATCTTCTTGCGGGGCGGATTTGGACAGGACGGCAACCATGCATGCGCGGATGACGTCCGTAATGCGGCGCCGGCCGCGTCATCTATGCGGCGCCGCTTTTACGCGGGCGATAAGGCCTGGCGCGGGAAGATGACGCGGCCCCGATACTGGCCCATTGTCAGGGCCTGAATCGGTCGCGACCGGGGCCGTTCCGCGCCATCGTGAATCTCGACGGCGTTCACGACGGCGCGGCCACTTCGGCGTGGGGGTGGAGAATCCCGCCCACAGAGTCCTGATTTATCTCCTTTGCAGGTGACCTGACATAAGCCTTACATCGGTAGTGGGGAAAATGCTTGAATCCATTATCAAGGACTTTATAGCGGAACATTTAGAAAGCAGTGGCAGGATCAGTCAGGGTCAGTCAGAGTGGATTTATGAAGGGAAAATCATGCTTGACCAATCTGAAATGAAAATGAAAATCGCTTATTGTCACAAGTAGGCTTCAAATGAAGTTACTGTGAAAAGCCCCTAGTCGCCACATTCCGGCACCTGTTCGGGGAGGCTGGTACAGGAATTCTTTGTTGGAATTGGTTGGAATTCTTTGAAGATGTAACCAGTACAGTTGACAAGGGGGAGCCAGTCGTTGTGCTATATTTGGACTTTCAAAAGGCGTTTGACAAAGTCCCGCATGAGAGAATATTGTGCAAAATTAAAGTGCATGGGATTGGGGGAAATGTACGGAGGTGGATAGAAAACTGATTGGCAGAGAGGAAACAAAGAGTAGGGATTAATGGGTCCTTTTTAAATTGGCAGGCAGTAACTAGTGAGGTACCACAGTGATCGGTGCTGGGACCCCAGCTACTCACAATATATATTAATGATTTGGATGAGGGAACAAGTTAGGTGGGAGGGTGAATTGTGCCGAGGATGCAGGGATCCTACAGCATGATCTGAACAGGTTGGGCGAGTGGGCAAATCAATGGCAGGTGCAGTATAATTTGGATAAGAGGCGGAGGCTGGATATAGCACTTGGGGGGAATGGGATCAAAGGCTATGGGGAGAAACCAGGATTAGGCTATTGAGTTGGATGATCAGCCATGATTGTGATGAATGGCGGAGCAGGCTCGAAGGTCCAGAAGGCCTCCTCCTGCTCCTATCTTCTATGTATCTATGTATCTATGTATCTGCCATACTATGGCCGTGATTTAACTAAATATGAACAAAGTCCCATTGCGAGCGTGTTTAGCTACTTGTTTCATGGCGATCGCAGTGCCAAGTAACACAATGCTATCGAACAGCACTGAAGTTAGATAAGGAGCCTCAGCGGGAAATGTACGGCCGAGGCCACACATAGTCCCGTTTTCTGTACTGAAGAGCTCCACTTGCCAGAACCCCTCTGTGTAGCGATGCGCCCCGATCTTTGGAGCCCCTGATGCGACCCCCACTCCCAAGCCCCAACCTACTATGAGGGGGTCCGAGTGATGGCTTTGGTCATTTCAATGTTCAAAATTAATCTATTGTCCCAAATAGCTTGTCGGGAGTAATTCTCCGGGAAGATTCCCAAGTGTGGTAGCAAGAGGGAACTGCCGTGAGCTTTCCAACGCTCGGCCCAGCCAGGCCGGGAACTCTATTCAACGTTGATCCACTTAACGAGGCCTCAAGGGCTTCTCAATGTAAATGAATGTTCACCAGTCAATTTGCCATCACCGTGCTCGCTAGACACTGCTAACAAGGTCAAGCAGCAGTTAAACAGTACTTGCACAGTCAGCCCCATCAGCTTGCAGACATGGCGCCGAGGAGAATGACCTCAAGATTCGGGGATACAGATCTGGGGAAGGTCCTCGATGGGGTGGAGGCCAGGAGGGATGTCCTGTTCCCTCGAGGATCCCAGATGCAAGCGTCCACCTCCCAACCCTCCATGCGGTCCATAAGCCTCCCTTCACCTCCCCCTCTTCTTTCACCTACCCCAAACCTTCCTTCACGCCACCTTACGCCCCCACCACTGTGAATCACATGTGTGGCTAACAAAATCAGCACTCTGTCACTGCAGGAGAAGTTCTCCCACAATCGCCGGGAGAGAGCCCAGACTGGAAGAGGCATGCCGAACATGTGAACCCTCACCACCTTCGAGGAATGGGCCCTGGAGGTGATGGGGGTGGTGAGGACAGAGCAGTCACCAGTGTGGAGGCTGGCATACGCCACAGGGGTGAGGATCCACCGGGCACCATCCGGAGGATCTGTCACACATGAGTTGCTATTGTTATACTGACAACCCTCCCACTGACCGCAGATCCTCCAGCCATCGGCGTGGCCAATCCCTTCTCCTGCCTCCCAGGAGAACATCTCAGAGGAGAGCTCCGAGGATGCCATGATCAACACGTCACAGCTGTCATCCCCGCCCTCCACCAGCGCAGAGACACACACCTCGGTGGGAAACGTTAATGGACAAGCTCCTGGGGCACAATCTGGTGAGCACCACAGTGCTGCTGATGTACATCAGGTGGAGGCAGGAAGCCCCAGGCAAGACAGCAGTCAGAGGGCTGTGGGATCCCATGTTCCAGCTGGGTCCTAGCCTAATGCTGAGCCTCTGGTACAGGGTTACCCGGAGTTGATGAAGATGTTAGGGTGCAGCCGGGACATTCAAATGCAGATGTCAATGACACTCCAGCAGGTCCATAGCAGATTGGAGGAGTCCCAGAGACAACGGGCGCAGGAGATGTTACCGACAATGCATGGCACCGAGGCCAACACTGCTAGGGTGGCAACTGCAGTGGAGAGCCTGATGCACGATGTTGGCAGCATGAGTGAAGGTTCCAAGGCATGACGCAGTCAGTTATGGCCATGGCTGATGGCCTCGGCAGAATGTCCGCCTCGCTGGGGGATGTTGCGCAGTATCAGTATGAGATGCTGGGGACATCTCCTGCTTTCAGATGTGAATGGCCAAGGAGCTTGTCCCAGTCACAGATGGGTATTGCCGAAGCACTGCAGAGCATGGCCCAATCATTGAGGAGCATCGTCAAGGGAGTCAGCACCTTGGGGAGCCACCAGGGTTGGCAAGGCCAGATGATGCATGGGCAGCTGGGGCTCAAACCAGCTGACCCTCCGTCCCAAGTTGACCCCAGGGTCCTATGGGCAGCGAGTGGGAGGGGGCCCTGGATGCCAACCTGGACCCGACCCATGGAGTGAGGATGGTGGGCAACAGCTCCCCCGAGTTCCACCTCTCACCTGAAGCATTGTTGGACATCTGTGGCACATGAAACACCCTTGACCGCAATCAGTATAATGCCTCTGTCACTTTCCTCCACAATGCGACTCAACGTCTCCAAGCATCCCCCAGGGTCCGTGCATCAAGTTGTGATTGGGATGCTATTCAATGAGTCCCAAATGCTACACAGCCCGCCTGCCTACGGGGTTCCACTTGGGTTGGGTGAAGTGCTCACTTAACCACGATTGCCAATTCTCTAGTAGCAATAACCTCCAGCCACATAGCCAGAGGCCTCGGCTGTCGTTGGGGATTATGGCTGTGGGTCAGCCGGGCAGCCGGGCAGGGGCTAGAGTTGCCCCTGGAACTGCTACACATGATTCAGGAGTTGGCATGCTACTGCTGTGTGTGGTTGACCCCCATTCTCACATGGCCGCCCACCTGTGCAAAGGGTACTGCCCCTCCACCCCCACCCCCCGCAGCCGAGGGTCCCCCACCCTCTGCCAAGCACTAGGGCACAAGCCCAGCACCGCCAGGCTCTTCACCTGTGAGCAAAGATGGCTGCCCACCTCTTTGGCTCCCCACAGAAGCCCTTCTGCCAGGTTCACATTTTCTGGGGAGGCCGTTGAATGATAGGAGGCCGTTGGAGGCCCTCGTTAATTGTATGGAAATTGGGCTTAAGTGGTGATAATTGGTTTCTCGCCATGCTATCGCGAGATCCCGTTTCGCCTACAGGAGCCGGCTGGTTGCATCGCAAACTGTTTGGCGCACGCAGTTCTTGTTTTTGGCCTCTCCCACTATTCACTGGCCTCAGTTCGCTCGAGGTACAGCATAACGAGGCCAGAGAATTGTGCTCGTTGTCTTTTATCATGTATGCATTATGAAATCAGCGTAAGTGATCTTCCGTCCCAGTCTGCATTCCAAAACCTACAAATTTGATAACAAAGTGACCATTTCGCAGAACTTTAATGTATAAACCTTAGTTATCTTTCATCTAACACACACAGGACACTGCTGTATCATGGAAGTTTGCTTTTGCTCTGAAGAATCTTTAAAACCTTACTTCTGGTCAAGAAATATGCTGACCACAAATGATTTCAGCTTCATTCTTCCAGGTGATCACTTTCCAGGAACCCCTTGACTATGCCTGTAAATATACTTACAATTGTTTAATATTGATAAGGCCATTATCTAAATCTTCTCAGAAGTATTTGTTCTTAAACTATTGCCTCGAAGTAGATGCCAGAATTGCTGCAATGTAGAATTTTACATTTAATGATTGGTTCACCAGGGTCAATACAGTTGTTGACGTGACGACGCTTCTCCATTACTATACTGTGTGAGAGAGTGAATTAGTAAAAATGAGTGAATGAGAGACAATGACCGAATTATGAAGAATCAAACAGCCTTACTGCAAGTTGATCTTTAGATGTGCTTGAGACTGTAAGATGGGCGGGTAGATTCTCGAGTACTGCAGGACAATATTAGTAGGTTGGTGGACCAATACTGTGTTGCATTAGGAATGACAATCAGAGACTTGAGAAATAAAACATTGTTCAATAATCAAATTAATGTTGGTAGATATCAAGAACAACATTAGCAATAAATTGCATAACACTTATTGCAAGACAGTCACTGTTCACTTACAACTGAGACACATCATCAATACCAGAAATCTTTAATGTGAGACACTGATGCTGTCCCTGGGAGTCACTTATTGATATAGAACTAAGTGTTGCAGATACTATCGATTTGGATGGGAAAACTGTTAAAGCTCGGAAGCTGATTGAGTTTCAATTCTGATGGGATATTGGTGAACATCCTTAAGTTCAATTGTTGATTGAGCTCCAATATACACAGAATGAAATTGGCAAAAGGTACCCAAGAGGATCTTTGTAATTTCTTTCTTCTGGTTTTTGAAAACCAGATGTCAGCTCTCCCACGACTTCAGAACCAAATGAGCTTTAAAGAGGTATTTTATGTCCATTCTGATGAAAATTTCAATGATTTATTATTGACATCAAGAAAGCGTTTCTCTACATTCCGATGCAGCACAGCCTGCAATCGTGTTGCCCCCTTCGGGTGGGTTTCCTCTACTTCGCTTGGTTGCTAGGTCTTCCCTCGCACTCTCTCCCCTTCCCCATCACAGATCTAAAAGCAGTTGTAGCACAACAGTAAACTCCACATGGTGGATGGCTGATCCACCATGTGGTTGGTGGTGCCAGCTTACAACAGGCAACTGAGAGGAAGGGAATTGGACTAAAGTGGCTCTCATTGAACCCCCACCAATGTTGGGTGGAATTTCCCAATATTTTATCAGTGTCAGGCTCTGTCTTCCCTCACTTTTACTTCATTTTCTTGCAATTATCATTGAATAAAAATCTACCTATCTCAGTTTTAAAAGCTCCAATCGTCTCCGTATCCACGGCTCCAGAGTTTTACTATCTTTGGTGTGAAAAAACAGCTTCCTATGGCGTCATTCTCCGACCCCCCGCCGGGACAGAGAATGGCCGTTGGCCGCCGTGAATCACGCCCCCGCCCCCGCCGAAGTCTCCGGTACCGGAGATTGGGCGGGGGGCGGGAATCGGGCCGCGCCGGTTGGCGGGACACCCCGCTCAATCCTACGGCCCGGATGGGCCGAAGTCCCGCCCAGAAATTGCCTGTCCCGCCGGCGTAAATCAAAGCTGGTATTTACCGGCGGGACCAGGCGGCGTGGGCGGGCTCCAGAGTCCTGGGGAGGGGCGCGGGGCAATCTGACCCCGGGGGGTGCCCCCACGGATGCCTGGCCCGCGATCAGGGCCCACCGATCCGCGGGCGGGCCTGTGCCGTGGGGGCACTCTTTCCCTTCCGCCTCCGCCACGGTCTCCACCATGGCGGAGGAGGAAGTGACTCTCCCCACTGCGCATGCGCGGGAAACTGTCGGCGGCCGCTGACGCTCCCGTGCATGCGCCGCATTTCCGCGCCAGCTGGCGGGGCAACAAGCGCCATTTCCGCCAGCTGGCGGGGCAACCAACGCCATTTCCGCCAGCTGGCGGGGCGGAAATCCCTCCGGCGTCGGCCTAGCCCCTCAATGTTGGGGCTCGGCCCCCAAAGATGCGGAGCATTCCGCACCTTTGGGCCGGCGCGATGCCCGTCTGATTGGCGCCGTTTTTGGCGCCAGTCGGTGGACATCGCGCCGTTGGGGGAGAATTTTGCCCCTGATTTCTCTCCTAAATGGCCCCACTCAGATTTTAGGATTCTTTTGTTCCCAATTCTACCATCAGAGGAAATAATTTCCCCATATCTACTCCATCAGATAACCACAAACCTGTTATCCATTTGTTGTCATATAATGTATACTGAAATCAAGACGAGGTTAAAAGAACAGAGGAATGTCATGACAGTATAATATGTTGTTCATTCCTGTGACGCCATTTTCTACTTTCCAAAGGTAAAAAAAGCTTTCTAAAATGATGTTTTCTCCTTATAGTATCATTTTATAGACCCAATATTGCTCATGCAAACTCCTGGCCAGGAAGTTCACCCATTAAAGACATTACAAGTATGCATTCCAGAACCTTCCATTGATCAACAGCAAAGCCCTCAAAGCTGTGCACAGTCATAAGATACATACAAATTAAATGTCTCAAATGAATGTTCTGGAAAATTATTTTCTTTAATAAATTTACAGTACGCAGTATATATATTTTTATCAATTAAGGGGCAATTTAGCGTGGCCAATCCACCTTATCTTTGGGTTGTGGGTGTTGTGTACCATGATCTTGTCTTGCAATGAATCTACAGAACTGTTGGTGACTTCACCAAAACTCAGATTTATTAATGTACACATGGCAAGGTAACGATCAGACATAGACCAAGTTATTACAGAATTACATTACACTCTCCTGGAACTACCCTTATGTGTGACTGTCCTCATGTACGACTTACAACCTTCTGTCCATAGCCGAATGTCACCTGACTTATATCTGACACAACCTGCTGGTGGAAGGTCACACTGCTGAGTACATGGCCACCTGCTGGTGGGAGGTCACACTGCTGAGTACATGGAACATTATCTACATGCTGTCACCACAGTGGGGGTGAGACTCATGCAGACACAGGGAGAATGCGCAAACTCCATACGGACAGTGACCCGGGGCCGATCAAACCTGGGTCCTCAGCACCGTGAGGTAGCAGTGCTAACCACTGCGCCACCGTGCCGCTAATGCAAAACTGGAATGAATTTGACTTCTATTGTTGCTGTTCGATTGCATCATACAATGCTATTGAAATCAACAAATTCTATCTTTTCATAGTGTTCATAAATTTGAAATGGCTACTTATTTTTATTGAAACAGAAATGGTTTAACTCTTCTGCACAAGTGTTGCTGTGAATTTGGTTCAAGCAGGTGAAGAATATATTTGTGTACAGTACTGAATTCACTCAAGAACTTATTATTGTGATGCACAATATGGCTCATCAATCAGCCCCAGAAATGGATCCAAATCCTCTGGCCTCGCTCAACAATGTTAAGCTTTAATAGACTGAAATGGAATTGAATGGAAATGGGTGGATTCGCTCCAATGGCATTCAAAACTGCAAAACGAGATAACATTTCTGGTATACCCTTTCTTTAGAACATTGATCCTTCTCTTTGTTTTACTTTTGATGCTTTCTTCCAATATTTTCCATTGTAAGCTATTAGTTTTGATTTAACAGAGCCAAAAGAAAAAGTTTGGCAATTTGAAAAAGAAATGGTGTTGTGTTATGTTGCTTCGTGTAACATAAGCTGCTTCCTTGATGTATGCTCTGACAAAGGAAGGTCCAGACTTTGTAATGAGTTCAACTTGTTTATTGAACTATTAACACAGTTCTTAAATGAGTTTGACTCTCTGCTAATCTAGCTGTAGTAACTCAGTCTATCTTTACCAGCCTGCTCTAAGCCACGTGCTGGGTGTGATGCTGTTGATCAACCCTGATGTACTCTCTAGATGTCTGTCTGTGGAAAGAGGCAAAGCATGTGTGCCCTGTCCTTTTATATGGGTTGTGACGTGCCCCCTTGTGGTAATGCCACCTCTGGGTGTCCTGATTACCCATTGGTTGTGTCCTGTTGTAATGACCCATTGGCTGTATGTCTGCATGTCATGACACCTCTGGTGCTCCCTCTAGTGGTTACTTAGTTGAGTGCATTTAGATTAACCCCTTGTGTATATGCAGTGATGCATATCACCACAAATGGAACAGTTCGAATAATAATGTACACACACACCAAAAAAGTGAACAATCCAGTCATAAGTCAAAGTAGCTGGTTGGCAAGAGCTAGAAAAACATAGAAGTTGCCGACAGCTACGAAAGGAAGTTTATAAAGATGCATGAGTGATTTCACATTTAAGATCTCGGCATACGTAGTCCTTCAGGTAACCCCAGAGGATCAAAGCACAGTGACTGTGATATAGCCTCAGTACAGATGCCCAAAGTAGTTTATGCTGTCAATCTCTGGGGAACCTTTCCTTTTGCAAGTACAACTGCATGGATTGTGAGATATAAGTCCACCTTGTTAAAAAAGACAATGGTGTCAACACCAGCTCCTCTCAAAAATCTTTGCAGCAACACAAGGAGCCAACTGTGACAATCTCGTTTTCAAGGAGCTGCCAAACTTAGTTCACCAATTATTCCCATGTCCTTGCAACTTGGGAGCTTAAATTAATCTTTCAGGAGACCTTTTTTCATCAACTAAAGGACTAATAATGACTAGAATAAAAATTCACTCATTTGATGGTGTTGATGCGTTTGAGTGTCCAGATACATTGGCAACTTTGTTACAAACATTCGCTCAATGCCATCTATTCCCCATAAAAAATATGTTGACAACCTTATTTTCACCATCATATACATATATCTTTCACCTTTACGCCAAGCCACTTAAATGCCACATAAATCCTATTCAAGAAGAGCGATGCAGCAAAATAAATTTGTTATGACCTTTTAAGAATTCACTCAACGCGAGCCCGAAAAATCCTGTGTCTGTGCAGAAAGATGCGATCATTTGGAATAAGTACATTAATAAGAATAAGATCATAAAGCAAGGTAATAAATTGAAATTGAAATTCCACAGTGCTGGAAAGCTCTTCTGCTCAAGCAGGTTTCTAACTTGCTTGTAAAGCATTTACAAGTAGGACATGAAGAAAATCTAAATGATGCCAGTTGGAATTTGGAATTGGAATATATTTTTGTTGACCCATATTCACATCTGTTACAAGCCTGTCTTATCAGCAAGTGCTCAAAGAATAATGGCATGTCAAACCTGTCAGCGTGCTGCACTGAAATACTTAGCACTTGGTAATGAAATATTCCTTTGTACGTGTGTGGCAGAGACATGTTGTTCTCTGTGAAACACAATCCAACAAGTGATCCTGTGCGAGACAGCAGGTATCCCTTATTGATCACCGAGCAAAATAATATTTTCCCTGGCAGCCAGGATAATCAATTCCAACAAAGGTCAAGTTCCCTTGAACTGTGTCAACAGTGACCCCTTGCTGTCCTGTGTTAAATATGTGACAACAGGGGTGGTGAAATTCTTCACGGTTTGTTTTGCCAAGTAAAACCCACAAAGACAAAATGGCACATTTTGATACAGAACAGTGGTGTTTTCACTGAATTAGATACGAGGGATTTCATGCCTCATGTTTAGAGTTACTTGAACCGCTGAAAGAAAAGGGGCGGGATTACCCGTCCCGCCGCACCCATTTTCTGGTGCGGCGCCCTCCCGCTAGCAGAGGGATTCTCCGTCCCAGCAGCTGGAAATGGGGTTTCCGATTGTGGGCACCTCCACGCCGTCGGGAAATCCGCAGCGTGAGAGCGCTGCTGGTGACACGGAGGAGCCAGCCCAAGGCTTTTAGTAAATAGTGATGAGCTTCCAACAAAGAGAGATGGCGAAACCGCAGTTTTCTACATTAAAAGCAAGATATAAATGCACATTGTTTTTATCGCTATCTATATCAGCTTCGAAGCAATTGGAATGCCCACAGTACATTTCTGATGCTTGAATCTATAGTCTCATTTTCTAAAATTCCTACTGTCGTTTGGGTTGGAAAGGGAGCTCAGCAATTTAACAAGGCTAGGGTGGCTCACTTCACCTTGTTCCTGTAATTTATAAATTTAGTGTACCCAATTCATTTTTTCCAATTAAGGGGCAATTTAGCGTGGCCAATCCACCTACCTGCACATCTTTGGGTTGTGGGGACGAAACCCACGTATACACGGGAAGAATGTGCAAACTCCACACGGACAGTGACCCAGAGCCGGGATTGAACCTGGGACCTCGGCGGCATGAGACTGCAGTGCTACCACTGCGCCACCATGCTACCCTGTTTCTATAATTTGAAATAGTTGCTCTTCAGTACATGATAGCTGCTCAATGATGCATCTGATGTCAAAGAAACTACAACTTGTCATGTGCCACTTGAATGCTCAAGTTTGATGCAAGATTACAGTGCCGAGTATAAATGGTGAGTGTTTTATTGCTATGTACCCCCCAACCCCAGCTCATGCTGTTCTTTAATCAGATAACCAACAGTGAAAGCACTTTTCAGATCATGTAGAATGGAAGGCCTAATTATAGAAGTGTCAATGAATCTGAGAGTGGTGCAAATCTACCAGTCCTGCCCGTTACGATTCCAGCAACGAGTGGGACGGATAATTTGACGGAACGATAGGTCATAAAATCCTAGAATCCCTTCAGTGCAGAAGGAAGCCATTCAGCCCATCACGTCTGCACTGACCCTCCGAAAGTGCACCCAACCTAAGTCCATTCGCCTGCCCTATCCCCGTAACTCTGCGCATTGATCATGGCCAATCCACCGTACCTGCACATCTTTGGACTGTGGGAGGAAACCGGAGCACCCGGAGGAAACCCATGCAGACACGGGGAGAAAGTGTAAACTCCACACAGACAGTCACCCAAGGCTGGAATCGAACTCGAATCCCTAGCGCCGTGAGGCAGCAGTGCTAACCACTGTGCCGCCCATTGACCTCGGGCGACCTGGGTGGGCAGGACTGGAAACTCTCACCCCATGTCTCGTGAAAACTCGACTTTACAAATTGGGAAATCAGCTTTAGTTCTGTTTTGCATTGCCAAGATAACACAGGAACAGCATAATAATAATAATGTTTACTAGTGTCACAAGTAGGCTTACATTAACACTGCAATGAAGTTACTGTGAAAAGCAGCTCGTCGCCACACTCCGGCGCCTGTTCGGGTACACGGAGGGAGAATTCAGAATGTCCAATTCACCTATCAAGCATGTCTTTCGGGACTTGTGGGGGGAAACCGGAGCACCCGGAGGAAACCCATACAGACACAGGGAGAACGCGCAGACTCCGCACAGACAGTGACCCAAGCCGGGAATCGAACCTGGGAAATGGCGCTGTGAAGCAACAGTGCTAACCACTGTGCTACCGTAAAACAAAGCTTGGAATCCTCCAGTCGTTGGGATTCTCCGGACCCTGAGGCAGCGCACCCCCACCCAAGGATTTCCCTGAGGCATCGGGTGGCTTCAATGGGAAATCCCATTGACAAGCGGCGAGAGTAGAGAATCCCGCTGTAAGAACACAGTGTGTTGCCAAGAAACATGTGGCTGGGGGACCAGAGAATCCAGCCCAAAATACAGATCTGAGACACACAAGAAGATATAGGTCAGACAACCAAAAGCTTAGTCACCATTGGCAGAGTAATTAAAAACCGAAATGCTTAAGAGGTTTGAATATGATGAATGCAGATATCTTTGAGGGTTTTAGGGCTCGAAGGAATTACAGATATAGGGAGGGATGAGGTCATGGCGCGATTTGAAAGCAATGATGAGAATTGAAAAATCAAGACAAAAGGTGGAATTCTCCAGCCCTAATCATTGGCAGGATCTACCGGTCCCAATATTCCTAACTGTTCTCTGCCTTCAGGTATTGATCTTCTTATTTGTCATTATCACCCACCTTCTCCAGAAATAAAACATACCTGCCAACTTCTTGGCTTCTCTGTAGTCTTTCACACATTTGACTACACCATCCTTTTCCAACACCTCTCCATGGTAGTCAAGTTGGATGGAACTGCACTCACATGGCTCCGTCTTTATTGATGTAATGTTAAGCAGAGTATCACTTGCAATTAATTTGCTTCCTAAATCCCTCACTGTTACTTCTGGAGTCTCCCACGAGTCCAGCCTTGGCCACCTCCTATTTTTCATCTCAATGCTGCCTGCCAGCTTCACCATCCAAAACCACAGCAGTCATTTTAACATGTGTGACACCTAGCTCTACCTCACCATCGCCTCTCTCAACTCTTCCATTCTCACTAAACCATTACACTACTTATTTAAACACTCATTATTGGTTGGTGAACTGGGACTACTTTCAGTGGAACAGAAAAGTGAAGATTTGTTGAAGAATTCCCTTTAACTGCGGATAGTTTAACTACACTAAGTAGGGAAAAGATAATTTCCTCTGAGTCAGGCTGGAGAAGTTATCAATTGAAAATTGTCGAAGAGTGACTGAGACTGACACCTTTGCGTCTTTAAAATGAAAATCAAATAAGTATGTATCCTCCATTAAAAAACGGAAAGCTGCCATCAATTTTAAGTGGTATGAATAAATAAATAGATTAGCTTGAAGAAGACAATCTCTCTGACAATAGGAGGAAAGATGAAAGAGAAGGAGAATGTGTGAACATAGAAAAAAAGGTTGTGGTTATCCCATTCAAAAGGAGCATGAGAAAAAGATTCCATAATGAATTGGAAATGTAAAGTCATTTATGGGTAGAAATTTAGGTTGTGTACAGGGCTTTTGCCATGGGTTGGGGGGGGTTCTGTAAAATTCCGTGTGTGCATTTCCTGCCATCTATCCAGCCGCCCTGATCTTGCCATGATATAATGGGTGGCAGGCGAGGCCTCTGACAACCTGTCGACCTTTGTGCCAATTATACCCTAAAACACAGAAAAGAACTACCATTCAACATTTAAAACAATTCAAAGTTTCACTCTATGGCTACATTCTGTCCCTTAAATTAACACTTTATTCCTAGCAACCAATCCAAACTCATGATTAACTGCTTCACCCTTTTCCACCAGATATCTTTGACCTGATTTTCGCGGTGTACGGTTATCCCAGTGATCTCTCTCTATAACCAAAGCTAGGCAAATCTTCCAGCTTTGTTTAAACCCTCATGACCTCTTCAATTCATGCGTAAACCCCAGCTGCGTTTTGTGTGGTGAACAATACAGACTTGCTGCCTCTATTGTTCTGCTCTATCACTGTCTCTCCTAGATGCTTGAAGACTGGCACTGTCTGAGGTTCAGCGATCAATTTAGGGAAACCTGTAACAATGACTTTGTGTGGACTCTTCCCCTCTCAAAATCTATTCCCTGGTATCCTGTTAGAAATACTAATTAGCTATTCTCAATCAACACCCCCTCCCCCACTCTGAAGTGAATTGACAAATTATAATGTTTCACAAAACCTGACATTCCTAAGACCTCTTTGGAAACTCAAGATTCACAATCTATCCAACATCAGCATAGCTGCTCAGGTCATTGGTTAGAGGTGTAAATATCCTCCATCTTCTCCCCAGTAAATCAACCTGCCATCTCGCCCCCACTTTTTACTTTAACATTTTAAAAAAATAAATGTTTTTTATTGGGTTTTTGAACAAAGTATATTTACCGGTATGTACACAGAATAAGATATATACATATATATATATATATAGAAGAGAAGAACACACACAAACATACCAAAAAAGAACAAACATACAATAAAATAAAATAACTGGAAGGGTATTATGCACCAGCTCAACAGCAGCAACTCTGTACAATTGGCAATATTACTTTTAATACATAAGTAGGCATCTTTTTGTGTGTGTGGGGGGAAAGTGGGGAGGTAGATATACATTTGGGTGCCGGAGAAACAATTACAGGGTGCAATACGCGAGTGGGTCTGGTGCTGGTGTTGTCCCTTGCTTCTCCCGGACGGAGTTTGCTGCTGTTGTCATCTCGCGTTCACCTCCGCTTCAGCCGTTCGTCCCGTCTTTCGCCCGGATTTTCCTTATTCTCTGTCCCTGTAGAGGCCACGTTTGTTATCGTTTCCCGTGCCCTCCTTCCGGCTATCATTCCCCTGCCTCCCCCCCCCCCCCCCCCCACCTCTCTGGCTTTTTAACAACCCAGCCATCCAGACTTGCCAGCATCATTCAGAACAGGTCACATGATTGCTTTCATTCCTCCATTTTACCCTAAATTAAACAGAAAGTTTAAAGCAGTACAATTTTATAAAACCCCACAGTTCTGAAACTTTGGAGATGGCCATAGCTTGGCACGTGTGTGGTGCCAATTATGACAATTATGAGACCCACTTTGAATGTTATCCAGGTCTTGTTGCATATAGAAACAAACTCCTTGGGATATATATTACCAAATTAAATGTAAATTGTTGTTATTGTTGCATCAAGTTCATGAACCAATATAATTTTAACACAATGCAAGCTAATGCACGGAGTGACAGAAGCAGAACATTGTACAGGCAAGTTACAGCCAATACATCGACGATTGATTCGCAGTCTCCAAAGCTACGTGAAGACTTTGTGAAAGAACTTGCAATGATATAACACCCTTAATGCTGCCAAACATCTCAAGATGTTGCGCAGAGATGAATTGAGACAGTCAAAGATATGAACGCATTGGAGAGAGCGCAGAAGGGGCTTACAAGAACGGTTCCAGGGATGATAAACTTTGGTTATGAAGGTAGATTGGAAAGGTTAGGACTGGAGAGACAAAGGCTAAGATATGATAGACATGTTCAAAATCATGAGGGACCTGTTCCCCTTGTAAAATGATCAATAACGAGAGGGCAAAGATTGAAAATGATTTACAAAAGAAGCAAACTTAATGTGAGAAAAATATTTTTCAGATAATGAAAGATTCAGGTCTGGTGTGTACTGGTTCCTGAAGTGTGGTGGAGGCAGGTTCAATCGAGGCATTCAAGAGGGCATTAAATGGCTATTATTGAGGAAAGTTAAGCAGACAGTGGATCGGAATGAGACAAAGGTGAGAAAAGAGAACATTTACCAGGGCAAAAATAACCCATACTTCATGAAAGGAATTGGGATGGTAGGGCAAAAACAATTAAAAATAACACAGATTCTATTCTATTCAAAGGACATCGCAAAGTTTGGAAAAGAATAGATTCTCCATCATATGATAATTCGATAAATAATTCAGATGCTGGAATAGAATGATTGTCAGATATTCTAACTATCATAGATTTGAGGCGACAACTTCAAAAGTACTGCACCGGCTGCAAAGTGCGTGGGATGCCCTAAGGTCGTAAAAGGCACGATATCAATGCGCGTTCGTTCTTTGACTCATTATTGGAGGAAGTTATTGCCATACTCGCTGGTGACATATACATAATTTCAGAACGCTTGTTTGAAACCATTATCACTCTTCCACTTTTATTTCAAAATCAGAAACCAACGCACTGAGGAGGAAACTCAAGCATGACTGTCACAAATGTAAAAGTTAGTGTGAAGTTGAATGAGTTGAAACTTTGAAGAGGAGCGCCTGCTGTTGCTTCAGGCTTGCTTTGAGCGGTGCATCATGGCTCTCGGTACTAAAGTGCACAAAGGTTTGGCTCAACCCTTCCTAATTGCAAATTATGTTGAAGGAGGCAAAGACAATTCATAAAATATTAATATGACTTCAAAGTATCAGGCCTGAAGTGCAGTATGCCTGAGGCAGAGTTTGCTGGTGACAGAATCTTGCATAATGTGATGTTATGTCCAACGGTGTGCTCGCTGAAGTTAGTTTCATTTATCAAAAAAGTATTTTTGGTTTTGTCAAAGTTTTTTTTTAAAATTCAGAATAGCTTCTCTGCAATGTTCAACCTAATGGGCTGAGGGAACTAGCTGGCAACTTTTCCCTCCCTGTATACCGGCTCAAATTGGCACACTGACAAATATGGTTATTGATGCTCACCTCATCCGGAGACTTTAACCTCCTCATGTTTATAAAACATTTCAATCAATGTTAACATAAGATGAGTTGTTATTTTCAAATACCAGCATATTATACTTCAACATGATGGAAAGCCAGTGTTGGAGAAAGGCATTCAGTTCCTGACCTCCTTACGGCCTTGGTTCAAAAATGAACAAAAGAGCTGAACTTCAGAGGGAGGTGAGCTCAACATCAGGGCAGCATTTGGCCTAGCATGTCATCAGGGAGACTCCGCAAAATTGGACTCAATGGGATCAGGGAGAAAACCTTTCTTGGTTGGAATAACACCTCACACATCAGAACCCTTTCCACTTTTGGAGTCACCCATCCCGACTCTGAATTCAGTGCCTTCCCCGCTTCCCCCAACCCCACAACTGAAAATCTGACCTGTAGGCAAATATTTTCAAGCCATTCTAGAGGTGTTGCAAAATATTTTCCCGTCAGGTGTCCCAGATGACCAGAATCACTTTTTCTTCCTTGCATGTCTAATTTTTCTTCTTCTAAATGGAATAGGCTGTAAATCAATGAATATGAAATTCGGAAATGTCTTGCAAATCAAGCCCTTTTTAGTGGTCACAGAGGAGTCCGCGTGAGAGGCGTAAAGAAATTGACTTTTATTGTAAAGTAACTGCACAATGCACTTCAGGTCCCAGCCAAGACTACTCTGCTCAGCTCCCATTCGGTCCGAGCTTTTATACAGAGTCCATTACTCTGCTGATGGAGCCCCCGCCTCTCAGCAGGGAAACTTGTATTCAACAAGACTCATGGGGAGGCTAATTGGTCTGACCCAATAGGCCTTGTGTGGGTTATACCATCTTTATTTTCTATCCTTGAACTAGTGAACCACAGTTTCAGATCTGACCATTTTCTCCCCCTCAACGTGAGCTGTAAAATATGTGCACGGGGAACTGAACTGTCAACAGATAAGATCCTAAGAAAGTGCCTCTCAAGAAATCACAAAATATCCAGCTTTCAGTTACAATGTGCTTCGAACAAGGTTGCTCCTTGCAGTTGCATTCCTCAAAGAAATTGCTCTATTTTCTAGTCCACTCGGTCAAAGAGTACAGCATTTTTTAACTGAGGCATGTGCCAAAACATCGGGATTTTTAAAACATTGGAAATCCCTCCTGGAATACATGAACACTCCAAAATATATCAGCTAAATCTTATGTTACAAAGGGAATAGGTTCAGGAAGCCACATTCTGTTCAGAAGGCACTCTCTCAGCCACATATGCAACACAGTTCTGAAAAACAAGTTGGCAAGATCTTCCAAACCATCAGCACAGCTTCAACTACACTGCTCAGTCCCTTCAGAGTCTCCGAGTCCCTCCCCTTTCAAGTCAAAAATTGTATTATTCAATTCATCGTCCTTAATTAACATTTCTAAGGTGCTCATTTTGTCTGAAGAGACTTCTTGAAAGTGCTTTTACACAACTGTGGTTAACGGAGTGAAGGAAGAAGGTAGGATGGGAAAATGAGCATGGTCAATAAAGGGGGATCTGAGGCTTTTGGGGGCAAGATGGGCCGAGAAACTCACAAATGGATTGCCAGATGATGTGGCTGAAGAGGCAGTCAGTGAAGCAGGGAAATAGGGAGGAGGTTGGAGGAGAATGAAGGATGCAGATTGGGGACAATGCCTGGGTCTTTCCAGCCCCACCAGCAGCTGGCATCGCTGTGCGTGAGACGGGAAAATTTAGAAAACAGCAAAAAAAAATATTGGCTACACTCCAAACTTTCCCATCCTGCCCGCGACATGCCCGCCATTGGCATGGCTGGCAAATCCCACCCAATGGATTTTTACAAAGTCAAAGGTAAGTGGTGAGTGAAAAAGAGAGGGATTTGAATTAAGTATTTGAATCTTTAAAAAATTGAAAGCTAAAAGCATACAATGCAAAACATTGAGCCGAGCCATCAATATAATTTTTAATTTACAATTTTTAATTTGTTGTGTGAAAACAAAATTGATTTCTAACAGGTATTTTCAGATAATTGTGATCAGCAAGGGTATCTGCTTTCAGAAATTTATTCTACATCTTTTAATGGCAGCACAGAATAATCGAGGCTCTGTTGATAATGACAGAACATTATTTTTAAGCTTCATTTTGCAAGAATCATTATTTTCAGCTTACTGGACTATTTTATTGGTCCCTTGCATGTGATCCCACAAATTAAAAACATTTTACATCTGCATCTTCGTCCTGTTCTGCCACTGAGCAATAGATTCTGAATTCCCACAAACATGAAATAAATGCAAATTTCCTTCTTGTTGGGGTTTAATGGAGCCGTACTGAACAATTTCCCAGGCCTCTCATTCGGCCCCACTTTTCTTCTGCCTGCTGGTTGCCGACAATCTCTGAAACTCTTTCGATCTAAATATGAGCAGAGAGTGAAATCGGTTCACTGACGCTGTTCTACTTGCAAAGGAAATCTGGCATTGTCAAACCTGCTCTACTAAACTCTCATGCCTCAGAAGCAAACTTACCACCTCAGTCCAATCCTTCAGCAAGACAGGCGTTTGATGTCCCTTCCATTACAGTTCATCTGCAAATTTCAATTTGAAAATAATCTCTTCTTGCAGGTCAGCTTTAAAACTGGCACTTACAGCCCATTTAGTTACACAGGGGCAGGGTCAGGGGAGACAGTGGCATGGTGGTATTGTCGCTTGTCTAGTAGTCCAGAGACCCAGGGTAATGCGCTGGGGACTCGGGTTCAAATCCCACCACGAGATGTGGAAATTTGAATTCAATAGAAATATGAAATTTAAAAGTCTAATGATAACCATGTTGATTGTCGTAAAACCCATTTGGCTCACTCAGGTCTCTTAGGGAAGGAAATCTGCCATCCTTATCTGGTCTGGCCTACATGTGGCTCCAGGTCCACAACAATGTAGTTGATTCATAATGCCCACATCCCATGAACAAATAAAATAAATACAGGACCGGAACACAGGATTAGGAACTTCAGTTAGGAGGAGACGTTTGAAAAGTTAGACCTGTCTCTTAAGAATAAAGAAGATGAAGAGGTGACCAAACCGATCTTTTCAAGATGATGAGAGGTTGTGATAAATTAGGTCGAGAAAAAGGCAGATATTCTCTGGCCGTTGGGATTCTCAGTTCCCGCCGGCAACACACCCGTCCTACAGGATTCCCAGCAGGCATAGCATGATTTCAATGGCAAAATCCCATTGACGAACCTGCTGTAAGGAATGAACAATTTAATTGTGATAATTTGAGAGTTGCAGATGAATTTTTATTTCCTGATGCAATCAGGTGAGGGGATCTTTAAGACCAGTAGAGTCACTTCTTTGCCCTCAAGTGATTCCTTACCCAATTGACATTTACACCGTGCTCTTCATAGTAACTTCATTGCAGTGTTAATGTAAGCCTACTTGTGACTATAAAGATTATTAAAAGATCAACTGCCCAACAGAGGAATGTTCACATCCTGCCTATGTCATGGGCTGAAGAAAGAGTGAAGGAAACTTTACCGCTTAAAAGGACTAGTGATTGAATAGCTGGCATTATTTATCCATGGACAAAGGCAGAAAATTCAGAGAAAAGGACTACTATAGGCCTTGCTCAATGGCTGGGATTCGCTCACTTGTTAAAATTGAATGGGTTAAAAATTGTGCATGGGTGGCAAACCTTAGTCAATATGTCCAAAATAAAACATTTTTTTACATTGCTCATTAAAGCTTACCTTATTATTGCTGAAAAAATACATTTTGCCAAAACAAATCTTGCACTCATCAGGAAAATCGCAAGACTACCAATGTCAGGGAAACAACAAATTTATACAGGATGAGAAGAAAGTGCCGGTTGGCAAGTGGACTCTCATTGGTAGATGTGTTGCCATAGAAAATGCACCAATTAATGGTGACTGACATGTTGACTGCCAAGAATTGTTTGAAAGTTTAAACTCAGCAACTTGATTGATTGGCCAAAGCATTTCCCTGAACCAGCAAATGGTGGTAACTTATTTTGTTTAGCTGTCACAGGTGCAATGTGCATACATGTTATTTCTGTCTGCAAAGTACAGAGCCCAATGTATTAACACATTGCTTCTAGTACACGCAAACGCACCACACTGTGGGCCTGACTGACAATCCTAAATTGGTTGTCAGTGCAATTTTTCGCAAAGTGATGATTCGTTACCAAATGTTGTGCAATCTAATATTGGACACTGTGGGCTGGATACTCCAGTGCCCCAGAAGCATGTTTCTTAGCAATATGCCATTTGCTGAAGGCGGTATTCTCTATTCCCGCTGCTTGTCAATGGGATTCCCCATTGAAGCCATCCTACACCACCGGGAAACCCGCAGACCAGGTTGCGCTGCCGGCGGGAAAAGAAAATCCCAACAGCAGGAGAATTCCAGCCTGTAGTTTGCAAGTTTTGCAAGCATAAGCTGGTTTGCACAGTCTGTACCTTGCCCATGATGAACAGCAGAAGTACATGCTGTTTGATACAATCCACGCCAGTGTTTGGGGTGTATGGCCCACATAACTAGCATCACATTGGCACTGAAATTCATAAACCACATTTCTCATTTGTTTGACAGACAGAATGTCTTTTTGGTTTGATGGAAGCACCCTGTTTGTGTCGAATATCACTCACGTTGTTACTGCATTGTTGCAGCGTGAAACTGATAGCTTATTTGTTGCTCAAATTTTTGAGAAACTTGTCCTTCCAAGGTAATCTGAGCTGGATGAAGCACTTTTCAGAGTTGAAAATTACAGCCTTAGACCAGTTCATGCATTCCTGCGATATATAGCAGATTAATATGTAAAGGTAAAGCGCATGGAATTATGGGTCATCTCTTCAGATACATAGAAAGTTCGTTTGCAGACAGGAAGCAAAAAGTTGGATTAAATGGGTCTTTTTCTGATTGACAGGCAGTGACTAGTGGGGAACCACAGGGATCTGTGCTCGAACCACAACTGTTCACATTATATATTAATGATTTGGATGAGGGAACCAAAGTTGCAGAAGATACAAAGTTGGGTGGGAGGGTGAGCTGTGAGGAGGATGCAGAGATGCTACAGTGGGATTTGGACAGGCTGAGTGAGTGAGCACATGCTTGGCAGATGCAGTATAATGTGGATCAAAGGAGGTTATCCACTTCAGCAGCAAAAATAGGAAGGCAGATTATTATTTGAATGGGTGTAAATTGAGAGAGGTGGATACTCAACGAGACCTCGGTGTCCTCGTGCATCAGTCACTGAAAGTAAGTGCGCAGGTACAGCAGGCAGTAAAGAAGGCAAATAGTATGTTTGCCTTCATAGCAAGAGGATTTGAGAATAGGACTAGATACGTTTTACTGCAATTATATAGGGGGCTGGATTCTCTGTTTGGGAGACTATGTGCTGAAACCGGCATGGAATCAGTGGTGTTTTATGCCTGAAAAAATGGCACAAAAGCTGCACTGATCCTCCGTCTGGTGGGGAGCTAGCAGGCACACAGCGTAAAGCCCCCAGCTCTAGCTGTGGATACGGCCGGAGAATTGCTGGGTCCGTGACCGCATATGCGCACGGCGGCGACCTGCAGCGGTCGCGCTGTGCAATATGGCACAAGCCGCACGCGGACTCAGCCTGCCAACTAATGTCCCCCTTTGACCAGGCTCACCACCCCCAGACCACACTCCACCAGTGCCACCAGCCCTCGCCAAATGATCGGCTCTCACCAGACTATGGCGGCGCTGGACTCAGACCACAGCCGCCACACTGGGTTCCCGAAAAAAAATAGGACACGTGTCCTACGCCGCCTGGAACTCGACCCATCGGGGGCGGAGCATCAGGGGAGGGCCTCGGGTGATGTCCTGAGGCCGTCCCGATTTTGGAGAGGGCGGAGCATCATAAAAGCGGCACAGCCCCCGATTTCAGCGCCAATGGGGATTCTCCAGCCAACCGTCAAACGTGCTTTCGACATTGGAGAACCGGAGAATCCTACACAGGGCATTGGTGAGCCCACACCTGGGGTACTGTGTGTAGTTTTGGTGTCCTTATCTGAGGAAGGGTGTTCTTGCTACAGAGGGAGTGCAGCGAAGGTTTACCAGGCTGATTCCTGAGACGGCAGGACTGTCATATGAGGCGAGACTAAATTGTTTAGAGTTATATTCATTGTAATTTCAAAGAGTGAGAGGGGATCTCATAGAAACTTCTAAAATTCCAATAGGATTCGACAGGGTAGATTCATAAAGAATGTTCCCGATGATGGGGGAGTCCAGAACTAGGAGTCATAGTTTGAGGATAAGGGGTAAATCTTTCAGGTCTGATGTGAGGTGAAGTTTCTTCACCCAGAGAGTGGTGAATCTGTGGAATTAGTTACCACAAAAAGTAGTTGAGGCTAAAACATTGTGTAATTTCAAGAAGGAATTTGATATAGCTCTTGGGGATGAAGGGATGTGGCAGGAAGGCAGGTTCAGGGGATTGAACTTGATGATCAGCCCGGATCATAATGAATTGCGGAGCAGGCTCGAAGGGCTGAATGGCCTCCTCCTGATTCTATTTTCTATGTTTCTATAACAAATTTGTTCTCCCAGAAAGTGGTGAGCCTGTGGAAGTCACTGCCACAGAAAGTATGGCAACTGCTCGGCCCAGGACCGCAAGAAACTTCAGAGAGTCGTGAACACCGCTCAGTCCATCACACGAACCTGCCTCCCATCTATTGCCTCCATCTACACCTCCCGCTGCCTGGGGGAAGCGGGCAGCATAATCAAAGATCCCTCCCACCCGGCTTACTCACTCTTCCAACTTCTTCCATCGGGCAGGAGATACAGAAGTCTGAGAACACGCACGAACAGACTCAAAAACAGCTTCTTCCCCACTGTCACCAGACTCCTAAATGACCCTCTTATGGACTGATTTCATTAACACTACACCCTGTATGCTTCATCCGATGCCAGTGCTTATGTAGTTACATTGTATATGTTGTGTTGCCCTATTATGTATTGTCTTTTATTCCCTTTTCTTCTCATGTAATTAATGATCTGTTGAGCTGCTCGCAGAAAAATACTTTTCACTGTACCTCGGTACACGTGACAATAAACAAATCCAATCCAATCCAAGTAAATGAGGCCAAAATATTGTATGTTTTCAAGAAGGAATTCGATAAAGCTTTTGGAATGAAAGGGATAAAAGGATTTGGGGGGGTAACGTAGGAACAAGCTATTGAGTTGGATGATCAGCCATGATCATAATGAATGGCAAGCTCAAATGGCGCAATGGCTTACTTCAGCTCCTATTTTCTATGTTTCTATGTTACAGCATGAAATGGTCTGATCAGGGTAGTCATTATCTCACAGGCTGTCTTTGAAGTGCCCTAATCCAGCATAGAACTTGCAAGTGGCTTTGGCCCTATTTACAAGGTTACTGATAAGGCCAATCTTACAGCATTCCAACGCGTGTATTGACTAGTCAAGGTTGCCTTGTGACACATCATATTAGAGAGTCCCCTGGCAGATTTCACAAGTACATCAATGAATGGGAGTTCATTACTACTTCATTTCAAAACTGAATTTGAGCACAGAATGGAGCCAATTAAGTCATTTGAGGAAATGAGTACAGGCTGCTATAGATTTAAATATAGAAACATATAATCCACTTATCGGAAATATGTGAGCGGTAAGATGTTGGGTATCATTCCGTCAAAGGCACGTTTCGCATGGAGCCCAAGAAGGATGTTTATGAGAGCTGGGCCTAGAATGGATCCCATGGCAACACCCTTTATTTTGGCATGCATGATGTTGTTAGAACTGAACTCAACTACGCAGATTGCTGAGTTCGTAAGCTTAATGAATACTGATTCAAACAATGGTGGCGGGTTTAGACCACCAAGACGTCATGCTTTAGCGCAAATTATCTATGGTTTCTTTATGTGAAACATTGGTGAATTGGCTGCCAATGTCCAATAAGCACATGGGTACCACTGCGTTGTCAGCGAAGTGAAAGACTTGAGCGGTCCTCCATATGTGAAGTAATCCTTCATCATGTATCTGGAAAACCTGTTCAAAATGGTTTGTAATAATTCGCCTGACCATTTGGCCAATTTATGGTGTGCAGAGCCAGCCATAAATAAGATAGAGTATAAAGGGACATCATTTTTGTATGTCTTGGGCAGCCCACACATGCACAGGTGCAGTGAGCCATGAGGACAAGCCCTGACACAAATATCATGCAGCAGCTCATCGCTCTTTCACAAGTCCAGCGAGTGTGCCTTTTAACTTATTTTCGAGCAAGGCTATCTGGTCATGTTGAGGGATAGGTCCAATGGATATAAATTGATATATGTTTGGACCACTCATGAAGAATGGCATGAGTTTTGTTGATACAGTCATGCTTGTTAAAGATGACAATGATTTTTTTCGGCAATACTCAAGTTCTGTAGAAGTAAACAACTGTTTGCTTGCTTTATTCAAAAAGGTTGTTGCATTTTGAGTTAATTTATTAGTTAAAAAGGGACCACATACCTCTACAAAAAGACAACGGCCTTCTAACAAGTGAGGCTCGATGGCATAGGTGTGGTATAAAGGGTTAACAGAATGGATAGGCACATAATGATGTTCCACTAACGTCAGGTAGTTCTAGGAAGCAGACAGGCAGCCTTTTAACTCACCATGTATATACTGTATATCGTGTAAATAAACTAATTGTTAAGTAGATACCGTGGTACACCAAAGGGTCTTCCTTGCTAAATTCCTGGCCCAGCACATTAATTGAATCCTTACAGTGCAGAAGGGGGCCATTCGGCCCACCGAGTCTGCACCAGCCGGGATTTAACCCGGATTCTCGGCGCCGTGAGGCCGCAGTGCTAACCACTGTGCCGCCGTGCTGCCCCTTGTTGATATTTATAGTTAACTTACAAAACCTCATGTTGAGGTGAAATGAAGGTCTGATACCATTTCATATGGGGGATGTCATCAAAACTCAATAGCAGGCCATTCTATAATGGGAAGCCTTTTCTAAGGCCAGTTCATGCTAGGTCTTGGGTTGTTCGTCTACCCCAAATGAGTCTTGGTGCTTCTCGTCACTTGAATCTGCCTGTCACTTTGGGATATGTTAATTCCACTCGTTTGACTAAATGACAAGGAGAACCAGTTTATGAAGGAAAACGTGAGAGCTCAACATGACAATCTTCTACTGCTACAAAATGGATTTTGTAGCCTGATCATGAAAAAAAGCAACAAAGTTCTGTCGCTGGAAAATGACCCTATCTTTTCAGCTGAAGGAAAGAAAAATAGCCTATTGAACTTGGTCGTTGGGCAAAATTGATAATCTATTTGGCCAAGTCAAATTAAACAAATGCCAAAAAGCTCGAATTAAAATTTTTATACCCCCATGATGGGTCGCAGTCCCTCGTTTGAAATATCTGCCTTCGCAGATCCTGTGGTTTTCAAGTCCTCTAACAGGAGGAGACAGTGATCCCATGTACATACTGACATGAACAGATGGCGGTTGTCCTCTTCAGATCAATGTGTTGAAACATCAGCAACAGAACCTAAGTAATTAACATTACAGACGACTTCCAGGTTGCATTTTAAGTAGCAAATCGTCAACCGTGACCAGGGTGACAGTGGCAGGTTGCTTGGGAAAGTTGAACTTTTCATCCCATTGTAATTACCTTTTGATTTGTATACAAACCTATTAATTCAGAGACTTGCTTTTACATTGCCCTCCAAAACTTGAGGAGGGAATGTCTTTTCATTGTTCATAATTTTCAGTATTACAAACCAGATGTGAATATATTAAGTAAAGTATCAGAGCGAACACAAAACACATTAGTGCCTTAGTGTTGCTCAGCGCACTGCCTCAAAAGATCCATGCAACTACAATCAAAATTAATTGGTTTGTTTGTTGAACATTAAATTCTTGTGAACGTCAGTGTTTTATCAAGCATATAAAACAATTACAATTCTTCATAAACTCAATGTGGTGACAAGAGCTCATATTGGTTTCAGGAACATTTCATATCAAATCTTTATAAATCCATTTCAACTGGTAATTATGGCCATTTATACTTTCTGAAAAGTTATATCTGGCTCAAATTAGATCTATTTTTTTTTAGAAAAAGGCCATTATCGTCAAAAGTTTCTGTCTGGCGAATGTTTCTTCCATTTAATCACAAAAGTCTTCAAATGAATTTCAAACTGGTGTCAAATCTGTCAAACTCAAAACTTCGCATTGCCAGTATTTTTCAACAAGTAAAGATGGAAAAAAAAAGTATTTCTCTTTTTCTGTCCTGCTCATTTGATGGCACTGGAGCATTGCAATGGATAACTTCCCACTGTAGCATTTGATGTATTGTTCAATGCCAAAACCACCCACTCCCGTTCAGAGGGTGAACTGAAATGACACTAATAGAGTGGTGCCACAAGGCACATTTTCTGTCATTATTACCTGAGCAGTGCTGTACTCAAATAGATCACCATGGATAGGCAAAACACAGGGGGTGGGATTCTCCATTGGCTGACACCGAAATCGCGAAACGTGATTGGGTGGAGGATAGGTTCCGAGGCTAAAATAGCGGCGGGTGCCAATTTGCCGCTATTCTTTGTCACCTTGACAGCAGTGTCAATGCGGTCTGGAACACATGTACAGTAAACATCGTTTACATGTCATTAGCGGGCCCGACCCGGTATTCTCCAGGGCCTCCATGATGCTTCGCCTACAATGGGCCGAGTTCCCAATGTGTGCTTTTAAATATCGTGAAACAGGCATCATGGTTGCAGAGGGAGAGAGAGGGGTTACGGAAAGTGTCCAACATCGCCATTGTTTACTGACAGTTGTGCCACTGGTGGGGGTTTCTGCCAGGGCCGGGGGGGTGGGAGCTGGCCAGGAGGTGGGGTGTGGGGGTCGGGATGCACAGGCGTGGAACACCCTTGCTGCAGTCGGCAAGGCAGCTATGCAGCTGCATATGCCGCTAACAGCCCACTGTGAACACGGGTCATATGGGTGTTCCCCCCCGGGCCATCCCCCAGGTGCCCTCTGGCCCCAGCCGACCCATCAGCGCTCCAGCACAACCAGTGCCATCGTGTTCGCTGGGATGAGTGTGTGTGGGGATTGTAATGTGTGTACGGGACTGCAGCTTATCAATCACGGAACCGGCGAATCCCGCACCATCATTCATTGGAATTGACTGTGTTCCATTATGTGGCGCCGGTGCTAGCCCTTCCACCGTTGCTGAATTGATCCAAGTTCGGCGCCAGAAACAGGCGCCGGAATGTGGCGACTCGGGGCTTTTCACTATAACTTCATTGAAGTCTACTTGTGACAATAAGCGATTATTATTATTAGTTTTGCTGTCATGAACGTCCAGGAATTCTGCGTCGGTGTCAACACTTTGTCTCAAAAACGGAGAATCCGGCCCAGCAGATTTAAACACTCTTCTCGCCAAAGGAGTCATAGAACATAGAAAATACAGCACAGAACAGGCCCTTCGGCCCACGATGTTGTGCCGAACCTTTGTCCTAGATTAATCATAGATTATCATTGAATTTACAGTGCAGAAGGAGGCCATTCGGCCCTTTGAGTCTGCAGCGGCTCTTGGAAAGAGCACCCTACCCAAACTCAACACCTCCACCCAACACCAAGGGCAATTTTGGACACTAAGGGCAATTTATCATGGCCAATCCACCTAACCTGCACATCTTTGAACTGTGGGAGGAAACCGGAGCACCCGGAGGAAACCCACGTAGACATGGGGGGCATGTGCAGACTCCGCACAGACAGTGACCCAAGCCGGAATCGAACCTGGGACCCTGGAGCTGTGAAGCAATTGTGCTATCCACAATGCTACCGGGCTGCCCTTAAGAACAAATAAATCTACACTATATAATTTTACCGTAATCCATGTACCTATCCAATAGCTGCTTGAAGGTCCCTAATGTTTCCGACTCAACTACTTCCACAGGCAGTGCATTCCATGCCCCCACTACTCTCTGGGTAAAGAACCTACCTCTGATATCCCTCCTATATCGTCCACCTTTCACCTTAAATTTATGTCCACTTGTAATGGTTTGTTCCACCCGGGGAAAAAGTCTCTGACTGTCTACTCTATCTATTCCCCTGATCATCTTATAAACCTCTATCAAGTCGCCCCTCATCCTTGAACTCTAGGACAGGCTCACAGATTTGCAGGTGAATCTTTGCAGAGCAGTGCCACCAACATAGCATTTAATGCCTACCTTCTTAAACTAAAGCAATGTACGTGAAGCACCCACTATCTCTCCCATTGCTATGGTGAATTCCCAAGTACAGGTGAAAAAAGTGCTGAGAGTCTGATAACTTCAGCTAATTAATCTGACACTGGAAACTTTGCATGGTTCAGTGCCAATTTAAAGGGTAGAGTGATTACCTTCATGGGACTGATCAAATTACTTATTGAAGTCTAAATCATGGCTTTGAAGTAAATACATTTAACGTAAAAACTATTACTTTTTTCTTAGTTTCATGAAAGAAAAGCAACCCTCAGAATCAAAAATATCCATTGTTGTATATTAGGCTCTTATGTGTAATAAGGTGGTATCTAAATGCAAGATGTTTCTCATTGTTGCAATAGCGTACATATGATTTTGTTATTGATATCTTAGAAATAGGCTGGTTATATTGCGGTGTAATCATGTCACCATTGTACAATTGGTAGGCTTGGATATTATTCTGTTAAACTGCTTCATTTGGCACTGGGGACAATATCGCAGGAAGTTGGCCATGATGGGATATGCCAGGAAATCAGCCTCATCTGTGGCACCTAAAATCATAGGACTCTATGGATTAGAATTAATTAATAGTGCAAGAGCCTGTTCAGCGGCTTTACAGAAAAGCTATCATTACCTCATAGGAAACAAAGGACACAAAATGCGATCAACCCCAAAAACTGTCACCGGGAGTGTCTGTCACTGCCAATACTGACAGCACACAAACACTAATTCCGCCTGCTAATTCAAAAGACTGTAATGTGCAGCCAGTGCTGTTGGAGGGCTGCATGTCTGAGCAGGAGGGTGCAAAAAATGTGAGGGGCTCATGCGAGGTCATTTCACTTAAAGGGGAAGCTTGCCCGGAACAGCTTCTGCAAGTCATGCTGAAAACAATCTTGATCTGAGAAAGACACAAGAATGGCACAAGATGACAGAGAGTTCGCTGAAAGCTTTTCTGTTGCTGCGTTGGAGGCCTTGGTGCAGGAGGTGGAGAGAAAGAGGGAGGCCCTCTCCCCACAGAGGTTTTCTAGATAAAGAAAGGTGTTGGGGAACTGGTAAGAAATACATAAAGAATGGGTGTAAAACAGGCAGTATCTACATTGGAAGATCATTGACACTGATTCTGATGCTTTCCTGCACATTGACATTGATGGATTAAGCATTGATAAAATTTTATAGTAGCAGTGACAGGGAAATGGTGGTATTCACCCTCCCTATTCCTCCAAAATTGACAGGAAAACCTGGGGCAGAATATTAATAAAAAGGACACCCACTCGCAGCAGGTGGTAGGGTCTGGAGCCCATTCACTATTGAAGCAGGCTTCGCCATGCTTCTGTAACTCAGTGACAGCATCAGCAATCTGCTTCCGGATTACCCAATCAATCACTGGGTAGGATTTTCCAATCCCTCCCGCTGGCAGCATCCTCTGATCCCTCCAATGTTAGCGGGAATTAAATGGATCACCGCATCCGCTGTGGAAATATCTGCCGGAGGAGGGTCGGTGGCAGGGTGCGGACACATTCGTCAAAGTAAAGATTTTGAGCTGGAGGATCCCCAACATGGGTCAGGGTGACTGAATTCTATGTTGCTCACTGAAATTTCACAGCAATGAAAAGGAGACATGTGAAAGGGTGTCTGCATCTCTGACTCTTCCTTGGAGGTCCTGCTGGGGAACTGGGAGGATTGATGCGATGGTCTTTCTCACAGATGAGAGGAAGAGGCCAACTTCTCAAAGCAAGTAGGTATGGATGGGAGTGCCAGGGAAGCAGTTGGAGTGTGGTTCCTCCAGCCTGGCGACAGTGCCCTGGGGTCAAGAGGGCAGGATTCCACTTCCAAGCCTCACAGTCCGACTTTTTCAGCATTCTCCGATGCATCATTCCTCAGCCCAATATTCCTTGCAGGTCAACAAGCTCTTTCCTCTCAAGGAACCTCCTCACATCCAGTAATCACGCTCACTGTCAGCTTGATGCCACCTGATAGCATGCCTCCCAGTCACCCTCCGCAAAGGATGTTGTTTTTTTCTCTTCCCACCATACATTTCTCACCCTCTTAACTCTGTTTTCTCCTTGCAGGAGAGACATGACAACGCATATCTTCATTGGGACACAGTCACCTGCAGATGATCCTTCAGTGGCAGACATCTTATGGCCACTGGCAATGTGGGCCCACTTGGTCCATTGAGAAGAATGCATGGGACTCCCATGCACCAGCTTTCAAGCCAGAATCCTATGTTAAAACCACAATTAATTGAATATTTAAATGACTGACCTGAATCAGCCTACAATTCACTACAAATTAGGCCCCAGCAGTGCCAAGAGCATATTAATGGGTGCTGTCAGGACTGCAAGCAGACCCAAGAAGGCGGCCCAGCGATTGCGGATCCAGCTCAGTAAAGGGTCTTGGGCAGGGATGGTTGGGAAAGATTATTGATGGGGACAGAGGCTGCAGGTGATGTGTTTTATGGAGCAGGCAGATAGGAAGAAAGGGAGGGATACGATTCGGGGGGCTGCTTCTCGATGCACCAAGTGCACACACCAAAGTTAATTTCCCCCTCCCCTTCTATCCTGCCCTTTTAGAAAGTTTATTGAAAAGACTACCTGCCCATTAAAAGCCTGCTGCCCACGCCAACCGTGTTGTGGCAGTGGGCAGTATTATCAGGACAATTGGCTTGTTCACAATCCCATGATTATTTATTTCAATATGGCGGGTGGGCTGCTGATTCTGGTGCCCAGAAACCTTCAAATTACGGGGGTGAGCTGGGGGCTGGGTGGCAACGTGGTGGGGTTACCACCTCCTTATTTTGTATAACTCTCCTCCAGGAAATGGGTGCGCCATTTTAAAAGGGCGTCTAAATCTCCAATAGGCAATTCTGGAACAAAGGAACAGAGTAGGCCATCCAGCCCCTCGAGACTGTCCCGCCATTCAATAACCTCCCCACAGACATTGGGGCACCACCACACCCCCGTCCCCACCCAGAGATGGGGGGGACCACCTCCTCATGCACAAGGGAAAACTCCCAAAGGATAAGGGGAACACCCCCCCCCATCCCCGCTCTAATGAAGCTCCCCAGAGGGGCCCCCCGGGCACTGCACGCTAGCACCTTGGCACTGGGGAGTTTCTCTCTTCCCTTGGGGGCTGTAATTACCTGTGCACTCTCGGCATTCCTCAGCATGAACAGTTTTATGTCACTGGTGGGACGAATCAGAAAACGAGATCCCACCAGCGAGATTCTCGTTTTACGAGTTGCCTGATATTTTATGCCCACATCGTTGCGAAGACCTGTGGACACAAAATCATGGCCTAAGTAGTCCTTGAAAAATTTCTATCACAGGATGTGAGAGTCACTGACAAGGCCAGCATCCATTGTCCATCCCTAATTGCCCTTGAACTGAATGGCTTATGAGGCCATTTAAGAGGGTCTGGGGTCAGTCTCACATGTAGGTCAGGGAAGGATGGCAGATTTCCTTCCATGAAGGATGCTAGTGAAGTAGATGTGTTTTCGACAACAATCAATGAGAGTTTCAAGGTCGCCATTACTGAATCTCACTTTCAATTCCAAACTGAATTAATCAATTTTCAATTCCACCACCTGATGTGGTGGTTGAACTCACTTCCACAGCGCTTTAGCACAGGGATAAATCGCTGGCTTTTAAAGCAGGCCAGCAGCACGATTCAATTCCCCTACCAGCCTCCCCGAACAGGCGCCGGAATGTGGCGACTAGGGGCTTCTCACAGAAACTTCATTTGAAGCCTACTTGTGACAATAAGCGATTTCCATTTCATTTTTCATTAGCCTGGTACTCTGGAATACCAGCCCAATGATATTAGCAGTACATCGCCATCTCCCCCACATCTCTATCCTCTGCTGATTAAAAGAATGAGAGAAGAATGAAACTTGAAAGATGATGAATGGGGCTAACAGGCTAGATACCGAGCCTATTCTTCCCTTGGCTGGGGAATCTAGATCAAGGGGCACAGTTTCAGAATAAGGGTCTGATCACTCAGGTTTGAGGCAAAATCTCTTCACTGAAAGGGTAATTAATCTGTGGAATTCCCTATCATAGAGGGTTGTGGATACGCCATCATTAAATAAATTTACGTGGTTAGCATGGTTGCCTCACAGCGCCAGGGACCCCCGTTCAATTCCAACCGTGTGTGACTGTATGGAGCTTGCACTTTCTCCCAGTAACTGCGTGGGATTCCTCCAGGTGCTCCAGTTTCATCTCAAAAATGTGCAGGTTAGGTGGATTGCAGGGAGAGGGCCGAGGCAGGGTGCTCTTTCAGAGGGTCAGTGCAGACCCGATGGGCTGAATGGCCTCCTTCTGCACTGGAGGATTCTATGATTCTATGGAAAAAGACAGATTCTTGCTCTCACGGCGAATTAAGGGATATTAAGGGAGTGTGCGGGAAAGTGAAGTTGAAGCCTAGGATCAGCCATAAAGACATTTGGGCTGGATTCTCCTTTTCGGAGGCTAAGTGCCGGCACGAAGGGAGAATCCGTGGGAAGTTCATGACAGGAAAATCGCCGCAAACCTCTCACCGATTCCGGTACCGGTGAGGGCTGGCACCAGCGCCTTGTGAAACTCCTGCGTATCAAGCCGAAAACGGCTGGGTCTGGGGCCGCGCATGTGCAGGGCTGACGACCTGCACTGGTCGCGCAGTAAAACATGGCTGTGGCCATGCTCGAACCCTAACCCGCAAACCACGACCCCACAGCGGCATGGATCCCAGATGAATGTGGCGGCACTAGACACTGTCCGCAGCCGGCACGTCGGGTTCCTGACTGTTGGGACAATACGAGGTCCGCGCCGTCGGAAATTCATCCCATCGGGGGCGGAGCATCACAGGTCGGCCGACCGATGACGCGCTAACTGCATTGCAATGGCGCGTGTCACATGACAGCGGTTTGGAGGGTGTGGATCATGGCGGATCGGCGTCAAACCGGGGCTGGCCCGGATTCCAGCGAATTAATCCCTTCGCCGCCCGATCACCGATCACTATTTTGGCGTCGTACTACGGCGAATCCAGCCCATTGAATGGCAAACCAGGCTTGGTGGGTTATCTGGTCTTCTCCTGCCCCTATCTCTTACGTTCTTTTGTTCTTAAATATAGATGAACCAATTGCTGTCAGCACTGGCTGCAACTGAACAATCAACCTACTCGGAACATGAGAATCATAGAATCATGGAATCCTGACAGTGCAAAAGGAGGCCATTTGGCTCATCGTGTCTGCACCAATCCTCTGAAAGAGCACCCTACCTATACCTGCAACTCCACCTAGGGGCAATTTAGGCCACCTAACCTGCACATATTTGAACACTGGGAGGAAACCGGAGCACCCAGAGGAAAAGCACGCAGCCACAGGGAGAATGTGCAAACTCCACACTGACATTTACCCGAGTTCGGAATCAAACCTGGGTCCCTGACGCTGTGAGGCAGCATTGCGAACCACTCTGCCACCGTGCCGCTTTCCTCTGTCCATTACTTTGGCGGAAGCACGGACCCTGCTTGTCAACATAGGCCAATGCCAACAGACGGGGGAATGTCAACAAAAAGCAACCATCCCCTGCCCCTCGTCTGTGCTGGCAATAGGAGAAGCATTATCTCCAGAGTGGGAGGAGGGGGTGATAATTAAGTAGTGTGGCAGTTTTTTCAGCCTTCATGCTGTGAAGCCCAAGTCGACAAAATCATAATTGCACAGCTCTTCAGTGCGCCTAATTATCTTTTTCCAGTGGATAAAAGGGTGCGCATCGTAACTGCAAAGGGGAAATTATGATTGCTAATCACAACACATCTGCTGTTGCTGAAGGCACAAATGAAAATAAAATAGAACGAATTCAATTCAAAAGCAGGTAATAGAAATTGAATACTTAACTGTAATCTACATAAAGAATTTACAATCACATTTAGGAATGTGTATTACAAAGTATAAATGGAGAGCATATGGTTAATATGCATTATTTAGGCTGCTTAGAAATTTCTTGTACAGGCTTCCGTAAAGTTCATTAGATTTTTCTTTCAGAAGTACAGTAGCCATTCACTATAAACCACCTATATTGCAGCACATTACTTACATTTTCCCCATCAATTAAAAAAGAAGCATTTTAATCTCCTCTCAATATACCCCGAGTTGGATCCTGCTTTATCTATGGTTTCCGAGTGCAGCTTTCGGAGAACCTAATATAATTTGAATTGCCTGGAAAGGATGGGACTGCTCGCTGTGTAGAACAATACATGGCATACATTAATATACGTGTAATCTCAACAAATGTCAAGTGATACAATTTATGGATGATAGTGCTCAGGTTGTGTTTTGTAAGGACAATAAAAAATTCTTCAGTTTTGAGGCTATGACCGGAGGATTTGTGGCGTTTTACGTGAGAAAGATCGGAACCGCCCCAGCACCAATCCTCCGACCGGTGAGGGGATAGCAGCTGCGCCACGTAAATCTCCCGGCCTCCACGAAATAAGCGGCCAGATAATTGCTGGGTCCATCGCCGTGCACATGCGTGCGTGGACCCGACCTGCCAGATAGTGCCTCCCTGGACACCACCTCACCACCCCCTGGTCATTCCCCAACAGTACCCCCCCCCCGCTCTTGTCGAAGCCCCCCGGCCAGCAGCACGGCTCCCGTCCGACTGTGAAGGTGCTGGACAGAGTCTGCAGCTGCCACGCCGGACCACATGTTAACCATGCCGTCGTGAACACGGCTCAACGGGGGCGGAGCATCGGGGGATTCCCCCTTAATGCCATGCACCTTTATCTTATGCAGCAACCTTTTGCGTGGCACCTTGTCAAAGGCTTTCTGGAAATCCAGATATACCGCATCCATTGGCTCCCCGTTATCTACCGCACTGGTTATGTCCTCAAAAAACTCCACTAAATTAGTTAGGCACGACCTGCCCTTTATGAACCCATGCTGCGTCTGCCCAATCGGACAATTTCCATCCAGATGCCTGGCTATTTCTTCCTTGATGATAGATTCCAGCATCTTCCCTACTACCGAAGTTAAGCTCACTGGCCTATAAATACCCGCTTTCTGCCTACCTCCATTTTTAAACAGTGGTGTCATGTTTGCTAATTTCCAATCTGCCGGGTCCACCCCAGAGTCCAGTGAATTTTGGTAAATTAACACTAGTGCATTTGCAATTTCCCTAGTCATCTCTTTTAGCACTCTGGGATGCATTCCATCAGGGCCAGGAGACTTGTCTACCTTTAGCCCCATTAGCTTGCCCATTATTACCTCCTTAGTGATAACAATCCTCTCAAGGTCCTCACCTGTCATAGCCTCATTTCCATCAGTCACTGGCATGTTATTTGTGTCTTCCACTGTGAAGACCGACCCAATAAACCTGTTCAGTTCCTCAGCCATTTCCTCATCGCCCATTATTAAATCTCCCTTCTCATCCTCTAAAGGACCAATATTTACCTTAGCCACTCTTTTTTGTTTTAATATATTTGAAGAAACTTTGACTATCTGTTTTTATATTCTGAGCAAGATAACTCTCATAATCTATCTTACTCTTCTTTATAG
This sequence comes from Scyliorhinus torazame, assembly GCF_047496885.1. Taxonomy (NCBI): domain Eukaryota; kingdom Metazoa; phylum Chordata; class Chondrichthyes; order Carcharhiniformes; family Scyliorhinidae; genus Scyliorhinus; species Scyliorhinus torazame. The sequence continues at coordinate 43,257,579 of NC_092715.1, read as the reverse complement.
TTTTTATAGTAGCTTTCTGTTGCCCCCTAAAGATTTCCCAGTCCTCTAGTCACCCACTAATCTTTGCCACTTTGTATGCTTTTTCCTTCAATTTTATACTCTCCCTTATTTCCTTAGATATCCACGGTCGATTTTCCCTCTTTCTACTGTCCTTCCTTTTTGTTGGTATAAACCTTTGCTGAGCACTGTGAAAAATCGCTTGGAAGGTTCTCCACTGTTCCTCAACTGTTTCACCATAAAGTCTTTGCTCCCAGTCTACCTTAGCTAGTTCTCCTCTCATCCCATTGTAATCTCCTTTGTTTAAGCACAAAACACTAGTGCTTGATTTTACCTTCTCACCCTCCATCTGTATTTTAAGTTCCACCATATTGTGATCGCTCCTTCCGAGAGGATCCTTAACTATGAGATCATGAATCAATCCTGTCTCATTACACAGGACCAGATCTAGGACCGCTTATTCCCTCGTAGGTTCCATTACATACTGTTCCAGGAAACTATCGCGGATACATTCTATAAACTCCTCCTCAAGGCTGCCTTGACCGACTTGGCTAAACCAATCAACATGTAGATTAAAATCCCCCATGATAACTGCAGTACCATTTCTACATGCATCCGTTATTCTTTGTTTATTGCCTGTTCCACCATAATTTTACTATTTGGTGGCCTATAGACTACTCCTATCAGTGACGTTTTCGCCTTCCTATTCCTGATTTCCACCCAAATGGATTCAACCTTATCCTCCATAGCACTGTTGTCATCCCTTACTATTGCCCAGATGTCATCCTTAAATAACAGAATAGTGTCCTTCCTGATCAGAACGGTGCACAGAATTTCAGCTATGATCTAACCAGCATTTTATACAGTTCCAGCATTACATCCCTACTTTTGTATTCAATACCTTGCGCAATAAAGGAAAACATTCCATATCCTTTCTTTATCCCCTTGTCCTGCCACCTTCAAGGACCCGTGGACATGCACTCCAAGATCTCTCACTTTCTCAACCGGTCTCAATATCTTCCCATTTATTGAATGTTCCCTTGGCTTTTTCTGGCCTCCCCAAATTCATTTCCTCATACTTTTTTGGATTAAATTCTATTTGCCACTTCTCTGCCCACTCAACCAAACTATTGATATAATTCTGCAGTTAACAGATATCCTCTTCACCATCAACTAAATGGCCATTTTTTCAGCCACCCGTGGATTTCCTAATCATGCTTTCCATGTTTAAGTCAAAATCATTGGTCTATGCAGCAAATAGCAAGGACCCTAACACTGACCCCTGAGCAACACCACTGGAAACCGTATTTCATTCGCAAAAGCATTCCTTTGATTACTGTCACTGAGCCAATTTTGAATCAAACATACCACCTTCCTCTGTATCCCATGAGATTTCACTTTTATGACGAGCCTGCCACGTGGAACCTTGTGAAATGCTCCACTGAAATCCAAGTGGCCAACATCCACTGCACTACCTTCATCCATCTTCCTTGATACTTCTTCAAAATAATTCTATAAGTCAATAGTTGGTATTTTCCAGCCCCACCACGGTGGGTTTTCCTGCATTGGAGTCAGCTTAACATTGGCAACCGGCAGGACCTGCAACCGGCAGGGCCTTCCGGTGCAGCCGAAGTCGATGGTCATTTGCGCTGCTCACCGGCCGCACTGCAGGGGAACCCGCCATTGAAGAACCGGCAAATCCCGTCAGTGGGAAGTGGTGGAAAATCCCGTCTGGTAAGGCACAATCTTCTCAACAAAAGTGGGCAGCACAAGTGGCGAGCACTGCGGCTTCACAGCACCAGGGGGCCAGGTTCGATTCCCTGCTGAGTCACTGTCTGTTCGGAGTCCGCACGTTCTCCCAGTGGCTGCGTGGGTTTCCTCCGGGTGCTCCGGTTTCCTCCCACAGTCCAAAGACGTGGAGGTTCGGTGGATTGGACATGCTAAATTGCCCTTAAGTTTCTAAAACATGTTAGGAGGGGTTATTGAGTTACGGGGATAGGGTGGGAGTGAGGGCTGAAGTGGGTCGGTGCAGACTCGATGGGCTGAATGGCCTCCTTCTGCACTGTATGTTCTGAGTTCTAAAACCACGCGGACTGTCCCTGATCAGTCTGACCCCTTCTAAGTGACAGTTTATCCCTTCTCTCGGGATTGTTTCCAATAGTTTTCCCACAATTAAAGTCAGGCTGACTTCATCCAATCCTCTGGGAGCTTGTCTGTATCTAAGGAAGATTGGAAAATGATCCTTAGAGCATCTGTTATTTCCTACCTGGCTTCCTTCCACAGCCTGGGATACAATCCATTTGGCCCTCATGATTTATCCATCTTCAAGGATGCCAGTTCCCCCCCAGTACTTCCTTTCTCACTATGCTTAATGTATCGCATATTTCACACTCCTCCTCTTTAACTAAAATGTTTGCATCATCCCTCTCCTTAGTGAAGACAGAGGCAGGCAAAGTACTCATTGAGAACCCTACCCACATTCTCTGAATCAAACCACAAGTTACCATGTATAACTCTGATAGGCACCACATTTTTCTCAGTTATTCTCATGCTCTTAATGTATTGGTAAAACCAATCGCTTTACCTGCCAGCTCCCTCATAGCCTTGTAAAATTTGCCATCTCCCAATATAAAACTTTTATTCCTGTTCTATCTTTGTCTTTTTCCACAATAATTCTCAATCTAACGATATTATGGTCACTGTCTCCAAAATGCCACCCCCCCCCCCCCCCCACTGCTACTTCATCCAGTTGTCTAGCTTCATTTCCTGAAACTAAAGTAAGATTTTCACCCCTTCTGATGGGGCTTGTTCTGTGCTGCCTGAAAGAGGTCTCTTGAATGCAATTCAACAATTTTGCACCTTCTGTTCCCTTCGCACTGTTCATATCCCAATTGATATTAGGGTAGTTGAAGTCCACAACTATTACTGCCCTTTTGTGTTTGCACTCAGAAATCTGTCTGCATAGAATCAGTGCAGAAGGAGGCCATTCAGCCCATCGAGTCTGCACTGACCTTCTGAAGGAGCACCCTACCTCGGCCCACTTCCCTGCCCCATCCCTGCTGGACACTAAGGGGCATAGTCAATCTACCTAAATTACACATCTGTGGACTCTGGGAGGAAACTGGAGCACCCAAAGGAAGCCCATGCAGACATGGGGAGAACGTGCAAACTCTGCACAGTCACCCAAGGTTGTAATCGAACCCAGGTCCCTGGCGCTGTGAGGTAGCAGTGCGAACATATTTACTCTTCAAACTCCCTTCCACTATTTGGGGGTCTATATTACACTCCCGACCAGTGTGGTTGCACTTTTTTTATTTCTGAGCTCAGCCCCTATGGCCTCATTTGATGCTGCATTTAGTATACCAAGCCTCCTCACAGCTATAATTGATTATTTAACCAATAATGTTATGCCCCCACCTTTTTTATCCCCTCCCCTCTCCTGCTTGAAAACCCAATATCCAGGGATGTTGAACTTCCATTTTTGCCCCCACTTCTGCCAAATTTCCATCATAGTAATGATATCATGCTGCCTTCTATCTATTTGTGCCCTTCGCTCGCCAGCGTCATTTATCTTGCCCTTTGCATGTACATATATACCTTTTAACACTGTCAAATTCCTGTGCTGTCCACTTTGTCATCTCTGCTGCTTCTGTCTTTCAGCGTCACTTTATCTCCCTGATACCTGCTCTTCCCCAACAGCACTGGCACATCTCCCTGTGAGGATATTCATCCCAGCACTGTTTACGTGTCTGTTCCGACCTTCCGTAGAACCGGTCCCAATGCCTCAGAAATCCGATAACCTCCCTCCAACAACAGCTATTCAGCCATCTGTTTAGTCACTCAATTCTCCTATTTCTATACTTGCTTGCTCGTAGGACTGGGAGGAATCCTGAGATTACTGCTTTTGAGGTCCTATTTTTGAAATCACATTCCTAGCTCCCGAAGTCATTGATACAAGCATGGAACATTCATCTGATAAACAAATCTGGAAGGAAAACTACACTATCAGTAATGGTGACAATTAAACTATCAGGTAACTCCACCTTGTTCATCAATGTTGTTTAAGAAAGGGAATCTGTTTTACTTGCCAGCCTGACCTAGATATAACTCCAATAGTGCAGAGCTATGTGGTTAAACCTTGATTGCCCAAGTGATGTCCACGTGCTTTGAATGAACAAATGGAAGACTGCCTGATAGTTTAATTGTCACCATTACTGATAGTGTAGTTTTCCTTCCAGATTTGTTTATCAGATGAATGTTCCATCACTATCGAAAAACACCTTTATTTTCAGTTTAAAATAAATCAGTTTCACCTTTTACTCCACGCCTTCTGGAATTATTATATTGGTGATGAGGGTGGGATTAATAATGTTGCAATTCCAAAAATGTTACTGGCAGAGCCCACTCTAGACCTCAAAAGGGCAATAGAATTAGCATGATCCTTGAAGAACGGCGAGAAAGGGGCCCAAGAACTCGAAGGGATGATAGGCAGTAGCAGCGTTCTCAGGCTGAGGGGGAGGAGGCGCGGACCCTCATACAGAAAAGCCAGAATTCCCAGTGAAGGCTCCCACATGCCTCACCAACCACCAACTCAACATTCAGCCAGGACTTTCTGACATCTCAAAAGACAGTCGGATAACCCTAGACGTACCAGGGAGGTCTCCCTGGAGGAGTACAATTGACAGCCACTAGGCTGCTGCAGGTGTGGCCAAAGGACCCAGGCAAAGCTTTCAGTATCGGAATGTGTGCCGCCCAGGCCGGAAGCCAAAACTATCTCAGACCCAGGATTGGCAAGTCTATCAGCCAAGTCTAAGAGGACAAAACAGTGCAGCTAAACTGCATTATCACCACTAAGGCAGTTTCTTGATAACACTCTTGGTCAATGGCCATTCCCGAGAAATGAAAGCGGATGCAGGAGCTGCCACCTCCATCTTCAGGAAACAAACTTTCCAGTGTCTCCGGATGGGTATCTTGTGTCTAAGCCTGTGAGAAACCAGGGCCAGGTTGACCACTATGAACCTGGTTACCTATGGGCAGCAGATGGCCCGACTCCCACTCATAGTTGTACGAGGCCCAGCCTTTTGGGCAGAGACTGGCTGCAAATTGTTAAATTAGGAACTAGTGGATTGTATGAGGCAAGGGAAAAGATTCATGTGGACAAGAAGCAGTTAGATATAGACCTTATGGCGAAGGGGATCAAAGTATATGGGGGAAAGAGGGATTACGCTATTGAGTTGGATGATCAGCCAAGATCAAAATGAATGGTGGAGTGGACTTTAAAGGCCAAATGGCTTCCTCCTGCTCCTATTTGTTCTCTGTTTCTATGTTTTCTCTGACCATGACGCCCAACCCAAATATTTCTGGGCACAGCCAGTCCCTTACACTTTACCGACCAAAGTACATAATGCGAGTGATTAGAGAGCCTTCGGATAATACGTTAAGCACAGTTATCAGAATGGGCTGCACTAGTTGTCCCTGTTCTCAAGCCCGACTATGCAGGGACTATAAACTAATGGTTAATAAAGTCTCATGTTTAGTTTGGTAATGTATGCTATGCATAGAAGATCTATATGCCCAACTGGCAGCAGGTCAAACCTTCACCAAACTAGATATGAACCATGCTTACCTCCAGTTTAGTGCTAGATGAGTCATCCAGGAAGTATGTGACAAGTAACACCCATAAGGGTTTATACAAATATACACCCTTGCTCTTTGGTGTCTCATTGACATATGCCATTTTTCAACGAGTGATGGCGAACATTCTCCAAGGGCTACCTAAGGTGTCAGTATACTTAGACTATGTACTAATCACAGAAGCCAGGGAAAAGCGAGAATCTTTCAGAAGATGTGCAGGTTTGGTGGACTGGTCATGCTAAATTGCCCGTGGATGGGGTTATTGGGATAGGGTGGGGGATTGTGCATAGGTAGCGTGCTCTTCTGGTGCAGTCTCGATGGGCTGAATGGTCTCCTTCTACACTGTAGGAATTCTATGATTCTGTAATTGTTCAGAAAGCTCAGACTGGATTCTAAAGGGTGGGTTTTCCAGTAAAAATATTAGACGGTTATTGAATGTGATCCAAACTTTCCAGAAGAGGAGAGCTGGTGCCCACCTTGGATGTGGAAAAAAGCCTCTGATTAGATGGAGTGGAATTATCTGGTGTACATGTTGCGGAGATTTGACGTGGGTGAGGAATATATCATAGAACATAGAACATTACAGCGCAGTACAGGCCCTTCGGCCCTCGATGTTGCGCCGACCTGTGAAACTACTCTAAAGCCCATCTACACTATTCCCTTATCGTCCATATGTCTATCCAATGAGCATTTGAATGCACTTAGTGTTGGCGAGTCCACTACTGTTGCAGGCAGGGCATTCCACGCCCTTACTACTCTCTGAGTAAAGAACCTACCTCTGACATCTGACCTATATCTAACTCCCCTCAATTTAAAGCTATGTCCTCTCGTGCTAGACATCACCATCCGAGGAAAAAGGCTCTCACTGTCCACCCTATCTAATCCTCTGATCATCTTGTATGCCTCAATTAAGTCACCTCTTAACCTTCTTCTCTTTAACGAAAACAGCCTCAAGTCCCTCAGCCTTTCCTCATAAGATCTTCCCTCCATACCAGGCAACATTCTGGTAAATCTCCTCTGCACCCTTTCCAATGCTTCCACATCCTTCCTATAATGCGGCGACCAGAATTGCACGCAATACTCCAAATTGCCGCACCAGCGCTTTGTTCAGCTGCAACATGACCTCATGGCTCCGAAACTCAGTCCCTCTACCAATAAAAGCTAACACACCGTACGCCTTCTTAACAACCCTCTCAACCTGGGTGGCAACATTCAGGGATCTATGTACATGGACACCGAGATCTCTCTGCCAAGAATCCACACTGCCAAGCCCAGTACTCTGTCTTCCTGTTATTCCTTCCAAAATGAATCACCTCACACTTTTCTGCATTAAACTCCATTTGCCACCTTTCAGCACAGCGCTGCACCTTATCTATGTCCCTCTGTAACTTGTAACATCCTTCCGCACTGTCCACAACTCCACCGACTTTAGTGTCATCTGCAAATTTACTCACCCATCCTTTTACGCCCTCCTCCAGGTCATTTATAAAAATGACAAACAGCAGTGGCCCCAAAACAGATCCTTGTGGTACACCACTAGTAACCGGACTTCAGTCTGAACATTACCCATCAACCACCACCCTTTGTCTTCTTCCAGCTAGCCAATTTCTGACCCAAACTGCTAAATCACCCTGAATCCCATGTCTCCGTTTTTCTGCAGTATCCTACCGTGGAGAACTTTATCAAACGCTTTACTGAAATCCATATACACCACATCAACTGCTTTACCCTCATCCACCTGTTGGATCACCTTTTCAAAGAACTCAATAAGGTTTGTGAGGCACGACCTACCCTTCACAAAACCGTGTTGACTATCTCTAATCAAATTATTCCTTTCCAAATGATTATACATCCTATCTCTTATAAACCTTTCCAAGACTTTGCCCACAACAGAAGTAAGGCTCACTGGTCTATAGTTACCGGGGTTGTCTCTACTCCCCTTCTTGAACAAGGGGACAACATTTTCTATCCTCCAGTCTTCTGGCACTATTCCTGTCGACAAAGATGACTTAAAGATCAAAGTCAAAGGCTCAGCAATCTCCTCCCTAGCTTCCCAGAGAATCCTAGGATAAATCCCATCCGGCCCAGGGAACTTATCTATTTTCACCCTTTCCAGAATTGCTAACACCTCCTCCTTATGAACCTCAAGCCCTTCTAGTCTAGTAGCCTGAATCTCAGTATTCCCTCGACAACATTGTCTTTTTCCTGTGTGAATACTGACGAAAAATATTCATTTAGCACCTCTCCTATCTTTTCGGACTCCACGCACAACTTCCCACTACTTTCCTTGACTGGGCCTACTCTTACCCTCGTCATTCTTTTATTCCTCACATATCTACAGAAAGCTTTAGGGTTATCCTTGATCCTACCTGCCAAATAATTCTCATATCCCCTCCTGGCTCTTCTTAGCTCTCTCTTTAAGTCCTTCCTAGCTAACTTGTAACTCTCGAGCGCCCTAACTGAACCTTCATGTCTCACCTTTACATAAGCCTCCTTCTTCCTCTTGACAAATGTTTTGACTGCTTTAGTAAACCACGGTTCCCTCGCTCGACCACTTCCTCCCTGCCTGACAGGTACATACTTATCAAGGACACGCAGGAGCTGTTCCTTGAACAAGCTCCACATTTCCGTTGTGCCCATCCCCTGCAGTTTTCCTCTCCATTCGATGCATCCTAAGTCTTGCCTCATTGCATCATAATTGCCTTTCCCCCAGATGTAATTCGTGCCCTGCGGTATATACTATCCCTTTCCATCACTAAAGTAAACGTAATCGAATTGTGGTCACTATCACCAAAGTGCTCACCTACCTCTAAATCTAACACCTGTCCTGGTTCATTACCCAGTACCAAATCCAATATGGCCTCGCCTCTCAAGTGGATTCATCTGCTGTACCATGGACCCTGCACAAAATCACAAATGCTTTTAGGTCTGAGAACTTTGGCCTGCAGAATGGGTCTGAACATGGTTGCCCCCTGGCCCCTTGCTGTTTGCATTGACCATAGAATCACTGGCATAGGCTATTAGGTGGGACCACTTGATATTGGGGCTGCGTTGTGGGTCGAAGCAACATAAAAATACGCTTTATGCGGACAATGTGCTGATGTTTGTGTCGAAGCCAGATGTTTATTGATGTGGTGGGTATATTTAATGCTTTCACTGGTTAATTTTACAAAATCGGAGGCTATGCCAGTGGGACAGATCATAGAATTTACAGAATTTGAAGTGTAGAAGGAGGCCATTCAACTAACCTGCTCAATTTTGGAATTACCTGGATTAGAATGTGCTGCCGAGATTGTTAAAGCCCTTGCAGATGTTACCAATCTTGAAGGAGATTAATGGAATAAGAAGAGGCTTTATCTAAAGTTCACCAAGCTGAAGCTCCCAAGTTCCAAGGAGGTTTTGGGTGCCCCGAATATCAGGTTCTATCAATTGGCCACTCATCTAGATCCTGTGTTAGTCATAGATAATCATCGAATTTACAGTGGAGAAGGAGGCCATTCAGCCCACCGAGTCTGCAATGGCCCCTGGAAAGAGCACCCCACCCAAGCCCATACCTCCATCCCACCCTCGTAACGCCACCTAACCTTTCCGGACACTAAGGGCAATTTAACATGGGCAATCCACCCAACCTGCACACCTTTGGAATGTGGAAGGAAACTGGAGCACCCAGAAGAAACCCACAGGGAGAACTTGCAGACTCTACACAGACAGTGATCCAAGCATGGAATCGAATCTGGGACCCTGGAGCTGTGAAGCAACATTGCTAACCACTGTGCTACTGTGCCATCCATTGGAGAAAAGACTTGGCAACTAACATTGATGAGAAACATGCGGTAATATGTGGGATCATGCCAACAAAATTTTGGTTTGCAATAAAATGAAGGAGTTTAAGATATTGCCCCCTTTGCATATCAGGCCTAGCCTGTGACAAAGGTTTGATCCCTGATGTGCCTACAGTGCCTGGTAGTCAATGGTGATTATATACACTGCGTATGGACCTCTGTTATGATTCATTCCTATTGGTCTGGTGCAGTTAGGGAGCTTGAGAGGATATTTCGCAGAGCATTAGAGCTTAATTCTTTGTTCCTGGATCATTCAGGTGGGAGAATTACTGACGGTAATGAAAAACGTTGTACAATATCCTAGCTTTTGCAGCTTGTAAAAATATCCTCTGCTCCTGGAGCAGTGACAAGTATCCTTCAATTCAAAATTGACATAAATTAGTCACGGAATGTATTCCTATGGAATTCCTGATGTTTGCGATCCATTCTAAATCTGATGCATTCGGTAAAGTTTGGGACCCCATCTAAAATTTATACGCTCCGCCTTATCTGACCTACCCCTGTTATGTTTCCCTTGAGCCAAGTGAAAGATTGATCTCGCAATACATAAAGGTGAGCAGCTCCGGAGATGTTATCCTATCAGGGGTTGGATTCTCTGAGCCTCCGCGCCAAAATCACGCTCGGTGCGGGGGGCGGAGAATGGTCGTCAACCCGGAAATTCAGACCGGCGCCGCTCCCGCGATTCTCCTGTCCCCGGAGAATCACTCGAGAATCGCACGCGCGTGAACTACGCTGGTGTGGGCTCATAGCCCCATTATTGGAGAATCCAGCCCCAGATCGATATGGCCTTATCCTCTTTCTCCCCGAGAAAGATTAAACCAGAATGAAAACTGGTTTATAAAGTCTGTAGTTCTAAAGTCATCCTGTCTAGTTTGTTTTTATACTTGCAACAATTCCTGTTCTGCGCTTTTGCATTGAAAATGTTTTTGTTGCATTATTTGTAAAAAAAAAATTAAAATTAAATTAAAATATATGTTAAAATGTTTTTTACAATGATGTCTCCGTCTTCTGTTTTCCCTCACAAGAGGAAATACTTTCTCCTTTATCTATTTTATAGAATTCCTTTATTATTTTTTTAAAGTCTTGATCAGATTACCCGTCCAACTTTCTCCATCGCAAGTGAATTCAAACCAAATTTATGAAACCTGTCCTCACAATTTGGTTTGTCGTTTATTAATGAGAGACAAGAGTCTGAAATGCATTATCCACTCATGTTTGCCTTTCGGCTTTATCACAGAATGTCTATCGCTGCTCGCTCAGCAGCAAGTGCAGAAGGTGGGCAAAGGAAGGGATGGAATCCACACACAAAACCATAGCATCTCCGAGTGGCTAAACTGGGAATAGCAATTCCGGCATATTCAGTGGGCTAGCCTGTCTGCAGGCCTCGTCTCTCGATCAGCAAAGGAGGAGCGAGGAATTAGTGAGGGAGTGGGGGCGGTGGAATGAAGGGGAAGATTTACTGTAAAACGTTTAAAGTGAAGGGACCATATTTTTGGGAATCAGACGAGAGAGTTTCATTTTTGTTCCTAGATTCCGACTGGTCTCAAATATTTTTATTTCCTGGGTGCATTTCAAGCGTTTTCTGTCTTCGCTTCACAGTTCCAAGTATTTCTCTCTTGTTTGTTTGTTTTTATTCCGCCACCTCTTTTAAGGTTTCTCTCCACAACTCCATAATCCTCCCCAATTAAGGAGAGATGACGTACATGTTTCAAGTCCACGAATCTGCACAAGAGAATCTCAAATTAACTTTCTGTTTCCTGGGGAAAGAACTTGCAACTGAGCTCAGCTTAGATGGTCAAAGGTCCTGTCATTGCACACACAACAGTTTGCTGCCTGATTAGCTCGCAACTGAATTCCTGTTCACAAGGTCAGTTTTGAATGAAGAAGGTTCTTGGCCTTTTTTTTTTCATTCTACATTCCATCTTCCAGAAGAGCATGCAATGTTTTCTTAAAAGAAGTCTGGTGTTTCCACCTTGACCACCTTCCTGATAATTCCATGCTCTTACCTTTTACGTTCTGTGCAAATAATCCCTGAATTTGTGCCATTTGCATCATCCATTCTGGCCATAACTGAAGGTTAACTATGTGTTCTATCTTTTGCTTCTTCTTTGGCGATCACTCGCCAATGAGTATAATTGTCCACCTAATAAACACTGTCACTGGTCATGGGTTCTATGGGTCCTTGTGTGACTGATGAGCCCGATCCTAGAGCTGCACCTTTGACCACACACTTGACAGGTGTTTTGGGGAGATGGGATAGGGCCTTGGACTCGGGATTGCTGGTATTCCTTTCTCAGGCTCTTGTTCCGGATGTCCTCATGCCGTCGGGTGTTCTTGATGAATTGTATGCCTTCAATAAGGAGGTTCCTCAGAGTAGGTCTCTTCTGAGCAAGCATCTCCCAGGCATTGTTGTCTATGTTGCATTTCTCGAGGTAAGCCTTAACGGTGCCTTTGAAGTGCTTCCTTTGTCTTCCTCTTGTTTGGGAGCCTTCCTTGAGCTGGGCAAAAAAGTTTTGCCTTGGCAGTCGGAATTCCAACATCTGAAGCACATGGCTGACCCAGTGGAGTTGGTTTCGGATGATCATGGCCTCAATGTTGGTGTTCTTGGCTCCTTCAATGACGCTGATATTAGTATGCCTGTCCTCTCAGCTGATACAGAGAATCAGTCTCAGAGAGCATTGATGGTACCTCTCCAGAGTCTTGAGATGGTCTGTACGTAGTCGAGGTTTTCTAAGCCGAACAGAAGAGGTGGGAAGACGGCTGCTTTGTACACAAGGATCTTGATATAAACATGGATGTCGCATTTGTTTAAGACTCTCATCCTCAGGCATCCGAAGATGGCGCTCATGGATTCAGTTCTTACTCTGCACCAGTTTGATGCCGAGGGGTGTTGGGTCCATACACTGTCTTGATGGCACTGAAGAATCCCGGGGGTCATGCTCATCAATGAGCAATTGCAGCTCCTTAGCATTCTCAGTCCACCATTGGTTCTTGATTTCCCTCGTTCTTCTTTGTACCTCCGCCTCGACTAATTGATGAGTTCTCGTCTTTGTCTTGGTTATGCCATTTTGCCAGCAGAGTGCTTTCCTCTTCATGTTGATGAGGTCTTGGATGGTGTGGTCATTCTCATCGAACCTGTCTTGGTGTTTCTTGGTCTTGTAGTCGATGGGCTGTCTTCAGCTCATTCCAGGTTTCCTCCAGTCCATTAGAATGAACGCTTCGCAGATTTTGGTGACGACATTGTTGGAGGTTTGCTAGCATGCTTGGCTTCTGAAGCTGCTCAATGTTGATCTTTTTTCTGAGCTGTTTTTTCATCTTCCGCTGTTTCTCGTATAGTTTTATGGACAAAGAGGAATGGATGAGCGGGTGGTTTGTCCAGCAGTCATCGCTTTGGTATTGAGGGAATCCTTTTCGTCTCGGGATCGGGCGATGACGAAATCGATCATTTGCCAGTGATATGATCGCGGATGTCTCTAGGAAGTCTGGAACTTGTCTTTTTGACGGAAGAGTGTGTTTGTGATGATAAGCTGGTGTCTCATGCATTTGGTGAGTAGGAGAACCTCGTTGTGGAGTTGCAATTCCCAACTTCTTCCTTCCCAATGGTTCCTTTACAGAGTTGGAAGTCCTTTCCAACCCTGGCTTTGAAGTCCCCAAGAGGGATAATTTTATGTTCCTTTGGAATGTTGGAAGGTATAGAGCCTAGGGTGACATAGAAGCCTTCTTTGACTAATAATTGGCATCAAGGGTTGGGGCATAGCCACTCACGACCGTTGCCTGCTGGTTTATGGCAAGTTGTAGAAGAAGGTCAAAGTTTTCCGGTCATTGCGATTCATTTTTTCCGTCGGCAGCTCACTCCCGCCTGCGTGGGGTGGTTCCAATTGGAAATCACTTTGACAAGTGGCAAGAAGATGGAATTCCACCAATAGCTAGCGGCTTGCAGCCGAGAATCACGTGGCTGGGGTCATGAAGAGTCATGTGGCGTTCGATGATGCCGACAGGGAGCTCCGAGAGTCAGTTGACAAGTTTGTTCTTGGCAAAACCAATTCCATGCATCCTGGGCTGATCCTTGGGTTTTCCTCGCCAGGAGAAGGTGCAACCACTGCCTTCTTTCCTCAGCTGTCCTTCGCCTGCTCTTCGGGTCTCTTGCAGGGCAGCGACATCGACGTTGAAGTGCCTGAGTTCACGGGCAACGAGGGCAGTTCATCTTTCTGTTTGATTGTTTTGCCTGTTATTCGTGAGGGATTGTACATTCCAGGTTCCGAAATTGACTTTAACTTTGATTTGGACTGGATTTGTTTATTGTCACGTGTACCGAGGTACAGTGAAAAGTATTTTTCTGCGAGCAGCTCAACAGATCATTAAGTACATGGGAAGAAAAGGGAAGAAAAGAAAATACATAATAGGGATAAAAGAGAGAGGTCAGTAATAACGTTAGTCTTAGAATAACATTTTAAAAGATTAGAACGAGTAGAAGTTAAGTAAAAAGTGGATCTGTTGGGGAGAGCTCGCAGAGAGTTGCCTCGATCCAGTGCCATCTTGGTACTGGTACTTGGTACTGGCGCCATCTTGGTTGCTGACGGCAGATTGAAGAGCCCTGTGGGACGAATCTGTGCCATTTGCATCAGCCATTCTGGGCACAATTGAAGATTTACTATGACTTCTATGCCTTCCCATATTCCTTTGAGAATGGCCCCGTCCTCTGCTTCCCCTTAAGTAATCAAAATCCAAAGAATCCTAGTTTAGTAATTCAGTTTAGTAATTTTAAGGTTCAAAGTTTCTTCGAAAGAAAATATTTCACTATTTCTGAAACTTAAATCTCTTAAATTGTTTGGCCAATTTGCAGTGTAGTGTCAGTCTTGGCTATGCCCTCTGAAACAGGAACTTGGAGGGTAATTGTCCCTGACTTAACAAACTGGAATACAAATTCTCAGCTGATACACTTCAGTGTGGCACAATTGAAAGATGAGCTGGTGAGTCCTGCCAATGTTCTGATCAACATATTTCCTGAAAGAAAGATTTGCATTTACATCATGCTTCTCACCATTGCCAGACCTCATGAAGTTCATTACAGCCAATGAAACTCTTTCTTTTGTACACGGGGCAAGATTCTCCCAATTTCCCACCAGCGCGTTCAATGGCAGGTGTGGGGAGAGGGGGGGGGAAATTCAGCGGGAGGCCCAAAAGTCGTTTTTACGTTGGTATGAATTTACAGCGGGATATTCCGCTGGTGCCTGCCTTGGCATATTAGGAAACACGCTGTGGGCAGTGTGAAACTCGTCTCCATTCTGCGATTGGGATGCAGATGAACGGAAGATCACCCACGTCCAATTCTCCTCAATGTCAGCGAGAAAACACGGCAGTGCAAAACTCATTTGGAACAATGTGGCGTGCAGACATCAGAACTCACCTGAACAATACCTGGGGATGCCCCGGGAGTTCAAGGTGGAAGCTGACGGCAACCCTGTGCCCCAGAACACAACAGCAATGGGTGGGTGGAGCACCCACAGAATCTTCCAGATTATTTGTCCTAGAGGGTTCCACCTTCCCACCTCAGGATATCCCTGAAGTTTCATCCTCTTACTCTGGAGGTCCATCTTCTTACCTCAGAGTCTTCCCGGAGATCCATCTTCATTTTCAGGAAGTCCCCCTTTGTTCTGCAATAGTGGGTCAGTGGTGTTGGGCTCCTTTTCAATATGGGACCAGATCGTACAACAGCCTATGTGCCATCAACCCTGCCCACCATGGCTCAAAGCACCCCATTGCATAATTAATGAATTTGAGGCTGGATGATTTGCCGTGTTTCCCAGCCGGCCTGCACAGCGGGATGTTTCCGCCCCTGCCACGGGTCATGGTCCCCAGATGGGAGAATTCCGCCTGTGGAACTCACTCACAGAGTGAGTTCCCATAAACTGTTAAGTGATGTTGATTGAGTGATATGTAACGACCAAGGTTCTGAAGGCACGTTTGCACGCTCCTCTTCTAAATACTGGCATGAGATCTTTCAAGTCCACCGAAGAGAGTCGACCAGCTTTCATTTTAAAGTTTCATTCAAAACAGGTCACCTCCAATAATGCAGAATTCCTTCAGTACTGCACTAAGGTGCAGTTTAGGTCTTTATTCTCAAGTCTCTGGCATTGGACATAATCACACAGCCTCTTACTCAGAGGAACTAGTGCAATCACCAAGCCACAATAAAGAATAAACAGTTGGATTTATTTGCCTTTTTTTAAAACTACAAGATTTCAACTGAAAGGCAAATATTTTTTCCAATCAGTAGGAAGTACAGCTTTCAAATATTTAGCATCATTCGATAACAACTGATGTCTATATGGTGTCTGTGGGGGTCAGCAGATTAAGGTTACAAAGGCTGCCTCGCTCTCTACCCTGGGCCCAAATAGCTCTACCTGCATAGTATCCAGATGCTGGCTAGCTTTCTGTTGAAACTAGGAGCCAACTACCCACTCACCTAACATAAAAATTGAACATGATTTTGTACCAGACCCGGTTGTGCTGAAGTGGATATCATGGTCAAGTGATGCAAAAATCATATTTCTTTCACCCAAACTGCACTGAACGATACACACCAATGTAAAGCCAGAATCTCTATAGATCAATAAGCCCTCTGCTTATAGTTAAACTACGTGGTGTAACTAACCACTGTATTGATAATTAGATTGGAGGCAAGAGATTTTTTTTCTCTATTCAACAACATGTTTAGATTCTTTTGTGCCAATTAGTGGATTTCACAAATGATGTAAAGTATAACAGATAATTAAACCTATTATCCTATTATCCCATATAGGATAATAGATACAATCAAATGAAGTTAACCATTTTTTTTTTTTTCATTTTATCACGACACAATAAATGCAACTGTATATACTGGGCAGGGAATCATCAGTTACCTGATATACTGTACATCATCTGTGCTCTATGCTACGAGGACACCATCTCAGATTAAAGGGACGATCCTTTAAAACAGAAATGAGGAGGAATTTCTTCAGCCAGAGGGTGGTGAATCTGTGGAACTCTTTGCCGCAGAAGGCTGTGGAGGCCAAATCACTGAGTGTCTTTAAGACAGAGATAGATAGGTTCTTGATTAATAAGGGGATCAGGAGTTATGGGGAAAAGGCAGGAGAATGGGGATGAGAAAATATTAGCCATGATTGAATGGCAGAGCAGACTCGATGGGCCGAATGGACTAATTCTGTTCCTATGTCTTATGGTGTTTGTATTTCATTTCAGAATGGGCTAGCTGGGGGAATTTCAAAACATTATAAATATACTCAGCTATTTTCTGGTTGCCTTTTGATGAACAGTTATTAGGAGCTTTATCCCAGGTGCAACACAACGATCATAACATTGTCAGGTCCCTCAATTCTGATCCATCTATATGTTCCAAAAAAAAAGCAAGGATGGAAATTGATTTCTGGCACAGTAGGTTCTGCTTCCTGAGATTGGAATCAAGAAATAAGACATCTCCCTTTGGAGCTGGGGATTTTTGCTCGATCTGCCAGAGTGGAAAATGATTAACGCGGAAAGATCAGTTCAATGCTTTGCCCAGTTTCATATTTCAATGCTTTACTGTTAATAATGATCATTTTAAAGGTCAATTAAATTTAATCCGTCTTGGTCGTTGAATTAAGTGTTTGTCCCTCACCTGTTCACGGAAAAATTTCAAATGCTGATTGTGACAATTTGAATTTCCTTCAGAATGGCATAATTAGGCCTTCAACTTTTGGTGGGAATGGGAAACCAAACTTCGGGTTGGTCTTCGTGCCCACATACCTCATGGACATGGCCGACTTGTTCGGCAGTTTCATCTCTGTAATAAGAAGATTGATTTGTGCGGCTAATTGCTGTCACGCAGACACCTAGTTGCTGGCAGCACAGACAGCCAGGACGGAGGAAGAAGTGCTTGATTCGCATACGTCATATACAGAGCTTGTCGCCAATGCTGCGGTACACTAATTGACTGCAAAGAAATGTAATCAAGCTTAAATGTGGACAGTTTGTAACAATGTTTCAATGTCGCAAAATCTGTTCAATTACCTGCCAAATGTCAAGAGAACTCACAAGTGCTGACATTTAATTCGGAACCATGGCAATAATACGGAAGAAAGTGGTTAACTAATGATCGCTAGTTGTCTGTTGAACTACAGACTACAGACACCTTATTTTGCCAATGTGATCCTACTCGCGCATTTTCTTGAGCCTTTATACAGAGCATCATTTTCTGCTCATTATCCATTTGGAGGGAGAAACGCACAACCGGGTTGAAGTTTCAAAATTGTATCAAAGATGCCTATTTTTAAACAGCCTTGTGCACCTTTGTGATGCCATAACTACAGCACTCGCAGACGGAACTAACAAGATTCCTCTGTATCCACATTATTATCTTACAAGTCTTCCGATCAGTTGGACATTTGCTATCAGCAATAAGAACCAGCGGACTAAAACAAGCATGTAAAAGAAAAACATAAGACGTTTCTTCATCGTGTTTTTAAATTTTAATTTTAACTCTCAAAAATGGGTGAGCTAAGGGTCATGTGGGAGGTTAAAATGTGAAGAAAACGTCAAAGCTGAGCCCAACACTCCTTGACCTCTCTCGCTTTCAGTTTTAATAAAGGCTGGATGGGTGTTGAACAAATAACCTTTCACCCCAGAAGGGTTGCTAATATTTTAATGAAGCTGCGTGTATCTGATTTTCTTTGTCTTCCAGTTCCAATGTTGGTCAGTTGGATTTCATGGAAGATGCAATTTTCCTGTATGGAAACAGTACCTGCGTTGTGAGCCAGGAACAGGAATGCTACTCCCTGGTTCCACAGGTTATCCTGTTATCCCCAGTCAGATCACCCGTCTGATTAGAATACCTCCCCCCACCACATCTCCAGCCAGGATCACCATCCCGCAATCAACAATGGCCTACCACCGTAAATATTGATTACCTCATTGATTCCCCACCTGATTCAACACTCCCACCAAACGCTCTCAGATCTTCCACACAATCACCCCTGACTCTCTGAGATTGCACACAAACACCAACCTGCCATCCACTAGTCATTACCACCCCAAGAATCTTATTTGTCCTAGTGTTATGGGCTCTTCTCAAATGTTCTCTGCCTTACAGGGAGCCAAACCCGTCAATCAGGCTGGTTTCTGGGCAGTGAACCTGTTAAAAATAAGGTGCACATGCAGTGAAGTTAAAACTCTGTGGATCACCATCGGTGACCGTGCTTTGGCTGCCTGAGCTTTAATTCCCCTCCTAATCATCTCTTCCTCTCTACAAATCTCCCCCGCTTCAAAATTCCCTTTAACATCTACCTGTGGTGATTGTCCCTTTAAGATAAACACAGTAGAGTAAGGGTCACCTGACCTGGGTAACCAATCGGGACTCAGAGTGGTAAATCACCCCCGGGGGAGGTGTTCTCTTAGGCAAGAGTCGTGCCAGAATTAACTGCGAACATGCTGCTGCTCTTGTAGATCCTTGTAAATGAATCCTTTGCTGTTCACCTATGAAGTCTCTGAAAGTGCACTCTTTTCATCAAGCTTGCAGTCACTTGCCTGATTATCTCCTTATGTGGCTTGATGTCAAATTTGTGATAGTTCTTTAGTGAAGCACCTGTAAATGGACTACATTAAGCAGACTATATAAACACAAATTGTTGGTGTTTCATGTATATTTTAAATAAGACTACTTTTCTTGCTATGTAACAATCCCTTAACAATTCCATTTAAAAGAAAAATAATATTCCAGCTCCTCCCTTTTGAAATGAAATGAAAATCGCTTGTTGTCACAAGTAGTCTTCAAATGAAGTTCCTGTGAAAAGCCACTAGTCGCCACATTCCGGCGCCTGTTCGAAAAGGCTGGAAAGGGTGCTTTTGTGATCCATGCCAAGAGTTTTTGGCTTGTTACTGTTTTTCCTGGCTTCACTTGTTCACTTTTCGCTTCACTTGAATCAATGCCCACCCCCACCCCATGGCTGTGCAGGCAGCCTTGCTCCGACTCCCACTCTCTGACACAGACTGCGATTTCAAATGTCAAAACACACACTCCTCGGGAAGCACAAAAGCTGAACCTGTTCTTTTGTTGTGTCCTCGTTTCTAATTCACTGCCTTTGTGTGGTTCATGTGGTGCAATGCAGAGTATTTGTTGCTGTTGTGTTTATTTTATAATGAGCCATTTCAAAATACAATCCCTCCATTGTTGTCTACCTGTCCTGTTTACCTGAATTGTTGACTTCTAATGTGGGCGAGAATGAAAGATTGCATCTTGCCTCCACTTGTAAAATACTGAAATCATTTTGTTTGTCAAAAGCATCTGCTAATCAGCAGTTCCTCCCCCCCCCCCCCCCCCCCACAGTTGCTTAAACAATTTCTTACGGTATTAAGAAGCAGTAATTTATAATATACTTCAATGCAAATTAGCCATGGCGATTGAAATGGAATCTGGATTAGACACTTGGTCCACATTTGCCACCATTTTCAAAAAACAAGAGGATTAAATTCGATCATTTCAAGCATAAAGACATTGCTATAATTTTACTACACTCCCTTATCTTCACCCAAACTCAAATGGAGTCCAACAATGCACTGCATGAGATTTCAAACATATCCTACAAATTAAATTCAGTTCAGATCATGATATGTGTTCAATGATTGAATAGGAACAGGAGTATCTTCTGATTGGGCTGGTGCAAGCTGGTCATGGATACATGAAATGACTGATGTACAACAAGCCTGCTCTTTCCACAGGTGCTGTCATGTACTACACCCTTAATTTGAAGGGAAGATGTCATTGATGGCTCCAATTTCCAAATGTACTGATTGTGGGACATATATTGGTAATATAACCTAAATGAGGCACTTTTTTAAAAGTATGCTCAGGAACAGGGCATACAAATATTTGAAGACGGCCAGCGTGATTCTGGGCTTTATAACAGAGGCATAACCTTTAGGAAACACCCGTTAGACTCCAGCTTGAATATTATTGGCAATGCTGAGCACCAAATTCAGGTAAGATGTCAAGGACTTTGAAAGGGTGTGAAGGATACTTGCTGCAATGGCACCAAGGACAAAAGACTGCAGTTACCTGGAGAAACGAGAGAAACTGGAGTTGTTCTCTTTCCAGCAGGGAAGGTTAAAAGGAGATTTGATGACGGGATCCAATGATTTTGGGATAGTAAATCAGCAGAGACTGTTCCGAGTTAGAGAAGGAATTCTTATGATTGGCAAAAGAACCAGAGGTGAAATGCAGAATTTCATTTTTGTGCAACAAGTTGTTATGATTGTAAATGCATTGCCTGAGAGGGCAGTGGAAGCAGAACCAATCATAACTTTCAAAAAGGACATTTTATAAGTAGTTTAAATGGAACAAATTGTTGAACAATGGGTGGAGCAGGGGAGTGGGACTAATTGGATTGTTCGCTCAGAGATGACATGACAATGGGATGAATGACTGAGTTCTATGTTGTATCATTCTATGATTCTTATAAAACCTCACATCTTCAGTGTGCAACCTTGCCTGCTGCCCTCCAGAGAACATACCCTGAATAAGCTTTAAATGTTAGGGGTCATTGTAATTGAATTTCGCAATCTACACCTATCCTTATGCACACCAAATTTCTAACTAGGTATCCATGTAGAATACTGAAGGAACACATTGGGCGGGATTCTCTGTTCCCCAAGGCGATTTCGTAATCGGCCATAGAGCGGAGAATCCCTTTTTCCGATGGAATCGGGGGCAGTGCCTGTTTCTGACTCTGCCCGTCCAAAACGGCATCATCGAGGAGTGCGGCGCAGGCAGTTGGGATGGCCTCAGGACGTCACCTGTCGGCCTTCTGCCCCTGATGGGCCGAGTTCCCGACCGCGCGTTTGAATCATGGTCTCAGCGGTTGGGAACCCGGGATGATGGCTGCAGACTGTGTCCAGCGGCGCCACAGTCAGGAGGGAGCCATGCTGCTGGTGGGGGGGGGGGGGCTTCAGCGAGGGCTGGGAGGACTGGTGTGGGATGCCAGGGGGTCTCCACGGGGGCCCGCGCACGGCCGGCGCCTTGTTGTACGGCACAATCGCTGCAGGTCGTCGCCGTGCGCATGCGCGGCCACGGACCTGGCAATTCTCCAGCTGTTGTTGTTGTGAAGGCCAGGTGCTTTACGTGCCACGGGTACTAGCCCTCACCGGTCGGAGGATCGGTGCAGGGACGGCGCCGATTTTGTGGATGTAAAATGCCACGGATCCTCTGAACATAGCCTGAAAATTGGAGCATCCAGCCCATTAAGTTCCAGTAGAGTAATGAGGGCTGGTTTAGTACACTGGGCTAAATAGCTGGCTTTTAAAGCAGACCAAGGCAGGTCAGTAGCATGGGTTCAATTCCTGCACCAGCCTCCCCAAACAGGCACTGGAATGTGGCGACGAGGGTGAAGCACAGTATCTTCATTTGAAGCCTACTTGTGACAATAAGTGATTTTAATTTCAGGAAGGTGGAAATAGCGTGAATTTGTGCTCCATCCATTTTAGAGGGATTTAGGATTCCATTTGAGTAAGGGAGCCATCTCATTATCTGTCCGAGATCAACACCACAAATAATCATTCACAGAATTGTTATGGTGCAGAAGGAAGCCATTTGGCCCATCACGTCTGCAACAGATCTCCAAACAAGCAACACTACTTTGTGCCATTCCCCTGCCTTTTCCCCATACCCCTGCACATTGTTTCTATTCAAGTAATCACCTAATTCCCTCCTGAAAGAGCATGAGACCCCCCTGGATTAATAGCCGAGTGATATTGCCACTACACACCACCATCTCGCCTGGACTGCATCCAAACAGCAGTTCTTCACATCATTTTGAAGCATTTAGTCTGGATGCAATTAACCGCTACAGGCAGGGTTCACTGTTGTACAAGGTGAATACATTTGGAATGATCAAACTTCACTCCCCTCCACAAGCAATTTTCATAGCATACATTTTCCAATTTAATTCTTTTCTGCTCAATTCACCATGAGAAAGTTTCAGGTCAGACATAGCATGGAACAACCACAGGAAACATTTGCGGAAGAATATATTTTAATTCTCAACCTCAAAAAGGTGGTATAATCGAGCAAGTTGCATTTCCACCTCTATGAAGGAGTGATGTTTCCTCTTTCTCCCATGGTCAGCCTGCCAAAGTTACGGTGCAGAAGGAGGCCATTCGGCCCATCGAGTCTGTACTGACCCACTTAAGTCCTCACTTCCATCCTATCCCCGTAACCCAGTCACTAAGGGCCAATCCACCTGACCTGCACGTCTTTGGACTGTGGGAGGAAACTGGAGCACCCAGAGGAAACCCACGCAGACACGGGGAGAACGTGCAGACTCCACACAGATAGTGACCCAGCGGGGAATCGAACCTGGGACCCTGGCGCTGTGGAGCCACAGTGCTATCCACTTGTGCTCCCGTGCTGCCCTTTAGATCACAAAAAGTCTTTTGCTCTCACAGTAGGATGGTTAAAACAAAGCGTAATAGTATTTAAAGTAGAACAGACTTGTTGGAGGATATGGGGAAAGCTGAATCAAACCAGTTGAAACAGATTTTTTAAGATATCCAGCCAGCGTCTGCAGTGGTTCTAACATGAGCCAAATCTGTTCTGGAAAACACGTATAATCTGTACCATTGGGATGTGGGATGGATTGAGAGCTGTATGTTTTTCCTTTCTTGTTGTTTACTTGGGAATATAGATAGTAATTAACGACATAGTATTTACTGTATTGAGTAGCATCATTTAAGGGGTAATTGTAAGCTATTTTCTGGTGTGATGTTAAAGAGTTTAATACTGTGTTAAAATACAAAACCCCTATTTCTTCATGCAATCACTCCTCGAGCAAAGTATTCTTTCAGCACAGCCTTACAAACATCAAATAAAATATTGGGGTTTCAGTCCAGTATCCTAGCCACTGTTGGCGTCTGGTCTGGGATTGTAATAGCTGTCATAGCATCTCGGGGTGAGGGAGCCAAAAACTGTTCAATGAACTCAAAGTAAAGACCAACCAAAGATCTGCTTCAGCCGCAAGCGTCAAAACGTGAATCTCAGACACAGGTGCAATGGAGTTAGGATGCAAGACATGAACTAAATAATGTAGCATAGTGCCAGGTCAAAAGACAAGTGGGAAACCTATGGGGTTGTTTTTTGTTACTGCATTTGGATTTTTGTCCCTGGAAAAGATGCTGTCTATGGTTCTTTACATATCACTGTCCCAGCATCTCAACGTATTGTGTGACTATTTGTTTTTGTCTCTTTTACCTGGAGGTCAAACAAATGGGTTATCTTGTAGGCGAGAGAGAGTGAATTTGAGTATAGGATGACAGTGTGTTTTTGATATACTGATGTACCAGGAGAAAATGTAAGCCAACTGGTAAAGGGGAGGAACAAGCAGGACAGTGAATGGGCAGCAGAATTTTGGAAGATGTGAAACTTTTGTGTGGAAGATGGGAGGTTGACTGGAAAATATTTAAATAGTGAAATCTGTAGACGATAAAGATTTGATCAGGGTTTTATCTACAGATGATAGGAGTAAAAGTGGGCAATGCCACAGGGATGAGATTAGGTCATCTTTGTGATGAAGTGAAAAAAGCAGCAAAAGTTCCACTCAGCTGAGATCTGACTTCAAGGCTGAACATTGGCCCGTTAATGGGCTAAATTGCCTGCTTCTTCGCCGGTAGGTGCGTTTCCGACACTTGTGTGTACACGCACCCGCTGCCCAAAATATTGCGCGAGTGCAGAATGCTGTCATAGAACATAGGCGCTTGCCCATCTTTTTGTGCAATTTCATATGCTTCTGGGTCGAGCCTGCGCCCACCCGAGCAACATAAAATTCTGGCCCATGGCATCTGCTTTCTCAATGCTTAGCTGGAGGAAGACGTGGCTCATTCGTGTCGGGATGTCAAACAGACAGAGGGAGTGGAGTTGCTCAAGGAAAGTGATGAAGAGGCAGAATGCACGCAATAATGCTGATGCCATGTTGATGGATGATGTTGCCAAGAAAGAACGTTATGTCATGAAGCCGCTACAATTCTTTCTTGTGATTTTATGATTTAATTGAATGTCAGGTCATAAATATATTTTTATTCCTGAAGTTCACATTGTCATGCTGGAGGGAAAAAAACAGAATTGCAGAAGGATATATTGGATCGAAGATGGATGAGGATGTAAATTCAGACACTGGCTGAATTGCTGTGGGTGGTGCTAAGCAAGAGACAATGGAATCAGAATCAATTTACAAATAAAGATGCAATATTAGCATAAATGCCATCCAGAAATGAATTGTCATATCCTATGGAGACAATGGGAGATGAGAATGATCTCATCAGGAATGCTGTCCTGTGAGCAATGTCAAAGATGGGGGTTTTGCCTTCAGCGAATATTGAAAGACTAGGATACATGCCAGCT
Organism: Scyliorhinus torazame; assembly: GCF_047496885.1. Classification (NCBI taxonomy): domain Eukaryota; kingdom Metazoa; phylum Chordata; class Chondrichthyes; order Carcharhiniformes; family Scyliorhinidae; genus Scyliorhinus; species Scyliorhinus torazame. The sequence continues at coordinate 43,232,682 of NC_092715.1, read as the reverse complement.
GCAAAGCTTGGTCAGGGTTGACTAGTGTTGGGTGTGTAACTGTGAGACACAGAAACAAAAGGACAGCAGCGTCCACCTCTGCTCAGAGGCAGGGAAAATATAAATTTCTCTCTCTATGATTGTTAAAGCAAGCCAAGTCAGCCAAGCCACAGCTGAAACAGGGCAGCTTCTCAGCCAAACCGCAGAATATTGGAATCTCAAAACTGACTCTTCAACTGTTGAAGTCAGTGCTACTCAAATCATGAATCATAATGGCTGCACTATTTCATCATCTACTCGTCACGGACAAGTCAAGCACTGTTTCACATACTTTTTTTACTTACTTACTTTGGACTAAATTCTCACTTCTAATCTGTATGAACGTACATGCACGTGTTTTATTATTTAGTAGTTAATTAACTCACTCTGGGGCAACACTGTAGCACAGTGGTTAGCATTGTTGCTTCACAGTGCCAGGGATCCTGGTTCAACTCCTGGCTTGGGTCACTGTCTGTGCAGTGTCTGCATGTTTTCCCCATGTCTGCGTGGGATTCCTCTAGGAGGAGGCCATTCGGCCCATCATGTCCTCAATTACCCTCTGAAAGTGCACCCTACCCAAGCCCACTCCGCAACCTCATACCCATAACCCTACTTAACCTTTGGACAGTGACGGGCAATTTAGCATGGTCAATCCACCTAACTTGCTCATCTTTGGACTGTGGGAGGAAACCCACACAAACACGGGGAGAATGTGCAAACCCCATACAGACTGTGAGCCAAAGCCAGAATTGAACCCAGGTGCCTGGTGCTGTGAGGCAGCAGTGCTAACCACTGTGCCATTGTGCTGTCCAATAAATTCTTAGTCTAATTTTTTATATGAATATCTATCAGATATTCAGACTTGCCTTAGCAGTCTTGGAGTAGAACCTTGCAAAAGTGCTTCCGAGAATTACCACAATTATACTATGGTAGGAGTACTCTGCATAAACTTTTCATCTTTCCAATCATTAAAATTAGAGCCTTGGGTTAGTCATTGCATGAAAGCCCACTGCATTTCCCTGTTTTCTCACTTACGAGTGCTGGTTTAGCTCAGTTGGCTAGACAGCTGGTCCATGATGCAGCGCGAAGCCAACAGCGCGGTTCCATTCCCGCACCAGCTGAGGTTATTCATGAAGGTCCTGCTTTCTCAACCTTGCCACTTGTGGTGATTCTCAGGTTAAATTACCACAAGTCAGCTTTCCCCCTCAAAGGGGAAAGCAGCCTGTGGTCATCTGGGACGATGGCGACTTTACCTTTTTACTTCATAGAATGCATTGAAAATGAACAGGTTGAACTAACAGAGAATGCAAATCTGTCATGCGTTCCTGTATTGACATTGTCAACAACTTTTAGATCTGAATTGAGTGACAGAGATCCAAAATGAGCTTTTGTTTAAAACAATGAGTTCCAAATTGTACCCCCACAATCTGCTATTTATCTGAGGTCACCTAAAATGATCTTGTATCCATTTTGTCCCATAAACACCTCATTAATCACAAATGTGCACCCGGAGACAAAATGAAAGCTGGTGGTATCGCCTGTAATTATTATTTCTTTCTGTGCATAGCTTTTAAGCTGATGACAGATATCACATTCCAGCACAATCCACCTGGAAGATATCTCATTTTCCAGCCAGGGATTTGAGATCAGAAACTGTCTTTATATTTATTTCTGAATGAATAGCTGGCAAAAACCAGGGGTGAAGAACAAGGGTCAGAATCAAATGAACATAGATAAAAGCTTTACTGTAACAAAAAAAATATATAGTTCTGAAATTGACTTAACGTATGAAAAGTGATTTCTTTTTCTCTTTAGTGGGAACTTCAAAATCTCATGCAGGACACTCTGTTTTAAGAAAAAAATGGGCATAATTTTAACTTTATAACAAATTGTGAAAAGCACGATATTAACTTGGCCTCTCGATCACCTGATATTCATTTCTATCAATGGTGGCTGAGTCAATACCATGCATTTTACACAAACGCCTGTGCCCTCTTTGGACGAAGCCCTCCTTTCTGCAATGTGCAGCAGAATAGGAAACATAACCTTCATAAAATAATTTTGTAATCTTATTGCGTGCAGCACAGAGAGGATGACTATCCTCCCTTCTTCAGGCTCAATGGCGCATATGATCTTATTTCAATAATGAACATTATAGGGTAAGTGACAATGTCCACTGAATCATATTTTGTTTAAATTGACCAGAAGCCAACATTTTCATTCCTTACAATGTTTACTGAGCAAAATGGCACCAAAACAAATCACATCATTCCAGTGATGTGTTGGAATTCACAAGACAGAGGGGAATCACCGCGGTGGGATGGAAAATCTCAAGCCATCAAAAATGACCATTGGCCTCGAGCGGGTATTTCCGGTCTTGGGGCAGGCATGAGCAGAAAATCCCGTCCTCTGTGGTGAGGTTTCTGTCGTGTTGCTCCAAATGTTTTGTCAAATCTGGAGCTCAGTTTCATTCATAATATATTGGCCTTCTGCCAACTAAATAAGATTGCTCAAATTGCCATAATTAGTGTATAGCGTTTTAACCATGATGGTTTATAATTGCATATCACTTCAGACCAATTCACATCTCCACACTACGTTCTGGATCAATTTACAACAATGGACTCCTGGTTAAAAGCTATTTTCAAGCGAGAGAAAGCTTTTACTTTAGAACTGACCAACTGTACATCTCTTCGAGCTATTGGAATATCATCCATGGAATTGTTTTGCCAAAATATATTTATTCACATGCCGTGCCTATTGTAGTGATATAGATATATATATAGACATGTAAAGGGTTAATTATTACATCTCAGTGTAACACAACCACTAGAGGGCAACACTAGATCCCACTATAAATATGAGAACTTAAAGGATTTGGGCCTCTTCCAACCAAGAGTGACTAGACAGCAGAGTGTTAGATAGATAGATCACAGCATAGTTTAGCACATATAGTTTAAATGAGCTAATACTTTAATATAGATTACTTGATTACTAGTTATAGTTCTGTGGTGTGTGCAAACTCAATATTAATCAATTCGTTATTCAATAAATCTGTTTTGCTTTAAGTTAAAGATTGGTGGTTTCTTCAGAATCATACCATCAGACCATTCTGGATTAAGAAGCAAAGAGTAATGAAATATTACCGAAGAATAATATAACAACTATCATATGGCAAGACCCACATTTATTTTCGCATCCCCATTGAAAATGTTAATGTGTTGATGGCCCACAAATCCAGAATTATCCTTATGATGAAGGTAGGAGGTTCCAGGATTTTGACCCAGTGACAATAGAAGGAATTTCCACCACAGAATGGTGTGAGATTTAGAGGGGAGCTTGCAGGTGGTGGTGTTTGCATAAACCTTTTCCTTGTCATTCCACGTCATACTATCTAGAGGCTGTGGTTGAAGCAGATTTGGAAAGTTCCTGCAGTGCGTCATGTAGATGGTACAAACTGCAGGCACAGTGCACCAGTATTGGAAGAAGTGAATGTTTAAGCTGGTGGATCGGACACAGATCAAGTAGACTGCTTTCTCAAGCATTGGCGGGGTTGCAGCTATCCAGTTTAGGTGAAGTTGTGGCGTAGTCGTATTGTCACTGGACTAATAAAATCAGAGACTTGGGGCGTCATTCTCCGACCCCCCAGAGGGTCGGAGAATGGCCGTTGGCCGCCGTGAATCCCGCCCCCGCCAGTTGCCGAAGTCTCCGAAGGGAGAAAAGTCGGCGGGGCGTTAATGGCGCCGCTGCCGCGGAGAATGTCACGGGTCTGCGCAAGGCAGCCGATTTTCGGCCTGCCGATATTCTCCCTTCCGGATGGGCCGAAGTCCCGTCGACGTGATGACCGTTCACGTCGACGTGAATCAAACCTCCTTTTCATCGGCGTGACCTGGTGCTCAAGGCTCACGCCGACCAGTGTGGAGGTGAGTGACGGCCTGGGGGGTTGGCTCTGGGCAGGCAATGGCGTGGCCGCAGTCTGATTGCATGAGGAGAGGTGTGTCTCGGGTTGTGTGTGTGTGTGTGTGTGCGGCAGGGGGTGGGTGGTTAGAGTAGCCTGGGCTCCGGGGGAGTGCCGGGAGGGGGTCCGTGCCGGGGTGGAGGTTGGGGGGGGGGGTTCCGTGCCGGGGTGGAGGTTGGGGATTGGGGGGGTCCGTGCCGTGCCGGGGTGGAGGTTGGGGGTTGGGGGGGGGTCTGTGCTGGGGTGGAGGTTGGGGGGGGTCCGTGCCGTGCCGGGGTGGAGGTTGGGGGGGGGGTCCGTGCCGTGCCGGGGTGGAGGTTGGGGGTTGGGTGGGGGTCCGTGCTGGGGTGGAGGTTGGGGGGGGTCCGTGCCGAGGAGGGGGATGGGAGGGCAAGTGAGTTGGTCCACCTGGCCAGGTGCCAGCCTCCAACAGTTGGACCCATGCGGTCCATGCCACCTGGCTGGGGGGAGGAGGGGATATGGGCAATGATGACATGTCGTCGTTCCCCTCCCCCCCACCAGGCCGTCATGTTTTCAGATCATCCAGCGATGTTGGCCGCCGTGGTGGCAGCCGCTCATGTCTATGTTGCCCTGGATGAGGAGGAGGAGGAGGAGCGTGCCAGAGAGGCGGCGCAGGCTGCCGCAGAGGGGCAGGCGGCAGCCGCCCAGGCTGGAGGGACACCTGACCGACAGGACGAGGAGGGGGAGGAGGACGTCGCGGCCCCACGGCAACGGAGGCACCGGAGGGCGCCCCGTGTGTACCGGCCCCGGCAGTCATACCAGGACCTCACGGACCGGGAATGCAGGAGGAGACTCCGGATGAGCCGGGAAACCGTGGCACACATCTGCCACCTGCTGGCACACCTGTCACCGCGTGGCACTGGCGGGGGACACCCTCTCCCCGTGTCCGTCAAGGTTACGGTGGCCCTGAACTTTTATGCAAAGGGGTCATTCCAGGCACCGAGTGGGGTCCTGTCCGGCATATCGCAGACATCGGTGCACCGGTGCATCCGGGCAGTGACAGATGCCCTATATGCCATGGCGCACTGCAACATCCGCTTCCCCGTGGACCGGGCCAGCCAAGATGCCCGGGCCGTGGGCTTCTCTGCCGTGGCCGGGTTCCCCATGGTCCAGGGCGCGATCGATGGGATGCACGTCGCCGTGCGGCTACCTGCAGATAGCAGGGCCGTGTTCACTAATAGGAAGGGGACCTATTCGATGAACGTACAGGTGGTCTGCGACCACCGCATGATGATCCTGCATGTCTGCGCCCGTCACCCAGGCAGTGTACACGACTCATTCGTGTTGTCGCGGTCATCCATCCCCGGCATGTACGAGGGACGCCATCCCCGGCTGAGGGGCTGGTTGCTGGGCGACAGGGGCTACCCATTGCGATCGTGGCTGATGACGCCTATACGGAGGCCACGCAATGAGGCGGAGAACCGCTACAATGATGCCCATGTAGCGACAAGGGGAGTGATCGAGAGGTGCTTTGGCGTGCTGAAGATGCGTTTCAGGTGCCTGGACCTCTCTGGGGGCGCCCTCCAGTATCGGTCAGATAGGGTCGGCCGCATCATTGTGGTGTGCTGCGTCCTGCACAACATAGCCCAGCAGAGGGGCGATGTGCCGCAGGCAGAGGAGGGCGGAGTGGAGGAGCAACAGGAAGAGGCCCAGTCCTCCCCAGATGAGGGGGATGGGGAAATGGTCAGGGCAGAAGTGGTAGACACAGGCGGGTGGCTGTCCACCGTTACCGGCTGGCCCAGCGGGCACGGGACAGACTGATAGACGCCCGCTTCACTGACTAGATGGGCGTGGGAATCGGGTAGTATGGCCACAGACCGCACACCATGGCAACAGCCGACCACCCACCCCCCCCACCCATCCACCCTCCCAGCACCCTCACCCCCCCTCCCCAACCCCACCCACCCCACCCGCATGCTCACCCCCCCCCCCCATTGCCGATCCACCTGCGGCACAACGGGCCGGGCTCACACAGTTGCGGGTGGACGCGTGTCTATCGCAGGCCATGGAGGATGATGACAACCCGCCCTGCGATGAGCTCCTGGCTCTACATCATTGGACTATGTCTGACCCATGGCCACAGTACCACCATCCAACCAGACCATCCCTGCATGCGGCTGTGACACTGCAGCGCACGGTCCCGTCCTCTGCCCGGGGGATGTTGATGGCGGCCCAGGGGGAAGGGGGCAGACTCACCTGGGGCTGAGGTAAGACCACCCCTCACACACACACTTGCGCTCAACGTACATGACACGCCCGCACACTTTGGACAGAGCACAAAGGCAGCGTCGGTAGGTGTAACATTGACTTTAATAACCAAAGGAGTTCATGCACGTGCCCTAGCCCCTAAAACTCATCTGTGCCCTGCACCCGTGCCAACTTACTCAGTGTCTAATTGTTTGGCCTTACGGGCCCTTTGACTACGTCTACGTGGTTCCCCAGACGGTACAGCAGAACTGGAGGTGGACTCCTGTGATTCCTGCCCTCTGACACTGGATCCCTTTGGCGGCCATTTCCTGGGGCGTCCTGGCCTAGATGGGCCAGGCTGCGGCCCGGGCGACTGGGATGGCGAGCTGCCAGCCTGTCCTGCCCGTTGCCCACCCGATGCACCTGGGACGGAAGGGGGGGGGTCCGAGGTGTCGCGGTGTACCGGGACCTCCCCTACAGAGGGAGCCGGGACGGACCACACCACCTCCTCCTCCCTGGGGGTGCCCAATGGCCCCCAGGCCTCTACATGGGTGGGGGATGCGAACGGACTGGCCATCCCACGCCCCCCCGACATCTGGCGCTGCCAGTCCTGGAGGCCCGTGCTGGTATCGACAAGGGTCTGCAGGTTTGCAGCCATGGAGCCCAGGGGGTTGGCAAACCCTGTCTGTGAGTGCAACGCCGGCTTGCACATGGCCACTGGCGCCGATGCCCTCAGCGATGGCCTGCAGAGACTGGGCCATGGCCTGCTGAGACTGGGCCATGGCCTGCTGAGACTGGGCCATGGCCTGCAGAGACTGGGCTATGGCGTTGAGCGCCTCTGCCATCTGGCGCTGGCACTGGCTCATGGCCTCCTGTGAGAGGGCAGCCATTTCCTGGGCCACAGACGCCGCCTGCACGGAAGGCCCCAGGCCTCGCAAACCGTTCCCCATGTCTGACACCGTCGCACCCATTGCCTCCACCGCGGACGCCACCCGTGCGGTGTCAGCCTGGGTGGCACGCATGACCGGCACCACTCCCAGCTCCTGGACGCGGGTGGACTCCTCCACCTGCGACCGCAGCCGCCGCAAGCCGCCAGTCACCCTCTTCGCTCGTCTCCGGGTCTATGTGTGGGTGTGGTAACTGCAGGAACCCGGGATCCATCTGGGCGGCAGATGTTCGCTTGGGCTGGGCTGCCCTCCGACCGCCCGGTCCCTCTGCTGCTCCTACCTCCACCTGCTGTACCGGGACGGCTGTGTTGTGCGCACCAGTGAGTGTACCAGACGCCTCATCACTAAAGTGCCCAACCATGGTGAGTGTTTCTGCGATGGTGGAGGGTGTTGGTGACAGCAGTGGCGTTGTGTCGTGCTCTTCGTCCCACTCTGAGTCCATGGGGTGGGGGTTCGTCTCCACCCATCCACTCTGAGTCACTGTCCGGTATTTCGTCTTCCTGGGTAGAGCTGTCCCGGGTAGGGGTGTCCTGGGTAGTGCTGTCCCGGGTAGGGGTGTCCTGGGTAGTGGTGTCCTGGGTAGTGGTGTCCTGGGTAGTGGTGTCCTGGCTCGGATGTGACGGGGGCCTGTGGCTGCCTCCCTCGTCGCTGGGTGGTCGCTCCCGCACGTGACGGGGGTGTCGTCTCCCTGTTGCTCCAGGTCTCTCCGTCTCCAGTGGTGTGCGAGGGGCATCCTGTGGGCGTCGCATGCTGGAGGGTCCGGGTCTCTCCGTCTCCCGTGGTCTCCGAGGGGCATCCTGCGGGCGTCGCATGCTGGAGGGTCCGGGACTCTCCGTCTCCCGTGGTCTCCGAGGGGCATCCTGCGGGTGGTCTGCATCTGCGGGTATGGGTGCCTGGACGTTTGGTCCTGCGATACACAATGAAGCATGCATGGTTAGACATCAGGCAGTGATCAGGTGATACGGGGGAGGGGGATATAGGGGAGGGGGGATATGGGGACGGGCTGTCGGTGGCTCACTCGCTAGTACGCCCCCGACCTCTGCATCAGCAACCTCCCGGTCCTCAGGTCCGCCAGCCAGTTCCAGGGCCCTTTCCTCGTGTACGGTCAGTGGCCTCTCATCAGCGGGCCCTCCTCCAGTCCTCACATGCTCCCTATTGTTGTGTGCGCGCTTCTCCTGTGGGGGGGGGGGGCAGGGGTAAAAGGAAACAGTGTTAGGCAGGTATATGAATGCACGCCATCGGTTGCGCGTGCATTGCAGAGGTTAAGGTTAGGGCTGGATTCACTTGGGGATATGGGGGATATGGGGGAGGGGGGAGGGGGGATATGGGGGAGGGGGGATATGGGGGATATGGGGAGGGGGGATATGGGGGAGATGGGATATGGGGGATATGGGGGAGGGGGGATATGGGGGAGGGGGGATATGGGGGAGGGGGGATATGGGGGAGGGGGGATATGGGGAGGGGGGATATGGGGAGGGGGGACATGGGGAGGGGGGATATGGGGAGGGGGGATATGGGGGATATGGGGGAGGGGGGATATGGGGGATATGGGGGAGGGGGGATATGGGGGAGGGGGGATATAGGGGATATGGGGGAGGGGGGATATGGGGGATATGGGGGAGGGGGGATATGGGGGAGGGGGATAATGGGGGATATGGGGGAGGGGGATATGGGGGAGGGGGGATATGGGGGATATGGGGAAGGGGGGATATGGGGGATATGGGGGAGGGGGGATATGGGGGAGGGGGGATATGGGGGATATGGGGGAGGGGGGATATGGGGGATATGGGGGATATGGGGAGGGGGGATATGGGGATATGGGGGAGGGGTGGATATGGGGAGGGGTGGATATGGGGGAGGGGGGTTATGGGGGAGGGGGGATATGGGGAGGATGGATATGGGGGAGATATGGGGGAGGGGGATATGGGGGAGGGGGGATATGGGGAGGGGGGTATGGGGAGTGGGGATATGGGGAGGGGGGAGATGGGGGATATGGGGGAGGGGGGATATGGGAGAGGGGGGATATGGGGGTTATGGGGGAGGGGGATATGGGGGATATGGGGGAGGGGGGATATGGGGGAGGGGGGATATGGTGGAGGGGGGATATGGGGGATATGGGGGAGGAGGATATGGGGGAGGGGGGATATGGGGGAGGGGGGATATGGGGAAGATATGGGGGAGGGGGGACATGGGGGAGGGGGATATGGGGAGGGGGATATGGGGGAGGGGGGATATAGGGGATATGGGGGAGAGGGGATATGGGGGAGGGGGGATATGGGGGAGGGGGATATGGGGGAGGGGGGATATGGGGGAGGGGGGATATGGGGGATATGGGGAGGGGGGATATGGGGAGGGGGGATATGGGGAGGGGGGATATGGGGGAGGGGGGATATGGGGGATATGGGGGAGGGGGGATATGCGGGAGGGGGGATATGGGGAGGTGGGATATGGGGGAGGGGGGATATGGGGGAGGGGGATATGGGGGTGGGGGGATATGGGGGAGGGGGGATATGGGGGAGGGGGGATATGGGGGAAGGGTGATATGGGGACATGGGGGAGGGGGGGATATGTGGGAGAGGGGATATGGGGGAGGGGTTGATATGGGGGAGGGGGGATATGGGGATATGGGGAGGGGTGATATGGGGGAGATATGGGGGAGGAGGGGATATGGGGAGGGGGATATGGGGGAAGGGGGATATGGGGGAGGGGTGATATGGGGAGGGGGATATGGGGGAGGGGGGATATGGGGAGGGGGGATATGGGGGATATGGGGGAGGGGGGATATGGGGGAGGGGGATATGGGGGATATGGGGGAGGGGAGATATGGGGGATATGGGGGAGGGGGGATATGGGGAGGGGGGATATGCGGATATGGGGGAGGGGGGATATGGGGGAGGGGGGATATGGGGAGGGGGGATATGGGAGAGGGGGAATATGGGGGATATGGGGGAGGGGGGATATGGGGGAGGGGGATATGGGGGAGGGGGAGATATGGGGGAGGGGGGATATGGGGGAGGGGGGATATGGGGGAGGTTGGGATATGGGGAAGGGGGGATATGGGGGAGGGGGGATATGGGGAGGGGGGATATGGGGGAGGCTCACCCTGCCTGCTCTGACGAGGTCGTTCACCTTCTTGTGGCACTGGGTGCCTGTCCGTGGTATCAGGGCCACAGCGGTGACGGCCTCTGCCACTTCCCTCCACAGACGCCGACTGTGGCGTGGGGCAACTCTGCGGCCGTGCCCGGGATACAGGGCGTCCCTCCTCTGCTCCACCGCGTCCAGGAGCGCCTCCACATCGCGTGACTCGAACCTCGGGGCTGAGCGACGGCCAGCCATCCAGTCGGTTGTTGCGGTCGGGTGTTCCGGTCGGGTGGGGGGGAGCAGCGCGGCCTTATGAGCCGTCACGGCGTGAACCACTGCGCAAGCGCGGATCCCGTTACGTCGCTGCTAGCCCATTTCGGGCCGGAGACTATCGACCCATTTTTCCGACGTGACGCAAGTCGGATTTGCGCCGTTTTTTGCGCCGATCGGCGGACTTTCCGCCGATAACGGAGAATTTCGCCCCTGGAGTAATGCACTGGGGACTCAGGTTCAAATCCCACCACTGCAGATGGTGAAATTTGAATTCAATAAAAATCTGGCATTAAAAGTACAATGATGACATCAAAACCATTGTCGATTGAAAGAAACTTTGTACAATAAAAACTGGCACACAGTGTCAGTACTCATTCGTTTAAAAAATACTATTTACCTACATGCAATAAAAGAAAAAGGAAGAAGCATTTGCGTTTATTTAATATTATTCAGGTACTCTAAAGATTCCAGCACCATGTGTTATGGCCAATAAGCACTTCTGTAGTGTAATCACGGTTATATGGCAGAAATATGCGACGGGATTCTCCAGCCCCCCCCCAGCCGTGTGCTTCTTGGAGGCCAGAGGAGGTGCGCCATTCGCTGGCAGCGGGATGCTCTACTCCCACTGCTGTCAATGGGATTTCCCATTGAAGCAATCCCACGCTGCCAGGAAACCCATGGATGGGGGTGCGTGCCGCAAGGCCACAGAATCCGCCGCCGTGGTTGCCAGTTATGGATACAAATGGCAAATTGCTTGAGGAGGGGAAATTGAAATAATTCAACATTAATAGCTTTGAAGTCAGCAAATGTATTTATGATCGTTAACAGCTTTAAAATAAGTTATTAGAGCCCTTTCTCAGCATTCTGATGTGGGAAATGTCAAACTTAATGATCTTCACAGGATGGGTAAGGAAAAGTGTGATAAGAAGCACAGACTTTAGCCTTCAGTTCGTTAAAGTACAGCTGCAGCCTGCATAATATTGCTTATTAAGGATTCTATAGGGTAAAGGTGATAACCAAAAGATATAAATATATTATGCAGCTTTTGTATCAGGCAGACACCCTGTAGAAGCAGATTGTGTCTCCCAAGCATATTTGCGAATAAAGTCTCAGTTACTGCAACTTGCAGCCTTGAACGGTTTCAGTCTTTGACCACAGTAGTGCTCATGATCAGATCATCAGTTTGTTAAGATGTCTGTTGCGGGATAGATATTAGCCTGAACACTGGGAATATCTCTCCATCCATTGGTGGCCCTTCTAACCTCTGAACTCTCCACCGCACCCCCCCCCCCCCCCCCGCCCCCTTCTCTACCCGATTGGCCAACCTGGCTGGCTGCGGTTGGGAAACAGAGTGCAGAAATGGTAATCAGGTCCCGCCACTGAATACAACAGCACCGGAGGGAAACCTATTGTTCCGGGTTTTCGGACTGCGAAACTGCCCCCTCTACATCTTCTGCAACTCCCTATTAATATTAGGGCCAAAACCTCAGCTTCTCACAAAGAGTTTTAACACACTTTCTTGGTTTCTGAAGATTAGTCATCTCTTCAGTGGACAGTCGAGGCTTGCTTGTTCATCTTGGTCTAAAGCAAATAAATTATATGGTTGCGTTGGATCATGAACTCGCTTGGCAGTCTATAGTCTCCAGACAATTTCAAAAGGCAACTCCAAGTTCCTGTTAATAATTTCAGCTGTCAAAATGTTACAGTGAAATGCACCTCCACATGTGATGCTTTTTAGTGTGTATTGACATAAGAGCATTGGTATGACCTTGGGAACAGCAGTGAAGGCATGCTTTCTTCGTGATAAATAATTAGAGCTTCTTTTTGGAAATCAATAATTTATGCTGCCAAAAGAGATATTTTGCTGCATAAATTATTAAATGCATTATTCTATTCTTCTACAGGTAAATTATTTTGATGAAGGGCTGCTGGTTATTTGTATGAATTCCACAAGAAATTGACAAAATATAACTTGCCTGTAGTAATGTTATAAAATTGGACCATGTAAGCAACAGGCAAGTGATAATGTTTGCAATTGGTAATGCAATCCTTTCAATCACAATTTTGACATCGTATAGTTCAAAAATTATAGAAACAAAGAAAAATATATTTGGAAAAATTGCGTCGTCAAGGTACAGTTACAATAACTTGCTGCTACTTGATAGTATGCTTAACCAGTGAACTCCAACACAAATACTATTTGATTGTTTTACTCTTCTGAATCATATTGTCATTAAGAGCTCCTAATATCTTCACAGATCCTATTGCTTTAGTTCCATACTGATTTTATTAGTCCCTGGCTACTGTGTAACATTGGTTTAAAAATATAAAGAAACATATTTTTTATGAAACATTTGCACATTTGGACGTGTATCTGAAGACAATCGCATAATCGTACATTTGCTTAGCTCTGTGCTTTATGGTTCTTTTTGTATTCCGCAGTGTGCTTAACTGACCGATTACGGTTGTTGTACATGTATAACATGCCATACAGGTCCATGTGACCTGTATGAACTGAAGTTCGCATTACATGTAGCATAGCAGACAGGCTAAAATGCATCCATAAATATTAGGGGCAAGGTTCTCCGACCCCCCACCGGGTCGGAGAATCGCCGGGGGCTGGCGTGAATCCCGCCCCCGCCGGTTGCCGAATTCTCCGGCACCTGAGATTCGTCAGGGGCGGGAATCGCGCCGCGCCGGTTGGCGGGCCCCTCCCGGCGATTCTCCGGCCCGAATGGGCCGAAGTCCCGCTGCTAGAATGCCTGTCCCGCCGGCGTGGATTAAACCACCTCTCTTACCGGCGGGACAAGGCGGCGCGGGAGGGCTCCGGGGTCCTGCGGGGAGCGCGGGGCGATCTGGCCCCGGGGGTGCCCCCACGGTGGCCTGGCCCGCGATCAGGGCCCACCGATCCACGGGCGGGCCTGTGCCGTGGGGGCACTCTTTTCCTTCCGTCTTCGCCATGGTCACCCCTAACAGATCAAGAGGTTGAGTCACAGGGTGCAATTTAACTGCCCCGTCACGCCCCATTTGTTGACATGACAAGGCTGTTAAATCTCACGAGATTTGTGACTCTCAAAATGCCTCGCAAGATTTAATGAGATCTTGCGAGATGTCACGATTTGGATCTCTCTCTCGCGAGGTGAGATCCGGATTAACATATTTAAATGATCCATTAGGTTCAATTCAATATGTCTGCGCCATATTCACCTGGAGACCAGGAACTAACGGCATTGCCTGAGAGACCTTGCTTGGGCGCCGTTCAGCATTGGTTTCCACAATGCGGACGAGGCGTAATGGCACCTGGGGGGGGGGTTCAAAGGCCATTAGAGGCCCCTGATTGTCGGACTCTGGGAAGGATGGCACCCGGGCACCTTGGCGCTACCACCCAGGCACTCTGGTAGTGCCACACAAGCACTGTCAGGGTACCAGTGTGGCATTTCCAGACTGGCAGGGGCACTGCCACAGTGCGTGGCTGACAGTGTCAAGGTGCCTGTGCCAGAGATTGGGCTCAGGGGTGCCTTGCCCTTAAGATATGGGGTGAGGAGGAGCTTGAGTACCCCATAAAAGGTAATTTTGGTGCAGTGGGTGGGGCCAAAAGATTGAGGCAGGAATATTCGATCCGCGAAAAAGCAAAGTCCCATTAAAGAGCACAGAGCTGAGAAATAGCCCGCTAAACATGCCCCAAAGCGGGACTATGTTGTTGTCCCATTGAATCAATCTGCTCTGCCAGTGAAACAGATCATGGCTGGTCATTTACCTCTTACACCATTTTCCTCACTATCCCCATTTCCCTTGCTGTCAATTGTATCCAGAAATCTGTCTTGAACATGCTTAGTGATGGAACTTTCACAGCCCTCTGGGGTAGCAAATTCCAAAGATTCAACCCCCCTTTGACTAAAGAAATACATCCTCATCTTAGTTTTAAATGGCCTACTCCTTACTCTGAAACTGTGTCCCCTGGTTCTAGACTCAACAACCAGGTGAAACATCCTCTCCATATCCACCCGATGCAAAAACACCTCTTCTTCTTTGAATCACTCAAGAATACAGACCCAGATTCCTCAATCTTTCCTCGTAAAAGATCAATGGCACAGAAGGAGCCATGGGTGGGATTCTCCCAGCCCTGGGCCAGGCCATGCCGCACGGACGCCGGCACGCAATTCTCCGCAGAGCGGAGAATCGGCACCATTGGAGCCAGCGTGGTTGGCGTGGCACCTGTTGCGGGCCACTCTACGCGGCCGTCCCGCCGATTCTCCGGCCCAGATGGGCCGAACGGCCGTAAGAAAAGAACCGTGTCCCGCCAGCACCCTTCTAATCTGCTCTGGGCAGACGGGACCTCGGCGTTGAAGGGTCGGGTGGCGGCCTGTGGGGTGGGGGGGGGGGGGTGGGGGCGTCTGACCCTGGGGGGGGGGGGGGGGGGGGGGCCTCTGATATGGCCTGGCCCATGACCAGGGCCCACTGATCGGCTGGCCGGCCTCGGTGGCTGGGGGCCTCTTTTCCTCCGCGCCGGCCCTGTAGTCCTGCACCCATGTTGCGTCGGGTCCGACGCATTGAAGGAGGCCACTGCGCATGCGCGCAATGGTACCGGCGCAACTTCGCGTGCGTGGATCCCGCGGCGCACAGTTCACAGCGGGACCGGCAGCTGGAGTGGCGCGAACCGCTCCAGCGCCTTGCCGGCCCCTTGTAAGGGCCAGAATTAGTCCTGGGAGCGGCCTGTTCATGCCGTCGTAAAACCCGACGGCGCTTACGACAACGTGGACACTCTGCCGCGGGATTGGAGAATCCCGCCCCATATGCTCCCATCAAAGTCCCAGCTAAAAACTGTGCTTGATTGATTTCTTAACCGCAACTCAGTTGCAAGAAGCATTGCCTGCTTCAAGCTCCAAGCTACACGATTCTGCATAATGCAGCAGCAGTTTTCTGGAAGAGCCTTTTATTTAATCCAATCCAATCAGCTGATATTTTGTTGGCAGCTCCCATTCTGTCCCAGCTGGGCGAATTTAACAGAGTTGCCACTGGACTACATTTCTGATCAAACTCCATCCTACTGCAGGGGATAGCAAACCATGTGTAAATTAAATGATGCACATTTATATGCCAAATTGGGAGGGATCTGCAAGTGTGGATTTCAATGAAAAAGACAGTGTACAGCTGAGAGATCACGGCAATAAGGTGGAGCAAGGAAGTACTGACCCACCCGAAACCTGGCTACCCCCTCAGCGATATTATGCTGGGAGCAGCCTTGATTTGTATCAGAATTGGACTTCTGCCACCAATCATGGAGGAAATCCCACCCTAAAGAGCTGCCTGACATTTTGATTGGTCAGCAACTCTGTAGGCCCACAGCGGCAGGATTAAAAAATATATATATTTTGAGGGATTTGGGTTTTGCTGGCTATGGCAACATTTATTTCATCACACTCCTGACTTGTGCCTTGCAGTTGGTGGATTGAGTTGTGGCCACTGCTGGGAATACAAGCAATCTTCAAGGAAGAAGAGTCAAGAACCCACGACTTAAAGATAAGTCAGGGGTTTTGGACAGCCTCATTGGCAGATTGCAGCAAGGGGAGGGGGTTGGATACAGGTGTTTGAGAGGTGAGGGGCTCTTAAAGGATGGGTATGGCCTTGGGGGATGATGCCTCCAATAGACATGGCAGATACCCCCAAAACAGGTACCCACTACAACACAAAGTTACAAAATAATTCAGTACCCAATGCAAGGAAGGGAAAAAAATAGATGGAGTTTAACAGCTTAACCCACAGGAGCACATGATGTGGAGATGCCGGCGTTGGACTGGGGTGCGCACAGTAAGAAGTCTTACAACACCAGGTTAAAGTCCAACAAGTTTGTTTCAAATCACTAGATTTTGGAGCACTGCTTCTTCCTCAGGTGAGTGAAGAGGTATGTTTCAGAAACACATATATGGACAAAGTCAAAGATGGAAGACAATACTTTGAATGCGAGCATTTGCAGGTAATTAAATCTTTACAGATCCAAAGAGAGGGGTAACCCCAGGTTAAAGAGGTGTGAATTGACTCAAGCCAGGACATCTTGTAGGATTTCGCAAGCCCAGGCCAGAGGGTGTGGGGTTGAATGTAATGCGACATGAATCCAATGTCCCGGTTGAGGGGCGGTACTCATGTGTGCGGAACTTGGCTATGAGATTTCTGTTTGGCGCTTCTGCCTTGTCGCTCATCCTGAAGGCTGCAAAGTATGCAACAGGAGAACGACAGCACAATTGCTATCACCCACTGATCCAGCACGGCCATCGCTTTCTGGATTCCATGTCGGAGCTACGAATTGATTCGTCATACCCACCCTTGTGAAAGCCAAAAATAAAAATGCACGGCAACCCCATGAGCTACAAGCATACTGCATAATGCAACAAAACCCCAAAGCCAGGCCCTCGGCAGAATTACAATGAAAGGAGAGGGAGGGGGGGACCGGCAGCAGTAACAGTATTTTCAGTCTATAATCAGGCTCATCGGGCCTCCTAAGGGGGAAAAGAAAGGGAAGAAGTGCGAACAGCAGACCGATTCGCCTATCCCACCAAATTACAACACTCGCCAGTGAAGGGGAAAACAGGCCATTCAATAAACTCCTCCGATGGGAAACCATCGGATATCTACCAAGGCACAGGCATCAACCCTCCCATGACCTCTGTGCATCTGAGGGACAAGGATAAAAAAAATCTCTCCCAAGAAGCCCCTCCGCACATTGTCGGAGAGGGACATCCCAAGCCCCAAGGAATAACAGGGTAACAGCCACAGCATCAGGCCTGGCCTAGCCCAGCACCAAACTCCCCAAAACAAAACCTGCACTGCAGGTGAACCTGTAACTTTCCAACAATATCCAGAACAACGCGCCACAGGAGGATAAGCAAATTACAATCCCAAATGAAAAACCCGAAACAGATTTGTACTAACTGGGGGGGGGGGGGGGATGGTAATTCTCAATCTCAGTGAGGACCGAAATAACCCTACCAACCATATCTACCCCCCTTCACCCCACCACAGCTTGCTCACCTTCTTCATCGACGAGACAGAGGGTGACAATATATATATATTTAAATTTAGAGTACCCAATTCATTTTTTCCAATTAAGGGGCAATTTAGCGTGGCCAATCCACGTATCCTGCACACGTTTGGGTTGTGGGGGTGCAAACTCCACATGGACAGTGACCCAGAGCCGGGATCGAACCTGGGACCTCGCCGCTGTGAGGCATCAGTGTTAACCATTGTGCCACCGTGCTGCCCGAGGGTGACGAAAATCACTCCACCCCATCCCCCAACCAACAGGATCATATGACACAAATACCAGAAGCAGTAAAATTATGCACCAAACCACATTTCCTACAATTGACTCAAAATGACCTTACTCATAATAATAATAATCTTTATTGTCACAACACTGCAATGAAGTTACTGTGAAAAGCCTCCAGTCGCCACATTCCGGCGCCTGTTCGGGTACATAGAGGGAGAATTCAGAATGTCCAAATTACCTAATAGCACGTCTTTCGGGACTTGTGGGAGGAAACCGGAGCACACAGAAGAAACCCACGCAGACACGGGGAGAACATTCAGACTCCTCGCAGACAGTGGCCCAAAATCGAACCTGGGACCCTGGTGCTGTGAAGCCATAGTGCAAACCATATGCTACCTGTTTTGTTATGCTCTTGGCGTAGCATAAGCTACTTCCTTGATGTGCACTCTGACAAAGGAAGGTTCAGACTTGGAGATAGCTTTAACATGTTTCGTAAACTATTAACAATTCTCCTACTTGGATTTGACTCTACTGTTAATCCTGCTATAGCTACTCAGACTAACAAACCAGTCTGCTACAATCCACGTGGTGGGTGTGATGTTCAATCAACCCTGTGTCTGTACTCACTGAGTGTCTCCACTGGAAAGAGAAAGATCATGTGTGCTGTGTCCTTTTATATGGGTTGGTGTAATGCCCTCCTGTGGTAGTGTCACCTCTATGTGTATCGTGAATGCCCATTGGTCGTGTCCTATCTTACTGACCTATTGATTGAATGTCTGTGTCATGTCTCTGGTGCTCCCTCTAGTGTCTAGCTAGGTGTAGTGTATGTACATTAACCCTTTGTGTACTTACAGTGATGTATATATACCACATACCGTGTTGCCGAGGAAGGGTAATCAATGGCACAGGCCGACACGCTCACACTTCGCACTCTCCTTTAGGAAAAAAACACGCTCCCTCCCTCACAGCACTGTGGGTGTGCCTACACCTCAGGGACCACAGCGATTCAAGAAGGTAACTCAGAACCACCTTCTGAAGGGCAACCAGGAATGGGCAATAATTTCTGGTCTAACCAGCGACCCCCATATCCCGTAAATGAATAAAAGATCAATTTTTAAAAGTCAGCAACATAATCAACAGGGAGTCACGATCAGGATTATAGAAAAACGGAAGTATAAATTGCAGAATAACAGCCTTGACTTTCATGCTCAAGTCCCAGAGTGGGACTTGAACTTGGCACCTTGTGACTCAGAGGTGAGTAGGCAACCAACGAATGCACTACTGCCATGTAAGAATGCCACTCATGACTTTGGTGAGGATTATTTCATGACAGCAAGACTAATTTAAACTGGTCTGCAAAGAATAAAAGTAGAAATGAGAGGTTGTACTAGGCACCGGAATGTGGCGGCTAGGGGCTTTTCACACTAACTTCATTGAAGCCTACTTGTGACAATAAGCGATTATTATTATTAATATGTGACATCTGACGATGTGCCTATTTTACAGCAACTATTTCAATTCAAAATAGCATTCGGTGAAAGACTGCGATGAAAGATTCCTGTGAATCAAGAATATTCATCATAAAACTGGTGACATAGCCAATAAGCAAACACCATGGCGATTGTTCAGCCTGCAACATGTGACATGATCGACAATCTTGCAACATGACACAGCAAGAAAATCGAAGGCACTTCAGATTGTCAAGTTATGACAATTGTCCAGCAACTCTTGCACAGATTCTGAAGGCATGGCTGAGTTAGCATGGTCTCATGTAAAACTGGAAGAATTGCTGAAATTCATCAGTACTAACAAGGCATTGTTTATGCCGGAACCTGTCCCAATACAACACCAAACTTACAGTAACAAAAAACTCACAGCTGGTGTCTGTCAAAATGTTATTTTCTACATCTTTATGAAACAGGAGATTTAATATTCAGTGGATTGGATTGGATTGGATTGGATTTGTTTATTGTCACGTGTACCGAGGTACAGTGAAAGGTATTTTTCTGCGAGCAGCTCAACAGATTATTAAGTACATGAGAAGAAAAGGGAATAAAAGAAAATACATAATAGGTCAACACAACATATGAAGTGAAATTTTAATTATTTGTGCAGGATACAAGATATAGAAATCTAAATGTGACACTAGATTTTTGGTTCACCTCATTTTGCAAGCATTAATAATAATAATAATTGCTTATTGTCACAAGTAGGCTTCAATGAAGTTACTGTGAAAAGCCCCTAGTCCGCCACATTCCGGCGCCTGTTCGGGGAGGCTGGTAGGGGAATTTAACCTGCGCTGCTGGCATTGTTCTGCATTACAAGCCAGCTCTTTAACCCACTGTGCTAAACCAGCCCCTACTAAACAGAGTTACTGACAATAATACAATATATTCATACATTTTGAAAAACATTTATGTCTCTTAACCCCCATACATAGTAATCATAGCAAACATTCATATTCACTGCAACTAAAGAATAAATGATTCCATGGGCAATTAAAGACCGAAAATCAGAAACAAAAATATGTTGTAAATGTATAGCCAGTATTTCATAAAATCATAAAACTTACAGTGCAGAAGGAGGCCATTTGGCCCATCGGGTTTGCACCCACCCTTGGAAAGAGCACCCAACCCAAGCCCACACCGCCACCCTATCCGCATAACCCAGGAACCCTACCTAACCTTTTTGGACACTAAGGGCAATTTAGCACGGTCAATCCACCTAACATGCACATCTTTGGACTGTGGGAGGAAACCGGAGCACCCGGAGGAAACCCACGCAGACACGCGGCAAACATGCAGACTCCGCACAGACAGTGACCCAAGCCGAGAATCAAACCTGGGACCCTGGAGCTGTGAAGCAACAGTGCTAACTACTGTGCCACTGTGCTGCTCAGGGAGAAAAGTTTTATTTTGAAGTGACTGCCTTCCCCGGAACTAAAAAATAAACATGCATTTTGGGAGAAATGGAAAATGCTGCTTTTTATTTACTACATCGACATTATCTTGTTTTTTTCCTTCAGTCTACTGGATCACAATAGCAATTGTCACACTTTGCTTTTCAAGTGTCCTTTCATTGTTTGACTGAAATGATCATGGAAACAAGAAAATAGGAGCAGGATCAGGCCATTCAGCCCTTCGAGCCTGCTCCATCATTCAGCAGGATGATAGCTGATCCTCCATCGCCGTACTCTAGCGCACTTCCCACACCCTTTGACACCTCATTTCATATGATTAAACAATCTTGCATTTCAAGCAAGTTGCAGGTCATGTGAACCATTCAATTCCTCCTTGTAGTCAGATCATTTTATCAACTCTCCCACCCCAAGAGCCACCCTACGAGCACTACCTCCCCATTTCCCCATCCATGCCAACCAATCCGCCAAGGATTCTGGAAATGATTTTTTTTTCGGTTTGGAGAAGGATTCTTGAGATGTTGATGTTTCAGTTCTCTGCAGAGATGCTGACTGAGCTGTAATGTGGTCACATTATTGTCTGCTTGCATTACATTAATGGGCAGCTTTGCCTTTGCTTTCAAAAGAGAACTTTGTTCATAGAAATCACCTCTCTGGAATACCCATGGGCAACGTCTGGTATTGGTCCAATCAATATTTGGTATTTATAAAAGAAGAAAAACATGCATTTATGGGCAAATCCTCTTTTTACATAGTACCATTTTAGTGGGAATGCCAGTTTTACAGAACAAAAGTGATTGGGTTGTAAACTGACAGTTGCTGCTGGCTGCTCCCCTCAACCACGTGAAATCACTTGGAGGCACTCTTCCCTGTTCAATAAGTTGTGGAGGAAAGCAGAGAGAAAGTCTTTTAAGGAGCACCTTCACGTTTAACAGGAGTGAATCCCTGGAAGAGGTCGTCTTAAAGTACGGGCAGCTCTCTGAGGCAAGTGTGATTAAATGCAAAGGTCGGGACAAATTGACCAATTTTCATCCAGCTGGGAAGAGATGAGGCAGGGAAATTAATGTATCTCGGTCTCTCGCCCAAACAATAAATAAAAAAGTACCTGCAACCTTTAGCCACCACCTCTTGACTTTTTGTCAGTGTGGTCCACCCAGGTCTACCACCCATTGAGGATTTTCCATTCATCGCCTCCAAGGCATCCCATGCGTCCTCCTGGTTTCAGAAAGTCATGAGGCCGAAACCACAGGATGCCAGTACTGCTCTTGGGAAGATGGCTATTCCCGGGGCCGGGGAGGTGGCAGCTACAAAGAACGTAGCTCCAGCGAGCATTGACATTGAGCTATTCCGAGATTCAATCTCTTTTCAGTTACAGATACTTCATTGTTTAAGGGAGGGATGGAGATCTGTTAATTTCCCGTCCTCGTGTTTCCCCCAGTTAGATTATAATTGGATAATTTGTCCCTTCCATGTACCAGAGAGAGAGGCTGGCAGCTGCTAATCCATCCGGTTTTAAGGAAAGTCCTTTTTAATGGAATGAACTCGGCCCAGACTCATTCCGTAGAAATGGAATTTGCCAGCATATTTTCCATCTTTGCACATCCTATGCTTTAGAACTAAAGAAATACTATTGAAACGTAGTCACTGTTGTAATGCAGGAAACGCAACAGTCAATTTGTGCACAGCAAGATTCCAAGCAAGTGATAATGATCAGCCGATCAGACACCTGCTTTATACCATAATCACAGGTTACGGTTTCCACTCATGTTTGGACAAATCAATTCTTGGCTTTTATGAAAGCAAAGCTTTCCTTTACCTCCTGCAAGTCCATTGTCATATTGCCAATATAATCTAACACTCAGCACTGCTGTGTAGGATGGGTAGAAAACTGTATGCAATTTTTCACCTGTTCAATGAAATTTAATGTGGCTGATGATCAGCTATGGCTCATTTGGTCTCAGTCTGAGTCACAAGGTCCTGGGTTTAAGTCTCACTCCAGGGCTTCAGCACAAAAGTCAAGGCACACAATTCAGATGACACCTTAAACCGAGCCCCATCTATCTGCTCGGGTGGAGGCACAAGACTCCATGGCAATATTTGAACAAAGCAGGAGTCATTCCCAATGTCCTGGCCAATATTGCTCCATTAACCAAGATGACAAAAATAGCTTATCAGGTCATTATTACCTTGCTGCTTGCTGGAATGTCTAGGTTTCCTACATTACAACTGTGACTCCACTTAAAAGTATTTCATTGGCATTTGAAGAGCAAAGGGTCAAGATTAGGGCCACCTGATACTGATGTAACTGTGATGCAATGTCACATGACTAAGAGACAGATCTGGTGGGAAGCCAAAGTGAAACCTCTTGTCGAGTACTGAGATGTGCATTAAGATGTGTAAATAAACAAGACTAGCTTTTATGAATAATGGTCCATGGTGGTGTTCTTAAAATGACAGGCAAACTCAGAAGATACCCTATTTATACCCCAAACCCAAGGTGAAACATGACAGCAGCTGTTTCTGTCGACTGTTGATGTGCACCATCCAAAACACGGTGGCAGCAGACAGAGTGTGAAAACCCAGGAAAACTCCAAGAGAAGACACTTAGCTGCATGGGTTTCGTTTGGGTGCTTCGGTTTTCTCCCAAGTTAAAGTTAGGTGGGGTTACTGGGATAAAGGAATGGGGTGGGAGCATGGGTCTAGGGAGGATGCTCTTTCAGAGGGTAGGTGTAGACCCGATGAGCCGAATGGCCTCCTTCTGCACCATCGGGATTCTATAATTCTATAAGACTGCGCATCAAAAAGACCGACACATCCTTGGGAAAAAGAGAAGAAAATTGAAGACTCACCTGATAATGGAGAAATGTGGGTACGGCAGATGCAAGCAGACACACAGGCCCAGAGTGTAGTGAGCAGAGGAAACATGTTTTTCCTTCATTCTGAGGATGTGGGCTTCGGTGGCTAGGCCAGCATTTATTGTCCATTCCTACTGTCTTTGAGAATCATTGAATCACTACAGTGCCGAAGGAGGCCATTCGGCCCATCGTGTCTGCACCGACCCTCTGAAAGAGCATCCTCGCTAGGCCCATGCTCCCACCCCATTCCCTTATCCCAGTAACCCCACCTAATGTTTCGGACACTAGGGACAATTTGGCATGACCAATCCACCAAACCTGCAAAATGTTGGACTGTGGGAGAAAACCGGAGCACCCGAACGAAACCCATGCAGACATGGGGAGAAGTTGCAAACTCCACACAGTCACCAAAGGACGGAATCAAACCCGGGTCCCTGACGCTGTGAGGCAGCAGTGCTAACCACTGTACCTTCACACGATGATGAACTGCCTCTTGAACCGCCGCAGTCCATGTGGTGTAGGTACACCCACAGTGCTGTTAGATCACAGTCAAACAGCCAAGTAGTCGAAGCAGCAAAAGATCCAGAGCTTAGGTCGGATGGAATCAACATTGCTCTCCCAGATCTGTTCTGATGGGCTAATGGCTCACAACAAGCTGGAAAAATCGGAGGAAGAGATTCTCTAGCTACAAAACAGCTTCAGGTTTGCATAAGAAGGACCGGATCAATCAGGCCAGTACTTTACTTTGTGCAATAGGGGCCATAATAGACACTATTATTGTAAGATTAAGGCATTGATGAGGCTTTAAACTCATCTGAGGAAGTCCTCGAGACATTCAATTCATACTTCATTGTTCAGAAAATTTGATCATTGAGCAAGAAAGATTTATTAAGAGGAGCCAAAAACCAAGCAAATCTGTGGACTAATTTCTAAATGAGCTCCACTGACCCATATGGTATCCTCCGACATTAACTAAAGTGCAATTGTATTGTGGTTTGGGTTTTAGGTGAAATGCAGATCTTTTGCAAATGAGGGAAGATTGAACTCTCGTGAAAGCAGTACTAATAGTGCAACTGAAAGAGCTTCAGAAGTTTGACGAGCAACAAGGAGACACAAAAACTCATAATTTCAATGTTAGGCACAGAGCATAATACTTGAAAGTGCTACAGCCTGGATTAATCAAATGGTGGGATTATAATAGAAAGAGCTCCAGGACCGAGATCTTATAGAATTGAGATGGATCAGGGAAACGTCAGAAGGAACCAAAGAGCCTTGATGTCACTGGGAAAGAAACCAATGGAATCTTGGATGTACCAATTAGATCCAGATGGAGACAAGGAATCAGAAATAAGTAGAAACTCTTCAACCCCCCAGATGGAACACACTCTGCCAAATGACAAAAGGGACAGTTTGTCCCCCAACCTCAAAACAAAATCAGAAACACACCAGGGATATTGGTGAATGCACCGCAGAAGACAAGCCCTGTGAAGTCTGAGAATTTTTGAGGAGGTATATAGCTGGGAGAAAAAACTGAGGCAAGGGATAAAAGTTAACATCAGGTGCACCAGTTACTGATGTAACTGTGATGCAAAGTCACCTGACTAAGAGACTGAGACCTCGTAGTAAGTAGTTGCACAGAAACTGGTCCATTACAGAATTCTGAGGGTAACAGAGGAAAACTCTGAAGAAACCCTTGTCTCATCCGAACAAGTCAAAATATCTTTAAAATGCTTTAAGTTTCTGGTGATTGCAGATACACAGATGCCGGCATTCGACTTTTAAGCCTCGGAAAATCTCTACAATATGGGGGTCGACTTATACACCGAGAGTAGAAGTGCACCACCAGCATGGTGTGGGTGGTCACTAATTTGAAATGTCATCAGCATTTGCTGCAAAGAACAGCCATGTCTTACACTCTTGCGCATCTACCTCCACCATATCATTTGTTTGATCCGTTGCACACAAGTGTAAGGGATTGGAAAGTAAAACAAGTATCAAGTAAAACAATATTTGTGGGGAGAAAAATTGAGGCCAACCACTCATGCAAGTACAGTATGTCATGGCTCAAAAAGGGGGTCGGCCTATGTGGCAAGTATGCGCATAAACATGATTTTCGAGGTGGTCTTCATGGGTCGACTTATACGCCAGGATTGAATTATACACTGCAAACTTACGGTTCCCGTACAGGGGATCAATCTCCTGTTAGTGGGCTGCTCGTGGGCAGGAGCCAGGAAATGGTGCTGTTTTGTGTTTCAGCAGCCCCCTGATTTGCTCATGCAATCTGCCATTTTCTATCGTCAGCATTTTACCCTGGCATAAATTCTATCCACACAGAAGGTGGGAGAGCTTCCATTCCATTGCAGAGCATTAATGAGCTGTCATTTAATTCTTGTGCTTGAAGAATAGACTATCCATTTAAAATGGAATTTGAAGGCTGATTATGCAAAGCATTCACAAAGGACGATCATTTATTGTTTAAGCTCAGTGGAGGTGGGAATTTATATTCCATACATATAGTAAGTGGCATGAATGATTTTTTCAAAATGCATTCATGATATCGACACCTAAAGATTTCTTAAGAATATTGCAATTGAACATCTTCCATTGGGTCATATGGTAACCTCGCACTTGGCTCCACTGTGGCTTGACCTCTGCTCGCTTTCTGGAAAATCTTGCAGCGTTTGATGAGAAACATCAGATGATCCAAGTGATTTGTTGAAAACATTCGCAGAACTCCATTGAATTTGATCTGGAA
Source organism: Scyliorhinus torazame (assembly GCF_047496885.1). Taxonomy (NCBI): domain Eukaryota; kingdom Metazoa; phylum Chordata; class Chondrichthyes; order Carcharhiniformes; family Scyliorhinidae; genus Scyliorhinus; species Scyliorhinus torazame. The sequence goes on along the minus strand of NC_092715.1, from coordinate 43,206,406 downwards.
CAGCTAAGCAGGCAGTGGCAGTTTGATCTGTTGCAGATTTGGGTGTGAAAGAATTGTCAAATCCCTGCTTGCAGGACACCATGGAATGGAATAGAACCTAGAATTCCTACAGCGCAGAAGGAGGCCATTCAGCCCATTGAGTCTGCACCGACTCTGAGAGAGCACCTGTCCTATCCCCGTAACCCCATAACCCTAACCTGCACATCTTTGAACAATAAGGGGCAATTTAGTGTGGTCAATCCACCTAACTTACACTTCTTTGGACTGTGGGAGGATACAGTAGCACCCATAGGAAACCCATGCAGACACGAGGAGAACCTGCAAACACAGCCAATTATCGAACGCCGGAATTGAACCCGGGTCTCTGACGCTGTGAGGCAGCCGTGCTAACCACTGTACCACCATGTTGCCCACAATCACATAATGCAAATCCACCAGATGAAATATGACACCCCCATCAAAGTTAATTCCATCAAATCACATGAAAACTAAAGCAGGGCTACATTATGAAGGTTATAATTTGAAAAACATGTTTTTGGATTAAGGAAAGACCCCCTTGGTCTCCTTATTCACAACCGGGATTGGCAGTGCCTAGACCTAGAGATGCAAATGCAAGTTTGTCAATGTGGACTCCAATATCTATTGGTTTCTGTGCTCCTAAATTTCATCTTCATTTTGTCTGTAACTCTTCCAATATTATTGCACAATTTGATGTGCCTCATTCTGCTTCGGTTCACAGTCAGCCTGTCAATGTGGAAATGGAGCCTGATAGTTTTCTGCAGTCAGGATTAGTGTCTGATGTCTTTACAGACTTGGATGTGACTCAAAAGATTTTGTGAAGGCAGGTTTGAGACAGAATAAGAGAGAGAGATAGAGTGTATGAGTGTCCTGGCATGATTTGGGGAAATAAGCACATGTGAATATGCTTATCACAAAGCACTCGAATGCTTATTGACTCCAAATTTGTCACACAAAGCAATTCCATTCACTGAATACATTTGCAGTTCTGCGTGAGTGAAAATCAATTGCCCTGAGGGTTCCTGAAAACCTGCTAAATTATAGAAGTCTGTTTTTCTTTGATCTGCTGCCTGGAGGGCTACAGGTAAAGCTGATGAAGTGACCTAATTGGAATGACCAACAGAGTGATTGCTAATTGGCTGATGCCGGCTCCCCTTGGTTATCAGCACATGCCGCTGGAATTGGAATTAACAACTGCCATAATATAGTTAACAACTGACATCATCTTCAATCTCATCAGGAAGGCAACATTAATAATGCACTCATCCCCCGATCTGCCTATACAAAAGGCCAAGTATATTTGTTGGGAAGGTGCCAACATTATCAATTTGACAGGAAGTTTCTTCTAGGGCGATAGATTCCTTCTATGTAAGCTCTCAATTCCCTCCTTGGCTCCATTGCAATCACAGCACATTCTGACCCCTGACCCCCATCAGCCTTTCAATTGAGCCCTTTGAATTATTCCTGCCCTTGGATGAAATATTTCTCCTTCCGACAGTAGCGACAATGTCTACTCTAGCTGATATTTAATTTCAGAAATCAGTTCTGCTGTTCAGAATAAAAACAGAAGGATCTTTTGGCCAGGTTTCGCGGCAGGGATTCTCCGAGCCCACGCCGGGTCGGAGAATCGCCGGTGACGCGGGAAATTCGCGCCACGCCGCTCTGACGCCAGGACGCGATTCTCTGGTGACTGGAGAATCGGCACCAATCGCGCCTGCGAGGTCGACATGCCGCCAGTCGGGAGCCACTGAAAGAGGCCCCCGCGGCAATTCTCCCCAGTTGACCGCCTGAATTCCCGCCGAGTCCCGCCGGCGTGGTTCCAACCTGGTACCATCCGCCGGGATGGGTGTGGATATTCCCTAATGTATCCAGATGAATGGAGAGATCCAATTCCATTTGAGTATTTCCACAGAAACAAAAATGATGTTTAATTATGGAAGAAAATCTAGTTCGCAAGTCAAATCTTACAGTCCCGCCTTTTAATTTTTAAGGTTTAATTTTTTTTAAATGTGCAGGTGATGCAATGTAAGATCACCTTTATATTTTAATACTAGCTAAATATGCCCACCAAAGCCTCCAAATTGATGAATTTTCTGCTTGGCCTGATAATAAAAACAATGGTCAAAGTTTCCCAGCCATTCCCGCTGGCAGGATCTTCCGGTCCCACTGACAGTAACAACCTGTCTTGGGTTTCCCAGTGGTGAAGGATGTGAACAACGTTAATAGCGGCAGGAACTGGAAAATCCTGCTGCTGGCCAATGGCGGGGCTACCTTCACCACTGAAAAACACGTCATGGGGGCAGAAAATCTCACCCAATGGCTACCATCCCGCAGAAACATTACAAGTACTGTAAAAAAATGTTGTTAAAGATTAATTCTGTGTTGTCCCCAATTGCCAAGTATAAACGTGATGGTTAACAGAAAGAATCAGCCTTTTCTAATCCCGTGGCTCTCCACATCTCATGTTCTTGCCATTCTCTGGAATCATAGAATAGCACCTCTTAGAAGGAGACTGTTTCGCCCAATGGATGGAATCTCCCTGAGCCTGTGGGCGTGAGCTGTAACGTGAGGCTGTTAAGAATTGTGGAGGTGGCTCAGGACTAGCAGAAGCTGCTGGCTTGGCAATGGTGGGTGGACAATTTACATAATTAAATGCTCAGTTATTGGCTGATTGTCCACGATGCTGGGGCAGGTTCTTCACTGAGCACCAAGCCCCGCAGGTGGCTTGATGTGGCTTGCCCAGTAGCTGACCTTGGGGACAGATAAGCGCTTCTGTGGTCGTGAGAAAGACTCCAGGATGATATGTTGCCTCGCTGGTCCAGGATGTCACTGAACGGCTGCAGGGCATCCTGAAGGTGGAGGTTGATAAGGCAGAGATCATGGTACCTGTCGGTACCAATTACTCAGGTAGAAAGATGAATGACGTCTTCCATCAGGAATTCAGGAAGCTGGACTGTAGACTAAAAAGCAAGACCTCTCGGGTTGTAATCTCTGGATTATTCCCAGTGCCACCCGCGAGCGAGTATAGGAATAGGAGAATAGCACAGATTAATGCGTGGCTTAAGAGTTGGTGCAGGAGTGAAAGAGAAAATGCTGGAAAATCTCAGCAGGTCTGGCAGCATCTGTAGGGAGAGAAAAGAGCTAACGTTTCGAGTCCGATGACTCTTTGTCAAAGCAGGAGAGAGTGTTTTAGATTCCTGGACTATTGGGACCATTTCTGGGGAAGGTGGGACCTGTTCAAGTGGGACGTTCTACATCTGAACCTGGGCGGGACTAACATCCTAGCTAAAGGATTTGCTAGTGCTGTTGGCAGGAGTTTAAACTAATTTGGCAGTGGGAGGGTACGCAGACAGTAAGGAGAATAGGGACACCGTGTATCACAGAAAAACAATCAAGTCAGAGGGAATACAGCGGCAGTACGTTTCAGGAGAGTAAGACAAGGCTGAATTGCCTCTACGTCAATGCCTGGAGCTTTACAGGTAAAACGGATGAGTCACTGGGTGAGGGTTGACACATGGAATTATGATATAGTAGCCATCCCAGAGACGTAGTTGCGGGAGGGGTAGGAGTGACAGCTAACATCCCGGGATACAGACTCTTAAGGAGGGACAGGGGAGGGGGCAAAAGAGGGGGAGGCACTGCAGTATTCGTTAAGGTGTCAATTACTGCAGTAAGGTGAGATGATATCTTGGGGGTGGTGTTAAAAGCTTTGGGGGAATAAAAAAGTGACAGCTACTTTACTCAGTGTTTATTATAGACCCCCAGAAAGTAAGCGGGAAATTGAGGAGCAAATATATGCACAATATGTAAAAATAATAATGGGGTAATTATAGTTGTCGATTTCAACATAGTCATTGGGTTGGATTCTCCATTATTCGGACCATGTCCACGCGCTGGCGTCAAAACTGTGGAGTTTCACGCAAAAAGAATGGCAAAAAAAAAGTCATGGCTTTTAATCCAAATGAAAATGGCATTTGTTACAAGTTGAATGAATTAATAGCACAAATAGAAATAAATTAGTATGATATGACAGGCATTCCAGAAACATGGTTGCAAAGTGACCACAACTTGGACCCAAGAGTATTTAACATTTCCAAAGGACAGAAAGAAAGGAAAATAAGACAGGTGGTTCTGTTAATACAAGATGAAATCATTACGGTAATGAGAAATTATCTTGGTTTGGAGGATGAAAATGTCGTATCAGCTTGTGTGGTGATAAGGTAGCAAAGGAAAGAGGTTACTGATGAGAATGGTTTATAAACCCCCCGGCAGTAACTGCACTGTAGGACGCAGTAGAAATCAAGAAATAACACAGATTATGAGAAAAGCACTGCAATAATTATGTGAGATTTCAATCTTCACATAGATTAGGTGAAATATTTTGGCAAAAGTAGCTTTGAGAGTGAGTTCACAGTGTGTATTAAAGACTGTTTATTTCAACAGCACATTCTGGAACCAATCTACTATTTTAGACTGGGCAATGTGTAATGAAACAGGATGAATCAATGGCCTCATAGTAAAGGATCCACTAGGTAAGAGTGATCATAACATATTGGAATTTTGCATTCAATTTGACAGTGAGAAACGTGGATCGAAGACTAGCTTCTTAAACTTAAATAAGGGCAATTGTACTGATGTGAAGACAGAGTTGGCTAAATTGTGTAAAGTGTAAGTTGGCAGAGAAGCAGTAGCAGACATTTAAGGAGGTGCTTCATACTGACAAGAAAGATATGTTCCATTGAAGAATAATGATTCCCACCAGAAGGATGCCTCATCTCTGGCTAACTAATGAAGTTAAGGATGATATAAAATTGAAAGAAAACATGTGCAATGCTGAAAAGATTAGGGGCGGGATTCTCCGATCCCGCGGCCAAGTTCTGATGCCGGCATCAAAAGCAGCGCGAGCGGCTCTGGCGTCAACGGTCCACCAGGCCCAGGCATTCACCCCTTCCTAGGGGGCAAGTACGGTGCCAGAGTGGTGTCCGCTGCTCCGACGCTCGAAAGCCAGCGCACTTACAGTGATAATGTAGTTATGTCAGGTTTGTCATTAGCTTGGCTCTAGCCCAATGGTTATAATATTTATTACAGAAAAATAAATTCATCACTTTGAATCTGTGGTACCCTCAATAACGACGCTTAGAGTGTAAACAGTAAAGAAGGCTTTAATAAACTAAGAACTAGACTAGTGCCGAGTCGTGTGCTAAAAGCTGCACTGCCTACAAGGCGGTCCCTTATATATGGCTCCCAGATGGGCGGAGCCGGAGACGGAGTTCCCCAGGGTTCCAAGCCCGGTCTTAAAGGGGACATCACCTTACATGATGACAAGGGCACAGTGTTACAGTAACCGTTCATCACAGAATCCACCCGCGCAAAATGCAAACTGAGCAATTCGATTGTCCAGCAAAACAAGGGGAAAAACTATAAGCTGTTGGCCGGTGCATACACGATGGGCCATCTGCACCGCGACAATTCTGTGATTCTGTAATACTAGGACCATAATACAAGTCAATTGTTTCGGCACAAAAATCCAAATGTCATCATTTATCACGTGCCAAATTGAACAATGGAATTTTTTTCCCACGTGTTTTGGATAGTGCGAGTGGACAGTATGAAAGTCATAGGTTTGCATTTTTCAGGTGGCAGTGTCTCACTTCCCATCATCCGCAGAGTCCACCAACTCCGAATGCCTGCAAGGAAGACCCGCCTTAGAAAGCTGATTGTCTGGCATTCTCAAGTCCCTGCAGAAACAGCACTGCAGTGGACAGAAGTGGAATTTAAGGAGTGCATTGGAGCCTAAGTCCGGACACTGAAGGCCCAGAAAAGCCCAGGGGTTCCACGGCAGGTAGGGTAAGAAAGGCATAGAGGGAGGGTAGGGATGGTGGGAGAGGTCCATGGGAGGGATTAAGACATCATGGGAGAGGCCTGGACAGAGGGCTTCTAATGGAGGTGCCAACTTCCAAGCCATGATCTAAATCTGTTCTTTGTTGGGCTTCCACCATGGAAGTTCAATCTTTCTGCCAGTCTAAAAAAGGTGAAATGGCCCTTATTTGACCAATAGTTATAAAGTGGCCACTAACTTAAAGGTCTCACTTGGGTCAATGGTCTTGCCAAACCCGGCATAAAATCATGTGGTTGAGGCGGGAACCCGGAGGAAATGTAGCCCCTTCAATTTTACACTTCCCCACCACCCCTACCTAAAGGCTGGTGGGGGTGTGCACAGTTCTAGCCTTATTCTGTGAGGCCCTGTAAGACATGGCACTAATTTACTTTTTAAAAATTCTTGCTATGAGGTGGGCTGGTAGTGTAATGGGAAGACGAGATTTTCGGTGCAATCCGCCGCATGTTCTAGGGCAGTGAGGATGGCCCGCCATTGGCTAACAGCGGGACTTCTGATTCCAGTGTTGTCAACCGGGTTTTCTTTTGAATGTACCCCTACCCACCAGGAAACCCATGGTGAGGGTGCGTGCACCATCGGTAGGATGGGAAGATCCTTTCGTCGTGAACGGGAGGAATTATCACTGGACTAATTACCAAGAGGCCCAGGCTCATGCTCTGGTGACGTGGGTTCAAATCTCACCACGGCAGTGGGTTGGATTTGAATTTAATTAATAAATCTGGATTTATAAAAATTATTATCCATAACATATCGGCTCTCAAAGGTTCCCCATTGCTTTCTCCATGGGAATGCCTCAATCAATCAGGGCCGACTTGCCAACCAATCAGCACAACTTTTCCCTGCACTAAAATTGTTATGATCTTTTTAAATTTGGCATTCTTGCATTTGTTCTGATGAATGATGGACAAAAGTCTTCAGCACCATGCCTCTCTTTTTCAGCAATATCTTTTATACCAAGCCTTCTCGTTGTAAATTCCCTCCTGGGAGGAAACGTCCTCTCAGTATCGACCGTGTCATACCTCCTCAGAATCTTAAATGCGTCAAAAGATTCTTCTGAGCTTCAATAAGTATAGGTCCAATCTGTTCAACCTTTCCTAACAAGGCAACCTGCGTGACCCCAGGAATCAACCAAAGGGGCCTTCTCTGAACTGCTCCCAATACAAGTCTACCCTTTCAGTAAGGAGACCAAATTTGTTCACAATATTTCAGGTTCGATCTCACCAATGTCCTGTACAGCTATAGCAAAACTTCCCTATCTTTATACTCTTTGTAATAAGGACCAACATTCTACTGCCCGCTATAATTAATAATAATAATTAATAATCGCTTATTGTCACAAGTAGGCTTCAATGAAGTTACTGTGAAAAGCCCCTACTCGCCACATTCGGGCGCCTGTTCAGGGAGGCCGGAACAGGAACTGAACCCACGCTGCTGCCTTGTTCTGCATTACAAACCAGCTGTTTAGCCCACTGTGCTAAACCAGTCTCTAACTGTTGCCGCGCACTTATATGAACACACAGAAGGAATAGGCCATTCAGTCCCTCGAGGCTGCTTCACCATTTAATAACATCATGTCTGATCAGCTGGTAACCTCAAATCTGCAACCCGCCTAGCCCCGATAACCTCTCACCGCCTTGTGTACCAAGAATCTGTCCACCTCTGCCTGAAAATTATTCAACGATTCTGCTTCCACCACCTCTTCAGGAAGAGAGTTCCAAAGATTCTCAACCCTCTTGAGAGAAAATATTCCACTTCATCATTGTGTTAAGTGAGCGACCCCTTATTCTTAAACAGTGACCCCTAGTTCTAGATTCTCTGCCAAGAGGAAACATCCTCTCCACATCCAGCCTGTCAAGATCACTCAGGATGCGATATTTTTCAATCACCTCACCTTTTACTCTTCCAAACTCCAGAGGATACAAGCCTAGCCATTCCTCGTAAGACAACCTACCCATTCCAGGTGTTAGTCTGATAAACCTTCTCCGAACTGCTGCTTCCTTTACATCCTTCCTTAAAATGGTGGCCAATGCTGTACACAGTACTCCAGATGTGGTGTCACTTGTGCCTTGTTTAACTGAACCATAACCTTCCTGCTTTTGGATTCAATTCCTCTCACATTAAATGATAACATTCTATGAGCTTTCCTAATTACTTGCTGTCACTGCATACTAGCCTTTTGTGGTACATGCACTGTGATACCCAAATCCCTCTGTACCTCAGAGCTCTGTAATCTCTCACCACTTAGACACGATGCTTACTTTTTATTCTTCCTGTCAATGTTTCAGTTGTGTCCACATTATACTCCATTTGCCAGATATTTTCCAACCCACTTAACCGATCTATATATTTTAGACCTTTACACAATGTACTTTCCTACCTATCTTTGTGTCATCAGCATACTGTATTTGCATATTAACTTTTTGTGTGATTCATAACAAGGTTCACCCAAATTCCTCCCTACTGTAGTATTCTCCAGCCTCTCTATTTTATGGATATACTTCTATCCTTCCTGGAAAAACTTACATTTTCCCACATTATACTCCATTTGCCAATTTTTGCTCACCTACTTCAAACTATCAGTGTCCCTTTGTGGACCCTCAGTATTCTTCTCACAACTTTCCTACCTAACACTGTATAATTAGAAAATTTGGCCACAATCTTGTCTGTCTCATTAATACAGATCAGAAATAATTGATATCCCAGCACTGTATCCTACAATGGTTACAGTTTGCTTACCTGAGAAGGACTCATTTCTCCTAACACTCTGTTAGTTAGCCAATCCTCTATCCATGCTAATATATCAATCGAACACCATGGGTTCTTATGTTCTGTCGTAATCTCTTACATGGCGCATTATCAAATGCCTCTTGGCAACCCAAATACACTTCATCTACTGGTTCCCTTTTATCCACCCTACTTGTTACATCCTCAAAGAACCTGAATAAATTTGTCAAATATGATTTCCCTCTCACAAAACCAAATTGACTGTCTGATTCTATCATGATATTCTAAATGTCCCGCTGCTTCCTATTTAGTAGTAGATTCTAGCATATTCCCAATTACAGATTCTTGGCTAACTGGCCTATAGATTCCTGCTTTCTGTATCCCTCCTTTTTTGAATAGCAGTGTTACACTTCTAGTTTTCCAATCTACTGAGATATTTTTGCAATCTTTAATAATCTTTATTGTCACAAGTAGGCTTACATTAACACTGCAATGAAGTTACTGTGAAAAAGCCCCAGTCGCCACACTCCGGCGCCTATTCGGGTACACAGAGGGAGAATTCAGAATGTCCAAATTACCTAACAGCACGTCTTTCGGGATTTGTGGGAGGAAACCGGAGCACTTGGAGGAAACCCACGCAGACACATGGAGAACGTGCAGACTTCACACAGACAGTAGACATTCTACATTATCACCAGAACATTAGCCGGCTTTTAACAGAATATATTGAGTTAGCAATAAAAATAACGACGGGACTTTCCATGAACGCCACGGTGTGTTTCAAGGCGAAGGGGGGGCGTCCCAACGTTGGCTGGTGGCGGGATCTTCTGATCCTGCGCTGTTGACAGGGTTTTCCATTTTATGTACCCCTGCTGCCAGGAAAACCGTGACAGGGGTTCACCATTGGCGGTACTGGAAGATGCCACGAGCGAGAATTGCCAGAAAATTCCAGCCATGATCTTCAGCCAGAGGTAAGCTATAGTTTAGTATTTACGGTGGCAATACGCCAAGCTCATTTTTATTCATGAAGCAAGATTGAAAGATTCAAACAAAAGTTACAAATTAACTTCACAATGCAATTCATGATGCATATTTAATGCGGGCCTAGCAGTACCAGACTTTGGACCACAAAACAGGGCAGCTAATAATTAGAAATTGATGCACAACAACCCACTAAAGGCCTGTGGGTTGATTCAAGTACAGTGAGTGGCAAGCACCATTTCTTCACCACGAGTTGCAAAAGCTGGGCAGTACTCTTCATAAATAATACCCCTGCTGTTTCAAGATTTGGGTTCAAGAGCATGCAAATATGAAATAGAAAATAAATTAATATTTTAGTCTTGAATAAATTAACATTCAGCACTGTATATCAGTTTTCAACTTGTTTACACACTGGCCCTTATAAATGTTACATTGCCTGTGCATCCATTTCCATAAAAGTAAATTGCAGCTTCATGAAACATTTGCGCATTGGTTAATGCTCTTGAATAAAATGAATTTAAATGCAGCATAAAAACCAAAAAGATCTATTTTTCTTCATTTACTATCAAGTACAGATTGCAAATATCAATAAATTATATAATACTTATTTGGCTCAAATGTTTGCGTAAAAGGTAATGCCTAGGACTACAATTTTAAAGTGAACTGATACAGCAGTAATGCACACTTTGCCTGCATATGTTTGAACACAATGAAAGCCAAATGACAATAAATTACTTGTCATGAAAAAAAAGGCATTATCGGTTACAATTTGTTGTGAAAGAATAATTCTCGTTTTTGAAGGACTGGAAATCCCTGTGATGTGCTTTGCAGAGAAGTGAAAGATTACAGTGGACGATGTTACAACTGCTGGACTTTACAAGGTGGATATGTTTTGAAATGCCTCCTTTAACTTAAGGGAAAATTGCAAATTCTGGAAGTGTCCCAGCTCAAAGACTTGCTAATGTGGCCCAGATACCATGGGATGAAACTCAAACTGAAACCTACAGAAATCAAGTGACTATTAGCACACCGATACACGTCAATTCGAAGTATAGGACCAGCTGTTTTGGGATACATAGGGAGAAAGAGATGAGACAGATATTGATGTGTGAAGGAACAAAGAAGCCACTTCTATTGAGAAGCAGGATGTTTATGAGAGTTTGTTCTCCGTCCTTTGGAAATTTAAGAAATCGCAAAGTTGGGCCTCCCTTGAACAAGTTGTAGTGCAAGGGGTTAATTCTAACTTTGTGATAATGTAATTCCCATTATTAGCTGCTGATAACTTGGGGAAATATTCACCTTCAACATGACCAGAGGTGGTTTAATATGTATCATTAGTATTGCTGACGAAGAGAATATTTTGGCAGAGCTTCTGTCTTCCGCACATTCAGATATTTCGCAAGAATACAAATCCCAGCGAGACAACAAATATATATTGTATGAGAAGAAAGTGCTGATTGGTTGGCAAGTGGACTCTGATTGATAGACACATTGGTACAATATTACTCATTTGCCTGATAGGCAAAATGCCTTTTTGGCTTGACAGCAGCATCCTATTAGTGAGGTAATTACTTTTGGCCCTGAGGATTAGCCAGTCTGCCTCAGATTATCCTGGAAGAGCAAACTATCTCAACATTTTGATCAACAGGTGAAGCTAGGAGTTTCACACTATCCGATGCAACAGTAACACAAGTGGTATTTGCCATTAACAGGATGCTGCCATCAAGCATTACATTTGTAATGTAGTATGTCAATTTCAATGCCAGTGTGATAGTAGATGGGCGGGATTCTCCGAAATGGAGGCAGAGTGTTCGCACTGTCGTGAACACCTAGCCCATTATCGGGCCCTGAATCGGTCGGGATAGGGGCCGGGTCGGACAATCGCCGGGGGCTGGCATGAATCCCGCCCCCGCCGGTTGACAAAGTCTCCGGCACCAGAGATTCAGCGGGGGCGGGAATCGCGCCGGTTGGCAGGCCCCCCCGCTTGTTTCTCCCGCCGCTAAAATGCCCGTCCCACCGGCGTAAATTAAACCACCTACCTTACCGGCGGGGGGGGGGGGGGGGCGCGGGGCGATCTGGCCCCGGGGGGTGCCCCCACGTTGGCCTGGCCCGCGATCGGGGCCCACCGATCCACGGGCGGGCCTGTGCCGTGGGGGCACTCTTTCCCTTCCGCCTCCGCCACCACGGTCTCCACCATGGCGGAGGCAGAAGAGACTCCCTCCACTGCGCATGCGCGGGAATGCCGTCAGCGGCCGCTGACGCTCCCGTGCATGCACCGCCCGGAGATGTCATTTCCGCACCAGCTGGCGGGGCACCAAAGGCCTTTTCCGCCAGCTGGCGGGGCGGAAATTCGTCCGGCGCCGGCCTAGCCCCTCAATGTTGGGGCTCAGCCCCCAAAGATGCGGAGCATTCCGCACCTTTGGGGCGGCGCGATGCCCGTCTGATTTGCGCCGTTTTGGGCGCCAGTCGGCGGACATCGTGCCATTTCCGGAGAATTTCGTCCCAGGTGTGGATGCCGCCGGGGGGAACCCGCCGTTTTGGGCTGGCTGCTCGGCCCATCCGGGCCTGAGAATAGCAGGGGTGCCGGAGAATCGCCATTTTGGGTGTCTCGGGCGATTCTCCGGCCTGCGCCGCGCGGAACTCGACGGGGCCGTTCTCGCCGCTTGGGAGAATCGCGGGAGGGCGTTGGACCGGCGTTGCGGGAGTGGAGAATCGCGCCTGATGTGTCAGCGGATTGCATCAAACAGTATATCCCTTCCACTGTTCACAATGAGCACAATACAGATGCACTCAATCGGCTTGTGCTGGCAAAACTCAAAACAAAGTGTCCAACATTAAATGTGATTTTGCGATTGGACAACATTTGCAAAATAATCCTCAGAGTGCAATGAATTACGCTGGAAACCAATTTAGGTTCGTTTTGCAGTGTGGTGCAATTTGCATGTATTGGAAATTACATGTTTTAATGCACATGTTCTTTGCCGACAAAAAGAGCATGTAAACATCTTGGGCCTGATTCTCTGACCCCGGGCCGGGTTGGAGAATTGCCATGGGTGGGGGCGCGATTCACGTGCCAACGCCCCAACGCCTGTCCGCCGATTCTCCGGTGACCAGAGAATCGGCGGCGGCGTGGTCGGCGCGGTGCTGGTCGGGGGCTGCTCTACGCGCCCCCCCCCCCCGGTGATTCTCCACGCGTGATAGGCCAAGTGCCTGACAGGTTAGGCCAAGTCCCGCCGGCGGCGTTCATGTGGTCCTACCCGGCGGGACCTCGGCGTTCATGTTGCGGGGAGGCCTGGTGGGGCGGAGAGGGGATCCGGCTCCGGGGGGGGACCTTCACCATGGCCTGGCCCGCGATCGGGTCTACCGATCGGTGGGTGGGCTTCTCCTGGTGGGGGCCTATGTTCCTCTGCACCGGGCCCCTGTAGCTCTCTGCCATATTGCGTCGGGACCGGGGCAGAGAAGGCAACTAACGTGCATGCGCGAGTTCGCGCCAGCCGTAGCGCGCATGCGTGGACCTGCTGCACCCGTTCTGACTTCGGTATCGGTAGCTGGAGTAGCGTGAAGCGCACCAGTGCCGTGCTGGCCCCCTATGCGGCGCAGGATCGCTGCTCCTAGGGGCCTGTTGACGCCGTCATAAAACGCAACGCCGTTTACGACGACGTCAACACTTAGCCTCAGGATCAGAGGATCCCGCCCATTGTGCCTGTTTCAGATAAACAGAATAACTGACAGCCATTTGTAGGTTTGTTTCTCAGGACAATGACTTGAAAAATCAGCGGCAAGCTGCCTGGTTTAAGTTTCAAGCAATGCTTGGCAGTCACCATCAACCGATGCATTATCAGTCCAACACCTCTAACAATCAGAGTCATGGTGCCAACAAATCAGCACTCTCTTCTTAAACAGTATCAGTGTGTTGTCTCCCTGGGATTTGTATTCTTACAAAATGACCAGATGAATGCAAGGCAAAAGGCCTGGTCAAAAAAGCCTTTATTTGCAGCAATACTCAAGTTCTGTACTACCAAACAACATATCATGAAGAACAATACATATCACTTATTTCTTAATAATTTTATTTTTTAATATGTATTTTTTATTGCGACATATTATTGAATCATTTGGATAATCCATCTCGGCCTTCCCCTGATGTCAGTGATCAGCCAATTCGATTCACTCCGCGCGATATCAAGAAACAACTGACGGTACAGGATACTGCAAAGGCTATGGCCCTGGCAACATTTTGGCAATAGTACTGAAGGCCTGTGCTCCAGAATTATTTGTGCCCCTAACCACGTTATAGCAGTACATCTACAACAGGAAGGTGAGAGTGACTGCCTATGATATTAAGCCAGCGTTTGATTGAGTGAGGCATCAAGGAGCCTGAAGTCAATGGGAATGAAGTGGGAAAACCCACTACTGCTCCATTTCATGTCTGGCACAATGGAAGACGCTGTAGTTCGTGGTGGTCAATCATCTCAGTCCCATGCTATTGCAAGTGTGTGTTTTGAGTTTACTCGATATGGAGTTGCTGTGGGATTATGAAGAGAAAATTGGATCACACCAACACTGAGGAGTTTGAAAGCACGCTGTTACATTATGGTGTACATTTTGCGTAATGGGCTCATTTGATGTCTCCATGATGAGATCTTGAGGCTTCTGCATTTAAACATGAAACATTTAGTGGTAATCTTTAACTATTTACAGATCCCACTTAATGTCACGCATGGTGCTGAGCGTTCTCCCAGTGTTAGTACCACGTTACTCTCTACATCAAGGGAAGGGATTCTCCATCCGTTCACAGCAGCGGGATTCTCCAGTCCCGCTTCAGTGAATGGGAGATTAGGCTGAATGCCAAATTCTCCGTCCTCCCTGGCAGTGGTAGTGGGGCGGACTTGCAATGGAGAAACCCGGCTCATATGGTGTAATTCTCCATTTCCATATGAATCCTTATTTGGCGAGCACTGTTTTTTATTACAATGACCTTCAGGCACTTACAACATAATACAATATATGCCACCACTGATAGAGGAGGAAGTGAATCCAAACAACTTTCTAATAGCAGATGGGTGGTGAGAGTTAAATTAAAAGCCCCATCCACCCATGTATCTAACAGAACTAAGAGTAGATTTTCACAAATCCATACCAACAGCAAATGTGGCAAAATTTAAGTTCATGGTGAATGTTAGTATTTTAGGCGTAATTTTGGGTTGTTGGTAGATAAAACTTTTGTGGTGAACCACTGTAATAGGAGATGTAAGGTAGGACCTGCACTACAGGTTCGCCGGTAGCTCCTGCCGGCTGGCTCCGCCCACGGAGAACTGTATAAATATGCATGACCTCCAATGCCCTGCCATTTTGTCAGCTGCAGCAGGAGGCCACGCATCTGACTGTAATAAAGCCACAGTTGTACCCAACTTTAGCCTTTGTGCAATTGATCGTGCATCAATTTATTACCGTCAGTGTCATGATATTCAAACACACACATCATGATAGACACACCAACAGACAAATCAGAACACACACCACCACAACCAATCACAGAAAGATATAAAAGCACAAACACGACACCTGGTGGTCAGTATTAGCTGGAGAGGAGGACCAGGACAGACCTGCTACACGACACACTCAGGGAGACAGCACGTGCAGAGTATCCAGAACGAACTGTATTATAAGAGTTAAAATAAAATAGAGTTGTACCACATACAACTGTGTTGGCTCATCTGTGCACCAGAGCACCCAACAACACAGTCAGATTTTCCACAGAATGGATATCAGAATTAAGCCCGATCGCCTGCAGCTGGATCCGCACTCACCCGACGCCAGAAAAGACTTTACTCACTGGCGAGCATGTTTTGAGGCCTACATCAAGGCTACGGACTCCGAGCCAACGGAGGCTCAGAAGATAAATGGCCTGTACTCCAGACTGAGCTCCAGCATGTTCCCGTTGATCCAAGACGCCACGAATTACACAAAAGCAATGGAACTCCTTAAGGAACACTACGTGCAGAAGGCGAACGCTCTCTTCACCAGGCATGTACTCGCCACCCGCTCGCAACTACCTGGTGAGTCCATCGAAGACTTCTGGCGGGCCCTAATTCCACTCGTCCGGGACTGTGACTGTCAGGTCGTTACGGCCGCCGAACACGCGAATCTCCTCATGCGCGATGCCTTTGTGACAGGGATTGCATCGGACCGCATCGAGAACGATTAATGGAAGGGGCCACGCTCGAACTGGCGGAGACGAAAACCTTGGCACTCTCCATGACGGTCGCATCCCGTAACGTATAATCGTACCCCTCCCGCCGCGCTGCCCACCCTTCTACTCCTTCCTACCCCTCCTGGACCCCGCCGATGACCTCCTGAGCCGGGGCCCTGCCTTCCCAATACGCCTGCGCCGCACGCCGATCCGCGCACCCCGGGGGTCCCCGCTGCTACTTCTGCGGTCAGCAGAAGCAACCCCGCCAACACTGCCCAGCCCACACTGCAGTTTGTAAAGCCTGCAGTAAAAAGGGCCACTTCGCGGCTGTGTGCCAGGCCTGCGCAGTCGCTGCGATCGGGCCCGCTATCGCCCCTCCCCCACACCAGACGCACAATGGGAGCCGCCATCTTCTCCTCCTGGGTCCATGTGCGACCAATGGGTGCCGCCATCTTGTCCCGACCCCGCAATGTGCGCACCATGGGCGCCGCCATCTTGACCCAACCCCGCAATGTGCGCACCATGGCGCCGCCATCTTGTCCCCCACAGGGTCTCCGGACATCCCGACATCGGAACTGCACACGCTTGCCACCCGAAGCATCCGATGGCTACCCGCAGCTCGCTTCAATGACGCTGGACCAATCTCGCCCGCACAACCTGGCCACCGCGTGGACGACGGTTAAAATCAACGGCCACGCAACCTCGTGCCTGCTGGACTCCGGGATCACCGAAAGCTTCGTTCACCCAGACACGGTAAGGCGCTGCTCCCTCGCAGTCCACCCTGCCAATCAAAGGATCTCCCTAGCATCCGGATCCCACTCCATCCCGATCCAAGGCTTTTGTACAGTCACCCTCATGGTCCAGGGCGTAGGATTTAGTAACTTCCGCCTCTATGTCCTTCCTAATCTCTGCGCTGCACTCCTGTTGGGCCTGGACTTCCAGTGCAACCTCCAGAGTCTCACCCTCAAATTCGGCGGGCCCTTACCCCCCCTTACCGTTTGCAGCCTCGCCACCCTCAATGTCGATCCCCCGTCCCTTTTTGCCAATCTAACTGCACATTGCAAGCCCATTGCCACTAGGAGCAGACGGTACAGCACCCCGGACAAGATCTTCATCAGGTCCGAAGTCCAGCGGCTGCTTAAGGAGGGTATTATCGAGGCCAGCAACAGCCCCTGGAGAGCCCAAGTGGTAGTGGTTAAAACTGGGGAGAAACACAGGATGGTCGTGGACTACAGCCAGACCATCAATCGGTACACGCAGCTCAACGCGTACCCCCTCCCACGCATATCTGATATGGTCAATCAGATTGCGCAGTACCGCGTCTTCTCAACAATTGACCTGAAATCCGCCTACTACCAGCTCCCCATCCGGACGTCGGACCGGCCATACACTGCCTTCAAGGCGGACGGTCGCCTCTACCACTTTCTTAGGGACACTTTCGGTGTCACAAATGGGGTCTCGGTCTTCCAAAGAGAGATGGACCGAATGGTCGACCAGTACGGTTTGCGGGCCACCTTTCTGTACTTAGATAATGTCAACATCTGCGGCCATGACCAGCAGGACCACGATGCCAACCTCGATAAATTCCTCCGCACTGCCACTCTTCTCAAACTGACCTACAACAAAGAGAATTATGTGTTCAGCACGACCCGGTTAGCCATTCTGGATTGGATTTGTTTATTGTCACGTGCACCGAGGTACAATGAAAAGTATTTTTCTGTGATCAGCTCAACAGATCATTAAATACAGGGGAAGAAAAGGGAATAAAAGAAAATACATAATAGGGCAACACAACATATACAATGTAACTACATAAGCACTGGCATCGGATGAAGCATACAGGGTGTAGTGTTCATGAGGTCAGTCCATAAAAGGGTCATTTAGGAGCCTGGTGACAGTGGGGAAGAAGCTGTTTTTGAGTCTGTTCGTGCGTGTTCTCAGACTTCTGTATCTACTGCCCGACGGAAGAAGTTGGAAGAGTGAGTAAGCCGGGTGGGAGGGATCTTTGATTATGCTGCCCGCTTTCTCCAGGCAGCGGGAGGTGTAGATGGAGTCCATAAGACCAGAAGACCAGAAGGCATAGGAGCGGAAGTAAGTCCATTCGGCCCATCGAGTCCACTCCACCATTCAATCATGGCTGATTTCAACTCCATTTACCCGCTCTCTCTCCATAGCCCTTAATTCCTCGAGAAATCAAGAATTTATCAACTTCTGTCTTAAAGACACTCAAAGTCCCGGCCTCCACCGCCCTCTGTGGCAATAAATTCCACAGACCCACCACTCTCTGGCTGAAGACATTTCTCCTCATCTCTGTTCTAAAGTGACTCCCTTTTCTTCTAAGGCTGTGCCCCCGGGTCCTAGTCTCCCCTGCTAATGGAAACATCAATGGATGGGAGGCAGGTTCGTGTGATGGACTGGGCGATGTTCACGACTCTGAGTCGTGAACTATCTTCTCGGCTATATAGTCCAAAACGGACTTCTCGGGCCCGACCCCGACCGCATGGAACTTCCCTTCCCCCACTGCCCCAAGGCCCTCAAACGCTGCCTGGGGTTCTTTTTCTACTACGCTCAGTGGATCCCAAACTATGCGGACAAGGCCCGTCCACTCATTCAGTTCACCCAATTCCCCCTCACAGCCAAGGCTTTCGCCCGCATCAGAACAGACATTGCCAAGGCCGGGATGCGCGCAATGGACGAGTCACTGCCTTTACAAGTAGAAAGCAACGCTTCGGACGTCGCTCTTGCCGCCACTCTAAACCAGGCAGGCAGACCCGTGGCATTCTTTTCCCGCACCCTTCATGCCTCTGAAATTCGACACTCATCCGTCGAAAAGGAGGCCCAAGCTATCGTTTAAGCTGTGCAGCATTGGAGGCATTACCTGGCCGGTAAGAGATTCACTCTCCTTACGGACCAATGGTCGGTAGACTTCATGTTCAATAACACACAGCGAGGCAAGATCAAAAATGATAAAATCGTGCGGTGGAGAATCGAGCTCTCCACCTATAATTACGAGATCTTGTATCACCCCGGTAAACTCAACGAGCCCCCAGACGCCGTCTCCCGAGGTACATGTGCCAGCGCACAAGTGGACCAACTCCGGGCCCTACACGACAGCCTTTCTCACCCAGGGGTCACTCGATTGTACCATCTGGTCAAAGCTCGAAATCTGCCCTACTACGTCGAGGAAGTAAGGACGGTCACCAGGGACTGCCAAGTCTGTGCGGAGTGCAAGCCGCACTTCTACCGGCCAGACCGTGAGCGCCTGGTAAAGGCTTCCCGCCCCTTTGAACGCCTCAGCGTGGATTTCAAAGGGCCACACCCCTCCACCGACCGTAACACGTACATTCTCAGTGTGGTCAATGAGTACTCCAGATTCCCCTTCCCCATCCCATGCCCCGATATGACGTCTGCCACCGTCATCAAGGCCCTCAGCACCATCTTCGCTCTGTTCGGTTTCCCCGCCTACATTCACAGTGACAGGGGATCCTCATTCATGAGCGATGAGCTGCGTCAGTTCCTGCTCAGCAGGGGTATAGCCTCCAACAGGACGACCATCTACAACCACTGGTGAAACGGGCAAGTAGAACGGGAGAATGGGACGGTTTGGAGGGCCGTCCAGCTGGCCCTACGGTCCAGGAACCTCCCAGCCTCTCGCTGGCAGGTGGTCCTCCCTGACACTCTACACTCCATCCGGTCACTATTGTGCACCACCACTAATAACACACCCCATGAACGTGTTTTTACCTTCGCCAGGAAGTCCACATCCGGGGTGTCGCTCCCAACTTGGCTCGCTGCTCTAGGACCGGTCATTCTCCGTCGTCACGTCCGACTCCACAAGGCGGACCCCTGGTTCACCTGCTCCACGCCAACCCTCAATATGCCTACGTTGAGTTTCCCGACGGCCGCCACGATACTGTCTCACTCAGGGACCTGGCACCGTCAGGTTCCACCCCAACACACACCCCCACCAATGCGATCCCCCCATCCCACCTCCCACCGCGCCGCCAATAATGACCCCACCAGAGCACCCCCCCCTCCCCTTTTCCGCACAAGAGGACGAAGAGGACTTCTGCACGCTCCCGGAGTTCCCCGATGACTGACCAGCATCAGCACCGCCATCACCACCATCGGTGCCACCTCCACCACCGCTAGCACCGACTTCGCCCCCACCGTTACGCCGCTCCCAACGAAGCACCAAAGCACCGGACAGGCTGAATCTTTGACGGACTCCGGACCGTCATGGACTTTTCTTTCCCTACCACTGTACATAATTGCACTAATTGTATTTAGTTTCACGTCATCCCCGCCGGATTCATTTTTAACAGGGGGTGAATGTGGTGAACCACTGTAATAGGAGATGTAATGTAGGACCTGGACTACAGGTTCGCCGGTAGCTCCTGCCAGCTGGCTCCGCCCACGGAGAACTGTATAAATATGCATGACCTCCAGTGCCCTACCATTTTGCCAGCTGCAGCAGGAGGCCACGCATCTGACTGTAATAAAGCCACAGTTGTACCCAACTTTAGTCTTTGTGCAATTGATCGTGCATCAAATTTGACAATAGAAAATGGGATGAATGCAGCTGAGGCAGATTGTGGTTTATTACACTTAACAGGTTGAAGCCATGTTGACATAAGGGTTAAACAGATGGAAAGTTAGGGTTCTAAACCAGCAAGAAGGTTTACATAGCTTCAAAGCTGGACACATGGGGCGGGTTTCTCCGTGCATGCCTTCAGGATTCTCCGTTTCGCCGGTGGGTCAATGGGGTTTCCAATTGTGGGACAATCCCACGCCATCGGGAAACCCCCGGGCTGCCGGCAAAACGGAGAATCCCGATGGCGGAGAATTCAGCCCCAGTTGTCTACACTGGAGATGGGTAGAGCTTTTGAAGGTTCACTCGTTTCAATTTTCCTGTACATTCATTGCAAAAGGGAGTTGGACGCAGTTCGGACCCTAATGTTTGTAAACATTGACCACATGAAAGTGCACTAAGTCCATTCCAATCACTCAAGCGTGTGATTTCACTGCACTTACCTTTCTTTGATGTGGTCAATGTTTACAAACATTCGGATTTCGCCACTTAGGCCACTGAAGCATGAAGGGATATAAATGGATGAAAGCTGCAGATGGTTTGTACAAGCTTTCAATCACAAACTACTATTGGAAAGCCATGAATGGATTGCAGACAGTGAATCTGTGGGAACCAGCTGCAGGCACCGATGCTCTCCTTCGAGGAATGGGCACACATGGAGTTGCAAACTAAGTATTACAGCTATAATGCTTCCCACTGCCCCTGTCTGGACTGCTCTCTAGCTTCCAGGCAGGGGTATCTTTTCTGGGGGTGGGGGTTGGGTGAGTTAGTGGGGGGAGAGTGGGGTTCTCTTAGTCAGGGGGTCCCTGGGAGGTACCTTGGGGTCCTTTTAGTTGGTGCACCAATGTGGGGGGTCTCCCTATCACAGGGGTCCCATAGCGGGGTCTCCCTAATAAAGGTGTCCCTGTGGGGGTCCCCCAATTATTAGGGCAGCTGTGGGGAGTCCCCCTATTACATGGATCCGTGTGGGGGAGCTCCCTCCTACAGGGGTCCGCTTTATGGGGGGGGTCTCAGGGCAATTTGCGATGCAGGGGGGTGGGGGGGGTCGACCGTGGAACCTCACTATTGGGATGCCCACCCAAGATGGCGGCCTGATAGCAGGATTTCCTGGGAATCCCTCATATTCCATTACGTACATACATTTTCGTGGTGTGGAACATTGAATTGCATTCCACTTGATGACTGCAAGGGTAACGTAAAACTGGTGCAATTCAGCTCCAGTGGGAGAACAGAGGCCAGAATTCCCCAGTCGTTGTGATTCAATTTTTTTGCCCCTCGCCAATGGGTTTCGTGGCAGCGTGAGGTGGTAACCATGAGAAATTCGATTGGTAATCGGCGAGAATATAGAATCCCGCCGTCAGCCAACGGTGCACGGCCAAGAAACACGCTGCTGGCAGACCTGGAATCCCACCCATAGTCTCCCAAACAGAGAATCCAGCCCCAGGTCTCTCCTGCGGTTCGGTGGGCCCAGCCAGCCTGGTCCCCATCACAAAGGGCTGCTTTAAACCCAGCCTTGTTTCCATATTACAACAATGAATGCATGGAAATTGGAGAAGGCGCAGAAGAGGTTGACAAGGATGATGCCAGAATTGAGAGGATATATTTATCAGGCAGTCTGAATAGGCTCGGGCTCTTATGTCCCGAAAAGTAAATGCCGGTGGTGACCCGATGGAGGACTTTTAAATACTGAAGTGGTTTGATAGGGTCGATTTAATAAAAGTCTTTCCACTTGTGGGCAAGTCCAAAACTAGAGATCACAAATAAGAGTTTGTCACGAATAAATCCAAACGGAATTTCAGGAGAAATTTCCATTCCTCAGAGAATATTCAGAATGGGAAAACAATTACTGCCAGATGAGGCCAATGGCATAGATGCAAATCAGTTCCAGAGGGACAGAATAGAAAAGCAGAGAAAGAGAAACTAGGTAAGTGAATGAGGGAGAAAAAATAGAAGTGCGAGCTGATCAAGTTCGATAAAGTAGGTTGGGAAGAATCTGTCGGGCTTATACCATTTATGGGCAAACAGTGTTTCTGGGAAGTATATTTAGTGTAACTTTCTAGCTTCCCTTAAATGTGTCTATGCTATTCATTTAATCTGCTCCGTGTGGCAGCAAGTTCCACATTCTGAACAATCTCTGGGTCGTAGAGAATGGTTACATACTGTCCTGATTGGACAATATTTTTCTCAGGACTTAAAAATTACAATATTGTTCTCAGGACTGGGAACTACAATCTTCCTTTATTGAATTCTTAAGGATTGTCTTCTTTTTGGGCAGTCCCTCAACATTGAGGATGACTTGTTTCCACTCCGGGGGGTTGGGTACTGCGCTGGCTGAATAGTCCGATCCTGGATCCACAGATTCTGCCATAGGTTTGGCAGGTGGAACTTGATGCTGTGGATTCTATGCTCTCCCTCCGCTGTTTACATTTGACCTCTGCTTGCTCCACCCTATGACACTCGAGGTGATTGGCACCTTCGCGGATGCCTTTTCTCCAGTTTGTGCAATTTAGGGAAAGCAATTCTCACATGTCGGTGGGGATGTTGCATTCATTTAGGGAGGCTTTCATAGTGTACTTGCCTTTCCTCTGTCCTCCTAGTGGTCACTTGCCATTACGGAACTCGGAGTAGAACACGTGTGGTGAACTCAGCCCAATGCATCACACAAGCTTGCCACCCCCACATTGATTCTGTATACACCTCCCGCTGCCTCAGCAACGCAGACAGCACTTTCAGAGACCTCTCCCACCCAGGCATTGCCTTCTTCCAGACCCTTCCATCAGGCAGAGGGTAGAGAAGTCTGAAGACCCGCACATCCATACATAGGAACAGCTTCTACCCCACAGCTACAAGACTCCTCAACGACTCCCCCTCGGACTGATCTGTTCCCTGTAAGAACACTATTCCCGATGTCCTATGCTGCTCTTGCTCATGTATTTGCTTTGTTTGGCTCCTTGTTGCACACTGTAACCAATCACTGTTTGTCGATGTACCATTTGTCAATGTTCTCTGTTGATTATTCTTTTTGTCTATTCTGTGCATATTGTGTACGTTCCCTCAGCCACAGAAAAATACTTTTCACTGTACGTCGGTACATGTGACAATAATTTAAATCATCATCATTGTTTCGGGAGTCTTGTGTCGGGCATGCGGCCAAAGTGGACGGCACACCGCAGCGTCGAGCGTGACCAGTGCCCATCCTGCCAGTGGATTTGCAGGATTTTGTGGAGGCAGCATTGGTGTATCTCGCCAAGAATTTCAGATGTCTGCTGCACATCGTCCATGTTTCTGATGCATACAGGAGGGCGGGACCATGACTACTCTGTACTCTGAGCTTGGTGCTGGGTTTGAAGTCTCGGTCTTTGAATACTCCGCTCCTGAGGCATCCGAAGACTGCACAGGTACATTGGAGTCGATGTTGGATTTTGTCGTCAATATCTGCTCGCACCGAGATGAGGCTCCCGAGGTATGGAACACGATCCACAATTAAAGACCAAGATCTAAAGATTGTACATATGTCACCTCTGCCTCAGAATGACTTTACTTTAGTTTCTTTTTCTTTTCACTTTGCTAATTAATATCAGCACTGTTAATTTATTGCTGGAGCTCCATATAGATATAACACACTACCCGTATTGAGATAGAAGAACTTAAAATGGCATTCACAGAAATAGGATACCAGCTGTCTTGATGGTGAGACACTAAAAAAAAGGCATTATATATTCACATTGCAGTTCTAACAGAATTGACACCAAATCACAAGTTACTTTTGGAAGGAATGCTTTGAAAAGATGGTATATTAACAAAATCAGACATCTGGTAACTTCTCTATGTGTTGCATTTCATGGCAACTTTATGCAGTCAAGTGCTTTACACATTAACATTATAAATTCTAATTATATTCTTTGAAAGCGTCTCATCTTGTCACTCGCTGAATTTTCTGTGTTACCCTGGAAAGAAATTTTTTTCTTGAAAAAGATTTGATGGATTGCATGGACTGGGTTGAAAGGCTTCCTTCTGTGCTGTAATAACTCCAGAATGATGCTGTAGCCCTGTCTGTTTTCAACACAAGGATCATTTGAACATCTGGCTTTAGGCTACGAAATTGATATAGTCCATTTGGATTGACAGAGAGCCTTTTGATCAAGTGGAATAAATGTTTCTCTTCAAGAAAATTAAGGCTGAGAGTGGTAATGAAACTGCAGGCAGCTGATTTGAGAGTTAGTTTAGAAATAAACAACACAATGAGATGAAGGAAGGGAAAAGGTCTGTTTTAAGGGGCAGTGAATGGGCGAGGATATTTCCTGGCACATCTTCTGCTCTGCCGCCATGACATCAACAGTAAACAGGGGTTTGTGAGAAACTTCATTCAAGTAAAAGTGGCTGCAGAAGAAGGTCAAATTAAACTCACACCCCGAGGAGTTCCTGACCTGGATCTCATGTCATTCACATTGTTTAGTTTGATTGAGGAGTGTAGTTACAGAAATGCTGTTGATAATGCTCAACTATCTGTCTAGGTTTAGTAGGTGAGTCACATTTGGTTGATGTTTAAAGGAATGACAATGAGTTTTAATTTTGGTGAATGTAAGGTGATATATCTCTGGCTTTCTGATTTTTAATCTATGTACACAATAAATTTATGTATTTTAGAAAGGATTTGATAAAAATCCATAATGAGTTTCAGGTAACAATTAATAAATAGTGGATAACAAAGTACAATCTGGTTCTTGTTACAAATCAAAGTAACTTATTATAAGCTTCATAGATCAATCAGCAAGGCTCTATTTGGAATAATGTGCTGAATTTTAGCTAGGGGATTAGGTATTGTTTAACTTTAGGTCTACATGGTATTCATGTATTGAAATTTCTCAGGATTATTGTGGACTTAGGGCTATCAAGTTATTACATAAGCGAACCCAGTTCAATTGAATTTCTTTCAAGACAAGACTGAGATGGGAGAGACTCTGTAACAATGGACATAGATTAAAGTTTTACGACGACAAAATGTTGTCAATTCTTTATTAGATTGGATGATCTAAATGGACAGTAACTGGGGTACTGGACAGCCTTCTTCGAGGCAATGTCCAAAGTGGTGGGGATGAGGGTGGACCAATGTCCGAAAGTGGCGGTCTTGGATGATCTAACTTAGGTGATCGGGTTCTGAGCCTGAAGATGTACATACTACATCATTTACAGAAGCAGTAGGGCCTATAATGACAAAATCAGGAAAATGGATAAGAATGATACATTATCTTAGTTTTCGAGCTCAGTTTTTTCCTTATGAATTATATTCAACGTCCAGTTAAAGTTCAAACAGTTTCAATGGGTTGGGTTCCACCTGAAACGGGATGGGACCTGTGTCCTTGCAGAAAGGGTAAATAGGGACGCAACAACAACTTTAAATCAGTAAATGGTGGGGGGGGGGGGGGGGGGCAGCAATGCGGTGCAGTGGTTAGCACTGCTGCCTCACAGCACTGAGGACCCGGGTTCAATCCCAGCCCAGGGTCACTGACCGTGTGGAGTTTGCACATTCTCCCCGTGTCTGTGTGGCTCTCACCCCCATAGCCCAAAAGATGCACAGCGTAGGTGTAATGGCCCTGCTATATTTGCCCCTGAATTGGAAAAAAATAATTGGGCCTCTAAATTTAAAAAAAGGTAAACGGGGGAAGGGATTTACAAGGAACATAAGCAGCTCAAAATAAACAAAACAGGGAAGGAGAGCTTAGAAAAGAATAAAGTCAGGAAGGACACTGAGGCAAGTGCAGAAATAGATTCTCACACAGGTGTCTAAAAAGATGATTAAACATGAAGTGAGAGGAAATATGATTAAATATTGTACACAATTCATAATAAAACAGGGGAATTGGAGGCAACCCTGTATTGAGAGGATACAGACAGTGGGGGACTACCGAACTACCGAGACATGGCTATTGAAATATGAGGACTGGGAATTAACCATATTTAGAAAATATAGAGAGGGAGAAAGATAAGGTGGATAACGGCATTTATTAGGAATAACATAATAGGGCAGCAAGGTGGCTCAGTGGGTTAGCCCTGTTGCCTCACGGCGCCGAGGTCCCGGGTTAGACCCCGGCTCTGGGTCACTGTTCATGTGCAGTTTTCACATTCTCCCCGTGTTTGTGTGGGTTTCGCCCTCACAACCCAAAGATGTGCAGGCTAGGTGGATTGGCCACGCTAAATTGCTCCTTAATTCGAAAAAATGAATTGGATACGCTAAATTTATTTTTAAAAAGGAATAACAAAATGGCAGTAGAAAAAAAGTGATGCAGCGAAGATAAAAACAGAATCCAGATGTTGAGAATTAAAAGATAATAAAGAATCATTCAGGCTAAAAGGTGTGGACTCCAGAGCACCGAACAGTGGAAATGAGGTGGGGGAAGAAATATGCAGACTAGTTAGGGATGTAAGCACAAAACAATCATGGGGGGATTTTGACCACCTTGTATTAATTGGACAGAGGTAGATGATGCCGATAAGAGAATGGAGTTTGAGGTCTGTTGAAAGATCATCGACCTGCAACATAGGGTGGGATCTTCCGTTCTTTCTAGCTGGTGGATCTTCCAGTGCAGGTTTCATTGAAAGTGGCGGGACTGGAAAACCCTGCCACTGGCCAATGGCGGGCTGCCTCCGCCAAAACTGCAATGGGGTGGGGGGTTACGTGAGATAAAATCCCATCCGTAAAGTTTGTTTGTCCCCCTACAGATGCTGCTAGATCTGCTGAGTGATTCGGATATTTGCTCTTTTCCTTTTTTCATTTTAGGAGCCGCCTCAATGGTTCACAAAGGGGTGTAATTATCAAAAGCTCAAAATGATGATGAATTCAATCTGAGCATGTAGCTAATGTTGTGGTCCGGGCAAGCTTCTAGACTGCTGCCTTTTTGAACCAAATATTCAGGAGACTCGATTTGCACTGAATGTAAACTGTGCGTGAAACTGCACAATTTGTACAGTAGCTCAGTTGATTTTGGGCAGACTGCATTTACAATTTCAGTGCAGCCTAATAGAAGGTTGCTGCCTTACTCTTTACCACCAGAGGTTTTGTGGGTCGGGCATTGAACGATCCAATTCATATAGAAAAGTTAAAAATAATTTCAGGCCACATTATTCAAGCAAAGAAAAGAAGTACATTTAATTGCAGGGAATTTGACACAGAGTATATAGAAATTAAAAAGTTTATATCTTAAAATTAACATGTTGTTTTATTGATTAAAACCATAGTACCTGAATTAGTAAAAAAAAAGCAATGAAATGTTCAAGATCTTGGTTTTCTTCAAGTTATTTTTGAAATGAAATATGGCCACTTCAGCGTCACCATTACCCTGCCATTGATGCATGCAAGAGAGACACAGAGAGGCAAAGTGCAAAATGATCCAGATAGATTTGTGGTTTTCTTTGAACATTCCATCGCAAAACAACTTTCCAGCACTCAAAATGCCAAAAGGTTATGAATCAGTCTTCAGTCACGGCGAGTCGACAGATTTGGAATAATTGAGCTCACTGCTTCTGAATTAAATAAAAATGTAATTTTTATCCAAGGACAGCATTAAAGAAGTCCAACAGGCAACTGCAATTTTTTTTATTGATCTGACATTTCAAAGACTTGAGGATATTTCTAATGGGCAGCACGGTAGCACAGTGGTTAGCACTGTTGCTTCACAGGGCCAGGGACCCGGTTTGATTCCTGGCTTCGGTCACTGTCTGTGCGGAGACTGCATGTTCTCCCCGTGTTTGCGTGGGTTTCCTCCAGGTGCTCCCACAAGTCCCGAAAGACGTGCTTGTTAGGTGAATTGGACATTCTGAATTCTCCCTCTGTGTACCCGAACAGGTACCGAGTGTGGCGACCAGGGGATTTTCACAGTAACTTCATTGCAGTGTTAATGTAAGAATACTTATGACACTAATAAAGATTATTATTAATGCTTGAGTTTTCTGGCTGGTTCATAGTGTCAGTTTGGCTCTCTCCACAGTGCAGTCACCATCTACTCGACTGTTAACCAGCAAATCGGAGTCTCCCAGAGTGAAGCCGAGTTACAGCATCTCTTTAATGCACCATGCTAAACTAGGATATCAACTGAAAATATAAAACTTTTCGCTTAAAATTCAAAAACTCACTGTCTGTGTCTTTTAATGAACAGTCATGAAAAAAAATAGAATCAACATCCTTTTATGCATTTGCACTGTTTTTGAATATTGAGTGGAATGATCCTGTTCGGAAATTGGCTTGAGGGGGTTACTGAATCAGACAGTGTGAACAAGAATCAATAATCGTTCAATTCAATAGTTTGCCCCGGGATACCTCACTCTAACCATGACAATATAACCAGGCACCACATCAGCTCACAAAACGTTACTGCTTACAGTAACTCAGTCCCGTCACTCTTTCCTCTTGCATCCCCTTACACCACGCAATTATCTCCCTGTCCAATTTTCTCTCCATGACCAGTATCCTTTTCCATAAAAACAAATGTTGCTCTGTCAAAGTTGTTTCGAATTTTAGAGAACAGCTGATTCTTTTAAAAAAATTATTAAACTTAAAATTCTACTTAAATAAACAATTATAATTAAAGGACTATGTTTTACAAATGTGGCAACCTTGTCTGCTATTAATTCAGTAACAATGAAATAAATTCACGCATCGTGTTACATGATGGATATAAATCCTACAAGCAGATGACTAATACTATTCCAGGCAGCTCTTTTGAACTTACATACAGGTCTTGTTCCAACTACAGCTGGAATGTTCTTTACCGGACAGATTCCTGACACCGAATGTTACCTCGCAGAATGTTTCCTCAGATTGACAAATAGACTGTTGTAACAAGTCTCTAATACTGCAAACAAATATGGATACTCCCCCCCCCCACCCCCCCTCCCACCCTCACCTCCCCAACACAGAAGCTAAAGGTTTAATGCTCTTCACCCTCCCCTGAGATCTGCAGTATTCGTATGGCCAGAACAGTATAAGAGGAGTGTGAAATTGGAGGCAAACCACAAGCACTCTAATGCATTCTACCTGCTGCAGACTTCACCGGCATCATCAATGGATGTGAATGATCGAGCAGCTGTGAGTGATGAGCCACAGATCAATACCATATCATATTCTCAACAAAGAACTTTGCAATTGCAACCCGAAGCAAATGGCAACAAAAAAAAAACATCACCGCGATTTACAATACATTTAGATTTTCATTCAGGATATTTGTGATTTAACCCTTTTAGGAACGACACTATTTTTTTATCACCATAAAACAAAGACAATGCAACACGGTTCACATTTTGTCCTGCATATTAAAGAGATGGTTGGCTCAAACTGCTGCTTCCATTAAATTAACATGCAGAGCAATAAATATACAGAGCGGTGTCAGATGTGGGTTCAATAGCGATGGTAATTAAACCACAAAAAATGAGGGATATGAGTATAAATGGTACAGAATTCATAATTTCCCCCTCTTCCATCTCAAAGACTAAATATAGCCAAACTATTAAAATCTCCGACAGAATAGTAGTTGGTATTTTGCTTCTATCAATAGTTTGACAGGTAAAACCAACAATAATTCAAACTTTACCCACTCATTGGGTGGCGAGCACGAATGGCGAATCAAGCGGGAGCCAAAAAGTCAGAAACTCGCTGGCATAAAATCACATTGCAATTCTCCCAGTGGGGAATTACTGGAGGGTCGGTCATCCCGCTGGTTGGTGTTTGAATTAGGGTTAGGGTTAGGGTTAGGGTTAGGGATGCATTCATTTGCATCCCATAAATGCTCATTAAAACAGCTGCCCACTGGTGTCCCGACAGGCCTTCCAAACTTGCCTCACACAAGCGAGAAACTGCATCAGTCCAAAACCCAATTGATAATGAGGATATACAGGTGTAGCCCTCAGTTCAGCAGTGACTTCGAGGTGAGTGTAACAATGCCTACCTGCCATAGGCAGTGCTGCTCCTAATGTGCTGAACACCACTCTGCTGAGGCAGTTCCTGCCCCATCTGCATGTGGATCTGGTCTTCATGGATAGCACCGTACTGCTGGACACATAAACCCTGCTGCATCATTAACTCAGACTCGTACTGCACCTGGGGTTGTGAGGTACAGG
This sequence comes from Scyliorhinus torazame, assembly GCF_047496885.1. NCBI lineage: Eukaryota > Metazoa > Chordata > Chondrichthyes > Carcharhiniformes > Scyliorhinidae > Scyliorhinus > Scyliorhinus torazame. The sequence goes on along the minus strand of NC_092715.1, from coordinate 43,175,893 downwards.
AGTCTCATTCCTCCCCTAATGCCACATGCCAATGTCGATCTGAACAGCACTGTGCTGTGGGACTCATGCTGCTACCACAGGTGAAATGTTTGGCCGGAGGTCGAGTGCGAGGTGAGGCCGGGGGGTGATGGGGGTGGGTGGTTGTGGCCTGTCGATGATTAGGGTGGCAATGTGGAAGGAGGGCTGACGTTGGAATGATGAGAGAGCATGATAGCAGACAGAGGGGAAAGAGGTGGATGAGGATGACGAGTAACAGAAGGCAAAAGGAAGACTATAGGGAGGGAAGCTGGACCCTGACAAGGCAGCATGAACTGCTCACAAGCAAAGGTGTCAAAGAGATACCACATAGTTTACTGGAAGGGGATGCACAAGAACTCCAGATGGGCTGGGTAGAGGACCACGTGGGGCATGGGCACCTTGCAGGCAATGGGCTCGAGGGGGAGGGTGGTTGAATCAAGGTACAGACTTCTTCTTGAGTCTGCTAGTCTTTTGCTTCCTGGTTCCAGACATCCTGCATGGTCTGATGAGGATAGGTGGGCTGGAGAGAGGGATAGGATTATGTTGGAATGGTGTTTACATATGGTGAATTAACTACTAGTCCGCCAGCAGATTTGGAGGGGTACTCATCCCTGCATAATTAATGAAGTTCCAAGTGCAGAATATGGGGCGTCATTCTCCGACCCCCCGCCGGGTCGGAGAATGGCCGTTGGCCGCCGTGAATCCCGCCCCCGCCGAAGTCTCCGGTACCGGAGATTGGGCGGGGGCGGAAATCGGGCCGCGCCAGTTGGCGGGACCCCCCGCTCAATTCTCCGGCCCGGATGGGCCGACGTCCCGCCCAGAAATTGCCTGTCCCGCTGGCGTAAATCAAACCTGGTATTTACCGGCGGGACCAGGCGGCATGGGCGGGCTCCGGGGTCCTGGGGGGGTCGCGGGCGATCTGACCCCGGGGGGTGCCCCCACAGTGGCCTGGCCCGCGATCGGGGCCCACCGATCCACGGGCGGGCCTGTGCCGTGGGGGCACTCTTTCCCTTCCGCCTCCACCACGGCCTCCACCATGGCGGAGGTGGAAGAGACTGTCCCCACTGCGCATGCATGGTAAACTGACAGTGCCCGCTGACGCTCCCGCGCATGCGCCGGGAAACTGACAGCGGCCGCTGACGCTTCCGCGCATGCGCCGCATTTCCGCGCCAGCTGGCGGGGCAACAAACGCCATTTCCGCCAGCTGGCGGGGCGGAAATCCCTCCGGCGTCGGCCTAGCCCCGACATTGAGGAGCATTCCGCACCTTTGGGCCGGCGCGATGCCCGTCTGATTGGCGCCGTTTTTGGCGCCAGTCGGCGGACATCGCGCCGTTGGGGGAGAATTTCGCCCCTGGTGCGGGATCCCACCATTCTAGCCAGCAGGAAAGGTGCTGTCGGAACTGCCCACCAATGAACTTAGTCTCAAAAATTGAGAATTCCACCCATTATCCTTTCTTGCAAACTAAACTTCTACCACCGAATTAGTGATTCATAAAATCAGTAATATAGAACTGCAGCAACACTGCTGCTCGGATTTATGTAGTAAAACATCCCTAGATTTAGGCAATAGAATGGACACTATGATAAGGGAGTAGATATTAGGAGTAGGATAATCAGAATTAATATTATCGAAAGTGTCGATCCAGTGACCAAAGTCTTTGCCCATGCAACAATGTTGGTTTTCCAACTGAGATGCGAATGAGCTGAAGATTAAAGAAGGGAAGAAAGATGAGCAAGAGTAGGCCATATAACCTCTCACATATGCTCTACACTTTGATAACAGTGATCATCCAACGCAACTCCAAGTTCCAATCCTATCCCTATCCCCTTGATTCCCTTCTTGTTGAAAAGCATTGTTTGCAATGACATAATTGAACTTCAACAGCCAAATCTTCCTGATTTCAAACAGTCAGCATTAGTTCTCACTTAGTTTTTAACATAGAACATAGAACATAGAACGATACAGCGCAGTACAGGCCCTTCGGCCCACGATGTTGCACCGAAACAAAAGCCATCTAACCTACACTATGCCATTATCATCCATATGTTTATCCAGTAAACATTGAAATGCCCTCAATGTTGGCGAGTTCACTACTGTAGCAGGTAGGGCATTCCACGGCCTCACTACTCTTTGCGTAAAGAACCTACCTCTGACCTCTGTCCTATATCTATTACCCCTCAGTTTAAAGCTATGTCCCCTCGTGTCAGCCATTTCCATCCGTGGGAGAAGGCTCTCACTGTCCACCCTATCTAACCCCCTGATCATTTTGTATGCCTCTATTAAGCCTCCTCTTAACCTTCTTCTCTCCAACGAAAACAACCTCAAGTCCATCAGCCTTTCCTCATAAGATTTTCCCTCCATACCAGGCAACATCCTGGTAAATCTCCTCCGCACCCTCTCCAAAGCCTCCACGTCCTTCCTATAATGCGGTGACCAGAACTGTACGCAATACTCCAAATGCGGCCGTACCAGAGTTCTGTACAGCTGCAACATGACCTCCTGACTCCGGAACTCAATCCCTCTACCAATAAAGGCCAACACTCCATAGGCCTTCTTCACAACCCTATCAACCTGGGTGGAAACTTTCAGGGATCTATGTACATGGACACCTAGATCCCTCTGCTCATCCACACTTCCAAGAACTTTACCATTAGCCAAATATTCCGCATTCCTGTTATTCCTTCCAAAGTGAATCACCTCACACTTCTCTACATTAAACTCCATTTGCCACCTCTCAGCCCAGCTCTGCAGCTTATCTATGTCCCTCTGTAACCTGCTACATCCTTCCACACTATCGACAACACCACCGACTTTAGTATCGTCTGCAAATTTACTCACCCACCCTTCTGCACCTTCCTCTAGGTCATTGATAAAAATGACAAACAGCAACGGCCCCAGAACAGATCATTGTGGTACTCCACTTGTAACTGAACTCCATTCTGAACATTTCCCATCAACCACCACCCTCTGTCTTCTTTCAGCTAGCCAATTTTTGATCCACATCTCTAAATCACCCTCAATCCCCAGCCTCCGTATTTTCTGCAATAACCTACCGTGGGGAACCTTATCAAACGCTTTGCTGAAATCCATATACACCACATCAACTGCTGTACCCTCGTCTACCTGTTCGTTCACCTTCTCAAAGAACTCGATAAGGTTTGTGAGGCATGACCTACCCTTCACAAAGCCATGCTGACTATCCCTGATCATATAATTCCTATCTAGATGATTATAAATCTTGTCTCTTTTCTGCAGATCCATTAATTTAAGCTGCAACTTGTCCTCAGCTTTTCAGAAGCCTTCTTCCATTTTGGTCCACAGTGCTGAAATCAGAATTATGGGAATTATTTGGGCCTAACTTCTTGATTTAGACGAGCACTAATCATTTGAAAGAGCAAAGCTGAGTAGGAAATGTATATGTTACTTTGCTGCAATATGAATGACTCTTCCATTGTTTTAGAGTTAACCTTTTGGAGAACAAATCAGGGTTATGCACTAATTTAAAGCATTAAAGACATTGGATTCGGCATTGGTCTGTGGTTTTTCCTTTGGTCTAGGGAGGCCATAATTTATGACCTGCCCACAATCATTGGCGATGGAGGTAGGCAGCATGCAAATGTGGTTTTGGCTTCCTCATTAACTTGATTGTAGTAGTCATAAGCTTATGTTGCTGACTGTCTGAACACGCAGAAGATGGGGCCGGGTAGTGCGTACTAATAGCAAATAGTACATCCAGCCTTCTGTTCTTAAAGGCAGTCTGACCCTTAAACAGAAGCTGCACTGTTGTACAGGAGGCTCCTACTGAATGCTATTGGTGTAATTCTATACAAGGAATATGGAACACCAGGGCAGAGAGAGTGGTCTAGGTTCACAAGTGTGGCAGTGAAGGCATTTGTGGTGGATGTGGCAGGAGAGAGAAGCTATTATTCAGTGGGGGAGGTGGGAAGGAGGGAGGGAGGAGTAGGAAGTCCTCAATAACCATACACAGACAGGACAGAGAAGGAGGAGGTGTTTCAGAGAAGATCAATTACTGGTGACTGGACCGAAGGACTCGTCAGTCATACCACAGAATTGTAATGACCTCATGTGACTGTTCAAGGTCAGTGAACATCTCTTCACATGACATGTCCTACCCACTGCTCTCCCAACTTCTCACACTGTTCAATGTATCACATTCCCATCACTCACCCAGCAGCGTAGGTACACCCACTGTGCTGTTAGGGAGGGACTTCCAGGATGTTGCCCCAGCAACAGTGAAGGAACAGCGATATATTTCCAAGTCTGGGTGGTGAGTGACTTGGAGGGGAATCTCCAGGTGGTGGGGTTCCCAGGTACCTGCCACTCTTGCCCTTCTAGATGGTACACATGGCTAGCACTGTTCGCCCGTGGTGGAGGGTTTGAATGCTTGTGGAAGGGGGAGCAATCAAGCGGGCTGCTTTGTCCTGGATGGTGTTGAGCTTCTTGAGTATTGTTGAAGCAGCACTCATCCAGGCAAGTGGAGAGTATTCCATTACAGTCCTGACTTGTGCCTTGTAGATGGTGGACAGACTTTGTGGCGTCAGGAGGTGAGTTACTCGCTGTAAGATTCCTAGCCTTTTGACCTGCCCTGGTAGCCACAGTATTAATGTGGCTAGTCCAGTTCAATTTCTGATCAATGGTAACCCCCAGGCAGTTGATTGTGGTGGATTCAGCGATAGTAATGCCATTAAATGTCAAGGGGTGGTGGTTACATCCTCTCTTGTAGGAGATGGTTATTGCCTGGCATAAGTGTGGCGCAAATATTGTCCAGGTCCTGCTGCATTTTGACATGGACTGCTTTATTATCTGAGGAGTCACAAATGGTGCTGAACATTGTGCAGTCATCCGCACAGATCCCCACTTCTCGCCTTACGATGGATGGGAGGTCATTGATGAAGCAGCTGAAGATGATTGGGCCTTAGGATACTACCCTGAGGAACTCCTGCAGTGATGCCCTGGAGTTGAGATGATTGACCTCTAACCACCACAACCATCTTCCTTTGTGCCAGGTATGACTCCAGCCAGCAGAGAGTTTTCCCCCTTATTCCCACTGACTCCAGTTTAGCTAGGACGCCTTGATGCCAGACTCAGTAAAATACAACCTTGATGTCAAGGACAGTCACTCTCACCTCGCCTCTGGCATTCAGCTCTTTTGTCCATGTTTGAACCAAGGCTTTAATGAGGTCAGGAACTGAGTGACTCTGGCGGAACCCAAACTGAGCGTCAGTGAGCAGGTTATTGCTGACTAAGTATGTCTTGATAGTACTGTTGATGTCTCCTTCCATCACTTTGCTCATGGTGGAGGGTAGATAGTACGGTAATTGACTGTGTTGGATATGTCCTGTTTCTTATGTACAGGACACACCTGGGCAATTTTCCAAATTGCTGGGTAGATGGCAGTGTTGTGGCTGTGCTGGAACAGCTTGGCTTAGGGTGTGGCATGTTCTGGAGCACAAGTCTTCACACAAATGACTGTGAGGTACTTCCACCCTACATCCACATTTAATTAGATATGCACCAGGGCAGCACCATAGCGGGCACGATAGGCCTGTTGCTTCACAGCACCAGGTTCCCAGGTTCGATTCCCGGCTTGGGTCACTGTCTGTCCGGAGTCTGCACGTTCTGCCCGTCTCTGCGTGGGTTTCCTCCGGGTGCTCTGGTTTCCTCCCACAAATCCCGAAAGACGTGCTGTTAGGTAATTTGGACATTCTGAATTCTCCCTCAGTGTACCCTAACACAGTTCCCTGGAAAGACCAGGGGCTGGATTCTCTGCACCCCGACGCCAACATCGCGGCTGGTGCGTGGGGGAAGTATCCATGTTCAGCCAAGAAATCGGGACTGGCGCCAGTTCACCGATTCTGCGGGCCCCGAAAAGCGATATTCCTGGGGAGTACGCCGCGGTCCATTCCTGGGACCGACCTGGGGCCATTGCCAGAAGCCTGCTCCGCCATCCTCCGCCCCCGACCAGCAGAAGTCCCGACGGCGTGGAACTAATGTGCTCCAGCCGGTCGGGATACTCGCTTGGCGGCTGCGTATTCAATCCCTGTGTGGGAGTTGAGGGTCGGGTGCATGACCAATCCTTTTTTGGGTCCAGCTCCGCAGTCCGAGTCCGCCATGGAGTACGGTGCAGCTACTGGAGGCCGTCGCCATACCCTCCGACCCGGAAGTGCAGGGGCCTGCATCTGCAGCAAAAGCTGCAAAATCTACTCTGGGTCCCTGCAAGCCCCCTGCAGGGCTAGGAATTCGTGTCCCTTTGAAGCCAGTTTTTCTGACGTAAAACTCTACCATTTTGACGCCGGTGTGGGGATAGAGTCCCAATAATGGAGAATCCAGCCCAGGTGTGAGGCAACAATCAGTCAGAGTACATTGCCTTTTTAGGAAGCTCTTCAGAACAAAGAGACAGCCTCTTTTAAAAAACTGTGGTCAGAAAGATCACCTGGTTGAAAGAGGAAATACTTCAGAGTTAGTGGACCCTTGGAAAACTATTTAAATAAACAATAGAATCCTTCCTTTGTGATTACCAGGATCTGTCACTCAAGAGGCTTAAAAAAGTTATTAGGGCTGGGATTCTCCCTTCTGGTGACTAAGTCCCCACGCCGGCGCTAACCACTCCGGCGTCAAGAGCCCCCGAAAGTGCAGAATTCTCCGCACTTTCGGGGGCTAGGTGGACGGCGGAGGGGTTGGTGCCGCTCCAACCGGCGGCGAAGGGACGGCGCAAGTTCACGAATGCGCGAATGCGCCGCAGGGCCGGCGGGATCTGGCGCATGCGCGGAACCACCGGCGTGGTTCCATGCATGCGCAGACCGGCCGGCATATTTTGGCGCATGCGCGGGGTGTTCACTTCTCCGTGCCGGCCATGGTGGAGCCCTACAGGGGCCTGGCACGGGAGAAAGATGTGCCCCCACAGAACAGGCCCGCCCACAGATCGGTGGGCCCCGATCGCGGACCAGGCCACCATGGGGGCCGCCTCCACCAACTTACCTGCCTGGTCCCGCCGGTACGTGAGTTGAGTGATTCACGCCGGCGGGACTGGCGAAAATTGGACGGCTGCTCGGCCCATCGGGGACCGGAGAATTGCCGGGGGGGGCCACTGCCAATGGCCCCCGACCGGCGTGGCGTGAACCCCGCTCCTGCCGCCGGAGAATACGGCAGCTGGCGTCGGGGTGGTGGGGCGGGATTCACGCCGCCCCCCCCCCCATGGATTCTCCAACCTGGCGGGGGTTCGGCAATTCAAAGCTTTTCAGCTTCTAGGCATGCTCGGAGACTTGGAAAAGTAAAAGGGTAAGTAAATTGACTGTGAAAAAAGTGCCGTTGAATGGCAGGGTGTTTCCCAGTGCTGCAGCCGCCGAGAAAGACCCTGCTGAAAGCGCCCATAACTGGCCATAAATTTTTTCCAGTTGAATTATGGCCTAAGTCTCTGATAATAATAACAATAATAATAATCTTTATTATTGTCAGCACTGAAGTGACTGTGAAAACCCAATGGACGCCTCACTGAAACACCTGGTCAAAAGAGGAAGCACTTCAGAGTTAATTGAACCTGTAGAGCTAAAGAAATAAGCAATGGTAAACCTTCCTTTGAAATTGCCTGGACCTGTCAATCAAGGACCCTGTGATGCGCAATGGACCATGAAATTGAATGTAAACAATGCAGTTCAAAGCTTTTATGCTTCCAAGCATGCATAGAGGCTTTTAAAAATTAAACACCAATTAAATTGACTGTGAAAAAAGCACTTTAAAGGTTTTCACCACACGTTAAATGATTTTCAAGGTTACAGATGGGAAGACCACCCAAAACAATTCCAATCCCCGGAATGCCCCCTTACCTGAACACCTCCAGCCCAGCCCAAGCTGCCTCGACCCACAGCCCCCTGAAGGACTCACCTCAAAACCCTAGAGACAAATGTGCTCACCTCCTCCCACCCCCTCCCCCCACCCCGCCCCACTCCTTGGAATACAAGATACCAGGTTGGTACTGACAAAGGGCAGGGCCTGAAAGAGCGCGCTGAGGCTGGACTGAAGGAGGGTGCTAAACAGGAGTTTGAATGGAGGCTGAGTGGGTGCCTAAAGAGTAGGACTGAGGTTGGGACCTGAAGGGAGAGGAGGGGGCCGCAACATTATTCAGAGATCGGGGTGCCCTTTCAAAAGGTGCCCACAGTGTGCATACCCATCAGTGTAGTTTAGTATACTGTTGTAGCATTTTATAACCCTTCTTGTCATGTGTTTATTGTTTGCAGCCAAGATATATTCTTTATTAATTGAGCATAAAACGACTGGACTATTCCTCCCTGGTTTGCATACCTTTTCTCACATTTCATCAAATTGAAAACATACACCATGAAGCAACGTTGTTCCAGTTTACCCTTCTGGGTTTTGGGATACCCACGCAGGGTTGGTAACTGTACAAAGACCATGCCTAGAAGCGTACCAAGGTGCCCAGAATTTTGAATGGAACTGTTGAGCAGTAACACAATTTGGCTTGCAAAAATAAGGGATGGAAACAATGATAAAATTCCTAAATAATACCAAAGTCCATCGCTATCACCAGAATCCCACAGAAGGCGGCCCTGTGGCCGCATCCCTACTGCTGGACCACAAGCTCCGGGTTCAAGTCCAATGGCAGGAAATTTTGGCCGTTGAAGGAACGTTCAACTTGGTTCAATGGGCTAATAATCAGCTCGGAAATCCTTCCACCACTTCCACCCACTGTTCCCCAAAGGGTAAAAATACAGTGCGGGTATTAAGATATGCGAGAGAAAAAAATCCCGCAAACTCTAGGGGACAGATCTATGAATGTTGGCCTTACTCTATTTTAAGTGTATTTTAATTTGAGTAGGTGGAACAAATGTGAACACAGCCCTAGAATTAGTTGGTTGCAGTTATTTATTGAACTGTTCCCTGAGAGGAAAAGAACAGGGGGGGGGGGGGGGGGGGGAGGGGTCGGATTCGAAGACTAATGAACGCTATGATGGATATTGCTGGTGCAAGTCACAATCTCCCACAACATTTGACATCTTGATGGAAATTTGCTGAGCCATGCTGCTATGGAAACAGATGAAAGCCTGATGCAATTATGTTCTCACATCGTGACTCAAGAAGAGGCACGTACCCAAAAGTAGTCAGATAGTTTGAAAACACTTTGATTGACATGCTAAATGACTCATTGTAATAGTGAATCAGCTGCTGTGGTGATTTTTTTATTTTGGTACAAACTTCTCCTTGAGCCAAAAATAAAACATACCTGTTTTTACAGACAGCGATGGTGAATTGGATATTTTGCAAAAGTCTCCTTCTAACTTCGCAGAAAATGTCAAAAATTATCATAAATAAGCTTTAAATAGACTTTGATTTACAGATTGGATTGTTAAAATATTCAGAGAATCTCACATTTAATGACAGCAGACTTGGGGCGCAATCTTCCCAAAAGGGAATAAAATCTCCGAACGAGCGTATTTAGCCGCGTGTTTCCCGGCAGATGCAATGCCAAGAAACACATTGCTGTTCAATGTGACTTGCTTTGAATAAGGGGTCGAATGGGGAATCACAGCCGAGGCCGCGCATAGCCCCGTTTTTATAATTCTGCTCGCTGGAACTCCCCGTTGTAGCGAGAGATCAGGATGCCATTTAAAAATGGAGGGTCCTCCAGCTACCGAGCCCACCGCACCCCCCAACACCCAAGCCCGAGCCCGTTAATACACGTGCAACAAATGCCAGCTTGACAACTTGCCAGTGCCCCTGTCAACTGGAAGTGCCATCTGGGTACCAGCCGGGCACTGGCAAGGTACCCAGGTGGCACCAACAGTGCCAGGGTACCACCCTGCCTAAAGCATCTCCAATCCCCTTTTAGACCCCCACAAGTGCCATTCCATCTAGTCTCCTCTTGTGGGGACCAGCACCAAACAGCACTCGCCCGAGGTCCCCGAGGCAAAAGGAATCTGCACATTCAAGTGAGGCTAACTGCCTTGCTCTAATATGCAGATTTGCTAAAAGGTGATCCCGGTCGCTGTAGGTGGGATTCACCTTGCAATATTTTGAGAGATTGCGTTGAATATCGCGAGGCGCTGCGAGCCGGGTAGCTCCCGGGAGAGGGATTCTTTTCCGGTGCAGCGCGGCCGGAGAATCACACCCTTGGTGTTTTTATAATAGCAACTAAACGCTAATCAGGTAACGAGTAGCTTAAAAACCAAATGGTTCCAAGAAATTGTTGTACACTTTAGCTTCTCAAAGTGACTACTGCAGAAACACACCTCTATATTTCAGCAGTTTCCACACAGACCAAATCCTATGCCTGATATATTACCATGATTAGTAATATGTTGTATTCTTTGTCTTTTCTTCCAGAATGACCCGATGCAGTGTTGACAAAGAATATACCAATCAAAAGATTGAAACAAAACTAATTTATTATTGCACTACTAATTAAATGAAGTTTGAACACTCTACTGAGCTATAGATAATAATAAATGATATTGAATCTGTATTACAGTATTCAATATTCTATTTAGCCACTAACTACACTATGATTTGACCTTGTTCTATCTATCTCTAATTAACATTCAATCTGCTCTCAGCTTCTCTTTGTGCTTCTCACCATGCTTTTCAGCATGCTTCACCCAGAATTCCCTGAGAGGCTGTCTTAAATACAGAGACGTGGTAGTGCCCACTAGTGTTTGATTTACACATAGATATAATTATTAACCCTTCACTAACCCGGCTACATACATATCATTACAATGCCAAGTGCTCTAAGTACTGCAAACAATGTTTAATGAACTGATCTGGAGTTCACCAATTCTGGTCAAACTCCATTATTGAGCACTGACATTGCATGAGTTACAGTGTTCAGCTGTATGAATATTTCTGATCACAAAGAGTCTAAAAGGGCCTTAACGAAACATGGATTGCAATGTTGTCATTCAAACTTTCTAAATGGGTGCTTCCAATCTTCTCAAGTAAATAGACATTGAAAGAGCCTTGTCTTGATGTGCAAATCATGGTTACCAGTCTGGTAGTGCGGCCTCTTTAAGGGGGCGAGCCCTCACTCTCCACGTGACCGCTCGATGCCTATGGGAAACTTGACTCATTCAATCAGGGGGCATAAACTGGAGCCAGTATATTGAGCGGCTGCATTACTTTTTTTCAGCAAATGAAATATTGGGGAAAGATAAACAGATTATTTTCTTAGTTATTTGTGGGCCCCAGACTGACAACTTCATTAGGAATTTGATGTCCTTGGGGGCTCCAAATACATTCATTTGATCAGTTGGTGAAGCTGGTCAGGGAGCATTTCAACCCCAGACCCTCACTCATTGTGGAAGGGAAATTAACATAAATGAAATACTGCTGAAATATTCTGGTTTCGGCCTTATTATGAAAACACATTGTCTTCCGAAAGAAACAAAGCCAAGGGTAAGAACATCCGTACTACATATTTCATCGTACGTACTTTCCATGGTCTATTTAATATAAACGTGCCTGTTTACTTCAGATTATAAAAACATGCTGTCTTCAATCGAATTTCAGAGTGCAGTGCACTAGCTTTTGCAGCTGGAACACTCTCTCTCCGCAAATATATTTGTGTAAATAAATTTCCTTAAATCGAACCTCGAGGAATTTGTCTTTATTATTATTTCCACGACACTCATAATACAGCGATAAAAGTTTAATTTGGCGGTCGGGTCCCAGGAGAGATGATTTCCGCTTCCATTGCCAAACTCTGCCAAATGCCCAAGGACTGTGACTATCATTTTAACTGTCTTTTAACATTTATTTTTTTCTTGTCTTACTTTATATATATTTCTTACTTTATATATATTTCCCGCCTCCCCCATCTTATACCCCTTTCCTTACCTTTTCTCCCCTTTGCTTCCCCTTCCCCTCCCCCACATCTAAATCTGTCACTACCTTCTGATGTTATTTCTCTGCTGTTTGACCTTTCACACCTTTTGTTCTCTCTAGGAACTGCCATTAGCACTCGTTCACCATGGTTTCTGTGGCTATGACTCATCTTTCATTCTCTCACGCCACAGTATAAATATTTCCCACTTTCTAAGTCTTTTAGCTTGACAAAGGGGCATCTGGACTCAAAATGTTAGTTCTTTTCTGTTCCTACAGATGCTACCAGACCCGCTGAGATTTTCCAGCATTTTCTCTTTGGTTTCAGATTACAGCATCTGCAGTAATTTACTTTTATTATTGCAACCTCAGAGTTGGAGGGGCCAGGTGGGGGGCTACGAGACCCAGAACATTTACTGCCAGATTAACATTGTGATGAACTGTATATCTCCCCTGGTGTTATTATTGTATATAGTAACTGTGCATCACTTATTCTGTAAATATCTTATTGAAGGATTTAGGATTGAGGGATGTGGTAGGGCAGCCCCTTTGACCGACACATGACCGATTCGGGGCATATCGCATGGGTGCATGCGAATACTGACCAATGGGGAAGAACCGTGGAGCCAGAGAGTGAAGATCTGTTGAGTCACTCTGTGCCTGTGTACAGTTTACTTTTACTTGTTACCAATAAACCCTTGTTCTGTTATACTGGAAGTCTCCTTAGTGTTGCCTCGAGCTGCCACACCAAGTAACAGGAAATTCAAACTAAGCACGTTTTACAAAAAATTGTGAAAGAAGCCAATAGGGAAAATAATGTTCAAAAGATGGAGAACAGGCTTCAACTTTACATAGTGCCTATTTTGTACACGACTCTGAAAGAATCTGGGATCTCTGTGGTCTTTATGGCAACGCTGATCCTGAAAATCCTAGAACGAGGATAGGTGGTTGGGAAGCTGATTACCAGCCAGACGGTGGTGTGGTTGGGATTGGAATCTGTGGCAGAGCTGCTGGGTGGGTATCTTACAATGTGAAGTAAATGAGGAAATAACTATTGATTTATTTTCTATGATTATTTCCATAGCTACAATTGATGCTGGATCTTTGGATCCACTGTACATTGGGTGGAATATTACGGGCCTATAGCGGGGGCGGGGGAGGATTGTAAAATGCTCCCCTCAAAAGTGGGACCGGAAAATCCCTCCGGCAAAGGGAGTCATCAGATTCCACCCATCGGGTTTGAGATTGTGGGATCTGTGGGGTTTGAAGGACAAGTGTGTGGGATGCTGTTTGGCCACGCTTTCTCTCTCAGAAAATCCACAAAAACAGACACTTAATAGTTATTCATTCAGTTGCTATTTTTAGGATCCCACTGCTTTCAAATGTTTTATAAGTTGCAGATTGAAACACCGTGGGATGTTTGACATAATAAAGTGTTATTTTTAACAATGATTTTTGTTTTGTTTTCTTTGATTATATCACAGTCTCACCAATCATATCATAAGATCCTCTACAGTTTACAAAGCTATTGAGAGAAAAGAAATAAGATTGCACAAGTTCAGTTTTGTACTTCGAGCCAACTGGAATGTGCATTCCTTAAAATGATCAGATGGTAACTTTCTAACAAAGAAGAGTAGAAAATAATAGATGGGAATTACAACTGGCAAAGTGAAATAATACTGGTAATTCTCAATGACCAAGAGAGGAAAAATAAACTGCCACGTTCCTAAGGTGGAGACATGATCTTACCTGATGAATCTGGTTGAGTTTTTGTCAAGTCATTGTCTTTGGAAAGTGCAGTCAATGCTGGAGAGAAAGTCCATTCTTGGGTTCCCAGTTGCATCGGTTTTGTTGTGCGGCATCAACATACTCGCGAGCAAGACTTTATCACGCAGTAATTTATTACTATCTTGCAAAAGTTGGTTTTCTGTATATATACTGTATTGCCCAGTGCTATAGTACTGAAAGGCTTGTCTATCTAACGTTTGGTATGCACATCATATCAAACAAAATAAAATGTTAAATTTAAAAAAATCTCAGTTGGTATTTTGCTCAGGAAACTTCCATGCCCTGATATTAAGAATGGTGACAGCTACATCCAGCATTGTGCTGAATTCAAAGTCTGTTTTCGAGTGCTCCTCTGAAAGGCTTTAAACAATAAGCATTTGGGAGGGTGCCAATGTGCTAAGATTGCGCCATTTAAAAACAATTCAAAAACATTTATTGATAAAAGACTTTCCCTGGTGTGTTAATCTTGTAATTCCTCCCTCTGGTTTGGCACTTAGAACCATTGGTAATTGACACGAATGAATGAACAGACAAGTAAACACAAATTAAATGAATACAAATGAGGTGTAGTCCTACAATTTTGTGCCAAAAAGAAGTTTGCAAAGTGGCAGAATCACTGCTTGCAAGTGGCAGGCAGCACCAGTTGCAATTTAAAGAAATCAAAGTGGGTTTAAACTCTTGTCACTTGTTACCTGTAGATCCTGTCAGGTACAAGAGGGGGAAACAAGTTGAAAAGAAGTATGAACATGATCCCTGCAGTATGCCATTATCAAAGTAGCGGAGAAGGTTGTTGGAAGTACTTTATTCAGGTACCCAGGTAAATCAAATGATTGCCTCGTGAAAAACATTTAATAATAATAATTGCTTATTGTCACAAGTAAGTTTCAATGAAGTTACTGTGAAAAGCCCCTCGTCGCCACATTCCGGCACCTGTTCGGGGAGGCCAGTACAGGAATTGAACCCGCGCTGCTGGCTTTGTTCTGCATTACAAGCCAGCTGTTTAGCCCACTGTGCTAAACCAGCCCCTTTGCCGATGAGCTCTGGCAGTTTTGACAAAGCTTTGACAAGGAGTCATCCAGGCTCAAAATTTTAGCCCCCTTCACTCTCCACAGATGCTGTCAGACCTGCTGAGATTGTCCAACATTTTCTGTTTTGGTTTCAGATTCCAACATCCCCAGTAATTTGCTTTTATGCAGATACACCATAGAAAGCATCCTATGTGGCTGCATCACAGCCTGATATGGCAACTGCTTGGCCCAAGACCGCAAGACACTTCAGAGAGTCGTGAACACAGCCCAGTCCATTACACAAACCTGCCTCCCATCCATTGACCATATCGACACCTCGCGCTGCCTGGGGAAAGCAGGCAGCATGATCAAAGACCCCGCCCACCTGGCTGACTCACTCTTTCAACTTCTTCCATCGGGCAGGAGATACAGGAGTCTGAGAACACGCACGAACAGACTCAAAAACAGCTTCTTCCCCACTGTTACCAGACTCCTAAACGACCCTCTTATGGACTGAACTCATTAACACTACACCCCTGTATGCTTCATCCGATGCCGGTGTTATGTAGTTACATTACGTACCTTGTGTTGCCCTATTATGTATTTTCCTTTATTTCCTTTTCTTTTCATGTACTTGATGATCTGTTGAGCTGCTCGCAGAAAAATACTATTCACTGTACCTTGGTACGCGTGACAATAAACAAAATCCAAATATGCTCTGTTCCATTCAGGTAGAAATCTCCATCTGTTAGCATCTTGTTAAATTGCAGTATAAATGGCGAACAAACTAGTCCACTGCCTGCCTCTACATACAGCAGCATATAAAACTAACAATTTGCCCAGAGGAGCTAGCATTGCATTTCAAGCTCAGGTAAAATGGAATGGTGACAGAAACGTCCTTGCTCGGATTTTTGATATGGATCCTACAACTACAAATACATTTGCAAACATCTTGCCCTGAAAATGCTGAATTAAGAATGAAAGAACTGTCCAGCAGACTTCACCTCGGCAGCTTTGAAGCAGGCAACGACTGTTCAGTAAAATCAGTTTAATCGAATACAGATCTTTGAAAAGTGTCCCACATTTGATTCACCCATGCTACTTAAATGGGATTCTCTGTGATGCGTAACATACTTAAGTTGAGCTAAAATGTAATGTTAACAGCTGGTAGGCCCAACAAAGTTTTGCAGATTAAGTAAGTTTAAAAATGCTGGTTTTAGTTGATCACAGCAATACTATTGGCAGAGACTGCATGAATAGAACAGCATTCGTTTGCGGACAGAGTATAAAGCGAGGAAAATAAATTGCTTTTAGGTTCACCTCATGTATTGAAGGAAAAACGACCACAAGCATGGACAATGAACGACTGCAGATGTCCCCAGAGCAAACCAAATGAAATAGCCCAAAGCCACCATCAGCTACTCAAGGTAAGTGGTTGTATAATTTTATGCTCACATCACGAAGCAGCAGCTTTATTACTGGAAACCCTCCAATTATATGTTGAATAAAGACAGGACTTAACCTTCCTAATTTCACAATGTAATCTTGGGTATTGAACAGAGCTCCTGTTATTATATTACGGATATAAACTCAGCTGTCATATTGTGAAGCAATCAAGTTACAGTTGCTCTCAGATTCTATTGCTAGTATCAGTTTGCTTTTATTGTGAATCGTTAACACTTATGTTTTTGATGAATGCACTAATTATGTAATTGGAGGTAGTTAAATTAAGTTTTTAAAAAAGCCACCCTTGACCTGTCCAATCTTGCCAACCATTGCTCCATCTCCAAACTCCCTTTGCTCTCAAAGTCCTCAAACATAGTATTGCTTCGTAAATCAGCCCCTGACCTTTCCCGCAGATCAATGCTTGAAATTCGCCAATCAGGTTTTTGCTATTGCACTGAAATGGCCAAAATAAAACTCGCAAATTAGGTCCAGTGACAGGAACTGTAGTGCATCAATCACTCCTCACCCTTTTTGATACTGTTAGAGTTTTTCCATTGTTCCTGTTTCTTTTATTTTATTAGTTTTGGTCCATGGCCCCATAATTGGATTATACCTTTAAGCAGTAGACTTAAGCTGATGCAGCCTGTGAGTCAGGACAGTATGTTCCAGGATTTGTTTTCTTGGAGAAAAGGACACAGGCTTGTCAATGCTGGGTGAATCTTAAGAGCCAGCTTTGGAGGAAGTTGGTTTGATTGGCTGACTGGCAACCTTGTGAGATTGGGTCCTGCAGGTTGCTTCCTAGACAGCTGGGCAGAGGTGATTAGACCTTGAAAGAAGAAGGAACTCTCTTTCTCGCTTGTTGCTGAAGTAAAGAACTGCTTTATTGTCCTAAAACCAGTGAGTGCCTGGCACATCTTTAATATATATTTGAAATTATCTTGAATCTACAGAGAAAATAGACAGCCTTGCCAGAGAAAACAATCTCAAGCCTGGAAGGAAGAAATATCGAAACAAATGCTTGAACTCCTGAAAGAGTTTAACTGAAAACCATCAGAGCACATCAGGGATCCTTTATTCTTTTATTTAATTATTATTATATCATATTAGAAACTGTGAAAATCCCCTGGTCGCCCCATTCCAGCGCCTGTTCGGGTACACTGAAGGGAGAATTCAGAATGTCCAAATTACCTGACAGCATGACTTTCGGGACTGATGGGGGGAAACCGGAGCACCCAGAGGAAACCCAAGCAGACACAGGGAGAAAGGATTAGGTAAAAGCAAATTACTTTGGATGCTGGAATCTGAAACGAAAGAGAAAATGCTGGAAAATCTCAGCAGGTCTGGCAGCATCTGTAAGGAGAGAAAAGAGCTAACGTTTCGAGTCCAATGACCCTTTGTCAAAGAAAGCATTAGATAGTCAGTTACATTTTTGTAAGTTTAATTATATTACTGTTAAATAATAAAGTTTATTTGTGTTTAAAATGTACAAACGTGGTGACTGCAGTTTATTGGGCTCAGCCAAGGTCTTCAGGTATTTTAAAATAATATCTTATTTCACTTGCATTGGAACTCTGGGTCATGTTGGTCTGGAATTGACTGCGCACCAGCCCACGGGGTCGGAACACTACATCTGCAGCTATATCCCTCCAATATCTCTCATCTACATTCCAGCCAAATGGCTATCCCTATGCCTGGTTCACCCTTTCCTCGTCAGTCTTATTAAGAGAATCCCCCAGAGTAGCTTCACTTTCTGTGCCAACACCGTTACCTCTGAAGACACCCACAATGTGTTTTTTTGCCTGTTCCACCATTGTTTCTCATTCAATACCTAGTTTTAAACATATCCATTTAACTAAGCTTTTCATCACCTGTCCCAAAGCTCTTTCTTTTGCTTAGCGACATTTTTTGGTTGGTTACAGAATTTGAGAGAGATGTTCCAATATCAAAGATGCAAATTGTTGTTGGTTAGTGGACAGACAGCTGGTGGGTAGTATGTGCTCCTGCAATTTTTGTGCAGTCACACAAGAGGAGGTCCTACCCCATAACTATAGACCAGGAAGCAGGCATTGATCCGTATGGTCTTCTGATGAAGATCACTGACTGTGCGTAAATTGGTGAACTCCATGGCATTTGTGTGAATGGCTGTAAGGCTACAATGAATCCCCTGGACTTTGAGGAGTACCACAATAAGGAAAAATTGCTCTATTCACTTGTTCTGATGCCGGGTCCCTGCATGGACACTGGCAAGAAGCGTTTGCCGAGTGGCCTACTTGTGCTCCTCTGTCTTACGCTCTTCCATCTTATGGTGAGCAGTATATCAACGGCCTGCTTGAAAAGGCCATGCACTTTGGTTTTGCTGACATTATAACAGTGCAGAAGGAAATTGGAAAGAGCTGGAGACAATGTTCCATTCTGTGTTAACCTTGAATAGCACTGTACAAAGTCTTACAGCACCAGGTTAAAGTCCAACAGGTTTGTTTCGATGTCACTAGCTTTCGGAGCGCTGCTCCTTCCTCAGGTTCCTGGTGAATCTGAGGAAGGAGCAGCGCTTCGAAAGCTAGTGACATCGAAACAAACCTGTTGGACTTTAACCTGGTGTTGTAAGACTTCGTACTGTGCTCACCCCAGTCCAACGCCGGCATCTCCACATCTTGAATAGCACTGGCACTGTCACCCATGTGGCGGGCGTTGCTCTTGGGTCCAAAAGGATGACACAAGTTAGTCACCATCTCACTGTTGAATCACAGCCTGGGAAACCGACTGACATCAGAAATTCGCAGCTAAGAGTCTGTAGAATATGGGTAGATAAGGAGGGCTCCAGCAAGCACTTTATCTACAGTGGAGGCAATCCTTCTCACCTCCTTCCTATTGGCTTTTTCCTCATGCTCTGAAATCCTCAATAACACAAGAGCGCCCGTCAGAATTTCCACATTCAGAACCTTAGATTGTAGCAATCAAGAATGCAACTTGAAACACTCACTTGCCGAAAAGTCATAATATTGCATTCCTTAAATCACTTATTTTAAACTGGATTAGCTGAGTGCACAGCTTACTCCTCGAGAAAAGGTCAGGAAATCCCACAAGCACTAATTCCCATGCAATTAATGTTACCATTTAATAAGCTCTCATATATTCTAAGACAAAAGCACTTTAAGCCACTTAAAAGACCAACTGGTAACTCTCCCACATCACCGACAAGACAATTAACATCCTGACTTGGACATATATCACCACATCTTCATCATTACTAGGTCAAATCCTGGAAATTCAGCAGGTGAGGTAAGGGGCTCTACTCTTAACATCAAGGCAGCATTTGAAGGTCAATAATTTTCAAACTTGTTCATGGAAATCATGGCCATCACTTGCTAGGTCAGCATGTATTACTCATCTCAGGTAAAGAAGGTCATTGATGAAGCAGCAGAAGATGGTTGGGCCTACGACACTACCCTGCGGATGCCCTGGGACTGAGTTGATTGACCTCCAACAATCATCTTCATTTGTGCTAGATTCTCGCCAGTGCAGAGGTTTTCTCCTGATTCCCATTGACTGCAATTTTTCTGGGGTGACTTGGTGCCACACTCAGTCAAATGCTGCCTTGATGTCAAGAGCAGTCACTCTCGCCTCACCTGTCGAATTTCCAGAATTTTCACCAAGTAATAATTAAAGTATGGTGATAGATGCGCAAGTCAGGATGCTCGTTGACTTGTAGGTGATGGCATTCCATGCATTTGCTTGCATTGTCCTCCACATCGAGGGAGGTGCTGAAGAAAGCTTGGTGTATTGCCGCAGTGCATTCCATGGACTTAGTACAATAACACGAGATGCTGATTAACCGGACTGCTTTTTCCTGAATGGTGTTCTCGAGTGTTGCTGCAGCTCCATCTATCGGCACAACTGCAGAATATTCCAACCCACTCTTAACTTGTCCCTTGTAGATGGTCCAGGTGCTTTGGGGGGTCAGAAAATGATTTAACTCCACAGAATACACAGCCTCTGACTTGCTCTGGGAGGATTTATGTGACTGATCAAATTGAGTTTCTGATAAAACGGTGGGAGCTTCGTCAATGGTAATTCTGTTCAATGCTAAAGGGAGACCTTTTGTTGGAGATGGCCACTGTCCTGCACTTGTGTGGAACAAATGATACTTGCTGCTTATTAAACTGGGCCTGAATATTGCCCATGTCTTGCTGCCTGTTTGGCATCTTTGAATTTGTCTATATATGTGTTTCTGGAACATACCTCTTCATTCACCTGAGGAAGGAGCAGCGCTCCGAAAGCTAGTGACATCAAAACAAACCTGTTGGACTTTAACCTGGTGTTGTAAGACTTCGTACTGTGCTCACCCCAGTCCATCGCCGGCATCTCCACATCATTGCTGCCTGTGGGCCTGGGATGCTTCATTAGCTGAAGAATTGTAAATGGAATGGAATACTATTCAATCATCAACAAACATCTCAATTTCTGACCTTATGCCGTAAGGGAGGCCATTGATTAATCCTATAGTGTATCATCTGTTTGTTTGAAGGTATGCTGTTTTTATTGCTTGGAAGAAAAAAAAACACCTTTGAGAGTTTACTTTCGTCTTCAAATGTACATAGTGCCCTCTCTTGGAATGCAAGATGTATTAACATATTTATTCTCTGACATGTGGTATCAAACAACACAGCACACTCTAAATTGTTGCAACATGTAAGGAAATTATAAGTGATACCTGTGGAGTTCAAGAATACCGAATGTGTGCAAAGTTTCCCTTATTTTTAGTGTGCATTAATTCGTAACTTGCTTAATCTACAGCAAAGAAAATAATCTTCTGGAGCTACTTGAAAACCAAGATCATATTGACACCATCCATACCTTTATTATCTCCAGGCATGAATATTCCAATGCACTCCAGGCAAGCTTCCCATGTTCTACTCTCCATAAACTTTACATCGGCCAAAATAGTTCAGATCAGTAGCAATGCCTTGGTTAGTCCAAGCCTCCTCAATGAAATAGTGCCAGGCTGCTTTTGCCAAACAAGGACTCTTATGTCAGACTCCTATTCATTGAGTATAGCTCCGTCTTCAACATCATAATCCCAGCCAAGCTCCTATCAAAGCTCCAAAACCTAGGACTTGGCTCCTCCCTCTGCAACTGGATCCTCAACTTCCTGACCCATAGACCACAATCAGTAAGAATAAACAACAACACCTCCTCCACGATAGTCCTCAATACCAGGGCACTGCAAGGCTGCATACCTAGCCCCTTACTATACTCCCTTTACACACACGACTGTGTGGCAAAATTTGGCTCCAACTCAATCTACATGTTTGCTGATGACACGACCGTAGTGGGTCGGATCTTGAACAAAGATGAGTCAGAGAACAGGAGGGAGATAAGGAACCTAGTGGACAAAGAACAAAGAACAAAGAAATGTACAGCACAGGAACAGGCCCTTTGGCCCTCCAAGCCCGTGCCGACCATGCTGCCCGACTAAACTACAATCTTCTACACTTCCTGGGTCCATATCCTTCTATTCCCATCCTATTCATATATTTGTCAAGATGCCCCTTAAATGTCCCTATCGTCCCTGCTTCCACTACCTCCTCCGATAGCGAGTTCCAGGCACCCACTACCCTCTGCGTAAAAAACTTGCCTCGTACATCTACTCTAAACCTTGCCCCTCTCACCTTAAACCTATGCCCCCTAGTAATTGACCCCTCTACCCTGGGGAAAAGCCTCTGACTATCCACTCTGTCTATGCCCCTCATAATTTTGTATACCTCTATCAGGTCTCCCCTCAACCTCCTTCGTTCCAGTGAGAACAAACCGAGTTTATTCAACCGCTCCTCATAGCTAATGCCCTCCATACCAGGCAACATTCTGGTAAATCTCTTCTGCACCCTCTCTAAAGCCTCCACATCCTTCTGGTAGTGTGGCGACCAGAATTGAACACTGTACTCCAAGTGTGGCCTAACTAAGGTTCTATACAGCTGCAACATGACTTGCCAATTCTTATACTCAATGCCCCGGCCAATGAAGGCCCGGTTGCCCCTTCATCATCTGGCTCTGCCAGCCGTGGCGCTTCCCCATGGTCTGCACCATCGTCTCGATGCCCTTGACGATGCTCCTCAGTGACTGGGACGTGCTCTGGAGGCCTCGGCAATGCCCATTTGTGACTGAGACAAGTTCCACAGCACCTCGGCCACTCCTGTCATGTTCTGCGGGACATGTCCGTAAGGAGCATCCAGGAGGGCTTCTTAAAACAATATGTAAACAGTCCAACTAGGGAAGGGGCGGTACTGGACCTGGTATTGGGGAATGAGCCCGGCCAGGTGGTAGATGTTTCAGTAGGGGAGCATTTCGGTAACAGTGACCACAATTCAGTAAGTTTTAAAGTACTGGTGGACAAGGATAAGAGTGGTCCGAGGATGAATGTGCTAAATTGGGGGAAGGCTAATTATAACAATATTAGGCGGGAACTGAAGAACATAGATTGGGGGCGGATGTTTGAGGGCAAATCAACATCTGACATGTGGGAGGCTTTCAAGTGTCAGTTGAAAGGAATACAGGACAGGCATGTTCCTGTGAGGAAGAAAGATAAATACGGCAATTTTCGGGAACCTTGGATGACGAGTGATATTGTAGGCCTCGTCAAAAAGAAAAAGGAGGCATTTGTCAGGGCTAAAAGGCTGGGAACAGACGAAGCCTGTGTGGCATATAAGGAAAGTAGGAAGGAACTTAAGCAAGGAGTCAGGAGGGCTAGAAGGGGTCATGAAAAGGCATTGGCAAATAGGGTTAAGGAAAATCCCAAGGCTTTTTACACTTACATAAAAAGTAAGAGGGTAGCCAGGGAAAGGGTTGGCCCACTGAAGGATAGGCAAGGGAATCTATGTGTGGAGCCAGAGGAAATGGGCGAGGTACTAAATGAATACTTTGCATCAGTATTCACCAAAGAGAAGGAATTGGTAGATGTTGAGTCTGGAGAAGGGGGTGTAGATAGCCTGGGTCACATTGTGATCCAAAAAGACGAGGTGTTGGGTGTCTTAAAAAATATTAAGGTAGATAAGTCCCCAGGGCCGGATGGGATCTACCCCAGAATACTGAAGGAGGCTGGAGAGGAAATTGCTGAGGCCTTGACAGAAATCTTTGGATCCTCGCTGTCTTCAGGGGATGTCCCGGAGGACTGGAGAATAGCCAATGTTGTTCCTCTGTTTAAGAAGGGTGGCAGGGATAATCCCGGGAACTACAGGCCGGTGAGCCTTACTTCAGTGGTAGGGAAATTACTGGAGAGAATTCTTCGAGACAGGATCTACTCCCATTTGGAAGCAAATGGACGTATTAGTGAGAGGCAGCACGGTTTTGTGAAGGGGAGGTCGTGTCTCACTAACTTGATAGAGTTTTTCGAGGAGGTCACTAAGATGATTGATGCAGGTAGGGCAGTAGATGTTGTCTATATGGACTTCAGTAAGGCCTTTGACAAGGTCCCTCATGGTAGACTAGTACAAAAGGTGAAGTCACACGGGATCAGGGGTGAACTGGCAAGGTGGATACAGAACTGGCTAGGCCATAGAAGGCAGAGGGTAGCAATGGAGGGATGCTTTTCTAATTGGAGGGCTGTGACCAGTGGTGTTCCACAGGGATCAGTGCTGGGACCTTTGCTCTTTGTAGTATATATAAATGATTTGGAGGAAAATGTAACTGGTCTGATTAGTAAGTTTGCAGACGACACAAAGGTTGGTGGAATTGCGGATAGCGATGAGGACTGTCTGAGGATACAGCAGGATTTAGATTGTCTGGAGACTTGGGCGGAGAGATGGCAGATGGAGTTTAACCTGGACAAATGTGAGGTAATGCATTTTGGAAGGGCTAATGCAGGTAGGGAATATACAGTGAATGGTAGAACCCTCAAGAGTATTGAAAGTCAAAGAGATCTAGGAGTACAGGTCCACAGATCACTGAAAGGGGCTACACAGGTGGAGAAGGTAGTCAAGAAGGCATACGGCATGCTTGCCTTCATTGGCCGGGGCATTGAGTATAAGAATTGGCAAGTCATGTTGCAGCTGTATAGAACCTTAGTTAGGCCACACTTGGAGTATAGTGTTCAATTCTGGTCGCCACACTACCAGAAGGATGTGGAGGCTTTAGAGAGGGTGCAGAAGAGATTTACCAGAATGTTGCCTGGTATGGAGGGCATAAGCTATGAGGAGCGATTGAATAAACTCGGTTTGTTCTCACTGGAACGAAGGAGGTTGAGGGGCGACCTGATAGAGGTATACAAAATTATGAGGGGCATAGACAGAGTGGATAGTCAGAGGCTTTTCCCCAGGGTAGAGGGGTCAATTACTAGGGGGCATAGGTTTAAGGTGAGAGGGGCAAAGTTTAGAGTAGATGTACGAGGCAAGTTTTTTACGCAGAGGGTAGTGGGTGCCTGGAACTCACTACCGGAGGAGGTAGTGGAGGCAGGGACGATAGGGACATTTAAGGGGCATCTTGACAAATATATGAATAGGATGGGAATAGAAGGATACGGACCCAGGAAGTGTAGAAGATTGTAGTTTAGTCGGGCAGTATGGTCGGCACGGGCTTGGAGGGCCGAAGGGCCTGTTCCTGTGCTGTACATTTCTTTGTTCTTTGTTCTTTGTAATTCCTTCTCTTTGGTGAATACTGATGCAAAGTATTCATTTAGTACCTCGCCCATTTCCTCTGGCTCCACACATAGATTCCCTTGCCTATCCTTCAGTGGGCCAACCCTTTCCCTGGCTACCCTCTTGCTTTTTATGTACGTGTAAAAAGCCTTGGGATTTTCCTTAACCCTATTTGCCAATGACTTTTCGTGACCCCTTCTAGCACTCCTGACTCCTTGCTTAAGTTCCTTCCTACTTTCCTTTATTCCACGCAGGCTTCGTCTGTTCCCAGCCTTTTAGCCCTGACAAATGCCTCCTTTTTCTTTTTGACGAGGCCTACAATATCACTCGTCATCCAAGGTTCCCGAAAATTGCCGTATTTATCCTTCTTCCTCACAGGAACATTCCGGTCCTGTATTCCTTTCAACTGCCACTTGAAAGCCTCCCACATGTCAGATGTTGATTTGCCCTCAAACATCCGCCCCCCAATCTATGTTCTTCAGTTCCCGCCTAATATTGTTATAATTAGCCTTCCCCCAATTTAGCACATTCATCCTCGGACCACTCTTATCCTTGTCCACCAGTACTTTAAAACTTACTGAATTGTGGTCACTGTTACCGAAATGCTCCCCTACTGAAACATCTACCACCTGGCCGGGCTCATTCCCCAATACCAGGTCCAGTACCGCCCCTTCCCTAGTTGGACTGTCTACATATTGTTTTAAGAAGCCCTCCTGGATGCTCCTTACAAACTCCGCCTCGTCTAAGCCCCTGGCACTAAGTGAGTCCCAGTCAATATTGGGGAAGTTGAAGTCTCCCATCACCACAACCCTGTTGTTTTTACTCTTTTCCAAAATCTGTCTACCTATCTGCTCCTCTATCTCCCGCTGGCTGTTGGGAGGCTTGTAGTATACCCCCAACATTGTGACTGCACCCTTCTTATTCCTGATCTCTACCCATATAGCCTCACTGCCCTCTGAGGTGTCCTCCCGTAGTACAGCTGTGATATTCTCCCGAACAAGTAGCGCAACTTCACCTCCCCTTTTACATCCCCCTCTATCCCGCCTGAAACATCTAAATCCTGGAACGTTTAGCTGCCAATCCTGCCCTTCCCTCAACCAGGTCTCTGTAATGGCAACAACATCATAGTTCCAAGTACTAATCCAAGCTCTAGGTTCATCTGCCTTACCCGTAATGCTCCTTGCATTAAAACATATGCACTTCAGGCCACCAGACCCGCTGTGTTCAGCAACTTCTCCCTGTCTGCTCTGCCTCAGAGCCACACTGTCCCTATTCCCTAGTTCTCCCTCAATGCTCTCACCTTCTGACCTATTGCTCCCGTGCCCACCCCCCTGCCATACTAGTTTAAACCCTCCCGTGTGACACTAGCAAACCTCGCGGCCAGGATATTTATGCCTCTCCGGTTTAGATGCAACCCGTCCTTCTTATACAGGTCACACCTGCCCCGGAAGAGCTCCCAGTGGTCCAGATAATGGAAACCCTCCCTCCTACACCAGCTGTTTAGCCACGTGTTTAGCTGCTCTATCTTCCTATTTCTAGCCTCACTGGCACGTGGCACAGGGAGTAATCCCGAGATTATAACCCTCGAGGTCCTGTCTTTTAACTTTCTGCCTAGCTCCCTGAACTCCTGCTGCAGGACCTCATGCCCCTTCCTGCCTATGTCGTTAGTACCAATATGTACAACGACCTCTGCCTGTTTGCCCTCCCCCTTCAGGATGCCCTCTACCCGTTCGGAGACATCCTGGACCCTGGCACCAGGGAGGCAACATACCATCCTGGAGTCTCTTTCACGTCCACAGAAGCGCCTATCTGTGCCCCTGACTATAGGGTCCCCTATTACTATTACTCTTCTGCGCTTTGACCCTCCCTTCTGAACATCAGAGCCAGCCGTGGTGCCACTGCTCTGGCTGCTGCTGTTTTCCCCTGATAGGCTATCCCCCCCGACAGTATCCAAAGGGGTATATCTGTTCGAGAGGGGGACAACCACAGGGGATTCCTGCACTGACTGCCTGCCCTTTCTGGTGGTCATCCATTTCTCTGCCTGCACCTTGGGTGTGACCACATTTACATAACTGCGATCTATGATGCTTTCCGCCACCTGCATGCTCCTAAGTGCATCCAATTGCTGCTCCAACCGAACCATGCGGTCTGTGAGGAGCTCCAGTTGGGTGCACTTTCTGCAGATGGAGTGGCGTGATGGCAATCTCTCTCTCAATGTCAGCAAAACTAAAGAGCTGGTCATTGGCTTCAGGAAGCAAAGTATTGTGCACACCCCTGTCTGCATCAATGGTGCCGAGGTGAGATGGTTGACAGCTTCAAATTCCTAGGTGTGCACATCACCACCAATCTGTCCTGGTCCACCCAGGTCGAAGCTATGACCAAGAAAGCACAACAGTGCCTATACTTTCTCAGGAAATTAGGAAATTCGGCATGTCGACCTTGACTTTTACCTATTATGACAAATGCACCATAGAAAGTATCCTATCTGGCTGCGTCACAGCATGGTATGCAACTGCTCGGCCCAAGACCGAAAGAAACTTCAGAGCGTCATGAACACAGCCCAGTCCACCATCCCATTAATCCACCTCCCATCGTCTACACCTCCCGCTGCCTTGGGAAAGCGGGTAGCATAATCAAAGACCCCTCCCAACCTGGGTATTCACTCTTCCAACGTCTTCCATCGGGCAGGAGATACAAAAGTCTGAACAGAAGCACGAACAGATTCAAAAACAACTTCTTCCCCACTGTTACCAGACTCCTGAATGACCCTCGTATTGACCGAACTAAGCTCTTCGAACATCTTCTATACTGAGTAGTACTGCACTCCTGTATGCTTCACCCGATGTCTGTATCTATGTATTTACATTGTGTATTTATGTATGCATTATGTTTTTTTCATGTATGGAATGATCTGTCTAGACTGTACGCAGAACAATACTTTTTACTGTACCTCGGTACATGTGACAAGAAAACAAATCCAAATCCAATCCAATATATTTGCCTCCCGACCTGCTCCTGTCAGTGCTAGCCTTTGACTAGGGCTGACCTAATGATTACCACTCTCCCTCTTTTTATGCCGGTGGTCACATGTCTTTCCATTGCGTACCCTGTTCCTCTGATCTTCGAGTTGGTCGACACATTTCCTCACTATTGCAAGTGTAAAATGGCTATTGATTGGCATTTTACTCATCACAGCTGACTGCCCACCTCAGCCACAGGGGTTTCCCACTTCATTGCCAAACTGTCCCTGGTAAAGCCAGAGGGAAAAGAAAAGATGTCTCTCAAACGGCAGAAAAGTGTTTTTTTTGCTATTTTCCAGTGCTGCCACCCACCACGCCCCAGCTCCAACAATCCTGCCTCCACCAGCCTGAGAAAATTCCACCCCAGAGATGGACATTCAATCCAGGTTCGGGAACTGAAAATGGGAGCTATGCATGGTGTGGTTTAGCCATGCCCATCAGTCTTTAATGCTCCACCCAATTAAAGGTCAGGGAGTTGGCATGCCATCCAATCAAGACAGCGAGGAACAAGGGCAGGCAAGTTGATGATTAGTTTCTGAAAAGCCACCGATACCTGGCCGTGATCCTGGAGGGGCAACCAAATGGCTGCCGCTGTGGTCCAGTGGCCATTACATGTCCAGGGGGGAGGGATCTTTTATGGTGCCCCCCTTTCGACCTCGAGCCCATAATGTTGGCCTGGATGTGATCCAGGTCAAGGCGGGCTGCCCCCATTATCAGCTGGAAATTCCAGTCAGCGTGAGAAGGGGACCTTTGCAAGCCGCTCACTTTACAGCCTACATTCAGGTGACAGTTGATCCATCCCCTGGGATGCCCCCATTGAAAACAGTTTGGGCCGGTATCGTGTCAATGAACTGCACAGAGGCCAGCGGCGCCGAATTGTGCGCCTGTCCCCCTCCGACTCCAACCGCAAGCCATTTAACAATCCCGTCCCATCTTTCCACAACACAAACCTTTTTGAAATCCAAGCCGTTTGTGAAGTGAATTGCCCCACGGCACAGTGCACACTCTGGGAACTGAGTAGGAGACACAGCTTCTGGCCTTTGATGTCTAATGAACAGCACAATCATTGGTCTCTCTCCATGCACTGCTTTCCCTCAACAAGTTTTTTCGATGGCAGCACTTTTAAGTAAAGCCATTCAATCAGCTTCTGTAGTAAGTGGTGCATCCAGGCTGGGGTTGCAATCATCCTACTTTTTGTTTTCTCCTGAGAGCTGAAATGAGAACATCCTCAATCAACAAAGAAAGCAGCCATTCGTAAAGCGCAATATAGTGGCAACACCATCACAATCTAATTTAATCACACGGCCATATTCTGCCTGACCAGCATTTTAAACAAACATATCAAGAACTTATCTCTGAGCACAATTCCATTAATAAAAACTAACTATATTTTTTTGAAAGAGAAGTGCAAGCAGCAGGACTGAGGTTACGAAGATAAAGAATTATGAGTGACAATCGAGCCGGACAAGACAAATGTATATTTTTAAAGCTTTTCATCAATAGTGATGGGTTTTTAAGTTGATACCAATCTCAAGTCAATTGTGATTTGTAACTAGAATGTGGTTGCTTATTCCCCCACTTGACCTCAACTCTGATGAGGTCCAGGCGCAGACTTTAATTTCACAATGGGAGGCTGCAGTGCCTGTGTGGTGCATACTGACTGTAATAACAGGGCAAGTGCATCCGTGGAGCAACATGGTCAGGAAGCAAATCAGCAGTAATAGCACTCCTCTAGACAACTGCAAATCTGAGCGACATCTTAATGTTTCACAGTTGCAGTTTATTTTATTATTTGGTCATGCTAATGCCGCTCGATGGTTATAACTGTGTTTGGTGAACCATTGAAGAGAGACGAGTACAATGACACAGATAAATAGGTTTGGAAATGCTGAGCATAACCGCTGGCATGATGTGGGGATTGTTTGCTTTCATTCTTAAAATCGAAATTCCACAGATTCAGTGAACTTTACAATCTGTGCTACCCTCTTACCTACCACAATTATCCATTAGAAACTTAAATCCAAAGTCCTCTTTATTCCCCCGATATCAATAGCTGTGAAATTCTGGAAGATTAAATCTTACTCATGTTTCCTTTTTCTAATCCAATCCAAGAAATGTCTGCACCCTTATGACAGTAACAATGAGGGGGAAAAAAACCTGCTAGAAAAGGTGATTGCTTAGTGCCTGCTCTGTGAACAGAAAATGTAATATTCTGGTAAACCTTTGTGCTTTTCATAAGGAACCCTTTTGTGCGAATGAGAAGTCTGGCCACTTAATCAAAGTGCTGGTGGCTAGGATTCAATAAATCAGTTTCCACAAATGTCATTGAACTGACCCTGGCCTCAAGTGCTTGTACATCCTGGATTTCTCTACAAACTTATTAAAAGCCACAACAAATGTATATTTGAACTATGAATGGTATATCATAAGCCGCTCCTTCTGAAGTGGGCGACTGGGAACTGCAGTGCCTCAGCCATAAGTTACTTTAATAGTCTTAAACATCAGTCACGACATGCTGAATGCACTGACAAAAGTACAAACTTCTGCTTATTGCTCCTTTAGAATACATTTATCAAGGAGGTTTTAAAGGTTCTAATAAAGCCATATTCACTTCTACTTTTCTACCTGAGCGAAAGGCAACTGATACCTGCTTACATTAAATGTCAGTAAAACAGATTAATCAATACTGTTTAGACAGATGTGTGGAATTATATGCCCGGGCAGGATCCCTTTTCACCTCACTGGCATTAATGACAGGGGTAAGCGTGGCCCCAGTCTGGGTGGCTTACCTCCCTCGTCCAGCCAGTTAATGGTTGCCAGGTCATTAAGTTGCTTGAGGTAATAACTTTTTAAAATTCATTTACAGGATGTGGGCTTCACTGGCCAGGTCAGCATTTATTGCCCATCCCGAATTGCCCTTGAGAAGGTGGTGCTTAGCTGCCTTCTTGAACCGCTGCAGTCCCTATGGTGTTGTTACACCCCACAGTGCTGTAAGGGAGGGAGTTCCAGGATTTTGACCCAGCAACAGTGAAGGAACGGCGATATATTTCCAAGTCAGGATAGTGAGTAGCTTGGAAGGAAACTCCCAGGTGGTGGTGTTCCCATGTCCTTCTAGATGGTAGTGGTTGTGGGTTTGGAAGGTGCTGCCTAAGGAGCCTTGGTGAGTTCTTACAGTGAATCTTGTAGATGGTACACAAGGCTGCCACTGTGGAAGGCACCCTGATGCCATACTCAATCAAATGTGGCCTTTATATCAAGGGCTGTCACCTCACCTCTGCCGTTCAACACTTTTGTCCACATTTGAACCAACGCTGGAATGACCTGGGGAGCTTAGTGGCCCTGGCAGAACCCAAACTGAGTGTCAGTGAGCAGGTCAGTGGCACTTGGTAGCACTGTTGATGTCCTCTTCCATCACTTTACTGATGATCAAGCTCAGACTGGTGGGATGGTAATTGGCTGGATTGGGGTTGTACTGCTTTTTGTGTGAAGGCAGTACTATTGCCGAAATGTTGTCAGGGCCCAAAACCTTTGCAGTATTCAGTGCCTTCCACTGTTTTGTGACATTATGTGGATTGATTGGAATTGGCTGAGGACTGGCATCTCTAATGCTGGGGACCTCAGGAGGAGACCGAGATGGATTATCCACTCGGCACTTCTGGCTGGAGATTGTTGTAATTTCAGCCTTATCATTTTCACTGATGTGCTGGGGTCCCTCATCCTTGAGGATGGGGATATTTGGGGTGTTTTCCCCTCCAGTATGATGTTTAATTGTCCACCACCATTCATGGCTGGATGTGGCAGAACTGCCGAGCTTCAATCTGATGTTGAGTTTGTGGAATCGCTTTGCTCTATTCATCGCATGCTGCTTACGCTGTTTGGCATGCAAGTAGCCCTGTGTGGTAGCTTCAACAGGTAGACACCACATTTCTAGATATGCCTGATGCTGCTCCTGGCATTCCCTCCTGCATTCTTCATTGAAACAGGGTTAAACCCCTGGCTTGATGGCAATGGTAGAGTGGGGGATATGCTGGGCCATGAGGTTACAGATTGTGATTGAGTACAGTTCTGATTCTACTGATGGCCCACAGCACCTCATGGATGCCCAGTGTTCAGTTGCTAGATCTGTTCAAAATCTATCCCATTTTAGCACGGTAATAGTGCCACACAACATGGGAAGGGTATCTTCAATGTGAAGATGGGACTTTGTGTCCACATGAACTATATGGTGGTCTCTCTTGCCGACACTGTCATGGACAGATGCATCTGCAGCAGGCAGGTTAGTGAGGATGACGTCAAGTATATTTTTCACTCTTGTTGATTCCCTCACAACCTGCCACGGACCCAGTCCAGGACTTGGCCCAATCCGGGATTTTTTGGTCACAAACATTGAAACCCCCACCCTGGGTGCATGTTGCGTCCTTGCCTCCCTCAGTACTCCTTCCAAGTAGTGTCCAAGTAGTGTCCAACATGGAGGAGGTACTGATTCATCAGCTGACGAGGGACGGTAAGTGGTAATCAGCACTGGGTAGGAATGCTCACCTCCGAGAACTGCTGGTCAATCAAACGGCTAGCTGCTCTCTGGTTCCCGTGGTACTGCAAGGGGCTGCATCCAGTCTCCAATGGCGATTGTTGCTGGTGACAGTCACTAAGGGAAGTGTGAGATTAGGGGAGACAGTATCACTGGGACCTGGCCGCAAGCCCTGGTGAAGGATGGGGCGAGGGGTTGTTTGGATGGGCCAAGGGGACAGGGGGGGAAATAAAGGAAGCGCCCCAAATCTTGGCTGCCATTTCTCTGAGCTGTGAGAGCAGCCAAACGTTCCACTTGGTGTCAGTCTATGCCCATCATGGAAAACAATGGGATTGGGGCAGGCGGAGGCCCTCAGATGGCTATTATTTAGTGATGTAAAGCCTCAATAGAGTCAGCGGCGGGTGGTCCACCACCTCCACTCTGGCAGCAGGTGAGGAGGTGTCGGAAATGGCACCTGTGGCATTGCGCCCAATTTTATTCTTCCCGCCCGCCTGCCAACTCGCCCCTGCGGAGTGTAAATTTACCCTATTCTATTATTCAGGTATCTCAGCTACCAAGATGGCATATTGAGGCTGAAAACTTCCGGTGAAGTGGCAATTAAGTCAGATTACGACTCTGCTTATAGTTATTTCCCTGAAAATCCAGCCGCTCGTATCTCGCTGGACCTTGTGACTCAGGCAGGATGAGGTCTATGTGGGCCAGTGAGTTCCCACCGCCTATTGTCTCGGGCTTCAGCATCGGAGGCGAGGACGACTTGCTCCTTTTTTATGGCACTATCTGCTGTAAACCAGGTAAGCGAGAAGGTCCAGCCACTTTGACAAACCAAGGAGAAGTTATATGTGTCAGCTCAGTGTGAAGGATTTGGGGTGTTGAGTTAGGCCTGGTGGTGGTGAGGGAGGGCGTGTTGGGTCAGGTTGGGCGTATGCGGATGGAAGGGTTCAAATCGGGCCTGGTAAACCTGTAACGTCCACTAAATATCGCAAGAGGCCGAAAAGGGGATTTGCGCCGGCGAGATTTCCGATCGCGATCTTGTATGGCCATTGCTGATGATGCAATCAGGTTCATGCCCAAGAAGGCCGTGAACTTCATGAACATGAATTCGAACCCATCACCATACACTTAGTGTGCTTAATGTGCATCTTCAATTTAAATTTGCCAATGTTTGAATTGGATGTTTTGGAATGATGTTTTTTTCTTAAGACCATACACTGAAATCGACTGCAAACCAAAATCAATTAGTACAGCTCAAGTCCAGTATATATATATATATATGATCACTTTCACTTTTTAAAATATTATTCAAATTAAATACAGCGTGTTTGTTTTACGAGGAAAGATTGGGTAGGTTAGGCCTACATGCATTGGGGTTTGGAAGAATCAGAGGTGATTTTATTGAAACATACCAGATTCTGATGGGGCCTTGACAAGGCAAATGCTGAGAGAATGTTTCCCTTTGAATCATAGAATTTACAGTGCAGAAGGAGGCCATTCGGCCCATCGAGTCTGCACCGGCTCTTGGAAAGAGCACCCTACCCAAGGTCCACACCTCCACCATATCCCAATAACCCAGTAACCCCACCCAACACTAAGGGCAATTTTGGACACTATGGGCAATTTAGCATGGCCAATCCACCTAACCCGCACATCTTTGGACTGTGGGAGGAAACTGGAGCACCCGGAGGAAACCCACGCACACACGGGGAGGATGTGCAGACTCCGCACAGACAGTGACCCAAGCCGGAATCGAACCTGGGACCCTGGAGCTGTGAAGCATTTGTGCTATCCACAATGCTACCGTGCTGCCCTAGGGAAATCCTGAGCGAGGGGCTTTCAATTCAGAATAAGGGGTCTCCAATTTAAGACTGAGATGAGGAGGAATTTGCTATCTCTGAAGGTTGTTAGCCTTTGGAATTCCTTTCTTCGGATAGCAGTGGAAGCTGGGTCACTTCAAGGCTGAGTTAGAGAGATTTTTGATTGACAAGGGAGTTGAGGATCATAGGGTCAAGCAGAAAAATGGAGTTGTGGCCACAATCAGGTCAGCTGTGATCAGATCTTTATTAAATGGCAGAACCGCCTCACGGCTCCATTTAAAAAAAATGATTTTATGATCCTCCTGAAAGTAACTTCACAATGAAAGTGTGATGACTGTTATGATTGAATATCACACACATGATTTAACGTGGTCACCTAGCATCATAACGCATCACAAAATTTTGTCCCATCGAGATTAGGATTTTGTCCCACACAGTTCTGCACCTGCTCATCGGGTAGCGAGCATCAGAATCTGGACTCTTTTCTCTTAGAATTTCTCAGCCTCCAGGGTTAAGTTTCATGTAAGAATCATGAATCACGTCATTAACAGTATCCTTGCAACATGGGTGAGCATTCCCAATACCTGCAGAAAGATTCATTTGTACTTCAATATTGCAATTTCTCGGCCCTCATTTAAAGGCTGACAATGAACTCCTCTTTTGCAAGGTTGACACTGAAACGGCAAAGCCCTGCCAACGATGTGTGGCTATTCCCAATTCACGGCATGTATCTTCCTCACAAAAACTGCTGGTTTTCTTCTCCATTGATAGTGGTGTGCAGCATGATCACACGGGTATCATCCTAGCAATTTCTGGGCCATTGATTTGCTTCACAATGGTGATGAGTCATTGACTCTCATCAGCAACCTTTAAACAGGGACGTGGGGGGCAACGAACTATTGCGACTGAAAGTTGAGTTTTCATTCTGGTTTAGCTTGCTGCATTACTATTATATGTTATGACTCAAAATGAATAGACAATAAATGTTAAGTTGACGGACAACAGAACTGATTTTAATAATTTGTGTTCCCGTACATTACTGACAACACTTTCCCCGGTGTTGGCACAGCGAGTTTACTTTCAGTCACTTTTAACTTTTCAAATAAAAGTTTCCTTTTGAATATTTATGTCACACTACTTTTTTCACCTTCAGTCCTCCTTAAAATTGATGCAAAACTCTCAGCTATTCTCTAAATCTGAAAGTAAGATGGCATCTTTCATCTACAAAAATATCTTACCAATTCTTTGACAATCTTTTTGCTATACATCTGACAGTCAGTTGGTGAAAATGAATCCAAAGACTTGACTTGGAATAGATTTAGTCACAGATGAAGCATGACAGGTATATATCTCCTGCCTCCATTCTGCTCTTGTGTTAGTAAGTGATTCTTCATATCCAATCAAGGTATAGAACATCGAACATAGAAAGATACACCACAGAACAGGCCCTTCGTCCCATGATGTTGTGCCGAACCTTTGTCCTAGATTAATCATAGATTATCATTGAATTTACAGTGCAGAAGGAGGCCATTCGGCCCTTTGAGTCTGTACCGGCTCTTGGAAAGAGCACCCTACCCAAAGGCAACACCTCCACCCAACACTAAGGGCAATTTTGGGCACTAAGGGCAATTTATCATGGCCAATCCACCTAACCTGCACATCTTTGGACTGTGGGAGGAAACCGGAGCACTCGGAAGAAACCCACGCAGACACGGGGAGGATGTGCAGACTCCGTACAGACAGTGACCCAAGCTGGAATCGAACCTGGGACCCTGGAGCTGCGAAGCAATTGTGCTATCCACAATGCTACCGTGCTGCCCTTAAGAACAAATAAATCTACACTATATCATTTTACCGTAATCCATGTACCTATCCAATAGCTGCTTGAAGGTCCCTAATGTTTCCGACTCAACTACTTCCACAGGCAGTGCATTCCATGCCCCCACTACTCTCTGGTTAAAGAACCTACCTCTGACATTCCCCCTATATC
The DNA here is from genome assembly GCF_047496885.1 of Scyliorhinus torazame. Lineage (NCBI taxonomy): Eukaryota > Metazoa > Chordata > Chondrichthyes > Carcharhiniformes > Scyliorhinidae > Scyliorhinus > Scyliorhinus torazame. Next base: position 43,139,804 of record NC_092715.1, on the reverse strand, counting down.
TTCCACCATTCACCTTAAATTTATGTCCCCTTGTAATGGTTTGTCCCACCTGGGGAAAAAGTCTCTGACTGCCTACTCTATCTATTCCCCTGATCATTCTATAAACCTCTATCAAGTCGCCCCTCATCCCTCTCCGTTCTAATGAGAAAAGGCCTAGCACCCTCAACCTTTCCTCGCAAGACCTACTCTCCATTCCAGGCAACATCCTGGTAAATCTCCTTTGTACCTTTTCCAAAGCTTCCACACCCTTCCTAAAACGAGGCAACCAGAACTGTGCACAATACTCCAAATGTGGCCTTACCAAAGTTTTGTACAGCTGCATCATCACCTCACGGCTCTTAAATTCAATCCCTCTGTTAATGAACGCTAGCACACCATAGGCCTTCTTCACAGCTCTATCTACTTGAGTGGCAACTTTCAAAGATGTATGAACATAGACCCCAAGATCTCTCTGCTCCTCCACATTGCCAAGAACTCTACCGTTAACCCTGTATTCCGCATTCATATTTGTCCTTCCAAAATGGACAACCTCACACTTTTCAGGGTTAAACTCCATCTGCCACTTCTCAGCCCAGCTCTGCATCCTATCTATGTCTCTTTGCAGCCGACAACAGCCCTCCTCACTATCCACAACTCCACCAATCTTCGTATCGTCTGCAAATTTACTGACCCACCCTTCAACTCCCTCATCCAAGTCATTAATGAAAATCACAAACAGCAGAGGACCCAGAACTGATCCCTGCGGTAAACCACTGGTAACTGGGATCCAGGCTGAATATTTGCCATCCACCACCACTCTCTGACTTCTATCGGTTAGCCAGTTTGTTATCCAGCTGGCCAAATTTCCCACTATCCCATGCCTCCTTACTTTCTGCAGAAGCCTATCATGGGGAATCTTATCAAATGCCTTACTAAAGTTCATGTACACTACATCCACTGCTTTACCTTCATCCACATGCTTGGTCACCTCCTCAAAGAATTCAATAAGACTTGTAAGGCAAGACCTACCCCTCACAAATCCGTGCTGACTATCCCTAATCAAGCAGTGTCTTTCCAGATGCTCAGAAATCCTATCCTTCAGTACCCTTTCCATGACTTTGCCTACCACCGAAGTAAGACTAACTGGCCTGTAATTCCCAGGGTTATCCCTAGTCCCTTTTTTGAACAGGGGCACGACATTCGCCTCTCTCCAATCCCCTGGCACCACCCCTGTTGACAGTGAGGACGAAAAGATCATTGCCAACGGCTCTGCAATTTCATCTCTTACTTCCCATAGAATCCTTGGACATATCCCGTCAGGCCCAGGGGACTTGTCTATCCTCAAGTTTTTCAAAATGCCCAACACATCTTCCTTCCTAACAAGTATTTCCTCGAGCTTACCAGTCTGTTTCATACTGTCCTCTCCAACAAAATGGCCCCTCTCATTTGTAAATACAGAAGAAAAGTACTCGTTCAAGACCTCTCCTATCTCTTCAGACTCAATACACAATCTCCCGCTACTGTCCTTGATCGGACCTACCCTCGCTCTAGTCATTCTCATATTTCTCACATATGTGTAAAAGGCCTTGGGGTTTTCCTTGATCCTACCCGCCAAAGATTGTTCATGCCCTCTCTTAGCTCTCCTAATCCCTTTCTTCAGTTCCCTCCTGGCTATCTTATATCCCTCCAGCGCCCTGTCTGAACCTTGTTTCCTCAGCCTTACATAAGTCTCCTTTTTCCTCTTAACAAGACATTCAACCTCTCTTGTCAACCATGGTTCCCTCACTCGACCATCTCTTCCCTGCCTGACAGGGACATACATATCAAGGACACGTAGTATCTGTTCCTTGAACAAGTTCCACATTTCAATTGTGTCCTTCCCTGACAGCCTATGTTCCCAACTTATGCACTTCAGTTCTTGTCTGACAGCATCGTATTTACCCTTCCCCCAATTGTAAACCTTGCCCTGTTGCACGTACCTATCCCTCTCCATTACTAAAGTGAAAGTCACAGAATTGTGGTCACTATCTCCAAAATGCTCCCCCACTAACAAATCTATCACTTGCCCTGGTTCATTACCAAGTACTAAATCCAATATTGCCCCTCCTCTGGTCGGACAATCTCCATACTGTGTTAGAAAAGCTTCCTGGACACATTGCACAAACACCAGCCCATCCAAACTACTTGATCTAAAGAGTTTCCACTCAATGTTTGGGAAGTTAAAGTCACCCATGACTACTACCCAGTGACTTCTGCACCTTTCCAAAATCTGTTTCCCAATCTGTTCCTCCACATCTCTGCTACTATTGGGGGGCCTATAGAAAACTCCTAACAAGGTGACTGCTCCTTTCCTATTTCTGACTTCAACCCATACTACCTCAGTAGGCTGATACTCCTCGAACTGTCTTTCTGCAGCTGTTATACCAGCTCTAATTAACAATGCCACCTCCCCACCTCTTTTACCACCCTCCCTAATCTTATTGAAACATCTATAACCAGGGACCTCCAACAACCATTTCTGCCCCTCTTCTATCCAGGTTTCCGTGATGGCCACCACATCGTAGTCCCAAGTACCGATCCATGCCTTATGTTCACCCACCTTATTCCTGATGCTTCTTACGTTGAAGTTTCCACATTTCAACCCATCTCCGTGCCTGCAAGTACTCTCCTTTGTCAGTGTTCCCTTCCCCACTGCCTCATTACACGCTTTGGCGTCCTGAATATCGGCTACCTTAGTTGCTGGACTACAAATCCGGCTCCCATTCCCCTGCCAAATTAGTTTAAACCCTCCCGAAGAGTACTAGAAAACCTCCCTCCCAGGATATTGGTGCCCCTCTGGTTCAGATGCAACCGTCCTGCTTGTACAGGTCCCACCTTCCCCAGAATGCGCTCCAATTATCCAAATACCTGAAGCCCTCCCTCCTACACCATTCCTGCAGCCACGTGTTCAGCTGCACTCTGTCCCTATTCCTAGCCTCGCTGTCACGTGGCACCGGCAACAAACCAGAGAAGACAACTCTGTCTGTCCTGGCTTTTAACTTCCAGCCTAACTCCCTAAACTCGTTTATTACCTCTACACCCCTTTTCCTACCTACGTCGTTGGTACCAATGTGCACCATGACTTCTGGCTGCTCCCCCTCCCCCTTAAGGATCCTGAAGACACGATCCGAGACATCCCTGGCCCTGGCACCCGGGAGGCAACATACCTTCCGGGAGTCTCGCTCGCGACCACAGAATCTCCTATCTATTCCCCTAACCATTGAATCTCCTACAACTATTGCTTTTCTATTCTCCCCCCTTCCCTTCTGAGCCCCAGAGCCAGACTCAGTGACAGAGAGCTGGCCGCTAGGGCCTTCCCCCGGTAGGTCATCCCCCCCAACAGCATCCAAAACGGTATACTTGTTTTGAAGGGGAACGGCCACGAGGGATCCCTGCACTGTCTGCCTGTTTTTTTTTTTCCCTGACTGTAACCAAGCTACTCTTGTCCTGTACCTTGTGTGTGGTTACCTCCCTGTAACTCTTCTCTATCACCCCCTCTGCCTCCCGGATGATCCAAAGTTCATCCAGCTTCAGCTCCAGTTCCCTAACACGGTCTTTGAGGAGCTGGAGTTGGGTGCACTTCCCGCAGGTATAGTCAGCGGAGACACCGGTGGTATCCCTCACCACCCTTATCCTACAGGAGGAACATGCAACTGGCCTAGCCTCCATCCCCCCTTACCTTACAGAATATAGCTGCCCTGTGGACCAACTGGATCTCCGCCCTCCGACTCTGCTCCCAGTCAGCTGCACTCTCTGTAAACTCCTGGCTCTCTTCTCACATTTAAACTGATGCAACTCGTACTTTTTACTTTAATGCTGATAAAGTCTTTGATCGATACTTTTCCCCTGGCTGGCAAGCTTCTTTCAGATATCTTCTTAGATTTCCTTTGCCTCCCTTGTGAATCTTTAATATTTGTGATCTTCTGCATAATCTTCGCTTCTTCATTTTTATCTTTAAAATTTTTTTTTTTTTTATATCAACTTCTTTGTAAATTTGTGTCTTTCCACTGTATTAGCCCAGACCTTCCAGTCTCCAGGTGGATAGAGACCAGGCGCGTTACCCCTGAGAAGTTCCACCTCTATGAATCTGTGGGAATTGTTCAGGTAGTTTGAAGTTTTGATGGGAAATTCCCCTATCCCCGGAAACGCTCTGAAAAAGTCTGTGAATGAGTTAAAGTTGGAGACTTCAAACAGTTCTGACTTACTTACCTGGATAGCTCCCCAGGAACTATTAGACAGGACTTGTCAAACTCCTGGGTAGCTATACAAGTGACCCTCTCCCACAATCATTCACACTGACCAGCCCCTCCCAATTCCACAAGGACTCCTGACTAACCCCACAACCTGACACCCCCCCCCCCACCATAACAGGGCCCCAATCCGAAAGTGACTGCCACGTCTTGGAAGATTTGACCCACTTTTGATATTCTGACTATTTTGTAATTCATTGCAACTTTCATGCAGCTTATTTAGATAATTGACATTAGTTGGGGTTATAAGGAGGCAATTGAGAAAATGTATCGATTGGGTGGGGAGATTGGTTCAGGTTAATTTGGGGAGAAAGGGGAGGGGGAAGATCAGTGGGGACTCAGTACTGGGTGCTGAGGTTCTGTCACATCAGGTCGAAGGAGAGATGGGATGCCAGGGGTGCTGGGGTGGTGGGAAGTTGGGTGATGAAGTTGTGTCAGGTCAGGTCATGAAGAGGGGAGCCAGAGTGTCTCAGTGGGAAGTTGGGTGTTGAGGTTAGGTCAGATCAGGGCGGTGGGGGTGGAGTGGGTGGGAGTTAGTGAGGGAGTCAGGTGATGGGGTCGGGTCGGGTAGTCGAGGCAGGTCAGTGTGCGGGTTAGGGGGCTGGATTATCCGGACGCCGACTTCAAAATCGCGTTCGGCGAACAGCCAGAGAATCCGAGATCCCGACCAAATTGGGGGCGGAGACGCTTTTGCGGTGCCCTGCCCTCTTCAAAGTGGCGTACTCTCTGAATACACCGTGCCACGTATCGAAGGCCTCAGGATATTGCCTGAGGCCACCCCCCCCCCGATGCTCAGTCCCCGACTGGCTGAGTTCCCGATGGCGTGAGTCTCTCATGGTCTCACCCGTCGAGAGCTCGGCATGGCAGCTGCAGACTCAGTCCAGCACCTCCACAGTCGGGGAGGGCCGATGCGCAGTGCCTGCGGAGGGGGACATTATATGGGGCTGGGTGCACTGTGGGGGGGGTGGTCCGCGGCGTGTGAGCCGGCCGAAGGGGGGGGACTATTTCTTGGGCCGTGTCCGCGAGTGGCCGCTGTCATGTAGCATGGCACGGCCCCTGCAGAACACCGCTGTGCGCATGCGTAGCCACGGACCTGGAAATTCTCCGGGGCGTATCGGCAGCTGGAGCCGGGGGCTCTATGCTGCCTTTCTGCTAACCCTCAGCAAAACGGGGAATTGGTGGCTGTTTTGCACCATTTTTCAGAGAACACAGAACAATACAGCACAGTACAGGCCCTTTGGTCCACGATGTTGTGCCGACCATTTATTCTAATCTAAGATCAACCGAACTGACACCACTTCAATTTACTACTGTCCATGAGCCTGTCCAAGAGTCACTTAAAAGTCCCTCATGACTCTGACTCCACCACCTCCACTAGAAGTGCATGCCACGTACTCACCACTCTCTGCCTAAAGAACCTACCTCTGACATCTTCCTCCAATCACCTTAAAATGACATCCCATCGTGACAGCCATTTCCACCCTGGGGAAAATTCTCTGGGTATCCACTCTATCCATGCCTCTCATCACCTTGTTCACCTTTAGCAAGTCATCTCTCTTCCTTCTTCGCTCCAGTGAGAAAAGTCCTAGTTCCCTCAACCTTTCTTCATATGCTACAATTATACAAGGCCTTGGTGAGGCCACACTTGGAGTAGTGTGTGCAGTTTAGTTCTCCTTTTCTGAGGAAGCATGTTCTTGCTCTCGGGGGTGTGCAGCGAAGGTTTACCAGACTGATTCCAGGGATGGCGGGACTGTCATATGAGGAGAGATTGACTAAGTTGGGATTGTTCTCGCTGGAGTTCAGAAGAATGAGGGGGGATCTCAGAGAAACGTATAAAATTCTAATGGACTAGACAGGGGAGATGGAGGGAAGACGTTACCAATGATGGGCATGTCCAGAACTAGGGGTCACAATCTGAAGATTCAGGGTAAACCATTTCGGACAGATATAAGGAGACATTTCTTCACCCAAAGAGTGGTGCGCCTGTGGAATTCATTACCACAGGAAGTAGTTGATGCTAAAACATTGAATATATTCAAGAGGCGGCTAGATATAGCACTTGGGGAGAATGGGATCAAAGGCTATGGGGAGAAAGCAGGATTAGGCTATTGAGTTGGATGATCAGCCATGATCGTGATGAATGGCGGAGCAGGCTCGGAGTGCCAAAAGTCCTCCTCCTGCTCCTTTCTTCTATGTACCTATGTATCAGACATGGCCTCCAGTTCAGGCAGCATCCTGGTAAATCTCCTCTGCATCCTCTCCAAAGCATCCACATCCTTCCTATAATGAGGCAACCAGAACTGGGGACAATATCCCAAGTGTGGTCTAACCAGGGTTTTATAAAGCTGCAGCCAAACTTCACGACTCTTAAACTCAATCCCCCTGTTAATGAAAGCCAACACGCCTTCTTAACAACCCTATCAACCTGGGTGGCAACTTTGAGGGATCTATGTCGTGGACCCCAAGATCCCTCAGTTCCTCCATACTTCCAAGAATCCTGCCTTTAATCCTGTATGCAGCATTCAAATGCGACCTTCCAAAGTGAATCACTTCACATTTATCAAGGTTGAACTCCATCTGCCACTTCTCAGCCCAGCTCTGCATCCTGTCAATGTCCAGTTGCAACAGCCCTCGACACTATGAACAACTCCACCAACCTTTGTGTCATCGGTAAACTTACTAACCCACCCTTCCACTTCCTCATCCAAGTAATTTGTAAGAATCACAAAGAGCAGAGGTCCCAGAACAGATCCCTGCAGGACACCAGTGGTCACCGACCGCCAGGCGGAATACTTTCCATAATATGTTCCTACGCCGGCGTGGGGACATAGCCCCAGAATTGGAGAATCCAGTCCAGGGTGTTAGTTGTATCGTTACCCAGGAGTTAGACCAGGATATTTCTGTTTAATATTTCCTGGGGAATTATCGCAGTGGACAAGTTGGAACTGTCCAAAGCCTCTGACTATTTGGAGACATTTTTAGAGGGTCCTGGGGAGCAGGTGAATTGCTTTTTGGAAATTAGAACTTCCCGAGCAATTCTCACAGATTCATTGCATTGGGACTTCCAAGGGATCCCGCGGCATATCTTGGGGGCGGAGACGGTGGTGGAGGTGTGGGTGGGGATGCACCCAGTCTCCATCTATCCAGAGACTGGTACACCTTGGCAAAGATAGCAGAAAGATAGAAAGCAATATTTGGTATATTGTGAATCGGAGCATTGCACATTACGGTGCAGTAAATTAGTGGACGTAAATTCTGAATTTTATCTTCGAGATTTTTTTCGCTCATGAACAAAACTCTGGCGGGTCCCGCGCCTGTAATGATTTGCATAAAATTGAGGTTCACTGAAGCATTTAAAGCATCAAATTGGAGAATTTGTGAAGAAACTGACAAGGTGCAATAAAATTTCATCTAGTTTTCAGAAGTTCCAGAGTATTAAAGTATTGCTTGCATGCCACCATCTGGTGAAATGTAGCTTCAGGAATAATAATGATCTGCGTGCCACAAGAACTGCCATGTTCATGTTCTTTATTTTAAAAATTTGTATCAAACATTTGTTCAGCACGATAGTTCAAATTATTTACAGACTCCACTAGAACATTTTTACAATTCCACTCATAACAATGCACGTTGAAGGAATAAAATCGTGGCAATGGCTTGCTACACATCAGCGCCAGAACTTAAGCCCATCTATTTACACCTTCATAAAATCACCCGACTTTAACCCTGCTTCATTTGATGTGCTACTCAAACCCCAATTGATGCCTTTGTTAACTCGAGGCTTGACTACGTAACCTATACTTGGTCACCACTGCTCCCACCACCCCACCCTCAATCCCATTTTCCATAAATTTAAAGTCATTTAAAATGCTGCTGCCCATATCCGAATGGCAAATGCGCCATATAATAGAAATAGTTGTTGTGTTTGCTGGTGCCCATAATATTAAGTCATTTGTCCCAGACATTAGAGACATGTTGGACATGTTCTCTTTGAAATGTACCATGATTCCCTACAGTAGGACATTCGAGAATCACTTACCTTGATTTGCTTCAAAGTTATCATAGAACATAGAACAATACAGCGCAGTACAGGCCCTTCGGCCCATGATGTTGCACCGAAACAAACGCCATCTAACCTACACTATGCCATTATCATCCATATGCTTATCCAATAAACCTTTAAATGCCCTCAATGTTGGTGAGTTCACTACTGTTGCAGGTAGGGCATTCCACGACCTCACCACTCTTTGCGTAAAGAACCTACCTCTGACCTCTGTCCTATATCTATTACCCCTCAGTTTAAAGCTATGTCCCCTCGTGCCAGCCATTTCCATCCGCGGGAGAAGGCTCTCACTGTCCACCCTATCTAAACCCCTGATCATTTTGTATGCCTCTATTAAGTCTCCTCTTAACCTTCTTCTCGCCAACGAAAACAACCTCAAGTCCATCAGCCTTTCCTCATAAGATTTTCCCTCCATACCAGGCAACATCCTGGTAAATCTCCTCTGCACCCGCTCCAAAGCCTCCACGTCCTTCCTATAATGGGGTGACCAGAACTGTACGCAATACTCCAAATGCGGCCGTACCAGAGTTTTGTACAGCTGCAACATGACCTCCTGACTCCGGTACTCAATCCCTCTACCAATAAAGGCCAATACTCCATAGGCCTTCTTCACAACCCTATCAACCTGGGTGGCAACTTTCAGGGATCTATGTACATGGACACCAAGATCCCTCTGCTCATCCACACTTCCAAGAACTTTACCATTAGCCAAATATTCCGCATTCCTGTTATTCCTTCCAAAGTGAATCACCTCACACTTCTCTACATTAAACTCCATTTGCCACCTCTCAGCCCAGCTCTGCAGCTTATCTATGTCCCTCTGTAACCTGCTACATCCTTCCACACTGTCGACAACACCACCGACTTTAGTGTCGTCTGCAAATTTACTAACCCACCCTTCTGCGCCTTCCTCTAGGTCATTGATAAAAATGACAAACAGCAACGGCCTTGTGGTACGCCACTTGTAACTGAACTCCATTCTGAACATTTCCCATCAACCACCACCCTTTGTCTTCTTTCAGCTAGCCAATTTCTGATCCACATCTCTAAATCACCCTCAATCCCCAGCCTCCGTATTTTCTGCAATAGCCTACCTTGGGGAACCTTATCAAACGCTTTACTGAAATCCATATACACCACATCAACTGCTCTACCCTCGTATATCTGTTCAGTCACCTTCTCAAAGGACTTGATTCGGTTTGTGAGGCATGACCTCCCCTTCACAAAGCCATGCTGACTATCCCTGATCATATTATTCCTATCTAGATGATTATAAATCTTGTCTCTTAAAATCCCCTCCAAGACTTTACCCACTACAGACGTGAGGCTCACCGGTCTATAGTTGCCGGGGTTGTCTCTGCTCCCCTTTTTGAACAAAGGGACCACATTTGCTATCCTCCAGTCCTCTGGCACTATTCCTGTAGCCAATGATGACATAAAAATCAAAGCCAAAGTTCCAGCAATCTCTTCCCTGGCCTCCCAGAGAATCCTAGGATAAATCCCATCAGGCCCCGGGGACTTATCTATTTTCAGCCTGTCCAGAATTGCCAACACCTACATACCTCAATGCCATCTATTCTAATAGCCTGGGTCTCAGCATTCTCCTCCACAACATTATCTTTTTCCTGAGTGAATGCTGACGAAAAATAATATCTCGCCTATCTCTTCAGACTCCACACACAACTTCCCATCCCTGTCCTTGACTGATCCTACTCTTACCCTAGTCATTCGCTTATTCCTGACATACCTATAGAAAGCTTTTGGGTTTTCCTTGATCCAACCTGCCAAATACTTCTCATGTCCCCTCCTTGCTCGTCTTAGCTCTCTCTTTAGATCATTCCTCACTACCTTGTAACTATCCATCGCCCCAACTGAAACTTCACACCTCATCTTCACATAAGCCTCCTTCTTCCTCTTAACAAGAGATTCCACTTCTTTGGTAAACCACGGTTCCCTCGCTCTACGCGTTCCTCCCTGCCTGACCGGTACGTACTTATCAAGAACACGCAGTAGCTGATCCTTGAACAAGCTCCACTTATCCAGTGTGCCCAACACTTGCAGCCTACTTCTCCAACCTATCCTCCCCAGGTCACGTCGAATGGCATCATAATTGCCCTTCCCCCAGCTATAACTCTTGCCCTGCGGTGTATACTTATCCCTTTCCATCACTAACGTAAACGTCACCGAATTGTGGTCACTGTCCCCAAAGTGCTCGCCTACCTCCAAATCCAACACCTGGCCAGGTTCATTACCCAAAACCAAATCGAACGTGGCCTCGCCTCTTGTTGGCCTGTCAACATATTGTGTCAGGAAACCCTCCTGCACGCACTGTACAAAAAACGACCCATCTAATGTACTCGAACTATATCTTTTCCAGTCAATATTTGGAAAGTTAAAGTCTCCCCTAATAACTACCCTGTTACTTTCGCTCTTATCCAGGATCATCCTCGCCACCCTTTCCTCTATATCCCTAGAACTATCTGGATGCATAGAAAACTCAAATATAATATAATAATCTTTATCAGTGTCACAAGTATGCTTACATTAACGCTGCAATGAAGTTAGAGTAAAAATCCCCTAGTCGCCACATTCCGGCACCTGTTCAGGTACACAGATGGAGTATTCAGAATATCCAAATCACCTAACAGCACGTCGTTCGGGACTTGTGGGAGGAAACCGGAGCACCTGGGGGAAACCCACGCAGACACGGGGAGAACGTGCAGACTCCACACAGACAGTGACCCAAGCTGGGAATTGAACCTGGGACCTTGGCGCTGTGAAGCAACCATGCTACCATGGTGCCCTCAGCTCACAAGTCAGTAGGATTTCATCAGGGTAACATACTTGGAAGTACAGTGACGTATCGCATCAGGTACTGCTGATAGGACAGTAAGATAGGACAAAACATGTACAGAGACTGTAACCGGGGATTCAACCTTCCACCAGATCTGTTGCAATGTGAAGGGGAAGACGGGGAGGTAAGGCAGACAGCAAGAATTAGGATTCAGCAAACCTTCCAGGCATAGAAAATTGTTAATGGGCTGGAATTTTATGCCAACATTTGCTGCCAAAATAATGGTGAGTTCAATGAGCTCATAGAAAATTAGCTATTCATTTGTAGCAAGTAAGATTCACCCTGTGAATTGCTGATTGCTGCAGGATTTTAGACGATTTGGATGGCTCTGCTGTTGATCTCACAAAAAGGGCAGTTAGTTCTCCCCAGGTCGCATTTCAGATCACACTTTCGACAACAACCTATATAGCACCGTTCCGAAGCATTAACAGGATGTAAGATCCCAAGACGCTTCACAGGAGTATTATAAAACAAAGTATGACACCGAGCCACGCGAGGAGATAATAGGCTGGATTTTCGGACCATAGCCGTCGGCAGGATCTTCTGTCCTGCATAGGGCGAACCCACTTCCCGGCCCTCACCGTGGGTTCCCCGGGGGGTGGAGAGTGCACACAATGGAAAATCCCATTGACAGCGGCGGGCTTGGAGATCCCAACGCCGGCCATTGGCGGGCTCCCTCCATCGCTGAGGAGGGGGGCGGAAAATCCTGCCCGTTGGGTCAGAGCATCAAATAGGCAGGTTTTCAGAAGTGTGTCAAAGTGGCTAAGAAGTTAGAGAGTTGGGGAGGCATAAGAAGGGAATTCCAGAACAAGAAAAGTCAGAATGAGTACGTGGCTTGAGAGATGGCGCAGGAGGGAGGGGTTCAGAATTTTGGGACATTGGAACCAGTTCTGGGGGCAGTGGGACCATTACAGATTGGATGGTCTACACCTGGGCAGGACTGGAACCAATGTCCTAGGGGGTGCTTTTCCTAACACTGTTGGGGAGGTTTTAATCTAATGTGGCAGGGGGATGGGAACCAGATTAGGAAGTTAGAGGTCAGTAAAGAGGCTGCAACTAAAGCCAGTAAGGTACTAGATAATAAACTCAATGTGACTAAGGGGAAGAGTAGACAGGGTAGAGATGAAGAACGCAAAGGGACAGGTGGACTGAGGTGCATTATTTTCAATGCAAAAAGTGTAGCAGGTCAGGCAGATGAATTTAGGGCTTGGATTGGTACCTGGGAATATGATGTTATTGGTATTACGGAGACTTGGTTGAGAGAAGGGCAAGACTGGCAACTAAATATCCCAGGGTATAGATGCTTCAGGAGAGATAGAGAGGGAGGTAAATGGGGTGGAGGAGTTGCATTACTGGTCAGAGATGATATCACAGCTATGATTAAGGAGGGCACGATGGAAGATTCGAGCACTGAGGAAATATGGGTGGAGCTAAAAAATAGGAAGAGTGCACTAACATTGTTGGGACTTTACTACAGGCCTCCCAAAAGCGAGCGTGAAGTAGAGGCACAAATATGTAGACAGATTATAGAAAAATGTCGGAGCAATAGGGTGGTCGTGATGGGAGATTTTAACTTCCCCAACATTGAATGGGACTCATGTAGTGTTGGAGGCGTAGATGGAGCAGAATTTGTAAGGAGCATCCAGGAGAGTTTTTTTAGAGCAGCATGTAAATAGTCCAACTCGGGAAGGGGCCATACTGGACCTGGTATTGGGGAATGATACCGGTCAGGTGGTTAAAGTTTCAGTCGGTGATTACTTTGGGAATAGCAATCACAGTTCCGTAAGTTTTAGAATACTCATGGACAAAGACGAGAGTGGTCCTAAAGAAAGAGTGCTAAATTGGGGAAAGGCCAAGTATCACAAAATTCGGCAGGAGCTAGGGGATGTGGATTGGGAGCAGCTCTTTAAGGTAAATCCACACTTGAAATGTGTTTCTTTTAAGGAAAGGTTGATTAGAGTGCAGGACAAACATGTCCCAGTGAAAATGAGGGATATAAATGGCAAGATTAGGGAACCATAGATGACCGGTGGAATTGTGAGACTAGCTAAGATGAAAAAGGAAGCATACATAAGATCTTGGTGACTTAAATCTGATGAAGCTTTGGAGGAATATCGGGAAAGTAGGACAAATCTCAAACACGCAATAAAGAGAGCTAAAAGGGGTGGTGAAATATGTTTGGCTAACAGGGTTAAGGAAAATCCCAAAGCCTTTTATTCGTATATAAGGAGCAAGAGGGTAACTAGAGAAAGGATTGGACCACTCAAAGACAAAAGAGGGAATTTATGCATGGAGTCAGAGGAAATGGGTGAGATTCTTAATAAGTAATTTGCATCGGTATTCACCAAGGAGAGGGACATGACGGATTTTGAGGCTAAGGATGGATGTTTAAATACTCTAGGTCAAGTTGGCATAAGGAAGGGGGAAGTTTTGGGTATTCTAAAAGGCATTAAGGTGGACAAGTCCCCAGGTCCGGATGGGATCTATCCCAGGTTACTGAGGGAAGCGAAGGAAGAAATAGCTGGGGCCTTAACAGATATCTTTGCAGCATCCTTGAGCACGGGCGAGGTCCCGGAGGACTGGAGAATTGCTAATGTTGTCCCTTTGTTTAAGAAGGGTAGCAGGGATAATCGTGGGAATTATAGACCTGTGAGCTTGACATCAGTGGTAAGCAAACTGTTGGAGAAGATACTGAGGGATAGGATCTATTCACATTTGGAAGAAAATAGTCTTATCAGTGATAGGCAGCATGGTTTTGTGCAGGGAAGGTCATGTCTTACAAACCTAACAGAATTCTTTGAGGAAGTGACAATGTTAATTGATGAGGGAAGGGCTGTAGATGTCATATACATGGACTTCAGTAGGGCGTTTGATAAAGTTTCCCATGGCAGGTTGATGGAAATAGTGAAGTTGTATGGGGTTCAGGGTGTACTAGCTAGATGGATAAAGAACTGGCTGGGCAACAGGAGACAGAGAGTAGTGGTGGAAGGGAGTGTCTCAAAATGGAGAAAGGTGACTAGTGGTGTTCCACAGGGATCCGTGCTCGGACCACTGTTGTTTGCGATATACATAAATGATCTGGACGAAGGTATAGGTGGTCTGATTAGCAAGTTTGCAGATGATACTAAGATTGGTGGAGTTGCAGATAGCGAGGAGGACTGTCAGAGAATACAGCAAAATATAAATAGATTGGAGAGTTGGGCAGAGAATTGGCAGATGGAGTTCAATCCAGGCAAATGCGAGATGATGCATTTTGGAAGATCTAATTTAAGTTCGGGCTATACGGTCAATGGAAGAGTCCTGGGGAAAATTGATGTACAGAGAGATCTGGGAGTTCAGGTCCATTGTACCCTGAAGGTGGCAACGCAGGTCGATAGAGTGGTCAAGAAGGCATACAGCATGCTTGCCTTCATCAGATGAGGTATTGAGTACAAGAGTCGGCAGGTCATGTTACAGTTGTATAGGACTTTGGTTAGGCCACATTTGGAATACTGCGTGCAGTTCTGGTCGCCACATTACCAGAAGGATGTGGATGCTTTAGAGAGGGTGCAGAGGAGGTTCACCAGGATGTTGCCTGGTATGGAGGGTGCTAGCTATAAAGAAAGGTTGAGTAGATTAGGTTTGTTTTCGCTGGAAAGACGGAGTTTGAGGGGGGAACCTGATTGAGGTCTACAAAATTATGAAAGATATGGACAGGGTGGATAGCAACAAGCTTTTTCCAAGAGTGGGGGTGTCAATTACAAGGGGTCACGATTTCAAGGTGAGAGGGGGAAAGTTTAAGGGAGATGCGTGTGAAAGATTTTTACGCAGAGGGTGGTGGGTGCCTGGAACACTTTGCCAGCGGAAGTGGTAGAGGCGGGCACAATAGCATCATTTAAGATGCATCTAGACAGATATATGAACGGGCGGGGAACAGAGGGAAGTAGACCCTTGGAGAATAGGTGACAGGTTTAGATAAAGGATCTGGATCGGCGCAGGCTGGGAGGGCCGAAGGCCCTGTTCCTCTGCTGTAATTTTCTTTGTTCTCTGTTTGTTCTTTGTTTCTGTAAATTGCATCACAAAACATTTGAGCTGGCAGAGGCGAGGTAAGGTCCAACTGATAAGGTACACCGTGAGGGCTCCCACCCGTCAACAGTGTGAAAATATCTTAAAGTTACCTGAGCATATTACATTCCCAGTATCTATCTTCCCAGCTAATGATTTGTGAAGGAAGCAAGATTACTTTTTCTGTACATGGCATCAACTTACACTATTATAGGAAACCAATAATAAGAAAATATTGCTTATGCAAAATCTAACACATTTAAGGTTTAATCAATGTGGTGATATAGTGTTGATGTGATAGTTACAACTATACAGAGATTAGTGCCTGTAAATAGTACACTATGAAAATATAACTGCACAACAGCTTGAATGGTAAGAGTAATATATTTGGCCTTATTTATTCATTAATGTCGCTACGACGCCTTAATTGGTCTCTAAAGTATTCAGCATTTCAACTATTGAGTGAGTTTCCACTTTCAGTGAATGCACTTCAATTTATTTTGAAGTTAAAACGGTTTAAACAGTCCATAAAACAAACAGACATACAGTTGATAACATTTTGCAAAAGGAGGAAAAAAAAACAATTTCAGTTGAAATCTCCCTCAACAAATACTTCCTGCTGAGAAAGGAATGGAGAAAAATGGGCTGACAGAGCACACATGCAGGTAACATTGATAAATGAGGGGCTGCGTTTTTGGCGAAAACTATAAAGGATTATGAGTAAACATGCAGTAGGAAAAGTGCTGATGGTTGTGGAAGAATAATGAGGCCCAGGAATTCAAAGTTTAAGCATAGATAAATAAAGTTATATAAATGACAACTGCATGTTGTGTTTTATAAAAAAGGCACATGACAAGCATGTAAACAAGTCATGTTAAATGTGTACAAGGCAATGTCAGGTCTCAGTTCGAATAGGCACTCCATTTTAGAAAGGCCAACAAACCCAGAGCCATATACAACATCGAATCACCAGAATCATATACAGGGATTGAGAAACTATAAATAAGAGGGCAGACTTGGAGATTCTGGAACTATTTCCGTTGGAGCATAGAAGACAGAATTTAACACAGGATTTTGAAATCATGCAGAGCTTTTTATTTTAGCGTGGCCAATCCACCTACCCTGCACATCTTTGGGTTGTGGGGGTGAGACCCACGCAGGCACGGGGAGAATGTACAAATTCCACAAGCTCAGTGACCCGGAGCTGGGATCAAACCCGGGTCCTCGGCGCAGTGAGGCAGCAGTGCTAACCACTGCGCCACTGTGCCACCCTCAATCATGCGGAATTTTAAGGGAATGAACAGAAATGTTATTTTAAGATTGGCAGTCAGTGAAAAAAGATTGGCAGCACGGTAGCGTTGTGGATAGCACAATTGCTTCACAGCTCCAGGGTCCCAGGTTCGATTCCGGCTTGGGTCACTGTCTGTGCGGAGTCTGCACATCCTCCCCGTGTGTGCGTGGATTTCCGCCGGGTGCTCCGGTTTTCTCCCACAGTCCAAAGATGTGTCGGTTAGGTGGATTGGCCATGATAAATTGCCCTTAGTGTCCAAAAGTGCCCTTAGTGTTGGGTGAGGTTACTGGGTTATGGGGATAGGGTGGAGATGTTGACCTTGGGTAGGGTGCTCTTTCCAAGAGCCAGTGCAGACTTGATGGGCCGAATGGCCTCCTTCTGCACTGTAAATTCATGATAATCCATGATAATCTATGATTATTAATTGGAAATGGTCACCGCCAGAGTGAGGTGAGAGCCTCCAAACGTGTCAGTGTAGATGGTTGGTATAGCAAAGAGTGTTTTTCCAAAAGAAATAGTTGAGGCTGGGTACGGTAAACTCTGAAGAGATGATTTGAATTAGAGGACGACACCATTAGCGGAATTGTCTCTTCTAGCATATAGGGCGGGATTCTCGCATCCCGTGGCAGAGTGTAGGCATGAACGGGCCGCTCTGAGGAGCGATTCAGGGCCACAAATGGGGCCAGCATGGGCGCGGTGAGAAGCGCAGGTGGCGTGGTGCCAGGCCGGCGTCGGATACGCAGGATGATGCACACAGTTCCGAGACCCGCAAGGTGGCCGCCCCTCACCGTGCTGCCCCGAGGTTCAGGGACCACGACCTCGATCTGCTGCTGGACGGGGTCGTGGAGAGGAGGGTGATTCTGTGCCCCAGACGGGGACACCGGCACCTGAGCAGCACAGTCCAGTGTAATTGGAGGGAGGTGGGCAATGCCGTCTGTGCAGTGGGGCACAACCCACGGACCGGCGAACAGTGCCACAAGAAGATGCACAACCTGACAAGGGCAGCCAGGGTGAGTACACAGGGACATGCCCCTGGCAGCACCCCAACCCTACCACCTACACATGTGAAAGGATCATCCAGAATCATCTTTGCAATCCTTTCCTCTACATCTCTGGAACTTTTCGGAGGCCTATAGAAAACTCCCAACACGGTGACCTCTCCCTTCCTGTTTCTAAGCTCAGCCCATACTACCTCAGTAGACGAGTCCTCATCAAACGTCCTTTCTGTCACCGTAATACTGTACTTGACTAACAATGCAACCCCTCCCCCTCTTTTACCACCTTCCCTGAGCTTACTGAAATATCTGAACCTGCAGCAACCATTCCTGTCCCTGCTCTATCCGAAATGGCCACAACATCGAAGTCCCAGGTTACAACCCATGCTGCGAATTCACCCACCTTATTCTGGATGCTCCTGGCATTGAAGTAGACACACTGTAAGTCACCTTCCTGCCTGCCGGTACACTCCTGCAACCTTGAAACCTTACAACTGACCTTACTACTCTCAACCTCCTGTGTACTGGAGCTACAATTCAGGTTCCCATCCCCCTGCTGAATTAGTTTAAACCCTCCCGAAGAGCATCAGCAAATTTCCCCCCCAGGATATTGGTACCCCTCTAGTCCAGGTGTAGACCACCCCGTTTGTATAGGTCCCACCTACCCCAGAATGAGCCCCAATTATCCAGGTATCTGAACCCCTCCCTCCTGCACCATCCCTGTAGCGACGTGTTCAACTGCTCTCTCTCCCTATTCCTCGTCTCGCTAGCACGTGGCACGGGTAACAACCCAGAGATAATAACTGTTTGTCCGAGATCTAAGTTTCCTCCCTAGCTCCCTGAATTCCTGCCTTATATCCCTATCCCTTTTCCTACCTATGTCATTGGTCCCTATGTGGACCACAACTTGGGGCTGCTCCCCCTCCCCCTTAAGGATCCCGAAAACACGATCCGAGACATTACGGACCCTGGCATCTGGGAGGCAACAGACCAACCGCGAGTTTCTCTCATTCCCACAGAATCTCCTATCTATCCCCCTAACTATGGAGTCTCCAATGACTAATGCTCTACTCCTCTCCCCACTTCCTTTTTGAGCACCAGGGACAGACTCTGTGCCAGAGACCTGTACGCCATGGCTTACCTCTGGTAAGTCGTTCCCCCCTCACCAGTATCCAAAGCGGTATACTTGTTACTAAGGGGAACGACCACAGGGGATCCCTGTACTGACTGCTTCCTCCCAGCCCCTCTCACCGTCACCCATCTATCTTCATTCTTCAGAGTAACTCCATCCCTGAAGCTTCTAGCTATACCCACCTCTGCCTCCCGAATGATCCGAAGTTCATCCAATGCCAGCTCCAGTTCCCTAATGCGGTTTCTGAGGAGCTGGAGATGGGTGCACTTCCTACAGGTGAAATCAGCAGGGACGCTGACAGCGTCCCTCACCTCAAACATTCTGCAGGAGGAACATTGCACTGCCTTCCCTGCCATCCCCTCTAGATAAAACAAGAAAACCTGTTCAGACCATGACTAACAAAGTCGATTGGGAAGCTTTCAAACATTAAAGATCGAACATCAATTAATAAAAAATAAGTAATTGTTGATAAATTGACCTTGTGAAAAAAGCCAATGTGCACATTTTCTGCATATTGCTTTTTCATGTCTGACAGTTACAGGCTTTCGTTTAAGAAAAATGACCTTTTAACTTGACACTTGATATGAAAAACAAACCGGCAATTGGCACACTTGAACTTAAAGACCTTGAGCGCAATTCAGCGACCCCGCTGCGTGCGGCGCAGATCTGGGTTCAACGAGTGAATCGTGGCAAGCCCCAAATTGGACACTGTGCCGGGCGCAAAACCATGTCCGTGTCCGCCCGGCACGATCAGGATCTCGTCCTTACTGGGCACCAGGCTGGCACTGCCCGGGTGCTCAGGTGACAGCTTGGCACAGCCAGGGCTCAGGCCCAGAGGACCTTGCCAGGTTGAGGTGGGGTAAGGGCGGATTCCTGGGGCATCCCCGAGATTGGGGGGTGAGGGGTGTCAATAGAGCAGGGGGCTGCTGAAAGGCGGAGGGGAAGATGACTGCCAGACAAAATGACGGCCCGATCTACTGGGTGCCTTTCCTGTTGGCGAGCTAAGTGTGGCCACGGCGGGAGAAACTCCTCGAGGTCAAAATCCCGGCAAAGTACTGTTGGATAGCGGGATGTTTCTCGGCACTGCATCCGCTAAGAAACACCCCGCGAAACGCACCGCTCAGCGGACTTTAACGTGAGTCTGCTGAATAGCGCCCCTTGTTTAGAGAAAGGAATTAGTGAGGTATCCAGCAAACAATCTACACATCACATCAAGCAGGTGAAAATTGGACTTCAAGGAAAGAAATCACCTGCATTTATGTTATGTATTTCATGGTATTAGCATATCCCAAAATGCTTTACAACCAATTAGGTAATTGTATAATGTAGTTATTAGAAGTACCCAGTTCATTTTTCCAATTAAGGGGCAATTTAGCATGGCCAATCCATCTGTGGCCTGCACATCTTTTGGGTTGTGGGGATGAAAGCCGCGCAAACACGGGGAGAATGTGCAAACTCCACACTGACAGCGACCCAGAGCCGGGATCGTATATAAGACCTCGGCGCCGTGAAGCAGCAGTGCTAACCACTTGCACCACCGTGCTGCCCCTAGTTATTAGAACATAGAACATACAGTGCAGAAGGAGGCCATTAGACAATTTATTTTTTGCCCTGCCTTGTTTAAGGGATGAATATTGACCAGGTCGCACGGAAAACGTCATTGCTCCCCTTTGAATGGTGTTACTGCATCTTTGTCTTCCGCCTAAGACTTCCGGCAGGACCTTCATTTCACATCTCGCCTGAAAGACCTTGATAGTGCAGAATTCTCTCAGTGCTGAACTGAAATATCATTCTGAATTGTGTCCTCGACTCTCTTGAGTGAGGCTCGAACTGGCAACTTTCTGGCTCGGAGCCAAGGATTACAATTGTTGAAGAGAATTCACTCATTTTAAATGACTGCGTTGAATAAATGCGCAAGTTTTCACAAATGTTTGCAGCCCGCAAATGTGAGAGAATGCTGAACGTGTGGGTGGAAGCCCAATAAATAAATGTCAACAGTGTGTAGAGCAGCTCCGAGGAATTATTTTGACAATGCAAGACTCATTTTGAAACACCGTTGCTTGCTAAATTTAATCTGTGGTGGTCAAGAAACAAGGGACAGGATTCTACAACCCCCCGCTGGGTTGGAGAATCGCCGGGGATCGGCGTGAATCCCGCCCCCGCCAGCCGCCGAGTTCTCCGGCCCCCCCCAAATCTTCCCCACGTGAATCGCGCCGCCCGCCTCGGAGAATGGCGAGGACCGGCGCATCGCAATGGGCCCGGGGCCGCCCAAAATCTCTGGCCCGCGATGGGCCGAGCGGCCGCCCGTTTTAGGCCGGTACCGCTGGCGTAAATTAAGGTAGGTACTTACCGACGGGACCTGGCTCCGTGGGCGGCCTCCGGGGTCCTCGGGGGGGCGCGGGGGTATCTGGTCCAGGGGGGTTTAATAATTTGAAATAACTATGGAAGTAATTCAACAAAGGTTCCCCCATTATCACTAAAAAGAGAATATTGAGATTAGTATAGTTATTGAATTGCGGCTCCAGTAGTTTTGCATGATACACAAAATAATCTTTACAGTGTTTGAAATACTTTATCCATGCAGTTATAATTCTGCTTGGGTAGTAGTGGACATTTATGACTGTCTATTTATTGCAAGTAGATGAGATCTGGTCCTCGGTGGCCTGGCCCGCGATCGGGGCCCACCGATCCCCGGGCGGGCCTGTGCGTGGGGGCACTCTATTCCTCCGCGCTGTAACAGTCCGTGATGGCTGACGCGGAGATGAATCCCTCTGCGCATGCGCTGGGATGACGCCAGCACACGCTGGTGCTCCCGCGCATGCGCCAACTCGCGCCGGCCGGCGTTGGACCTTCGGCGCCGGTTGGCGTGGCGCCAAGCCCCTTCTGCGCCGGCCGATGCGGCGCAAACCACTCCGCCCCCGGCCTAGCCCCTGGATGTCGCACCTTTGGAGTGGCCCGACGCCGGAGTGGTTCACGCCACTCCTTCGCGCCGTTGTTGTACGCCCCGCCAATTTCCGCAGAATCCCGCCCAAGTTCTTGGTTTAAAATTACTGTACCAACATGGAAAACAGCCATAAGCTGATCATCAGCTCCTAAAAGGATGACATTTCAAAGCAGCTTGCCAAAAAAGGTTATAACATACATTTATATGGGAAGCAAAATCAGAAATGAGAATTTCAGAATTCTGGCACTGATATGATGTGCTTCCACTGCTTGCAGATTAATATCATGGCAGCTTCAGACAGGACAGGTGAGATTCGGCAGTTGCCGATCCCAAAATCGCATTCCACGATGAGCTGGAGAATCAACGATCGCACTGAAATCGGGCGCGGCACCGCTTTCGCGATACTACGCCCCCTCCAAAACGGCGTAGTCTAGGAGTACGCTACATGCCGTATGAACGACCTCAGGATGTTGCCTGGGGCCCTCCCCCCCAATACTCCGCCCCCCCGGCCGGGTTCCCGACAGCGTGGGTCTTTCATGCTATTATTAGTCAGGAACTCGGCTTGGCGGCTGCGGACTCAGCCCAGCGCCACCACAGTCAGGGGAGAGCTGATCCGCGGGCAGGGGGTCTTTGGCGGGGGCTGGAGGCACTGTTGGGGGGTGGTCCGGGGGTCGCGAGCTGACCAAAGGGGGGGCACTATTTGGCAGGACGGGTCCACGCAGGGCCGGCACCATGTTGCACGGCGCGACTGCTGCAGGCCGCCGCCATGCACACGCGTGGCCACGGACCCGACAATTCTCCAGCCTTATCGGCATCTCGATCTGGATGCCCTATTCTGCCTGCCTACTAGCCCCCCACCAAACGGAGGATCGGTGGCTGCTTTGCATCGAATTTTCAGTCGTAAAAAGCCACCATTCCCACGCCGTGTCAGGACATGGCCTTAAAATCGGAGAATCCAGCCCGACATGTTTGCCCATCGAGCCAAGTTACCTGCTGCTTTGACTTTACAAATTCTAACACAAATTCTAGCTTCAGACTGGATGTTGAGCTGATAGCGAGTGGCCAACACTAAGAAGTTGCTGGTTTCAGAGTTTTCAGTCAAAGGGGTGGCAAAGCGTTACGGCCTTCACCCAAGCTTTGGCCATTAATGAAAACCACTAGCCTGTGCCAAAGCAAGGATTTCAGTCACACTGAGGGCACGATCTCATCGCGCTGGGTGTGAAAGCGAGCGAGGCGGTTAGATCGCAGGTGAGGTCGAAATCGGGAACCACGGCAGGTAACGATTGGTTTCCAATCAAAACGGCCTACTCCCATTGGCGAGATCCAGATCCCGCTGTGGCGTGGCAAGAAAGCAATAATCACCAGTTAAGCCTAATCTCCATGCAATTAATGAGATGGACCCCACCCCCACCCAGCGAACGGTCATCCATGATTTGACCACTTCCCCAGCGGGCGGTCACACGGACGCCGTTCAGTACACCTGTTTAAAAACGTGAAGCTAGCAGAATGGCTGCTATGGGAATCCGAGGAGGTGAGTAGCCATCTTGGAAATCAGGCAGTCAGCCCGGCGATACTGGGTCCACTGCCCGCGTGCACAGGGAGCCCCCGGGGGGAACAGGCTATGGGGGGGGGGGGGGAGGGGGGGGGGAGGGCACAGCACCTAAGGGCCAGACATGCCACCTCTGGATCGTGTATACCCATAATGGGGGCAGCTCCAACTGAATCCTGTCTGTCCCACCAAACACACCTTGATAGAGCCCCACCCTTGGTAATATGGTGAAGGTCACTTCAACTCCCACTGACTCTGGTGGCCACAGGACACATATCTGATGGTTATTGCTGATAGGGTGGTGGCAATTCTAGTAAGGTGAGCACTTCACAACTCCCAAGTTGATTCCCGGTGTAGCTATGCCATTAAGCAGGCCGTTACTGCCTAGCGCCCGAATTAGGCTGTGATGCCTGGGCACTTTGCCTGAACTCTGGAGGCACCAACACCACAGAGGCAGCATCCAACATTCTAATACCCAACAGCTGGGGAGAGTTATGACGGGACCCAAGTTCAAGGTGAGGGGCAGAAGGTTTAGGGGAGCTTTGAGGAAAATCTTTTTCCCAAAGGATGGTGATGGACTGGAATGCATTGCCTGGGAGGGTGGTAGAGACGGGTTGCCTCACATCCTTTAAAACGTATCCGGAACGTCATAACATTCAAGGCTATGGGCCAAGTGCTGGCAAATGGGATTAGGTAGGCAGGTCAGGTGTTTTTCATGCTTCGGTGCAGACTCGATGGGCTGAAGGGTCTCTTCTGTGCTGTATTATTCTGTGATCCCCACAATCAAAGGGTATGTGTGTAGACTGGAGAGGGAACCAGTGCCCAGTCCATGTAACGTTTCCAGCGGGTGTCTGGGCACAACTGCATCAGTAATGGTGACCATGAAACCATTGTTGATTGTTATAAAAATCCATAAAGCTCATTAATATCCTTTAGGGAAGGAAATTTTCTGCCCATACCTGGTCTAGCCAACATGTGATTCCAGGTATATAGCATTGTTGCTGCTCTCTGAAATGGCCTAGTTGGCACTCAGCTCAAGGGTAATTAGGGATCAGCAACAAATGCTAGAGACATGGCATTATTTGCCAGAGACACTCACATCCCATGCAATGATAAATTAATCACTGACATGTGAACAGATTGACCAGGAAGAGACAAGATGATCCCAAAGGGAATGGATCCCTCCCCTCGGACAAAGATTTACCATGCTGATGTCCCAGAGAGGGCAACACAGCCATTCCGGACAAAATGAGACAACCAACTCTACCACGTTGACTCAAGGTATGCAAGGTCCAAGGATCAATGCAGAAAAACTGCTCAGAAAATGTGGTTGGTTTGACAAAAGGTTAACGTAATTTAGAATATTTAATGTAAGATTATTCAACAAGCCAATTGTAGGCAACTAATAAACCTCTAGACATAGACATAAAAACATCCAACTGGTTCTGTTGTAGGAATTAAAGGGAAGAACGTCTTGAGGTGTGTTTCCTTCCCTTTTCTTTTTAAAGATAATACACACTTAAGATAAATTAGATAACTCATCAAAAGGAAGAGATTTTTCAAAAACCAGTATAGAAGATTTAATCTTTACATAATCTTTAATTTTTATGATGTTATCAAATCCTAAAATAAACACGCTGATAATTAACATGCTATTTTACAAAGTGCAATCTTGAACAGAACTCTCCATCTGTTGAATTACGATCGGAAGTTCTTGAAAGTACTGATAGGTTTTAATAAATATCAAAATTCCTCAGGACAACATTAATTTTACAAAAGAACAGATGAATGTATTTAACAGCAATGGATTTATGGAAATGACAAAATACGGTGGAAATCATTAAAAAGTTAAGAATATTAAATTTATGCTGCTCGGATGTTGGAGCATGGGCAAAATCAAGGTCATTCTCCACGTGCCTCCAGGGTTACAAATAATGAAATGGTGAATAATAATCTGCATAAAATCGAGCTGAACGCTCTTTCTTGATGGATCTCAAAGTGCAATCTGATGAGATAATGTACAGAAGGTTACCATTTTGGAACACTTGATTTGTCTCCTCAGAAAAGAAATTAGTTGAAATTTTGGAACGGCTGACTGCTTCCTGCATTCCCCCTCAAGTGCAATGTTGCAAAGCATTCCGCAGTGTGAGAGCAATGGAAATATTGCAAGTGGAATGAGCATTGTAAAATTTGGATTTCAAATGGGATGGGAACCGCGCCAACCATCTGGAATGTTTAAAGTTACACTTGTAATATTGTCCAAGTCAATAATTACTTTTTAAAAATACATTGGACGGAATCTTACGGCCCCCACCTGCCGGCGGGATTTTCCGGTCTGGAATTTCAAACAGCTCACCGTATTGTATGGTCCTGTTGCCTCTGCGGCAGGGCCCTAATATTCCGCCCAGTGTGTGCAATCTTCTACTTAGGTTTATTTTATTGCTTGGGGAAAAAACATCGACTCGCAGTTTAATTTCTCGCACTTATTATAGCTATGCTTTCATTTTTGCTCCATTCAGGATAAGAAAACAAATACAGACAGTTGCTTCAGCATGTAATTAAAAAGCCCTTTATATGGTGCTCAAACTTTCCAGAATAAACTATTCAGGAGATATTTGAAAGCATTAAAACTAGAGTTGTTTAATTAAGTAAGTGAATAAATGTATTTGGTTTAGGGTAAGAAGCGGGGCCAATATAATATTTATTGAAATACGGCGTACTCATCCACATTCAATAGTAGCTTTTTAGTCCAAGGTATACAGATCCTCATATTTCATGGCTATAAAACCTTACTGCTTCTTGAAGATTTATTTACCAAGAAAAAGTACAGGGCGTATGAGTCCTTGGAAGTCAGGAGAAGTAATAAATTAAATTGTAACCTGAAATAACATAAGCTAAGCTACTTTAACTGTTGTTTATCCATACCTCAAACTGCATAAGAACTAAGTGCTGAAGGAGGTCATTTGGCACTGCATCCTGCTGAGATATTCAACAATGTCATGGCTTATCCTTTAGCTAAAAAATATTTTCCTGCACTATCAGCCTTATATCTCTTAATTCCCTTTGTGCTTCTGTTGAATATACTCAATAATTTGAATGTCCCCAGTTTGCCAGAGTAGAGAATTCCAAAGATGCTGAACCGCTTGTGTTCATTTCATTCCTAATTGCCCAACCTCTGCACCCTGAGACCAGGGAATATGAGCCTTGTCTACCAAATTTCTTCTCATACGACGATCTCCTCATCTTAGGATGCCTAGGGAAGCTGTGTTACACTCTAAGGAGACCAAAAATGCACGCAGTACATTAGGTGTGGCCTCACCAGTATATTTGTAGTGAGTCTTCTTTATTTCTCTACTCAAATCCTTTTGTTAACAGATCATGAGCAATTGTAAAGCTGTTTATCGACATAAAATAGTCTGTCAGATGAACTTTGCCTTTTGAGTAAAGAATCTAAATAATGAAATTGAACTCAGAAGCCATAGGAATAGGAGGAGCCCTTCAAGCTTGTCCCGGAATTCAATAAGATCATGGCCAGGATTCTCCCCTACCTGGCGGGGCGGGGGATCCCGGCGGGAACCACTCCGGCATCGGGCCGTCCCAAAGGTGCAGATTTCTCCGCACCTTTAGGGGCCAAGCCCTCACCTTGAGGGGCTAGGCCCGCGCCAGAGTGGTTGGCGCACTGCCAGCCGGCGGGAAAGGCCTTTGGCGCCACGCCAGCCGGGGCCGAAGGGACTGCGCTGGCCGGCGGAAGTCCGCGGATGCGCGGGAGCGTCAGCGGCTGCTGACGTCATCCCCGCACATGCGCAGGGGGGGTGTCACTTCCGCATCGGCCATCGCGGAGGCTATGGCCGAGGCGGAAGGAAAAGAGTGCCCCCCACAGCACAGGCCCGCCCGCGGATCGGTGGGCCCCGATTGCGGGCCAGGCCCCCATGGGGGCACCGCCCGGGGCCAGATCGCCCCGTGCCCCCCCCAGGACCCCGGAGCCCGCCCGCAAGGTAGGTGGTTTGATTTACTAGGATGTTGCCGGGACTTGATGGTTTGAGTTATAAGGAGAGGCTGGATAGACTGGGACTTTTTTCCCTGGAGCATAGGAGGCTTAGTGGTGATCTTATAAAGGTCTATAAAATAATGAGGGGCATAGATAAGGTAGATAGTCAACATCTTTTCCCAAGGGTAGGGGAGTCTAAAACTAGAGGGCATAGGTTTAAGGTGAGAGGGGAGAGATTCAGAAGGGCCCAGAGTGGCAATTTCTTCACTCAGAGGATAGTGAGTGTCTGGAATGGGCTGCCAGAGGTAGTAGTAGAGGCGGGTACAATTGTGTCTTTTAAAAAGCATTTAGATAGTTACATGGGTAAGATGGGTATAGAGGGTTATGGGCCAAGTGCGGGCAACTGGGACTAGCTTAATGGTAAAAACTGGGCGGCATGGACTGGTTGGGCCGAAGGGCCTGTTTCCATGCTGTAAACTTCTATGATTCTATGATTCACGCCGGCGCGACTGGAATGACAGCAGCGGAACTTCGGCCCATCACGGGCCGGAGAATCGCCGGGGGGGGGGCCCGACGACCGGCATGGCGTGATTCCCGCGTCCGCCAAATTTTCGGTGCCGGAGAATTCGGCGGCCGACGGGGGCGGGATTCACGCCGCCCCCTCCCCGGTGATTCTCCGACCCGGCAGGGGGTCGGAGAATCCTGCCCCATGATTGATCTCTGATCTAACTCAATTGGGCTCACCTATTCCAAATGATAATATTGAAGTGCTTATTTAGATAACCTTTTGCAATGTCTATACCTTGTCCGGAGTGTTGAATAACTAAAATGACAGCTGGGTGTTTGAATAAATCTTATATGGGCAGCACGGTAGCATAACGGTTAGCACAATTGTTTCACAGCTCCAGGGTCCTAGGTTTGATTCCCGGCTTGGCTCACTGTGCGGAGTCTACACGTTCTCCCCGTGTGTGCGTGGGGTGCTCCGGTTACCTCCCACAGTCCAAAGATGTGCAGGTTAGGTGGATTGCCCATGCTAAATTGCCCTTAGTGTCCAAAATTGCCCTTAATGTTGGGTGGGGTTACTGGGTTATGGGGATAGGGTGGCGGTGTGGGCTTGGGTAGGGTGCTCTTTCCAAGAGCCGGGCAGACTTGATGGGCCGAATGGTCTCCTTCTGCACTGTAAATTCAATGATTCTATGATTCTATACCAGGCTTTCACATTTGACAACATGAAAGCTTTAGACATCCTGCCTTGGGTTAAATCATATTTTTGAAGGCCTTATTTTGAAACGTCAAATCAGCTCAGATGCACCAAATTAATTCTCATTACTAATGTTGCCAAAACAAAATGTGTCCCATCATTTACCAGTGCAGTTATGGTAATTCTGCAGCCACATTTGCATAAAGCATTGCATAAATTTTTCATTTGACTGATCATCGGAGATGTATTCTCTTGTTCACAAGTATTTCAGTGGCTTCTAATCTTTTCTACATGCTGTGATACATGCTATGGACAACTGAGATGGCAAGGGGCAACAACAACAGTGGCAGAAAACCTTCAGCCTGGAACAAGGCAGTCACACCTGTCAGAGTAAGTAGTTTAAATCCTGCCAGTGGCCAGGGACAGCAGGGTGTGACTGCAGGTCAGGCAGGTAAAGTGAACCAGCAGCCAGGAACTCAGGAGCCTCAGCCCTTGACCCTGTCCAACAGGTATGAGGCACTTGCTCCCTGTGTGGATGGCGAACAGGGCTGCAGGAAGGATGAGTCAGCTGACCAAGCACCATGGTTCAGCAGGCCATTCAAGGGGAGGGAGTAAATAGGCAAGTTGTAGTTGTAGGGGATTCTATTATCAGGGGGATAGATAGTATCCTTTGTGAGCAGGATAAAGAGTCCCGCATGGTATGTTGCCTGCCCGGTGCTAGGGTGTGGGACATCTCTGACCGGCTTGAAAGGACACTGGAGAGGGAGGGGGAGGATCCAGTTGTTGTGGTCTATGTCGGTACCAACAACATAGGCAAGTCTAGAAAAGAGGACCTGTTTAGAGATTATAAAGAGCTAGGATTCAAATTAAAAAACAGGTCCTCAAGGGTCATAATCTCCGGATTACTGCCAGAGCCACGTGCAAATTGGCATAGGGAGGCAAGAATAAGGGAAGTTAACACGTGGCTGAAAGAGTGGTGTGGGAAAGAGGGGTTCCTTTTCATGGGACATTGGCATCAGTTTGGGGACAGGGAGGACCTATACCGTTGGGATGGGCTCCACCTGAACCGAGCTGGGACCAGTGTTCTGGCGAAAAGAGTAAATAGGGTGGTCAATAGGACTTTAAACTAGAGATTGGGGGAGAAGGGAAAGTCAGGGAACCAAGAGGTGAAGTAATCAGTGGGAAGCGTAGCTGCTTAGGAATACAAAAAGGCACGAAATGACAGAACTCAGGAGAGGTTACGATAGACCCATCCCACAAAATATGACACAGTGTATGGAAAGGCTCAGTAAACCAAGGTCCACCACACTAAGAAAACAAAAAGGGACGGTCAATAGAGAATTAAAGGTGCTATATTTAAATGCGCGCAGTGTACGGAACAAGGTAGATGAGCTTGTGGCCCAGATTGTGACTGGCAGGTATGATGTGGTAGGCATCACAGAGACGTGGTTGCAGGGGGTTCAGGACTGGCATTTAAACATCCAGGGATTCACAACCTATCGAAAAGACAGAGAGGTGGGCAGAGGGAGCGGGGTTGCCTTGTTAATTAGGAATGAAATTAAATCAATAGCACTAAACGACATAGGGTCAGATGATGTGGAGTCTGTGTGGGTAGAGCTGAGGAACCACAAAGGCAAGAAAACCATAATGGGAGTTGTACAGGCCTCCTAACAGTGGTCAGGACCAGGGGCACAAAATGCACCACAAAATAGAAAGTGCATGTCAGAAAGGCAAGGTCACAGTGATCATGGGGGACTTCAATATGCAGGTGGACTGGGTAAATAATGCTGCCAGTGGACCCAAGGAAAGGGAATTCATTGAATGTTTACAGGAGGGCTTTTTGGAACAGCTTGTGATGGAGCCCACGAGGGGACAGGCCATTCTGGACTTAGTGTTATGTAATGAGCCAGACTTGATTAAAGATCTTGAAGTAAGGGAACACTTAGGAGGCAGTGATCATAATATGGTAGAATTCAATCTCCAATTTGAAAGAAAGGAAGAATCAAATGTAAAGGTGTTACAGTTAACTAAAGGTAACTACAGGGGCATGAGTGAGGTACTGACGAAAATCGACTGGGTGCAGAGCCTAGTGGGAAAGACAGTAGAACAGCAATGGCAGGAGTTTCTGGGAGTAATTGAGGACACAGTACAGAGGTTCGTCCCAAAGAAAAGAAAGGTTATCAGAGGGGGGATTAGGCAGCCATGGCTGACAAAGGAAGTTAGGGAATGCATCAAAGCAAAAGAGAAAGCCTATAATGTGGCAAAGAGTAGTGGGAAGTCAGAAGATTAGGAAGGGTACAAAAACAAACAGAGGATAACAAAGAGAGAAATAAGGAAAGAGAGGATCAATTATGAAGGTAGGCTAGCCAGTAACATTAGGAATGATAGTAAAAGTTTCTTTAAATACATTAAAAACAAACGGGAGGCAAAAGTAGACATTGGGCCGCTCCAAAATGACGCTGGTAATCTAGTGATGAGAGACAAGGAAATAGCTGAGGAACTAAATAAGTACTTTGCGTCAGTCTTCACAGTAGAAGACATGAGTAATATCCCAACAATTCAGGAGAGTCTGGGGCAGAGTTGAATATGGTAGCCATCACAAAGGAGAAAGTGCTCGAGAAACTAAGAGGTCTAAAAATTGATAAATCTCCGGGCCCAGATGGGCTACATCCTAGAGTTCTAAAGGAGATAGCTGAAGAAATAGTGGAGGCGTTAGTTATGATCTTTCAAAAGTCACTGGAGTCAGGGAAAGTCCCAGAAGATTGGAAAATCGCTGTTGTAACCCCCCTGTTCAAGAAGGGAACAAGGAAAAAGATGGAAAATTATAGGCCAATTAGCCTAACCTCAGTTGTTGGCAAGATTCTAGAATCCATTGTTAAGGATGAGATTTCTAAATTCTTGGAAGTGCAGGGTCGGACTAAGACAAGTCAGCATGGATTTAGTGAGGGGAGGTCGTGCCTGACAGAGTTGTTAGACTGTTAGAGTTCTTTGAAGAGATAACAAAAAGGTTAGACCAAGGAGAGCCAATGGATGTTATCTAACTTGACTTCCAAAAGGCCTTTGATAAGGTGCCTCACGGGAGACTGCTGAGTAAAATAAGGGCCCATGGTATTCGAGGCAAGGTACGAACATGGATTGACGATTGGCTGTCAGGCAGAAGGCAGAAAGTTGGGATAAAAGGTTCTTTTTCGGAATGGCAACCGGTAACGAGTGGTGTCCCGCAGCGTTCAGTTTTGGGGCCACAGCTGTTCTCTTTATATATTAACAATCTAGATGACGGACTGGGGGCATTCTGGCTAGGTTTGCCGATGATACAAAGATAGGTGGAGGGGCAGGTAGTATGGAGGAGGTGGGGAGGCTGCAGAAAGATTTAGACAGTTTAGGAGAGTGGTCCAAGAAATGGCTGATGAAATTCAACGTGGGCAAGTGCGAGGTCTTGCACTTTGGAAAAAAGAATAGAGGCATGGACTATTTTCTAAACGGTGACAAAATTCATAATGCTGAAGTGCAAAGGGACTTGGGAGTCCTAGTCCAGGATTCTCTAAAGGTAAACTTGCAGGTTGAGTCCGTAATTAAGAAAGCAAATGCAATGTTGTCATTTATCTCAAGAGGCTTGGAATTTAAAAGCAGGGATGTACTTCTGAAGCTTTATAAAGCACTAGTTAGGCCCCATTTAGAATACTGTGAGCAATTTTGGGCCCCACACCTCAGGAAGGACATACTGGCACTGGAGCGGGTCCAGCGGAGATTCACACGGATGATCCCTGGAATGGTAGGCCTAACATACGATGAACGTCTGAGGATCCTGGGATTATATTCATTGGAATTTAGGAGGTTGAGGGGAGATCTAATAGAAACTTACAAGATAATGAATGGCTTAGATAGGGTGAACGTAGGGAAGTTGTTTCCATTTGCAGGGGAGACAAGGAATCGGGGGCACAGCCTTAGAATAAAAGGGAGTCACTTTAGAACAGAGATGAGGAGAAATTTCTTCAGCCAGAGAGTGGTGGGTCTGTGGAATTCATTGCCACAGAGGGCGGTGGAGGACACGACGTTGAGTGTCTTTAAGACAGAAGTTGATAAATTCTTGATTTCTCGAGGAATTAAGGGCTATGGAGAGAGAGCGGGTAAATGGAGTTGAAATCAGCCATGATTGAATGGTGGAGTGGACTCGATGGGCCAAATGGCCTTACTTCCGCTCCTATGTCTTATGGTCTTATGGTCTTATAATTCCCTGTAATGGGCTTCTCACATCCAATCAATAAACTGCATGAGCAACAATGCTTTGAATGCAATGGAGCCTCTCAGTCTGTTCTTTTTAAAAAGATGCAGCAACAAAAGAGGCATCTTTGCCCACTAGAGATTGAAAGAGACAGTGAAACATTATTTTTTATTTACTAGAAAGCCACTCGTATTAAACCTAACTTGTGAGGAGTTAGGATTCGCGGGAGGTAATTGGGTGTGCAACACATACAACTACACAAGGCAGGAGGCCATGAACCATGCAGAATAGAAACAGATTCTTCAACATGCAAAGAGCAAATAAAATCTTATTCCAGAGAACAAAGCACCTGAACACGACCTTCAGATGTACACGTGCAAGCAACCAGTTTATCGGTTGAAGGCGATTTGGTAGCATTCACACAGTGAAGGAGATCATAGGATACCCCATTAAAATAATCCAGTGTTGTACTTCCACTCAAATGTGAGTCACCAAGGGAAATTATGACACAGCATCCAACCATTATGATATACGGGAATCAATTTGCTCACTCCATTAATCTCTGCAATAAATTGGCTTGACATTGAGCAAGTCGTGCCACTCTGACTTTCTCTATCTAAATAGAAGCAGACAAATCATGCAGTTTCGAAATATAGCCCTAACCCGAGGATACTGTTGAAAGTAGGCACTTTACTACTGTGTAAATATCGGGGTTGGGCAGTGGTAGCTTAATTTTGTAATGCTGAGTATTAGAAACAAGAATGTGAAAACTTTTACAGAACCCCAGGAGGTGGGCTAATTTGTAATATTTTATAATTTGCTTGCAATCTTGTACAACGATTAATCAGGTAATTATAGAATCCCTACAATGCCCCAATCCTCCCAAAGAGCACCCTACCTACGCCCATGTCCGTCCCTATCCCTGTAACCCCACCTAACCTTTGGAAACTAAAGGACAATTTAACATGGCCAATCCACCTAACCTGCACATCTTTGAACTGTGAGAGGAAACCAGAGCACCCGGAGGAAACCCACATAAATGGAATAAGTGCTGATGAAATTTGGGTAGTTAATAACAATCGGTGTTATGATGAAGAATCAGAGAAAAAGGCTAATGCTGTTGATAATAGTGTTGGTTATGTATGAGTGTAAAAGCATAAAATCATAAGTCTGACAAAAAAATGTTGGCTAACAGTTTTTGAAAAAAAAAACCTGGAAGTCATACTTATATGAATAGTTTTTATTCTACATCGATGTCCTCTCTTGGCTATTTTACCTGCTTACTACCTGCTGTTCTTTGCTTATTATACTGATACAATAATATTTTGCTGTCATAGATAGACGTGAGGCTGACTCCCAAACAGGTTCTACAACCAGCTGCATGGAATGGATAAGGATTAGAGATTTCATTCCTCAAAGACATGAGTGAACCTGTCGGGGTTTTACGATAATTAAACAGCTTGATGACTTTTCCAATTTTTTTCGAGACACTGAATTCAAATTTTCAACTGCCATTTAGCCTCTGGACTATTCATCCAAGATGATGGATTGCTAGTTCAACAAAGTACCATTATACTGCCATATCCATGCTTGAACCACATCCTGCCACCCCCCACCTCACGATTTTGCATCTCCCTCTCTTGGCAAACAATTTCATCCCAACAATGCTTCCCAGCGGGTCTCCCCTCCACACATCCCATTCTCCGAACACTGATTTCATGTATATTCGTCTCCCGACCCTTCTCCCACCATTGGCAGCAGTGTCTGACTTTCTATTCCTCCCCCATCTCACACTGCCTTTCTATCTTCTTCACTTTTTTAAAGCTCGCTGCTTTGACATCGCCTTTGTTCATGATCTCACTCTCTCTGCCTTAGTATTCTGTTTCCTTATAATAATTTCCTTCAAAGAATTTTGTGCTATTTTTCAAAATCTGGCAGAGACACAGTGGGTCAGATAACCTCCTTCGATATTGCAAGACACAGCAGGGGAGTGGGACCAATTGGATTGTACTTTCAAAGAGTCAGCCCAGTTATGTGGGCTGAGCGGTCTCCAGCGGTGCTGTAAAATTCTATGCTTCTATGTCTTTCCATGGTGAAGGCCCTCTCCAAATGTTATTGCTGTCTCTTGTCAATGAAACCATCCCTAATCATATTCTTGTTCGCATAAAATTGCCCATTGTGCTTTCAAACCACTCTAAAGCCTCCCTCTGTTCCTTGCCAAAAGCAATCCCTCTGTTTATTTTCCAACATTTAAACTTCCAACTTCTGATCTGCCATTCACCTGACTACACGAGCTGCCTATGCTCGTGAGATCATCCTGAACAGCATCACCCCTACTAAGTCCTATTCCCCATTCTCCTCCTGTGTTTAAAACCCTCTCTCTCCCCAGCACATTGATTTCAAATTTCTGTACTCCTGTTTCCCTCAACCCAGCATTCCCAATCTACTTATTTTTATGTGTTTCTTTAGGGAAGGGCAATAAATGCCAGTCTACCCACTGACACTCACATCCCATGAACAAATAAATGAAGCACTAAAATAGGAATTATCTTTCAATTTTGCAGCGTTCCTTTTTTTAATTAGAGAAAAAAGGAAATACATAGATACATACAAGAGCGGAGCAGGAGGAGGCCTATTGGCCCTCGCACCGGCTCCGCCATTTATCACAATCATAGAACAGGGAACATTACAGCGCAGTACAGGCCCTTCGGCCCTCGATGTTGCGCAGACCTGTGAAACCACTCTAAAGCCAAACTACACTATTCCCTTATCGTCCATATGTCCATCCAATGACCATTTGAATGCCCTGAGTGTTGGCGAGTCCACTACTGTTGCAGGCAGGGCGGTCCACGCCCTTACTACTCTCTGAGTAAAGAACCTACCTCTGACATCTGTCTTATATCTATCTCCCCTCAATTTAAAGCTATGGCCCCTCATGCTAGACATCACCATGCGAGGAAAAAGGCTCTCGCTGTCCACCCTATCTAATCCTCTGATCATCTTGTATGCCTCAATTGAGTCACCTCTTAACCTTCTTCTCTCTAACGAAAACAGCCTCAAGTCCCTCAGCCTTCCCTCATAAGATCTTCCCTCCACACCAGGCAACATTCTGGTAAATCTCCTCTGCACCCTTTCCAATGCTTCCACATCCTTCCTATAATGCGGCGACCAGAATTGCACGCAATACTCCAAATGCAGCCGCACCAGAGTTTTGTACAGCTGCAACATGACCTCATGGCTCCGAAACTCAATCCCTCTACCAATAAAAGCTAACACACTGTACACCTTCTTAAGAACCCTCTCAACCTGGGTGGCAACTTTCAGGGATCTATGTATTTGGACACCGAGATCTCTCTGCTCATCCACACTACCAAGAATCTTACCATTAGCCCAGTACTCTGTCTTCCTGTTATTCCTTTCAAAATGAATCACCTCACGCTTTTCTGTATGAAACTCAATTTGCCACCTCTCAGCCCAGTGCTGCAGCTTATCTATGTCCCTCTGTAACTTGTAACATCCTTCTGCACTGTCCACAATTCCACCGACTTTAGTGTCATCTGCAAATTTACTCACCCATCCTTCTACGCCCTCCTCCAGGTCATTTATAAAAATGACAAACAGCAGTAGCCCCAAAACAGATCCTTGTGGTACACCACTAGTAACTGGACTTCAGTCTGAACATTTCCCATCAACCACCACCCTTTGTCTTCTTCCAGCTAGCCAATTTCTGATCCAAACTGCTAAATCACCCTGAATCCCACACCTCCGTATTTTCTGCAGTAGCCTACCATGGGCAACCTTATCAAACGCTTTACTGAAATCCATATACACCACCTCAACTGCTTTACCCTCATCCACCTGTTTGGTCACCTTCTCAAAGAACTCAATAAGGTTTGTGAGGCACGACTTACCCTTCACAAAACCATGTTGACTATCTCTAATCAAATTATTCCTTTCCAGGTGATTATATATCCTACCTCTTATAAACCTTTCCAAGACTTTGCCCACAACAGAAG
Organism: Scyliorhinus torazame; assembly: GCF_047496885.1. Taxonomy (NCBI): domain Eukaryota; kingdom Metazoa; phylum Chordata; class Chondrichthyes; order Carcharhiniformes; family Scyliorhinidae; genus Scyliorhinus; species Scyliorhinus torazame. The sequence goes on along the minus strand of NC_092715.1, from coordinate 43,103,237 downwards.
TAAGGCTCACTGGTCTATAGTTACCGGAGTTGTCTCTACTCCCCTTCTTGAACAAGGGGACAACATTTGCTATCCTCCAGTCTTCTGGCACTATTCCTGTAGACAAAGATGACTTAAAGATCAAAGTCAAAGACTCAGCAATCTCCTCCCTAGCTTCCCAGAGAATCCCAGGATAAATCCCATCCGGCCCAGGGGACTTATCTATTGTCACACTTTCCAGAATTGCTAACACCTCCTCCTTATGAACCTGAAGCCCTTCTAGTCTAGTAGCCTGAATCTCAGTATTCCCCTCGACAACATTGTCTTTTTCCTGACGAAAAATATTCATTTAGCACCTCCTATCTCCTCGGACTCCACGTACAACTTCTCACTGCTGTCCTTGGCTGGCCCTACTCTTATCCTAGTCATTCTTTTATTCCTAACATATCTATAGAAAGCTTTAGGGCTTTCCTTGATCCTACCTGCCAAAGACTTCTCATGTCCCCTCCTGGCTCTTCTTGGCTCTCTCTTTAGGTCCTTCCTAGCTAACTTGTAACTCTTGAGCGCCCTAACTGAACCTTCATGTCTCATCTTTACATAAGCCTCCACCTTCCTCTTGATAAGTGTTTTGACTGCTTTAGTAAACCACGGTTCCCTCACTCGACCACTTCCTCCCTGCCTGACAGGTACATACTTATCAAGGACAGTCAGTAGCTGTTCCTTGAACAAGCTCCACATTTCCATTGTGCTTTATGGGTGGGACCGGAAGCTATACCCCCATATGTCAAACAGTGTAGCATTCCACAAGTACTGCACAGATAACATTTCAAGCATTAAAACCAGATGTAAATAGGTGGTAATTCATTAGAAAATTGAATTATAAAATGGAAGCTTTACCAGGCATTAAAACTGTATTATACCTTGTACAGACAGGTTTGATCCTGAAACTGAATAATAAACATTAGAAAATGTTTATTTTCCAAATGCATCTACCTTTTTCCCAACCTCAAAACAGATAAATGATGGCCGCGATTTAATGGGAAAATGTCCAAGTGTCATTTTGGGTGAAATTGGTGGAGTGTTTTCGATGACTGCCTTGGTGAGATCATGCCCCTTATTTAATGCCATTTAGTGCTGGAAATGAGACCCCACAACCTCCTCGCCATTATGATCTGTTATACCATCTGATACCACAAAGCAGGAGACCAGAGTGGTCCAGGCATCGGGGCCGCATTTTCAGTAGTCCAATGTACCGCTCAATAACTTGTTATATTGGGTTTTCACCTTGGTCTACAGCCTCCGCACTGGCGTCAACAGCGGGAACCCCTTATCCCAACATCCTACAGTGGTTCTCAAAGATGCCGGGGATTGAGGATTGGTTAATTAATAGAAAGCAAAGAGTGGGGATTAATGCGTGTTTCTCTGGTTGGCAATCAATAGCTAGTGCTGTCCCTCAGGGATCAGTGTTGGGCCCACAATTGTTCACAATTTACACAGATGATTTGGAGTTGGGGACCAAGCGCAATGTGTCCAAGTTTGCAGACGACACAAAGATGAGTGGTAAAGCAAAAAGTGCAGAGGATACCGGAAGTCTGCAGAGGGATTTGGATAGGTTAAGTGAATGGGCTAGGGTCTGGCAGATGGAATACAATGTTGACAAATGTGAGGTTATCCACTTTGGTAGGAATAACAGCAAAAGGTATTATTATTTAAATGATAAAATATTTCAACATGCTGCTGTGCAGAGAGACCTGGGTGTGCTAGTGCATGAGTCGCAAAAAAGTTGGTTTATAGATGCAACAGGTGATTAAGAAGGCAAATAGAGTGTTGTCCTTCATTGCTAGAGGGATGGAGTTTAAGACTAGGGAGGTTATGCTGCAATTGTATAAGGTGTTAGTGAGGCCACACCTGGAGTATCGTGTTCAGTTTTGGTCTCCTTACCTGAGAAAGGACGTACTGGCGATGGAGGGTGTGCAGAGGAGATTCACTAGGTTAATCCAAGAGTTGAGGGGGTTGGATTATGAGGAGAGGTTGAGTAGACTGGGACTGTATTCATTGGAATTTAGAAGGATGCGGGGGGATCTTATAGAAACATATAAAATTATGAAGGGAATGGATAGGATAGATGCGGGCTGGTTGTTTCCACTGGCGGTGAAAGCAGAACTAGGGGTCATAGCCTCAAAATAAGGGGAAGTAGATTTAGGACTGAGCTTAGGAGGAACTTCCTTCACCCAAAGGGTTGTGAATCTAAGGAATTCCTTGTCCAATGGAGCAGTTGAGGGTCCTTCATTAAATGTTTTTAAGATAAAGATAGATAGTTTTTTGAAGAATAAAGGGATTAAGGGTTATGGTGTTCAGGCCGGAAAGTGGAGCTGAGTCCACAAAAGATCAGCCATGATCTCATTGAATGGCGGAGCATGCTCAAGGGGCCAGGTGGCCTACTCCTGCTCCTAGTTCTTATGTTCTTATGTTCTATGCCTGGGGTCTCTGTGTTTCCCAGGATACAGTAGTCATACACCCCCCCTGGGAAGCGTGCATGATCCGGAGGCAGTGGTTGCACACAGGTTGAACATTCAGGGAGTGGAACCCCTTCCTGTTAACTAAGAGTACGCCCTGATGCCCTGATGCATGCAAGGTGACATATGCGCCATCTATTACCCCCTCGACTTTGGACATCCTGGTGATGGTGAAGAATCCTACAGCCTGCATCTTGGTGGGCCTGGTCCAGCTCAATGTTGATATAGTCTGATGCCTGAGCATACAGGGCATCCGTGACCTCACCGATGCATTTGTGGGCTGGAGCTTGAGAAATGCCGCACAGGTTCCTGCACAAGCCCTGGAATAAACAGATTGCATAGAGGTTAAGGGCTGTGGTGACCTTCACGGCCACTGGGAGCAGATATCCACTCCTCCACGGGTGCCAAGTCTGCAAGGATGTGGCACAGGTGTCTGTTGACAAAGACCGCACTGAGGCAGCACTCACCACACCAGCAACAAAAGCATCAACAATCTGCAAAAGCATTTCTTCAATTGCATCATAAGGTGATCCATTTGAATCAGTGTTGCATACCAGGTCCCACATCACCTTCTTGCTTCAAAGCAGATTGCCTTTCAATTCATACATCCCCCTGAGCGCAGTGTTTCAGGACCCAGGTATCTTATAAAAATTTGTCCTTCTTTTAGACTACAGAAATGAATGCAACAGCAACATCCAGGCATTTGCAGCCACAAGCAGGAGCAAGCAGCAAACACAGCCTGCAGCTGTGAAGTGGTCTCACAACGAATAAAGCCAATTCCTCATTATTAATTGCCTTCAGCTGTGAAGTTAGAGGCTGCTCACAGGCAAAGGGAATTGACATGATCTTCAATATAGAGCCAAGAGCAGTTCTTTGCCCTTAAAGTGTTTGGTAGGAGAGACAGGCAGCAGCTGTAGTTGCCCTGTTATGGGTTTCCACAATATTTAAAGCTGGCTTGATCTTGATGAAGGTCTCACAGACTAAAAGTCCCTCAACACCCCCCCGCCCCCCCCCCCCCCCCCCCGCTGGCCCAGTGGCAACCCCCAACCTGGAACACTTCAGCCCCCTGACCTAGCCCAACCAGCCCTGCCCCCATGGAGCACTGGGGCAGCAGCCCAGTGCCCTGGAGCTGCAAGCCGGAAAATAGAAATGGCTACTCACCTCCTCAGTTCCCCTCAGCAGCCATTGCGCCCGCTTCACTTGTTTAAAAAGGAATACTAAACAACGTTTGTGTGATTTCTCGCTGGGAAGCTGGTTAATTCCCGGGAGGCTGCTGCATTGAACTTCAATCTTGCCAATAAGATGGAAATCCATACAAATACGGGTTAAAGATATGCATGCATATATTGGGGCATGATCCGGGAGTGGGCCAGTTAGGTAGCAAAATGATGAGCCCGGCGCAAATCTTGAATTTGGCCTTTCCCACTATTTATCCAGTGCTCCCAGATCTGCGCTGGGCACAACGCACATTTAAATCGCACCCGATAACTTTACTTCAGCATATTTCACACTGATAAATCAATATATTGATGTTAAACTCTGGAGCAGCAAGGTTCTTGTTCATATCCAAAATTCCGAAAACATTTTTTTAACCTCAGTCGAATGTGGGCATCACGAGCTTAGGCCAGCATTAATTGCCCATCTTTAATTGCCCTTTAGAATAGACTTGTAGGAGGTTACAGAGATGGGGAGGCACAAAGCACTCAAGAAATTTGAGTGCACATTTGAGAATTCTAACTTGAATGCCGGATTGTCAGAGTGAGATGGGGTATCAAAAACAATTTGCCAGTCTATGGCCATAGTTGCATCAAGGAGCGATTTCATAATATTTACAAACACCCATGGCAGGAAATATAGTCCATTCTAATTACATCCAAAATTATTATACTTGGAATTCACGATTAAGCTGATAACTACAGGAAAAAAGAGAGTAAAAACAATTAAGCATCTTTGAATGAACCTTATATGATTGAGTTAAACCAGCTCTTTTAGATTAGTTAAAAAATTCAGATTAGAAAAATATTTTTGCATTTACTCTGCTGGTAGAAGCTAGTACAGGAACCATTGCTGAACTTTCGATCTGAGAGGCTCATTGAAAGTAATGCTGAGGGAAAGAAAAATGCAATAAATCTTGGTCTAATTCTCCTGACAATGGAAGACTGATTAGACTCCGCGTCATGCTTCAATCAAAGGTCTACTTAGTGCCTCAAGCGTTGGAAAAATAAAAATGCCACCAATAAAGTGCAAGCACAATTATCTTTAGAAATCATTTAAAAAATGTATGACAAACAATTTCTTTCAAAGCCGAAGTCAAAGTTGTTTTGCTACTGTGCCCCATAGAACATCTTAGCACAGTAGATTATTGATGTGGAGTTATCATTTAATTGAAGGTAATTTAGGATGCATAATGTGCAGATTTCATTGAAGCCTTTTCAGGCACAAATTGTTTCCACTCTTTGGTGTTCTCAGTATTTGGGGTATTTTCAATTGGATTATTTATTAACCACCTTTCTGTTGATTTATGTAGGATAGTAATTAATCTTTAGTCGCATGCCAGATGGATCAGTATATTCAGAAAGCATTACATATATTGTTGATATAATAATTGTCTACTGATTCTGAATTAGAAATCATTATAGTTGTCCATAACCATAAAGCGTACTAGTTTAATGATGGCCAGCACCGACCACAGTGGTTTAATGAAAGTGCGGCTTGTCAATTCACATTAGAATCTGGATTTAGAGACCCTGATCTTTTGATAGAAATAACCTAGTCACAACATTGAATAGATTAGAGCCATTATCTGCGCCAAAGAGAAGGTGAGGAACAGGTTGTTAAATTAGATGTTAAACTGACTCCCTGCCCACACTCTCAGGTGGCAATTTTAAAAATCCCATGGCATTATTCTGAAGAAAATCAGGAAAGTCAAGAGGTGCAAGGATTTAAGGAAAGAGGATGGGGCTTCTGCACACTGAATGGTGAAGTGAAAGGGTAGACGTTAGGCAAAGGAAGTAGAGAGGTAGAACGATGCCGGTATGCCAACCAAAATTCATCCATCATCAGTGAACACCTTGTAATGTTCTTGTCAGATGGCCTGATTTATATTACAAGAACACTTGTAGCTAAAGCTATAAACGATGTATTAACATTAACTGTGGGTCAACAATGTACAAAACAAAAGATGAATAACAATATAATCGTGCACAAGCAACAAGCTCATTCCTGCTCTCCAGTAAGGCTGAGGGGTCATCTGACTCTAACATTCACTTATATACTAATGAGACTCCTAGTGGTCAGTCGGTGAATTACAACACAACCTTGGTATCACCACACACCTGAAGTAAAGGATCTGGGGCTGGATTCCCTGTTTTTGGGACTATGTTCCCACGCCATCGTGAAAACTGTGGGGCTGGATTCTCCGCACCTCGACGACGAAATCCCGTTCAGCGACAAGGCAGAGAATCCAGTTTCCCGCATGAAATTGGGACCGGCACCGGTTCAGCGATTCTCGGCCCCCCGAAAAGCGGCGGACTCGGGGAATATGCCGTGCCGATTTTACAACACCGGAGGCCATTGCCAGAGGCCCGTCCCGCTATTCTCCACCCCCGACCGGCCGAATTCTCGACAGCCTGGGCCCCTCTTGGTCCCACCATTTGGGATACTCGCCACAGTCGGGAGCAGGCCGATTGGAGGGCATGGGGTGCCTCATTTGGGTCTGGGCTATTTTTGAGTGGGCGGTCCTGGTCGGGCACGCGGCTGATCGGGGGCACTATTTCTGCGGTCCAGGTCCACTGTCTGAGTCCGCCTTGGAGCAGGGCGTGGCCGCTGGAGGCTGCCACCGTGCACATGCGCGGCCTCTGACCCGGAAATGCAGTGGGTCGTATCAGCAGCTGGAGCTGTGAGCTCCACAACAGCTACCTGCTCGCCCCCTGCAAGGCTGTGAATCTGTTGACTGTTGATGCCAGTTTTTCATGACAGCGTGGGGACTAGTCCCTGAAACGGAGAATCCAGCCCGTCGTCTTCTACGGCAGGAAAACCGGCAATGGATTGAGGCGGTGGATAATCGGCGAGTACGCCCCTTTTCGCGGGGCGAAGAATCGCGGAACCGTCGCCGAATGCGATTTTGGCATTGGGGTGTGGAGAAATAGCCCCTGGTCATTTGTAATTTTACTGCTTGTGAGAGCTAACAATGTATACATTGTCTCTTACACTTTCTACATTGCGGCAATGTTGATTATTCAAAAATGCAAATTAATTACAAAGAGCTTTGGGACATCTGAAGGCATGAAAGACACTATATAAATGCAAGTCTTTCCATTGCATAACCTTCTGTACAACTAACATTGATCACATTGCCCAGGTAATAATAATAATAACAGCTTATTGTCACAAGTAGGCTTCAATTAAGTTACTGTTAAAAGTCCATAGTCGCCACATTCCAGCGCCTGCTCAGAGAGGGAATTGAACCTGCGCTGCTGGTCTTGTTCTGCATTACAAGCCAGCTTGTTTAGCCCATTGTGCTAAACCAGCCTCATGTATCAAAGATTGATAGCTTTTGTCCATGGATCTATGCAAGAAAAAGGAGTTAGTGGAAAAAGAGGAAGTACAATGAGGGCATACTTTATAAGAAATAGCACAGGCATCTTTTTGGTTATTTGGAGCTCCCTCATCAATCCAAAATGAGTAACTTAATAAAAACAAATTGGCTACTGGACATTTCAAGAAACTATGCAATACCATTACGACTTTAGTCTAGTACTGAATGGATGGGAATTTGCCAATGATAAAACTGTAAGACTGCCTGTGTTTTCATTGTGCTCTCAGACAAAGGGCAGTACATTTGTAAATATGACATTTAATGACTGTGATGTGGAGACAGTTTAATAACTGTGAGGAAGGTGGAAAGTTAACGAGATTAACAGTGAACGTGAGATGAAAATAACGAACAGAAAGGTAACAACACAAGCCGGCACCTAGAGGAATAATGAGATGCTATTCGCCTAGTAACAGGATTAGCAGCAGTCTAGAGACATTGAGGTGTAAATGGCCATATCAAAAACATTGGGCGGGATTCTCCCAACGGGCGGCAAAGTGCCGACGCCGGAGTAAAAACGGGAGTGTTTTACTCAGACGTCGGCACACATTCCGGGACCCCAATCTGCGGCCCACAGGGGGCTAGGACGGCGCTGGAGCAGCCTCCGCCGCCCCAGCTGCCGATCCCAGCCTGAACCCGGCGCCGCAGGGTCGGCGCATGTGCAGTTGAGCCGGCACCAACTAGCGTATGCGCAGTAGGGCCGGTGCCAACTAGCGCATGCGCAGTGGCCTTCGTCCCCGCAGCGGCCCCAACTCCAAATTTTGCAGGGCCTCAGGAGCCAGTGCAGAGGAAAGGAGGCTGGGGGGCAGATAGGCTGGCCCCCAATGGACCCCATGCCGTCGGGAAACCCCCAGGCGCCGGCAAAACTGAGAATCCCACCGCAGGAGAATCTCGCCCAAGGAATTTGAGCGAGGTAGACAGCACAATCCAAAGAGGGGAACATCAAAGATATTGAACAGTATAACTGCTAGAACTCTCATTGAGGAAGGAGGCTAATTTTTCATCAAACAGGCAGACAGACCAGTTCCATCTGTGGTCCAACACGGATGCCCTTTCCAGTGGCTCCACTTAGAGCCATGATAGATTTCAGATATTCTCCTCTAAAAGACACAGTTTTGTGCCTTCACTGAACCAGGAAGACACGTTTTCCCAGACTTGGTCACCTAAGCAGTATTGTGTGGTAACTATTAAGTGGATTTGACCTAAAGAGTTACTCTCATTGAATATTGCTTGGGAAAAGGGTGCCTCAAGTGAGTTAGGGAATATGGGTATATTTTGGGAACAAGAGGTAACTTCAGATAAAATGGTGTGTTTAGTTATTCATATACTTAAGTGTCACAATGTCCAGTAGTCTTTTGGCATGTATTTGTTCTTTTCTTTTACTTTAGTAAATATTATTTATTAATTGTTTATACATCAACTGGACTGCTTCCCCAAGTTGTACATGGTTCCTCATATTATTTCAAACAAAAATGCGCCACAAAGAATCAGTGTTTCAAGTTTTCCTTTGGGATTGTGAGACACTCCTCATAGGTAACATCGGTGGGGTTCTTAAAAATAAAAACATTTAATAATAACAATCCTGGTTTGAATAGAGAGCCATGGCTTAGCTGAAAGTAAAAAAAATAAAATTGTTTGATCATGTGGCTAGGCTTGGAGAAAGCATAATTAATTCAAGGAAACTTCCAATTTCAAAAATAATATTTACAGAATGCGGGCATTCTTGGTTATGCCAGCATTTATTGCCCATCCCTAGTTGCACTTCAGGAGGTGGTGGTGAGCTGCCTTCTTGAACCGCAGCAGTCCATGTGACATTTGTACACCTTCTGTGCTATTTGGGAGGGGTTTCCAGGACTTTGACCCAGTGATAGTGAAGGAATGGCGATATATTTCCAAGTCAGGAGTGACTTGGAGGGGAACCTCCAACTGGTGGGGTTCCCAGGTATCTGCTGCTCTTGCCCTTCAGATGGTGACAGTCGTGTGTTTGGAAAGTGCTATCTAAGGAACCTTGGTGAGTTACTGCATCTTATAAATGGTACACATGGCTGCCACAGTTCGTCTGACGATATATGACTAAAACAATAGAAATTTTTGTCTTATTCACTCAGTCATAGTAGTCAGTCAAATACGTTATCTGTCTGTTGTAAGGAACAGCTGACCTGCAGGAGTAGATTAACTTTCAGCTTTGCATAGCAATGACATATATGCTTAACACAAGTGACTTGAATGAATTTCCAGCTTTCACATTTGTCATAATAATCTGCCAAGAAGCAGCCATGCACAGTCTACTCTTCGCATCTGTCAGCATCTTTATTGTGCAATGCTGTCATGTTATGCTTGTATCTTATGATTAAAGAGAAAGTATATTCAATAAAACAGATGTTAACAATAGCCCAGTGGTATCATTCTGGCCTATGAGTCAGAACATGGCGAGCTCAAGTTCCGCCACAGGATTAGCACAAAATCTAGACTGACACTTCTATGCTAAGGGAATATTGCACTGTCAAACTGTTGGGATGAGGCACTACCCCAAAGTCCCCAGTATTTCAGATGTGACCTCACCAGGGGCTTGCATTGCAAAGCTTCCCTCCACATTCTAACCTTCCAGTTATAAAAGCTAACATCCCTGTAGCAATTTTCATTATTTGTTGCTGCTGTCAATTATATTTCCATGATCTCTTGGGCCCTCCACTATGCTTAGCTTTTCACCATTTAAAAATTCCTGAGGTCGATCCTCCTGTGGAATGCCACAACTTTCTCCATTCAATCTAGGACTCTTTCCTTGTAATTTTATATTCCCACCTGTATGAGTTACAATGCCACCAATCTTTATGTCATCGTCAAACTTAGATACACGGAGTTGCATAATGATATTCAAGTCATTGATAAATATAATGAATAGTTAAGGCTCCAGTACAATGGCGCCCTGCCTCCCACCTCTGAGAAACACACAGCCGGGATGCCAGTGAATCCTGCCAAGGTCAATCATTTGCCTTCAATTAGATGAGCTTTAATTTTAGCCAAAGCAGTGTTGTTGAGATAGGCGACAGAGGAGATATGTTAAAGAAGATATGGTGGTCACAAGAGTTGTGGGCCGGGATTCTCCGAGCCCACGCCGGGTCGGAGAATCGCTGGACACGCCGGAAATTCCCACCATGTCGATCCGACGGCGGGACGCAATTCTCCGGCAAGCGGAGAATTGGTGCAAGTTGTGCGCGTGCGGTCGACGCGTCGCCGGTCAGGGGCTGTTGAAAATGCCGCGGCAATTCGCTGCGGTCGACCGGCCGAGTTCCACTGCCGTGGTTTCAACCTGGCACCACCCAGCGGGAGCTCGGACCCGTGGTCACGGTGGCCGTCCTGGTGGAAGATCGGGGGGGAATCAGACTCTGGGGGAGCCTGCACGATGGCCAGGCCCACGATCGGGGGCTACTGATTGGTGGGTGCAGGCGATCTTGAGGGGGCCTACCTCCGTCCACGCGGGCACGCTGTGTGGCTCCGCCATGTTGCGCAGCGCCGGCACAGAAAGCCACTACGCGCATGTGCCGGCGTGGAAACGGCCACCACGCGCATGCGTGCAGAAACAGACACCATGCGCATGCGCGGACCCGTGCCGGCAGTGCAGGGCCGTGTATCGGCACCAGTGCAGCGCGCAGCACTCTGGCGCCGTGCTGGCCCCCTGTGGCCCACTGAATCGCTGGGCCAAGAGGTCCATTGACACCGGCATGAAACACTCTGGTGTTTACACCGGTGTCAACACTTGCCAGGGATTTTGGAGAATCCCGGCCAGAGGCATTAACTGTTCAGGAGGGATATTGCATTGCAGTCACTGTCACACATAAACATGAGGACTAAATCCGGTAACCCATGTCCTTTAATGTAAATGCAGACAACATGTCAGCTTTATGGTGCCTGCTGATTAGTATCATTGCTGCATAAGAACATAAGAACTAGGAGCAGGAGTAGGCCATCTGGCCCCTCGAGCCTGCTCCACCATTCAATGAGATCATGGCTGATCTTTTGTGGACTCAGCTCCACTTTCCGGCCCGAACACCAGAACCCTTAATCCCTTTATTCTTCAAAAAACTATCTATCTTTATCTTAAAAACATTTAATGAAGGAGCCTCTACTGCTTCACTGGGCAAGGAATTCCATAGATTCACAACCCTTTGGGTGAAGAAGTTCCTCCTAAGATCAGTCCTACATCTACTTCCCCTTATTTTGAGGTTATGCCCCCTAGTTCTGCTTTCACCTGCCAGTGGAAACAGCCTGCCTGCATCTATCCTATCTATTCCCTTCATTTTTTAAAATGTTTCTATAAGATCCCCCCTCATCCTTCTAAATTCCAACAGGTGCAGTCCCAGTCTACTCAACCTCTCCTCGTAATCCAATCCCTTCAGCTCTGGGATTAACCTAGTGAATCTCCTCTGCACACCTCCAGCGCCAGTACATCCTTTCTCAAGTAAGGAGACCATAACTGAACACAATACTCCAGGTGTGGCCTCACTAACACCTTATACAATTGCAGCATAACCTCCCTAGTCTTAATCTTCATCCCTCCAGCAATGAAGGACAGAATTCCATTTGCCTTCTTAATCACCTGTTGCACCTGTAAACCAACTTTTTGTGACTCATGCACGAGCACACCCAGGTCTCTCTGCACAGCAGCATGTTTTAATATTTTATCATTTAAATAATAATCCCTTTTGCTGTTATTCCCACCAAAATGGATAACCTCACATTTGTCAACATTGTATTCCATCTGCCAGACCCTAGCCCATTCACTTAGCCTATCCAAATCCCTCTGCAGACTTCCAGTATCCTTTGCACTTTTTGCTTTACCACTCATCTTAGTGTCGTCTGCAAACTTGGACACATTTCCCTTGGTCCCCAACTCCAAATCATCTGTGTAAATTGTGAACAATTGTGGGCCCAACACAGATCCCGGAGGGACACCACTAGCTACTGACTGCCAACCAGAGAAAAACCCATTAATCCCCACTCTTTGCTTTCTATTAATTAACCAATCCTCTATCCATGCTCCTACTTGCCACTTAATGCCATGCATCTTTATCTTATGCAGCAACCTTTTGTGTGGCACCTTGTCAAAGGCTTTCTGGAAATCCAGTTATACCACATCCATTGGCTCCGCATTATCTACCGCACTGGTAATGTCCTCAAAAAATTCCACTAAATTAGTTAGGCATGACCTGCCCTTTATGAACCCATGGTGCGTCTGCCCAATGGGACAATTTCCATCCAGATGCCTCGCTATTTCTTCCTTGATGATAGATTCCAGCATCTTCCCTACTACCGAAGTTAGGCTCACTGGCCTATAATTACACACTTTCTGCCTACCTCCTTTTTTAAACAGTGGTGTCACGTTTGCTAATTTCCAATCCGCCGGGACCACCCCAGAGTCTACTGAATTTTGGTAAATTATCACTAGTGCATTTGCAATTTCCCGAGCCATCTCTTTTAGCACTCTGTGATGCATTCCATCAGGGCCAGGAGACTTGTCTACCTTTAGCCCCATTAGCTTGCCCATCACTACCTCCTTAGTGATAACAATCCTCTCAAGGTCCTCACCTGTCATAGCCTCATTTCCATCAGTCACTGGCATGTTATATGTGTCTTCCACTGTGAAGACCGATCCAAAAAACCTGTTCAGTTCCTCAGCCATTTCCTCATCTCCCATTATTGAATCTCCCTTCTCATCCTCTAAAGGACCAGTATTTACCTTTGCCACTCTTTTTTGTTTTATATATTTGCAGAAACTTTTACTGTCTGTCTTTATATTCTGAGCAAGTCTACTCTCATAATCTATCTTACTCTTCTTTATAGCTTTTTTAGTAGCTTTCTGTTGCCCCCTAAAGATTTCCCAGTCCTCTAGTCTCCCACTAATCTTTGCTACTTTGTATACTTTTCCCTTCAATTTGATACTCTCCCTTATTTCCTTAGATATCCACGGTCGATTTTCTCTCTTTCGTGTACCGTCCTTCCTTTTTGTTGGTATAAACCTTTGCTGAGCACTGTGAAAAATCGCTTGGAAGGTTCTCCACTGTTCTCAACTGTTTCACCATAAAGTCTTTGCTCCCAATCTACCTTAGCTACTTCTTCTCTCATCCCTTTGTAATCTCCTTTGTTTAAGCACATAACACTATTGTACACAAATGTAACCACACTAGTGGTTGATTCCATGGTTGCGGGGTCCCAAAATCTGCAATCCCAAGTACCACTTAATGCTAAACTAAACTGCGTAAAGGGGAGGAGAATTGTGGCTTTGGGAGGTACTGTGAGCCAATCAGGAAGTAAATTTGATTTGGGAAACAATAAAGAATGGCACAACATGGGAGATTGGGGGTTCCAAGGATTTTAGAAGCTGCAATGGAGCAATTGGTGCTGGAAGTGAAAAGGAAACGAAATGTCCTGGGTTGGATTCTCCGATTGTGAGGCTAAGTCCTCACACTGGCGTGGGAACGGTGGCATTTAAAATTGAGCGCAAAACGGCCACCGATCCTCCATGTACCTGGGGACTAGCATGCCAGCAGCATAGAACACCCGGCTTTAGCTGCCGATACGGCCTGGAGAATTGCCGGATCCATGGCCACGCATGTGCATGGCGCCGGCCTGCAGTGGCTGCGCCGTGCAACATGGCGCTGTCCGCTCGTGGACCCGGCCTGCACAATAGTGCCCCCTCATTTCCCAACAGTGTCCCCCGGCCCCTGACAAAGTCCCGCCTGCCCGCGGATCGCCCCTCCCCCCCTCCCCCGACTGCGGCGCTGCTGGATTGAGTCCGCAGCCGCCACGCTGAGTTCCCGACTGGTGAGACCATGAGGGTATCTCCTAGAGTACGGCGCTTTGGAGGGGGCGGAGCATCATGCAAACGGCGCCCCTGATTTGGTCGGAATCGGGAAATCTCCGGTCGATTGCCGAATGCAATTTCGGCATCGCCGACTGGAGAATCCCGCCCCTTATATCTGCAGAGGGCAAACAAACCCTAAATAGGTAACGTCAGTGAATGCATCATCGAATGTCACACTCTGCCAATTGTACCACTAGTCTTTAGATGTTCCTCAATTCATCACGCACAAATTGCTAACTTACCAACAATATCTATCAATCAGAGCCTAACACCTAACACTCGTATGCTGTACCACAAGCTCACATACTTAGCACTGCTGTGGGCCTCACGCGAGTGGGCTGCAACCAGGGCAGGAAGCAAGATAGTACAGGTGCAAGCTCACCGGAAGGTGATCTTGCACAAGAGTTCTGCTCCAGAGGACTCAGATGAGGACTTTGATGGAGTAGCCAATAGACGAAAGCTGATGAAAATGCAAAAGAAAATGTATAGTCCATTTTGAAGTCTGCTAAAAAGCGTGGGTTCAACTTTGAGGACCATGGAAGGGTTGAGCACCAAATTTGCGTCGAGCTTGGAGACTATCATTTCCAGCAGGGCAGCTGTGACCAATTACGTTCACACAATTGTGGACACAACGATAATGCAACGCATGATGCCCTGCTCCAAGGTTATATAAGAACTAGGAGCAGGAGTAGGCCATCTGGCCCCTCGAGCCTGCTCCACCATTCAATGAGATCATGGCTGATCTTTTGTGGACTCAGCTCCACTTTCCGGCCCGAACACCATAACCCTTAATCCCTTTATTCTTCAAAAAACCATCTATCTTTATCTTAAAAACATTTAATGAAGGAGCCTCTACTGCTTCACTGGGCAAGGCATTCCATAGATTCACAACCTTTGGGTGAAGATATTCCTCCTAAACTCAGTCCTAAATCTACTTCCCTTTATTTTGAGGCTATGACCCCTAGTTCTGCTTTCACCCACCAGTGGAAACAACCTGCCCGCATCTATCCTATCTATTCTCTTCATAATCTTATATGTTTCTATAAGATCCCCCCTCATCCTTCTAAATTCCAACGAGTACAGTCCCAGTCTACTCAACATCTCCTCGTAATCCAACCCCTTCAGCTCTGGGATTAACCTAGTGAATCTCCTCTGCACACCCTCCAGTGCCAGTACGTCCTTTCTCCAGTAAGGAGACCAAAACTGAACACATTACTCCAGGTGTGGCCTCACTAACACCTTATACAATTGCAGTAGAACCTCCCTAGTCTTAAACTCCATCCCTCTAGCAATGAAGGACAAAATTCCATTTGCCTTCTTAATCGCCTGTTGCACCTGTAAACCAACTTTCTGTGATTCATGCACTAGCACACCCAGGTCTCGCTGCACAGCAGCATGTTTTAATATTTTATCATTTAAATAATAATCCCTTTTGCTGTTATTCCTACCAAAATGGATAACCTTACATTTGTCAACATTGTATTCCATCTGCCAGACCCTAGCCCATTCACTTAGCCTATCCAAATCCCTCTGCAGATTTCCAGTATCCTCTGCATTTTTTGCTTTACCACTTATCTTCGTGTCGTCTGCAAACTTGGACACATTGCCCTTGGTCCCCAACTCCAAATCATCTATGTAAATTCTGAACACTTGTGGGCCCAACACTGATCCCTGAGGGACACCACTAGCTACTGATTGCCAACCAGAGAAACACCCATTAATCCCCACTCTTTGCTTTCTATTAATTAACCAATCCTCTATCGATGCTCCTATTTTCTGCTTAATGCCATGCATCTTTATCTTATGCAGCAACCTTTTGTGTGGCACCTTGTCAAAGGCTTTCTGTAAATCCAGATAGACCACATCCATTGGCTCCCCGTTATCTACCGCACTGTTAATGTCCTCAAAAAATTCCCCTAAATTAGTTAGGCACGACCTGCCCTTTATGAACCCATGCTGCGTCTGCCCAATGGGACAATTTCCATCCAGATGTCTCGCTATTTCTTCCTTGATGATAGATTCCAACATCTTCCCTACTACCGAAGTTAAGCTCACTGGCCTATAATTACCCGCTTTCTGCCTACCTCCTTTTTTAAACAGTGGTGTCACGTTTGCTAATTTCCAATCCGCGTGGACCACCCCAGAGTCTAGTGAATTTTGGTAAATTATCACTAGTGCAGTTACAGTCGTGGCTGCAGCAATTGACAGATTTCAGCCTTTCGCACATACATCCCACACACTGACTCTGACTGAGGTTAGGTAAGAGAATTGTTCTCTGAAGACTATGGCCAGATCTGGACTTATCTTGAGAGTCCTTCTCATCCTTCTCCTACTCCCTCTTCACACAACGGGTCCTGTTCTTTGTGGGCCCTACTTCTTCTCCTAATCATGCTCTATTCAAAGGAAAATCTGACTAATGCACCCAAATCAGGGAGCAACTAGTTTGTACGGAAGCTTTGAAGTCAGTTAAAAGTCGATGTCTTGAAATAATGCCGATGGGCTCTCATTCATAGTTCATATATATAAGCTGTGCAAGATAAGAAGATAAATGTTGCAGCATGAAGTTCCAAAATGGCACCTCGTTGCATGCTAATTGATGTCATGATAGAATTGTTCTGCGGACCTCTGATAGGCATAAGCTGAACGGGTGCTAATCGCTTTATCAAGATGGCACCTGGCATGATTCACAGCAGCCTGTGCGCCAGCGGTCACCATTCCTGTCCCTGAACATCTGCAACACCAAATCAATGGTGCTACCCTGGTTAATTTGGAAGCTCGCGTACAATTTGTGACTTTAATTAGGGACATTTTGTTGCGGTGTGAGAGACAAACACGTGATTGGAAAGATTCAAACAGAGAGGTAAGAATGTAAGTCATATCAGCAGGAGCAGGCCAGATGGGCACTCGAACCTGCTCTATCATTCAGTAAGATCGCGGCTGAACTTCTACCTCAACTCTACTTGCCTGCTGTTAGAGAGAATGAATAGATTTAATGAAAGGGAGGGAAGGTTAGTAAAATCACATGCTAGTCAAATGCTTATATCCTGAGTGCACTTTACAAACCCTCAAGGATGAGAACAGCAAGAACCCTCCAACAAGGACTTGGTTGTTTACGTCAGGGCAGATCGTCTGTCACTAGGAGCAGAAAGCTGTACTGCACTTGGATAAAGGTTTAAAAACAAACCTATGTGGGCAAGATTGGAATTTTAGACATGTTCTGTGTACTGACTAACTATATAAACAGTATGTACCCGTGACTGAGAAGAGAATGCGAAATTAGAATATTCTCCCTGTGAGAGCTATGTGAGAGGAGAGTGCCGCTTTGGAGGACTCTTCAGTGAATCCATGAATAAATGACTGCCACCTGTCCCTGGATCTCTTGTAGTTAGTTGGAAGAAGTCCAACACAACACCCGCTCTATGCCAATATTCTGGGAGAGAAGACAATGGGTCAAAACATTATTGACTTGTTCGAGAGGAATTTAGGGTAGCAGTTTTCAAGGATTGAAAGGACAAGTGTGGTTTTCTTGAGGACGAATTGATGATGGGAATTTTGAAAAGATGGGAGACACTGCCTGTGGATAAGAAACCATTTAATGTCAGCCAGCATAGGAGCCAGGCAGAAAAGGTTTTGAAGGGAATTGGATCAAAGAAGAGGCTTTTGTGAATGAGATGAGCTTGGAGTCAAAATAGAATAAAAGACAGGACATTAAAGTTCTGCAAATCCTGTATTTGAGCACGTTTGAATGAATAATCTTCCATCTTTTACGGATCAACCTGATTCATACTTCCAGCAAAAATAAGCAGCTCAAAGAAAGGTTCAACAAAATTGCTTCTCTGCAATCTTCAATTGGACAGATTGTACAGAATAAAGTAGATTACAGCATGTTTCAGAAGACAAGCAAAGTTTCAACAGATTTTAAGCTCCTCACCATACATTTTATGTCTTTTGCAAAATGTCTTGTCCTTTGATAATGGTTAAAATCTATTTGTTTCATGAAACATGCATGCGATAGAATGCATGCACAACAATGTCCAAAACAGTGAAGATATTGCGCAAAATCACTTTTATTCTCAGAGTTAAATACATTCCCTAACTCCTGACTGTACAGGCAAAATATTTGCTTGAAAAATAAAATTTGATTCAATTACGCTTCAAGAGGTTCACGAGGGTAGTGCAGTTGATGTGAGGTACATGACTTCCAAAAGGTGTCACAAAATATGCTTGTCAGCAAAGTTGAAGCCCATGGAATAAAAGGGAAAGTAGCTGCAGGGATGCTAATTTGGCTGAGTGACAGGCTACAGAGAATAGTTGTGAATGTTTGTTTTGCAGACTGGAGAAAATTATACAGTGATGTTTGCCAGGGGTTGGTACTAGGCTCACTACTTTTCTTGATTTACAGCATATTAATGACTTGGAATTGGGCATACAGGACACAATTTCAAAATGTGTAGATGGCACAACATTTGGAACTGTACTGAACTGTGAAGAGGATAATGATAGACTTCAAGTGGGATACAGGCTGATGGAATTAGCAGACGCATGACAGATGTAGTTTATCGTGGAGATGTACAAAGTGATACATTTTATTCGGAAGAATAAAAAAGGAGGTAGGCAGAAAGCGGGTAATTATAGGCCAGTGAGCTTAACTTCGGTAGTAGGGAAGATGCTGGAATCTATCATCAAGGAAGAAATAGCGAGGCATCTGGATGGAAATTGTCCCATTGGGCAGACGCAGCATGGGTTCACAAAGGGCAGGTCGTGCCTAACTAATTTATTGGAATATTTTGAGGACATTAGCACTGCGGTAGATTACGGGGAGCCAATGGATGTGGTATATCTGGATTTCCAGAAAGCTTTTAACAAGGTGCTACACAAAAGGTTGCTGCTTAAGATAAAGATACATGGCATTAAGGGTAAAGTAGTAGCATGGATAGAGGATTGGTTAATTAATAGAAAGGAAAGAGTGTGGATTAATGGGTGTTTCTCTGGTTGGTGTTGGGCCCACAATTGTTCACAATTTACATAGATGATTTGGAGTTGGGGACCAAGGGCAATGTGTCCAAGTTTCAGATGACACTAAGATGAGTGGTAAAGCAAAAAGTGCAGAGGATACCGGAAGTCTGCAGAGGGATAGGTTAAGTGAATGGGCTAGGGTCTGGCAGATGGAATACAATGTTGACAGATGTGAGGTTATCCATTTTGGTAGGAATAACAGGAAAAGGGATTATTATTTAAATGATAAAATATTAAAACATGCTGCTGTGCAGAGAGACCTGGGTGTGCAAGTGCATGAGTCGCAAAAAGTTGGTTTACAGGTGCAACAGGTGATTAAAAAGGCAAATGGAGTTTTGTCCTTCATTCCTAGAGGGATGGAGTTTAAGACTAGGGAGGTTCTGCTGCAATTGTATAAGGTGTTAGTGAGGCCACACCTGGAGTATTGTGTTCAGTTTTGGTCTCCTTACCTGAGAAAGGACGTACTGGTGCTGAAGGGTGTGCAGAGGAGATTCATTCGGTTAATCCCAGAGTTGAGGGGGTTGGATTACGAGTAGAGGTTGACTCGTTGGAATTTAGAAGGATGCGGGGGGATCTTATAGAAACATATAAAATTATGAAGGGAATAGATAGGATAGATGCGGGCACGTTGTTTCCACTGGTGGGTGAAAGCAGAACTAGGGGGCATTGCCTCAAAATAAGGGGAAGTAGATTTAGGACTGAGTTTAGGATGAATTTCTTCACCCAAAGAGTTGTGAATCTATGGAATTCCTTGCACAATAAAGCAGTTGAGGCTCCTTCATTAAATGTTTTTAAGATAAATATAGACAGTTTTTTGAAGAATAAAGGGATTAAGAGTTATGGTGTTCGGGCCGGAAAGTGGAGCTAAGTTCACAAAAGATCAGCCATGATCTCATTGAATGGCGGAGCAGGCTCGAGGGGCCAGATGGCCTACTCCTGCTCCTATTTCTTATGTTCTTATGAATGAGGGGAGGCAACCTTAAGCTAAAGGGTAGAATTCTAGAGGGCTGCAGAAACAGAGAGACCGAGGGTTATATGTCCACAAATGGTTGAAGGTGACAGGAGAAGTTGGGAAAGTGGTGAAAAAGGCATGAGAGATCATGAGCTGGATAGAACCATATATAAATAATGGTACAGAGAACAAAAGCAAGCAAGGTATAATGAACCTTTATGAAACATCGATTTGGCCTCAACTGGTGCATTTGTGTTGAACTCTGTACTTTAGGACAGGATGTGAGAGCTTTAGAGGGGAGATTGAAAATATTCTTGAAAATGCTCATGGAGATGAGGGACTTCAGTCACATGGGGAGATTGGAAAAGCTGGGGCTGTTGACCTTCGAGAAGAGGAGGCTGAGAGGAGATTTGACCAAAGTGTTAAAAATCATGAGCGGTCTAGAGGGGGTCGATAGAGAGTAACTGTCCCCATTGGCAAAATAACCAAGAACCAGAGGACACAGATTTAAAGTGATTGGCAAAAGAGCTAAAGGGGACATGAGAAATAGTACATTTATACTCGTGGATGATTTCTCTGCCTGAAAGAGTAGTTGTGGCAGATTCAATTGGGGCTTTCAAGATGGAATTGCATATGTATCTGAAGTGGGGGGGGGGGCGGATGGGGGGTGGTGGCGATGCGGGAATTGCAAGGTTATGATGAAAGGGCAGGGCAGGGAAATAACTAAATAACTCTTGCAGAGAGCCAGCGTTGACTCAATGTGTCAAATGACTTCCTTTTCTGCTGCAACAATTCTGTGATTTTGTGTGCATGGAGCATTTCACTTCTATTGAGAGAGACCTCTTGCCCTGAAGCTCCAAAAAGACCATTAAGCAAAATTACAACACAATCAGGTTCCATGACTGGAGGTGAAATCTGCCTTTTGCTATCTTAAGGCTGAAACTATCACATTCAGTCCAATGTCACTCGATGCAACATTTTCTGAATGCCACTGCTCTCTCATCATATGTCCCCTTGTGTGAAAAATAACACCCAGCAAAGAAAGCTCTTCTGTTTGAAGAAGCTCATTAGGTGTTTTTTTAGGTCCAAATGTAGCTCATTGGTTTCATCTGTCATCATGTTTTCCTGGCTAATGGCTAATCCGCAGGTTAAAGGCGAAAAGCATCAATAGTAACAACTCATCATATTCATTTGTGTAGCAGCAATGCATCAGTAATAGCACTACTCCACTGGCAAGAATTAAGAACACATCAATTGCAAGAATGGTTTTACCTCGACCAATTACAAATTAAGCCTGAAGTCTCCTCAACAGGTCATTTTAAAGCTATTTACTTTTTGTCTCAAATAGCAACTGTGAAAATGTAATCTGTTGTAAAGCAAGAAATTGTAATAGTTGCCTCCAGCGCTCCCCACTATGTGACCTGAACGGAATTATATTCGAATAATTCTGAACATTTCCTGTAATTGTATATCGTTTTCCTCACCATCCTCCCAACCTCACTCATTTACTGCAAATAGGATTGGTTTATTACACTCAAATCTTAGCCCATGAGAACTTGTAAGATAGAAAACACTTAAACTAACATATCACGTTCCACAACCGGAAACCATGGCTCAATCCCGAGAGTGACTCCCTACTGAAGGACAGGTCTGAGGCATTTAAGTCAGGCGCAGCACGGTAGCCTGGTGGTTAGCACAATTGCTTCACAGCTCCAGGGTCCCAGGTTCGATTCCCGGCTTGGGCCACTGTCTGTGCGGAGTCCGCACGTTCTCCCCGTGTGTGCGTGGGTTTCCTCCGGGTGCTCCGGTTTCTTCCCACAGTCCAAAGATGTGCAGGTTAGGTGGATAGGCCATGCTAAATTGCCCTTAGTGTCCAAAATTGCCATTAGTGTTGGGTGGGGTTACTGGTTTATGGGGATAGGGTAGAGGCTTAGGTAGGGTGCTCTTTCAAAGAGCCAGTGCAGACTCGATGGGCCGAATGACCTCCTTCTGCACTGTAAATTCTATGGTTCTATGATTCTATGATCCTGACCGAAACAGGAAATCCAGGTACGATCCTCCGCAAAGCCATCCGAGATGCCAAGAGAGAATATCAGACCAAGCCAGAGTCACAGACTAGCGTTACAGACTCTTTGCAGTTGTGGCAAGGCCTAAACAACATAATGGGCTACAAAGCAAAGCCGAGAAATATCTCCAGCAGCAGCGCACTCCTCCCAGCTGAACTCAATGCATTCTATGCTCGTTTCGAGCTGGAAACCAACGGTCCGCTGTCGAGTGCCCCAGCAGCCCATAACACACCCATATCCATCATCACAGCTTCCAAAGTCAGATCGGCCTTCCTGAAAGTGAACCCTCGGAAGGCGACGAGTCCGAACAGGATCCCTGGTCATGCACTAAGAGCCTGCGCGGACCAGCTGGCAGATGTGTTCGCGGACATCTTTAACCTGTCCCTACTCCGTTCCGAGAACCCCACCTGCTTCAAGAAGACTACCATCATACCGGTACCAAAGAAAAACCAGGCAATGTACCTCAATGTACCTATAGTCCGGTGGCCCTGACTTCAGTTGTTATGAAGTGCTTTGAGAGGTTGATCATGAAGCGCATCACCTCCATTCTCCCAGAACGCCTTGATCCACTGCAATTTGCATACCGCTGCAACCGGTCCACATCAGACACCATCTCCCTGACCCTGCACTCATCCCCAGAGCATCTCAACAACAAGGACTCCTACATCAGACTCCTATTTATTGACTACAGCTCCACCTTCAACACTATAATCCCAGCCAAGCTCATATCAAAGCTCCAAAACCTAGGACTTGGCTCCTCACTCTGCAACTGGATCCTCGACTTTCTGACGCACAGACCACAATCAGTCAGAATAAACAACACGTCCTCCACAATAGTACTCAATACCGGCGCCCCGCAAGGCTGCGTACTTATCCCCCTACTATACTCCCTGTACACACATGACTGCGTGGCAAAATTTGGTTCCATCTCCATCTCCAAGTTTGCTGACGATACGACCATAGTGGGCTGGGTCTTTTATAACGACGAGTCAGAATATAGGAGGGAGATTGAGAATCTAGTGGAGAAACTAGCAGTTTCAAATTCCTAGAGGTTCAGAACTCCAAAAATCTGTCCTGGTCTGCCCACATCGACGCTACCACCAAGAAAGCACAACAGTGCCCATACGTCCTCAGAAAACTAAGGAAATTCGGCATGTCCACATTAACTCTTACCAACGTTGACAGATGCACTATAGAAAGCATCCTATCTGGCTGCATCACAGTCTGGTATGGCAACTGCTCGGCCCAAGAGCGCAAGAAACTTCAGAGAGTCGTGAATACAGCCCAGTCCATCACACAAACCTGCCTCCAATCCATTGACTCCATCTACACCTCCTGCTGCCTGGGGAAATTGGGCAGCATAATCAAAGACGCCTCCCACCCACCCTACTCACTCTTCCAACTTCTCCCTTCGGGCAGGAGATACTAAAGTCTGAGAACACGCACGGACAGGCTCAAAAGCAGCTTCTTTCCCAATGTTACCAGGCTCCTAAACGACCCTCTTATGGTCTGACCTCATTAACACTGCACCCCTGTATGCTTCACCCGATGCCGGTGTTATCTAGTTACATTGTGTACCTTGTGTTGCCCTATTATGTATTTTCTTTTATTGCCTTTTCTTTTCATGATCTGTTGAGCTGCTCGCAGAAAAATACTTTTGACTGTACCTTGGTACACGTGACAATAAACAAATTGAATACTAAACAAATCCAATGATAGTTACATCCTCGGTAATCGCACATCCCTGGCATTTTTGAGGGTCATCCCAGCCTGTAGGGATGGCTTGTCGGGGACAAAGGATATCCCTTATGATCTTAGATGATGGTGCCCGTATGGAAGCCCGAGACCGCAGCAGAGCTGATGCTCACAGTGCCACCTTATCTCTGGTAGAGCGACGCATCAGCCTGCTAAAGCTGAGGTTCCTCTGCCAGAACAGGTCTGGTGGGGCCCTCTAGTATAGCTACCAGAGGGTCTCCTGCATTGTTATGGTCTGCTGTGCCTTACACAACCATGCTCTGCAGCGGGGTGACGACCTTCCTGAGGAAGACGTCAGGAAGCGGACGACAGGGACATTCAGGATAGAGTTGAGGAAGAGGCCGCTGAGGATCCGGACGATGGAGGCCAGATGAGAGAACACATTGGCAGGAGGGCCTCATCACTTCTCGCTGTATGGAGTAGGACTGGCATGCTGTTTAGCACAGGGCTAAATTGCTGGCTTTGAAAGCAGACCAAGGCAGGCCAGCAGCACGGTTCAATTCCCGTAACAGCCTCCCCGAACAGGCGCCGGAATGTGGCGACTAGGGGCTTTTCACAGTAACTTCATTGAAGCCTACTTGTGACAATAAGCGATTTTCATTTCATTTCATTTTTCATGCTGTCCAACAGACCAAAAACGTCACCCTACTCTTCAGGACATTGTGACCCCTCTGCGACCAAGGGTGGAGGCTGCAGGAATCTTAATCATTGGGGTGCTGGAGCAGGGTCCTTGTGTGCCAGCTGCCTGGTTAATGGAGGAGGGTGATGACCACTTGCAGGGAGGAATGGTCTGTGATGCTCCTCCGCTATTGCTTCTGTGTCATTCCTATCTGTCTGCTACTGGCACGCTGACTCCCTGGCTCTTGTCTGAGATATTCAGTCCTACATTCCTTTGCCCCTTTCCTTTTGAGGGGTGTTAGGGACGAGGGTCTAGGGATCGATTCACACCTGAGGCCTATCACTGCAACTGAAACATTCGCTCTGAGAGGGCCTAACCATCTGACATTGAGGGCCAGTGAGAACAACTGTGTCCCGATGGGGGGAAGTGCCACGTCACTGAGAGGAGGGTTAAAGAATGTGAGGCAATCAGGTGGTGAAGAACAATAATATTTAATTCAGTGACATGACCAGATTTAAGAAGTGAGAATGCCCCCAACTACCTGTGCCTAACTTCACCCGTGTCAGCAAGGTGCCCCTACAATTCCTTTGACTTCTGGACCCTCCCACTACGTCTGGATATTTCTGATACTGTTTTGTGCAGAATCGTGCAGAACGTCTTTGGACCGCTTCAATTTTATTTCTATCTCTCGCCATATAAGGATCCCATTTTTGGCAAGCTGACCAGTTAACATCCAATGAGTATGCTCACCATCGAATTAAGGACGGAGGGTGGCCACCCAAGGCTGGAGGGTCAATAGAATGTGCCCCAGTGTGGGAGTTGTTGATACCTATAGAGAGAAAGAGAGAGAGAGAAAGGGTGCACCACCACAGAGGAGCACTCTGAAGAGAAGGTAGAAAGAATGATTTTAAAATGTCAGTCTGTGATCATGGAGGGGTTACTTTATCAGAATTGGCATCTCTCCCCACTGTTGCTGTCAGAACTGCTTGAGTATTTCCACCATTTTCTGATTTCATTTTAGATTTACAGCATCCACAGTATTTTGCTCTTGAAGTACCTGAACTCTCTTCAAGAAATAGATCATCTATTTACAATAACCACCATCGCTATTTTATCTTGTTGTAGCCATCTGGGATGGCCACTTACAACAAGAAACATGGATGTTCGCAAAGCCTAAAGGGAAATACGCACAATGTAAGATTCAGGCAGGCACAGAGCCTGCATGTATATTCGTGAGCAGAGAATCCAGACAGCATCGAAACCCTTAACCGATTAGCATTTTAATGGCCCATCACTGAAGACAAAGGACTGATACTCAGGTAACCGATAAAAGTCCAGACATATCGGCGCCACTCCCTTTACTCAGGAAGCATAAACAGCAAGGTCAATGACCGTTTAGGACACGCCCAGCCATCAAGGCACCCGCCCCTTTATTGGCTCAGATCGAAGGCAGTGATCGAGAACTGCCCAATTAATTGGGTCCAAACCTAAGGACCGCCCAAAAGAGTGCAAAACCCCCCACGGATAAAGATAGACATGCCATGTGTTCGATCTCTTTTGTACCTGGCGCTCTGGCAACGTCCATCTCCAACTGCAGCACCACGACCAGAAGCAAGTCCAAGTTCAACGCCCGCTACCAGACGGATGAGCCCAGCTGAGCAGCAGTTACTTCTCCAGACCCAATAGATCCAGATCCGAACAAAGGCCACTGTTCCTCTGACCTAAGCCGGGTGCCTGAAGTTAAGTACAGGTTGTCATAGTTGTTAGGTGTAGTTTAGCTCATAGTGTTTATGTTGTATGTAAAGTTAATCTTGTGTGTAAACAAAGTATTATTGAACTTGAACTAACTAACTAGTTGTTGGGTCTTTGATCGATATCCGGTTGAACCTTGTGGTGGTATCATTTGATACCTGGCGACTCTGAAAGCAATATAATATCGATATCTAGATAAAAGAAGGGCAACCTTATTGACTGCCATATTTATCGTGAGTAAATATAGCAACAGTTATTGGCGACTCCGCCGGGACTCGACCCAGAAGTGATTTTGTCACTCCAAGAGAACCCACAAATCGTTTGAATTAGAAACCCAATTGGAAAATTGAAAGAAACCACAAGACTGGTGTAAGACCAGTATCGATCAAACCTCCAAGATTCAGATGTGTGTTGTAATTTGCATGTGTACTAACAGGGATATAAGGTAAACTCGTTAGATTTTGTTGCGTGAAACCTTCGGGAGTTGTGTGACCCGGAAAATAGCTTAAGCCATACTCGCTGTTTGCATCATCGCTTTATTCCCCCCTGTCCCAAATTCACGGTGGAGATACAGAGACATAATCGTAGAAATGGCAATGAAGGCAATGGAACGCCTTATGTACTCACAGGAAACCGAGGATACAGCGACCAATAGAGCAGAGCAGTGTTCCATATGGGAAGAGGAAATTAGGAAGTACCTAAAGGGGAAAGGATGGCCCCTATGGTCTGAGTTTTGTGCAAATGAAGAGACAGGTCCTGGTAGTATAGGACAAACTTGGTGGGATAACCTGACCAAGATCCATAAAAAGAGTTTAGGTAGAGTTCGTAAGCTGATGGCAATCGAGTCCTGTTTGGCACAATTGCGAGGCACAGATGAGGTCATGAGGATGCTCCGCAGCCAGCTTGAAGAGAAAGAGAGGAGTAGTGAGGGAAACGTTAGTGAATGCGAAAAAGTAAATGAACAACTCCGAGAGCAGCTAGCGGCGAAGGACAAGGAGATGGCTGATGTCAAACAGGCACACCAATCTTGTCTCGCTCACTATGACCCAATATGATAAGGCCTACCAAGACACGCAATGTGCAGTTTTGGTAAGGGAAGAAACAGAACACCAAGTAGAACAATTGAAAAAGCAATGCGTGGACGTCAAGGCAGCCCTACGAGCACGCCACACTTCCACCACAGAACAAAGGCAGAGTTCGGTAGACCATGCCAAATGCAGGCAGCAAATTGCAAGATTGCAATCACTGCTCTCAGTTCAGAATGGTTTCAAAGATACCTTTGGACCAAATTTAGACCAGGAAGATGGCCCCGATTGGCAGGAACTTAGTGAAACTGCCCATTGATACGTAAACGGAGCACAGCCCCCCAGGCCCCAAAAAGGAAAGCACCCGCACCACTGACTGTACTGGCAGCACCAAACCCTATGAATCCAGTCACCATGCAGCGCAAAGTACCGACAGAAGACCAACCCGATTTTGTGTACACCACCCCACTAACCTTCACCCAGTTAAGGGATGCCTGTGATAAAATAGAAACCTTTCACCCCACATCAGACCCACACCATTTCTTTGAGCGAGTTAGACAACAGTCATGTATGGTCTGGACGAACAGGAGCAAGTGAAACTCATAGTAATGAGCCTTGACCCCTCCGTTAGTTCAGCCCTTCACGACCCACAAAATGTAGGAGGAAGTAGCCTCCAGGAAATGAAGACAGCTATCCTAGATGCAATTAGCTATAATAGAGAACCCGTTGAAGGACTCAACCGATGTAGATAGAAGAAAGGAGAGCATCCAACAGCATTTGCTGGATGCACTTCACAGCAGTATTTGGAGATTTAGCCCGCGCCCATTTAACTGCAGACAATACGGCCAAATGGACCCGTATTTTAGTCTCCCATGCCACAGATGCAGGACAAAAAGCATGTGCAAATTATGACCCCTCAGACCCTGCACTTAATGAAGTGTGGGTTCTGAAGAGACTCTCTAGAGCTTGAGAACAATCCTTACATAAAAAGGCAGAGCAGGAGAAGGTAGAATCAAACATGAATCCAGTAAGGACACATCAAGACTCTGCATGGGTAAATGAAGGTAGAAATAACACGCAACACCCTAAAATGCAGGGATGCTACAATTGTGGACACAAGGGACATTACGCCTGAGAATGCAATGCCCCCCCCGAACCTCAACAAAATCAGCACTCAAATGCCCCACATAGGAACAATGCCATCCCTATCCACAGCGTTAGCGCCCGTTCAGATCATTTGGCCATAAATGGCATCGATTGACGGTGTTCAGACTCCCCAACTTGGGTCTGCGACACACGTTGGGACAAGTCCGGAAGACCAGTAGTCACAGGCACTGTCCGGGGACACCCCGTAGAGTTTCTTTGGGACACAGTAGAGTCCCGAACCATGTTAAACTCCTCCACAATGTACCAGCGAGATATATGGCCCACTACAGACACTATCACTCTTAGTGGATTTACAGGGCACTTCCAGCAGGCACACATTACGGCCCCTGTGGACATTCAGATTGGTAACATTAGAACCAAGCACTCAGTCGTTTCGGTAGATTTACCCCAGACAGCAGAACACATCTTGGGGATAGATTTCATGAGCTCACACAACCTTTCTTTTGACACCATAAATAAGTGTGTGTGGAAAATGGCTAGAGCAGCACGAGCCCCCGCCACGCTCACAGTAGGAGACTACGAACACAGGATTAGCTCAGTGGGAGATTACTGGTTTGATCCACAAACCATTACCACAGCCAAAATAGTTAGGGAAGTCTTGAAGAAATACAAAGCACCTTTTGCCCAGCAAAAGCACGATTGCGGTAAAATTCCAGGAATGATCCCAAGCCCCAGAAACAATACTGTTTTCCAAAGCAAGCCGAGGGAGAAATAGCTAAGGCAATTCAAAGTTTATTGGATCGAGGTGTAAATCGGCCCGTAGCCTCAATGAACAATGCCCCAATTTGGCCCGTAAGAAAACCAGATGGTTCATGGAGACTGACCATCGATTATAGAGAATTAAACAAAGTAACTCCAATAGCAGCCCCCACCATTGCCACGAGTTCCGAGACGATGTTAAAGCAGGGACTACAGTCAAAATTTTTCACGGCGCTGGACATCAGCAATGGCTTTTGGTCCATTCCATTGGATAAAAATTGCCAGTATAAATTTGCGTTCACCTTCCAGGGACAGCAGTACACGTGGACATGCCTTCCACAAGGTTTCCACAACTTCCCCTCCATTTTTCACAGACAATTGGCGAATGGATTATCGAAATTTTCCCGACCCGAATGCCGCATTCAGTATGTGGACGACTTGCTCCTACAGACTGACACCAAGGAAGAGCACATCTCGCTTCTTTCGGAACTATTAGGTCTCCTAAAAGAAATTGGATGTAAAATCAACCCCAAACAAGCCCAAATTCTCCAAGAAAAGGTCATTTATTTTGGAACAGTTACAACGCATGGTAGGAGCAAAAACGTATTAAATTGCCCTTGCCCCATAATGTTACAGCACTCCGGTCATTTTTAGAACTGGTTGGTTACTGCAGGAACAATATAGACAGTTTTGCCACAAAAGCAGCCCCACTTTCCGAGCTCCTTAAGAAACTGGCCCCATGGAAATGGCTTCCACAGCACATGGATGCCGTAGATGCATGGAAACACGTCCTAAGTACAGCTCCCGCTTTGCAGGCACCAGACCCACACACCCCATACGCAATAGAGGTCGCGACCACCGACCGAACCCTTTCGGCTGTACTTCTCCAGGAAAGGCATGATCGTTTAGGACCCATAGCCTATGCCTCATGAGTTTTAGATCTGGTAGAGCAAGGATTTTCAGCCTGCGAAAGGCACTTGCTCGCAGTTTTTTTGGCTGTTCAGTACTTCGCGGACATAACAGGACTCAACCCCGTAACCATTTTGACCGAGCATACCCCAACACAGCTACTGTTAGGCGATAGGCTAAAAGACGGTACAGTAAGCCAAATTAGAGCAGTGTGCTGGACCCTACTCCTACAAGGACAAGATATCACAGTGAAGAGGACAACGACGCACACATTTCTGGTCGATGATTTACAATATGCAGGAACCCCACATGAGTGTGAAATCATTGCAGCCAAGCACAACACAGGACCCTTTATTCCCAAATCATTACCGACAAAAACAGGCATCAGACCACAGAGAACCCAGCCCACAGATAGAGCTCTAAAAATTTATGTAGATAGCTCCTCCACCATTGATAATGGAAAAAAGATGACAGGATGTGGCATATATGTAGAGGACGTGCAGGGATGCGCATTAGAGGATATATCATTAAAATTGCCAGGACATTTAGGTTCGCAGGCAGCCAAGTTAGCAGCCATTGCATACATTGTGCAGCACCCAGATTCGTTCCCGACCCCAGCAGACATATAGTCGGACAGTTTATATGTTTGCAACAGCTTGCCGGAATTCCTGCCCCTGTGGGAATCTAGAGGATTTATATCCGCCGACGGTAAACCCCTACCCTCAGCGCCATTACTAAAGCACATTCTCAAAGAAGCTAAAGATCGCAAATATGGAATCATAAAGGTAAGAAGCCATCATCGTTCCTCCCCACCCGATAATGTAAAAGCAGACGCCCTAGCAAAAGCAGGCTCATGACATGGTCACTTTTGGCAACCCCACGAGAGTGCCCCACTATACACGGTCCAGGTCTCACAGACCAATATTCGAGATTTGGCTCAGGCACAAAAGGAAGACGACACGCTTAAGGAAATTTTAAAAGGAGACTTCCCAGCTCCCTATGATAGGTTCAAAGACACTTTAACGGTACACGACGGAATCATATTGAAGAATGGTATTTATGTGGTCCCCACCCAGAACAGGAACCTGGGGCATCATTCTCCGCCGGCGGGAGTCTCCGTTTTGCCGGCGCCCGGGGGTTTCCCGACGGCGTGGGGCTGCCCCACAATGGGAAACCCCATTGACCGGCCGGTGTTACGGAGACTCCCGCCGGCGGGTCGGGGCAGAAATGTGGCGGGGCGGGTAGGAGAATTTCGCCCCAGATTATTTGTCAATTCCATGACGGACATGGACACCAAGGGTTAGAATCCACCCTTGCCCACCTCAGACCTCTCTGCTGGTGGCCCGATTTAAAAACTGATGTAACCCACTACATTGAAAATTGTTTAATTTGCACCGAGAACACCCCAGACAGATACGCAAAGAAAGGTCAGCTAAGACACACCCGCCCTGTTAATGGCCCATGGACGAAGTTATAATTAGATTACATTGGCCCCTTCCCCCCCCTTGCAGAAATGGATTTAAATATGTGTTGGTTGTGATCGACACCTTCACAATGTGGGTGGAAGCATTTCCTTCCAGGACAAACACGGCTAAAGCGATAGCAAAAATTCTAACCCAGCAAATTATTACTAGATATGGACTCCCCCGTAGTATTGAGTCGGACCAAGGTTCGCACTTCACAGGAAGAGTAATGAAAAACGTCCTAACAATTTTCGGAATTAAACAGAAGTTTCACATTGCCTATCACCCACAATCCAGCGGCATTGTGGAACGCATGACCCGAACCCTAAAGACAACACTTAGGAAGATGGTGCAACAACATAATACAACATGGGACACAGTTGTCCCATTTGCACTGATGTTTATTAGAAACATGGTGTCGAGTTCAACAGGCTATACCCCCACACCCTCCTATCTCGTACAGATTAGTTAATTGTTTCAACATCATCCTCCTTACCTCTGTATTCTAGATTGTTCTTCAATCCAGAAATGGTCAGCACCCAACCTCATTCTGTCGCCTTCAAAATGTCTTTAAATGCGTGAGGTAAAGTGAGCGGGGGGCTAATTTCTTGAGGCAAAAAGCCTTTACAACTGAGGTCTCTTGCTGTAACTTCAATGCTTTTAAGATGATTGAATTCTCCACGTGAGATGTCCTTCAATGCTGCCGTCAGAAGTACTTCCTATTGCAGGCTAGTATTCATTGAGCCTACATCTCAGTTTGCCAGCTGCTGTGTGCTACAATATTACTTGTAGGAATTAACACAAAAGGTATAAACCAGACGCTAATATATTCTAATCAATCCCAAGTTGCGTGTGATGGAAATAATAAGCAAAGATGACAAGCAGATGGAAGACAAGGAAGATGAATAAGCCACTCAGCCGTGAATGTGTTTTTTGATATTGCTTCAGGTGAAGCACTTGTCACAGAAACTGAAAGTCATTAAAACTAATTAAAGTCTACTACAGGCCATTTTGTGCTGCTTTAGGATCACATCACTTCTTCTTGTGAGTGCTGAGAATCCCTTTGGTATTATTCTGTGCATGATTTCTAATCGGCACCTAATCATTACCCAATTTACCAAACAGCTGATGGGAGCATTGCAGTAATCCCAGGCGTAACCTTTCGAGATCAAATGAATCGTCACTTCAAATGACAATCAGAATTCAAAACTGTCTGACGACATTGAGCAAAAAGTTATGCTGGTAACATTTTCAAATCCAATCACATCTTCAAGTATATCACAAACTTTGCTGCAGCAAAGTGGATCATTTCACCAAGGAGAACTTGAGAACGTTATATTAGTCAAAAGGATTCAGAGATAATTTAGTGTAAATGTTCATTCAACTTGCATGATAATTATAGCCAGATTTTCCCAGTTTAAATTACAACACATCATCAAAATAAGTAACATGGGAGCAGGAAAACAAGCTAACATAATCTTCCATTTGCCTATCAATCTGGATAATAAAACAATCCAGCAGGCAGTGTTTCCAGCTTTAACCAGCATCATCACTTAGGTTCTAATTGTTTGGTCAACAATTGCATCAGGGACACCATTATCAGGCTTGAGCGCTTGCAGAAGGATTTGAAAGCCGAAACAATTACAGAATGCACACATTATAACTGCATTCTGGTCTGCTGAGAGTAAGAACTCAGGAAGTCCCAAAGTGCTTTACAACAAATGGAGCACTTTTGGAAGTATTGTAACTGTTGACACACAGCAGTCAAATTGTTCACAACAAATTCCACAACGTTAAAATTGCACAAGATTTTCTTTGCATTCAACAACCTTTTTTTTGTTAATTAAACAATTAGATCAGACTTTTTGCTTTTCTCAGTCTAGTTAATTGAATCAAATCCAGAATTTTGCTAAATGTAAGGAAAACCAAATCCCTCCTGTTTGCCCGTGTGAAATATTATCGACAGCCCCTACAGGCTGTAGTTTAAAGTAGTTGTCACGATCAAAACTATTACTAAAGTTTGTTCTTTAAGAAACCCACTGCATGTTATAAATGGTTTGCCAAACTCCCAATTTGTTTGATGGCAGTAACTGTGCGTAACTCACACACTAATAAATCACAATTGATGATAACGATGTTAGACTGTGAATTAACCATGATCTACTGAGGTCCAAATTGGAAGATCGAAGTATAGACAGATGGGGACTGAAGACATGTGACAAAGTCACTAATAGATCACTACTCAGTGCTATGGTATAAGCTAATGTACATCACAAACCCACCATGACATTTCTTTTTTTTTTTAAATTTAGTGTATCCAATTCATGTTTTTCCAATTAAGGGACAATTTAGCATGTTCAATCCACCTACCCTGCACATCTTTGGGTTGTGGGGGCGAAACCCACGCAAACACGGGGAGAATGTACAAACTCCACACGGACAGTGACCCAGGGCCGGGATCGAACCTGGGACCTCGGCGCCGTGAGGCAGCAGGGCTAACCCACTGCGCCACCGTGCTGGTCTCATATGACATTTCTTAATGTGTTAGCTTTCTCTTGGTTTTGGCTTGAGTAGTAATAGTATTACATGTTGAAGCTATGCCAGCATACTCCAGGATGGTGAAGGAAAAAGAATGAATTCATTGAGGATGACTACAAAGAACAAAGAACAAAGAAATGTACAGCACAGGAACAGGCCCTTTGGCCCTCCAAGCCCGTGCCGACCATGCTGCCCGACTAAACTACAATCTTCTACACTTCCTGGGTCCGTATCCCTCTATTCCCATCCTATTCATGTATTTGTCAAGATGCCCCTTAAATGTCACTATCGTCCCTGCTTCCACCACCTCCTCCGATAGCGAGTTCCAGGCACCCACTACCCTCTGCGTAAAAAACTTGCCTCGTACATCTACTCTAAACCTTGCCCCTCTCACCTTAAACCTATGCCCCCAAGTAATTGACCCCTCTACCCCGTGGAAAAGCCTCTGACTATCCACTCTGTCTATGCCCCTCATAATTTTGTAGACCTCTATCAGGTCGCCCCTCAACCTCCTTCGTTCCAGTGAGAACAAACCGAGTTTATTCAACCGCTCCTCATAACTAATGCCCTCCATACCAGGCAACATTCTGGTAAATCTCTTCTGCACCCTCTCTAAAGCCTCCACATTCTTCTGGTAGTGTGGCGACCAGAATTGAACACTATACTCCAAGTATACTCCAGACTAGTATCATAACCAAACGCTATGCAAAGGTCAATGGCAGCTTTGAAGATTGGGAAACTTTTAAAGATCAATAAAGGGTTACTAAAAAGTAATTTAAAAAAGCAACGGTAAATTATGAAACAAAACTGGCGCAAAATATAAAAAAAGGATCGCTAAAGTTTCTATAAGCATATAACGTTTAAAAAGGATAGCAAAAGCTTCTATATGCATATAATGCTTAAAAAGGACAGCAAAACCTTCTATAAGTATATATAGCTGCTTCATCAATGACCTTCCTTCCAACATAAGGTCAGATGTGAGGATGCTCGCTGCTGATTTCATAGAGTCATAGAATTTTAGAATTTACAGTGCAGAAGGATGCCATTTGGCCCATCGAGTCTGTACCGGCCCTTGGAAAGAGCGCCTCACTTAAGCCCACGCCTCCACCCTATCCCCGCAACCCAGCAACCCCACCCAACCTTTTTGAACACGAGGCAATTTATCATGGTCAATCCACCTAACCTGCACATCTTTGGACTGTGGGAGGAAACCAGAGCACCCAGACGAAAACCATGCAGACACAGGGAGAATGTGCATACTCCGCACAGACAGTGACCCAAGCCGGGACCCTGGAGCTGTGAAGCAACTGTGCTAACCACTGCGCTCCGTGCTGCCTACAATGTTCAGCAATGTGCACCATCACAATGTTCAGCACTATTCATGACTCTTCAGACACTGAAGAAGTCCACATGCAATTGCAGCAAGACCTGGACAATAGCCAGGCTTGGGCTGACAAGTGGCAAGTAACATTCGTGCCACACAGTGCCAGGCAATAATCATCTCCAGGAAGAGAGAATCAAACAATTGGCCCTTAACATTCAATGCATTACTATCACTGAATCCCCCACTATCAACATCTTGGGGTTACCATTGACCACAAACTGAACTAGACTAGCCTTATAAACACTGTGGCTACAAGAGCAGGTCAGAGGCAAGGAATCCTGTGGTGAATCTCCGTCAACTCCCAAAACCTGTCCACCACCTACAAGGCACAAGTCAGGAGTGTTATGGAATACTCTCCACTTGCCTAGATGAGTGCAGCTCCAACAACACTCAAGAAGCTCAATGCCAACCAGGACAAAGCAGCTCGCTTGATTCTCACCCCTTCCACAAGCATTCACTCCCTCCACCACTGATGCACAGTAGCAGCAGTGTGTACCATCTACAAGATGCACTGCAGGAACTTACCAAGGCAGCATCTTCCAAACCCACGAACACTATCATCCAGAAAGACAAGGGCAGCAGATACATGGGAACACCACTACCTGGAGGTTCCCCTCCTAGTCACTCACCATCCTGACTTAGACATATATTTCTGTTCCTTCACTGTCATTGGGTCAGATTACTGAAACTCCCTCCCTAACAGAACAGTGGGTGCACCGATACAATATATACTGCAGAAGTTCAAGGTGGCAGATCACCCCCACCTTCTCGAGGGAAATTATGGATAGGTATCAAATGTTGGCCGAGCCAGAGAAGCCTACATCCTGTAAAAATAAATAAATAAAAATAAATAAGTAGAATGGACGAGAGTAGCTAAAGTGAATGGTAGTTTCTTGGAGGATGAGACTGGAGAGTTAATAGTGGGCAACACAGAGATGGCAGAGGCGCTAAATCAATATTTTGCCTCATTTTCCACACTGGATGACACTAGAACCATCCCAATAGTAGCAGGTAATGCAGAGGTAATAGTAAAGGAGTGTAGCGCACAAAGACTCCATGAGACGAATAGAGTGAAGTCGATGAGACTTTATTAAGCGTGTCTGTTCCCCCGCAGCTCGATAGTAAACTGGCCTGCGGGGGAAGACTACGGCTTCTTATACTCCGCCTTCAGGGCGGAGCTTGAGGTCAACGGCCAACCAGGACCCGGGATCTGTCAGCCAATGACATTAGGGCTTCCAGTCCCACATGACCCCCAATACATAAAACCACAAGGAGGAACTTAGAACAATCATCATCAATAGGGAAAAAGTACTAAATAGACTAATCGGATTGAAGAAAGACAAGTCCCGAGGGCCTGATGGCCGACATCCAAGTGTCGTAAAAGAAGTGGCAGTGGAGATAGTGGATCTATTGGTTATAACATTTCAAATGGATGTGGGAAATGTTCCAGTGATTGGACAATGCTAATTTAATGCTCTTGTTCAAAAAGGGAGGGAAGCAGAGTGAAGGAAACTACAGACTAGTTGGTTTAACATCTGACTTTGGGAAATTATTAGAATCCATTATTACGGAAGTAAAAACAAAACATTTAAGAATAATAATAATCTTTATTAGTGTCACAAGTAGGCTTATGTTAACACTGAATGAAGTTACTGTGAAAATCCCTTAGTCGCCACACCACGGCACCTTTTTGGGGATATTGAGGGAGAATTCAAAATGTCACCTAACAAGCCTGTCTTTTGGGACTTGTAGGAGGAAACAGGAGCAACCAGAGGAAACCCAGGAAGACATGGGGAGATTGTGCAGACTCCGCATAGACAGTGACCCAAGCCGCGAATCAAACACGGGTACCTGGCGCTGTGAAGCAACAGAGCTAACCACTGTGCCGCCCCTACTGTGCTATTTAGAAATTCAATATGCAATCCATCAGAGTCAGCCTGTTTTATGAAGAGTAAATCGTGTTTGACTAATATGCTCGAGTTCTTCAAAGATGTAGCAAGCCAAGTGGATAATGGACATCCTGCAGATGTTGTATATTGGGACTTCCAGAAGACATTTTATAAAGTACCGCACAAAAGGATAATATACATATAAGATCACATGTTCTTAGGGGTAATGTATTAGCTTAGAAGATTGGTTAACCAACAGGAGGCAGAGAGTTGGGATAAATGGGTACTTTTCTGGTTGGCAAGATGTAACTAGTGGGGTGCCATAGGGTTCCTCGTGCTTCAAC
This sequence comes from Scyliorhinus torazame, assembly GCF_047496885.1. Taxonomy (NCBI): domain Eukaryota; kingdom Metazoa; phylum Chordata; class Chondrichthyes; order Carcharhiniformes; family Scyliorhinidae; genus Scyliorhinus; species Scyliorhinus torazame. Next base: position 43,065,708 of record NC_092715.1, on the reverse strand, counting down.
TATTTACAATATAAATTAATGACTTGGATGCAGAGATCTATAGCCAAATTTGCAGATGACAGTAAAATAATAATAAAAATCTTTATTGTCACAAGTAGACTTACATTAATACTGCAATGAAGTTACTGTGAAAAGCCGGCGCCTGTTCTGGTACACAGAGGGAGAATTCAGAGTGTTCAATTCACCTAACAACACGTCACGTCACGTCACAACACACACAAAAGGAATAGAGCATAAAATGCCGCTGCAACAGTATAAGGCATTGATGAGATTGCACCTGAACTATTGTGTACAGTTTGATCAGCTTATTTGAGGAAGGATGAGGTTTCATTCGAGGCAGTTCAGAGGAGGTTCACTTGGTTGATTCCAGAGATATGGGCCGGGATTCTCCGAAATTCTGCCAAGTGTTGACTCTGGCGTAAACACCGTTGTGTTGTATGCCGGCATCAACGGGCCTCCTGGCCCAGTAATTCTCTGGATTTCAGGGGGCCAGAATGGCGGCGGAGTGATGTGTGCTGCTCCGGCGCCGAAAGCCGGCTCTGCACGGCCGGCGCGCGTCCCCGCATGCACGTGACGATCGCCTCTGCGCTGGCACATGCGTGTGATTTCCATCTCCGCGCCGGACCCCCGCAACATGGCGGAGCCCTACAGGGGGCCGGCGCGGAGGAACAGAGGCCCCTCCCCGGAATGAGAGCATCCGCCGATCAGTAGCCCCCGATCGCGAGCCTGGCCACTGTGGAGGCCCCCCCCCGGAGTAGGATCCCCCCCGCCCCCCCCCCCCCCCCCCCCCCCCCGCCACGCCACCAGGACGGCCCCCGCAGCCAGAATGCCGAGGTCCCGCTGGGTGGGACTCACCGGAACCCGGCAGGCACTTGGCCTGTCTAGCGCGGAGAATTGCCGCGGGGGCCGCTTTCAATGGCCTCCGACCGCGCCTCGGCGACCATGTGGGCATGATTGGCGCCGATTCTCCGGTGCCCGGCCCAGCATCGGTGCGGCGTGACGGGAATCTCACTCCCCCTGACTTGTACTCTCAGGAATTTTGAGGAATGAGAGGAGATCCAATTAAGATATTGATGCACTAAGCGTCAAGAACCACAAAGACATGTGAGACTTTAACTAAGGCTTTAATATACTACATGGGAGGGTTACCCGACACAGACGACCCCAGACAGAATGGGGCCGGTCCCAGAAGAGGGTTCTTATACGTAAGTCCCGGGGGAGTGGCTAAGGCGGAGCTCTCCGTGGCCAGGTCGGGTTACCTACCAGTGACCGAACCTCTGCAGAGCTACAGTACAATACACAGTATTACGGGGCCACGTTACACACAACTATTATATACTATGTACAATGGTAGGCAAGTACAGTGGTGTATCTCCACAGATATATAAGATGATAAAAGGCATTGACAAAGTACACATAGTGCAGATGTTTCCCCTTGTGGGGCAATCTTGAACGAGAGGCCATAGTTTTAGGATAAGGGGTTGCAGATTTAAAATAAAAATGAAGAGAAATTACTTCTCTTAAAGGGTTAATTTGTTGAATTCTCTACCCCAGAGTGCGGTAAATGCTGGGACATTGAGTAAATTTAAGGAGGAGGAAGACAGATTTTTAATTAGTAATGGGTTGATGGGCTATGGGGACCAGGTAGGAGAATGGATTTGAAGTGGAGATGAGTGAGATCAGCTGTGATTGTATTGAACGGTGGCACAGTGGTTAGCATTGCTGCCTACGGCGCTGAGGACCCGGGTTCGAATCCCGGCCCTGGGTCACCGTCTGTGTGGAGTTTGTACATTCTCCCTGTGTCTGTGTGGGTTTCACCTCCACAACCCAAAGATGTGCAGGGTAGATGAATTGGCCATGCTAAATTGCCCCTTAATTGGAAAAAATAATTGGGTACTCTAAATTTATTTTTAAAAAATGATTGTATTGTATGGTGGAGCGGGCGCAAGGAGTTGGATTGCCTACTCATGTTCCTATGTTCTTATGTTAATAGCAGCTGGTTTAGCACAGGGCTAAATAGCTGGCTTTTAAAGCAGACCAAGGCAGGCCAGCAGTGTGGGTTCAATTCCTGTACCAGCCTCCCCGAACAGGCGCCAGAATGTGGCGACTTGGGGCTTTTCACAGTTACTTCATTTGAAGCCAACTTGTGACAATGAATGATTTTCATTTCATTTTTCATTTAATTTCAATGTACAGTAAGAGCACTGGACAGAGAGGTAGGCCGGGATTTTACACACACTCCTCCGCAGTGTGTTTTGCAGTATCAGAGGTAGCCCACCATTGGTCGGAGGCGGGATCTTCCAGTCCTGCTGATGTCAATGGCTTTTTCCGTGGTTCGCACTCTCCACTGCCAGGGAACCCGATGCAGGGGTCGCCATTAGTGGGACCAGATGTGATCATTGATGGGAAGGGTGGGAACATTTTGGCAAGGAGTTAGCTGGATATGTGGGGGAAGGAGTACTTCAAGGTGAGATTGGGGATCGCTGGAGAGTTAAGTATGTAATTCCCATCCTTGGCCCAGATTTATGCTCCTAAGTCAGGTGCACAGAGATGAGAGAATTCCTGGCTCTGTGAACCTGACCATTTAAAAAATGGCTACCCAGACATTAGGGCCGCGATTCTCCGAAATCCCAGCCATGTGTTGACGCCGGCATCAAAACTGGCCCGAGTCATTCTCCCCTTCCTTGAGGGCTAGAACGGCGCCGGAGTGCTGTGCGCTGTTTCAGCGCCGAAAGCTGGCCCTACAGGCCCAGCACGGGTCCGCGCATGCGCGCCACGGCCATCTCCACACCGGCCACCGGTCAACATGGCGGAGCCCTACAGGGGCTCGGCGCGGAGGAACATAGGCCTCCCCGAGTGAGCGGGCCAGCCACTGTGGAAGGCCCCCTTGGAGTTGGCTCCCCTGCCCCTCCACCAGGACAGCCCCCTCAGCCAGAACTCCGAGGTCCCACTGGGTAGGACCATACGCGAAAAACGCCGGAGGGACTCAGCGGAACTCGGTGAGCACTCGGTCCATCAAGCGCGGAGAATCGCAAAGCGGCCCCTGACCGCGCCGGCGCGATTGCTGCCAATTCTCCGGTCGTCGGAGAATCGGTGGCCTGGCGTCGGAGCGGCGTGGCGGGATCTGCGCGCCCTCCCCGGCAATTCTCCAACCCGGCGCGGGCTCGGAGAATCCTGCCCCCTAGATTTCCAGTCCTTGGAGGTGCCCTGGCATAGAATTTGGGGCAGGTGATCCAGGCAGACCAGAGGAGGATTTCCGGTACAGAGGCAGGTTGGACATAAAGCCTACCTCACGGAAACAACATTCTGTCCAAAGTTTAAAATTGAAGCTTGAAATATGAAACATCCTTCCAGCCATTACACCGCACCCCACACACACTCCATGCATCATAAATGCTAGCCCAAGGCATTTAATGCTCTCACCCACCCTATGACCTCTGATAATCTCCAGACCAACCTGTGATCCTCATCCACCCCCCATACCCATCATACCCTGCCTGCCAACCTATGTCACTTCACCTTCCCTTGGACCCTTTATAGTCCCAAATTAGTAAAAGCTTTATAGTTCCAAATTAGTAAAAGCTCATGTCAATTCCTGCCCCTACCCACCACATATTTCTCTGACAAATTCCATACTAACTCACCCAGTATTTATCATGGATAGACCTCAGGATCCAGGCAGAGATGTTATAAAATAACATTCTTTAAAATAAAGTTCAAAGTATCTCTTGCAGACTTCATTATATTGAAAAACACACTCTCATTCATAGCAACCCATTTACTACATTTGCATTCCTGCAACTAAATAAAGCCTCAAAACAACAAATCGTTCATTCAAGTGCACAATCCCTTATATCAACAAGCATTGGAATTCATAGTACCACTTCAAAATGTCTACAGCTACTTATAGCTTCCTTTATTTTTTATTTTTTTTAAATAAATTTAGAGTACCCAATTATTTTTTTCCAATTAAGGGGCAATTTAGCGAGGCCAATCCACCTAGCCTGCACATCTTTGGGTTGTGGGGGCGAAACCCACGCAAACACGGGGAGAATGTGCAAACTCCACGCGGACAGTGACCCAGAACCGGCATCGAACCTGGGCTCTCAGCGCTGTCACGCTGCAGGGCTAACCCACTGCGCCACTGTGCTGCCCTATAGCTGCCTTTATAAAAGGCACATGTGTGAAACAAGTCCTGCCCCCACAAAAATAGGAAGTGCTACCTTCGTGGCCAGAACATCGGGATATAAGGGCTGGGATTCTCCCAGCCTGCGAGCCGCAATCACGCTCTGCGCGGGTCAGAGAATGGGCGTCAGACCCACGATCAGGTCCGACGCCGCTCCCTGATTCTCCGGGGACCGGAGAATTGGCGCCAATCGCGTGTGCGCGGTCAACGGGGCGCCAGTCGGGGGTCATTGAAAGAGGCCCCTTTGGCGATTCTCTGCCGGCAACTGGCCGAGTTCCTGCCAGCGTGGTTCACTCATGGTTCCACCCCCGCGGCCACGCTGTTAGGGGGCGGGAGGATCCGCCACCGGGGTGGCCTCAAGCATGGCCAGTCTCGCGATCAGGGGCCACCGATTGGCGGGCGGGCGCGATCTCGGGGTGGCCTATATTCTCGGGGCTGGTCTGCTGTGTGGGTCGGCCATGTTGCACAGGCCGTCGCCACAGGCCGCCTCCGTGCGCATGCGCGGACCTGCGGCCGGAGGTGCGGGGCCCCGTATCGACAACCGGATCTGCGTGGACTATCCAGGGCCCTGCTAGCCCCCTGCAAAATGCAGAATCACTCTGGACTTTCTCCAGGTAAGTCCAGAGTGATTCGCACCTGATTTCCCGCGGGCGTGGGAACATAGCCCCATTATCAGAGAATTCCGCCCAAGATTTTCAGGCATTTCTTCTATTTTCACTGCAATAGAGAGCATCTTGGCAAAAATCCGGGCCCCTGTTTTCGAATTCCCATCCTGTCATCAGAGTAGATGAAAACCATTTGACCCATTGGGTCTACTATGCCAATCAATAGCATCATGACTGAACTAATTGTGGTCTTAAATCCACTTTCCTGACAGCCCCCATAACCCTTGACACCCTGGCAGGTCACAAATCCTGCTGCCTACGGCCTCATCATTTGTAATGAATGTGAAGTTTAATAAGTGATGGGAAGTGCTTCCCACTGCAGAGGCCAATGGGGAACCACACCATATCTTCCAGCCCTTACCTAATTAATTATGCATCTGGGGATACAGGATCCTATACCATGATGGGGTGGGTTTGATTGCACATCTTGCCATCATATCTGAGTGCCATAGATCTGAGTTAAAAGACTCCAACACCACTGATCCACCATCTTAGGAAAGGAGATGGACCTCCTGATGAAAGAAAATAGATCTTCAGGAACACGCTGAGGCTGGAAGATGGACTTCCTGAAAGTCCCTGAAGCTGGAAAATCCACCTGATAGATGCTCTTCATCCCCCCCCCCCCCCCTCCCCCTCACCACTGTTGTGGTGTACCAGGGTCCAGGTTCAATGGTGGCCTCCATCCAGAGCTCTGGAGGCAGCCTGCAGGCATCCTTCACATGAGGCCCTACTTCTGCCCACCATGTTGTTCCAGACATGTCCTGGACCAGTGTGTTTTCCCGCTGACATTGCGGAGAATCGTATATTGGGCGAAGAGTCTGGTCGGGCCTTCATCTGCAACCCATTAGCAGGATGCAAATCAGTTTTGCATCAGCCAGCAGCAGGTTTACCGATCACTATGGCGGATACCAGCCGAAGATCCTGTGGGTTATTCACGCTGGCGTAAAAAACAATTTTTGGCCCTCTAATGAACTTCTCTGCCAAACCTGCCAGTTATTGAACCGGCCTGCGTATGTTTTAAGTGATTAATTTTCAGCGTACCCTAAAAGGGAGTTTGTAGGAGGTTGTGTAACTCTGACCAACCAACAAGAAGCCTGAGTGACTTGGTTATTATGGGGACGTGGGGGGACGTGGGGGGGGTGGGGGTGCTTGCTGGGAACAAAATGTAAAGTATTTATGGTGATATGCATCACTGTAAGTACACAAGGGGTTAATGTAAATACACTACGACTAAGAAAACACTAGAGGGAGCACCAGAGACGTCATGACATGCAGACATACAACTAATGAACACATAGAATAGGACACAACCAATGGGCAGTCAAGACACCCAGAGGTGACACTACCACAGGGGGGCATTACACATCCCATATATAAGGACAGGGCACACATGCTCTGTCTCTTTCCAGAGACAGACATCTAGAGAGTGCATCAGGGTTGATCAGAAGCATCACACCCAGCACGTGCCTTAGAGCAGACAGGTTTAGTTAGATTGAGTTACTACAGTTAGATTAGCAGGAGAGTCGAACTCATTTAAGAACTATGTTAATAGTTCAATCAACATATTGAACTCATTACAAAGTCTGGACCTTCCTTTGTCAAAGCATACATCAAGGAAGCAGCTTATGCTACACAAAGAAGCATAACACTTCTTTGTGGAGCAAAGTATTCACATCTGAAAACAAAGGCAAAAGTAGCTGGACAATCTGTAGATAAACCTTTAGTCTCCAGATTTTTTGATAGAGAAAGAGAGAGATAAAAGCTGCAACTGGTGTAGCCAGCAGCGAAAGAAAGGCTGTAAGTTTTCTGTGAGCTAACAGGCAGGGTTTGGGAGGAAGGATGGTCTCTGGTTGAGGAGATTGGCCTTATATACAGCAGAAGATTTGGCCTGAGGGCGGCACGTGGCGCAGTTGGTAGCACCGGGACTATGGCGCTGAGGACCCCCGGTTCAAATCCCGGCCCTGGTTCACTGTCCATGTGGAGTTTGCACATTCTCCCCGTTTCTGCGTGGCTTTCATCCCCACAACCCAAAAAATGTGCAGGTTAGGTGGATTGGCCATCCTCAATTGCCCCTTAATTGGGTACTCTAAATTTATTAACAAAAAACAAAAATTTGGCCAGGAAAGGCCAGGAGAAACGATCACTTGAATGGATCTCGCTGTTGGTAGTTGCTTTGGAAATGTTCTGAAAACTGAGCGTAGTGGCTGTTGAAGGTGAATGATTTGACTTTATAGCTTGGTGAAATGGGGAGACCCAAACGCATTGAGAGCTGCAAGTGGCTGTAAATTGGTTGCTATAATTATTGTAATCCGGTGGGGGGGGGTTTGTAATGTTTGTATAAAAGCAGAATATAAATGTATAAAAGTGAAAAAGAGTTGTCGCAATTTTCTAGGTTATAGTTGAGACCACGGGCGTCATTCTCCGACCCCCCGCCGGGTTGGAGAATCGTCGGGGGCTGCCGTGAATCCCGCCCCCGCCGGTTGCCGAAGTCTCCGGTACCGGATATTCGGCGGGGGCGGGAATCGGGCCTCGCCGGTTGGCGGGCCCCCCCGCTGGATTCTCCGGCCCGGATGGGCTGAAGTCCCGCCGATAAATTGCCTGTCCTGCCGGCGTGGATTAAACCACCTTTTGAACGGCGGGACAAGGCGGCGTGGGCGGGCTCCGGGGTCCTGGGGGGGGCGCGGGGCGATCTGGCCGCGGGTGGTGCCCCCACGGTGGCCTGGCCCGCGAGATTGGGGCCCACCGATCCGCGGGTGGGCCTGTGCCGTGGGGGCACTCTTTCCCTTCCGTCTCTGCCACGGTCTCTACCATGGCGGAGGCGGAAGAGACTCCCTCCACTGCGCATGCACGGGAAACTGTCAGCGGCCGCTGACGCTCCCGCGCATGCGCCTCCCCGATATGTCATTTCCGCGCCAGCTGGCAGGGCAACAAAGGCCGTTTCCGCCAGATGGCGGGGCGGAAATCCCTCCGGCGTCGGCCTAGCCCCTCGATGTTGGGGCTCGGCCCCCAAAGATGTGGAGCATTCCGCACCTTTGGGGTGGCGCGATGCCCGTCTGATTGGCGCCGTTTTGGGCGCCAGTCGGCGGACATCGCGCCGTTTGGGGAGAATTTCGCCCCACATCTGGAGTGTTGTGTCCAATTTTGGTCTCTTTATTTGAGGGAGGATGTGATGGTATTGGAGGCAGTTCAGAGGAGGTTCACCAGATTGATTCCGGGGATGATAGGGTTGAGGTATGAGGAGAGATTGAACAGTTTGGGCTCATCCTCGCGGGAGTTTAGAAGAATGAGGCGGGATCTGGTCGAGGCATATAAAATACTGAGAGGGATTGATAAAATAAACGCAGACCAAATGTTCCCCCTTGTGAGGCAATCTAGAATGAGAGGCCATGGATATTGGGCAGCACGGTAGCATTGTGGTTCGCACAATTGCTTCACAGCTCCAGGGTCCCAGGTTCGATTCCGGCTTGGGTCACTGTCTGTGTGGACTCTGCACATCCTCCCCGTGTCTGCGTGGGTTTCCTCCGGGTGCTCCGGTTTCCTCCCACAGTCCAAAGATGTGCAGGTTAGGTGGATTGGCCATGATAAATTGCCCTTCGTGTCCAAAATTGCCCTTAGTGTTGGGTGAGGTTACTGGGTTATGGGGATAGGGTGGAGGTGTTGACCTTGGGTAGGGTGCTCTTTCCAAGAGCTGGTGCAGACTCAATGGGCCGAATGGCCTCCTTCTGCACTGTAAATTCATTGAAAATATTGGTTGAGAGGCAGTAGATTTAAAACTGAGATGAGAAGGAAGTACGTCTCGCAGAGAGTGGTGAATTTGTGGAACTCGCTGCCTCTTGATGCGGTGGAGTCTGAATCATGAAATGGAAGAAGGAGATAGATATATTTGTGATTAAAAAATGGGTTAAAAGGGATATGGGGAACAGGTAGGGAAGTGGATTCGAGACCAGGAAGAGATCAGTCATGATCTGATTGAATGGCGGAGCGGGCTGGATGGCTGAGTTACCTACTTCTGCTCCGAATTCCTATGTTCCTCTGTGTGTGTGTGGTGCGGAGTTATAATAATTGTCAACTTTTCAGGGTTCTGATGAGTCTCATTTCTGACCCCGATTTGAAACATTAATTCAATTTTTCTCTCCATTTACGTTGCCAGACCTGCTGAGTATTTCTAGCATTTTCTCTTTTTATTACCTTTTCTATAGTTTAGAGTATTAGTTGCTTCCTAGTTAATTTTCATCGGAAACTATTTTTTGTTGGTTTGTTACAGTAAAAGACTTAAAGCTTTAAGGGCGCGATTCAACTAAAAGGGAACAAAGTCCCATAGTGAGCGCGTTTAGCTGCATGCTTCCCGGTGCTCGCAGCGCCGAGCTGCTATAAAATAAGATTTGCTTTTAATAAGCGGCCTCAACCTTGCACCCTGTCAGTGCCCCTGACAGCTGACAGTGCCAACTGGGCATCTTGGCAGTGCCAGGCTGGCACCCAGGTGGCACTGCGAGGGTGCCTGGGTGGCACCCGCAGTGCCAGCATACCACCTTGCCCAAAGGGCATCCACCTGAAGGCTTCCGATCCCCTGAGGAACCCCCACAAGTGCCGTTCCGTCTGGTCCCAGTTTGTGGTGACCCGTGCTGAACAGAGCTCGCCCAATGTCTCTGAGGTGAAGGCGATGAACCCCACAATGGGTGGGATTTACATCGGGTTAAATCTTGCAACGCATTGCGAGTCGGGCAGCTCCCGGGCGCGGAGTCTTCTGGCTTTTATTGGCCACAGTGAGCTGCTTTCCGAGTGCAGCGTGGCAATTTGATCGCGCCCTAAATCTTATTGTGCACATCCTTTAAGTCAGTCATTGGAAATTTAAATATCTCCTACTGTGGGGCGATTTGAAGATCGCACTCACCATGCAAGGGAACGGTGGTGCAGCCGAAAAATCGCACGAGAATCAGGAGTTGCGATTCTCGCAGGAGAGCTCTTGTTTCCCAATTTTCCCCGTCCCTTGCTGGTGACGTCACAAAGTTCACACCCTTATTTGAATACATTGCCATCAACTTACATCTTATTTGCCTCCCCCGTCACATGACCCCCCTCCCACCCCCCTTCCACTATACATTCATACCTCGCTGACCTCACGTCAAGTCGGCAAGATTTACAACAGGTTTGGTCTGATGTAAGGCAGTCGAGGGGATTTCTCCAGGGGTATAGAGATACGTATTTCTCCCTGGGCGGGGTGGAGAGAAACATGCCCTGATACTGACCCCTGGCACAGGTTGGCACAGCCAGGTTTACACTCACAGCGCTTGGTCTCCCCAGTGTAGAGGAGATCGCATTGTGAGCAGCTAATCCACTAGGGTAAACTGAACGAAATGCAAGTAAATTGCTACCTCACCTGGACAATGAGATGGAAGGAGGTAATGATGCAGGTGGGTATAGCTCCTGATCTTAAATGGTAAGGTGCTGTGGGAAGGGGACAATAGAGGAGTGGACCAGGGTGCTGCGGAAAGAACTATCCTTTCGGAATGCTAATGGGGGGGGGCCTTATTGTGTTACATCATGTTGCAGGCGGAGGAAATGGCAGAGAATAATTACTTTAATACCAAGGCTGGTGGGGTTGAAAGTGAGGACATAAGGAAACCTATCGAGGTTCTTGGTGGAAGGGAATGAGAGTAGAAGTGTGGGAATTTTGTCGTACACAGTTGAGGGCCATATCAACTAAAGTGGGAGGGAATTCTTGGCTGAGGGAAAACAAAGGTGCAGGAAATCTATAAAATATGAAGTAGGTGTGATTACCTTATCAGTGATACAAGTGCAATGTTGCAATGATTGTCGGGAAGGAGTCAATCTCCTGCTTTGTGCCTCAAGAGTGATAAATTCAACACCTTATATTCATACTCTATCCTGTTTGTTATTAGATGCAATTGAGATATTCATTATATCTAAAGTGCTGAAATCTGAGCAGGGCAGTGAGTTAAACGCCTTTTATTTCTGGGCTTTCAGTGCAAGTCAATCTGCAGTGGTGGATCCAGGTGCATCTTTGATTACTTATATATAATGCCCAAGAGTTTCTGCTGTGGGCGCAATCCACGTTCCAGGCATAAATTGTGCGCAAATTTGCACTAGTTTTAAGAAGTGTTTCATTATCCTCAAGTTTCTACTTAAAACTGCAGATCCATAAGACCATAAGACGTAGGAGCAGAATTAGGCCACTCTGCCCATCGAGTCTGCTCCGCCATTCAATCATGGCTGATACCTTTCTCATCCCCATTCTCCTGCCTTCTCCCCATAACTCCATTTCCCCTTATTGATCAAGAACCTATCTATTGCTGTCCTAAAGACACTCAGTGTTTTGGCCTCCACAGCCTTCTGCGGCAAAGAATTCCATAGATTCACCATCCTCTGGCCAAAGAAATTCCTCCTCTGTTTTAAAGGATCGTCCCTTTAGTCTGAGATTGTGCCTCTGCTTCTAGTTTTTCCTACAAGTGGAAACATCCTCTCCACGTCCACTCTATCCAGGCAGTATCCTGTAAGTTTCAATAAGACCCCCCCCCTCATCCTTCTAAACTCCAACAAATACAGACCCAGAGGCCTCAAATGTTCCTCATACGACAAGCTCTTCATTCCAGGGATTATTCTTGTGAATCTCCTCTGGAACCTTTCGAAGGCCAGCACATCCTTCCTTAGGTACGGGCCCAAAACTACTCACAATACTCCAAATGGGGTCTGACCAGAGCCTTATACAGCCTCAGAAGTACATCACTGGTCTTATTCTGGCTCTCTCGACATGAATGGCAACATTGCATTTGCTTTCCTAACTGCTGACTGAACCTGCACATTAACCTTAAGAGAATCGTGAACATGGACTCCCAAGTCCCTGTATGCTTCTGATTTCCTAAGCATTTCCCCATTTAGAAAATAGTCTATGCCTCCATTTCTCCTATGCGGCACCTTGTCAAAGGCCTTCTGGAAATCTAATTTAATCACGTCCATTGGTTCTCCTTTGTCTAACTTCCTTGTTACTTCCTCAAAGAACTCGAAAGATTTGTCCGACATGACCTCCCCTTGACAAAGCCGTGCTGACTCACTCCTATTTTATCATGCACTTCCAAGTACTCCACGATTTCATCTTTAATAATGGACTGTAAAATCTTACCAATGACCGAAGTCAAGATAACCGGCCTATAATTTCTGCCTCCCTCCCTTCTTAAACAGCGGTGTTACATTAGCCATTTTCCAGTCCTCTGGGACCCTTCCTGACTCCAGTTAAACATGAAAGATCATCACCAATGCCTCCACAATCTCATCAGCTGTCTCTTTTAGAACCCTGGAGTGTAGTCCATCCGGTCCAGGTGACTTATCCACCTTCAGACCTTTCAGTTTCCCCCAAACCTTCTGCTTAGTAATGGTCACTGCACTCACCTCTGTCCCCTGGTTCTCCTGGAGCTCTGGCATCCCACTGGTGTCTTTCACCGTGAAGACTGATGTAAAGTAACTATTCAGTTCCTCTGCAATTTCCTTGTTTCCTATTATTACTTCTCCAACCACATTTTCCAGTGGTCCAATGTCACTTTTTGCCTCTCTATTACCTTTTATATATTGAAAAACACTCTTCCTCTCTTCCTTTATATTACTAGCTATCTTGCACTCATAATTCATCTTCTCCCCCATTATTGCTTTTTTAGTTGTCCTCTGCTCGCTTTTAAAGGTGTCCCAATCCTCTGGCTTCCCACTAATACTCGCCACTTTGTATGCTTTTTCTTTTACTTTTATGCTGTCCTTGACTTCCCTCATCAGCTATGGATGCCTTGTCCTCCCCTTTGCATGTTTCCTCCTCCTTGGGATGAATTTCTGTTGTGCCTCCCGAATAACCCCCCAAAACTCTGACTGTTGTTGTTCCACTGTCTTCCCTCTTCAGCTCCTTTTCCAATCAACTCTGGACAGCTCCTCCCTCATGTCATTATAGTTACCCTTATTCAATTGTAATATCATTACATATAATTGCAGTTTCTCCCTCTCAAACTGTAGGGTAAATTCTATCATGTTGTGGTCACTGCTCCCTAAGCTGGACATAAAATCTGGCAATTGACATGCAATTCAGAACAGCATTTGGAATAAAATGCTTGCATTAAAACATATTCATTGAATGATTTAAGGGCAGCAACTTCATTGACTTCTATGAATATAGTTGGAAATAGGATAGTTATAAAAAATAAGTATCTTTAACCAGTGTCTCATCCACACTGCCAGCCTGGAACCTTGGCACTGCCAGCCAGGCACTGACAGGGTGCCCAGGTGGCACTGCCAGGCTGGTAGCGCCAAGGTGCCCAGGTGCCAGTTTGCCCATACCAAGGATCAGGCCCGGGGGTGCCCTGCCCTTAAGAACTGGGGCGAGATGAGGGTGCTCGAGAACCCCCTAAGGGGCAAGTTGGGGCAGTGCGAGGGGGATCTGAAGGCCATGGTGTGGTGTCCGAGGGGGGGGTTGAGACATCGAGTCCTGTTTGATAGCAGGGTCGTCTCGAAACCGCAGGCACCAAGGAAGACCTCGCTACATGCACCCAACACGGGACACTATTTTCTGCGCGTTAAATCGTGCCCATATTTAACATTTTGAGTCCTTATGACTCTTCTTCAGAGCTAAAGAGAGTGGGAAATGTGATGGATTATATGCTGCATAAGAGGGGGCGGGACAGCTGGAGCAGAGTAAAAGGTCAGTGGTAGGTGTGAGCGTAGAGAGATTGCAGCACAGATGAGGACTGCACGAGACAGAGTGTTACCGGCAGTGTGAACGGCTATAGAAGGTTCTAGTAGTGGCATAGATGAAAGATATCAGATTGCATTGATGGGAGAAAAAAGGTGAGACGTCAGTGAAAGCAAAGCTAAAGAAGAAGTGGCAGACGGTCTAGTGTGGAGGGGAGGGGAGGGTGTGTTTTTGCATTGGGACAAATAATATTTCTAATATATCACCCAGCAGAGGGCAGTAGAGCGGAGCTGCTGATTGGCTGTTGTGGGGGAAATTTGCATACGTCCGTGTGGTCACCCTAACTTGAAGGTGTACCTGTGCAAGAGACCCTAGCTGTTCAAGTGAAGACAAGCATCCAGCAGAGGGCAGTAGAGCGGAGCTGCTAATTGGCTGTTGTGAGGGAAATTTGCATACGTCCGTGAAGTCACCCGAACTTGAAAGTGGTTTGTGGAGGAGCTGTTGTCAAGTCACACTTCAACCTGGAACACTTCTTCAGTGTTTCCCTCCCTACCTCCTCCTTTAACCAATAAAAACCAGCCGCTGTAAAGATCAAGAGGAAGGCTTGAGGGCAGGTACAAATAGAAAGAAGTTGAACCGTGACATCACAGTTTGCAGGTAAGGGATTGGCTGGTGACTGGTAAGTAGTTTTTCTTTTATTTTCCCTCATGTGTTATCGTGCGGGGCGCAGAGGTTGTTGAGTGAGTGCTTGCGGAGAAGGGGAGTGAATAACAGGTAAGCTCTTTCTTTCTCTTTTTTTATCCAGAGGGGATGGCAGGGAAGGTAGTGCAATGTTCCTCCTGCAGAATGTTTGAGGTGAGGGACGCCGTCAGTGTCACTGCTGATTTCATCTGTGAGAAGTGCACCCATCTCCAGCTCCTCAGAAACCGCGTTAGGAAACTGGAGCTTGAGCTGGATTAACTTCGGATCATTCGGGAGGCAGAGGTGGTCATAGATAGAAGCTTCAGGGATGTAGTTACTCCGAAGAATAAAGATAGATGGGTGACAGTGAGAGGGGCTGGGAGGAAGCAGTCAGTACAGGGATCCCCTGTGGTCGTTCCCGTTAGTAACAAGTATACCGCTTTGGATACTGTTGGGGGTGAGACTTATCAGGGGTAAGCCATGGGGTACAGGTCTCTGGCACAGAGTCTGTCCCGGTTGCTCAAAAGAGAAGGGGGGAGAGGAGTAGAGCATTAGTCATTGGAGACTCCATAGTCAGGGGGATAGATAGGAGATTCTGTGGGAACGAGAGAGACCCGCGGTTGGTGTGTTGCCTCCCAGGTGCCAGGGTGCGTGATGTCTCGGATCGTGTTTTCGGGATCCTTAAGGGGGAGGGGGAGCAGCCCCAGGTCGTGGTCCACATAGGTACCAACGCCACAAGTGGGGATAGGGATGTAAGGCAGGAATTCAGGGAGCGAGGGTGGAAACATAGATCGCGGACAAACAGAGTTATTATCTCTGGGTTCTTACCCGTGCCACATGCTAGCGAGACGAGGAATAGGGAGAGAGAAGAGTTGAACACGTGGCTACAGGGATGGTGTAGGAGGGAGGGTTTCAGATTTCTGAATTGTAGCTCCAGTATACAGGAGGTTGAGAGTAGTGAGGTCATGAGTAAGGTTTCAAAGTTGCAGGAGTGTACCGGCAGGCAGGAAGGTGGTTTAAAGTGTGTCTTCTTCAATGCCAGGAGCATCCGGAATAAGGTGGGTGAACTTGCGGCATGGGTTGGTACCTGGGACTTCGGTGTTGTGGCCATTTCAGAAACATGGATAGAGCAGGGACAGGAATGGTTGTTGCAGGTGCCGGGTTTAGATATTTCAGTAAGCTCAGGGAAGGTGGTAAAAGAGGGGGAGGGGTGGCATTATTCGTCAAGGACAATATTACGGTGGCAGAAAGGACGTTTGATGAGGACTCGTCTACTGAGGTAGTATGGGTTGAGGTTATAAACAGGAAAGGAGAGGCCACCCTGTTAGGGGTTTTCTATAGGCCTCCGAAAAGTTCCAGAGATGTAGAGGAAAGGATTGCAAAGATGATTCTGGATAGGAGTGAAAGCAACAGGGAAGTTGTTCTGGGGAACTTTAACTTTCCAAATATTGACTGGAAACGCTATAGTTCGAGTACTTTAGATGGGTCTGTTTTTGTCCAATGTGTGCAGGAGGATTTCCTGACACAGTAAGTAGATAGGCCAACGAGAGGCGAGGCCATATTGGATTTGGTACTGGGTAATGAACCAGGACAGGTGTTAGATTTGGAGGTAGGTGAGCACTTTGGTGATAGTGACCACAATTCGATTACGTTTACTTTAGTGATGGAATGGGATAGGTATATACCGCAAGGCAAGAGTTATATCTGGGGGAAAGGCAATTATGATGCGATGAGGCAAGACTTAGGATGCATCGGATGGAGAGGAAAACTGCAGGGGATGGGCGCAATGGAAATGTGGAGCTTGTTCAAGGAACAGCTACTGCGTGTCCTTGATAAGTATGTACCTGCCAGGCAGGGAGTAAGTGGTCGAGCAAGGGAACCATGGTTTACTAAAGCAGTCAAAACACTTGTCAAGAGGAAGAAGGAGGCTTAGGTAAAGATGAGACATGAAGGTTCAGTTAGGGCGCTCGAGAGTTACAAGTTAGCTAGGAAGGACCTAAAGAGAGAGCTAAGAAGAGCCAGGAGGGGACATGAGAAGTCTTTGGCAGGTAGGATCAAGGATAACCCTAAGGCTTTCTATAGATATGTCAGGAATAAACGAACGACTAGGGTAAGAGTAGGGCCAGTCAAGGACAGTCGTGGGAAGTTGTGCGTGGAGTCCGAGGAGATAGGAGAGGTGCTAAAGGTATATTTTTTGTCAGTATTCACACAGGAAAAAGACAATGTTGTCGAGGAGAATACTGAGATTCAGGCTACTAGACTAGTAGGGCTTGAGGTTCATAAGGAGGAGGTGTTAGCAATTCTGAAAAGTGTGAAAATAGATAAGTCCCCTGGGCCGGATGGGATTTATCCTAGGATTCTCTGGGAAGCTAGGGAGGAGATTGCTGAGCCTTTGGCTTTGATCCTTAAGTCATCTTTGTCTACAGGAATAGTGCCAGAAGACTGGAGGATAGCAAATGTTGTCCACTTGTTCAAGAAGGGGAGTAGAGACAACCAGGGTAACTATAGACCAGTGAGCCTTACTTCTGTTGTGGGCAAAATCTTGGAAAGGTTTATAAGAGATAGGATGTATAATCATCTGGAAAGGAATAATTTGATTAGACATAGTCAACACAGTTTTGTGAAGGTTAGTCGTGCCTCACAAACCTTATTGAGTTCTTTGAGAAGGTGACCAAACAGGTGGATGAGGGTAAAGCAGTTGATGTGGTGTATATGGATTTCAGTAAAGCGTTTGATACGGTTGCCCACGGTAGGCTACTGCAGAAAATACGGAGGCATAGGATTCAGGGTGATTTAGCAGTTTGGATCAGAAATTGGCTAGCTGGAAGAAGACAAAGAGTGGTGGTTGATGGGAAATGTTCAGACTGGAGCCCAGTTACTAGTGGTGTACCACAAGGATCTGTTTTGGGGTCACTGCTGTTTGTTATTTTTATTAATGACCTGGATGATGGCGTAGAAGGATGGGTGAGTAAATTTGCAGATGACACTAAAGTCGGTGATGTTGTGGACAGTGCGGAAGGATGTGACAAGTTACAGAGGGACATAGATAAGCTGCAGCGCTGGGCTGAGAGGTGGCAAATGGAGTTTAATGCAGAAAAGTGTGAGGTGATTCATTTTGGAAGGAATAACAGGAAGACAGAGTACTGGGCTAATAGTAAGATTCTTGGCAGTGTGGATGAGCAGAGATATCTCGGTGTCCATGTACATAGATCGCTGAAAGTTGCCACCCAGGTTGAGAGGGTTGTTAAGAAGGCGTAAGGTGTGTTGGCTTTTATTGGTAGAGGGATTGAGTTTCGGAGCCATGAGGTCATGTTGCAGCTGTACAAAACTCTGGTGCGGCCGCATTTGGAGTATTGCGTGCAATTCTGGTCGCCGCATTATTGGAAGGATGTGGAAGCATTGGAAAGGGTGCAGAGGAGATTTACTAGAATGTTGCCTAGTATGGAGGATAGATCTTATGAGGAAAGGCTGAGGGACTTGAGGCTGTTTTCATTAGAGAGAAGAAGGTTGAGAGGCGACTTAATTGAGGCATACAAGATGATCAGAGGATTGGATAGGGTGGACAGTGAGAGCCTTTTTCCTCAGATGGTGATGTCTAGCACGAGGGAACATAGCTTTAAATTGAGGGGAGATAGATATAGGACAGATGTCAGAGGTAGGTTCTTTACTCAGAGAGTAGTAAGGGCGTGGAATGCCCTGCCTGCAACAGTAGTGGACTCACCAACACTATTGGTCATTGGATAGATATATGGGCGATAAGGGAATAGTGTAGATGGGCTTTAGAGTGGTTTCACAGGTCGGCGCAACATCGAGGGCCGAAGGGCCTATACTGCGCTGTAATGTTCTATGTTCTATGAATATAAAAAAGGGGTGAAAATGGAGGAGCAAGGTCACCGTCTAAAGTCACTGACTCAATGTTGAGTCATATGGGCTGTGACATGCCTAGTCGGAATAATCGAAATGGCCTCAAACTATTATACAGAACTATTTAATAGTTAATTTTAATCAATTGAAATAAAAATCAAAGCTTATGAAATATGTCTGTTAGAATCCTTCCCCTTAAGTTTCAGCTTGATTTAAAAGTGACCCTGAAACCCTGCAAACAGGTATACTTGGTGGAAATGCGATGGATGAGACTCTCTGGCCTCCCTGTGGCGAGTTTCTTGGTGGTCTGCGGTTTGCTGGCAACAGGATCTTTTGATTCCGCCGTTATCAATGGAATTTCCTATTGAATCCATCCCATGCCGCCGGCAAACCTGCAGCAGGGGTGCGCCGTGAGTGGGACCGGAACATTCAACCAACATGAATGGCCAGATGATCTCTTCTAATATGGTAATTAATTTGATCTGGTGGGGCGGGGTGGGGGGTGCAGGGGGCATGCCAGTTTGTGGGTGGGAGCAGATTCCAGAGCGCTGTTTTACAAACGAGCACAAAAGATCAGGGAAACTTTATTTCCACTAGATGTAACAGCCACTTAAGATCCCTTGATCGTTTGTGCTGACTTGACCAATTTCAGCCAATTAGCACTGAAAACCAACGCAATCTATTGGGAACTCCTGACAGATGGAGCACTCTCATCCCAGTTCCCAATCGGCAGGGACATACAATGCAAAACTTGCTGAACCTTTACTCTGCATCTAACAATCTCAGATCTGACCTGAGGGTCTTTAGGTGTCAGCTGTGGTTCAATGCTGGTACTTGGGCTTCAAAGTCAGAAGGATATGAGTTCAAGCTCTTTGCATGAGACATTCTACTCTAGGTAAGCACCATGGGACTGATACACTATCAGAGATGCTGCCTTCCAGGTGAGGTAGGTTGAGGCTCTGTCCGCACTCCCAGATGATTGCAACTGATTCAAAAACACCTTTCCAAAGAATAGTAGGGAATTTTCTGGGCAATATGTATTATCAGGCAGGATCAAAAAATAGATTATTATCTATTATTATCAGGGCACTGCCCAACCATGTTCCTCACCACCCAAGGGCTATACTCATCCCCGAGCCCTGGCGTGGTCCTCACAACTAGCTTCCGTTTTTGGAAACCAGTGGTGATTCCCAGCGGCTTGACATCACACCGGCGGGCGGAACATCTGATGACCCCGAAGCAATGGTATTAAGCCAAGCGAGCACATTTAAATCCATTTAAATTTGCGGTATTGAGGTTCTCGTCCTCACTGGGTGTGAGCCTGATGGTGCAGCGGGGAAGGGCCGGGAACATTGCAGATTGAATTCTCGCCGGCACAAATCCCGTTTGTGGCCTCTCGCCAGAGATAGTGGCCATTATGGGATTTGCACCAGTAACGAACGACCCGGAAAAACCGTGGCCTACATTTCAAAACTACGGGCGGGATTCTCCATTGTGAGTCCATCTCACTACTGCTGCCAGCAAGGAGGGAGAATTTGACGCTTAGTCAAACTGAGAATCCCGCCGGTGTGAAGGAACGGAGAATCAAAGTCTACTTCATATAATGCAAATGTATGTTTTTCTTTTTTGACGCAGCACTGGCTACCCAAAATGCAAAGAGTTGCACCCCAAAACATGAATGTTGAAGAGAATGATACAAATGTGGTCTCAACCACTTTACTGTCAAGAGGAAATTGTTTAGCAATCACTGCACAGGAACACTCTTGTTCCGATTAATCCGCAGTCAGCCTGTTGCATTTTAAAGAACTTGATAGTGTATCCTACATCACCTTAATTTACAATCATGAGAACACTCATTCGTTAGGCACTGCTGATTAATGCTCCATTAGCTGTTCAGTGCAGAAGGAAGGAATAACTTAAGACTTAGATCTCCTTTTTGAATAACTTTGTAAATATTTCATAGAGAATTTATAATAATTCAAGAATCTCATCAAAGATTAATACTTTTTATGAGAATAAGCACTTGCTTCATAAGGGTCTAGGAATGGAGAAAAACGCATAATGACTATCCAGAGGTGAAACATAGTGCGGGGAATTATGGAAAGTGCTTTGCCCTTTAACTGTTCAGCTGCTTCGTAGGGATTTTAGTTTTGTTTAATATTCAATGAAACGCCTAAGTGTTTCTTTCCAAAGGAAGAACAGAACCTCTTGTCGGAGAATCTAGAACTAGGCGGTCACTGTTTAAAAATAAGGGGTCACTTATTTAAGACAGAGCTGAAGAGAATTTAGTATGTTCAGAACTGTGAATCTAACCAAAAACATATTGCTTTGTTGTGTATTTGAACAGAAAGTCTCAACAAAATACATACAACTTGGAGCAACATTTGAATCCAGAATTACAATTAAGAAGTGTTGCAGCATTTACTGAAATTAATAAAACCACTTTTATAAAATAGAATATCGAGTTCTGAGGTGTTGCTGTAATACACGAATGTAAAAGTCCGTGCCTGTGCTTTTTGCATGTTCCTTTTGAAAATTTGTTCTGTTCTGGCTCTGTGTAAATTGGAATCAGCCACGAATTAACTATGGAATGATTTTCCCTGGTCAGTCAGCCTTAATTAGGGTTTCCACCTCTTGACAAGTCCAAAAAGCATGCCAAAGCAAACTAAATGCAAGGCATGAATTGAGACTTGATAATCGCTTTTCTGATAATAGAAGCCTTTATTAGATAGATACCGCCACTTTGCAAAACACAAAATAAGTGGAAAAATAAACTCTGTGTGGTACAAGTCTTCTAATTAGTATTATTTTAAAGCTACCATCAGCAGCTTGAAAAATGGGAAATATGCTGAGATAATGGTGATCAGAAACGCTGGACAGGGATGTCTGACTTACACTTTCAAATTTACCACATGCCTGTAATATCCCGCAATGGACCTAAGGGGAGGGAATATTTGTCTTCCCCATGCTCCTTGCAAAGTATGAGCTCGCCCCACCAGGGGCGGGGTATCTCAATTAACCAATGTATATAAGATCGACCAGTAAGGCATCGACCAGAGAGAGGAACCAGTAGGCATCTACCGGGTAGTGTACATATTGTTTGTGTGAATAAAACTTTGTTCTTATTTTATTCAGTGTGGACTCCCCATGTCCTTATTAAATCGCACATCTAGTAAATTGGCTACGTGATAATCTTCACTGAACATACATTGTTGATGTATAACAGTGTAAAATAGCTGCTGACTCAGTACCTGCCTCAGATTTTGCACTGTCTGTGGTCAAGAACACAAGAGATTGCCAGGAGACTCATTGTGGTGAATGTATTCACCAAATGCATGTATGATACTGTAACCTATAATCTATGACCTGGAAGTGGTGATACGAGCTGCTTCCAGGTACTGTACTGTAATCCCGGTGGGCTCTGCCTCTGGTTCCGCCCTCACTGGGGCCATATGTAGACCAGCCGCCTGTGGGCGGCATTCATCTGCACAACCGACTCTGGCTAGCAAGTTAATGATTAATAAAGCCTAATGTTCACTCGCTCTCTCTGCCTCTCGGTGAATTGAAGATATATCACTCATGAAAATATGAAGGGGTGAATTTCAAGGGAGTGCCCAGACAGCATCAGATATTGGGTTATTTTGTGCTGCTTGCACAGTGCCATTTGGCGTGTCAAAAGGAGCTCAAACTGAAGTCTGGGGTGCCAACATAACAGTTCGCAGAACCTCTTCATCGTGACCTCAGTGGCTGGAATTTAATTGTGGCTACGAAGATGGGCCCAAAAGCAGCAGATAACCCCTTTTGGTGGTCTGCAGGACCGAGGTTGCATCGCATCAGTGTCAACTAGCTAATTGGCTGACCCCCCCCCCCAGCTCCCACTTCCCCCGGTGGTCATCCCTCTTAAGGACAGCCACATTCCCACTAGAGCTGCTGGACAGAGTGCTGACAAGTCCGCAGCTGCATACTGCCACCGGGAGCAGTGGCCATTGCTGGGTCTGCACCTGGATGAGGAAGGCATAACGATAGACGAGCACCCTCAACATGAGTTAAGTGGGATCTGCGGGCTGCTGAGCCAATCAGGCATGCCCTGGTGAAAGGGGTGATGTTGGTAAGGTCGGGGAGTGCTTTTGTTCAAGGGTGGCCTTTACCACAGGGCTGGTCCCCTACATGAGTCTTAAGATTTACAAAACAGGGAATTGGTCCCCCACCCCGAGCCTTCCTGGATGTCATTACGGTTTAGCGGCTGTCTCCCAAAGCAGCAAAGGGCTTCCCAACCAGCGTAAAGCACAAATTCCTGCCTGCACCCTGCAAATTGTCAAATCTGGTGCTAATTCTCCCTGGTGCCAAAGCCACTCTCAAAATTTCTCTCTGAGCTTGCAAGAAATTCCATCACATCTTTGAGGAGTTAAACTTCCAAACTTGAGGTGCTGCCTGGGAAACTGCATTTTTTTAAACTCTATGCACTGGTGTAAGTATATTGACAACACAGCATCAAACACTGAAAGGGTAAAGCACCAAGATTTGCAGAGATGAAATGAAATGAATTGAAAATCACTTATTGTCACAAGTAGGCTTCAAATGAAGTTACTGTGAAAAGCCCCTTGTCGCCACATTCCGGCGCCTGTTCGGAGCGGCTGTTACGGGAATTGAACCATGCTGCTGGCCTGCCTTGGTCTGCTTTCAAAGCCAGCAATTTAGCCCTGTGCTAAACAGCCCTCTTCTTCAACTGTTGATTGCACAATGGGATTTAACATTGGCAGGCTTGTGATTTCTTGTCCTTTCGTCCAGTTGATGGTATGATTCCGAACCTGAATGTCTAATGGACGTCCACCAACCATACGCCTACATTTGAGGGCAGTGAATTATTTTTCCATTGTGCTACAGCTGCAACAAGCTCTCAAGCATCCCTTGCCGTTCAGTGAGCATCTTCTCAAGCAGTTCAGACTTGTGAAAATACATTCCAACTTGTCAATCCCATTTGATCAATGTCACGATTAAGGAAGTAATGGGTCATTTATTTTACAATGATTCTTTGAAATATTTGACAATGCAGCTATCATAATGTAATGGCATACCTGCTCCTGCTCTATTTACAGTAATAAATTATCACATTGCTCAGGTCTGCCAATTGCGAGTTGACTGGAGAGGACTCAAATTTAAATATTATATCCATAGAGAATCACTTGGATCCAGCTCCTGACAGTTATCGGCACCTCTGATAAACTGGAATATTTAATCCTGAAGAAATAAATGAACACAAACCTTTTTTCAATTTCATACACTGTATTCACTGCTCAGTATGGTCGCCACTGCAAAACACAGATTTGGTGACCGCTTTGTAGAACGCCTGTGTTTAATCCACAAGTGTGATCTTGAGCATCTACTGACCAACTTTGACAACCAGACTCAAAACGTTCGCTTCCTTCTCTCTCCACAGAGGTAAGACCTTCTGTGATTGTCCAGTATTTTCCGTTTTTGTTTCAGATTCCAGTTTTCGCGGTAATTTGCTTTTATTTTAATTCCCCACCTTGTTTTCATGCTTAAATCCCTGTCCTTGTCCGACCAAAGTGTTCCAATGAAGCTCAATGCAACCTCGAGTAACAGCATCTCATCGTTCAATGAAACACTTTGCAGCCTTCTGGACTCAGCCATGAGTTCAGTAATTTCAGACGTTGGGCTGGATTCTCTGCATCCCGATGGCGAAATTGTGTCTGGCGCCGGGGCGGAGAATCCATTTCTGCAAACGGAATCGGGACCAGCGCCGGGTCCCTGATTCTCCGAGCCCTGAAAAACGGCGTATCCCCTTCCTGAGGCCATTGCTGGAGGCCCGCCCTGCTATTCTCAGCCACCGAACGGCCAAAGTCCCGACCACGTGGATCTAATGTGGTCCTGCAGTTCGGGATACTCGCGTGGCAGCTGCGGACTCAGTCCACGGACGCCATGGTCGGGGGGGTGATCAGAGGTTAGGGGTGGCCTCATATGGGACCGGACAATTTTGGGGCGGGCAGTCAGGGTCGGGTGCGCGGCCGATCTGGGGCGTTATTTGGGAGGTCCAGCTCCGCAGTTTGAGTCCGCCGTGGAGCACGGCGCAGCATCTGGAAACCGTTGCCGTGCGCATGCCCGGCCTCAGACCTGGAAGTGCGGGGGCCAATTTTTCTGGTGTGAAAGGCCACAGATTTTATGACGGCTTGGGGATATAGTCCTAAAAACAGAGAATCCAGCATTTAATCTGTACCCCGATTTGTTTCCTTACCTTTGCATTTGTTGGGCTTAATGATGTTTGTTTTTAAGTTTTTGCCTTTGGATGGCAGCTATTCATTATTCTGCCAGTCACACCTCTTCCAAATTTATCTATTGTTTCTTTATTTGTTTCATTACCACTCCCTTTGACCCTAGCCCACTCAACTACTGTCATCTCGACTGGTATTCTCCATTACGAATCCACCCCGCTACCACAGCTAGTGAGGACGGAGAATTTGGTGCTCAGCCAAATGTCCCATTCACTTAGCAGGACCGGAGAACCTTGCTGCCATTGAATGGACGGAGAATCCCACACCTAATCTCTCCCCTCTGCTTCCCTATCACAGTCCTTCCCTTTTGCTATATTTACACTCCTCCCTCAGAAGTACACCATTCAACCCATGGAACCTGCTCCAACATTCAAATAGATCATGGGCTGGCCTGCACCTCAATCTATTTTCCTATCTTTGCTCCATGTGCTTCGAAAGTCTTGGGCTGGATTCTCCGTTGGCAGGATCCCCCGTTTCGCTGGCAGTGCACTCAATCCCACGGATTTCCCGATGGTGCGGGGGTGCCCACAATGGCAAACCCCATTGGCCGGCTGCCGGGATGGAGGATCAGAAAGCGGGCGTGGTGCGACGGAGAATCACGCCCCTTACCTATCAAAAATGTAGCGATCTCAGTCTTTAATTGTCACAGCATCCGCAGCCTTTAGATGTGGCAAGGTAGGGTTCCAGATCTGCCCTAACCTTGTTGCGAAAATGTCCTTCATTCAATGTCAAACAAGACAATGAAATGTCACTGTGTATTTAATGCCCCAGCTAATGAAGCCGTATACCCGGATCATATCGTTGCGGGATACAATTGACACAAAAAGAACATGGCAGGAAGTGAGCAGCAATGTGTTATTTGAGTTAGTTGCTGAGACCCAAGGAAAGAAAATGGTTGCACACAGGAGATGCACAGCGCCAGCTCCAGTATAACAAAAAAAGTGAGGGCTGCACCTCAGAGATCGGAGCACATCATGATATCACAATTTCATGAGGTACATTAAAACCATTTTATCTACAAATTGTTTTCACATGCATTATTGGGGGGGGGTGGGGGCGTTGAAATCCCTCAGTGTTCCTGTCATAACTCTGACGGAAGTCCTTCACGGCACCCTGACCCACTCCTTAGTGACCCCTTTTGTACAGCACCATTTCATTCAAGTACAGGAGGCAGGCCACCTGTCCTTTTACCTCCTCTCTTCTCTCCATCCACATTCCCATCCACTCCTTCCGCGTGTGCCAGCGATTTACTTGCACTATTTTCAATTTACTATATTGCATTCGTTGCTCACGGTGTGATCTCCTCTGCATCGCAGAGACCAAACACAGACTGGGTGACTGCTTTGTGGAACACCTCCATTCAGTCCGCAAATGCTAGTTTGCTTCCTGTAGCTTGTCATTTTAATTCTCCACCTTTCTCCCACTCTGACCTTTTTTCTGTCTTTGCTCTGCTGCAATGTTCCAATGCAGCTCGACCTAAGCTCGAGGAACAGCACCTCATCTTTTGACTCGGCCTTCTGGACTGACCACGGAGTTCCACAGTTTTAGATCATAACCTTTGCCTCCATCTTCGTTTTTCTTTGCTGTTCAATTGTGTCTTGTTTTTTTTTGGAAAGGGCAATGAAGAGTCATCATAGAATTTACAGTGCAGAAGGAGGCCATTCGGCCCATCGAGTCTGCACCGGCTCTTGGAAAGAGCACCCTACCCAAGGTCAACACCTCCACCCTATCCCCATAACCCAGTAAGCCCACCCAACACTAAGGGCAATTTTTGACACTAAGGGCAATTTATCATGGCCAATCCACCTAACCTGCACAGCTTTGGACTGTGGGAGGAAACCGGAGCACCCGGAGGAAACCCACGCACACACAGGGAGGATGTGCAGACTCCGCACAGACAGTGACCCAAGCCGGAATTGAACCTGGAACCCTGGAGCTGTGAAGCAATTGTGCTATCCACAATGCTACCATGCTGCCCACACAGGGTAGGTCAAAACAAAAACTTACATTATTTTACGTTAACTATTATTTACAGCTCCAATAGTTCCCCACTAAGTCTTCTCTAGTTGGTGCCTTACTGGCCGACTCTGTTTATACAAAGCCAAGAACTGTTAAGGGTCACCCACCCCCTTATCAGGGGAGCTCGTACTCTGCAAGATCCACTGGGTAGATAATCATCCCTACCCCGTAAGACCCATGTGAGTTATGAGTTTCTTTATCACTTCATCTTGCATTCAGAGTTGACTATGCTGCCATTCACACCACATCTGGACACATATTTTGTTTCTTTGCTGTACCCATTACCACTCTCTTTGGCTTTGTGCCATAAAAGCTTTGTCATTTAATCTCTCTTGTCTTCCACTTTATCGCACTTCCCCTTTACTTCTCACTGCCAGCTCCCTCATTCCCCGGCTCAAAATCTGTTACATTTCTCTGGTTCTCCAGTTCTGATGAAGGGTCATTGACCTGAAATGTTGGGTGGGATTTTCCGGTCGTGCCTGCTTAGACACCGGAAATTCCTACCCGAGGTCCAATGGACCTTTAAATTTTCCGTCAAAATTTCCGTCCCAACCGCAGCAGGGGGCATCGGAAAATGTACCCTGTTAACTCTGTTTCTGTCCACAGGTGCTGCCTGGGATGCTGGGTATTTGGGGTTGGTTAGCTCTGTTGGCTGGACGGCTGGCTGGTGATGTGAAGGGATGGCAACAGCGTGGGTTCAATTCCCGTACCAGTTGTGGTTATCCAACTTCTCAACCTTGACCCTCGCCTGGGGTTAGATCACCACCAGTCAGTTCTCTCTCAGAAAAGGGACTATGGTGACTTTCCTTCATATTTTCATTTTCTGGTTTTATTTTTGTTTGTTTCAGTGATGTTGATTGAGATATCATTATTAGCCAGGATGTCGGAGAAACTGCTGTTCGTCTTTGGGATTGTTTACACTTTACTGTCTCAGCTGAAAAGCAACAGGCAGGGTTCTCTGATCCTGAGGCTAAGTATTGACGCGTTTCCCGACGGCGTCAACACAACCCCAGGATCAGCAATTCTGGCCCCGACAGGGGGCCAGCATGGCGCTGGAGCGGTTCATGCCGCTCCAGCTGCTGATCCGGCCGTGGAATGGGCGCCGGGGGATGCGCACATGCGCAGTGGGTCCGGCGCGAACACGCACATGCGCAGTCCCACCGGCACGATTTCTGTGCATGCGCGGTGTCTCCCTTGTCCGCGCAGGCCCCGACCCAACATGCGCAGGAGTACAGGGGCAGGCGTGGAAGAAAGGAAGCTGGGAGACAGAGAGGCCAGCCCGCCGATCGGTGGGTCCCGATCGCGGGCCAAGCCACATCGGAAACCTCGCCCCCGGGGCCGGATCCCCCCCTCCCACCCACAGGCCATCCCCAGACCCTTCAACGGCGAGGTCCCACCGCTTCAGAGCATGTTAGAACAACGCCGCCGGGACTCGTTTTTTTTTACGGCTGCTCGGCCCATCCGGGCTGGAGAATCGCAGGGGGGGGGCTGTGTAGAGCGGCCCCCGACCTGCGCCGTGCCGACCACGCCGGCCCCAATGGCGCTGATTCTCCACTCTGCGGGGCGGCGTGACACGATTCGCGCAGTCCGCCGGCGATTCTCCGACCGGCGTGGAGTCGGAGAATCCCGCCCAACAGGTTCGCCTTTCCTCCATACTGCACTGGAATCAGCCAGATTCACAGAAACTAGGAGCAGGAGGAGGCCAAGTGGTCCTTCGACCATTCAATATGATCCTGGCTGATCCTCGATGTCAATGCCGTATTCAGGCTTTTACCCACATACCCCATGATGTCATTAAAATCTCAAACGTTATCTATCTTTTCCTTGAGCATATTCAGTGACTTCGCCTCAACAGCCTTCTGTTTTACTGTCTTTTGAGAGAAGAAATATTTCCCGGTATGCTGCGACTGTGTCCCCTGGTTCCAGACTCCCCAGCCAGGGAAAACATCCTCCCTGGATCTCGTCTGTCCAGCCCTGTTGGAATTTATCTACACTTCAATCAGATCTCCATGCATCCTTCTAAACTCTAGTAAATACAGGCCCTGTCGAACCAATCTCCCGCCAAACCCAGTATCAGCCAAGTGAAGCGCCGCTGCACTCCCTCGCTGGCATGTGTTGGACTTGGGAGTCCTTGTTTACGATTCTCTTAAGGCTAACGTGCAGATTCCGCCGGCAGTTAGGAAGGCAAATGCAATGTTAGCATTCATGTCGAGAGGGCTAGAATACATGACCAGGGATGTACTTCTGAGGCTATATAAGACTCTGGTCAGACCCCATTTGGAGTATTGTGAGCAGTTTTGGGCCCGGTATCGAAGGAAGGATGTGCTGGCCATGGAAAGGGTCCAGAGGAGGTTCACAAGAATGATCGCTGGAATGAAGAATGTTTGTCGTATGATGAACAGTTGAGGACTCTGGGTCTGTACTCGTTGGAGGTTAGAAGGATGAGGAGGCTTGTTATTGAAACTTACAGGATACTGCGTGGCCTGGATAGAGTGGACGTGGAGAGGATGTTTCCACTTGGAGGAAAAATTAGAAGCAGAGGACACAATCTCAGACAAAAGGGACGATCCTTTAAAACAGAGATGCGGAGGAATTTCTTCAGCCAGATTGTGGTGAATCGGTGGAACTCTTTGCCGCAGAAGGCTGTGGAGGCCAAATCACTGAGCGTCTTTAAAACAGGGGTAGATAGGTTTTTGATCAATAAGGGGATCAGGGGTTATGGGGAGAAGGCAGGTGAATGGGGGTGAGAAAAATATCAGCCATGATTGAATGGCGGACCAGACTCGATGGGCCGAGTGGCCTAATTCTGCTCCTATTTCTTATGGTCTTATGGTCTAAGTATATCCTTTCTTAGGTTTGTCCACTCATGTCTCTGAAACTGGACTTGTCCACCCAACATTCTCTTTTAGAGTCCTACCAACTACCAATTCACATGGGTGACACAAAAACTAATGGCATTACGCGTTAGGTGAGCTCGAGTATTCCAGACACATCAAGCAGTGACATGGTGGTTCTTGCACCATTGAACTTGACCCTGCAGCACTCGATATTGAATTGAGTTTTAAATTTAAAAATGGGTAACCAATAACTCTGTGCACTGACATTTCTGTAAGGAACATTGCTACGCAGTTTCAAAGAACATCCAAAATAAGAATCCTTCAGTATGTAGGTTATTACCCAGGAGCAGAGTAATGTCACAAATAACTGCGGCACATGACCTGCAAATAAAAATTCATTCTGGGATGTAATGAATGTTAGAAACAAGAATATTTTCATCTCCACTATCCACCCACACCTTGACCCTTCCCCCCCCCCCCTCCCCCCCCCTGCACGTAGAGTTGAAAATGCCAGCATTGACAAATGTCAAAGGGAAGCGCTTGTCTGTGCATTATTCCAACAGATTGAACTATTGTGACACTAATCATGGTTACCAAGGACAACTTCAAGAATCTGAAAAATACGACAATCCTCCGAACCTATGACTTTCATTCCGAAAATGCTGTTTCCATAAAATTAAAGCAGTTCTGTGGTGGCTGCAGTCCTGTGGTGGCTGCATGCCTGATTCACCCAAGTACCAAAATTATAGCAGAAGTGATAACAAATTGTCTGTTAACATCTTGCTTCTGGTAATGTGTTGCGTTGTGTCAGAGAGCAGAGAGAGAGAGAGAGTGAGGTTACATGACAAATCTCAGTTTTGAAGCTCCTCATACAACATTAGCCCATCGTTGCCGTAAAGAACAGAATGCTGCTCGTGTGAGACTACTGCCGGATGGCATAAGCAAATGCTGTGCGTTGTCAGCTGTGGCTCACTTGGAATACACTTGCTGAATGATCAGGTGCTTCTTGGTTCAAATCCCACCCTTGGACTGGAGGCTGAAAATCACGGCAAGACTGAAGTGATGCTCTCTTTCAGATTGACACTAAATCGAGGCCCTCTAAACTCTCTCAGTAAATGCAAAAGATTGCTTGCTAATATTGAGACCGAAAACAGGAGCGTTTTCTTCAGTATCTTGGCCAATGTTTATCCCCCAATCAACATCTCAAAAACAGCTGATTTGGCCGTGGTTACATTGTTTGTGGGATCTTGCTGTGTATAAACCAACCGCTATGTTTCCTGCAATACAATAGAGACTTCAGTTCAAAAGAATTTAATTGGCTATAAAGTGCTTTGAGATGTCCAGTGGCTGTGAGAAGCAAGTGCAAGTCTATTTTTTACATTTTCTTTATTAATGTCACAGATATAAAAATTAAGCCATTACCATAATTGATATTATTAACGAGCTATTCTATTTCCCATTTTTCCAATGACATGTGGCATTCCTTTCAACACCATGAGCAGATGCCTTGCTTCTATTATTTCTGCCAGTGTTGCTTTTGAGAGGGATTAAGAGGGCAATCAGTAAAACACAACATCCAATGCTCCTTGCTCCAAGTGACTAAACAGCTGGGGTGGGATTTTCCAAAGGGGCAGTCAGCTGGGGTCTCTGATTCTCTGGGAGACCCCGACAATTACAGTTCCATTTGGTCCCCATTTGTGGAGACCAGTGCTGAACAGCGCTCATCCGTAGTCTCCGAGGCAAAGGGAATGAATCCCAAAGCCTCAGGTCCCTCGGGAATCTGCACATTAGAATGAGACTAACTGTCTTGCTCTAATATGCAGAGTAGCCATAAAGTGATCCAGCCCACAATGGACGGGATTCACATCGCAATGTCTCGCGAGATCGTGGTGCATCTTGCGAGGCGTTGGGAACGGGAGTCTCCCGGCCTCTTTCGACCGTGCTGCAGCGCAGCGAGCTACTTTTCAGGCGCAGCGTGGCCATTGGATCACACCCACTAAGGGCGTGATTCTCCAGAACAAAATAACAAACAACAAACAAAGGTACAGCACAGGAACAGGCCCTTCGACCCTCCAAGCCTGCGCCGACCATGCTGCCCATCTAAACTAAAATCTTCTACACTTCCGGGGTCCATATCCCTCTATTCCCATCCTATTCATGTATTTGTCAAGACGCCCCTTAAACGTCACTATCGTCCCTGCTTCCACCATCTCCTCCGGCAGCGAGTTCCATGCACCCACTACCCTCTGTGTAAAAAACTTGCCTCGTACATCTCCTCTAAACCTTGCCCCTCGCACCTTAAACCTATGCCCAGTAATTTACCCCTCTACCCTGGGAGAAAGATTTCTAAGTATGATAGTGAACGGGAACTGCCGTGGGCTTTCCAGTGCTCGGCCCGGCGAGGCCGGGAACTCTATTCAATGTTAATTGGTCACTTAACACGGTCCCATGGGCTTCATGCATCAAATGAAGGCTCGCCAGCCGATTCACCGGGACTGCGCTCGCCAGCCCCCAGCTAACAAGGTCGAGCAGCACTTAAACAACACTTGCACAGCCAATCCCACTCAGCTCGCAGCTATGGCGCCGAGAGGACGGGCCCCAAGATTCATGATGCAGACTTGGGGAGGCTTCTCGATGTGGTGAAGGCAAGGAGAGATGTCCGGCTTCTCCGAAGGTCCCGGAAGGTGAGCCACAGGGTAGCCAGTGCCACCTGGGATGAAGTGCCAGCGGCCGTGAGCATGGGGAGTGTGACCAGGAGGACTGGCCTCCAGTGTTGTAAGAAAATCAACGAGTTACACCGGGCAGCACGGTTGAGTTGACACCAACGCCCCCCCCCCAGCCCATCCACCCCGGGATCTTTCTACCCCCACGTGAGCATCCACCCCCCCCCCCCTCCATACTCAATGCGTCACCCAAACCTCCATTCACCCCCCCCGTCCTTCAAAACCCTAACACTAACCCTCCCACCACTGTGAACCACGTGTAAGGCTAACGATGCCCTCTCTGCGTCTCTGCAGGAGAAGCTCTCCCACAATTGCCGGGAGAGGGCCCAGACTGGCGGAAGCACGCCGGACATATGAATCCTCACCACCTTCGAGGAACAGGCCCTGGAGATGACTGGGATGGCTGAGGACAGTGCAGTCATCAATGCGGAGGTCGGCGTGCGCCGTAGAGGTGAGGATCCACCGGGCCCCACTTAGAGGACATGTCAAATATGAGTCATTGCCTTAATGACAGATCTCCTTCTCACTGACCGCATGTCCTTTCTCCCGCAGGTCCTGTAACTGATGGCGCCGGCCCATCCTGGTTGGCCTCCTCCCCTGCCTCCCATGAGAATTCCTCAGAGGAGAGCTCTGTGGATGCTGCGATCAATGCATCACAACTGTCATCCCCACCCCCCAGCAGCACACAGACACTCACCTCGGTGGGAAATGTTAGTGGACAGGCTTCTGGGGCACAATCCACTGAGCACCACACAGTTGCTGATGCACATCAGGTGGAGGAAGGAACGCCCAGTCGGAGGGCTGCTGGCTCCGAGGACCCAGCAGAGTCCCAGCAAGATGCTGAGCCTATGGAACAGCTTTAACCAGAGCTGATGAAGACATTGGGAAGCAGCCAGGACATTAAGAGCAAGATGTCAGCAACACTCCAGCAGGACTACAGCCTATTGGAGGAGTCCCAGAGGCTATGTGAGCAGGAGATGTCGTCAGCTATGCGTGGCACCAAGGCCAACACTGCTAGGGTGGCCACTGCAGTGCAGAGCTTGGTGCACGACATTGGCACCATTCGTGGAGATGTCCAAGGCGTGGTGCAGTCGGTGATGGCCTCAGTTGGGGGATGTGACACAGTGCCAGGCTGACCTTGGTGCGGTGCTGCGGGACATGTCCGCTCTCATGTGGGAATGGCCGAGGCACTGTGGAGCTTGTTCAAATCACTGAGGATCATCGCCGAGGGTGTCGGCACAATGGTGCAGACATTGGGGAGCTGCCAGGGCTGGCAGAGTCAGATAATGCATGGACAGCTGGGCCTCAAACTAGCTGCCCCTCCATCCCAAGGTGAACCCCAGGGCCCTCTGGGCACCGAGCGGGAGGAGCGTGCACTGGGTGCCAGCCTGGACCCGTCCCATGGAGTGGGGATGCTGGCCACTAGCTCCACCCGTGTTCCACCCCTTATTTGAGGTCGTGTCTCGAAGTCAGAACATGGGCCAGGCCGGCATGGCTGTTCATTTGTTGTTGACAAGTGAGCCGGGGCCCTCTGGCCCCAGAACCTGCAGAGGACGCCTGCCAGGGGCATTGAAGGGCACAGGACGAGATAAGCAGCTGGCTGCCTCCACCTCAGTTGTTCATCCTGGGGGCACACATAGACTCAGCGGTAGAGCTAGGAAGGCGAAGCACATCGAGTATCACTGAGGGTGCCAGGGGAGGGGAAGAGAAGGTGGTGGTGGGGGGTTGGTGAGGGTGTAGTGGGGAGAAAGGGGCGGCACTATCGGGAGAGTGGAGCATTGTTGGACACCTGTGGCCCATTAAAAACCCTTGACCACAAGCAGTATGATTCCTCTGTCATTTTCTTCCACAATGCAGGCTGACCTTCGAACCCTTGGCCCATCTCACCTGGCATCCCTCCTCCCCGTAGCACTCACCCACCCTCCGGCTGTTGACATGTCACTGAAGCTATGAGCCATCCCCTGGGTGTTCGGATGTTGGCTGCTAAGTGTGTTGTAGTGCATCCTACAGTGTTCAGGCACAGAGTCCAGGCATCACGCATTGATTGGGATGCTAGGTAATGATTCCCACGTGCTACATGGCCCGCTTACCCGGGAATCCACTTGGGTTGTGTGAAACGCTCAGGTAGCTACGATTGCTAATTCCCTACTATCAAGAGCCTTCGGCCGCACAGCCAGGGGCCTCAGTAGTTAGTGGACGTTGTGGTGGTTGGTGGGGCAGATGGGCAGGGACAAGGGAATGGGTACACACAATCCAGTGGTTGGCATGGTGGTGCCGGGTGCGATTGCAACCCCCAGCGCCTCCCCCCCCCACCTGCCATGATGGCCCACCCCCATGGAGGTGCCCCCCCCCCCAAGCCAATGGTCCCCCCACTCCACCCCAACCCGAGGCGAGGGTCCCCCATTCCCCGCCGAGTACTGGGGTGGCAACACAGCGCACCTGTGCTCTTTCACTGTGAGCGAAGATGGGCACTCATCTCCTTGGCTCCGCGCAGAAGCCCTTCCGCCAGATTCACCTTTTTAAAAAGGAGTACTAATCGGCGCCAGCGTGAACACTTGCTGGTGCGGCTGCAGGAACATGGGAGGCCATTGGATATGGGGTCACTCCTGTTACTTGTATGGAAATAGGGCTTAAGCGGTGATAATTGGTTTCTCGCCAAGCTATGATGGGATCCCGCTATACACCAGTTTCATTTCGCTCGAACGAGAGTGCAACAAGGTCAGAGAATGATGCCGTAAGTATAGGGCACAAGTAGGTATATGACGTTTGATCACAAATCAGCCATGATCTCATTGAATAATGGAAGAGGCTCGAAGGGTTAAGTGGCTTACTTCTGATTCAATGTTCGTCTTCAGACCAGTGTTACAATAGATGGATTCAAATGACCTGGGGCAGGGATTTCCAGTCTCCTAACCAGGTGTTTCTCGGAAGCAGGAGGCGGCGCACTCTATGGTGGCGGGGAATTCTCTGCTGCCGCTGCTACCAATGGGAATTCCCATTGAAGCCAACACACGGCATCAGAAAACCTGCCGGAGGGTGTGCGCTCCCAGCGGGACCAGAGAGTCCCGCCGGTGTAAACGGCCGGAGAACTCAGGCCATGATCTTGCGTATAGAGAACATAGAACATAGAACATTACAGCGCAGTACAGGCCCTTCGGCCCTCGATGTTGCGCCGACCTGTGAAACCACTCTAAAGCCCATCTACACTATTCCCTTATCGTCCATATGTCTATCCAATGACCATTTGAATGTCCTTATTGTTGGCGAGTCCACTACTGTTGCAGGCAGGGCATTCCTTGCCCTTACTACTCTCTGAGTAAAGAACCCACCTCTGACATCTGTCTTATATCTATCTCCCCTCAATTTAAAGGCATGTCCCCTCGTGCTAGACATCTCCATCCGAGGAAAAAGGCTCTCACTGTCCACCCTATCTAATCCTCTGATCAACTTGTATGCCTCAATTAAGTCACCTCTTAACCTTCTTTTCTCTAACGAACACAGCCTCAAGTTCCTCAGCCTTCCCTCATAAGATCTTCCCTCCATACCAGGCAACATTCTGGTAAATCTCCTCTGCACCCTTTCCAAAGCTTCCACATCCTTCCTATAATGCGAAGACCAGAATTGCACGCAATACACCAAATGCGGCCGCACCAGAGTTTTGTTCAGCTGCAACATGACCTCATGGCTCCGAAACTCAATCCCTCTACCAATAAAAGCTAACATACCGTGCGCCTTCTTAACAACCCTCTCAACCTGGGTGGCAAATTTCAGGGATCTATGTACATGGACACCGAGATTTCTCTGCTCATCCACACTACCAAGAATCTTACCATTAGCCCAGTACTCTGTCTTCCTGTTATTCCTTCCAAAATGAATCAACTCACACTTTTCCGCATTAAACTCCATTTGCCACCTCTCAGCCCAGCGCTGTAGCTTATCTATGTCCCTCTGTAACTTGTCACATCCTTCCGCACTGTCCACAACTCCACCGAGTTTAGTGTCATCTGAAAATTTACTCACCCAAAACAGATCCTTGTGGTACACCACTAATAACTGGACTCCAGTCTGAACATTTCCCATCAATCACCACCCTTTGTCTTCTTCCAGCTAGCCAATTTCTGATCCAAACTGCTAAATACCCTGAATCCCATGCCTCCGTATTTTCTGCAGTAGCCTACCGTGGGGAACCTTATCAAACGCTTTACTGAAATCCATACACACCACATCATTGGGTCACCTTCTCAAAGAACTCAATAAGGTTTGTGAGGCATGACCTACCCTTCCCAAAACCGTGTTGACTATCTCTAATCAAATTATTCCTTTCCAGATGATTATACATCCTATCTCTTATAAACCTTTCCAAGACTTTGCCCACAACAGAAGTAAGGCTCACTGGTCTATAGTTACCGGGGTTGTCTCTACTCCCCTTCTTGAACAAGGGGACAACATTTGCTATCCTCCAGTCTTCTGGCACTATTCCTGTAGACAAAGATGACTTAAAGATCAAAGCCAAAGGCTCAGCAATCTCCTCCCTAGCTTCCCAGAGAATCCTAGGATAAAACCCATCCGGCCCAGGGGACTTATCTATTTTCACACTTTCCAGAATTGCTAACACCTCCTCCTTATGAACCTCAAGCCCTACTAGTCTAGTCGGCTGAATCTCAGTATTCTCCTCGACAACATTGTCATTTTCCTGTGTGAATACTGACGAAAAATATTCATTTAGTACCTCTCCTATCTCCTCGGACTCCACGCACAACTTCCCACTACTGTCCTTGACTGGCCCTACTCTTACCCTAGTAATTATTTTATTCCTCACATATCTATAGAAAGCTTTAGGGTTATCCTTGTTCCTACCTGCCAAAGACTTCTCATGTCCCCTCCTGGCTCTTCTTAGCTCTCTCTTTAGGTCCTTCCTAGCTAACTTGTAACTCTTGAGTGCCCTAACTGAACCTTCATGTCTCATCTTTACATAAGCCTCCTTCTTCCTCTTGACAAGTGTTTCGACTGCTTTAGTAAACCGCGGTTCCCTCGCTCGACCACTTCCTCCCTGCCTGACAGGTACATACTTATCAAGGACACGCAGTAGCTATTCCTTGAACAAGCTCCACATTTCCATTGTGCCCATCCCCTGCAGTTTTCCTCTCCATCCGATGCATCCTAAGTCTTGCCTCATTGCATCATAATTGCCTTTCCCCCAGATATAACTCTTGCCCTGCGGTATATACCTATCCCTTTCCATCACTAAAGTAAACGTAATCGAATTGTGGTCACTATCACCAAAGTGCCACTACCTCCAAATCTAACACCTGTCCTGGTTGATTACCGAGTATCAAATCCAATATGTCCTCGCCTCTCGTTGGCCTATCTACATACTGTGTCAGGAAACCCTCCTGCACACATTGGACAAAAACGGACCCATCTAAAGTACTCGAACTATAGCGTTTCCAGTCAATATTTGGAAAGTTAAAGTCCCCCATAACAATTACCCTGTTGCTTTCGCTCCTATCCAGAATCATCTTTGCAATCCTTTCCTCTACATCTCTGGAACTTTTCGGATGCCTATAAAAAACCCCTAACAGGGTGAATTCTCCTTTCCTGTTTCTAACCTCAGCCCATACTACCTCAGTAGACGCGTCCTCATCAAACGTCCTTTCTGTCACCGTAATACTGTCCTTGACTAACAATGCCATCCCTCCCCCTCTTTTACCACCTTCCCTGAGCTTACTGAAATATCTAAACCCCGGCACCTGCAACAACCATTCCTGTCCCTGCTCTATCCATGTCTCCGAAATGGCCACAACATCGAAATCCCAGGTACCAACCCATGCTACAAGTTCACCCACCTTATTCCGGATGCTCCTGGCATTGAAGAAGGCACACTTTAAACCACCTTCCTACCTGCCGGTACACTCCTGCAACTTTGAAACCTTACTCATGACCTCACTACTCTCAACCTCCTGTATACTGGAACTACAATTCAGGTTCCCAAGCCCCTGCTGAACTAGTTTAAACATTCCCGAAGAGCATTAGCAAATGTCCCCCCCAGGATATTGGTACCCCTCTGGTCCAGGTGTAGACCATCCCGTTTGTAGAGGTCCCACTGACCCCAGAATGAACCCCAATTATCCAGAAATCTGAAACCCTCCTTCCTGCACCATCCCTGTAGCCACATGTTCAACTCCTCTCTCTCCCTATTCCTCGTCTCGCTAGCACGTGGCACGGGTAACAACCCAGAGATAATAACTCTGTTTGTCCTAGATCTAAGTTTCCACCTTACATCTTTATCCCTTTTCCTACCTATGTCATTGGTACCTATGTGGACCACGACTTGGGGCTGCTCCCCCTTAAGGATCCCGAAAACACGATCCGAGACATCACAGACCCTGGCACCTGGGAGGCAACACACCAACCGCGAGTCTCTCTCATTCCCACAGACTCTCCTATCTATCCCGCTAACTATGGAGTCTCCAATGACTAATGCTCTACTCCTCTCCCCCCTTCCCTTCTGAGCAACAGGGACAGACTCTGTGCCAGGGACCTGTACCCCATGGCTTACCCCTGGTAAGTCCCCCGCCCCCAACAGTATCCAAAGCGGTATACTTGTTACTAAGGGGAATGACCACAGGGGATCCCTGTACTGACTGCTTCCTCCCAGCCCCTCTCACCGTCACCCATCTATCTTTATTCTTCGGAGTAACTACATCCCTGAAGCTTCTATCTATGATCACCTCTGCCTCCTGAATGATCCGAAGTTCATCCAGCTCCAGCTCCAGTTCCCTAACGCGGTTTCTGAGGAGCTGGAGATGGGTGCACTTCCCACAGATGAAATCAGCAGGGACACTGACGGCGTCCCTCACCTCAAACATTCTACAGGAGGAACATTGCACTACCTTCCCTGCCATCCCCTCTAGATAAAAAAAGAAAAAGAAAGAAAGAGCTTACCTGTTATTCACTTTACCCCTTAGGTGAAAGGAGGTGGAACAGTGGGGGAACACTACAAGTGTAGTGTCTAGCGTTTAGAAACTGCCCAACTTAAATACAGGTAAAAATAAAAAAATTAACCAGCAACCACTGCGCCCCGCACAAAAACAGCAATCAGCTGTTATTGGCCTGCGTAAACAATTTAAATCTTTACTACTTACCCAGCAGTCACTCTGTCCTCACTCTCACCGGATTCAGCATGAAACTGCCTACAGTAAGTTTTTTAAAAAATTTACTCCCCTTCTCAGCAAGCACTCACTCAGCAAGCTCTGTGCCCCACACGATAACACCTGAGGGAAAATAAAAGAAAAACTACTTACCAGTCACCAGCCAATCCCTTACCTGCAGGCTGTGACGTCACGGTTCAACTTCTTTCTACTTCTACCTGCCCTTGAGCCTTCAGTTTACCATTTGCAGGTCGCACAACACACTTAGAAATGTAGTAAACAATGAGGAGATTACTCCTAACTTACATTATTAGAATAAATCAAATGCAAATATGGAAGTAACACAACGCTGTAAGTTAAAGGCAATTATTGTCTACTGTGTGGCTGATGAACCTATTCAGCCAGAGTGGCCATTCAGGATTACTTTTTATGGATTGATTAAAATGAGAGGCAAGATGCCAGACTGGTTTACATCACACTTTCTCCATAACACAGATGCTCTGAAATCCCATTGCTTCTTAATCACCATCTATTCTGCCAAAGGATTAGAATGCATCGATGAGTTGAGAAGTGTTAGTGGTAAGGATGTTAGCACAGCTTTCTAGCTTGCTGGCTATGCTCAGAGACCAGGTGCACGATGAAACACTTGGCATCAGAGACTGAATGCAGCAAATGACTGTTACATCATTAGTGGGGTAGTGTTCTGGAACATGCATTAACTGCCACTGTGCTAAGAGGAAGCAGTTAGAGCAAAAACACGACAAAAGATGTTCATAGAAAAGTCAATCAATCCATCTTCATTTTTATTATAATAAAAGAAAATATTGAGGTCATAGGAAATGGCAGTAGGAGGAGGCCATTTGGCTCATCAAGTCTGATCTGCCAGATGGCTGATCAGATTGTATGTTTCTGCTTGTCCCCCATTAATCCTTGATTCCCTTGCCAATTACAAATCTGTCTCATTTAGCATTGAATATATTGAATGACCCAGCTTCCAGTGCTCTCTGTGGAACAGAAAACCAAAGTCTAATTACCCTCCGAGCAAAGAAATTCCTTCTAAATTCTGTCGTAATGGGCAATCCCTTTTATTTAAACTGTGCCCCCTAGTTTTGGATTCCCCCACGGGAGGAAATATCCTTTCAGCATCTACCCCTGTCAAGTCCCCTCAGAATCTTCCATGTTTCAATTTTTCTAGATGTATAGGTGCAATCTGCTCAAGCTTTTCTCAAGACAACCCTTTCATCCCAGGAATCAACCGAGTAAATGTTTACTGAACAACTTCTAACGCAAGCCTACCCTTCCTTAAGACCAAATTGTGCGCCGTACTCTGGGTACAGTCTCACCAATGGCCTGTACGGTTGTAACCAGACTTCCATACTTTTACGCGCCATTCCTCTTGCAAATAAGTGGAATCTGCCACAGATTTCTTGATATAGTTCCAATACTGGTTTGTGTTAAGAAAATATTGAGTGAATTTGAGGGTGAGAGTTTCAACAGTGGTATGGAATTACTTTGAATCTGGGAGCAGTAAACTGAGGAGTTAAACATTGCACTTAGGAGCCTCCTCTCCTCGGCATGACGATCACATGATTATCCCCTTGCTCAAAGTACTCTCGCAGGAAAATGGGGAGGTGGAGCTCAGCAAAATGAGCGAAGGCCATCAATGTCAGTGGTCAGGCTACCGAATTGTGCATCATCACCCAGGTTAGTCGTAGATTAAAGAATGTTCTTGAGGTAAATAGATATTTAACAAAGGACCCCAGTTAAGTGGAGGATCTAGAATAGTCAGGATTCTTGTCTCAGAACAGAGAAGGAAGATTTCGGGAAGATTTAACAACGAGTTTCAAAATTATGAAGGGTGTTGATGCATAAATAAAGCCAAACTCAGGATTGTGAACGTGGGGACACAGATTTAAGATAATTGACAAAAGTACAACAAGGAGAAGATTAGGAGAATTATTTTTTCCACTTGCGTTCGTATGATTTGAAAGCACTGTCTAAAAGGCTGGGAAAAGCAGATTCAATAATTACATTCAGACTGGATTTTGATATAGAAACATAACCAATAGGAGCAGGAGTAGGTCATTTGACCCTCGGGCCTGCTCCACCATTCAATATGATCATGGTTGATCTTCTATACCATAATCCCGAGCTCTCCCCATACCTGTAAAGAAAAATCTTGAAAGGGAAAGGAATGGTAAGTGAGCTAATTGGATAGCTCTTTCAAATAGCTATTACAGGCCCAATGGTCTAAATGGCCTGTTTGATCAGCCTCATAAAATTGCCTGGTTCAATGATAATCCAGAGCAGGCCTTTTAGACGTGGACCCACGCAGTCAGGGAAGAAGTTCTATTCCCCCTGCACAGATGTATCCCTAATCCCACCCATACCTATTGCAGTGAGAATCCACGCTATTTATGGAATGATTGGATTTACTTCCTTAGCTGCCCGATTATATCATCATTCACGTCAGACTCAAACTAAAATGGCCTCTGTTTTTCATTTCTTTTTCATTGATGTGCATTTGTTTGTTTTGTGACCCCCCCCCCCCCCCCCCCCCCCCCCCCCCACCCACCCCACTCCCACCCATGACTGCTCCTCTGTGATTTGCCAAAGAAAATATAAAAAATTACTCCGGCAATTTTTTTTTTAAGAGCACCCGATGTCCCTTTAAGGACTTCTGGGGAGGCGGCCCAATGCCCAGTACTAATAGGTGGAGCATGAAAGAGACTGCAATATCATTGTCAATACTGCTTTTAAAATTACACGGATGTAAATTAATTAACAACATAATGACATAATGTGAAATATTTTTGCACAATCAGGCACATTATTGAGTGCTTTTATTGTAGCCTCAACGATAGCCTCTGCCTTGCTAAATATCCGCAGCAATGTGTTTACATATTTAGTAAGCAAAGGACGGCGACAGAGGGCTGCTTGAATTTGGAACTGCCTGATTATAATGCACCGTCGAATGTATTATCACCGGTTATTTATTCCATGCTGGTTTGGGTCGCCACACTTTGGTCACAAGAGTTACAGCTGCCAGAGTGTTTTGGAAATTTTTGATGAATATCAAAATATTCATATTAATGAATATCTCAAAATATTTCAGCTCTTTTCTGATCTCTGCATTTAAACAGTTCCCTGCCGACCGCTTCAGAAATCTCCGATGGTTGACTGCTTAGGAGAGAAGACAGAGGCGAGAGGGAGTTCACCGCGCTGTTTTGATACATTGTTAAAACTGAAAATGCAGGTGGTGTGTGAGTATTAATAGAATGAGCTACCCAGACCTTATGAATGCAGGAAGCTATTCCTTCTATAACGAGTCTATTGGTAGTCATGTATCCAGCTCATACACCACTCAGTTAATATCAGTTTCATCAGCAAGTTGGTCCAAAGGTATATTTTTATGTTGTGCAATATAATTATGCAAAATACAATAAGCACCGAAATGAAGATTAATTTTGTTAATGGCAAACTAGTTCTGGTTGAGCTGATCTATCCTACTAAAGCATGATCGTTTACAGCCCAACAGATCAATATTGCACATTTATGTAAATCGAAATAGTGCAATTTATGTGCGTGGAATAGCATTAAGCAGTAAGGATACAAAAAAGCACGCCAGCGAAGAGACTATACAGCTTCAATCAAATGTTTATTGCCACTGCTTAATTCAACGTTAGACTCCCATGATGCGTATTATTTTGTGCCAGATGTTCCCTCATCTTCAGTTTCTGTGACCTAGTGAGACATTTAAATTCCTCATTCAAAAGAGTAACTCATCTACTTGACGCTCCGAAGCTTGCCTACCACAAGGCAAAGTCGGGAGTGTGATGGAATACTCTCCATCTGCTTGGGTGAGAGTGCACCTCCAACATCACTCAAGAACATAGAACATGCAGTGCAGAAGGAGGCCATTCAGCCCATCGAGTCTGCATTGATCCACTTAAGCCCTCACTTCCACCCTATCCACGTAACCCAATAACCCCTCCTAAACTTTTTGGACACAAATGGCAATTTAGCATGGCAAATCCACCTAACAATTACGTCTTTGGACTGTGGGAGGAAACCCGAGCACCTGGAGGAAACCCACACAGACACGGGGAGAATGTGCATACACACACAGACAATGACCCAGCGGGGAACCGAACCTGGGACCCTGGCGCTGTGAAGCCATAGTGCTAGCCACTGTGCTACCGTGCTGCCCCTTAAGCTCAGTATTATCTAGGACAAAGCAGTTTGCATGATCAACATCCCAGCCACCACCCGAAGCATTCACTCCCTTCTCCACTGGTGCTAAATGGCAACAGAGTGTACCAGACACATGATGTATTGCAATAATTCACCAAGGCTCTTTCAAAACATTTTGAAGCACAAGGGCAACAGGTGCATTGTAACACCACCACTTGCAAATTCCCCTCCAATCCCCACACACCATACTCAATTGGAACTCCAGTTTCTTCACCGTACTTGCAATTCTCTTCCAAACAGTGGTGTGAGTGTATCAGTTCAAGAAGGCCGCTCACTATCACCTTCTCAAGGATAGTTATAGATGAATAATAAATATGGGTTTTCCAATGATGCACACATCCAATGAAATAATTTGAAAAAAAATCTGAATCTTGACGGTTGAGTGCTAAATATAGCCGTGGTCTCAAAACCTGTAGACACCAGGGGCTGGATTCTCCAATCCTCGGCCCCGAAATCGCGTTTGGCGACGGGGTGGAGAATCCCCAATGACGACGAAATCGGGGGCGGGCCTCTGAACGTTGGCTGCGGCCCGCCCGCGATGCTCCGTCCCCGACCGGCCGAGTTCCCGATGGCATGCGTCTCTCAACGTCTCACCCATCAGGAACTCAGCGTGGCGGCTACGGACTCCGTCCAGCACCGCCACAGTCAGGGGAGGGCCAATCCGCGGGCAGGGGGGCATTATTCGGAGCTGGGGGCACTGTGGTGAGGCGGTCCGGGGCGCGCGAGCCGGCCCAAGGGGGGGACTATTTTTGTGGGCCGGGTCCTCAAACGGCATCAGCCATGAAGAAGGGCGCAGCCACGGACCCTGCAACTCTCCAGGTCATATCGGCAGCTAGAGCTGGGAGCTCCACGCTGCCTCCCTGCTAGCTCCCCTCCGGAACAGGGAATCGGTGGCCGTTTTGCGCCAGTTTTCCTGGCATAATTGACCACCGTTTTCACGCCGGCATGTGGACTTTGTCTACAGAACAGAGAATCCAGCCCCAGTTTTAGATCTTTGTCTGCCAAAGTTACATCTTAGACAGTTGGTCAGATGTAGCTTCATAAATTAAGTGGATAAGCTGAAGAGAGCAGATAGATAAAAGACACTGGGGTAAATAGTATGAGGTGTCAGATCCCCCAACCCCTCAGCTAAAATGTCAGATGGGAGAGATTTAAATCCAGCCCACTGTTACAGTACAAGAAAGGCATGATGCATAAATTACAGAATGGAGGAAAATCGCAAAGCTGTTATGCTGCTGGTTGCACACCATAGACCATACAATAGTTAAATTGAAACAGAGAAGCAATTTTGCAGGTAAATTGCAAAGAGATGCAAGGAACCAGTTATCGTAATCAGGAGAGAAAGAACGGGCCCTGTTTTCTCCAGAAAAGGCAAGGATGAGGGGTGACCTCATGGAGGCCTTCAACATCATGAAGCTTTTGATGAATTAGAAATGGAT
Source organism: Scyliorhinus torazame (assembly GCF_047496885.1). Taxonomy (NCBI): domain Eukaryota; kingdom Metazoa; phylum Chordata; class Chondrichthyes; order Carcharhiniformes; family Scyliorhinidae; genus Scyliorhinus; species Scyliorhinus torazame. Next base: position 43,020,916 of record NC_092715.1, on the reverse strand, counting down.
AGAATGTTTCCACTTGTGGGGAGGAATAAATATAGAGGCTATCAATACAGGATAGTCACGAAGAAATCAAATAGGGAATTCAGAAGAAGTTTCTTGAGACAGAGAGAGGTGAGAATGTGGAAATCGCTACCACATAGAGTGATTGAGGTGAATAACAAAGAAACATTTAAGGGATGCTCTATAAATATTTGAGAGAGAAGGGAAGAGTGAGTTATATTTGACATAGGTGAAGAAAGACCAGGAGGAGGCTGAGGTGGAGCATAAACACTGCATGTACCAATTGGGTCTTTTGTATCCGCCATAATCCCAATGTTTAGAGTAGTGATATTTGGGGCATCAATTATCCAAATATAAATTGGAAAAATAACTGTGTAAAGGGCAAATTGAGGGAGGATTTGCAAATCTGTGTATAAAAAGATAACTTTGTTCATCAGCATGTCCAGTTCAATAAGGAAGGAGGCGCTGCTGGAACTCTCTCTGTGAATGAAATGGAACAAGCAGAGCATGTTTCAGTGGGAAAGCATTGGGGAAACAGTGAGGGGGGGCTTTATGACGAGATTGAGTCTATATGCTCGAGCTTAGAAGAATGAGAGATGGCCTCATTGAAACATATAATTCTCTGAGGGAGTTGACAGGGTAGACACAGGTTGTTTCCCTTGCTGAGTAGTCACGAACGAGGGTTCATATTCTCATGAGGAGTCGGCCATTTTGTACTGAGATGAGGAAAGCATTCTTCACTCAGAGGGTTGCGAATCTTTGGAAGGATTCCAATCTTCACTCAGAGGGATGTGGATGCGCAGAGATAGAAGGATTTTTGAACTCCAGAGAATTCACAGGCTATGGAAATTAGGCAGGAAAGTGAGGCTGAGGTCTAAGATCAATCAGAATCTTAATGGCAGAGCAGCCTCCAAGGACTTTAAGGCCTACTCATGCTACTATTTCTTATATTCTCATGCTTTTAGCACAATATTATTCGATTTCAAACATTTAAAGAGAAGGACAAGGAAAATCAAACGTGAAAATACTCAACTCGAGGAGGGTTCATTTAATGTTAGCTCAGAGAATTGGAAAAGAGATCAGTGCAGATAGTTTGGAATCAAGGATTGACGGGTAAAATAGCAAATGGCAGGCCTTCAAAAATGAGAGTGTGGGTACAGACTGGGCGTAGAGTGGACATTCCCACAATCGGAGAATGAAGGACATCTAAAGCTCGGCTGAAACATTGAGGCGCTAAATGAAAATGTTGCTGCTGTCTTTTTGACACAACTCCTCGACAAAATCAATTGGCATTTGGAAAATTTTAGGTTCATAAATGGAAGTCAGCACAGATCTGTTGAAAGCAAACAGCCGTTCAGGATCGTCATTGTATTTTATGAAGTAAAGGACAGTATTGATGAAGGTAGTGTGATTAATGTTTTGTAAATTGACTTTCAAAATATTTTTGATAATGCACCACATGATAAATTGTTTAAAAAAAATTCAAGCCCGTGGAGTGAAAAAGGCAGTGGCTACATGAAACCAAAATTGAGTAAGGGACAGAGAGTTGTAGGAAATGGTTGTTTTACATACTGGAGGCACGTGTGAGTGTACCTCAAGGACCAGACTTGTGTAAACAGGAAATAATTCCAAAGGCCTGAATTTTCGCTCGGATGGAGAGCCCCCACTTTTGCACAAAAATGCTGGCAGCTGTCTGAATCCAGACATATGTTCCTTCATTGTCGCTGGGTCAAAATCCTGGAGCTTCCTTCCGAGCAGCACTGTGGGTGGACCTACACCACATGGACTGCAGCGGTTCAAGAAGGCAGTTCACTACCACATTTCTAAAGCAATTAGGGATGGGCAATAAATGCTGGCCCAGCCAGCGACACCCAAACGCATAAAGGGGACATCGTGAGTATTATGGGCATGGGTAGGTTGGTGGAGGCAAGAAGTGGGATGGGGGTATAAGGGGCATTGGAGGTTGGTGGGGGGTGGTATGAGGAGCCATTGGGCATGAGTAGCTGGGCATACTTTCCCAGCTTTTTCCCAGGGTAGAGGGGTCAATTACTAGGGGGCATAGGTTTAAGGTGCGAGGGGCAAGGTTTAGAGGGGATGTACGAGGTAAGCTTTTTACACAGAGGGTAGTGGGTGCCTGGAACTCGCCGCCGGAGGAGGTGGTGGAAGCAGGGGCGATCATGACATTTAAGGGGCATCTTGACAAATACATGATTAGGACGGGAATAGAGGGATACGGGCCCCGGATGTGTAGAAGATTTTAGTTTAGACGGGCAGCATGGTCGGCACAGGTTTGAAGGGCCGAAGGGCCTGTTCCTGTACTGTACTTTTCTTTGTTCTTTGTAGAGAGTGACAGCAGGGGTATGAGGATCCATGGAGTATGTGGGGCGTATGAGGTGACATAGGTTGGCACCGACTGAATATTTAAAAAAAAAAAATTTAGAGTACCCAATTCATTTTTTCCAATTAAGGGCAATTTAGCGTGGCCAATCCACCTAGCCTGCACATCTTTGGTTGCGGGGGCGAAACCCACGTAAACTGGAGGAGAATGTGCAAACTCCACATGGACAGTGACCCAGAGCCAGGATCCAACCTGGGACCTCGGCGCTGTGAGGCAGCAATGCTAACCACTGTGCCACCGTGCTGCTCTTAGCATCGATAGAATACGGTGAGTGTGTGGGAAGTGAGGGGGTGTGAGGAGTAAAGGTTGGAGGGCCGTTTTTTTGTTTTGGTCATTCATTTAATAAGTTCAACAAAATGTAAGTCAGGCCTTCTGCCTGACCGCCTCCACACTCAGCAGCTCTGCACTGGTTCTGAGAGTGGCAGGCCCGACTTCCTATCCAGTAGATGGACTGGTGACAGAGACAGAGACATATCAGATGAAATTTAAAACAGATTTTTATGTCCCCTTCTACCTCGCGGAACATTACTGTGCCGCTAAAGTAAGCGGCAATTTAAATGGCCCTTCATATCCGCCAGGATAGGTTCATAAAATCCTAGCCAGGTAAAGTTTGAAGAGATTCATTTGGGTTGGAATAATGAGGAGAGTCAACATGAACTTCATGGGCTGCAGTAACAGAGAACCTATGTATGTCTTTGAAGGTGGAGGACTAGTTGTGGGGTTTGTTAAAAAGGCATGTGTGTAAAGGGCAGCACGGTGATGTAGTGGTTAGCATTGCTGCCTCACAGCGCCGAGGTCCCAAGTTCGATTCTGGGTCACTGTCTGTGTGGGGTTTGCACATTCTCCCTGTTTGTGTGGGCTTCACCCCCACAACACAAAGATATGCAGCATAGGTGGATTGGCTATGCTAAATTGTGCCTTAATTAGAAAAATTGAATTGGGTACTCTAAATTTTTTTTTAAAAAGGCATGTGTGTTCCTTAGCTTTGCAAATAGATGCACAGAGCATGAAAACAGGGAAGTCGTGCTAAATCTGCAAAAAATGATAGATAGTTCCGAGCTGGAGTATTGTGTTTAATTCTGGGCACCGCATTTCAGGAAGAATGGCGAGCTTTGTAGAAGTTACAGAGGAGATTTTAGAATGGTACCGAGGATGAAAAAGACTCCAGTTGCGGAGAGACTAGAGAAACTTGGATGGTTTTCTTTAGAGCAGTCAATCTTTTGACAGGAGTGTCCAAAGTCATGAAGGTCTCGGAATAGATTAAATCAGGAGAAACTGTTTCCACTGGTAATACAAGCACAGATTTAAGGTAATTGACAAAAAACCCAGAGTCAACACGAGGAAACATTTTTTACACACTGAGTTGTTAAGAAATGGACGCGTTTGCAGAAAAAAGTTTCAAGCTGATTTAACAATAACTTTCAAAAGGAGATTTGAAAAACACTTTATGTAGATGAAAATGCAGGGCTTTAGGAAAAGATTTGAAAACTGGGACAGATTGGAAAACGCTTTCAAAGAACCAGTAGAGGCACAATGGCCTGAATGGACCCCTTCAGTGCTGTTTCAGTCCAAAGTCTATGGATGATATCGTACGTGTTTGTTGCGGGAAATAGAATCGGGAGTGCTAAATGAATGCAGGATATCCACTCTTGAACACATGGAACCCATCTGAAACTGTCAACCCCTTGACAGTATTTTACAGTACCACAACCAATTATCTGTAATGTTGTGCAATGAATTTGTATGGTTACATTCAGAATATTTTGCATAGTTTTGCACTTTAAAAGTATCTTTTCACGTCTTGAAATGTTCCAGTCTTTGACTTGCAGGCTTTATTCTTCTGCAAGCAATAAAATTGTGCATATCAAGATGCTACTGATGGCAAATAGGTTCAATGACTAGGATCTATCTGAGGGAGGGACATTGGGCTAAAGGCTGGGAGAACTGTCCACTCTTTTTCAAATATTGTCATGTCATTTTTTATATTGAGCTGAACAGGGGAGTCAGTGGCGTAATGGTATTATCGCTGGACTAGTAATCCAGAGATCCAGAGTCACGCTCTGGGGTCCTATGTTCAAATCCCACCATGGCAGATGGTGAAATTTAAATTCAATGAAAATCTGGAATTAAAATGTCTAAAGGTGGCCATGAAACCTTTGTTGATTGTTGTAAAAACCCATCTGGTTCAACTATTGCCCTTTATCTGGCCTACATGTTACTCTAGACACACAACAATGTGGAAATGGCCGATAGGTGTTTTATTTAACATTTCATCTGAAAGGCAGTTGCTCCAAAAGCTTCCTGAGTAAAGTGCTCACATCAGCATGGATTGATGCTCAAAACAAATTCTTCTGATTCAGGGTGTTGCTCTTATTAGCCTTAGTTTTATTACCTCTGATTATGTCACCTTTGCTCACGAGTCGCCAGGTATCTTTCTGATACTGCCACGTGGTTCAAGCTCGAGTTATGATTAATAAGTCAGCACACCGCTTAATAAGATTGAAATCAACGGTCATTTATTATGTACAGCAATCAATACTTACACAATAATCCTACTATCTATATCAAAACCTACCACTACTGGCCAATACTTAACTTTTGGGGATGGCCCACCAGGTCAGGGAAACAAATGGTTTATCGAATTGGATCTGGCCTGCGGGATTCAAAAGGCTGATACGGGTCGATGGCTAGGAATCTCTATCGGGTAGCGATCGCTGGAGTCAGACTTACTGTTTCTGGTCGATGTTCTTGCGAAGGTTGCGAGCAGGAGAAGAAGGGAGAGAGAGAGATCTGAACTTGGCCCCTCAATTTATAGGGCCCAGGGGCTTCCCGCCTCTCGGGGCGGCCCTTGACCCTGAGTCCCAAGTGATTGGACTTGTTCCCAATCACTGGGTTTGATATGCTTCAATGATGGGGCGATTCCTCGATTGGGGGGGGGTGGTCGTTCACCTGTCTTTGTTTCGGCCACTGCAGGCGGCGAGAGGTTTTGCCCGGCATTCAATTGCTAATATGTTGCAATTGTTCCCGGGGATAGCCGATTAAACTGCAGATGTCTGTGTTGATGTGCTGCTAATAGTTGTAGGTATCGATCTGGGCCGACTTCCCCAGAGCCGAATACGCTATTCTGTCTGCAGCTGTCCGTTTGTGTCCTGTTGGCTGCTTTTCCCATCAGCCTTTTCGGTTAGCCATTTTATATCGGGTTTTGGCCAAATTAATAGGGAATCAGCCATTTTAGGTGGCTACAAGGGACAATCACATTTATCATGAACATGTGAACAGAATTTTAGGATGGCAGATTGTACTGGGCAAGATAGACACCTTCCAAAATTCGTTATGGTGGTGCAGATTAAAAATGCATTGGATAAATGGATATCGAATGCAAAATTGATACCGAAGCTCTTCTGGGCTAAAATGCAATTTTCTCTTGGAACCTTTCGTACTGTTTATTCCGTTACCTCAGGAAATGAAGAAAACTGGAAAGATTCAATGATAGGGGAAATTGTGCATGGTCTTTAGTAGATGCAGGCTAAACTTCCTGACTTTATTCCATTGTTCAAAAGTATTGCATTTATATAGCGCTTATACAAACAACAAAGAAAAGTACAGCACAGGAACAGGCCCTTCGGCCCTCCAAGCCTGCGCCGACCATGCTGCCCGTCTAAACTATAATCTTCTACACTTCCGGGGTCCGTATCCCTCTATTCCCATCCTATTCATGTATTTGTCAAGATGCCCCTTAAACGTCACTATCGTCCCTGCTTCCACCACTTCCTCCGGCAGCGAGTTCCAGGCACCCACTATCCTCTGTGTAAAAAACTTACCTCATACATTTCCTCTAAACCTTGCCCCTCGTACCTTAAACTTATGCCCCCTTGTAATTGGCCCCTCTACCCTGGGAAAAAGTCTCTGACTATCCACTCTGTCTATGCCCCTCATAATTTTGTCGACAATCATGACCATCAAAGAACTTTACAAACCTTGAAGTACTTTTAAAGTCACTGGTTAGAATTCTCTGGCCGCTTGCTCACGGTGGATTTCTCTGGTCCCCGCCGGCAGCACACCCCCGCCCATGCATTTCCCAGCAGGATGGGGATGGCGAAAATGGGAATTCCGATTGACACTGGCGGGAGCAGAGAATCCCGCCACCAGTGAATGGCAAGCCACCTCCTGCCACCGAGAAACAGGTGAATGGGAGGCCGCATAATCCCACCAACTGTTGTAAAATAGGAAATGTAACATAAAACAGCTTGAAGGTAACCACCTGACATCAACCATGAATACTATCAGAACCAGTCTCTGTACTATCCATTCCAGAATAGGTTTCCTTTCAATCTTGATGTCAATCTGGACCAATTCGACTTCATATTCAACAACAATTAGGTATACAGTTGTAATTGGTGAAATGCCTGGACTGCTTCCTCACTGGTATTTCAGACTGAAACAAAGTCAATGATCTGGACCAGGAACTCCCGGCAACACCTTCTCACAGTGTTTGTGATGTACTATCAATTACGACGAGACCAGAGTACAGTGTAATCGAGGCTTTATTAAGCAGAGATGCGTAGCCTCCTGCAGCTGCTGCCAAAGTGGCTGCAGCTTGGTGAGCACACACATTTATACTCTGCCTACTGGGAGGAGCCATCAGGCAGGGATCTACCCCCATACCTGTAGTACAGGAGCCTTACCATATTACATCTCATATGTGATATATGCAACAGTGGTGACTACCACATTCACCCCCTGTTGAAAAAAATGTCCAGCGGGGTGGTGGAAAACTATTTACATGCATTTTGAGGTTAACATTTTGGGGAAAGTTCACAAATTCAGCCGATCGGGTGCTTTGATCCTCTGTTGTGAGCGCCGCAGTCCCGGTGGCGATGCAGGTGTCGGCTCGGTCGCCGGTGACTCTGGGAGCGTGTAGACCTCATTTCCATCCCCGGGTGGGACCAAGGGGAGGACGGATCGTCGTGGAGCGGGGGCTGTGGTGAGGTGCGCTGGGGGGAGGAAGGGTGGCGCCGGGGCAGAGTGGGAGGGGGACCCAGTTGGTGCCAGGTCTCTGAGGGAGACTGTGTCTTGGCGGTGTCGGGGTACGCCATGTAGGCATACTGCGGGTTTGCATGGAGTAGCTGTTCCCTCTCGACCAACGGGTCCACCTTGTTGAGCCGCACATGCTTGCGGAGGAGAACAGGTCCTGCCAGCCACGTTGGTAGCGAATCCCCGGGGGTGGACTTCCTGGGGAAGGCAAGGAGACGTTCATGGGCGTTTGCATTAGTCGCCGTGCAAAGTAGCGATCGGATGGAGTGAAGTGCGTCGGGGAGGACCTCCTGCCAGCGGGAGACCGGGAGATTTTTGATCTGTAGGGCCAGCTGGACGGCCTTCCAGACCATCCCATTCTCCCGCTCCACCTGCCCGTTTCCCCGGGGTAGCAGCTGGTCGTCCTGCTCGAGGCGATGCCCTTGCTGAGGAGGTACTGACGCAGCTCATCACTCATAAAGGAGGATCCCCGGTCGCTGTGGATGTAGGCGGAGAAACCGAACAGGGCGAAGATGGTGTTGAGTGCTTTGATGACGGTGGCAGACGTCATATCGGGGCATGGGACGGCAAAGGGGAATCTGGAGTATTCGTTGACCACGTTAAGAAAATGCGTGTTTCGGTCGGTGGACGGGAGGGGCCTTTTGAAATCTACGCTGAGGTGTTCAAAGGGGCGGGAGGCCTTCACTAGATGCGTGCGTTCTGGCCGGTAGAAGTGCAGTTTGCACTCCGCGCAGACCTGGCAGTCTCTGGTGATAGCCCTGACCTCCTCAGTGGAGTAGGGCTGATTGCAGGCCTTTATGAAGTGAAGGAACCGGGTTACCCCTGGGTGACAGAGAGCGTCGTGTAGGGTCCGGAGTCGGTCCACTTGTGCGCTGGCACATGTACCTCGGGATAGGGCATCGGGCGGCTCGTTGAGCTTACCGGGGCGATACACGATCACGTAATTGGAGGTGGAGCTCGATCCTCCACCTCAAGATTTTATCATATTTGAACTTGCCCCATGAGGGGGCGCATGCGATCAGGGTCGGGCGCTAGATCTCCATTTTGCACCACATAGCCGAGGATGGCTAAACGGTTGGTGCTGAACACGCACTTCTCCTTGTTGTACGTTAGGTTGAGGAGTTAGGCGGTGTGGAGGAATTTGGAAAGATTAGTGTCGTGGTCTTGCTGGTCGTGGCCGCAGATGGTGACGTTATCCAGGTTCGGGAAGGTGGCCCGCAGTCCGTACCGGTCAACCATTCGGTCCATCTCTCGTTGGAAGACCGAGGCCCCATTAGTGACGCCGAAGGGAACCCGAAGGAAGTGGTAAAGGCGGCCGTCCTCTTCAAACGCAGTGTACGGGTGGTCCGCCTTGCGAATGGGGAGCTGGTGGTAGGCAGATTTCAGGTCCACTGTCGTGACGACCCGATTAAGCAGAGATATGTAGCCTCCTGCAGCTGCTGCCAAAATGGCTGCAGCTCGGTGAGCACACACATTTATACTCCGCCTACTGGGTGAGCCAGCAGGCAGGGATCTATACCTGTAGTACAGGAGCTTTACCATATTACATCTCATATGTGATATATACAACAGTGGTGACTACCACAGTTTGCGACTGAAGTTAGCTAAGATTGAAGATCAGATGGATGCAGTCTTGAAGTAGTGGAGAGATTTAAAATGTATTTTTTCTCCTAGAAAGCAGGAGATTGTGGAACAATTGTTTTATTTTTAGCTTCTTGGGGAGTACTTTCTATGGAGGTACTATATTAAACCCTCCTGCCTTCCATGGCCGATCAAATGCAGAGCTGTCGTGTTAAGTGAAATTGTGATAGTACTTTGTTAATTAGTACAACTCAGGTACATCAATATCGATTAAAAGGAGGTATAATTGCTCTTCACCAAACAACCCTCATGTACCACATTCCAGAGGTCTCATAAATCATTTATTAATCTATGACTAACATAGACACAACATAAAATGCACTAGTTTAAAATCTACTCTCTGTTCTAATAGTATGCCTTATCTCCCACATAGTGCCTTGAAGGAATGGGATTGTTCCTATCAATAAAAAAATAGAATTTCTAGTGGTAAACTGACTTTGCAAACAATATAGTTTGGACATTAATATTGTAACCTCAATTCTCCAGCAACTCACCGTCTGGAGTGTGAGCTTGTGAAATTATCTCGAAAGGTATCTAACATTACCGCTTATTTTGTAAATGTATTACAATTAAAAATATATTTTATTGGCAGGACAACTAACTTGCTGCAGTAACAGTTTGTTTTTAGCATTGTTGAAGCTTTCCGTCTTTCATAGAACACAGAGCAGTACAGCACAGCACAGGCCCTTCGGCCCACGATGTCGTGCCGACCATTTATCCAAATATAAGATCAACCTAACCTACACCCCTTCAATTTACTGCTGTCCACGCACCCACCACTCTCTGTGTAAAGAACCTACCTCTGACATCTCCCCTATACTTTCCTCCAATCATCTTAAAATTATGTCCCCTCATGACAGCCATTTCCACCTTGGGGAAAAGCTTTTGGCTATCCACTCTATCCATGCCTCTCACCACCTTGTACAACTCTATCAAGTCACTTCACTTCCTTCTTCGCTCCAGTGAGAAAAGCCCTCGCTCCCTCAACCTTCCTTCATAAGACAGGCACTCCAGTCAAGGCAGCACCCTGGAAAATCTTCTCTGCACCCTCTCCAAACCATCCACATCCTTCCTATAATAAGGTGACCAGGACGGGACACAATATTCCAAGTATGGTCTAACGAGGGTTTTATAAAGCTGCAGCAGAAAGACAAAAAACCGAGACAGAATGTCTCTTTTTTTCTGCAGTACTCACGTTCTGTCCGACCAAACAATAAATTGCTTTCACTTATAAACATGTTCAAAACATCTGGGGCGTCCAGTGATAAAACAGGCAGCAAATAGCACCGGACATTGTGGTGGCAATTTTCAAGTCGTGCCCAAAATCTCCAAAATAGGTGCAAACACGGCAAAGGATTGATGCTCTGCAGATGTGAGGTTGAGACATTTTGCCGTCTAGGCTTTATTAGCTTTCTGCTGGCACCAATGGCTCCCCCGGCAGTGCCAACCTGATACTGCCCCCAACAGTGTCAATGTAGCACGGCCAGGTTGACACTGCTGGGGGAAGTCAGGTTGGCACTGCCAGGTTGACACTGCCAGGGAAGCTGCGCCAGCCATGCCCCCACCATCCGAAGGCTATGCATCCCCCTGAGCCTCGGCATGGTGGTCATCACGATCGGTTTCTTTTTTTGGAAACAAGTAGTGATTCCCGATGGTTTGACATCACTCTGGTGAGGGAAGGGGGGGGGGGGTAACATCTGACTACCTGAGAAGCAATAGCGTTAAGCCATTTAAAATATTTAAATTTAGTCAATTTCATGATAATCAGGTTCACACCCTCACTGGACATGAACATGATTACGTCACCGGTGGAGGAGAGGTCCAACTGAGATCTCGCCATTGCAAATCCCGTTCTGGGCCTCTCACCAGGGTTAGTGACCATAATGGGATTTGCACTCGTGGCACACAGGCCCAAACGTTGCAGCCGATATCACCTTTACCTTACAAAGTCTGAAAGAGAGTCATATTCGACTCAAAATGTTAACTGTTTCTCTCTCCACAGATACCACCACACCTACTGAGTTTTACCAGCATTTTCTGTCGCTATATCAACAATCTACTAATCTCTATTTTAAAATTTTCAATTGCCCCACACTCAACAGGGTTCTGACGGAGAGAGTGGCAGACTTCCATAACCCTTTTTGTTAGTCAGTACTTCCTGACATCACCCTGAATGGCCTCACTCAAATTTTAAGATTATGCCACTCTGTTCCCAACCTTGCTTTCAAGTGGGTGAGCTTCTCACTTGCAACAGGTGGGCTTTGGGATTAGATTGGAAAACTGTGCAAGTCTTATATTTTTGAGAAAAGAGAGAAGGAAAAACAAGTCAACTACAGAGCTATCAATTTAACATTGTGTCTTGTCCTAGGCATGTGGGTCAAATCTCACTGCAACAGCTATTGGAATTTAAATTCAATTCATAAAATGGTGATATAAAACTGTCGGCAATTGTCCTAAAAACCCACCTGGATCGCCAATGTCCTTCAGGGAAGGAAATCCGCCATCCTGTCCTGGTCAGGCCTACATGGGACTCCAAACCCACAGCAATGTGGTTTGCCCTCTGAAATGGCCTAGCAAGCCCCTCAGTTCAAGGACAATTCGGGATTGGCAACAAATGTTGGCTTTGTCGGTGATGGTCAGGTCCAACAAATCTACTGAAGTTGAATTTTTAAAGGAGGTCACTGTTATGGTGGGTAGGGGAGTGTCTTTGGATAGTGCCTGTATGGACTTCCAAAAATGATGTAATAGAAGGTCCCCACAGGGAATGATTGGAAACAATGAGAGTGCTTTGAATTCAAGGTAACATAGACATGGGTTGATAATGGGTTGCAAGATAGAGAGTAGAGTTAAAGGGAATGTAATCTGATTGGTGCAATGTGACAAGAGATGTTCCCCAGTGATCTGTACTGAGACTGCAATTTTTCAATATGTGTTGGATGAAGAGATACAGAGTTGGAGATACAAGGGGCAACATTTTATGGCCCCTCCCACTGATGGGATTTTTGGGTCCCGCTGAAGTTAATGGACTGTTGAACAGACCGCTGCATTTCCTGTCCTCCTACCCGCCGTGATGGGCACGCTGCCCAAGATTGCAGATGACTCTAAATTAGGAGGAAGTGGATTTAGTTGGAAGTGGGACATTACAAAGGGCGTTCTGTCAAAAGGGGAATAAGTTATGCGTCAGATAATTGGTCAGACCTCAGTTGGAGGTATGATCTCGGCACCATAGCGCAAAATGGTTACATCAAAAAGGGCAAAGCACTCATCCACCAAAATTAGACTGAACCTTAAAGAGTTAACTTATGAGGACTGTTGGAAAAACTCTTCTTCTATTCCCCTGATATTGTGGGATGATTGAACAGACATGTTGGAAATGACAAAAGGATTGAATAGAGTAAATGCAGCCAAGTTATTTCCTCTGGTGGGTGAGTCCAGAACTACGGGGCACAATCATAAATTTACTTAGGTCATTCAGTTATGAAATCAGAAAGCAACTTTTCACACAAAGGTCAGTGGAAATACAGCTTATTCTCTCCCAAAGGCTGTGAATGTTGGGTGAATTGAAATTTTCAGGACCGAGATCTATAGATGTTTATTAGATAAAGGCATCAAGGGATATAGATTAAGACGTGTAAATGGAGTTGAAGTACAGATCAGCGGTGATCTAATTGAATGATGGAACAAGTTCGGAAAGCTGAAAAACCTACTCCTGTTTACATACTCCTTTGTTCTACCACATCGCATCATCGGCCCGAGTTGTATCAGCTACCATCTACTCCGGGAAGTAGATGTTGCAACTTCTTATGATTCATAGAACATACAGTGCAGAAGGAGGCCATTAAGCCCATCGAATCTGCACCGACCCACTTTAAGCTCTCACTTCCACCCCATTCCTGTAACCCAGTAAACCCTCCTAAACCTTTTGGACGCTAAGGGCAATTTAGCATGTCCAATCCACCAAACCTGCACGTTTGGACTGTGGGAGGAAACCGGAGCACCCGGAGGAAACCCACGCAGACACGGGGAGAACGTGCAGACTCCGCACAGACAGTGGCCCAGCGTGGAATCGAACCTGGGACCCTAGTGCTGTGAAGCCACAGTGAGAACAACTGTGCTACCCACTCATTTGCATGGGGGGGGCGGGGGGGGAGGTGAAGATTCCTTCGTTGTAACAAAATCCACAATATGGCATACAGAGGAAAGAATTCCCTGTCAATCTTTATGCTCAAATAAAATGAATAAATAAAAGATGTGTGCAGTTTCCATTACTGAGCAGTGAATCCTAGCAGGAAAAGACGGAAATATTTGCAATTACTTTGCTTGGAACGGGAATTCTGAAGAATTAATGAGCTATATCATTTAAATGCTTGTGTTGCATTCATTAATCAACAGTAATTTAACCAAATATCAATGCATTGCGTTCTTAGCCACTCTGTAGCAACTAATTCCTTCCATATGTATAGACTGAGAGACATTAAAAAAAGCATTGTACTGAACTCTGGGGATTTGACTGCAGCAAAAATACCAAATTAATTTCAAAATGTGAATCATTTCCCTCATATTTATGCCACAGCTCTTAACAATTGCAGTGTAATCTGAACTAAATATTACAATTCTCCTCAAGGGACAAATATTCTTAAGAGGAATATATCAGTTACTGCATTGATTTCAGCAATTGAAATGATCACACTCTCCTTGCTCTTTTTATCATATGCTAATATTCTCCCTGGATGCCTGATTGCGTTGGCGGCTTCCTTGCTCGACATTCTTGATATTTAATCCAATGTGTTTCGCGAATGGCTATGGGTGATCAGTAAAGAAAGGTATAACGATCCACACTAAAGTCTGATTAGCGCACCAGTCACGATTACACTGCAAACACAGGAGGTAGACCTTGGCAGGGATTCTCCAGCCTCCCAGCCTCGTGTTTCACGCAGTGGGAGGAGGCCCGCCACTGTCAATGGGAACTGCCATTGAAGCCACCACATGCCGCCGGGAAACCCACAAACAGGAGTGCGCTGCTGGTGGAAGCAGTGAATCCCGCCATAGGTGAATGGCCGGAAAACCCCGGCTCTTATGTGCAAACAATCTCAACATTTCAAAAGGAACACTCGCACCCTACCTTTTTTCTAAATAAAATTAATTCCCAAGTTATGGGCACTGCTGGCAAGGACAATAGTATATCTCATGTTGATCTCAGAATATGATAATGGGCCATTTTGAAACCCTGTTTGGCTTACAAGGCCAGTTCAGAATGCAATGAAATGTTGCTCAGTTTCTGAGGACACGATGTCCTTAGGCAATTTTCCACATTGCTGGTATGGCAACTGCTCGGTTCAAGATCGCAATAAACTGCAGAGTGTGGTGAACTCAGCCCAACGCATCACACAAGCTTGCCACCCCCACATTGATTTTGTATACACCTCCCACTGCCTCAGGAAGGCAGACAGCATTATCAGAGACCCCTCCCACCCAGGCATTGCCTTCTTCCAGAGCCTTCCATCAGGCAGAAGGTACAGAAGTCTGAAGACCCGCACATTCAGAGACAGGAACAGCTTCTTCTCCACAGCTACAAGACTCCTCAACGACTCCCCCTCGGACTGATCTGTTTCCTGTAAGAACACTATTCATGATGCCCTATGCTGCTCTTGCTCATGTATTTGCTTTGTTTGGCCCCTTGTTCCGCACTGTAACCAATCACTGTTTGTTGATGTACCGTTTGTCAATGTTCTCTGTTGATTATTCTTTTGTCTACTATGTAAGTACTGTGTATGTTCCCTCGGCCGCAGAAAAATACTTTTCACTGTACTTCGGTACATGTGACAAAAAGTCAAATCAATAAATCAAATCAATCAATCAATCAATTGATGTCAGTATTGCCACTGTACTGAAACAGCTTGGTTAGGGGTGCAGCTAGTTCTGGAGCACAGGGCCCATTGCCTTTGCATTAAGAAATGCCTTTGGCCATTTCTTGATATCACGTGGAGTGAATCAAGTTGGCTGAAGACTGGTAGCTGTGATGCTGGGGACCTGAGAAGGAGGCCAAGATGAATCAGCCATTTTGCACTTCTGGCTGAAGATGGTTGCAAATGCTTCAGCCTTGTCATTTGCACTGACATTCTGGGCTCCCATATCATTAATGATGGGGATATTTGTGGAGCGTCCTCCTCCAGTGGGTTGTTCAGTTGTCCACCATGTGGAGACAATACACTGAAGGCTTCCAGTGACAACTATTGGGGTTTATTATCAGTAGACAAAGGACGCTATATACAGGCATAGAACAATGCTGGATATGTCCTAACTATCCAACTCCGGGGTTCATAATGCCCAGGCCCCTGACCCCCAAAGCCCCGCGCTTTCTCTCCATTGATCGGAGTTTACGTGCTCCATGTGATTCATCCCGAGCCGCTATGGTGGACCGCTAAGCCTGCCCTCTCAAAGGGACCGCACTACCACATCCCGCCCCCTTAAGTCCCTCAATACATTTTACAAAGTAAACTATATACAAGTGCTATATACAAGGTCAAGAGGCCTAATGGCAAAGAGTTCATCACAGAGTCAGTCTGTCCAGAGACCTTTGGGTCCTTGCGACCTCCTTAGTCCCCCAGATGGCTCGCCCGTCTTTGAGGTGGTCTTGTTGTCTGCAGGAGATGGTGGTACAGGTGACACCATCGCTTCTGTAGGGCTGCTCACCTCACCAGCTCCCACCTGGACTGCTGGCAGGGCTGATTCTGAAATTCCCAGCTCCCTCCTCTCTGGAATAGACACAGGGGCGATGGCAGCACTAATTGGACACAGCTGATCCGGTACGGAGATTGCCACCCCTTGGTTCCTCACATGGCCGACATGCTTGTGAACAGTCCTGCCATTGACAATGATCACATACGACACAGGTCCCGATTTGGACTCGATCAGACCAATTAACCAGAATGGGTTTGAGGTGAAATTCTGAAGTAGCACCTGGAATGATCCGTCAACCTTTTGTGAAGTATGCTGAATTTCCTTGAAGGCCTAACATACCTCCACCCTCCCGGCACAATTTGGAAATATCAAGCCCTATGGTGAGGTGCCCTGAGGGCCCTGAGGTGAGAGCCCAATTCAGCCGGTGTGCCCCCACAGTGGCATATGGGTTGTGTTGTGGGACAATAGGATGTTAGCCAGCTGATGGCGCAGCAGCCAGTCTTATTGATTCCTCACAGCATCTTTAAAAGTCCCTATGGCCCTTTCCGCCAACCTGTTTGATCACCAGGGTGATACCCTGGTGTGCCAAATTCCATATTTGTCTGAACAAAGTTTTGGAAATCATCCCCAGTAAAAGGGGTACCATTATTGGTCACAATAGCTTCTGGTAGGCCGTGGTTGGCAAAGATGTAAGATGTCTACAGTAGCCACTGAGGTCTGACCTCGGTGGCTACTGTAGACATCTTACATCTTGTATGGACAACTATTTGGAATGAGCATATGCCAAGACAAGAAACATCCTGCCCAAGAAAACACCTGCATAGTCACCGTGCATTCTAGTCTAAGGGGGACCACATCCAGGGCTGTAGATAGGCTGAAGGGAGTAACAATTGTTGAGTCTGGGAGGGAAAGCATTACCGTATCACTTTCTTAGTAGTTTTATTGATTCCCAGCCACCAGATTAAACTGTGAGCCAACCTCCTCATATTTCTTTGGCCCAGATGGGCCCTGTATAACTCTTGTAAGAGGGATTCACTCACTGGGAGAGAAATGACAACATGAGAGCACCAAAGTACTCCTCCACCTTCGCAGGTCCGTTCATCCCTACGGGTTAAGTCGGGTCTGAACTGTTCGGACTTCTCATGCTGCCTACTTGTTTGTATCATCCGTTTCACCTTGGATAATACCAGATCTCGCTGAATCCAATTTCATATATGCCCGGATGACCCTAAGACGTTCAGCGCCAAGATGGTTTCTTGGGGTACTGGAGGTGGTGCCATATGCTTTGCCAAGGGGAGTTGACTCAATGCAACCACATTAGGGATTTGGGTGCCAGGTTTGTGTTGGAAGGTGTAGTTGTATGCCACTAGTTGGAAGGCCCAGCATTGCACCCTGGTGGAGGCAATTGGGATATTGACATGCCCTCTCTCGAATTACCCAATAACGACTTATAGTCGATTATTGTGACAAATTGTTGTCCGGAAACATTTTGGTGGAACTTTTTTAACACCATTGGTGACTGTGGGTCCCTCCTTTTTCAATTTAACACTGCTTCTGAGAGGGTCCTTGAGGCAAAGGCAATTGGCCGTTCTAATCCAACCTTCATGTTATGGGCTAGAACAGCCCCTATCCCATATGGCGATGCATCACATGTGAGAACAGTTGGCTTCTCCAGGTCGAAATGAACAAAAAGGTTTGATATTGCAGAGCTTGTTTTACCAAGCAGAAAGCTTTCGCTTGCTGTTCCTTCCATTGCCAATGTTGTTGCTTCCTTAACAACTGGTGTAGTGGCGCCAATGTCGTTGCCAGGTATTGAATGAACCTGCCATAATAGTTCACCAGGAAGGATTTCAGTTCAACTACTAGAGATGGGATCTCTCGTATGGCTTTGACTTTTTTCTTCAAGTGGGTGTAGACCTGTGGCATCCACGGGAAACTCCAAGTACGTGATTTCTGTGGCCTGGAAGGTAATTAATTGGTTGTAAGTCATTTTGGGATGACCTGAAGGTGTGAAGGGAGGTGATGGTGCTGTGGCATTGTCACTGGACTAGTAATCCAGTGAGCGGGGGTAATTTGAATCCATTAAAAGTCTTGAATTAAAAGTCTAACGATGATTGTGAACCATTGTTGATTGTTGGAAAAATCCATCTGGTTCACTAATATCCTTCAGGGAATGGAATCTGTTATTATTACCTGGCCTACATGTTACTCCAGACCCACAATAATGCAGTTGACTCTTAATTGTCCTCAGGGATGGACAATAATTGCTGGTTCAGTCAGCGACAACCGCATCCCATGAATGAATATTTTTTAAAAATGCAATTCCACGACTGTGTCTTTTTTCAGCAAACTCCAGCAGCAGACAATCCAGCAACGTACCCTGCCATCAGCAGACAATCCAGCATTCCCCTCTTAAACTGCTCTGCCTCTCCATGTATTTCCCAACATTCCTTGAAAACAGCATCTAATATCTGCTTCTTTGGATGAGTGTTCATTTGTTTCCTTATTTCTCTGTGAAATTCCCTGAAACATTTCTTCATGGGATAAGTGCACTGAATCTTTGGTAGAGCCCTATAGAGGGATTTTCAATAGAATTACATGAATCTATCTTTTAGTCCTTTATGGGGCCGATGCCGACTTCCTTTACGTATTCACTTTACAATCTCCCATGTTAGTCGTTTTACTTTAGTCCTCATTTAACTGAGAAATATTTAATCTAACAAAACTAGCTCCAGTGGATTTATTGCTCTGAACCAAATTTGTAGCTGTCAGTTCAGTCTCTAACATATTACAGTGGGAATAGAAAAGTTTAAGGAGATGACAACACTGGGAATTACCGAAAGATGTATTTAATAAGTGCTGCAAAATTGTGCACAAGCAGAGCAAAAATGTTAATGCAAAATTCATGATCCTCGTGCAGTAAGCATGTTGATAAGGAGAGCAGAGGAAAGAATTATTATATTCCTCTTTTTTTATTTAGATTCATGTGGCAAGGGGCATTAATAAATGAGTCATTTTACTGTTCCAGCACTGATCATGTGTTAAGAGTTTAATTATGATTTTATACAAATCAAGAATAAGAAAAGATGTTTCAACAGAGTTTCTGCTTATAAATGCACAAATTCCTTCTCTGTTTTGGATCATTTGACATTTGATTTCATGCAACGTGCAATCAAATCAAAGGAATTGCCTCAGCCATTGTTGTTGGGGACTTTGAAGAACGGCCTATCAAATGCTTAAAGAATCCATGCCTATTTTTGTAAAATATTGGGCAGGATTTTTAGATCCCATCTGCAGCCAGGATCTTCTGCTCCCACTGAAAACCAACAGACTTTTGGCTGCCTCTCCAATTTTTCAATTCCTGGGAGCAGAAAGTCCCGGCCACTGCGTTTGACCTCTCTCGTCACCTTCCCCCTACAATATAGCACTGAAATATCCCTAAAACAAGGCAGCACTGAAATATCCCTAAAACAAGGCAGCACTGAAATATCCCTAAAACAAGGCAGCACTGAAATATCCCTAAAACAAGGCAGCACTGAAATATCCCTAAAACAAGGCAGCACTGAAAAAGCCCTAAAACAAGGCACCACTGGCATCTTTGGTGACTGCTACATTGGTGTACGATCCAACCTGGTCCCACTCACCTCAACACAGCCTTACAGTCAACAATACCATCCTTTCACAACCCTTCTCTTTTGTTGTCCTACTGAATGGGACAATGCTCACTTTGTTCTGTTTCAACGTATCTGATCGTAACCAGGGTATCATCAGCAATGACTTGAGGTTAATTCCCACATGTATGCTGAAGATGCACTTCCCTATCCCTTGTTACATGGGTGGCACGATAGCACAGTGGGTATCACTGCTGCTTCACAGCTCCAGGGTCCCAGGCTCGATTCCCGGCTTGGATTACTGCCTGTGCGGAGTCTGCACGTTTTCCCTGTGCCTGCATGTGTTTCCTCTGGGTGCTCCAGTTTCTTCCCACAAGTCCCGAAAGACGTGCTTGTTAGGTGAATTGGCGCCGGAGTGTGGTGACTAGGGGCTTTTCACAGTAACTTAATTGCATTGTTTATGTAAGCCGACTTATGACAATAAATACTACTATTATCTGATGATTTTTGCAATCTATAATGATGTTGAGAGTCAAACAATTCAACAAACATTTATTGTTTAGACAACAAAACCCATTGGTGCAAATGATAATTGTGTTCATTAGCTCTACATGGAGTTACCCACATGCACAGCTTTTCTCATATGAAAGCACTGAATAATACATATAGGAACAAGCTAACAAATGAAAATAATGCTCTTCTTTCACAAAACACATTGACTGGCATTTTCGGCTCCCACCATGATGGAAATTGGTGTGGGAGGGGATGGAAATTGGTGTGGGAGGGACTGGAAAATTGGAGAGCAGCCAAAAGTCTCAGCTTTGGAGGGAAGCAGAAAATCCCACCTTTTTCCCCTTGGAATACTGAATGAAAAATAGACTACAGTTGAACCAAAGCAAAGTACTGGATTCTGGAAATCGACGAATGTTTGTTGACCAAATGTACTGATATTGTGTGCATCATAGGGTATTGCTTTGCTAATGGTGTATTAAGTGTAATGGTGTATTACAGGAATGGGTCAAGGCCTAGTACAGCTAGAAAATGTCTTTCAATACTAATAATCAGATTCCTTCCCCTGTGTAAACAGAGTTGGCCACAGAAGTGAAATCGGTGTTGACCCACTTCTATTTTTATCAGTAAAAATAGGTATCAAGTATTTTCAGCACCCTACCTGCTTGGCAGCTACAGATTTATGCTTGAGAACCTTGCTGTTTTAAAATGCTTCCCTCTGCAGCTGAGTTGCTGTTCGAGTTTTTTTTTGTACCACAATAGGACTGTCATTTTCTTTCTGACTAATCAAAGAGATCTAGGAGTACAGGTCCACAGGTCATTGAAAGGGGCAACACAGGCGGAGAAGGTAGTCAAGAAGGCATACGGCATGCTTGCCTTCATTGGCCGGGGCATTGAGTATAAGAATTGGCAAGTCATGTTGCAGCTGTATAGAACCTTAGTTAGGCCACACTTGGAGTATAGTGTTCAATTCTGGTTGCCACACTACCAGAAGGATGTGGAGGCTTTAGAGAAGGTGCAGGTTTAAGGTGAGAGGGGCAAGGTTTAGAGTAGATGTACGAGGCAAATTTTTTACACAGAGGGTAGTGGGTGCCTGGAACTCGCTACCGGAGGAGGTGGTGGAAGCAGGGACGATAGTGACATTTAAGGGGCATCTTGACAAATACATGAATAGGATGGGAATAGAGGGATACGGACCCAGGAAGTGTAGAAGATTGTAGTTTAGTCGGGCAGCATGGTCGGCACGGGCTTGGAGGGCCGAAAGGCCTGCTCCTGTGCTGTACATTTCTTTGTTCTTTGTTCTAATCGCACTGAAACTCTGCCCCTTTATTTTTGAAAACACGCCTTTTCAACTTCCCACCTACAGGGCATTTTGCCATTTGAACTGAGAGAGAGCAAAATGACTATAAATGCAAGGCCGCATTCAAAGGTGTGTGTCAAAAACAAATAGATTGTTCTCTGGGGAGTGTGAAGGGAGATACAATTCCTATAATCCAGACAACCATCAAAGCACAGCACTGTCTAAGAAAGAGAGAGTGACTTTAAAATTAGAAAATACTAGATACTGAAACTACAGCTGTCACAGAAAGACACAACCAACACCTCTTGGAAATACACAATGGGTGAAGTATTTCAAGGCAAGACTGCCCAGCCATTTGAGAGAGATTGCAAGAGGTACAGGTGGTGTCAAAAACAACTTTCAGCAGAGGGAACAGGCTTAGGGCTGCTCTCTCTATCACTCTCTCTCTCTCACTCTTTCTATTTTGGAATAAGCCTGTCAGCTCTGTTATGAGAAGTCAACTCTGTTATGTTATGCTGCTTGATTAACATAAGTTGCTACTGATCATAGACGACGTTGAAAGACACTCCAGTCCTTGAAATAAGTTGAAAGGATTTATTCAGTAACAACAACTAGATAAATGAGTTTGACACTCTGCTGATCTAACTTTAGTAACTCACTGATAATGACTAACTGTACAACTGGGATGTAGGCCACATGTGGTGACCCAGCCTGAGATCTAAACTATTCTGGTGCTAATCCTACAGTCCCTGTCAGGATTGACAGGGAGGGGGCCAGTGTGTCTTGTTTTATAATGAGTTATGTCGTGCCCTCTAGTGGTCGTGCCACAGCCAGGTGTTCTGATTAACCCCTTAGCTTCCTGTCAGTCTACATACCATGACGAACTCTACCAGAAACCTACCTGTGAACTGAGATCTCATAATAGTTGCAAAATCTTCAACGTCTGACTGCGATCAGGGAACCAGCTGACCCAAATTGACCAGAGCATTTAGAATCTATACCTCAAGGACAATCAAAGGTCATTTAACGGTATATTCTTTTACTTTTTCTTATTGGACTCTCAGGGCAGAATTTTCTTTCTTTTGAAGTAAGTATCAACTCAGACAAGGAAAGTGGTGTGCTGCGCGTCAGCTTCACTGCCAGCTTTACCCGCCAGATCTTTTTGGAAATTAGTTTTTAAAAATGCTGCAGGGGGGACCCTCAAGTAAAGCTGATGGGCAAGCTCTAAATGAGCCCACCCTGCCAGAAACCTCGTCCTTCATGAGCTGGGCAACATGGCAGCACAGTGGTTACCACAGTTGCTTCACAGCTCCAAGCTCCCAAGTTCGAATCCCGGCATGGGTCACTGTCTGTCCGGAGTCTGCACGCTCTCCCTGTTTCTGCGTGGGTTTCCTCCGGGTGCTCCGGTTTCCTCCCACAGTCCAAAGATGTGCAGGTTCTGTGGATTGGCTATGGTAAATTGCCCCTTCGCATCCAAAAAGATTAGGTGGGGTTACAGGGATAGGGTGGAGGTGTGGGTGTCGGGTGGAGGTTTGGGATTTCCAAAGGCCGGTGCAAACCCGATGGGCCGAATGGCCTCCTTCTGCACTGTAAATTCTATTTATGTCTAAAGGGGGTGCTATTTCCCCCTGATCTAACAAAAATAAAAACAAGGACCCCCCATTCGCATAATGCACATGGAGAACCCCACCCAATCAACACAGATACCCCCACCACGCACCCGCACCATGGACATGGAATCCACCCCTAGGAGACACATCACCCTGCCACAGACCTTCCAAATTGCAGCTCCCACCCTGACACTACCCCAGGCAGTGCCAAGGGGCAGTGCCGTGGAGCAGTACCAGGGCACTGCCAGGGATCTGCCGAGACTTGACCCTTTCCCCTCTGGCACTGTCCTGACCTGTGCACCACCAGCAGGGGGGTGTTAACCTGTTTCCTGTTTCACAAAACCTTGTGCTAATTCTGACGGCGTGACATCATGCCGATGGAGGGTGAGAAATTCCTACAAGGGCGCAATGATACAGTGGGGAGATCCACTAAGTATATGTTAATGTATGATAATAATGAGGTTAACAGCCTTTTATGACGGGAACCCATTTATGTCATTGGCGAGAAGGGGACAATCGAGTGGGGAAATCCTGCCAGCGATAAAGCCTTTTTGGGACTCCCGCACGATTCTCTGCCCTGAGGCCATTCCCACCCACTGAGCGGGCTGTTGAAAATGCCCACCCCAACCCTGTGGGTGGCACGGTAGCACAGTGGTCAGCACTGTTGCTTCACAGCGGCAGGGTCCCAGGTTCGATTCACGGCTTGGGTCACTGTCTGTGCGGTGTCTGCACGTTCTCCCTGTGTCCGCGTGGGTTTCCTCTGGATGGTCCGGTCTCCTCGCACTAGTCCCGAAGGACGTGCTTGTTAGGTGAGTTGGACATTCTGAATTCTCCCTCTGTGTACCCGAACAGGTGCCGGAATGTGGCAACTGGGGACTTTTCATGGTAACTTCATTGCAGTGTTTCTGTAAGCCTACTTGTGACAATAACGATTATTATTGTTATTTTCTGTGCGTTTGTGTGGTGCAGCATGGTGACGCAGTGGTTAGCACTGCTGCCTCACGGCACCAAGGTCCCAAGTTCGATCTCAGCTGTGGGTCTGTCCATGTGAAGTTTGAACATTCTCCCGCGTTTGCGTGGGTTTCGCCCTCACACCTCAAAGATGTGCAGGGTAGGTGGATTGGCCACGCTAAATTGTCCCTTCATTGGAAAAAAAATAATTGGATACTCTAAAAAAAAATTTTTTTTAAATATGTGTGTTTGTGTGTGTGTCCCTAAATGAACGCATAATGGACTGAATATCGCGGTCTTATTATTTTTCGCGGGTTCAGTGTTTAATAAAGGTGCTCTTGCTGCGACTCCAGAAAACCTTGTTTGATTGGCACCTAATTGCTCACAGCTGAAATACATTCTGATTTGAAAAGGAAGATTCTCGTGAAAAAGAGACTGAGACCTCTGTTGTGTCCAACCAAGCAGATTGAATAGAGAGGAGCCAGTTCACCCCTTCACATCTGGTCGTAACATTAATTGCCGTCTGTATTGCTTCCATCACATACCTTCATCACTTGGCAGGTGCCTTTCAATGCCAATGCTACTTCAACCCACAAACCACAGGGATGCATTCTAAAGGCTCGATGACTTCTAGATCAATTCACACATACATATCTATCCAAGCTTACACCTTTTACATCCCCTTGAGTGATTGAATGATTTTTTCTTATTGAAAGACCATGGAATACATTGGTACTGCACTGGATTCATTAGTACAAACTCCAAATTCCACAAAGCAATATTTTTAACTGACTGGTAATTTTCTTTTCTTGTTTTGTGAAAATCAAGGTGAGACAGGTTGCAATAAAGAGAGACTTGCATTCATTTAGCTTCTTATGCGACCGAAGGACTTCTCCAAGTGTTTTGAAGTGTTGTAATATTGGGAAATGCAGCATCTAATTTATACACAGCAAAGTTTCACAAATATTTCCCACGATTTTATGCCCGTGTTCGCTGCAAGGGGAAACGGCAATGTGGGCACAAAATATCGAGAGACTCGGAAAACGAGAATTTCACTGGCAATTTCTCGTTTTCCACATCTCCCCGCACCCCCTCCTGTGACATAATGAGGTTCACGCCCAGGACTGTCTTTTCGATAAGTTTAAATATAATTAGCGGGCTAACCTGTCCTATCGTTTCCACCCCCCATTTGGAATTCCCCCCACGCCAGCAACAACTGCTTATTAGCAGTGGGTCGGGAAAGAGGGATTCCATTTCCTGGGGCATTGGCATCAGTACTGGGGCAGGAGGGACCTGTACCGTTGGGACTGTCTTCACCTGAACCATTCTGGGACCAGTGTTCTCGTGAATAGGATAAATAGGTTGGTCACAAGGACTTTAAACTAGCAAGTTGGGGGGAAGGGAAGGGTAAAGCTATGGACAGTATAATGGTTAATGGAGAGCAAGGCAGCAGGTTACGTGACAGGTTATTATGTAGAGATATGGGTTCAAAGACAAGGAAAATTAGGAGAAAGGGTAAGAGGAAAAATAATTTGTGAAAAGTTACTGATCAAGGTGTTAGGATTCATAACAAAGACATAAAAAACAACATAAGTGTACTTTACCTGAATGCTCGTAGTATATGGAACAAGGTGAATGAGTTGATGGTGCAAATCATCGTGAATGACTATGATTTAGTGGCCATTACTGAAACATGGTTAAAAGATGGTCACGACTGGGAGTTAAATATCCAAGGGTATCAGACTATACGAAAGGATAGAAGGGCGGTGGTGTAGCTTTGTTGTTTAAGGATAGCATCCGGGCAATAGTAAGGGATGATATTGGTGCTATGGAGGACAAGGTTGAAACAATTTGGGTGGAAATCAGGAATAGTAAGGCGAAAAGGTCACTGACAGGAGTAGTCTATAGGCCACCAAATTGTAACAGGATGGTAGGGCAGGCAATAAGCAAAGAAATAACGGATGCATGTAGAAATGGTACAGCGGTTATCATGGGAGATTTTAATCTGCATGTCGATTGGTTTAACCAGGTTGATAAAGGCAGCCTTGAGGAGGAGTTTATAGAATGTGTCCGGGATAATTTCCTGGAACAGTATGTAATAGAACCTACAAGGGAACAAGCGGTCCTAGATCTGGCCCTGTGTAATGAGGCAGGATTGATTAATGATCTCATAGTTCGGGATCCTCTTGGAAGGAGCGACCACAATATGGTGGAATTTAAAATACAGCTGGAAGATGACAAGGTAAAATCAAACACTAGTGTTTTGTGCTTAAACAAAGGTGATTACAATGGGATGAGAGAAGAACTAGCTAAGGTAGACTGGGAGCAAAGACTTCATGGTGAAGCAGTTGAGGAACAGTGGAGAACATTCTGAGCGATCTTTCACAGTGTTCAGGAAAGGTTCATACCGACAAAAAAGAAAGACAGTAGAAAGGGGAAAAATCGACCGTGGATATCTAAGGAGGTGAGGGAGAGTATCAAATTGAAGGAAAAAACATACAAAGTGGCAAAAATTAGTGGGAGACTAGAGGACTGGGAAGTCTTTAGGGGACAACAGAAAGCTACTAAAAAAGCTATAAAGAAGAGTAAGGTAGACTATGAAAGTAAACTTGCTCAGAACATAAAAGCAGATAGTAAAAGCTTCTACAAATATATAAGACAAAAAAGAGTGGCTAAGGTAAATATTGGTCCTTTGGAAGATGAGAAGGGAGATTTAATAATAGGAGACGGGGAAATGGCTGAGGAGCTGAACAGGTTTTTTGGGTCAGTCTTCACAGTGGAGGACACAAATAACATGCCAGTGACTGACGGAAATAAAGATATGATAGGTGAGACCCTTGAGATGATTGTAATCACTTAGGAGGCAGTATTGGGCAAGCTAATGGGGCTAAAGGTAGACAAGTCTCCTGGCCCTGATGGGATGCATCCCAGAGTGTTAAAAGAGATGGCTAGGGAAATTGTAAACGCACTAGTGATAATTTATCAAAATTCACTAGACTCTGGAGTGGTCCCAGAGGATTGGAAAGTAGCAAACGTGACACCACTGTTTAAAAAAGGAGGTCAGCAGAAAGCGGGTGATTAGAGGCCAGTAAGCTTAACTTCGGTTGTAGGGAAAATGCTGGAATCTATCATTAAGGAGGAAATAGTGGGGCACCTGGAGGGAAATTGTCCCATTGGGCAGACGCAGCATGGGTTCATAAAGGGTAGGTCATTTCTGACTAATTTGGTAGAATTTTTTGAGGACGTTACCAGTGCAGTAGATAACGGGGAGCCAATGGATGTGGTATATCTGGATTTCCAGAAAGCTTTTGACAAGGTGCCACACAAAAGGTTGCTGCATAAACTAAAGATGCATGGCATTGAGGGTAAAGTGGTAGCATGGGTAGAGGATTGGTTAACTAACAGAAAGCAGAGAGTGGGGATAAATGGGTGTTTCTCTGGTTGGCAACCTGTAACTAGTGGGGTCCCTCAAGGATCAGTGTTGGGCCCGCAGTTGTTCACAATTTACATAGATGATTTGGAGTTGGAGACCAAGTGCAATGTGGCAAAGTTTGCAGACGACACTAAGATGAGTGGTAAAGCAAAAAGTGCAGAGGATACCGGAAGTCTGCAGAAGGATTTGGATAAGTTAGGTGAATGGGCTAGGGTCTGGCAGATGGAATTCAATGTTGCCAAGTGTGAGGCTAACCATTTTGGGAGGAATAACAGCAGAATGGATTATTATTTAAACGGTAAGATGTTAAAACATGCTGCTGTGCAGAGGGACCTGGGTGTGCTGGTGCACGAGTCACAAAAAGTTGAGTGTGCAGGTGCAACAGGTGATTAAGAAGGCTAATCGAGTTTTGTCTTTCGTTGCTGGAGGGATGGAGTTCAAGACTAGGGATGTTATGCTGCAATTGTATAGGGTGTTGGTGAGGCCACATCTGGAGTATTGTGTTCAGTTTTGGCCTCCTTACCTGAGAAAGGACATATTGGCACTGGAGGGAGTGCAGAGGAGATTCACTAGGTTGATCCCAGAGTTGAGATTATGATGAGAGGTTGAGTAGACTGGGACTGTACTCATTGGAGTTTAGAAGGATGCGGGGGGATCTTATTGAAACATATAAAATTATGAAGGGAATAGATAGGATAGATGCAGGCAGGTTGTTTCCACTGGTCGGGGAAAGCAGAACTAGGGGGCATAGCCTCAAAATAAGGGGAAGTAGATTTAGGACCGAGTTTAGGAGGAACTTCTTCACCCAAAGGGTTGTGAATCTCTGGAATTCCTTGCCCAGTGAAGCAGTTGAGGCTCCTCCTTTAAACGTTTTTAAGAAAAAGATAGATACCTTTCTAAAGAATAAAGGGATTCGGGGATATGGTGTACGGGCCGGAGAGTGGAGCTGAGTCCACAAAGATCAGCCATGATCTCATTGAATGGCGGAGCAGGCTCGAGGGGCCAGATGGCCTACTCCTGTTCCTAGTTCTTATGTTCTTATAAACAGGAGCCAGGCGAAGGGAACTCGCTGGGGGGGGGGGGGGGGGGGGTGCACAGGTAAGTATAGACCCCGGGGGAAGAAGAGGAACATGGTCGGGCAGTACCCCAGCACTTCCCCATGGCACTACCGCCGGCTCTGCCCCGTGGCACTACTGCCGGCACTGCCCTGTCACTCTGACATTTCCAGGGGGCAGTTTCTGAGGAGCCCTCTGGGGAGATATTTTCAGAGAGGTTTCCCCTTACTGGTTGAGGGAGATTCCCCTTGTGAGTGTGAGTGGGGGGGGGGGGGGGTGCTCCCATTGTGCATTGTGTGGGGCAATTCCCCTAGCCATGGGGTGGGTAGATCCCTCATTTCCTTTGGACGGGGGTGGGGGGGGGGGTGGTGGTGACATCTCCTGTGTCCTTGAGGGAGGATCTGTGTGCATCTGGTGGGTATGGTTCCTGTTTTCTTTAATTGGAGACTGGGGCATCATTTTTCCTACCCCTCCCCATCAGTGTGACAGCGTGGGTCATGCCTCCAGATGTCTTGCTGCACAGAGCATTGGATTATCTGCTGGGAGAAGCCGGCTGTGCAAGCCAGTTTTCTTGCCTCAGCCAGCACTCTGTGAGAGAATGGAACATTCTGCCTATCAAGTGATAATGGCCAAGTAATCTATTTATTAGTGATGCTCATCAAGCATTAAATATTGGCCAGGAAAGCTTTGGGCGAAATTCTCCGGTCTTGGCGCGATGTCCGCCGGCCGGCGCCAAAAACGGCGCAAATCAGTCGGGCATCACGCCGCCCCAAAGGTGCAGAATCCTCCGCATCTTGGGGTCCCAGCCCCAACCTTGAGGGGCTAGGCCCGCGCCGGACTGATTTCCGCCCCGCCAGCTGGCGGAAGTGCCCCGCCAGCTGGCGCAGAAATGACATCTTCGGGTGGCGCATGCGTGGGAGCGTTAGCGGCCGCTCACGGCATTCCCGCGCATGCGCAGTGGAGGGAGTCTCTTCCGCCTCCGCCATGGTGGAGACCGTGGTGAAGGCGGAAGGAAAAGAGTGCCCCCACGGCACAGGCCCGCCCGCGGATTGGTGGGCCCCGATCGTGGGCCTGGCCACCGTGGGGGCACCCCCCAGGGCCAGATCACCCCCCCCCCCAGGACCCCAGAGCCTGCCCGCGCCGCCTTGTCCCGCCGGTAAGGTAGGTGGTTTAATCTACACCGGTGGGACAGGCATCCTAGCAGCGGGACTTCGGCCCATTCGGGCCGGAGAATCGCAGGGGGGGGGGGGGGCCCGCCAACCGGCGCGATTCCCGGCCCCGCCAAATATCCGGTGCCGGAGAATTCGGCAACCGGCGGGGGCGGGATTCACGCCAGCCCCGCCGATTCTCTGACTCGGCGGGGGGTCGGAGAATCGCACTCCTCATCTTTGTTTATCTTTGAAATGTGCCATTGCAACTTTTACATCCAACCAAGAGAAAGTACCTTGGTTCAATGTTAAGTTGATTGACGTCTCCAAGCACCTTAAATCTGCAACAAAGTGCTGCACAGATTGGGTCCTCAATTCCATGGAGCAATGATGAAGGAAAGGGATTTGCAACCTTTTCAAAGAGCTTCAGAATCACCACCCGGGTTTTCTGTCACCTGCCATTAACAAAGGTTTCATCATCTTGCCCCATCTTTTGAGTCAGCTATAGAGGCTGGGATTTTCCAGTCATAGAATTTACAGTGCTGAACGAGGCCATTTGGCCCATCGAGTTTGCACCGGCCCTTGGAAAGAGCACCCCACTTAAGCCCCACACCTCCACCCTATCCCCGTAACCCAGTAACCCCACCTAACCTTTTTGGACAGTAAGGGTAATTAATTTGGCATGGCCAATCCACCTAACCTGCACATCTTTGGACTGTGGGAGGAAACCGGAGCACCCGGAAGAAACTCAGACATGGGGAGAACGTGCAGACTCCACGCAGACAGTGACCCAAGCAAGGAATCGAACCTGGGACCCTGGTGCTGTGAAGCAACCATGCTAACCACTGTGCTACCATGCTGCCCCAAAGGCAGTCCTGCCCTTACAAAGTCGGCAGACCGTCGGCTGGTCCATCTCATTTGCCGGCTCACCTGCAACGATCCAGACACAGGTAGGTCTGGAAAACCCCTGCCAAAAAGAGTGTGAAAAAGAATTGTTCAAAAAGGGTGACTAATTGATGGATGGCTTAAATTTTATTTAAACAGTCTTTATAATAGCTAGGACTGGCGACCTGAAAAAACTAAGAACACAGTGTTCGAACACAGTACTGGGCAGCACGGTAGCACAAGTGGATAGCACTGTGGCTTCACAGCGCCAGGGTCCCAGGTTCGATTCCCTGCTGGGTCACTGTCTGTGCTGAGTCTGCACGTTCTCCTGTGTCTGTGTGGGTTTCCTCCGGGTACTCCGGTTTCCTCCCACAGTCCAAAGATGTGCAGGTTAGGTGGATTGGCCATGATGAATTCCCCTTAGTGACCAAAAAGGTTAGGAGGGGTTATTGGGTTACGGGGACAGGGTGGAAGTGAGGGCTTAAGTGGGTTGGTGCAGACTTGAAGGGCCGAATGGCCTCCTTCTGCACTGTATGTTCTATGTTCAGTCTGAAATGTTTGCCTAGTATTAAAATGTTTTTTTCCCTCTTTTTTTTTCCCAATTAAGGGGCAATTTAGCGTGGCCATTGCCTACCCTGCACATCTTTGGATTGTGGGGTGAGACCCATGCAGACATGGTGAGAATGTGCCAACGCCACACTGACAGCACCGGGATTGAACCAAGTCCTTGATGCCGTGAGGCAGCAGTGCTAACCACTTGCCGCCCTGTATAAAAATGTTTAGAGAATAGGTCAGAACTGAGTGACAGTGGGTGGAAATGTACGGCCCCAACACGGTGGGTGCAGGGTAATGGCTGGAAAATGTAGCAAACCTTTAATACTCCATTGACTTTGGCAAGATTGGAAAACCCTGTCATTTGGGGTGGGTTGTAAAATTCTGCCAAATACGATAGGCTTTTCTCTTCACTCTCTGGACAGCAATCTGGTGGGGCAGATAAGTTTGAATGGTTTTTGAGTCATGTAATCTAGCCATTGCCACATTGCTGTTTGTGGGAACTTGCTCTTGATAAATTAACTTCCACAATTCCTTAATTACAACAGTAAAGGCAAGCTTCAACAGTGCCTCATTGGCTATACAGCACCATGAGATGTTTGAAGCTTCTGAAATGTGCTATACTTCTTTCCAGATATTGAGAACTGAAATCTGACCAAAAGGTTACAATTTTGTACCTTAACAAGCAGGAAATAGGCTTCATTTAAGAAAATATCCATTCAACCAAATGAATTGATCAGAAAATTAGTGTATCTTTTCATACTTCTGACTAGACACAAAACAAAAGAAGTTCAGATCATCGGAGCGTCTGTATCAAAAGGAAAATAACTAGTTTTAGAATGGTAGATGCTGAATTGAGCCAAGAAATCTCAAGGATAACAATCACCTATATATAGCAGGTATTTTATATTTTTATATGACAGGATGTTGCCTGAAATGGAACATTTGAGTTATGAAGAGAGGTTGGATAGGCTTGGGTTGTTTTCGCTGGAGCAGGGAAGACTGAGGTGCAACCAGATAAAGGTGAATTGAATTGAATTTGATTTATTGTCACATGTACCGAGCTACAGTGAAAAGTATTGTTCTGCATATAGTCTAGACAGATCGTTCCCTACATGAAAAAACATAGGATATGTATAAATACACAATGTAAATAGATAGACATAGACATCGGGTGAAGCATACAGAGTGTAGTACTACTCAGTGGAGAAGATGTGTGGAGAGATCAGTTCAGTCCATAAGAGGATCATTCAGAAGCCTAATAACAGCGGGGAAGAAGCTGTTTTTGAACCTGTTAGTGCGTGTTCTCAGACTTTTGTACCTCTTGCCTAATAGAAGAGGTTGGAAGAGAGAATAGCCCAGGTGGGAGGAGTCTTTGATTATGCTGCCCGCTTTCCCAAGGCAGCGGGAGGTTTAGACAGAGTCAATGGATGGGAGGTGCGTTCACATGGTGGACTGGGCTGTGTTCACAAATTTCTGTAGTTTCTTATGATCTTGGACCGAGCAGTTGCCATACCAGGCTGTGATGCAGCCAGATAGGATGCTTTCTGTGGTGCAACTGCAAAAATTGGCAAGGGTCAATGTGGACCTGCCGAATTTCCTTAGTTTCATGAGGAAGTATGGACACTGTTGTGCTTTCTTGATCGTTGCGTCGACATGGTTGGACCAGGACAGATTGTTGGTGATGTCAGAGAGAGTATGAGAAGAGACTGACAGCTGACGTAAAAGGAAACCAAAAATGATCTGTGGGCATAAGTATAGTGAAAGGTGTCGTGTTGGGTGTTCTGATACACAAATGATCCAACACAGCTGTAGATGGTACAACTCTGTTTTATTGTCGAAACAACGGTAACAACTAACTGCAGGCTTGGGTACGTGCTTCACCAGCTAACCTGTGGACCCAGCCCTATCACTACCTTAGTTAAGCACTCAGCACATGGTCTATGTCTGAGTGGCACGTTGTGAGCTCTGTGCTCTGAGCTATCTCCTGGTAGAATGTGGTGTTCCCTGTTTTATAGTGCGTGTGCTCTCACTGGTGATTGGCTGCGATGTTATGTGTGTGCTGTTTGGTCCAACTGCCTGTCCATCAGTGTGTGTGTGATTGCACCATGATATGCTGATGTGAATATCATGACATCCCCCCCTTTCACAAAGGATATGTGCCTATATGCTAATAAATAGAAATGTGTACTCAGTGCATCTGAGTATGTGTGTGCAATATTTACAAAATGTACATGAGGCTAAACTATATACAGAGGAAGGTGTCAGGTGCAACAGAACAACGAGGTTGTACCAATAACAGAACAAATTCAATCAGCAAACGACGTGAGAGAACTTCTGAAACAATGAACGACAAGAAAAGAAACTCGTTAACAGTACTGCAAAACAATTCAGTGAGTCCAATGTGCTAACAGGCTCATAAGTCAAGTCCCTCAGGTGGGCGACCAATTCGGGTTGACCGTTAGGGTGGCACACCACTCATCGCCTGGAGCAATGCTGTGCACTGGCAGCGGCTGGCGGTTCCGACTTGGGGACATCCGGTTCTTGTGGATTACCGCAACACGGAAGGGCTCCCTGTCTTCGGTATCGCTGGTTTGCATACTATCAGGATATGATTCAGTGTAGGGGGGCTGAATCGCCCGCACATCCCTGCGAGGCTGGCGGAATTGTGGGGAATTGGCAGGTTGAGCTGATCGACAGCAGGCAGCGAAGTGGCCCATCCTGCCACAGCGGAGGCATTGTCGCGCTTTGACCGGACATTGCTGCTTTAAATGGGCAGAGCCACAGTTGCCGCATGTCGTGACATCATGGCATTTGTTGCGGCACTGCGCATGCGCATTGGGTCCTGCGTAGAGCGCGCCTGCGCATCACGTCCCTCTGCGTCAACATCCCCTCTTTTGGCGCGTACAAGCGCGGGAGGCCTCGGAAAGCACACAAAATGGCCGCCCTTGTCCGGGCCATGAGCCGGGAGGAACTCGATCGACTGGACCCGCTCCACCTCGTAGGACCCGTGCCGTGCCGTTTTGGCCGCCTGGATTTGGGAGTACCGGCTGGTCGCGTTCTCATGGAGGAAGCAGGTCTCGATGGCAGTCGCTAGGGTGAGGCGCTTTATTTTAAGGAGCTGCTGGCATAGGGTGTCCGAGATGACCCCAAAAACTATCTGATCCCGAAGCATGGAGTCGGAGGTGGCCTCATAGCCGCAGGACTGCGCGAAGATACGGAGGTGTGTCAAGTAAGATTGGAAAGGCTCATCCTTACCCTGCAGGCGCTGCTGGAAGAGGTACCTCTCGAAGCTCTCATTGACTTCCACACTGAAGTGTTCCTCGAACTTCTGAAACACCGTCTCATATTTTGTTTTGTCCTCGCCTTCCACGAATGCCAGGGAGTTATAGATGTGGATGGCGTGTTGCCCCGCCGTGGAGAGGAGGAGGGCGATCTTCCTGGTGTCCAATGCATTCTGCCTGTCTGTGGCTTCTAATAAGAGCTGGAAGCGCTGTTTAAACAGCTTCCAGTTTACGCCAAGATTTCCAGCGATTCGGAGCGGCTGCGGCGGGCAGTTGTTTTCCATGGAGCACGGTGGCGGATTTCTGAAAGGGTGCAGGTAGATCTCACAGTCGCTGGTTAGCTTCCACTACTGGTATCATGTCGTGTTGGGTGTTCTGATGCACAAATGATCCAACACGGCTGTAGATGGTACAACTCTGTTTTATTGTCCAAACAACGGTAACAACTAACTGCTGGCTTCGGTACATGCTTCACCAGCTAACTTGTGGACCCAGCCCTATCACTATCTTAGTTAGGCACTCAGCACATGGTCTATGTCTGAGTGGCACGCTGTGAGCTCTGTGTTCTGAGCTATCTCCTGGTAGAATGAGCGGGAACTGTGGTGTTCCCTGTTTTATAGTGCATGTGCTCTCACTGGTGATTGGCTGCGATGTTATGTGTGTGCTGGTTGGTCCAACTGCCTGTCCATCAGTGTGTGTGTGATTGCACCATGATATGCTGATGGGGTATCATGACAAAAGGGTTGCAAAAGGAGGAGTGTGGCCAATTAGGAATCTAAAGGAGACTCATGCTAGAGACACAAGACATGGCTGAAGTGCAAATGCACGTTTAACATCTGTCTTTACCATGGGAGAAGATGATGCCAAAGTTATAGTGCAAGAGGTGGTACATGAGAAACGCGGTGGGCTAGAAATAGCCCAAGAGGAGGTACTAGAATTGGTTGGCTGTACTTAAAGTCGATAATCCACCAGGACTGAATGAGATACTTCAGAAGATAGTGCAGGAGGTAAGGGGAGAAATTGCAGAGGCATTGACCAAAAAATTCCTATCCTTAGATGCAGAAGTGATGCTAGAGGACTGGAGAACTGGAAATGACACAAATTTTTCAAGGACGGCTGTGAGGATAAACCCAGCAATTACAAACAAATCTGTTTAATCTCAGTAGCGGAAAGCTTTTCGAAACAATAACCTGGGATAAAATTAACAGTTATTTAGACAGATGTGTGTTAATCAGGGAAAGCCAGCATGGATTTGTTGAAGAAAAATCACAACCAACCTGACTGATACAGTTGATGTGGTGCACATGGATGCCAAAATGTATTTGACAAAGTGGCAAATAACAGGCTTGTCAGCAAAGTTGGAGCCTATGGAATCAATAAAATGGCGTCAGCTAAGTGGCAGTATACAATCAGCAGAGATGTACTGTTGTTTATGAAGTGGAGGAAGGTATGTATTGGGCTCTCCATATGATATCTGATGCAGAGAATTGTGGATTGATTGGGTAGGAAGAATGAAGAAGACAATATATGTCAAAGGCTGCAAATCTAAGGGTATGCCGAAACAGGGAGACTGGGGTTATATGCTGTAAGGTGGCAAAATGAGCTGAGAAATATGTTAATAAAGTGTCCAGGATCATGGGCTTTATAAATAGAGCCAGATAGTACAAAAGCAAAAAAGTCATGGTGAACCTTATGGGCTGAATGGCCTGGAACAAGTCTATATTGTCACATCCAGACTTCCGGTTGCGGCTATACGGAGCTAAGTCGCACATTCAGCAGCTCCCACAAAAAACGGACTTTTGGGCTCTTTTCAGGGCCCCCAATGGCATTTTTTTCGACGTTTCCCGGTGTGGGAAGGAGCTTACAAGAGTTCCCCGACAGTATATGGCTTTTACCAGGAGCGCGGCGACTAAAAAAGTGGTGGTGGACCCGAAGAAGGTGCGAGGGAAGAAGAACAAAATGGCGGTGGGCGGGGACCAGGCAGCTTGAATGCAGTGGGCGCAGGAGCAACAGGAGGTTATCCAGCGCTGCTTCAGGGAGATTAAAGCGGACCTGCTTGAGCCGTTGAAGGCTTCTATCGATAAGCTGCTGGAGACCCAGACGGCCCAGGGGGTGGCGATCCGCGAGGCCCGACAAAAGAACTCCGACAACGAGGACGAGATCTTAGGCCTGGCACGAGGCGCTCCACAAGAAATGGCAGGAACGGTTCGAGGAGATGGAGAATCGGTCGAGGCGGAAGAACTTGCGGATTCTGGACCTCCCGGAGGGGCTGGAGGGGCCGGACGTGGGGGCCTATGTGGTCACCATGTTGAACTCGCTG
Organism: Scyliorhinus torazame; assembly: GCF_047496885.1. NCBI lineage: Eukaryota > Metazoa > Chordata > Chondrichthyes > Carcharhiniformes > Scyliorhinidae > Scyliorhinus > Scyliorhinus torazame. The sequence goes on along the minus strand of NC_092715.1, from coordinate 42,984,506 downwards.
ATGGGAGCGGGCTCCTTCCTGGGGCCCCTAGAGCTGGAAGGGCCCCATAGAGTGCTGGCGAGGAGGCCCAAGGCTAACGAGCCTCCGCGGGCGGTGCTGGTCTGGTTTCATCGGTTCGCTGATCGGGGGTGCGTGCTCAGGTAGGCCAAGAAGGAGAGGAGCAGCAGGTGGGAGAACGTGGAGGTTCGAATATACCAGGACTGGAGTGCGGAGGTGGCGAAGAAGAGGGCCGGGTACAATCGAGCGAAGGCAGTGCTGCACAGGAAGGGGGTGAAGTTTGGCATGTTGCAGCTGGCGTGACTGTGGGTCACCTACAAGGACCGGCACTATTATTTTGAGTCTCCGGAGGAGGCGTGGGCTTTTGTTCAGGCCGAGAATTTGGACACAAATTGAGGGTCGGGATGGGCGTTTGGGGATTGCGGTTGATGTGTTACATTTTGAGGGGGGGTCCTTTGCTCTTGTTTCTTTTTGGTTCGGTGAGGGTGGTTAGGGCGGATTGGGCACTGTTTTGGTTGGGTCTGTCGGGGGGGCTCTTGGAGGGGGTAAGCAAATGGAACTGGGGTGGATGGCCGGCAGGGGGGACGGGCCCCGCGGGGGAGGGGGAGGCCCGAGTCGGGGGTGAGGGGACTGGGCCTTTAAAAGGAGCTGTGTCAGAGGTGGCGGGGCTGGGTAGGTGGACAGCGCGGGCTTTTTCCCGCGTTGAAGACTGGAGGGGGCGGGGCCGGGGCGGGGAAGCGAGGGTTGTTTCCCGCGCTTGGGATGGAAGGGGGAGGTGGAGAGCCTGAGGATGGGGAATGGAGGAGGAGGGTGTGTCAAACAATGGGAGGAGTAGAAGGAGAGGCGGGAGTAGCCAGGGTCAGCAGGAGTCAGCTGACTTGCGGAAGTGCAATGCGGGGAGTAAAGCAGCTCGGAGGGGTCCTAGTTGGGGGGGGATCGAGCTGCTGCTATTGTCAAGGGGTGCTGGAGTGAGTAGAGGGGGTCGGGACGGGGGTCTGCCGCCATGGGCAACGGGCTGGGCGTGGGGTGCAGGCACGTGGCTGCCCGAGGAGGGGTCATGGCGAGTCGGCGGGGGAGGGGGGCGGGTAGCCCCCTGATCCGGCTGATAACCTGGAATGTAAGGGGACTGAACGGGCCAGTCAAGCGGCCCGGGTGTTCGCGCACCTGAAGGGGCTGAAGGCGGATGTGGTCATGCTCCAGGAGACGCACCTGAAGGTGGCAGACCAGGTAAGATTGAGGAAAGGGTGGGTAGATCAGGTGTTACATTCGGGGCTGGATGCCAAAAATCGAGGGGTGCCGTTCTTGGTGGGTAAGAAGGTGTCGTTCGAGGCGCGAACATTGTGGCAGACAATGGCGGTAGATACGTAATGGTAAGTGGTAAGCTGCAGGGAGAGAGGGTGGTGCTGGTCAATGTGTATGCCCCGGACTGGGACGATGCGGGTTTTATGCGGCGCTTGTTGGGTCGGATCCCGGACTTGGAAGCGGGGGACCTGATAATGGGGGGAGACTTTAACACGGTGTTGGATCCGGCACTGGATCGCTCCAGGTCTAGGACGGGTAGGAAGCCGGCGGCGGCTAAGGTATTGAGGGGGTTATGGACCAGATGGGAGGGGTGGACCCTTGGAGATTTGCAAAGCCGGGGGCTAGGGAATTTTCATTCTTCTCGCATGTTCATAAGGCTTATTCCCGGATCGACCTTTTTATTATGAGCAGGGCGCTTATAGCGAGAGTAGAGGATACCGAGTACTCGGCGATAGCCATTTCGGATCACGCCCCGCATTGGGTGGACTTAGAGCTGGGGGAGGAGAGGGACCAGCGCCCGTTGTGGCACTTGGAGGTGGGGCTGTTGGCGGACGAGGAGGTGAGTGAGCGGGTCCGAGGAAGCATAGAGAGATACCTGGAGGCCAACGATAACGGGGAGGTCTGAGTGGGGATGATATGGGAGGCGCTGAAGGCGGTGGTTAGGGGAGAGCTGATCTCCATTAGGGCCCACAAAGAGAGGAGGGAGCAGAGGGAGAGGGAGAGGCTGGTGGGGGAGATGGTGAGGGTAGACAGGAGGTATGTGGAGGTGCCTGAGGAAGGACTGTTGAGGAAGAGGCGCAGCCTCCAGGCTGAATTCGACCTGGTGACCACCAGGAAGGCAGAGGTGCAGTGGAGGAAGGCCCAGGGGGCGATTTATGAATACGGGGAAAAGGCAAGCCGGATGCTGGCGCATCAGCTTTGGAAGCGGGACGCAGCTAGGGAGATCGGGGGAGTTAAGGACAGGGGAGGGAGTGTGGTGCGGAGTGGGGTGGGCATCAATGGGGTCTTCAGGGACTTTTAAGAGGAATTGTATCGGTCCGAGCCCCCACTGGAGGAGGGAGGGATGGGCCGCTTTCTGGACCAATTGAGGTTTCCGAAGGTGGAGGAGGGACTGGTGGCGGGATTGGGGGCCCCGATTGGGCTGGAGGAGCTGACCAAAGGGATAGGGAGCATGCAGGCGGGGAAGGCACCGGGGCCGGACAGTTTCCCGGTCGAATTCTACAAAAGATATATGGACCTATTGGGCCCGTTGTCAGTTAGGACTATCAATGAGGCAAGCGACGGGGGGGCTTTGACCCCGACGATGTCCCAGGCACTGATTTCCTTGATCCTGAAGCGGGACAAGGATCCCCTGCAGTGTGAGTCTTACAGGCCGATTTTGTTGCTAAATGTAGATTCCAAGGTGCTGGCGAAGGTCTTAGCCATGAGGATTGAGGATTGTGTGCCGCAGGTCATCCACGAAGACCAGACGGGGTTCGTGAAGGGGAGGCTGTTGAACGCGAATGTGCAGAGGTTTCTGAACGTTATCATGATGCCGGCGAGGTGGGGGAGGCGGAGATAGTGGTGGCGATGGACGCTGAGAAGGCCTTTGATAGGATAGAGTGGGGGTACTTGTGGGAGGTGCTGAAGAGGTTTGGGTTTGGGGAGGGGTTTGTCAGGTGGGTTAGGCTGTTGTACGACGTCCCAATGGCGAGCGTGGCCACGAACAAGAGGAGGTCTGAGTACTTTCGGTTGCACCGAGGGACGAGGCAGGGGTGTCCCCTGTCCCCCCTGCTCTTCGCACTGGCGATTGAATCCCTGGCTATGGCACTGAGGGGGTCGAGGAAATGGAGGGGGTTGGTGCGGGATGGGGAGGAGCATAGGGTGTCACTCTATGCAGACGACTTGCTGCTATATGTGGTGGTTCGTGTGGGGGGAATGTCAGAGGTAATCAGGATCCTCAGTGAGTTTGGGGATTTCTCGGGGTTCAAGCTCAACATGGGGAAGAGCGAGGTGTTTGTGGTTCACCCAGGGGACCAGGAGAGGGGGATTGGTGAGCTCCCACTAAAAAGGGCGGAGAGGAGCTTCAGGTATTTGTGGGTCCAGGTGGCCAAGAGCTGGGGAGCCCTGCATAGGCTTAATTTCACAAGGTTGGTGGAGCAAATGGAGGAGGAGTACAAGAGGTGGGACGCGTTGCCGCTGTCCTTGGCGGGTAGGGTGCAGTCAGTCAAAATGACGGTGCTCCCAAGGTTTTTGTTCCTGTTACAGTGCCTCCCTGTGTTTATCCCGAAGGCCTTTTTTAGGCGGGTCAACTGGAGCATATTGGGGTTTGTGTGGGCGCGAGGGACTCCGAGGGTGAGAAGGGTGTTCCTGGAGCGGAGTAGAGATGGGGGGGGGCTGGCGCTGCCCAACCTCTGTGGGTACTACTGAGCCGCCAATGCGACGATGGTGCGCAAGTGGGTGATGGAGGGGGAGGGGGCTGCATGAAAGAGGCTGGAGATGGCGTCATGTGTGGTACATGCCTGGGGGCGCCGGCAACGGCGCCGCTGCCGCTCCCTCCAAGGAGGTATACCACGAGCCCGGTGGTGGTGGCGGTCCTCAAAACCTGGGGCAGTGGAGGCGGCACAGGGGGGAAGTTAGGGCCTCGGTGTGGACCCCAATAGGGGGGAACCACCGGTTTGTCCCAGGGAGAACAGATGGAGGGTTTTCGGGATGGCACAGGGCAAGGATACGAAGGTTGGGAGACCTGTTTGAGGACGGGAAGTTTGCGAGCCTGGGTGGGCTGGAGGAGAAGTATGGGCTCCCCCCAGGGGAACACCTTCAAATACTTACAGGTAAGGGCGTTTGCCAGACGGCAGGTGGTGGAATTCCTGCGGCTGCTGCCACGCACAGTACAGGACAGGGTGCTCTCGGTGGGTGGGTGGGAGTGGGGAAGATCTCGGAAACTTACCAGGTGATGCAGGAGGAGGAGGAGGCCTCGGTGATGGAGTGGAAAGGTAAGTGGGAGGAGGAGTTGGGAGAGCAGATGCCCTTGGGAGGGTGAATTCTTCCTCTTCGTGTGCGAGGCTCAGCCTCAAAAAGTTTAAGGTGCTGCACAGGGCACACATGACCGGGACAAGGATGAGCCAGTTCTTTGAGGACAGGTGTGTTAGGTGCTCAGGGAGCCCAGGCAATCACACCCATATGTTCTGGGCATGCCCAGCGCTGGAGGAATTTTGGAAGGGTGTAGCGAGGATGGTGTCGAGGGTGGTAGGTTCCAGGGTCAAGCCGGGCTGGGGGTTCACAATATTTGGGGTGGCAGAGGAGCCGGTTGTGCAGGAGGCGAAAGAGGCCGGTATTCTGGCCTTTGCGTCCCAGGTAGCCCAGCGGAGAATTCTTCATCCGTGGAAGGATGCGAGGCCCCCAAGCGTGGAATCCTGGATCAACGATATGGTGGGGTCTATTAAATTGGAGAGGGTGAAATTCGCCTTAAGAGGGTCGGTTCAAGGGTTCTTCAGGCGGTGGCAACCGTTCTTAGACTTTCTGGCAGAACGGTAGACAATGGTCAGTAGCAGCAGCAACTCGGGGGGGGGGGGTTCTGCTTTAATTAATTTTGTTTATTTACACTGGAGGATCTGAGGGGGTGTATATATTTGCTATGTTTGCTTTGTGCTAATACGGGGTGTTAATTTATTATTTATGTACAGTGTGGAGGGGGGCACGGGGGTTGTTTGACTGTGTTTTGCATTTCCCTTGTTGGGTTCCTTTTTCATTTTGTTGTTGATATTCTGTGAAAACCTTAATAAAAATTATTTAAAAAAAATATATATATATTGTCACATCCACATAACGAGTCTGATTTTATCGCCAGAATTTCACGCTCCCCTGCTGGCAGCATTTCAAGCAGGAAGACTAGAGAGAGTGAAATTGAAGAAATGGGATTCACTCCGAGTTCCTGCTTCCCCTGACTGTGGAGCGATTTTACCCTGGGACAGGCAAGGACTCAGATGGGATTAGTGCACTTTCCCCAGTTGAGGCCCTAAAGTGGCCTCTGATTGGCTGGCAGGTCTCATAGGCAGGACTTCCTTCTGAGTGACGGGTGGAAGTCCCACTTGAGTGTGAAATGATTGCGGGCATAGGAGATGGCAGAAATGTGTTCCCTGTTCGCTCTTTTGATAGTGGGAGGCAAGGCCCCACCATCCAAAAGATTCGGACCAAGTACCCATCTTCCAGACAGCAACTCACAATGGAATCTTCAGCATACGAAGGCAACAATTGTCCAATCCTGAAAAAAGAAAGGAAGCATCTTCCCCTATTTAACATTTTTCTTAAGATCCAAAGATCAAAGATCTTAAGATCTAAATTGTATAGGGCATTGGTGAGACCATACCTGGAATATTGTGTGCACGTTTGGTGTCCTTATCTAAGTAAGGATGTTCTTGCTATGGAGGGAGTGCAGTGAAGATTCACCAGGCTGTTTCCTGGGATTGCAGAACTGTCATGTGAGGAGAGACTAAATCAGTTAGGATTATATTCAGTGGAGTTTAGATGAACGAGAGGGGACATCATAGAAATATACAAAATTCCAACAGGATTAGACAGGGTAAATTCAGAAAGAATGTACCCAATGGTGGGGGAGTCCAGAACGACGGGGTCATGATTTGAGGATAAGGTGTAAACCTTTTAGGACTGAGGTGAGGAGACATTTCTTCACCCAGAGAGTGGTGAATCTGTGGAATTCGCCCCCACAGAATGTAGTTGAGGCCAAAACGTTGTGTAATTTCAAGGAGTTAGACAGAGTTCTTGGGGATAAAGAGATCAAAGGGTATGGGGGGGGGGGGGGGGGAAGGTGGGATCAGGGTATTGAAACTGATGATCAGCCATGATCATAATGAATGGCGGAGCAGGCTCAAAGGGCCAAATGGCCTCCTCCTGCTTCTATTTTCCATGTATGTTTTGTTCTATGTATTTCACAGCCAACAAAGTACCTGCGATGCAATCACTGTTGGCACGGAGAGCAAAGCAGCAACAAACCTACACGCAGCAAACTCCCACAAACCCAAATGTGATATTGGCCAGATAATGTCTTTCCTCTTCTTCAAAATAGTGCCAAGGGATCTTTTATGTTCACTCGAGAGAGAGTAAACGGGGCATTGGGTTAAAGTATCAACAAAAAGATGTCCCCTCTAGCAGTGCAGTGCTCCCTCAATTCGGCACTGTAGGGTCAGCCTGGATGGTGTGTGCTCAAAACTCTTGAGCGAGGGTCAAACCCATGACCTCCTAAATCAGAAGCAAGAATGCTTAAACTGACATTTTTCTTACATGTGAATGGTCAGAAATTGATGGTCAAGATGTGTTGAACTTCTAGTATACACTGCCAGCCAGCATAGCTCCCTCTTGGCAACATAGACTGATAAAATCAGCCCTCTTCCATGTCTATATGTTAATATTTACACAGCATTATTTCCAATTAACAAAATAGCACACTTGGATTTTCTATTTGAATACATTTGCTTTGTTTCGAACCTGGCAATATGATTTCTTAAACTCTGCTTAGCATAGCTACATGCTAACCATGAATAATGTTCCTTTCATGTGTCTTCTTCAGGGAGTTATTTGAGCAGGCAGAGAATTTTTATAATTCGTTAGAAAAATTCAGATTATTAAACTGAGCCTTTTAATTGCTAATTAATCTTAACATTTTTCTCTGCCTTCTTGTTGCTATAAATACAACTTATTCATATTCTCTGAATCCTCTGGGAACATTTCAAATTCTCAGCAGCAAGATCTTTCTTCAGGGAATATACATTTCCACAGGTAAATTTCTTTGCTTCTGAATGCTTGCCTGCCATCTCCCGCACGCACCCCCCCCCCCCCCCCCACACCCCACTCCCAACGCCTGGGCCCCCCAAATAATCACATTTTAGGGAGCTTGTCTCAGTACTGCACACTCAGGATCGACATTAGCTTTAGTTATTCACAAATTAATTGTAAAATTCAGTGAATGTTTGAATGCTTGCTCAGTTGTGAAACCAACAAATTTACAGAAGCGGTTAGGACGATAAGAACACATGCAAGAACACCAAACTAAATACAGGTGGCAAAATGTTACAAGTGTGACCCCAGAAAGCACATCAGACATGGAGGTGGCCTGCTGTGTATCCCACCCTCTGACCTGAGATGCCTTTGCCAGCCGTCCTCCTCCTCTGGGGGGCCTGGACCTGGATAGGCTGGGCCGACTTTCGGGTGTCACAGGTGACGAGGTGCCAGCCTGTCATGGATGTTGTCCTTCAAATGCGCCAGTGTCAGGTGGGGGTGATTCCGAAGCGCTGAGGTGTTCCAGCACCATGACGTTGGCATGGGCCCCGTCACTTCCTCTTCCCTTGGGGTGCTCGATGGCACCCAGGCTACTCCATGTGACGGAGATAAGGCTGGAGTGAGCTCCAGAGGCTGTCACCTGACGCTGCCAGTTCCGGAGGCCCACCCTTGTCTCAACCAAAGTATCGATGCTGAATGATCCACGTCATTTTATTATTCAAAAGCTATATTTTTTAAATGACCTTTGTGTCGAATTACAAACTGAAATCAAATTCAGGCTCTGGAGAACTATGGGGCAGGATTCGGCACCACGTGGAACTAGTGCAATTGCAATGGCTGCCGGCATATGATATGACGGTGTCCAGATCGGCCCTGGAAAGTCTGACAAGCAGAAGCTGCATGTAAGCACTTCCCTCCCCACATACCCTCACCCCAGCCAATAAGGCGGCATTGGTTGCTCTGGAGCATGCCCATCTCATTGATGGGCCATGTGGGCCAGAGCGTACCTAGAGGGGTGGCCAGGGGGGACAGCCATATGACCTGTGGTGCTATGTTCCCAGTGGGCAGTCAGTGATGTGCACAGCTGAATGGCTGCCTTGCAGGCTGCGGCTATGGCAGTCCATGCCCAACCACCCCGACCCCATGGCCCACCTCCTAGCCGCTCCTCGCTACATCCCCCGGTCAGCGGACAACTGCCAATACACTATAGCGCTGTTGCACACTGTTGTATCCCCTCTCGCACCCTCAGCAGCCACGAACCTGTTTCCCAACTTTAAATACCACAAGTGAATCTCAAGAACCTCCAGCAGAAGGCAGTAGAGTGGAGCTGCTGATTGGCTGTTGCAGGGAAAATTTGCATCAGTGCATTGCGGTCACCGTATCTTGAAGGTGGTTTGTGAAGGAGCTGTTGTCAAGTGACAGTTAAACCCCAAACACTTCCTCAGTGTTTCCCTCCCTACCTCCTCCTCTAACCAAAAAAAAAAGACAATCACTGTAAGGATCCCAGCCGAGTAAAGAACAAGAGGGAGACTCGACGGCAGGTAGAAGTAGAAAGCAGATGAACCGTGATGTCACAGCCTGCAGCTGAATCTGGTCAGAGGGAGGACAGAGTGACTGCTGGTGAAAGAGCGTGAGGAGAGCGGCGGGGACTTAGTGAAAGAGCACGAGGAGAGCGGCGGAGATTCAGTGAAAGAGCGTGAGGAGAGCGGCGGGGACACAGGATAAAAGCGCGAGGAGATCGGCGGGGATACAGTGAAAGAGCTCGAGGAGGGTAGCGGGGACACAGGATAAAAGAGAGCGACGAGAGCTGCGGGGACGCAGGATAAAAGAGCATGAGGAGAGCGGCGGGGACACAGGATAAAAGAGCGCGAGGAGAGCGGTGGGGACACAGGATAAAAGAGCACGAGGAGAGCAGCGGGGACACAGCTGCCGGAGATGCGGCCTTCAGATTTTCGGCGGGAGCAGTGGCCAGGGGTCTGTCGGGAAGATAAGTTTTCCTCTTTAAAAACTTTTAAAACTTACCTTGAAGAGTGACATCACAGCAAAGCAGTGACCTGATTGGCTGGTAAGGAAAGTGCTCCAATTGGCAGTAGCTGGGAGAAATTTAACTCTTCGTGTGTTGGTAATTATTGTGATTGGGAAGTAAAATCTTTATTCCTTTCGCTTATTCATTATTTGATATTATATTTGTAATCAATTAAGTTAAAGTGTAAAAATGGCAGAAGATCCCAGTATCCGTGTTATGCTCCTCGTGTTTAATGTGGGAGTTCAGGGACGCGGCCGATGCCCCTGACTCCTTCACGTGCGGGATGTGTGTCCAGCTGCAGCTCCTGTTAGACCGCATGACGGCTCTGGAGCTGCGGATGGGCTCACTTTGGAGCATCCGCGATGCTGAGGAGGTCGTGGATAGCACGTTCAGTGAGTTGGTAACACCGCAGATTAGGATTGGTGAGGGAGACAGGGAATGGGTGACCAAAAGGCAGAGAAAGAGCAGGTGTCCCCTGCGGTCATCTCCCTCCAAAACAGGTATACCGTTTTGGATACTGTTGGGGGAGATGACTCACCGGGGAAGGCAGTAGTAGCCAGGCTCATGGCACCGTGGCAGGCTATGCTGCACAGAAGGACGGGAAAAAGACTGGCAGGGCTATAGTCGTAGGGGATTCAATCGTAAGGCAAGTAGACAGGCATTTCTGTGGTCGAAAACGAGACTCCCGAATGGTATGTTGCCTCCCGGGTGCACGGATCAGGGATGTCTCAGATCGACTGCAGGACATACTGAAGAGGGAGGGTGAACAGCCGGTTGTCGTGGTGCATATAGGCACCAACAATATAGGTACAAAACGGGATGAGGTCCTACAATCAGAATTTAGCGAGTTAGGAGATAAGTTAAAAAGTAGGACCTCAAAGGTAGTAATCTCAGGATTGCTACCAGTGCCATGAGACAGTCAGAGTAGAAATTCAAGAATAGTCAGAATGAATACGTGGCTTGAGAGATGGTGCAGGAGGGAGGGGTTCAGACTTTGGGGACATTGGAACCGGTTCTGGGGGCTGTGGGACCATTACAAATAGGATGGTCTACACCTGGGCAGGACTGGAACCAATGTCCTAGGGGGTGCTTTTGCTAACACTGTTGGGGAGGTTTTAAACTAATGTGGCAGGGGTTGGGAACCAGATTAGGAAGTTAGAGGTCAGTAAAGTGGCAGCAACTAAAGCCAGTAAAGTACTAGATAATAAACTCAATGTGACTAAGGGGAAGAGTAGACAGGGAAGAGATGATGAATGCAAAGGGACAGGTGGTCTGAGGTGCATTTGTTTCAATGCGAGAAGTGTAGCAGGTAAGGCAGATGAACTTAAGGCTTGGATTAGTACCTGGGAATATGATGTTACTGGTATTACTGAGACTTGGTTGAGGGAAGGGCAAGCCTGGGTATAGATGCTTCAGGAGGGCTAGAGAGGGAGGTAAAAGGGGTGGAGGAGTTGGCTTACTGGTCAGAGATGATGTCACAGTGATTAAGGAGGGCACGATGGAGAATTCGAGCACTGAGGCAATATGGGTTGAGCTGAGAAATAGGAAGGGTGCAGTAACATTGTTGGGACTTTACTACAGGCCTCCCAAAAGCGAGCGTGAAGTAGAGGTACAAATATGTAGACAGATTATAGAAAAATGTAGGAGCAATAGGGTGGTCATGATGGGAGATTTTAACTTCCCCAACATTGAATGGGACTCATGTAGTGTTGGAGGCATAGAAGGAGCAGAAGTTCTAAGGAGCATCTAGGAGAGTTTTTTTTAGAGCAGTATGTAAATAGTCCAACTCGGGAAGGGGCCATACTGGATCTGGTATTGGGGAATGATCCCGGCCAGGTGGTTGAAGTTTCAGTCGGTGATTAATTTGGGAATAGCGATCACAATTCCATAAGTTTTAGAATACTTATGGACAAAGACGAGAGTGGTCCTAAAGGAAGAGTGCTAAATTGGGGAAAGGCCAAGTATGACAAAATTCGGCAGGAGCTAGGGAATGTGAATTGGGAGCAGCTGTTTTAAGGGTAAATCCACATTTGAAATGTGGGAGTCTTTTAAGGAAAGGTTGATTAGAGTGCAGTACAGGCAAGTCCCTGTGAAAATAAGGGATAGAAATGGCAAGATTAGGGAACCATGGATGACGGGTGGAATTGTGAGACTAGCTAAGATGAAAAAGGAGGCATATATAAGATCTAGGCAACTTAAAACTGATGAAGCTTTGGAGGAATATTGGGAAAGTAGGACAAATCTCAAACGTGCAATAAAGAGGGCTAAAAGGGGTCATGAAATATCTTTGGCTGACAGGGTTAAGGAAAATCCCAAAGCCTTTTATTCGTACATAAGGAGCAAGAGGGTAACTAGAGAAAGGATTGGCCCACTCAACGACAAAAGAGGGAATTTATGCGTGGAGTCAGAGGAAATGGGTGAGATGCTTAATGAGTTCTTTGCATCGGTATTCACCAAGGAGAGGGACATGACGGATGTTGAGGCTAAGGATGGATGTTTAAATACTCCAGGTCAAGTCGGCATAAGGAAGGGGGAAGTTTTGGGTATTCTAAAAAGCATTAAGGTGGACAAGTCCCCAGGTCCGGATGGGATCTATCCCAGGTTACTGAGGGAAGTGAGGGACGAGATAGCTGGGGCCTGACAGATATCTTTGCAGCATCCTTGAGCACGGGTGAGGTCCCGGAGGACTGTAGCATTGCTAATGTTGTCCCTTTGTTTAAGAAGGGTAGCAGGGATAATCCAGGGAATTATAGACCTGTGAGCTTGACGTCAGTGGTAGGTAAACTGTTGGAGAAGATACTGAGGGATAGGATCTATTCACATTTGGAAGAAAATAGTCTTATCAATGATAGGCAGCATGGTTTTGTGCAGGGAAGGTCATGTCTTACAAACCCAATAGAATTCTTTGAGGAAGTGACAAAGTTAATTGAGGAGGGAAGGGCTGAAGATGCCATATACATGAACTTCAGTAAGGTGTTTGATAACGTTTCCCATGGCAGATTGATAGAAAAAGTGAAGTCGTATGGGGTTCAGGGTGTACTAGCTAGATGGATAAAGAACTGGCTGGACAACAGGAGACAGAGAGTAGTGGTGGAAGGGACTGTCTCAAAATGGAGAAAGGTGACTAGTGGTGTTCCACAGGGATGCATGCTCGGACCACTGGTGTTTGTAATATACATAAATGATCTGGACGAAGGTATGGGTGGTCTGATTAGCAAGTTTGCAGATGATACTAAGATTGGTGGAGTTGCAGATAGCGAGGAGGACTGTCAGGGAATACAGCAAAATATAGATAGATTGGAGAATTGGGCAGAGAAATGGCAGATGGAGTTCAATCCAGGCAAATGCGAGGTGATGCATTTTGGAAGATCTAATTCAAGAGCAGACTATATGGTCAATGGAAGGGTCCTGGGGAAAATTGATGTACAGAGAGATCTGGGAGTTCAGGTCCATTGTACCCTGAAGGTGGCAACGCAGGTCGATAGAGTGGTCAAGAAGGCATACAGCATGCTTGCCTTCATCGGACGGGGTATTGAGTACAGGAGTCGGCAGGCCATGTTACAGTTGTATAGGACTTTGGTTAGGCCACATTTGGAATACTGCATGCAGTTCTGGTCGCCACATTATCAGAGGATGTGGATGCTTTAGAGAGGTTGCTGAGGAGGTTCACCAGGATGTTGCCTGGAATGGAGGGTGCTGGCTGTGAAGAAAGGTTGAGTAGATTAGGATTGTTTTCGTTGGAAAGACGGAGGTTGAGGCGGGACCTGATTGAGGTCTACAAAATTATGAGAGGTATGGACAGGGTGGATAGCAACAAGCTTTTTCCAAGAGTGGGGGTGTCAATTACTCGAGTTCACGATTTCAAGGTGAGAGGGGGAAAGTTTAAGGGAGATGTGCGTGGAAAATATTTTACGCAGAGGGCGGTGGGTGCCTGGAACACTTTGCCAGCGGAGGTGGTAGAGGCGGGCACGATAGCATCATTTAAGATGCATCTAGACAGATATATGAACGGGCGGGGAACAGAGGGAAGGAGATCCTTGGAAAATAGAAGACAGGTTTAGATAAAGGATCTGGATTGGCGCAGGCTGGGAGGGCGAAAGGCCTGTTCCTGTGCTGTAATTTTCTTTGTTCTTTGTTCTTTGTTCTTTGCTCAACTTCGGTAATTGGGTGGAGGCTTGGTAGTACAGTGGTTATCACAGTTGCTTCACAGCGCCAGCGTCCCAGGTTCGATTCCCCGCAGGGTCACTGTCTGTGCGGAGTCTGCACGTTCTCCCCGTATTTGCGTGGGTTTCCTCCGGGTGCTTCGGTTTCCTCCCACAGACCAAAGATGTGCAGGTTAGGTGGATTGGTCATGATAAATTGCGATTAATGTCAAAAAGGTTAAGTGGGGTTACGGGGATATGGTGGAGGCGTGGGTGTAAGCAGGGTGCTGTTTCCTAAGGGCCGGTGCAGACTCGATGGGCTGAATAGCCTCCTTCTGCAGTGTAAATTCTGTGAATTTCTCCTGACACAGCCGGAGCTTCGATGGAGGCCCGGAGAATGCCCGGGCAGGCCCATAAAGGATATGTCAGCGGTGTTTACTTCACAACTTGCATGCCCACATCAAGGTGTGGGTTAGAACTTATTTACGCCACTGTCGAGGGACCGGAGCATGGCATTCTGTTTAGCACCCAACGCCGGCCACGATTATCAGCTGGCACGCGATTCTCCTCCCGATTCAAGCATCGCTGGACGGGGACCCACGCATGAACTTTAATCGACTTCAGGAAGTGCTACATTGTGAGATGGAAACTGGTGAGCAACCTAGCGACTGCCTGATGTGTCAAATTGTAAATGTCTTTATTTACTGACTAGGAGTCAGAACAGGGAATGTACTTTGTGCGCAAGTGATTCCTGTGTCTTCAGGAGACTGAATCCAACCTGAGCCCGTCAAAGAGAAATTTGATGAATCATTTTCTGTGCGTCAAAATGTCATCAACAAAAAGCAGAAAATCCAATCAAACAAGACAAAGTAAAGATGAGCTTGTGGACAGTTTGATTACCAAGCTCTCTGCCTATTGCACAGCTTCACACCAAGCCAGAGCAAGAGAGGAAACATGATGATTCTCACAGGCAGCAAGTTGTCAAAGCAATTGCAACTCACTTGGAACTTGACATTAGGAGAGGTGGTTGCTATGGCTAGGAAGCTTAAGGAGCTTAAAAAGACGACAGGCTATTCTGAGGAATCATGCTCAGGAGGGGGCCACAATCATAGATGTTTACAATTTTTATTTGACAAGCAACAAAAAGAAATCTCACACTCAGCTTGTGGATTCCAGCTCACCCTGGTGGGAGGCCATGAAAGTGCATGCTGAAACACTGTTGAACGCACTGTTAAACGGGTGTGTGAGCGGTAAAGCATATCGATCCTCAAATTTTGCAGGAGCTCCGCTGACCTCCCAACGTCACTCGCATGGGAGGATGGTGGAGCTCCCAGGACAGTGACAGAGACCCTCAGTGCTTTGTTCTGGATGAGCAATCCCCTCCCTCCATAAGAAAAAGGTGTGACATGTCGGTGGTGTGTCAGCTGGGGCTCATACACCTCTCTCTCATACACTTATCCAGTTAAGCTTAAAATGCACCTATACCATTCTGATAATTAATTTAAAACCAAAATATTAACCCTGGGATATATCCCCCCACTTCTACATCACCACCAACAACCACTTCTCTCCCCCACAAACTACAGCCTTGGTTCTTATGTTGCTAGGGAACTCTGGAAATCAGGCTGACAAGAGCCAGACAATGCCATTATTATTTCACATATTTCCTGCTTACATTTCTTTTTTATTTTGAAGGCTGGGTGATTTTTATTAGCTAAGGGTAATAATAATGAAGGGAAATGGAGCATAAATGAAAAAATGGATCTGAAGTGATGATCATAGAACATAGAACAGTGCAGCACAGAACAGGCCCTTCGGCCCTCGATGTTGTGCCAAGTTTTGTCCGAAACCAAGATCAAGCTATCCCACTCCCTGTCATTCTGGTGTGCTCCATGTGCCTATCCAATAACTGCTTGAAAGTTCCTAAAGTATCCGACTCCACTCTCACAGCAGACAGTCCATTCCACACCCTAACCACTCTCTGAGTAAAGAACCGACCTCGGACATCCCTCCTATATCTCCCACCCTGAACCTTATAGTTATGCCCCCTTGTAACAGCTACATCCACCCGAGGAAATAGTCTCTGAACGTCCACTCTATCTATCCCCCTCATCATCTTATAAACCTCTATTAAGTCGCCTCTCATCCTCCTTCGCTCCAATGAGAAAAGCGCTAGCTCCTTCAACCTTTCCTCATGAGACCGACCCTTCAATCCAGGCAGCATCCTGGTAAATCTCCTTTGCACCCTTTCCAATGCTTCCGCATCCTTCCTATAATA
Source organism: Scyliorhinus torazame (assembly GCF_047496885.1). Classification (NCBI taxonomy): domain Eukaryota; kingdom Metazoa; phylum Chordata; class Chondrichthyes; order Carcharhiniformes; family Scyliorhinidae; genus Scyliorhinus; species Scyliorhinus torazame. The sequence goes on along the minus strand of NC_092715.1, from coordinate 42,968,986 downwards.
AGGTGACCAGAACTGCACACAATACTCCAAATGTGGTCTCACCAGGGTCCTTTACAGTTGCAGCATAACCCCGCGGCTCTTAAACTCAAGCCCCCTGTTAATAAAAGCTAACACACTATAGGCCTTCTTCATGGCTCTATCCACTTGAGTTGCAACCTTCAGAGATCTGTGGACATGAACCCCAAGATCTCTCTGTTCCTCCACATTCCTCAGAACCCTGCCGTTGACCCTGTAATCCGCATTCAAATTTGTCCTGCCAAAATGAATCACCTCGCACTCATCAGGGTTAAACTCCATCTGCCATTTTTCAGCCCAGCTCTGCATCCTATCAATGTCTCTTTGCAGCCTACAACAGCCCTCCACCTCATCCACTACTCCACCAATCTTGGTGTCATCAGCAAATTTACTGACCCACCCTTCAGCCCGCTCCTCCAAGTCATTTATAAAAATCACAAATAGCAGAGGACCCAGTGTCCCTGTGGTACACCGCTGGTATCTGGTCTCCAGTTTGAAAATTTTCCATCCACCATCTATGTGATAGCCAGTTACTTATCCAATTGGCCAAATTTCCCTCTATCCCACACCTCCTTACTTTCTTCATGAGCCGACCATGGGGAACCTTATCAAATACCTTACTGAAATCCATGTATACGACATCAACTGCTCTACCTTCATCTATACACTTAGTTACCTCCTCAAAGAATTCAATCAAATTTGTGAGGCAAGACTTACCCTTCACGAATCCGTGTTGACTATCCCGGATTAAGCTGCATCTTTCCAAATGGTCATTAATCCTATCCCTCTGTACCCTTTCCATTAACTTACCGACCACCAAAGTAAAACTAACCGGCCTATAATTACTAGGGTCATTCCTATTCCCTTTCTTGAACAGAGGAACAACATTCGCCACTCTCCAGTCCTCTGGCACTATCCCCGTGGACAGTGAGGACCCACAGATCAAAGCCAAAGGCTCCGCTGTCTCAGCCCTTGCCTCCCAAAGAATCCGAGGATATATCCCATCTGGGCCGGGGTACTTGTTGACCCTCAGGTTTTTCAAAATTGCTAATACATCTTCCCTAAGAATATCTACCTCCTCCAGCCTACCCGCCTGTATCACACTCTCAAAAACATAGCCCCTCTCCTTGGTGAACACTGAAAAAAAGTATTACATAAGAACATAAGAACTAGGAGCAGGAGTAGGCCACCTGGCCCCTCGAGCCTGCTCCGCCATTCAATGAGATCATGGCTGATCATTCAACGCCTCTCCTATCTCTTCTGACTCCATGCACAAGTTCCCACTATGTCCTTGACCGACCCTATCCTCATCCTGGTCATTCTTTTATTTCTCACATAAGAGTAAAAAGCCTTGGGGTTTTCCTTGATCCGACCGGCCAAGGCCTTCTCATTGACCCCTCCTAACTCTCCTAAGCCCTTTTTTTAGCTCATTCCTTGCTACCTTGGAACCCTCAAGTGACCCAACTGAACCTTGTTTTCTCATCCTTACATACGCTTCCTTTTTCCTCTTGATAAGACATTCAACCTCTTTTGTGAACCATGGTTCCCTCACACGGCCATTTCCTCCCTGCCTGACAGGGTAATACCTATCAAGGACACACAGTATTTGTTCCTTGAACAAGGTCCACTTTTCATTTGTGCCTTTCCTGACAGTTTCTGTTCCCACCTTATTCTCCCTAATTCTTGCCAAATCACATCATAATTACCCCTCCCCCAATTATAAACCTTGCCCTGCCGTATGGCCCTATCCCTCTCCATTGTAATGGTTAAAGACACCGAATTGTGGTCACTATCTCCAAAGTGCTCTCCCACAAACAAATCTAAGACTTGGCCCGGTTCATTACCCAGTACCAAATCCAATGTGGCCCCCACTCTTGTCGGCCTATCCACATATTGTGTCAGGATACCTCCTGCACACACTGTACAAAAAGTGCCCCATCCGAACTGTTCGACCTATAGAGGTTCCAATCAATATTTGGAAAGTTAAAGTCAACTTCCCTGAGACCTCCACACCTATCCATAATCTGCTTTGCAATTTCTTCCTCCACATCTCTATTACTATTTGGGGGCCTATAGAAAACTCCCAACAACGTGACCGCTCCTTTCCTATTTCTAACTTCAGCCCATATTACCTCAGTAGGCAGATCCTCCTCGAACTGCCTTTCTGCAGCCGTTAAACTATCCTTGATTAACAATGCTACTCCTCAACCTCTTTTTCCATCTAGATCAACTGTGATCTATGGCAGAGCAAGCTTAAGGGACTGGATAGACAACTGAACCCCTAGTGAATGTATTGCTCCCAGTTAACACTCTGACCTTTTATCAATAAAATGATTCAGAAAATGACTTCCTGTTCATGAGAAGTAATTAACCATGCACAGGAATTTGAGACTATTGCACTTAAAATAAAGGATAATACATAAAATTATAGGGCGGCACAGTGGCACTGTGGGTAGCACTGCTGCCTCACGGCTCCGAGGACCCGGGTTCAATCCCGACCCCAGGTCACTGTCCGTGTGGAGTTTGCACATTCTCCCCGTGTCTGTGTGGGTCTCACTCCCACAACCCAAAAAGATGTGCAAGGTAGGTGGATTGACCACGCTAAATTGCCCCTTAATTGGAAAATTTCGGAAAATAAATGAATAAAATACATAAATGGCCAGCATTTATTGCCCATACCTAATTGCCCTTCAGAAGCTGGTGGTGAGTTGCCCACTTGAACTTCTGTAGTCCTAGAATGTTGGTCCACCCATTGTGCTGTTAGGGAGGGAGTTCCAAGATGTTGCCCCAGCGACAGTGAAGGAACGGTGATATATTTCCAAGTCAGGGTGGCGAATGACTTGGAGGGATGCTCCAGGTGGTGGGGTTCCCAGGTATTTGCTGCTCTTGTCCTTCTAGATGGTAGTAGTCTTGAGTTGGAAGGTTCTGTCGAAGGAACCTTGGAGGATTATTGCAGTGCACCTTGTAAATGGTACACATGGCTGCCACTGTTAGACAGTGGTGGAGGGTTTGAATGTTTGTGGAAGGGGGAGCAATCAAGCGGACTTCTTTGTCCTGGATGGTGTCAAGCTTCTTGAGTGTTGTTGGTGCTGTACTCCTCCAGGTAAGTGGAGAGTATCCTATTACAGTTTTGACTTGTGCCTTGTAGATGGTGGACAACCTCTGGGGGTTCAGGAGGTGAGTTACTCGCCGTAACTCAATTGTAGGATTCCTAGTCATTGACCTGCTCTGGTAGCCACAGTATTAATATGGCTAGTCCAGTTCAGTTTCTGATCAATAATAATCCCCAGGATGTTGATTGTGGGGGATTGAGGACCTTTTCCTGTCCCTGTCTGGGATGCTCCTTTTGGAACCTGTGCCTTTCCCTTCTTCCTTTGCGGCCTTGGGTTGTCCTTTTTCCCTGTCCTATTCCTTGTGATACTTGTACTCAAAGAGCCACATGACGGAATTTTCATGCAACATTTCTTCATGCACTGGTGCGCTCCCAAAGTACATAAAAATACCGAATTGCAAAGCTGTAGCCCGCTCCCAGTCTGCACAAGTGGAAACGCCGAAGTCCGCTGGGATTTGGTGTTCCTAACCTCCTGCACTCTGCCAAGTAAGTGTGGCTTTCATAAGAGTCAATCGCATTTCCTTCATCGTAAGACATTTTGCTGATGATCCTACAGTATTCAAGCCTATTCACAATGCCACCAAATGTCACCGTTCAACAAGACCTAAAAATATATGGACTAGGTTTGCCATTTGGTACAGCAGGTACTATTCGTCCTATATAGGTGCCATATAATGACCAAATGCAACTTGGAAAAGCCCAACTATCAGCCAATTGATCATTTATCTTATTGATAATTGTGTAATCTTACTGCACACAAATTGACTGTTGTGGTTTCCTGTGATATGCAAACTACATTTCATTGCAAACACATGTAATTGGTTGTGAATGACTTTGGCATCTGAAATCATGAAAAGTGGTATGCATTCTTTCCTTTTTATAGGCTTCAAAGTCAGGGGCGAAATTGTCCGTTATCGGCGGAAAGTCCGCCGATCGGCGCAAATCCGACTTGCGTCACGTCGGAAAAATGGGTCGAAAGTCTCCGGCCCGAAATGGGCTAGCAGCGATGTAACGGGATCCGCGCTTGCGCAGTGTTTCACGCCGTGCAGCGTCATACGCGCCGCACGGCGTGACGGCTCATAAGGCCGCGCTGCTCCCCCCCCCCACCCGACCGGAACACCCGACTGGATGGCTGGCCGCGGCTCAGCCCCGAGGTTCGAGTCACGGGATGTGGAGGCGCTCCTGGACGTGGTGGAGCAGAGGAGGGACGCCCTGTATCCCGGGCTCGGCCGCAGAGTTGCCCCACGCCACAGCCGGCGTCTGTGGAGGGAAGTGGCAGAGGCCGACACCGCTGCGGCCCTGACACCACGGACAGGCACCCAGTGCCACAAGAAGGTGAACGACCTCGTCAGAGCGGGCAGGGTGAGCCTCCCCATATCCCCCCTCCCCCATATCACCCCTCCCCCATATCCCCACTCCCCCATATCCCTCATATCCCCCCTCCCCCATATCCCCCCTCCCCCATATCCCCCCTCCCCCATATCCCCCCTCCCCATATCCCGCCTTCCCCATAACCCCCTTCCCCCATATCCCCCCTCCCCCCACTCCCCCATATCCCCCCTCCCCCATATCCCCCCTCCCCCATATCCCCCCTCCCCCATATCCCCCCTCCCCCATATCCCCCCTTCCCCCATAACCCCATATCCCCCCTCCCCCATACCCCCCTCCCCCATATCCCCTCCCCTTCCCCCATATCCCCCCTTCCCCCATATCCCCCTTCCCCCATATCCCCCCTCCCCCATATCCCCCCTTCCCCCATATCCCCCCTTCCCCCATATCCCCCCTCACCCATATCCCCCCTCCCCCATATCCCCCATGTCCCCAAGTGAATCCAGCCCTAACCTTAACCTCTGCAATGCACGCGCAACCGATGGCGTGCATTCATATACCTGCCTAACAGTGTTGCCTTTTACCCCTGCCACCCCCACCCCCCACAGGATAAGCACGCACACAACAATAGGGAGCATGTGAGGACTGGAGGAGGCCCCGCTGATGAGAGGCCACTGACCGAACACGAGGAAAGGGCCCTGGAATTGGCTGGCGGACCTGACGACCGGGAGGTTGCTGATGCAGAGGTCGGGGGCGTAGTAGCAAGTGAGCCACTGACAGCCCGTCCCCATATCGCCCCTCCCCTATATCCCCCTCCCCCATATAACCTGATCACTGCCTGATGTCTAAACATGCATGCTTCATTGTGTATCGCAGGACCAAACGTCCAGGCACCCATCCCCGCAGATGCAGACCGCCCGCAGGATGCCCCTCGGAGGCCACGGGAGATGGAGAGACACGGACCCTCCAGCATGCGACGCCCGCAGGATGCCCCTCGCACACCACGGGAGACGGAGAGACACGGACCCTCCAGCATGCGACGCCCGCAGGATGCCCCTCGGAGACCACGGGAGACGGAGAGACACGGACCCTCCAGCATGCGACGCCCGCAGGATGCCCCTCGGAGGCCACGGGAGACGGAGAGACCCGCACCCTCCAGCATGCGACGCCCGCAGGATGCCCCTCGCACACCACGGGAGACGGAGTGATCGGAGCAACAGGGAGACGACACCCCCGTCACGTGCGGGAGCGACCACCCAGCGACGAGGGGGGCAGCCACAGGCCCCCGTCACATCCGAGCCAGGACACCACTACCCAGGACACCACGACCCAGGACACCACTACCCAGGACACCACTACCCGGGACACCACTACCCGGGACAGCACTGCCCAGGACACCCCTACCTGGGACAGTACTACCCAGGAAGACGAAATACCGGACAGTGACTCAGAGTAGATGGGTGGAGACGAACCCCAACCCCAAAGTGCCATGGACTCAGAGTGGGACGAAGAGCACGACACAACGCCACTGCTGTCACCAACACCCTCCACCATCGCAGAAACACTCACCTCGGTTGGGCACTTTAGTGATGAGGCGTCTGGTACACTCACTGGTGCGCACAACACAGCCTTCCCGGTACAGCAGGTGGAGGTAGGAGCAGCAGAGGGGCCGGGCGGTCGGAGGGCAGCCCAGCCCAAGCGAACATCTGCCGCCCAGATGGATCCCGGGTTCCTGGAGTTACCACACCCACACATAGATGCAACCACCGACCCAGAGACGAGCGAAGAGGGTGACGGGCGGCTTGCGGCGGCTGCAGTCGCAGGTGGAGGAGTCCACCCGCGTCCAGGAGCTGGGAGTGGTGCCGGTCATGCGTGCCACCCAGGCTGACACCGCACGGGTGGCGTCCGCGGTGGAGGCAATGGGTGCGACGGTGTCAGACATGGGGAACGGTTTGCGAGGCCTGGGGCTTTCCGTGCAGTCGGCGTCTGTGGCCCAGGACATGGCTGCCCTCTCACAGGAGGCCATGAGCCAGTGCCAGCGCCAGATGGCAGAGGCGCTCAACGCCATAGCCCAGTCTCTGCAGGCCATGGCCCAGTCTCAGCAGGCCATGGCCCAGTCTCTGCAGGCCATCGCTGAGGGCATCGGCGCCAGTGGCCATGTGCGAGCTGGCGTCGCACTGTCGCAGACAGGGTTCGACAACCCCCTGGGCTCCATGGCTGCAAACCTGCAGACCCCTGTCGATACCAGCACGGGCCTCCAGGACTGGCAGCGCCAGATGTCGGGGGCGCGTCGGATGGCCAGTCCGTTCGCATCCCCCACCCATGTAGAGGCCTGGGGGCCATCGGGCACCCCGAGGGAGGAGGAGGTGGTGTGGTCCATCCCGGCTCCCTCTGTAGGGGAGGTCCCGGTACACCGCGACACCTCGGACTCCCCCCCTTCCGTCCCAGGTGCATCGGGTGGGCAACGGGCAGGACAGGCTGGCAGCTCGCCATCCCAGTCGCCCGGGCCGCAGCCTGGCCCATCTAGGCCAGGACGCCCCAGGAAACGGCCGCCAAAGGGATCCAGTGTCAGAGGGCAGGAATCACAGGAGTCCACCTCCAGTTCTGCTGTACCGTCTGGGGAACCACGTAGACGTAGTCAAAGGGCCCGTAAGGCCAAACAATTAGACACTGAGTAAGTTGGCACGGGTGCAGGGCACAGATGAGTTTTAGGGGCTAGGGCACGTGCATGAACTCCTTTGGTTATTAAAGTCAATGTTACACCTACCGAAGCTGCCTTTGTGCTCTGTCCAAAGTGTGCGGGGGTGTCATGTACGTTGAGCGCAAGTGTGTGTGTGAGGGGTGGTCTTACCTCAGCCCCAGGTGAGTCTGCCCCCTTCCCCCTGGGCCGCCATCAACATCCCCCGGGCAGAGGACGGGACCGTGCGCTGCAGTGCCACAGCCGCATGCAGGGATGGTCCGGGTGGATGGTGGTACTGTGGCCATGGGTCAGACATAGTCCAACGATGTAGAGCCAGGAGCTCATCGGAGGCGGGTTGTCATCATTCTCCATGGCCTGCGATAGACACGCGTCCACCCGCAACTGGGTGAGCCCGGCCCGCTGTGCCGCCGGTGGATCGGCAATTGGGGGTGGGGGGGTGGTGTGCATGCGGGTGGGGTGTGTGGGGTTGGGGAGGGGGGTGAGGGTGCTGGGTGGGTGGATGGGTGGGGGGTGTGGGTGGTCGGCTGTTGTCATGGTGTGCGGTCTGTGGCCATACTACCCGATTCCCACGCCCATCTAGTCAGTGAAGCGGGCGTCTATCAGTCTGTCCCGTGCCCGCTGGGCCAGCCGGTAACGGTGGACAGCCACCCGCCTGTGTCTACCCCGTCTGCCCTGACCATTGCCCCCATCCCCCTCATCTGGGGAGGACTGGGCCTCTTCCTGCTGCTCCTCCACTCCGCCCTCCTCTGCCTGCGGCACATCGCCCCTCTGCTGGGCTATGTTGTGCAGGACGCAGCACACCACAATGATGCGGCCGACCCTATCTGACCGATACTGGAGGGCGCCCCCAGAGAGGTCCAGGCACCTGAAACGCATCTTCAGCATGCCAAAGCACCTCTCGATCACTCCCCTTGTCGCTACATGGGCATCATTGTAGCAGTTCTCCGCCTCATTGCGTGGCCTCCGTATAGGCGTCATCAGCCACGATCGCAATGGGTAGCCCCTGTCGCCCAGCAACCAGCCCCTCAGCCGGGGATGGCGTCCCTCGTACATGCCGGGGATGGATGACCGCGACAACACGAATGAGTCGTGTACACTGCCTGGCTGACGGGCGCAGACGTGCAGAATCATCATGCGGTGGTCGCAGACCACCTGTACGTTCATTGAATAGGTCCCCTTCCTATTAGTGAACACGGCCCTGTTCTCTGCAGGTGGCCGCACGACGACGTGCATCCCATCGATCGCGCCCTGGACCATGGGGAACCCGGCAACGGCAGAGAAGCCCACGGCCCGGGCATCTTGGCTGGCCCGGTCCACGGGGAAGCGGATGTAGCGGTGCGCCATGGCATAAAGGGCATCTGTCACTGCCCGGATGCACCGATGCACCGATGTCTGCGATATGCCGGACAGGTCCCCACTCGGTGCCTGGAATGACCCCGTTGCATAAAAGTTCAGGGCCACCGTAACCTTGACGGACACGGGGAGAGGGTGTCCCCCGCCAGTGCCACGCGGTGACAGGTGTGCCAGCAGGTGGCAGATGTGTGCCACGGTTTCCCGGCTCATTCGGAGTCTCCTCCTGCATTCCCGGTCCGTGAGGTCCTGGTATGACTGCCGGGGCCGGTACACACGGGGCGCCCTCGGTTGCCTCCGTTGCCGTGGGGCCGCGACGTCCTCCTCCCCCTCCTCGTCCTGTCGGTCAGGTGTCCCTCCAGCCTGGGCGGCTGCCGCCTGCCCCTCTGCGGCAGCATGCGCCGCCTCTCTGGCACGCTCCTCCTCCTCCTCCTCCTCATCCAGGGCAACATAGACATGAGCGGCTGCCACCACGGCGGCCAACATCGCTGGATGGTCTGAAAACATGACGGCCTGGTGGGGGGGAGGGGAACGACGACATGTCATCATTGCCCATATCCCCTCCTCCCCCCAGCCAGGTGGCATGGACTGCATGGGTCCAACTGTTGGAGGCTGGCACCTGGCCAGGTGGACCAACTCATTTGCCCTCCCATCACCCACCCCGGCACGGACCCCAACCCCCAACCTCCACCCCGGCACTGACCCCCTCCCCAACCTCCACCCCGGCACGGAACCCCCCCCCCCCAACCTCCACCCCGGCACGGACCCCCCCCCAACCCCCAACCTCCACCCTGGCATGGACCCCAACCCCCAACCTCCACCCCAGCACGGACCCCCCCCCAACCCCCAACCTCCACCCCGGCACGGACCCCCCCCCCAACCTCCACCCCGGCACGGACCCCCTCCCCAACCTCCACCCCGGCACGGACCCCCCCCCAACCTCCACCCCGGCACGGACCCCCCCCAACCCCCAACCTCCACCCCGGCACGGACCCCCCCCCCAACCTCCACCCCAGCACGGACACCCCCCCCCAACCTCCACCCCGGCACGGAACCCCCCCCCCCCAACCTCCACCCCGGCACGGACCCCCTCCCCAACCTCCACCCCGGCACGGACCCCCCCCCAACCTCCACCCCGGCACAGACCCCCTCCCGGCACTCCCCCGGAGCCCAGCCTACTCTAACCACCCCCCCTCCCCCCCCCCCCCCCCCCCCGCCGCACACACACACACACAAGCCGAGACACACCTCTCCTCACGCAATCAGTCTGCGGCCACGCCATTTCCTGCCCAGAGCCAACCCCCCAGGCCGTCACTCACCTCCTCGCTGGTCGGCGTGAGCCTGGAGCACCGGGTCACGCCGATGAAAAGGAGGTTTGATTGACGTCGACGTGAACGGTCATCACGTCGACGGGACTTCGGCCCATCCGGAAGGGAGAATATCGGCAGGCCGAAAATCGGCTGCCTTGCGCAGACCCGTGACATTCTCCGCGGCAGCGGCGCCAATAACGCCCCGCCGACTTTTCTCCCTTCGGAGACTTCGGCGGGGGCGGGGGCGGGATTCACGGCGGCCAACGGCCATTCTCCGACCCGGCGGGGGGTCGGAGAATGACGCCCCTGATGTGGATTGTACCACCATTCCTTCATTTGTATTTGGTCAAAATTCAAAGTGCATTGCTAAACAAAATCACCATAAGGACAACAGCAACTGAAGGAGCTGAAGGGAGTGGAGGAAGGCATGGGGTAAAAGGAGGGGTAAAGGAGCAGGGAGAAATGAAAAAGGGACTGGCAAAAGGGAAGAAAGAGTAAGGGGAAATTGCTTCTATCAGGGAGCAACGGGATTCTCCGTTGCAGCCACTTGCCAATGGGAATTCCCATTGTGACCAATACACGGTGCCAGTAAACCTGCGGTACACTGCCGGCGCAACGGAGAATCCCGCCAGCGGAGAAACCCACCCTAGATTCTTCCTCATCTTCAACAACATTGAAGGTTGTTTTTGGTGGTTGATTGGGCATATGAGGCAGTCATTCAAATAAAAATGGAAGAGAATACAGAACATAGAGCACAGAACCTACAGTGCAGAAGGAGGTCATTCGGCCCATCGAGTTTGCACCGACGCATTTAAGCCCTTACTTCCACCCTATCCCCATAACCCAATAACCCGTCCTAACCTTTTTGGACACTAAGGGCAATTTATAATGTCCAATCTACCAACCGGCACATCTTTGGACTGTGGGAGGAAACTGGAGCACCCGGAGGAAACCCACGCAGATACAGGGAGAACGTGCAGACTCCACACAGACAGTGACCCAGTGGGGAATCGAACCTGGGACCTTGGCGCTGTGAAGCCACAGTGCTAACTACTGTGCTACCGTGCTGCCCACAAATATGTGAACCTGTAATAGGAATTTCCTGACTTCACGCTCTCATGGGTACACTTCTACCAGTATCAGAAATTCGAGTGCATGATACTATCAGTGTTAATTTAATTGGTATGAAAATGACACATCTGATTTTTCTATGTTCAAATTCCCGTGAGGAGTGCAGAAAAATGGAACATTATCTCCATTTATGTTTACGATCATGATGGTTTTGGAGGACAAAATCTTCAAAGGTGTGCAGGTTAAGTGGATTGGCCATGCTAAATTGCTTTAGTGTCCAAGGATGAACAGGTTAGGTGGGTTTGCGGGGATAGGGTAGGGGAGTGTGCCTAGTTGACGTGCTCTTTCAGAGGGTCAATAAAGTCCCAATGGGGCTAATGGCCTCCTTCTGCATTGTACCGTGGATCTGTTATTTCAGCCATCCCAATGAATTCCTATTTGTGGTACCGGAAAACATAAATTACTACATAATCTAGGCTGGCAATCCTCTGGTTTAATGAAAGAGTGCTGCTTCAGTGGAGGTGCCATACGTTGGATGAGAAATAACTCAAAAGTCTTGACTGCCTATTCTGGCCATTCAATTGGATTTTGAAGATCTCATGGATCTACTTGAAGAAAGGCAAGTCATTCTCCTGATCTGAATCAACATTTACCACCCAATTCACATCACTGAAAACAGATTGGTTAGTTGGTTAACCTCTTTGAAATTGTTGGGAATCATGCTGTGCAGAAACCGACAGCTACCTTTTATGTACTTAACAAGTCATTGCATTTAATATGCTTCTGGGCATTTGGAGAGATGCTATATAAATATATTCGCTTCTTTCTTAGTTGGCAATTGATGATTAGAATATAGTGAATTGCATGCTTCACAGCTGTACAAATAAATGACATGAATTCATAGCAGCAAAAATATCTAATTTTATTCAGACTTCAGAAAGTGTTATTGCTCGAGAGGTAGAAATAATTTTTTTTAAGTTGCTGCCAGACAAGCTGCTATTAATTTAAATTTCAACAAGGTACTCTCTATGATTAGAACTGTGTGCCCCAAGCATTAGAACATCAAAGTACACGGAAAAGCTGCCTCAAATAGAAAGATTTATCATTCCCACAACACGGGTTTTGAAGATCATGTTTATTTTTTAAAATATCACTTTTAGGATGCGCCCTGAAAATGTAATCTGAAAAGCCCATTGACATTGGGAAAAAAGCTTGATTGCCAATAATTGTGGCCTGATCTTTCTGAATGGTTGCACGTCACACGCTATTATGGCAGAAACCGGTGAGAAAGTTTTATTTTTATACTTGCATCAATTTTAAAGCATGGTCGGATCATTAAATAGCTGACCACAGACTGATAATTGGTCATGTGGTTTGGTTTGCTGCAGAGGGAGTAAGTGGCGAAACACACTGCATTTCCTTTGCTGCTTCAGCATTTCCATTTGTCAGTTTGCTCAGTCTACTTCATATTCAGTTTGTGCTTTGACGTTGACTGTAATGTGAAAGCACAATGCACTGTGACTCCATGCGGATAAACCCAGTGGTACTTCCTTGTCTTGTGATTAGTAGTTAACCATTTCTTCCAGTACCAAAGGGAAAACTTAAAACTCAGCTCATAAATAATTTAGTGCTGCTGCTTGAGTGAGACATGCGGTGGGTTTTAATGTGCAGAAACATCAGGAGCGGAAGGACTTGATAGCGTATGGAAAACCCGGAAATATGTTTAGTGCACCTGTCAGGGGCTTTTTAACAGGGCCACTTCATTACTATTTGATACCTCGGTTTTCCGTCCGGAGACTGGGAGATTTGGCCGAACGCGTTATCCGGCATTTTCTTAATTGTGAAGTAATTGTACAACTCTTTGAAAGACATTTCCCTGTAAGAATTTCAGTTTAAGTGGATGGGTCATGCAAAAAGTGCTGCATCAGGCTCAGTGGTGATTCCACCCCCGCCACATGTCCCTTTCCCTGACCGTTTGGAGAATAACTCAGGGTTGAACAGGATTAAGCATGACAAATTACTCTTTGGTTGAGGTGACAGAGAGGAACTGCTAGGTGTGAAAGCATTCCCAGTTTAACCCGCAAAAGGACGAGCTTTGCACAAAATAAAGATATTCGTCGTCAATTTGGATTTTGTCTGATAATGGCTTTGTCTTGGGTGAACCAGTGTGTTAAATCAGTAGCCACAAGACACATAAATGCAATACAAATACATTCTATAAAGTTAACACCTGACCATAGAAAAATGCTTTCACCTGAAAAATGCAAACATATTTACAATAAAACAGCACGTAAACAAATCAGATCAAAGAAAGCTCAGTGATCTGCTTGCTGCATGAATCAAACCACCTATAGGCAGGAAAAGTATTTTCCCTGAATTAATTTCCAATGATCTTAGCTTTCTGAAGGACCTTTCAGGCATAGTACTTTATTTGCATTCCTTCATGTTCTAAGCAAATATCCTTTCAAGTGGAAAACTTAAGAGGCTCATGTGTCAAGGCTGTGTAAAAAATACATGACATCTTTAGGTATATAAACAACAATAAGGTCTGTTTAGGTGACAGCTCATCCATCATTTACCCTTGTTTTTTTTCTACAGTTTCAAAACATCTTCCCAACAATGTTCATTTTTTTTAATGCCTACGATGGGAAAAAGTATGATTATTCGGATTGGAAGTCGAAATGATTCCTCAAATGTCTTTGATGTGTGCGGCTTGGTGGCGCAGTGATTAGCACCGCTACCTCATGGCGCCGAGGACCCAGGTTCGATCTCGGCCACGGGTCACTGTCCGCATGGAGTTTACACGTCCTCTCTGTGTCTGCATGGGTCTCACCCTCACAACCCAAAAAGATGTGCAGGGTAGGTGAATTGGCCACGCTAAATTACCCCTTTATTGGGAAAAATAAATGGGTACCTTTAAATTTTTTTTAAAAAATATCTCTGAAGTTTCCAGTGGCTTCTACCACCTCAACCATCATAGGGTTCCACTGACCTATTAATGCATAATAATGTATTTCCGGCATCATTGACAGATAATCGCATTAGAAGTGTGACATATTAAAAGGCCTTTGTTTTTGCAAAATAAATTCAAATAGAAAGAAAAGGATGCAATCTGATAGAGCATAATGTTCTGATGAAAAATCAGTGACTTGAAAGGTTAACTCCTTTTCTCTCTTCACAGATGCTGTCAGACCTGGTGAGATCTTTGAACGCTTTCCGTTTTTACTTTGAACTCCACAGTATTTTGATTTTGTAAGAATGTATCCTTGTTATGTTTAACTGCATCACAACCTTCACTGATGTTTAAGTCAATCAGTTCAGAGTTCTCCGATTCTGAGGTTAAGTGCGGAGGAACATGTCATGATATGCAAACATGCAACTAATGAACACATAGAATAGGACATGACCAATGAGCAGACAGGACACTCAGGGGTGGTATTTCACTATAAAAGGGATGAGGCACTCACACCCCGCCTCTTTCCACAGACCAACATCTACAGAGTGAGACAGGGTGTATCCTCAGCATCACACCCCAGCACGTGGCTTAGAGCAAGGCTGGTTCAGTTAGACTGAGTGACTACATTTAGATTAGCAGAGAGTCGAACTCATTGAGAACTGTGCTAATAGTTCAATAAAACACATTGAACTCACTTCAAAGTCTGGAGCATCTTTTACTCAAAACTGCATCAAGTGGCAGCTTGTGTTATTCCAAATTACATAACACAACATGATACCAGGAGTCTGTTCAATCTAGTTAATTCAACTCAGCAAGATCCGTGACGACCAGCGAATGTATACCGGCTCCTCACCGGCTCAGGACCTCCGGCAATCTCAGTGCCAATTGGCGGACATTCAAGCAGAAATTTCAGCTTTACATCGAAGCATCAAACCTCAATGGTGCGTCTGATGCACGGAAGATAGCTCTTTTCCTCACCACAGCGGGTGATCACGCCTTGGAAATAGTCAACTCCTTTCACTTTGCCGAAGACCAGGACAAGACACAGTTTCAGACCATCCTGGACAAGTTTGACAGCCACTGTGAGGTGGACACCAACAAAATGTTTGAGCTCTACATATTCAAGCAACGATTGCAAGGTAAAGACGAATCCTTCAACTCATATTTAACTAACCTTAGGCTGCTGGCGCAATCCTGCAACTTCGGTGATAACACTGACTCCATGATCAGAGACCAAATCATTTTTGGAGTTCACTCTCATCCTCTGAGAGAGCAGTTCTTGAAGATCAAGCATATGACCCTGCCAGTCGCGATTGAAACATGCACAGTGCATGAGCATGCTGAAAATCGTTATTCCCAGTACAAAACGGCAGAAAATGATAAACTAGCCTCCCACAAGGCGGAGCGTGTGCAGGCCATCTCCCGGATGCAGCGCCTCAACATTAACGAAAGCGGCCATTTTGCGCGCTCTTCCCGGGGCCCGATGCATGTGCGAAGCGAACGGGATAACGAAGCGGCCGAAACCTGCACTGCACAGGTGCAGACGTCGGAGAACTGCACTGCGCATGTGCAACGACGCACGGAGTGTCAGGACGCCGACATTCACCGTCGAGACGGATCATGTGCCTCTGGTCCACATCATCCACAAGGACCTGAACGACATGACGCCTCGGTTGCAGAGAATCCTGCTTAAACTTAGGAGGTATGACTTCAACTTGGTGTACACACCTGGCAAGGAGCTCACCATCGCTGATGCATTGTCCCGCTCCGTCACCTCGCCCATTGAGCCGCTGGAGATCATCCAGCACATCGAATTGTAGGTGTAGCTGCGTGCTAGCACTCTCCCGGCGACAGATGAAAAGATAGTTCTCATCCGTGCTGAGACAGCCAAAGACCCCCTCTTGCAGCGCGTTATCCACAACCTCACCAATGGCTGGCAGAAAGGGCAGTGCCCACAATTTTACAATGTGAAGGATGACCTGACGGTGATTGATGGTATCCTCCTCAAGTTGGACAAGATTGTCATTCCGTTCAGTCTCCAAGGCTTGGTGCTGTGCCAGTTTCATGAGGGACACCTGGGTATCGAGAAGTGCAGACGCAGAGCCCGGCAGGCTGTCTACTGGCCCGGCATCAGCCAGGGCATCACAAACATGGGGCGAGACTCTCCGACCCCCCGCCGGGTCGGAGAATCGCCGGGGGCTGGCGTGAATCCCGCCCCCGCCGGTTGCCGAATTCTCCGGCACCGGATATTCGGTGGGGGCGGGAATAGCGCCGCGCCGGTTGGCCGCACCCCCCCGCGATGGGCCGAAGTCCCGCTGCTAGAATGCCTGTCCCGCCGGCGTAGATTGAACCACCTCCCTTACCGGCGGGACAAGGCGGCGCGGGCGGGCTCCGGGGTCCTGGGGGGGGCGCGGGGCGATCTGGCCCTGGGGGGTGCCCCCACGGTGGCCTGGCCCGCGATCGGGGCCCACCGATCCACAGGCGGGCCTGTGCCGTGGGGGCACTCTTTTCCTTCCACCTTCGCCACGGTCTCCACCATGGCGGAGGCGCCAGAGACTTCCTCCACAGCGCATGCGTGGGAATGCCATGAGCGGCCGCTAATGCTCCCGTGCATGCGTCGCCCGGAGATGTCATTTCCATGCCAGCTGGCGGGGCACCAAAGGCCTTTTCCGCCAGCTGGCGGGGTGGAAATTAGTCCGGCGTGGGCCTAGCCCCTTAAGGTTGGGGCTCGGCCCCCCAAGATGCGGAGGATTCCGCACCTTTGGGGCGGCGCGATGCCCGACTGATTTGCGCCGTTTTGGGCGCCGGTCGGGGGACATACCGGAGAATTTCGCCCCATGGTCCTGAACTGTGCTACCTGTCAGCGGTTCCAGCCAGCACAGAGCAAGGAGACGTTCCAACAGCATGACATAGTGACCTCTCCGTGGTCCAAGGTTGGCATCGACCTCTTTCATGCGAATGGTCGCGACTACGTATTGATCATCGACTATTTCTCGAATTACCCTGAGGTGCTGAAGCTGCCAGACCTCACCTCTCGGACCGTCATCAAAGCCTGTAAGGAGACATTCTCAAGGCATGGCATCCCAATCACTGTCATGAGCGACAATGGCCCATGCTTTAGCAGTCGAGAATGGTCCACGTTTGCCAGGTCATACAATTTCCAACATGTCACCTCCAGTCCGCCCTATCCGCAGTCCAATGGAAAAGTCGAGAAAAGGGGTGCACATTGTGAAACAGCTCATCAAGGCCGCGGACTCTGCTTCCGACATACACCTTGCACTGCTCGTGTACAGGGCGACTCTATTGTCCATTGGCATGTCGCCGGCTGAACTCCTGGTGAACAGGGACCTGCGAACGACGTTTCCAGCCATACAACTGCCCAACCTGGATCACCTCCCGGTGCTGCAGAAGATGCAGCAGCTCAGAGACCGTCAAAAGCACGGCTATGATGCGCATGCCACCGATCTGGCCGTGCTATCCCCGGCAGACGCTGTCACGATCAAGATACCGGATGGTGGGTGGTCTGCCCCGGCTGTTGTTGTTCGACAGGCCACGCCCCACTCTTATGTTGTACATATGGCCGAAGGCTCTGTCGTGTGAACGAAACGACGGGCACTGCGCAAAGTTGCCTGCCCGCAAATACTTTCTCCTCCATTTCCATATTTTGAATTGTCACCTCCTGATACCTCGCACCACGAGGCCACCAGTCAGGCTTCCGTCCCGCCTGTCAAGGCGCCGTCGTCCCCTCTGCCACCTCTCCTGCGGTCGACGAGGATCAGACGCAAGCCTCGGAGTCTGGGCTTGTGAACGTTTGTTGTGTTTGCTCTGTTTTGTTGTCCTCCGTCAGTCACATTAGACAGACTCATTCACATGTAAATACATTCACATACGCCAACAAAACATTTAAAAAAGGAGATGTCATAAAATGCAAACTTGCAGCTAATGAACACAGAGAATAGGACATGACCAATGAGCAGTCAGGACACTCAGGGGTGGTATCTCACTATAAAAGGGATGAGGCACTCGCACCCCGCCTCTTTCCACAGACCAACATCTACATAGTGAGACAGGGTGAATCCTCAGTATCACACCCTAGCACGTGGCTTAGAGCAAGGCTGGTTCAGTTAGACTGAGTGACTACATTTAGATTAGCAGAGAGTCGAACTCATTGAGAACTGTGCTAATAGTTCAACAAAACACATTGAACTCACTTCAAAGTCTGGAGCATCTTTTACTCAAAACTGCATCAAGTGGCAGCTTGTGTTATTCCAAATTATATATCACAACAGAACCGTGGCATTTTATGTGGAACAAATTGGCGACGTCCCCTCACCGATGCTGCGACTGGTGAGGGGCTAGCAGCCGCACCACCTAAAACCCGCGGCCTCCACGAAATAAACGGCCGGAGAATTCCGGGTCTCTGGCCACTCCTGCGCATGGCGACGACCTGCAGCGGCCATGCCGTGCAACATGGCGCTGGCCATGCAAGGACCCGACCTGCCAGATAATGCGCCCCCCCGGCCAGCCCCTGGCCACCTCCCACCAGTCCCACCAGCCTCGCCGAAGCCCCCCTGGCCAGCATCACTGCTCCCGCCCGACTGTAGCGATGCTGGACAGTCCACAGCCGCCACACCGGGTTCCTGCATGGCTGGGGCAACACGTCCCCCGTGCCGTCGTGAACTCGGCCCATTGGAAGCAGAGCAACGAGGGAGGGCCTTCAGTGACACTGCGGACTTCCTGAGGCTTCCCAATGGCATACGGTGCGTGCCGCGGTGACGCCATTTTGGAGTGGGTTGAGCATGTGAAACCCGCGTAAAACAGCCGCCGCCCCCGATTCCGTCGTAAAAAGGAATTCTCCGACCGATCGCCGAGTAAGAAATTGGCGCCAGGAAACGCAGAATCTCGCCCGAAGTGTTCCATGTTAACAGGGTCAATTTACAATTGGAACTAAATACTTGCCGAAGGGTAATGGGGTGCAAATGAACCAGAGTAGGTGAAAGGTGAGATAATGTGAAAGATCCCTGCCAGTACAAATGGAATGCTGCTGTGAATGCACCTCACATAAATGATGTGGAAAGTAATAGCAGTTATAAAGCTGAAGTAGCTCACATTTGTTTGGAGTGGAACAGAATTCACAAACCTCTTGAACAAAGATGCTATCTAGCCTTGAAGATACAGCCAGCAAGACCTAAATGTCACATCTTGAAAAGTTACAATTTACCATGGATTTGTAAAATGCATTCAGCATGACCACACACAAGGTGCAGAAATTATATGATGGAGTCACCTTAAGTTTTTTGTCTTTAGCGTTATCATCTGTTAAAATGGGATAGGGTTTCAGACTAATGCATTCAACATTTGTAATCTGGATTTTGTGCCCATCTCCAGGACAACAGGTGCGCAAGTTAGTGAAATGTTTTTAAAAAGCAGCAGGACAGAACTGATATCCTACTGAGATGGATTGTTATTCTCCAAGTTGAATCTTGGGCGGGATTCTCCGTTTTAGCGGCAGAGTGTTGACGCCATCGTAAACGCCGGAGCATTTTACAGTGGCACCATCTACCCACCAAGAGCAGTGATCCCCCAACCCACAGGGGGCCAGCACTGCGCTGGAGTGCCTCACGCATCTCCAGCTGCCGATACGGGCCCCAGCATTTATGACCGGGGTCCGCGCATGCGTGCCACGGTCGGCTCTGGTCCGCACATGCGTGCCACGGCCATCTCCGTGCCGGCCCCCACGCAGCATGGCGGAGCCCTGCAGGAGCCCGCCTCAGAGGAACATAGGCCCACCCCCAGAATGAGCCCGCCCGCTGATCGGTAGACCCCCTATCGCTGGCCTGGCCACCGTGGAGGCACCCACCGGAGTCGGACCACCCCCCCCCCCCCCCCCCCCACCCAGGACAGCCCCCACAGCCAGAACGCCGAGGACCTGCCGAGTAGGACCACACGGGAACGCGCCGGCGGGATTCGGCGGGCACTTGGAGAAGCGGCGGCCAGGCGTCGGAGCGATGTGGCGCGATTCACGCCCCCCCCGCCCCGCCCCGCCGATTCTCCGCCCCGCCCCTTTTCTTTGAGTTGAAGTTGCACTGTGTGTAATGAACATAGGAATAGTGTTGAATGCAAACCCTTTTATTTCAGGTATATTATTATATATTTTCACTCTGCTTTTCTCTCCGCAAGTGCAAATTTCAGCATTTGGTTTTATTTCAGATTTGAAGCGGAGAATCCAGCATTGTGAGAAAAAACTGTCCGATGCTCCGGCACCCTGCTGGCATCGGGATCGAGGTTCGTCTCCTTGTGCCAGCAGGGCCGGGCATCATATTCTCCGGGCCCGCGTGATTCTCCGATACTCTGGGCCGGGAATTAACGTGGGCGAGAATTATTAGTGATCCGGACAAATGTGGCCCTGGTGCGGTAGATCTCGCGGTGGACCAAGGAGATAACTCTTTAAAGGAGTTGTCCCAAAGTCCATCCGAGACCCACCCTCTTCCTACCCTCCCCTGATAATGCAAGACCTGCCCACCCCACACCCACTGTGCCCCAACAAGAGACCCCTAAATAAAGAGACGCCCCCAGAAACCCGTCAAATAAAGAGACACCCCATAGACCCCAGAAGGGCGACACTTGTCAGGAAGCCCCCACCCCCCCAGAACAGAGACCCCTGTCAGGAAGACCCTCCAGAAAAGTGACCCCTGTCACGAATTCCCGACAGAAGAAAACACTGCCAGGAAGCCCCTCCAGAAGAGAGTCCCCTGTCAGGAGGACCCCCGGAAGGGAGACCCCTGTCAGGAAGGCCCTCCAGAAGAGAGACCCCTGTCTGGAAAACTCCAGAAGGGAGACCCCTGTCAGGAAGTCCCACGGAAGAGAGACCCCTATCTGGAAGCTCCCTTGAAGAGAGACGCCTGTCAGGAAGACCCTCCAGAAGGGAGGCCCTTGTCGGGAAGCCCCCCAAAAGAGAGACGCCTGTCAGGAAGCCCCCTCCAGTAGAGAGGCCCCTGTCAGGAAGCCCCTCCATAAGGGAGACGCCTATTAGGATGCCCTTCCAAAAGGAAGACCCTTGTCAGGAAGCTCCCCAAAAGAGAGATTCCTGTCAGGAAGCCCCTCTAGAAGAGACCACTGTCAGAAATCCCCCCAAAACAGAGGCCCCGGTCAGGCAGCCCCTCCAGAAGAGAGACCTCTGTCCGGAAACCCCCAGAAAAAAGAGACCCCTGTCAGGAAGCTCCTCCAGAAGAGAGACGCCTGTCTGGAAAGCCCCAGAAAAGAGACCCCTTTCAAGGAAGTCCCCCAGAAGAGAGACCCCTGTCAGAAAGCCCCTCAGAAAAGCGACCCCTGTCTGGAAGCTAAAGATCAGTCCAGGCAGAGGCAGTAAAAAATATCAATTCCTGGAAAGAGAAAACCAGTCAGCTAGTTGAAATCACCGTAGACCTTTGATCAACAAGCCATTCATTCATTTCTCTTTGATATTGATTTTACTAGGCTGTGATTGACAGCTTCCACACACCCACGCTAACAGCATAGTTCCATTCATCTTCCTTCACGTTGAGTAACTCTGAAGTGTTAACTGTTTATAAACATCAATATTTGATTGACAGCTCCTGGACTACTTCAAACGTGCTATCGGTTTCTAGCTGACCACTTCAAAATTACTCAACAGTGAAGGAGGATATTGGAAAGCAGTTAATTCTGTTTAAAGTGGTCCAGGAGCTGTCAATCAAAGCTTGATCTTTATATAAACTTTGCAAGTTACTGAATGACAATTTAGCCCATTGAAACTCGGAGCAGGAGTAGGTCATTTGGTACTTCAAGCCTGCTCCACCAAGAAAATATGATCGTGGCTGATCCTCAATCTCTTTTTTAAAAATAAATTTAGAGTACCCAATTATTATTATTTTCCAATTAAGGGACAATTCAGCATGGCCAATCCACCTATCCTGCACATCTTTGGGTTGTGGGGGTGAAACCCACGCAGACATGGGGAGAATGTACAAACTCCACACGTACAGTGACCCAGGGCCAGGATTCGAACCCGGGTTGTCAGCACCGCGGTCCCAGTGCTAACCACTGCACCACGTGTTGCCCACTGATCCTCAATCTCAATCCCATATTCCTGCTTTCTCCCCATAGCTCCTCATAAGGTGCTCCTTAAAATCTACCTCTTTGATCAAATGTTTGGCCATCTGGTCCATATCTCCTCATGTAACATGGTGTCAAATTTTGTTCCAATATTTTGCTTTTAAGCACTTTGGAGGCAGTGTATTGGTTTGGCTGTTCTATCCGAGGGTTAGTGTAGACTCGATGGGCCGAATGGCCTGCTTCTGCGCTGCATAGATTCTATTTATATATTAACTACACAAGCTGAATGGGTGTCTCGGTGGCACAATGGTTATCACTGCTGCCTCACAGTGCCAGGGACCTGAGTTCAATTCTGGCTTGAGTGACTGTGTGGAGATTGCACTTCCTCCTTGTGTCTGTATGTGTTTCCTCCTGGTGCTCGAGTTTCTTCCCACAGTCTAAAGACGTGCAGGTTAGGTGGATTGTCCATGCTAAATTGCCCCCTAGTGTCAAGGGATGTGCAGGTTGGGTGGAGTTACGGGGATAGGACGTGGGAGAGGACCTGGGTAGAGTATTCTTTCAGAGGGTCAGTGCCGACAAGATGGGCCAAATGGCATCCTTCTGCACTATCGAAATTCTACAAACTACATAAAAAATACGGCATGTGAGTGTGAGCTGATGTATTTCGATATCTAACAGCAAGTCTGGAAGCACATGGATGCTATTGATAAAGTGGTAAGACCGAAGAGTTGATCCTTGATGTAGACAACATGGCTGATGTCAGAGGAAAATGATAAGGGTAACCGTTCTCCAGGGAAAACAAAATCTAGATGAAAAAAAGACTCTAATTTGAAGCCCAATGTTCATATGCATTGAAATCCAATTAATAATAATCTTTATTGTCACAAGTAGGCTTACATTAACACTGCGATGAGGTTACTGGGTAAAGCCCCCAGTTGCCACATTCCGGCACCTGTTCGGGTACACAGGGAGAATTCAAAATGTCCAAATTACGTAACAGCACGTCTTTCGGGACTTGTGGGAGGAAACCGGAGCACCCGGAGAAAACCCTCACGGACACGGGGAGAACGTGCAGACTCCACACAGACAGTGACCCAGCCAGAATTTGAACGTGAGACCCTGGCGTTGTGAAGCCACAGTGCTAACCACTGTGCTACCCAATTGGAGTATCAAGAGAAAGAATAGGTGAGAATTTTTGCTGAAAGGTCACTGATTGGGCATTATCTAGCGTAAAAGAGCCGAGCGAACAGCATAATCTTTATTAGTGTCACAAGTAGGCTTACATCAACACTGCAATGAAGTTACTGTGAAAATCCCCCTTTCAGAATGACCAGTCATCTTGTCCATTCAGCACCTTGTCCAAACAGAGGAGAGAAGTCCCAGTTTCGATCCTGGCGCTATTCTGATGACACTCAGCTCAACTAAATTGAATTACAAGTGCTAGAATTATCCTTAGAAATTCTGGGTTTGGAAGGAAAAAATCAGCCAGGATTGCTGCTCCTGCAAGTTGTCCAGAATACTAGTGTGTGGATTGTACGAGGATAGGTCATACACAGCTATAGTGCTCCATGCACACAAATAACCCACAATCACTCAACAGCAAGAAAGTTATGCACACAATAGCCATTTGTGAGTGAAGACTGTATATTCATTAACAACACCTCAGGAAGTAGCCAACTCCTTTGAGAAAGGAGACAAAATGTGGAATCGGTGGCAAAAACCACGAGCGAAACAGAAAGGGAAAGATTTGAGGAGTCTTTGAAGCATTCTATGAAGTATAGTGATCAGGTATTGCCATCGTTGTCACTCTGAAGTCACATTAACCGGAATGAAATAATGACTTGATCATCTGTTTTTTTTTACTGGTGTTCTCTGAGAGATAGGCATTCACCCGGACACCAGAAATAATTCCCCAGCTCTTTTAAATTGTGCAGTGGAATATTTTACCTCCACTGAAAGTGGACACAGGGCCTTAAATTAGCATCTTCCCCTAGAAACAGAAGGTCTAACAGAACAGCACAGAGTAGTATTGCAGCTTTGATCAGGCGTTCAAATATCTGGAGTGGGACTTGGCTCCACAACTTTCTGACTCAAAGCAAGAGGGCTGCCACTGAGCCAAGCCATGAAATATGAAAGTGGGTTAAGGTACAGTAATGGGTAGCTGCAATATTACCTATATAAGCCATGTAGTATTGTGTAGCCATAAAAGTAGCCAAGGTGCAAGGCAGTGGCCCTATTATGCCTGGGAGGTAAAGCGTGAAAATATTTTTGTTGTGCAGAAATTGAAAGATTTGACACCCACCAACTCGATAAGGTAGCTTTTTGGACAGATGTCTACAACAGTGCACAATGATCTCACCTGACACTTGCTGGAGCAAGCTATTTATACTGCCATATAGGAATCGGCGTACCGCAAAGAAAAATATAAAGGTCAAGAAATATGGAATCAGCTTCAGTGGAATTAGTTTGCAAATGGATTTTCTGTTATGTAAGCTATTATTTAAATCCATGAGAAAATAATTACTGCCATACAGCCTGAGATGTATATTTGCTTTGGCCATTTATTTGATTAAAAAGTTTATGATCTGTGGTAGTATGTATTGGGGGTCATGTGGGACTGGAAGCCCTAATGTCATTGGCTGACAGATCCCGGGTCCTGGTTGGCCGTTGACCTCTAGCTCCGCCCTGAAGGCGGAGTATAAGAAGCCGGAGTCTTCCCCCGCAGGCCATTCTACTATCGAGCTGCGGGGAACAGACACGCTTAATAAAGCCTCATCGACTTCACTCTATTCGTCTCACGGAGTCTTTGTGCGCTACCATTTATTAAGCGTGCCAAAAAAGGACTATAGAGCTCAGGATCATTCCGGAATGCCTGAGGATCAGCCCCCACGCAGTGAACGCGGCAGCAGCCTTCAAGCACTGGCAGACTTGTTTCGAGGCCTACCTCAGAACGGCCACCGGCCGGGTCACGGAAGACCAAAAACTACAGGTCCTGCACTTGAGGGTGAGCACGGAGATTTTCTCCCTCATCGAAGACGCGGAGGATTTCCAGATGGCGTTCGCAGCACTGAAAAGTCTCTACGTCCGCCCAGTTAACCAAATCTATGCTCGCTACCAGCTCGCGACGAGACGGCAAGGTCCCGGAGAATCGATGGACGAATTCTACGCCGCGCTGCTGATTTTGGGACGAGCCTGCAGCTGCCCTTCGGTGAACGCAAATGAACACACGGACATGTTAATGCGCGATGCTTTTGTGGCAGGTATGAATTCCTCCCAAATCCGCCAAAGACTTCTAGAAAGAGAGTCGCTAGGACTCTCAGAGGCCCGGGCCCTAGCAGCCTCCCTAGACGTGGCCACGCGTAATACCCGTGCCTACGGCCCCGACCGCGCGGCAGCCCATTGGGCTCCGTACGTACCCGTCGCGACAAACCCACCCCCCCCCCGGACACCCCACAGGCTTGCACGGTCCAAACGCCAAGTCGCACCGGGGGCGCGCGCTGCTATTTCTGCGGCCAGGCGAAACACCCCCGGCAGCGCTGCCCGGCCCGCGCAGCAATCTGCAAGAGCTGCGGGAAAAAGGGCCATTTCGCGGTTGTGTGCCGGTCCCGCGAGGTCGCCGCTGTCCCGGGAGAACAGGGAGCCCTGCACGCCGTTTACGCTCCCCAACCCCCCCAGCGCCTCATGTACGACCCGCAGGCGCAGCCGCTCTGGGTCCCGACCACCGCGGTCCCGGGAGAACAGGGAGCCCTGCACGCCGCTTACGCTCCCAACGCCCCCCCCCCCCCCCCCCGTCCCCACGTATGACCCGCCGGTGCTTCCACTTTGGGTCACGACCACCACTCTCCCCGGAGAAGAGGGAGTTCTGCGCGTCTCTAACGCCCCCCAAACCCCCCCCCCCCCCGTGCCCCACGTCTGACCCGCCGACGCTACCAACTTGGGTCCTGACCACCGCTGTCCCCAGAGATGAGGGAGCCCCGCGCGGTCCTAACGCTCCCCAACCCCCCCAGCGCCCCATGTGCGACCCGCAGACGCCGCCATTTTGGGTCCCGGCCACCACGAGGGGAGGAAGGTCGCCGCCATCTTGGACCACCACAGACCTGTACGACGCGTGGGGGCGGCCATTTTGTCCACCCCCGCCGCCATCTTGTGACCCCCCCAGCCATGTGCGATGTATGGGGGCAGCCATTTTGTTCATCCCCGACGCCATCTTGGACAGCAACAACGGACCCCACTCCACTACTACAACCACGTCTCGCTTCAATTACGCTCGGTCAAGCTCGGCCCCGGACATTCCAGACGACGACGACAACGGTGCTAATAAACGGCCACGAGACACCATGCCTAGTCGACTCCGGGAGCACGGAGAGCTTTATCCACCCCGACACGGTAAGACGCTGTTCCTTGACCACCTATCCCAGCGCACAAAAGATTTCCCTAGCTGCAGGATCCCACTCCGTACAGATCCAAGGATTCTGCATAGTTGCCCTAACGGTGCAGGGGAGGGAGTTCAAAAACTACAAACTAAACGTCCTTCCCCAACTCTGCGCCCCCACCTTACTGGGATTAGATTTCCAATGCAAGCTACAGTTCAAATTCGGCGGCCCAATATCCCCACTCACTATCTGCGGCCTCGCAACCCTCAAGGTGCAACCCCCGTCCTTGTTTGCGAACCTCACCCCAGATTGCAAACCCGTCGCCACTAGGAGCAGACGGTACAGCGCCCAGGACCGGACCTTCATTCGGTCCGAAGTCCAGCGGCTACTAAAGGAAGGCATAATCCAGGCCAGCAATAGTCCCTGGAGAGCGCAGGTGGTAGTAGTGAAAACAGGGGAGAAACAAAGGATGGTCATAGACTATAGCCAGACCATCAACAGGTACACACAACTAGACGCGTACCCTCTCCCCCGCATATCCGACATGGTCAATCGGATTGCCCAATATAAAGTCTTCTCCACCGTGGACCTCAAGTCCGCCTACCATCAGCTCCCCATCCGCCCAAGTGACCGCAAGTACACAGCCTTCGAGGCAGACGGGCGATTATACCATTTCCTAAGGGTCCCATTTGGCGTCACAAACGCGGTCTCGGTCTTCCAACGGGAGATGGACCGAATGGTTGATCAACATGGGTTGCAGGCCACGTTCCCGCATCTCGACAATGTAACCATCTGCGGCCACGACCAGCAGGACCACGACGCCAACCTCCAAA
This sequence comes from Scyliorhinus torazame, assembly GCF_047496885.1. Lineage (NCBI taxonomy): Eukaryota > Metazoa > Chordata > Chondrichthyes > Carcharhiniformes > Scyliorhinidae > Scyliorhinus > Scyliorhinus torazame. The sequence goes on along the minus strand of NC_092715.1, from coordinate 42,941,863 downwards.
AATTCCTCCAGACCACCAAAGCCTTGAACCTCACGTACAACGAGGACAAGTGCGTTTTTAGCACCAATCGGCTAGCCATTCTGGGCTACGTAGTGCGCAATGGGATAATAGGCCCCGACCCCGAACGTATGCGCGCCCTCATGGAATTCCCCCTCCCGCACTGCCCAAAAGCCCTGAAACGCTGCCTGGGGTTTTTTTCATACTATGCCCAGTGGGTCCCCCAGTACGCAGACAAGGCCCGCCCCCTAATACAGACCACGACCTTCCCTCTGTCGGCAGAGGCTTGCCAGGCCTTCAGCCGCATCAAAGCGGATATCGCAAAGGCCACGATGCGCGCCATCGACGAGTCCCTCCCCTTCCAGGTCGGGAGCGACGCCTCCGACGTAGCTCTAGCGGCCACCCTTAACCAAGCGGGTAGACCCGTGGCCTTTTTCTCCCGGACCCTCCACGCCTCAGAAATCCGCCACTCCTCAGTGGAAAAGGAAGCCCAAGCCATAGTGGAAGCTGTGCGACATTGGAGGCATTACCTGGCCGGCAGGAGATTCACTCTCCTCACTGACCAACGGTCGGTAGCCTTCATGTTCGATAATGCACTGCGGGGCAAAATCAAAAACGACAAGATCTTAAGGTGGAGGATCGAGCTCTCCACCTTCAACTACGAGATTTTGTATCGTCCCGGAAAGCTGAACGAGCCGTCTGATGCCCTATCCCGCGGCACATGTGCCAACGCACAAATTAACCGCCTCCAAACCCTCCACGAGGACCTCTGCCACCCGGGGGTCACTCGGTTTTTCCACTTTATCAAGTCCCGCAATCTCCCACACTCTTTAGAGGAGGTCCGTACAGTCACAAGGGACTGCCACATCTGCGCGGAATGCAAACCGCATTTTTTCAGGCCGGATGGTGCGCACCTGATTAAGGCTTCCCGCCCCTTTGAACGCCTTAGTCTCGATTTCAAAGGGCCCCTCCCTCCACCGACCGCAACACATACTTTCTTAATGTGGTGGACGAATACTCCCGCTTCCCATTCGCCATTCCCTGCTCTGACATGATCGCGGCCACAGTCATTAAAGCCCTGAACACCAACTTCACACTGTTCGGTTGCCCCGCATACGTCCACAGCGACAGGGGGTCCTCTTTCATGAGTGACGAGCTGCGCCAGTTCCTGCTCAGCAAGGGCATAGCCTCAAGCAGGACGACCAGCTACAACCCCCGGGGGAACGGGCAAGTAGAGAGGGAGAACGGCACAGTCTGGAAGACCGTCCTACTGGCACTACGGTCCAGGGACCTCCCAGTTTCACGGTGGCAGGAGGTCCTCCCGGACGCTCTCCACTCCATCCGGTCGCTATTATGTACGAGCACTAATCAAACGCCTCATGAGCGTCTCCTTGTCTTCCCTAGGAGGTCCTCCACTGGAACGTCGCTGCCGACCTGGCTGGCGGCCCCAGGACCCATCTTGCTCCGAAAGCATGTGCGGGCACATAAGGCGGACCCGTTGGTCGAAAGGGTTCACCTCCTCCACGCGAACCCGCAGTACGCTTACGTGGAGTACCCCGACGGCCGACAGGACACGGTCTCCCTGCGGGATCTGGCGCCCGCCGGCAACACACACACACCCCCGACACCATTCACCCAACCTCCCCCCTTCCTGCCACCGCCGCACCCCGCGACCGCCCCCTTACAAGGAGGATCGGTTCCCCTCCCCTCAGGCCCGACCAAGAATAAAGCCCAAGCTGAAACCGTAAGGCTCCCGGAGACGACAACACCGGTACAAGCACCACCACCACCACCACCGGGGCCGAGGCGATCGACACGGACGACCAGACCGCCCGACCGACTCGTGGCGTCGATCTAAATCAATATACGGACTTTTCACAAGAACATTTTGCTTTTCTCCCGATACCTTCTGTAAACAGTTGAAACAGGACAAAATTGTACAATACTGTATTGCCATGTGAATGTTTTCCTCCCAGGACCAGCCCTGTAAACCCTTACCACCATATGAAGCATCACCCCGCCGGGTTCATTTTTGACAAGGGGTGAATGTGGTAGTATGTATTGGGGGTCATGTGGGACTGGAAGCCCTAATGTTATTGGCTGACAGATCCCGGGTCCTGGTTGGCCGTTGACCTCTAGCTCCGCCCTGAAGGCAGAGTATAAGAAGCCGGAGTCCTCCCCCGCAGGCCATTCTACTATCGAGCTGCGGGGGAACAGACACGCTTAATAAAGCCTCATCGACTTCACTCTATTCGTCTCACGGAGTCTTTGTGCGCTACATGATCGTTAGATATCGCCATTGGCAGGGATGAAGTGCAGTTTGATTTTCAAAGATTGCCAAGTAATTTTGAGCTTATATTTTCTCATTGCAATGGTTGACTATTGCAATTAATTTAATTACATTTGAGGACTTCTTGCCAGCAAATGATCACCAGGTCCCCACATCAGGAGAATATGTACTGAACTGGTAATTAAGCAGAAACAACAGCCTTTGTGCCAATAATATCTGGTATTTTAAAAAATTTGTGCCTAGAATGTAGGTGTCGATGGCTAGACCAGCATTCATTGCCTATACCTGTTTTTTATTGAGAAGGTGGGGTTGCACAGTGCTGTTAGGAAGGGAGTTCCAAGACCTTGACCCAGCGACCATGAAAGAACGGTGATATCGTTCCAAGCCAGCATGGTGTGTGGCTTAGAATTGTTTTCCCATGCATCTACTGCCCTTTTTTTCTCGGTGGTAGAGGTCTTGGGTTTGGGAGGAGCTGTTAAAGAATCCTTGGTGAGTTGCTGCAGTGCATCTTGTAGATGGTACACATTGTTGCCTCAATTTGTCAGTGGTAGAGGGAATGAATATTGACGGTGATGGATGTGGTGCCAGTCGAGCGGGCTGCTTTGTCCTGGATGGTATCTGTCTTCTCGAGTATTGTTAGAGCTACATTCATCCAAGCAAGTGGAGAGTATTCCATCATGCTCCTGATTTCTTCCTTTGCTGATGATGGACAGTCTCTGTGAAATCGTGAGGTGAATTAATCGCCGCAGAATTCCTAACGTCTGACTTGTTCTTGTAGCCACAGTATTTATATGGTTAGTCCAGTTCAGTTTCTGGTCAATGGTAACCCCAGAATGTTGATAATGGGGGATTAAGTGATGGTCATTGAATGTCAAGGAGAGATGGTTAGATTCTCTGCTGCTGGCCCTTGTGTGGCGAGAATGTTACTTGCCACTTATCAGTCCAAGCTGGATTATTGTCCAGGTCTGACTGATTCTGTATCTGAGGAGTCGCAATTGCTGCTGAACTTTGTGCAATCAGCGGCGATTTTCCTTTTGATATTTATCTGTCACTGCAATACCCTACGGGGTGGGAATGTTTTTCTTCCCTGTGCTCCCTGCGAAGCACGAGTCCCCCCTGCTTGGGGTGGGGTATCTCAATTAACCAACATACATAAGGTCGACCAGTAATGCACCGACCAGGGAAGAACCCGGTCGGCATCCACCGGGTAGGGCAGCACGGAAGCACAAGTGGCTAGCATTGTGGCTTTACAGCGCCAGGGTCCCAGGTTTGATTCCCTGCTGGGTCACTGACTGTGCGGAGTCTGCACGTTCTCCCCGTGTGTGCGTGGGTTTCCTCCGGGTGCTCCGGTTTCCTCCCACAGTCCAAAGACATGCAGGTTAGGTGGATTGGCCATGCTAAATTGCCCTTAGTGTCCAAAAAGGTTAGGAGGGGTTATTAAGTTATGGGGATAGGGTGGAAATTAAGGCTTTAGTGGGTCGGCGCAGACTCGAATGGTCGAATGGCCTCCTTCTGCACTGTATGTTTTATGTTCTATGTGGTGCACATATCGTTCGTGTAAATAAAACTGTGTTCTTATTTTACTTGGTGTGACTCTTTGTGTCCTTATTAAAGTCATTCCCATTAATATTTTATATTTTTTCTCTACATATTCCTTCATCGCTCCTTTTTGCTTTTCTAGTTATTTAACCAACTTCAATCCAAAACTTCACACATTCCCGAATAGCATCCTTTGTTTTATTGTCTAGATGCTTCCCGGAGCCTTTTATTTTAGTTTCATTGTTACTCTTACTTCTTTATTTATCCACAATGATGCATTACTGGCTAATTTGTTATTGTTTTTTCTGGAATATATTTCTCCTGAACTCTATAGAATGATGTAGCTCAGGAGACCATTCTGCCCATTGTGCTGGTGGTGTTGGCTCATTGACAGATGTACCTAACTAATTACACTCTCCTGCTCCTTCGCTATAGCTTTGCAATTTTTCCATTTTAACCATTGATCAAATTCCCTTTTGAAAGCTGTTATTGACTTTTTTTCCACCATTGTTTCAGTCAGTGTATTTCAGATGCTAAAAGCGAGTCACCTCAGAAATATTCTTCCTCATTTTGACACTGGATCTTTTACCAATTATCTTCAATATGTGTCCATTGGTAACTGCCACTTCTGCCACTGGAATCGCTACTTGTTCTATCAAAACCTTCATTGTAGTCTGTACTTCTGTCATCACAGACCCTAGCTTTCTCTGCTGTAGCAAGAACAGCCACCGTTTTTAAAGCTTTTTTTTCCACATAACTGAAGGCTTTCATCTGTGGTATATCTAGTAAATCTCCTTTGTGCCCTATCCTGGGCCTTGAAATGTTACCTCATAAATGATGCCCAGAATTGGCTGTTCCAGCTGGGGCCTAATCAGTGTTTTATAATGGTGTCGCACAACTTCCTCGTTTCTATGCTCTATGTCTCTGTTTGTAAAATTCAGGGTCCTTCTTACTTTTTTTAAACAGCTTTCTCAACTTATATCATACCATCTTTAAAAATGTGTGTACGCACACATTCAGTTCTTGTGCCTCCTTTAAGATTGCACTGCTTAGATTATATTGCCTCCCTACATGATCAGCTTTTTAAATATTTCTCACTGCTAAAAGGATTACATTTTGAGAGTGGGGCTGCCTTGACTGAGCTTGTATTCACTTGAACATAGAAGATTAAGCGGTGATCTAATTGAAGTGCTTAAGAGGATTAAAGGATTTGTTAGGGTAGACAGAGACACCAGACCAGAACAAGAACCTTAAATTCCAAGTTTGGCTCTTCAGAGGTGCTGTATGAATTGGCTCCTTCCCAGAAGTCGTGCAGTGGAAATCTGGAGCTCACTTCCTCAAATGTCGTTGTGCTAGGTCAACGGATTTATACAGTTACTAACTCAAGATGGCTGGATGCCAGTTACAACACTCTCATCACCCAGCAAAGGGAAAATTGCCCAGGCACGTCCTGTCCACAGAAGCAGGACAAATCGAACCTAGCCAATTATTGCCCCTTCAGTCTACACTTGGTCATTAAAAAAGTGGTAGAGAGTGTCGTTGAGAGTGCTATCAAACAACACTTAATCAGCAATGACCAGCTCACTGATGCTCAGTTTGTGTTATGCCAAGGCCATTCAGTTCCTGATCTCATTATGACTTTGGGATAAATATGGACAAAAGAACTGCAGTAAAGAGGTGAGGTGAGATTGACTGCCTGGACATCAAGGTAGCATTTGACTGTGTGTGGCATCAAGGAGTCCCAGAAAAACTGGAGTCAATGCGAATCAGGGGTAAAACTCTCGACTGGTTGGAGTCACACCTCGTACAAAGAAAAATGGTTGTGGTGGTTGGAGGTCAATCATCTCATCACTGCAGGAGTTCCTCAGGAATGGGTCCTAGTCCCAACCACCAACTTCAGCTGATTCAACAATGACCTTCCTTTCATCATAATGTTAGAAACGGGAATGCTCACTAATGATTCCACAATATTAGACACTATGCACAACTCCTCAGATGCTGAAGCTGTCCATGTCCAAATGCAGCAAGGCCTGGATAAAATTCTTGGGCTGATAAGTGGCAAGTTACATTTATACCTCAAAAGTGCCAGGCAATGGGCAGCATGGTGGCGCAGTGGTTAGCACTGCTGCCTCACGGCACCAAAGGTCCCAGGTTCGATCTCAGCTCTGGGTCACTGTCCATGTGGAGTTTGTACATTCTCCCTGTGCTTGTGTGGGTTTTGCCCCCACAACCCAAAAAGATGTGCAGGTAGGTGGATTGGCCACGTGAAATTGCAGTATGGCTGCCTTGCAGGCTGCGCAATGGTGTTCATGCCCTCCCACCCCAACCCCACAGCCTACCTCCTGGCCAATCCCGCGTCTCATCCCAGCCCTGGCAGAAGCCCCCCGACCAGCAACACAACTGTTAGCACACTATAGCGATGTTGGACACTTTCCGTAGACTCTCTCTCCACCTCAGCAGCCACGGGACTTGTTTCCCAATTTTTAAAAGCACAAGTGAACCTCGCCATCAGGAACTCCCCCCGATGCAGGCGGTGAATCGCCGAGGCCCTGGAGGAATACCTGGTCAGGCCCGTTAAGGATATGCAAACGGCGCTTACTGTACGGCAGAGTGGCATGCATTGATGCTGCTTTCGAGGCATCGGAGAGTTGTGATTTGGCATGAACCCGGCATCCGCCATGACTTTGGCGGCAAAACTGATTCTCCGCCCAATCGCCTTTCCCGATTTTGGCGTCGGCCAACGGAGAATCCCATCCGTTATATATTGCAATATTTAATTACCAGTCCTGTTCTTTATGTCGTCATGTTTCAGTTATCCCTCACTTCAAGCATGATCCCTGTCTGCATGATCAGTCCCCTTGTACATAACGTTAACTGGAAAAAGAAATTGGGCGCATAAAATGCACTGTTGATTCTGTATCGGCCCATTTTCTGCAGTTAGACTACCATATTCACTTTCCTAATTGCCAACAATGTGAGGAGCTTGTTGCCCATGACAGTAAAACTGTTCTACCTGAAATTCTACTAAAAACTAATTGGAATAAAACTGAGATTATTCATGAAATATAGGTATGACAAATTTGGCTGCAACAGCATCGATAAACAGTCCTTTTTGAAAAACTTGTCACAATTAATTTTGCAGAGTATCTGGTTTGTTGTAAGAGATGGATGCTACGTTCGACCAGGAATAAGAATGACTAAAGCGTCATACGAGATTGACATCAGAATATTTTGTCTGGTTTGTCACTTCATCTGTGACCTTTTCATGGATTCATTCTGCAATCTGTCATTTTGAAACTTTAACAAATGAGGACTCGGTATTTATTTGCATGATAGGATATAATGAGCTGCAGTAAGATTGTTTAATTATTAACACATTTCCCTAACTGTTGGACATGACATCCCAGTATATCACCAAATGTTTAATTAGTCTTTTGCTGAGGGTCTTCGAGCAGCATTTTATGTCAGTGGAGTGATTAATTTATAGTTATACCATAATAGCATATCTCAAAAGCTAAGACAACATAGTTCAAGTTCCACCCAGGACCAGAATGTAAAATTTAAGTGGACACTCCTTTGCAGCATTGTGGGTGGTGCTGTGTTATTTTTTAGATGATATTTTAAGAGTGGGATTCACTGGTCCCCAGTCGTGTGTTTTTTGGCACTGCGCCTTTCGCTGACGGCAGGATTCTCTCTTCCTGCCGCTTGCCAATGGGATTTCCCATTGAAACCACCCCAGGCTGCTGGGAAACCCACAAGTGGGGGTGCGTTGCCAGCGGGAAAAGAGAATCCCAAAGGCGGAGAATTCTAGCGTAAAGCAGGATCCTATTTGGCCCTTCAGGAATGTCAGAAAGATCTTATTGCACCATTTTGTTGAACAGGACAGTTAACACCAATTTCTTGGCCAATGTCTGTCCCACAGTCATCACAAGAACAGAATATTTGGTTGTTATCACACTGTTGTTGGACAACTCTTGGTGTATGCAAATTGGCTGCCCTGTTTTCTGCATATTATCAGTGACGACACTTCACAATGTGCTTATTTCACTGTAAAAGTGCTTTATGGACTCCATAACTCTTCAACTCATTATTAATTAAAAATCTGTCCATCTCTTCCATAAAGTTACTTATTGTCCTGGCATCCACCGCACCATGGGGTAGTGAATTCCACAGATTCACAACCCTTTGAGGGAAGTAATTTCTTCTCATCTATGTTTTAAATTTGCTACCCCTTATTATAAAACCTCTCATTCTAGATTGTCCCACAAGAAACATAGAAACATAGAAGCGTTCGGCCCTTCAAGCCTGCTCCGCCATTCATTATGATCATGGCTGATCATCAAGTTCATAGAACATAGAAGGATACAGCGCAGTACAGGCCCTTCGGCCCACGATGTTGCACCGAAACAAAAGCCATCTAACCTACACTATGCCTTTATCATCCATATGCTTATCCAATAAACTTTTAAATGCCCTCAATGTTGGCGAGTTCACTACTGTTGCAGGTAGGGCATTCCACGGCCGCACCACTCTTTGCGTAAAGAACCTACCTCTGACCTCTGTCCTATATCTATTACCCCTCAATTTAAAGCTATGTCCCCTCGTGCCAGCCATTTCCATCCGCGGGAGAAGGCTCTCACTGTCCGCCCTATCTAATCACCTGATCATTTTGTATGCCTCTATTAAGTCTCCTCTTAACCTTCTTCTCTCCAACGAAAACAACCTCAAGTCCATCAGCCTTTCCTCATAAGATTTTCCCTCCATGCCAGGCAACATCCTGGTAAATCTCCTCTGCACCCGCTCCAAAGCCTCCACGTCCTTCCTATATGCGGTGACCAGAACTGTACGCCATACTCCAAATGCGGCCGTGCCAGAGTTTTGTACAGCTGCAACATGACCTCCTGACTCCGGAACTCAATCTCTCTACCAATAAAGGTCAACACTCCATAGGCCTTCTTCACAACCCTATCAACCTGGGTGGCAACTTTCAGGGATCTATGTACATGGACACCTAGATCCCCCTGCTCATCCACACTTCCATTACCATTAGCCAAATATTCCACATTCCTGTTATTCCTTCCAAAGTGAATCACCTCACACTTCTCTACATTAAACTCCATTTGCCACCTCTCAGCCCAGTCCTGCAGCTTATCTATGTCCCTCTGTAACCTGCTACATCCTTCCACACTGTCGAGAACGCCACCGACTTTAGTGTTTGCAAATTTACTCACCCACCCTTCCTCTAGGTCATTGATAAAAATGACAAACAGCAACGGTCCCAGAACAGATCCTTGTGGTACGCCACTTGTAACTGAACTCCATTCTGAACATTTCCCATCAACCACCACCCTCTGTCTTCTTTCAGCTAGCCAATTTCTGATCCACATCTCTAAATCACCCTCAATCCCCAGCCTCCGTATTTTCTGCAATAGCCTACCGTGGGGAACCTTATCAAACGCTTTACTGAAATCCATATACACCACATCAACTGCTCTACCCTCGTCTACCTGTTCAGTCACCTTCTCAAAGAACTCGATAAGGTTTGTGAGGCATGACCTACCCTTCACAAAGCCATGCTGACTATCCCTGATCATATTATTCCTATCCAGATGATTATAGATCTTGTCTCTTATAATCCCCTCCAAGACTTTACCCACTACAGACGTGAGGCTCACCGGTCTATAGTTGCCGGGGTTGTCTCTGTTCCCCTTTTTGAACAAAGGGACCACATTTGCTATCCTCCAGTCCTCTGGCACTATTCCTGTAGCCAATGATGACATAAAAATCAAAGCCAAAGGTCCAGCAATCTCTTCCCTGGCCTCCCAGAGAATCCTAGGATAAATCCCATCAGGCCCCGGGGACTTATCTATTTTCAGCCTGTCCAGAATTGCCAACACCTCTTCCCTACGTACCTCAATGCCATCTATTCTAATAGCCTGGGTCTCAGCATTCTCCTCCACAACATTATCTTTTTCCTGAGTGAATACTGACGAAAAATATTCATTTAGTATCTCGCCTATCTCTTCAGACTCCACACACAACTTCCCATCCCTGTCCTTGACTGGTCCTACTCTTACCCTAGTCATTCGCTTATTCCTGACATACCTATAGAAAGCTTTTGGGTTTTCCTTGATCCTACCTGCCAAATACTTCTCATGTCCCCTCCTTGCTCGTCTTAGCTCTCTCTTTAGATCCTTCCTCGCTACCTTGTAACTATCCATCGCCCCAACTGAAACTTCACACCTCATCTTCACATAGGCCTCCTTCTTCCTCTTAACAAGAGATTCCACTTCTTTGGTAAACCACGGTTCCCTCGCTCTACGCCTTCCTCCCTGCCTGACCGGTACGTACTTATCAAGAACACGCAGTAGCTGATCCTTGAACAAGCTCCACTTATCCAGTGTGCCCAACACTTGCAGCCTACTTCTCCAACCTATCCCCCCCAAGTCACGTCTAATGGCATCATAATTGCCCTTCCCCCAGCTATAACTCTTGCCCTGCGGTGTATACTTATCCCTTTCCATCACTAACGTAAACGTCACCAAATTGTGGTCACTGTCCCCAAAGTGCTTTCCTACCTCCAAATCCAACACCTGGCCAGGTTCATTACCTAAAACCAAATCCAACGTGGCCTCGCCTCTTGTTGGCCTGTCAACATATTGTGTCAGGAAACCCTCCTGCACACACTGTACAAAAAACGACCCATCTAATGTACTCGAACTATATCTTTTCCAGTCAATATTTGGAAAGTTAAAGTCTCCCATAATAACTGCCCTGTTACTTTCGCTCTTATCCAGGATCATCCTCGCCATCCTTTCCTCTACATCCCTAGAACTATTTGGCGGCCTATAGAAAACTCCCAACAGGGTGACCTCTCCTTTCCTGTTTCTAACCTCAGCCCATACTACCTCGGAAGATGAGTCCCCATCTAGAATCCTCTCGCCCACCGTAATACTGTTCTTGACTAGCAGCGCCACACCTCTCCCTCTTTTGCCTCCTTCTCTGAGCTTACAAAAACACCTAAACCCCGGAACCTGCAACATCCATTCCTGTCCCTGCTCTATCCATGTCTCCGAAATGGCCACAACATCGAAGTCCCAGGTACCAACCCATGCTGCCAGTTCCCCTACCTTATTTCGTATACTCCTGGCATTGAAGTAGACACACTTCAAACCACCTACCTGATCACTGGCCCCCTCCTGCGACATCAAATCTCCTGACCTCTATACTCTCATTCTCTCGTACCCTAAAACTACAATCCAGGTTCCCATGCCCCTGCTGCATTAGTTTAAACCCCCCCAAAGAGCACTAACAAATCTTCCCCCCAGGATATTTGTGCCCCTCAGGTTCAGATATAGACCATCCTGTCTGTAGAGGTCCCACCTTCCCTGATCCTGCCTCCCCCCCATATCCCTTGTTCCCCTTAATCCCAAGAGCTGGATCAAAATCCTTCTTAAAATTACACAATGTTTTGGCATCAACTACTTTCTGTGGTAGCGAATTCCACAGATTCACCACTCTGGGTGAAGAAATTTCTCCTCACCTCAGTCCTAAAAGGATTACCCCGATCCTCGAACTATGACCCCTAGTTCTGTACTCCCCCACCATCGGGAACATTCAAATGCAAATAAAATGGCAACATTTAAATGGACAAAGGAAAAAAAACGTAAAAGCTGACAAACAAGAGTGCCTGTTTTGTATTCCTTAAAATGGAACACTCGGTTCACCATATTTCCCAGCTGTTACTGTTTTTTTATTCCAACACGAAGGGGGAAAATAAAGCACAAAAAAAATCAGAGATGACTTGATTTAGAAGTTGCCAGTATTCCCAAAGCTTGCCAATTGTTGAGCTGTGAGTGACATGATTTTTAAAGTATATTCTAAAATTTGCAAATTAGTTTTGTTCTGCAATAATTAAAGAGCGAAAAATAAAATTCTGCTTGATCACACTGAGTAATTACAAAAGTTTCTACAGTGTTCTGAAAATCAAAACATAATTTTGTGAGCAAGCAATCTCTTTATTTTCTTTTTCCACTTTAACTCCAAAGATGTACTTGTGAGGAGGAGGGGGCGGCGGGGGGGGGGGGGGGGGGGGGGGGGGGGGGGGGCGGGATGGAAAAACCTGCTGGAGGTCCAAAACCTGATTTACGCTGCTGGATTTCCCATTGTGGTTGTTCCTGTCCCCTGCTAATCATGGAACGGAAATCCTGATGTTCAACATTGGGATCCTCATTAGAATATAGTGATGTCTGATTATCACAGTACGAAGTCTTACAACACCAGGTTAAAGTCCAACAGGTTTGTTTCGATGTCACTAGCTTTCGGAGCGCTGCTCCTTCCTCAGGTGAATGAAGAGGTATGTTCCAGAAACATATATATAGGCAGATTCAAAGATGCCAGACAATGCTTGGAATGCGAGCACTAGCAGGTGATTAAATCTTTACAGAATGTCAGTGTCTATATGTGCGATCTTCCTGGAGATCCTCTCCACTTTGAGCCGGCAGTTTGCGGTGTCGATGGTAGCCATGATGTGGAGATGCCGGCGTTGGACTGGGGTGAGCACAGTAAGAAGTCTTACAACACCAGGTTAAAGTCCAATAGGTTTGTTTCGATGTCACTAGCTTTCGGAGCGCTGCCCCTTCCTCAGGTGAATGAAGAGGTATGCTCCAGAAACATATATATAGACAGATTCAAAGATGCCAGACAATGCTTGGAATGCGAGCATTAGCAGGTGATTAAATCTTTACAGAATGTCAGTGTCTATATGCGCGATCTTCCTGGAGATCCTCTCCACTATGTCTGATTATCAGGCATAGAAGCTTGATAATCCAACCCCCCTCCCCCAGATTACATAATTCATTTGCATCAGCGCGAGGGGCACGCCAACATGAATCATGACCGATCTCCCATGGCCCGAATCTAGCAAGCGCAGAAGCCGCCAGGTGGGTTCACGCGAGTGCATCGCTCGGTGGAAGTGTGCTCTCTATGTGCTATGCAAAGGGAGGGAGGAATTGTGTGGGGAGAGGATGTTCCATGGGGGATTTTGCGTGGGGGTCATGTTCTATTGGTGGGGTGTTCCATGGAGGAGGGTGTGTTCCATGGGAGAGGAGGGGGCGGTGTTCCATAGGGCAAGGAGGGATGTTCGTGGAGGACTGTGTTGGGGGTTGTGTTCCGTGGGTGCGGGAGGGTCGAGGGGTTTTGTGGGAGGATGGGTTTCACATCGAACTTTGGAGGCCGCGTGACTACCTGACCAATGGAATCAGAGTGCGCGCAGATCTCGCTGGAGAACAGGCCTTTAAAACACTTCGTCAAAGTCCAGACAGCAGGAGGGTAGGAGTTGTTGTTTTGCTGTGTTATGTAAGTAAAATGGTTACATGTAAATAGTTGTCTCCTGTGAATAAATGGTTGTTGTTTTCATCCACTGGTGGCCTCCTGGAGTTTCCGTTATCACAGCAGGTATTCAGCAGGGGGGTTCGATTGATATTTCTTTTTGCATAGGGTGCCCAATCTTTTAAAACCTTAGTTGCGGACGGGGCAGGGCTTAATCAGAGCCTGCCCCACCAGCAATACATCGTAGGACCCTCCTTCACTATTTTTCAGCTGTGACTTGAATGATATGGTGGAGAAGTCACCATTGAGGCCAACGGTTTTAATGCCGTTTTTCCCATCCGCTGCGCCACTTTGCCAAAATATTCGTAAATGCCGCCCACTGTTTATCTCAATAGTTAAAGAGGTGAGCATTTGTCTGAGAGGTGGGCTATACCATTCAAATACAATATATTGGGCCGTTTGAATAAATGGTGATCGACTGCTCCATTTGAGGTTAATATTTAACTTTCCTTTGTTCTGGACAAATTTTCAAATTCACTGTCCATAAGACCATAAGACATGGGAACAGAATTAGGCCATTCGGCCCATCGAGTCTGTTCCGCCATTCGATCAAGGCTGATATTTTCTCATCCCCATTCTCCTGCCTTCTCCCTATAACACCTGATCCCTTATTAATCAAGAACCTATCTTTCTCTGTCTTAAAGACATTCAGTGATTTGGCCTCCACAGCCTTCTGCGGCAAAGAGTTCCACAGATCCACGACCCTCTGGCCGAAGAAATACCTCTTCATCTCTGTTTTAAAGGATTGTCTCTTTAGTTTGAGATGGTGTCCTCTGGTTCTAGTTTTTCCTACAAATGGAAACATCCTCTCCACATCCATTCTATCCAGGCTTTGCAGTATCCTGTAAGTTTCAATAAGATTCCCCCTCATCCTTCTAAACTCCAATGAGTACAGACCCAGAGTCCTCAACCGTTCCTCATCCGGCATGTTCTTCATTCCAGGGATCATTCTTGTGAACCTCCTCTGGACCCCTTCCAAGGCCAGCACATCCTTCCTTCGATACGGGGCCCAAAACTGCTCACAATACTCCTGATGGGGTCTGACCAGAGCCTTACAGAGCCTCAGAAGTACATCCCTGGTCTTGTATTCTGGCCCTCTTGACATGAATGCTAACATTGTCATCCTCTTCTTCCAGGTGAGTGAACTGTTTAATGAACTTGCTTATTCACTTGTAATCTGTGTCTTTTTACCAATTGCATATTTTTCATCTATCAAAGGGGGATTAAGTAAATTTAGCAGTGTAAAAGGGAGCAGTTGAGTGAAAAAGTCGAACAGTGCACTCTTGTTGCTATTTATTCATGTCTGTGTGTTTAGCACAAACTGGATTAAACTGGTGTTGAGCTGGAACTTGACTTGCCATGTGGGGTGATTACAAATGTTTTTTATTACTCATAATACTGTCAATGTTCCTGATAATCTGGCTGTTAATAAGGCAGTGGGGAGAAAGAATTTTCTTGCTCCAGTAAAGCCAAAAGATAGGCTGCTGTTGGACATTTTATATAAACTTGAGCAGCAGTACAATCCCACGCCATTGCAGATTGCAGAAAGCTATAGGTTTGGAGCAAGAAATCTGTACCCCACTGAAGACATTGGAGAGTTTATTATTGGTTTGAAAAAGCTGTCCATCCATTGCAATTTTGAGGAATTTTGTAAGTCGTCTCTTCCTCTTCTGAACTCCATTGGATACAAGCATAACCTCTCCAACCTTTTTCCTCAAAAGACAACTGCACATTCCAGATGTTAGACTAGTAAATCTTCTCTGAACTGCTTTCAACGCATTGACATCCTTCCTTAAAGAAGGAGCCCAATACTGTGCACCATGCTCCAAATGTGCCGTATAATTGAAAGTTCAGTGGGCTGGAGATGCAGAGCCAGGGTAACAGCGCAGGTTCAATTCCCGTACCGGCTGAGGTTATTCATGAAGGCCTCGGCCGGGATTCTCCGCTATCCAGCGGGGCAGGCCTAGCGGCGCCGAGTAGTGGCGTGAATCCTCCGCATCTTCAGGGGCTAGTCCGGCAGGGTTGGCGGCGCGTCAATCGGTGCCGAAGGGGCTCCGCCAGCCAGCGCGAGTTGGCGCATGCGTGGGAGCGCCAGCGTGTTCTGGTGTGATCCCAGAACATGCGCAGGGGGGTTCTTCTCCGCGCCAGCCGTGGCGGACCGTTACAGTGGCCGGTGCGGAGGCAAAGAGTGCCCCCACAGCACAGGCTCGCCCGCAGATCGGTGGGCCCCGATCGTGGGCCAGATACCCCCCCCCCCCCATCTCGGAGCGGAGAAACGCCGGGGGGGCCACTGCCAACGGTCCCCGACGGGCGCGATGCGGGGGTTGGAGAATCCCGCCCCTGTCCTTCTCAAACTTGCCCCTTGCCTGAGATGTGGTGATTTTCAGGCTAAATCACAACCAGTCAGCTCTCCCCCTCAAAGGGGAAAGCAGCCTATGGTCATCTGGGACTATGGCAACTTTGTATAATTAAAGCATAAGCTCCCTATTCCCCTCACAGTAAACAGTAATATTTTAGTAGTTTTCCTAATTACTTACTGTATCAATATCTCACTTGTCACCTCTTTTAAGATCCTCAGATGAAGTCCATCAGGACCTAGAACCTTGTCAGCTCATAGCTCCAACATTTTGAACAGATCCACTTCCCTGAAGATTGTAATATTTTTGAGTCCCTCCCTTCCTTACTTTTCTGATGTTTCTGGGATCTATATTCTCTATAGTACAGACCGACCTCAAGAGAGAGCATTGCGGGGCAGATTTATGTGTGGTTTCAAAGGTGAATTCATTCATTGTAAAGTGCTGACATTGCAAAACGTTAACTTTTGAAAGAGCCTGCCTGATGGTATTGTCCTTGGAAGTGACAGAATGTGACCTCGGCGACGGAAGTCAAGGTTTACATCAGTCAGTCACCTGCTGAAGTAAATAAGCTGTAGCTGAGGAAGCAGAAGGCTCCAATGACAGCAGTTAATAGTAACAGAGGTATGATGAAGTCCTGCTATAGCTGCTTAGACCAACACTGAGCACATTGTCAACTGTGGAGGGAAGAGTGTCACAGTGCAAGAAATTGGGTCTTCTTCCCAAACATAAGAATTAGGAGCAGAAGTAGGCAACCCAGCCCTTTGAGTCTGCTCTGCCATTCAATCAGATCATGGCTGAGCTCTTCCTGGTCTCAAATCGACCGCCCTGCCTGTTCCCCATATCCCTTTAACCCATTTTTAAAATCAGAAATATATCTCTATCTCTTTTTTGAAACCATTTAATGATTCAGACACCACTGCACTATGAGGCAGCGAGTTCCACAAATTCACCACTCTCTGCGAAAAGTAGTTCCTCCTCATCTCAGTTTTAAATCTATCACCTCTCAACCTATACCTCTGACCTGCCAAAACATGTCGAAATAATTTGAATGGAGAAAGCGTAATAATAATAATCTTTATTATTGTCACAAGTAGGCTTACATTAACACTGCAATGAAGTTACTGTGAAAATCTCCTCGTCGCCATACTCCGACGCCATGTACGGGTACATTGAGGGAGAATTCAGATTGTCCAATTCATCGAACAAGCACGTCTTTTGGGACTTGTGGGAGGAAACGGAGGAAACACACGCAGACGTGGGGAGAACGTGCAGACTCGTACAGACAGTGACCAAGCCGGGAATCAAACCTGGGACCGTGGTGCTGTGAAGCAACAGTGCTAACCACTGTGCTGATGTGCCGCCATTGGCTGGAAGAAATGGTTGTCATTGTATATGGTTGTTGAACAGCACCAGGTCACTGAGGAATTGATTGAAAACCATACGATCTGAAGGACATCAGTCGAAATTTGCTGTGCACCATAATCCAAATAGCGTTCAATGGAGCGCCAGTAAACATGGAGGTTGACATGGGTGCATTCATTTCTGTTTCCTGCATTGCTATGCAAGCAAAAATTGAGTCAGCATCAGCTGGAGAAACCACACTTAGAATGGAGGAAAGTAAATTCCCATAATGAGAATGCATGCAAGAAGCATTGAGCGAAATCGGGGTGAAAGGTGAAAAAGCAGCCTTGTTATGAAGAAAGTGGTTAACAACACAAATTCAATTGGAATGAGCATTTTCATGCAAAAGGAAAATTCACAACACAAGGTGACCTGATCGCAATGCACTCTCAGGTTTTCACTGAAACCAGTAAACCAATTCAAGGGAATAAGTCCAACAAATGGGTCCAGAGGAACACAAAATCAGTTTATTGCAGGCCTCGTCTAATACTCTCTGCTCTGAAAGAGAGAATAGAGCAAGAACTGAAACAACTTGAGACCGAGGAATAGGTGGGCATTGTAAGGTCAGTATAAATCAGGCACAGTGGTTAGCACTGCTCCCTCACAGAGCCAGGGGCCCGGGTTCAATTCCAGCCTTGGCTGACTATGTGGAGTTTGCATGTTCTCCCCATGTCTGAGTGCTTTGGTTAAATATCACGGTACGAAGATGTGCAGGTTGGGTGGACTGGCCATGCTAAAATTGCCCTTAAGTGTCCAATGATGTGCAGGTTATGTGGGGCTACTGGGATCGAGTTGGGGAATGGGCCTAGTTCGGATGCTTGTTCAGAGAGTTGGTTGTAGACTCGATGGGCCGAATGGCCTCCCTCAGCACTATACAGATTCCTTGGAAACGCAGTCCATCTAATTATTTTCTAAACATGGAGAATCAGTTCACAATATTGTCAGGAGACCAGAGTTTTTCAAAATTTGTTGTGATAAATGTCTATTCGTAACTTAGGATGAGTCTAAGTTGCATTTGACACACATGGGTTTATTTAAGTTTCATGAGTGTCATTTGGTGTTCTTCAATACCTGGAATATTTCAAGGAATTAAAAGCATAGAACCCCTACAGTGCAGAAGGAGGCCATTTGACCCATGAAGTCTGCACCGACCCTCTGAAAGAGCAACCTACCTCGGCCCACTTCTCCGCAACCCCATCTAACTTGCCCACTAAGGGGCAATTTAGCAAGGCCAATCCACCTAACCTACATTTCTTTGAACTGTGGGAAGAAACCAGAGCACCCGGAAGAAACTCAGGCATATAACGTGCAAACGACACACAGTCACCCAAGGCCGGAATCGAACCCAGGTTCCTGGTGCTGTGAGGTAGCACTGCCAACCACTGTGCCACCGTGCCACCCTACAGGTATTCCGGGATTAGTGTGCTCGTCAAATTACATACTTATTTTTAGCCCCAAACAGGAAAACCCACAAGACAGCTTTAAAAAGTACTCAACATTTGGAAAAGCATGGGATTCGAACAAAGGCACAGAAATGTGAATTGTTCCAAAACGCTAGAGTACTTGGCTCACAGGGTAGAAAAAGATGAGTTACAACCTATCAAGTGCAAGGTTCAATCAATAAGAAATGGAAAAGGGAGTGTGACAAAGAATTCCAATTGTGCAAAAGTAAATTGGACAATTTACATGTTCATGACAATGTATCCAAAAAGTTTAATGGCCATCTAATACAAGAGAGGATCTAACCATCACCCTTTGACATTCAATGGCATTATCATCGCTGAAACACCCACAATCAACATCCTGAGGTTTACCATTGATCAAAAACTGAACTGGACTAGCCATATCGATACTGTGGCTATCAGAGGAAGTCAAAAGGTAGCACTCCTAGGGCGAGCAACTCACCTCCTGAACCCCCAAAGCTTGGTCCGCCATCTACAAGGCACAAGTCAGGAATGTGATGGAATACTCTCCACTTGCCTGGATGAGTGCAATTCCAACAACACAAGAAGCTTGACACCATCCAGGACAAAATAGCCTGTTTAATTGCTACCCCTTCAATAAACATTCAATTCCTCCACCACCAATGAATAGTGGCAGCTGTCTACAAGATGCACTGCAGGAACCCGCCAAGATTCCTTCGGTAGCACTTTCCAAACAAATGACCACGACCATCTAGAAGGACAAGAGCAGCAGATACCTGGGAACCCCACCACCAAGATGTTCCCCTCTATGTTCCTCACCACCCTGACTTGGAAAAATATCAGCAGTTCCTTCACTGTCGCTGGGTCAAAATCCTGGACTTCCTTCTGTCATGTGAGAGTACCTTTGAGAAATGGGTGTTTATAAATGGGTGTGTATATAAATATCTGCAGTGAGAATACCTTGAAGAAATGGGTGTTTGCTACTGCAGTGATGTCAGAGAGTGGGTGGAGCTGGGCTGTCTGTCAGCTTTTTACTTTCGCTTTTGAGCAGGCTGCAGGGTGTGTTTTAGCTTCGTTTTCAGAGCTGGATGGCTGCAGTCACAGCCAGAAGGTGTATGAATCTCTCTCTGTAATCTAAAGACTGTAAATCGATCCTGGTAATTTAAAACTAATAACAGTAGTACTTTAACCTGATGTGCTTCTGGTAAAAGGTGTTTTAAGTCTTATGGATGTTAAAAGGAAAGCTTAAAGGATTACTTAGTGTTGTATTCTTTTGGGGTTGTATTTGAATTAATGGTTGCTAAGATGTTCACTGTATGTTTTAAAAAGGTTAACTTGAGTTCATAGAATAAACATGGTTTTGCTTTAAAAAATACTTTTCCATTTCTGCTGCGCCACACCTGTAGAGTGGGCCGTGTGCTCCCCATACCACAATCTATTAAAAGTTGTGGGACAGGTGAACTCCATGATACACTTTGGGGTTCTCTAAACCCTGGCCCATAACACTTCCCGAACAGCACAGTGGGTGTACCTACACCTCAGGTGCAGCAGTGGTTCAAGAAGGCAGCTGAACACCACCTTCTGAAGGGCAATTAGGGATGGGCAATAAATGCTGGCCTAGCCAGCGAAGCATACATCCCATAAATGAATTTTTAAAAAAAGCTAGCATGTCTCTCCAGTATGTGCTGTGATCCCTCATGTGTTGGATGTTGCTGAGGAGAGGTTGATTGCATTTGCCTGACACACCCTCATGGCCAGTGAGGCCAGCTCAGATAGAACATGAAGTACTGTCTTTTATTTTGGAAGTAAACCACAAAGCTTTGCACGGTTGTAGTTTCACAACTGAAACTGATCATGACCCACTGACGGCTATTTTGAATGCAAAGTCTCTAGTGTCTGCTTTATTGGCAAATGCGGAAATGGGCTTTGACTTGGCCTGAATGCTTGCGTCCAGATCGGGAGCTCAGAGTCACAAAAATTCTGAGCTCCACCAATCTTACTCCTGAAAAACAGCCTGGGATGTTCAGATTTTGGTTCTGGGGGAGAGGTGCTAATGGGAATACTCACAGTATGGGTGCAGCCACAGGGCTATCGAAACTGTGCTGTGTGTAAAGCTCGCCTCGGTTTTCTGGTTCTTGTAAACAAAACAATTTAACAAAAGTAGCCAACAACGGATCTTTGTTCAGAAGTGTTTGTAAAGTTTTGGAGAGTGAGTGGGATAAAATAGACTAGGGGCTGTATTCCCTGTAGCCCGACACTGAAATCGTGTTCGGCGATCGGGCGGAGAATAGATTTTCATGCCGAAATCGGGGCCGGCGCTGGTTTGACGCTGGTCAACCATGCTCTGCCCCCACCAAAACTGTCGTCATCGTGACGGGCGCCATGGGTTTCATTTGGTGTCGGTGCTCGCCCCTCACTAGTCCCAGAATCAATGAGCATTTCACGCTGACTTTTCTGGCCATAAAAGACCACACATGCTCTGCTGGCGCCGGCACCTAACTGCTGAAACGGAGAACCCGACCCCAAATTTTCCACCATTTCTTCCTGTTTTAAATGGAGCAGCAGAGCACAGGGTACAAACTGTTAAATAAGCTCTTGTTAAACAAATCCGCGTTAGAAATTGGAAGAAATGTCAGTTTCCATTGAACCACAAAATGGTAAACCTTTTGTTTGTATATCATCACACACCTCATACTGTTGCCGGCAGGACGCCAGTTAAATTGTTTCTGAGGAGATAGTCGCTGAAACCACATTTAGCACAGCCAGCTGAAGAGTAAAAATCCAGGCAGAAAGAGAATCATGATTGGGGTTGAGTGAGAAAAAGAAGTATGAAGTTGAACCAGCAGGTTATAGTAAAAGAACGTCACCAAGTGGTACAAGTGGTTATGAGAAAGAGCTTTGAAAATATATGATCCTCACCCTTCATGTTTCACCTTCAAAGGTTCATGAAAAAGGCAGTTGGGAGGAATTAAATAAATTTGTTGAACTGGATCGTAGGGATATGAGTAGAATACCAATATTTACCCCAACACAAGCTGTGCCTGAAACCAGTTCAGATCCAAGTCAGAGTAGGCAGACTTGTCTGATGAAGTGGAAGTTTCAATTGAAGGTCAAGGGTACATTAAGTCTTTGTTGGAGAAAACTTCTCAGACTCAGGCCCACATGGGTCCAGGTCCTTCCCAGGTTCTGAAAGTTTGCACCAAGAAAGGAGGAATCCTCTCAGGAATAGGAAACCTTTGGTTAAATTGGATGTGTAAGCAAATGAAAAACAAGAAATGTATACATGCTGCCTGGAGTGTAATAGCACCCTCTTAGGGCCATTTGAGTATATATATATATAGATATATAAGCTTTGTCAAAGAGCCATTCAGACTCAAAACAATAGCTCTGTTCAAGACACATCGGCTGGGATTCTCCGATCTCACGGCCAAGTTCTGACGCCAGTGTCAAAAGCAGCGCGAGTGACTTGGGTGTCAAAGGGCCTCCAGGCCCAGGCATTCACCCCTTCCTAGGGGGCTAGTACGGCGCCATAGTGGCGTCCGCTGCTCCAGCACTCGAAAGCCGGCGCGCCACGGCGGGCGCGGGTCCGCCCGCCACCCCCACCAGAACTCCGAGATCCCACCGGGTAGGACCATACGTAATCCACGCCGGCGGGACCCGGCTAAACTCAACGGGCCGAGGAGCGGGGAATCACCACTTTCAACGGCCCCCGACCGGCGCGGCGGCGACTCCGCGGGCGCGATTGCCGGCGATTCTCCAATGACCAGAGAATCGGCAGCCTGGTGTCGGAGCGGCGTGGTGCAATTCTCGCGCCCCCCCCCGGTCATTCTCCGACCCGGCGTGGGATCGGAGAACCTCGGCCAATGTCTGACAAACCTTGAGTAAATTGATGAAGCAACAGATCGGGTTGATGAAGGTAGATGCATGTGTCATTAAAGGAACAGTCATAACTTGAGTACCTAATTGACTAAGAAATAGGTGGCAGAATGTCATGGTAATTGAATTGGAGAGAAGTATGCAGTGGTATTCGTCAGGGATTGGTATTAGTGGGAGTTGGTCATCTATTGGGGGTGGCAGTATTCACACATCTTTGAAGGTCGCAGGTCAAGTTAATAAGATGGTGAAGAAAGCATAAGAGAAACTTAACATTGTAAATAGGGAAATGGAATTCAAAAACAAAGGATGCCATGCAAGATCTTTGTAACTCTCTGATTGAGCTTCAGCTGGAGTATTGTCTATAATACTGGACACCACAGTTTTTAGGAAGGATGACATGACTTTGGAGAACATACAGGCGAGTTTGATTGGATGATACCAGGGATGAAAGTCTTCAGCTAGGTGGAAAGATTGAAGAAGTTGGGACTTTTCTCCCCAGAGTAGAAGGTTAAGGGAAGACTTAACAAATCTATTCCATATTATGACCAGATGTTAAGCAGTGAAAGAGGTTGTGGGACTAAATTAGACTGCTCTAAAGGAAAGACAGGCCAACTGGCCTCTTTCTGTGCCACATGATTCTGTGACCCTAATGTTTATCCCCGAACCAACGTTATTAAAACAGGCGATCTGGTCATCTGTTTATGGGAGCTATTCCATTCACAAATTGATTTCAGTAATATGGAGAGACTGGAAAAAACGGTATTGATCAACTTCTGCCAATAAGGATAGGTGCAGATTTGATAGTGGTGTTCAAAATCACAAATGCTTTCCATAGAACAAACCAGGAGAAACAGTGGCAGAAACAGGGGCAGCACGGTAGCATAGTGGATAGCACAATTGCTTCACAGCTCCAGGGTCCCAGGTTCGATTCCCGGCTTGGGTCACTGTCTGTGCGGAGTCTGCACGTCCTCCCCGTGTGTGCGTGGGTTTCCTCCGGGTGCTCCGGTTTCCTCCCACAGTCCAAAGATGTGCAGGTTAGGTGGATTGGCCATGATAAATTGCCCTTAATGTCCAAAATTGCCCTTAGTGTTGGGTGGGGTTGCTGGGTTATGGGGATAGGGTGTGGAAGTGTTGACCCTGGGTTGGGTGCTCTTCTCCAAGAGCCGGTGCAGACTCGATGGGCCGAATGGCCTCCTTCTGCACTGTAAATTCTATGAATCTATGTGTCAAGAAACAGAGGACACAGACTGAAGTTGATTGGCAACGCAAGAGGCGGCATGAGGAATTGTTTGTTTCCATAGCAAGCTGTTGCAATATGGAATGCACTGCCTGAGAAGACGGTGGAGGTAGATTAAATAACAATACTCTAATGGCTAAACACTTGAATGGAAAACAAAATTACAGGGCTATGTGGAAAGAGCAAAAGAGTGGGACTAATTGGACAGTTCAACTCAAGGGATGTTGCAGGCCGAATGGTCTCTTAAGTTCATCAGATATAGGAGCAAAATTGGCCCATTTGGCCCATCGATTGGCCCCGCCATTCGATCATGGCTGATCTCATCGTCTTAACTCCACCCTTCTGTCCATTCTCCATAACCCTTCAACCCATCGCAAATTAAAAATCAGTCTAGCTCCTCCTTAAATTTACTCACTGCCCCAGCATCCACCGCACTCTGGTGTAGCAAATTCCACAGATTCACAACTCTTTGGGAGAAGTAGTTTTTCCCCTTTTAAATTTGCTACCTCATGTTCTATATAGGACTATGACCTATTGTTCTAGAACACCCCACAGGAGGAAGCATCCGCTCTCCATTTACAGAGTCTAAACAATATCCTGAATGCCACAACTTCATAATGACTCATTATACTTTAGTGTTTAGGATCAGTGGAATGTATTAATAGGATTAGATCAAATCCCTGGGTTTTATTAATCCTCAGAACATTGAGCAAATGATTATGGATGAGACCTTTATATGGAAAAGAACTTCTGAGCAGATGTTTGCAATAATATAATCTATTATGGTAATAAAAATGTAGAAAAGCACCAAAAAGATCTCTAATCTTGAAAAAACAAATTATAATGCCATGATTATCCGTCTTACTCTCCAGGGCTTTGGAAAAAATAAGCTTTGTCATTTAACCTTTATTTTGTGATGGATTTACATGACAATCTTGTTTTGCCACATAAATATGTCTTTCTTATTTTAATTGCAGTCTCTGCTTAGCAAATAACATTGTGTTTAAGGACAGATGTTCAATTAAACCCATTTAATTAAGTTTTAAATAATTAACTACGTCTAACCTTAATCAGAGCTCTGCATACTGTAACCACTTTGCTGTAAGGCTGGTTAACTGTTCTTAATCTTCATGAGTCTTTTGTGGATTGTTTTAATAATGGTCAAAAAATAGATTTCTCATATCCATCACTTGTATCAAGGAAATGGCACTTTTCAAACGGATCTTATACTCACTGGAATTAATTTTCTGCAAAACCCATGTGTAGCTAAATTATTAATTATCTACATTATTACATGTGTTAGAATTCACTGCCCTGAAAACAATTGAGCTGCATACTGTCAATACTTTTAAACAGGAGCTAGATAGTTTCTTGCTGAAAGAAGCAATTGAGGGTTATGCCAATCATTTCCAAACTCAGGGTCGCGACTCGTGGTCGGTGACAGGCGGATGGGAGGATCGCGGGAAGAAGTGTCCAATGGCTGTGACCCAGCTTTTAAAAATGCTGGCCATGACCGGCTTTCACGAATGCCGGCCATCCTGGGCATACGTCCCCCTCAGCCAGATGTGGCAGTGCGCAGACCCGGAGCCCAGCAGGTCAGACCACCTCCTCTGTACGTCAGTGCGCAGTTCCAGGGCAGATTGTTTATTTGAAATCGATTAGTCTAGCCTCCAGGAGCGGCGGCAGAGAGCAGGTCACACACCCGGTGCACTAATGTCACGTACTCTGGGCGCAAAATTACTGAGGAGAGCTGCTGCGTTTGTAGCTCCCTGCAAGGAAGCAACAGGGTTGTGTGAAGAACTGAAGATGGATCTTTTTGGACTAAGGAAGAGAGGGCCAGACACAAACAGGCTAGGATCTCAACTGAATCTGCTGGAGAGACTTCAGAGGAGAGTCCCCAGCAGATCAAAGCAATGCTGGTGTGAGCTCCAGGGCCTCTGAAGAACAACCCATACAGAAATGTAACATTAAATGACAAAGCAAATGAGATCGTGAGGACCAAGCAGGCTCATCTGTTGCATTAAAGGTAAACAAAAATAGTGTGTCGGATTGGTTGGCCGGTATGGGTCGCGAAGGTCGGCTAATTGGTAAAAATGGGTCCCCGGAGAAAAAATTTGAAAAACACTGGGTAACACAATAAGAGAAGCCACAAATTTTGCACTCGTCCTTTTGGACCCTGTTGATGGCTCTATTAAGAATGGAAAGAACAGGTTTGGAATCATTGTTGATGATACATCAGCTGGCAGGTAACAACTTGAGTGCCAACCTGGGATTGCATTTCTCCCTTCCGTAAAAAGTACCTTGAGACCCTCTAACCTGGGGTGAAATTCTCCCGAAACGGCGCGATGTCCACCGACTGGCGCCCAAAACGGCGCCAATCAGACGGGCATCGCACCGCCCCAAAGGTGCGGAATGCTCCACATCTTTGGGGGCCAAGCCCCAACATTGAGGGGCTAGGCCGACGCCGGAGGAATTTCCGCCCCGCCAGCTGGCGGAAAAGGCCTTTGGTGCCCCGCCAGCTGGCGCGGAAATGACATCTCGGGGCGGCGCATGCGCGGGAGCGTCAGCGGCCGCTGACAGTTTCCCACGCATGCGCAGTGGAGGGAGTCTCTTCTGCCTCCGCCATGGTGGAGACCGTGGCGGAGGCGGAAGGGAAAGAGTGCCCCCACTGCACAGGCCCGCCCGCGGATAGGTGGGCCCCGATCGCGGGCCAGGCCACCGTGGGGGCACCCCCCGGGGCCAGATCACCCCGCGCCCCCCCCCCCAGGACCCCGGAGCCCACCCACGCCGCCTTGTCCCGCCATTCAAAAGGTGGTTTAATCCACGCCGGCGGGACAGGCAATTTATCTGCGGGACTTCTGCCCATCCGGGCCGGCGAATCGAGCGGGGGTGGCCCGCCAACCGGCCTAGCCCGATTCCGGCCCCCGCCGAATATCCGGTGCCGGAGACTTCGGCAACCAGCAGGGGCGGGATTCACGGCAGCCCCCGGCAATTCTCCAACCCGGCGGGGGGTCGGAGAATGAAGCCCCAGATGCCCACAATTCTTGTCGAGCAAAGATATTAAGGGAGATGGGCCAAAAGCAGGAATATGGAGTTAGGTCAAAGATCAGCCATGATCTCATTGAATGGCGGGACTGGGTCGAGGGGCTGAATGGCATATTCTTGTTCCCATATGTTCCTATTAGCAAGCCCGGTCAATCCAAATGAGCCTCATGAGTTCCTGAGTCTGGTTTGTAATTGAATTTCTTTTCTTTTTAAGTTAAAGCTTTTTCTAATTGTGTTCCTGAAAGTGTCCTTTAAACCAGAATCGTTCCACTTATTACTTTTTTTTGCATAATTTTACAGTTGAAGTAAAACAAAAATAGCATAAACTACGAGAATGGCATTGAAGCAATGTAACCAGCTGTGAACTCCATAGGAATCTATGCAAATGACAGATCTTCTTTTGATGGATTAATGATTAATGAACTCACTGACAAAGAAAAATGGTACATTGGGAGAATTTGGAAATCATGAGTGTGGAACGGTAATGTTATTCATGCATTATTAGACTAAACCTTGGTGACATGCCTCTAGTTACTTGTGGCTTTTAACATGATATGTAAAAGATGTTAAAAATTCAAACTTCCCTACACTTAGCAGGAGCCAGAATCTCCCTGGTGCCTTGGTGAAACTGGAGGCTATGCATTAAAAGATCAAGATAAATGATACTGTTTTCATTGAAAGCAAGGAGGTTCTTAAAATAAGGAGAGCAGTTTAAATGAGGTAACTGATAAAATGTTTGATGCGAAAAAAAATTAACCTTCGGACCAGTGACAAAACATCCCAGAAGAAAATGAGATAAATATTGAATAAAATATATTTTTTTAAATGATGCAAATACTCAGCAGCTCTGGCAGCATCTGTGGAGAGATGAAAGGTCACGACCTGATGAAAGGTCACAACCTGAAATGTTGCTGTGGATTTTATGGGGGTCACATTACCTGCCAAGCTAAAAGTCAGTCTTCTCCTTGTCGACATAAAATCTGGCTGCACACAGCAGAGATTTGCTGGGAGTAGCCTTAATTTGATCAGGGTGGGGCTTGCACCTCTCAGGGGCAGGAAGTCTTGCCCTTCCATCAGCGCTACAAAAGAATAGTGGCCACTGCTGGGACTGCAAGAAGCCCTGAGGAAGAAGTGAGTCTGGAGATTTTGGGAGGGCATGATTTGGAGGCCCCAGTGAATGGGTGTGGGGGGTGGGTCAGGTTAGAGAGATTGGGGAGGGGAGAGGGACAAGAAGGTGCCATTCAAGTCTGGGGGGGGTGTGGAGATTGCCCCTGAAGGGCATAGGGAATCTCCCCAAAGGTGGCACACCCCCTCCTGCCCATCAGTAGCCCCTGCGGTGAAGGTTGCCAGGCTGTTGCCAATTCCCTGCCTTCCCCTGCCAATCGAAAATTGCAGCAGAATACATCTCTTGAGTGGCAGTTAACCACTTAATGTCCTCAATTGACATAAGAGTGGGTGGATTGCCTAACCCTTTACCTTGCCCCTGTAATATAGGGGTCAGATCGGAGTGAGCGTGAACGCGGCGGGCGAGCAACCTACTATGTGCCATCCCCACAACGCCTTCAAATATGCTAGCGGGGGACGTAAAATTCATCCCATTAACTCTGTTTCCCTCTCCACAGATGCTGCCAGACCTGCTGAGTATTTGCAACATTTCTGGATTTTATTTCACATTTCTCAACATTTGCAGTATTCAGATAAACATGGGCTTTGTATTCAAATGTAATGTATTACTTTAGTACTGAAGATGTCTTTAAAGAAAATGAAAACACATTTCAAAAGGGGATCAAATAAATATTTGAAAAGGTTGTAATTAAGGGGGGGGGGGGCAGGGTTAATTGGAGAGCTGTCTCAAAGAGCACCAACAGGCTTGAATGTTCTCCTTCCCTGCTCTATCACTCTGCGACACTTCTGTGATTCTGTAGCATGTTTTTAGCAAGATATTTGATCTCGTGACAGGAAGCAGAGGGGGAATTATCCATTTTTGAGATCCATCAGGGTTTTTTTTTCACCTGCAGCACACATTGGGAATTTGCCAAGTCTCTAAGCGGCCATTCAAATGATCAGTAAATCATGCGCAGCAGGAATTTGAGCCTCTCTCTCATTGATGCCCCTGTTGGGTCAGCCTCCGTCCCAAAAGCATGACATTTTAAAATAACCCGTGTTGTACCTTCAGAAGTTACCCCACTTAGACAACATATGAAGCAATAATTCTTGAAATGTGTTCTATTTTTGCTCTCAAAAACGTTCTGCCCTGTTGGAGATGTGGGTGGGGGCAGAATTTTACACCCATGTTCGCTGTGGGCATGGATGCAATATCCCAGGAAAGCCAGACATCGAGACTGTCACTGGCAAGATATCGTTTTCCGATTTTCCCCACCCTCCCCTGCATGTAACATAATAAGGTTAACACCCAGGTAGATCGGGAACTTAATTTCAATACATTTAAGTATAATCAGTAGCCTTCCCCGCCGTACCATCGCTCCACATTCGGAATTCCCCCCTTACCAACGTGATGTCACATTGGCGAGGTTTACAACAGGTTTTTGTAAAACGTGAACAAGGTGAAGCAAATGCTTCTGAGAAGGTTAGTTCAAATAAAGGAAGATTAAAAGGAAAAATACAGTACATCACCTGCAGTTCACCCGATGCAAGGGAGCTGCTTTGAGACCACAGCCCACAGCAGCAAGCTGTATCGACTCCAACAAGTTGTGCCTGGCAAAAGCCTATATGAGAAGCAACCCAAAAAGATATAGGTTCCTGATGAGATAACTATTGCTGGATTTTGCTTATTGTTTCAAACCCATGGGATGTTGTTTGGGGAGGTTTGGCTCTGAGGCTGGGAAAATAGAGAGGGTTGCGTAAATTCATTCATGTAACTAAATATATTTTTAATTGACTTTCTTGTGTGCTATACTGTTTAATAAACATTTATTTTGTTTAAAATCACAAAAACACCTGGAGCATCTTTCACTCATCCCTACATCTATTCGCACAGAATACAAATTTGTAAAATATATTTACATAGACATAGAATTTACAGTGCAGAAGGAGGCCATTTGGCCCATCGAGTCTGCACCGGCTCTTGGAAAGAGCACCCTACCCAAGGTCAACACCTCCACCCTATCCCCATAACCCAGTAACCCCACCCAACACTAAGGGCAATTTTGGACACTAAGGGCAATTTAGCATGGCCAATCCACCTAACCCGCACATCTTTGGACTGTGGGAGGAAACCGGAGCACCCGGAGGAAACCCACGCACACACGGAGAGGATGTGCAGACTCCGCACAGACAGAGACCCAAGCCGGAATCGGACCTGGGACCCTGGAGCTGTGAAGCAATTGTGCTATCCACAATGCTACCGTACTGCCCTCATTTGTGAGCCATCATTCCAAGGTTTCTTCTGGGATTTGGAATAACGTAGTCTAATGCATCAGAGAATGACCTACAACAACTTCTGGAGAAGTATACAAAGGTTTTTGAAGTTAAAGTTTAACTTAAAATCAAACTGAGCAGCGCACCAAAATGTTTCAAAGCTGGAACCGTACCATATGTCATCAGACCAAAAGTCGAAGAAGAATTAGAAAGGCTGGTCCTAACAGTGCTACAAGTGATTGGGCAACACCAATAGTTCTTGTATTGAAGGACGAAGGCTCAGTGAGAATATGGGGTGATTATAAAACAACAATGAACCCGGTTTTATATGCAGATCACTATCCACTGCCACTGATTAAAGACTTGTTTGCTGGATTTTTCTGGAGGGCAGAATTTCTGTAAAATTGTTCTATCACAGGCATATTTACAGATGAATGTGGCTGAAAAATCAGAGCTGTTACTCACTACTGTTAAGCACAATGGTCTCTTTTATTACAGAAGACTTCCTCTTGGAATAGCATCTTCTGCTCTTTTTCAGAGGTCCATGGATCAGATTCTGAGTGGGCTAAATGGGTGCAATGTTATCTAAATGGCATTCTCAGCACCAGTTCAAGTGAACAAGAACGTTTGAAAAACTTTGAATCATGCGAATCATGCGCACCTGTTCTGGAGTTGTGAAAAATTGGGAAGATTCTGGGCGGGAATTTTCACGGTCTTAGCCAAGACAGTGGAGGAGGAGGTGGACCCGGACCCTTTGGTGGCGATATTTGGGGTTTCAGAGAAGCCGGAGCTCATGGAGAGGAGGAAGGCCGATGTCTTGGCCTTCGCCTCTCTGATTGCACGCCGATGATTTTTGCTGGAGTTGCGGTCGGCATCGCCACCGGGGGTAGCAGCATGGTTGGGTGACCTGTACGACTTCCTGTGGTTAGAGAAGATAAAGTACGAGTTAAGGGGCGCAGCAGGGGAGTTTGAGAAAAGGTGGGGGGTGTTTGTGACCGTGTTTGAGGAGCTGTTCATTGCAGGGGAGGGGGGGGGGAGGGCATGATGGGGAGGGGGGGAGGTGAAAAAGGAGAAAAATCTGTACAAACTGTAAGTTGATTGTTGGGAAGAATGTTTCCCGGGGTGTTTATTTTCTGTAACTACTTTGATACAAGTTCGAATAAACTGCCTTTAAAAAGAAAAACTTTGGATTTCCGGTTGTGGCTATGCGGAGCTAAGTCGCACATTCAGCAGCTCCCGCCAGAAACGGACTTTTGGGCTCTTTTGAAATGAAAATCGCTTATTGTCACAAGTAGGTTTCAAATGAAGTTACTGTGAAAAGCCCCTAGTCGCCACATTCCGGCGCCTGTTCGGGGAGGCTGGTACGGGAATTTTTAGGGCCCCCAGCGGAATTTGTTCGACGGTTCCCAGTGTGGGAAGGTGACAGTAACATTTCCCCGGCACTGTATGGATTGGACCAGGAGTGGGGCGGTGAAAAACGTAGTTTTGGAGCAGCGAAACGTGCAAGGGAGGAAAACCAAGATGGTGGCGGGTGGAGACCAAGCAGCATGGGCGCAGTGGTCGCAGGAACAGCAGGAGTTTCTCCAGCGCTGCTTTACGGAATTGAAGTCAGAGCTGTTGGAGCCGATGAAGGCTTTGATAGACAATCTGCTCGAGACCCAGAAGGCCCAAGGGGCGGCAATCCGGGAGGTGCGGCAAAAGGCCTCGGCGAAGGAGGACGAGATCCTGGGCCTGGCGGTGAAGGTCGAGGCGCACGAGGTGATGCCCAAGAAATGGCAGGAGAAGTTCGAGGACATGGAGAACCGATCGAGGAGGAAGAACCTGCAAATTCTGGGTCTCCCGGAGGGAGTGGAGGAGTCGGATATTGGAGCATACGTGGTCACGATGCTGAACACGTTGATGGGCGCGGGGACCTGCCCGAGGCCCTTGGAGCTGGAGGGGGCCCACCAAGTCCTGGCGAGGAGGCCCAAGCCCAACGAGCCGCCGCGGGCGATGCTGGTGCAGTTCCACTGCTTCGTGGACATGGAGTGTGGCCTAAGGTGGGCAAGAAGGAGCGGAGCAGCAGGTGGGAGAATGCAGAGGTCCGGATATACCAGGATTGGAGCGCGGAGGTGGCCAAGAAGAGGGCCGGGTACAATCGGGATAAGGCGGCTCTGCATCGGAAGGGGGCGAAATTTGGAATGTTGCAGCCGGCGCGACTGTGGGTCACTTTCAAGGACCGCCACCATTACTTTGAGACGCCGGAGGATGCGTGGACCTTTATCCAGGTCGAAAAGTTAGACTCGGATTGAGGGTCGGTTGCGAGGGGATGTCGGGAGGGGATCGATGTGATTGTTGTGTTTTGGGGGGATGTTCGGCTCTGTTTGGTACGGGTTTTTTTTTTTTGGGTGCTGGGTGGGGTAGGGTGAAATGGTTCGTAGTGAGGGTTTGGTGAGAGTGTGGGCGTCGGTGATTGGAAGAGGGGGCCCCATTGGGGGGGGGAGGGGTGAGGGGAGGCCCGAGATGGGGGAGCTGGGATCAGGCCGCGAGGGGGAGCTGCGCCAGAGGGGGCGGGGCCGGCTTGGTGGAAAGCGCGGGCTTTTTCCCACGCTAGGGAAGGAAGGGGGCCGGGTCGGGGGAGGGGTGATGCTGGAGAGGAGCGACCGCTGATGGACAGGAGGGAGGGGAGATTATCACACTGGGGGGGTCGATGGAGTGGCGGGAGCGGCCGGGGTCAGCAGGAGTCTGGCAAATAGGGTTAACGAAAATCCCAAGGCTTTTCACACGTACATAAAAAGCAAGAGGGTAGCCAGGGAAAGGGTTGGCCCACTGAAGGATAGGCAAGGGAATCTATGTGTGGAGCCAGAGGGAATGGGCGAGGTACTAAATGAATACTTTGCATCAGTATTCACCAAAGAGAAGAAATTGGTAGATGTTGAGTCTGGAGAAGGGTATGTAGATAGCCTGGGTCACATTGAGATCCAAAAAGACGAGGTGTTGGGTGTCTTAAAAAATATTAAGGTAGATAAGTCCCCAGGGCCTGATGGGATATACCCCAGAATACTGAAGGAGGCTGGAGAGGAAATTGCTGAGGCCTTGACAGAAATCTTTGGATCCTCGCTGTCTTCAGGGGATGTCCCGGAGGACTGGAGAATAGCCAATGTTGTTCCTCTGTTTAAGAAGGGTAGCAAGGATAATCCCGGGAACTACAGGCCGGTGAGCCTTACTTCAGTGGTAGGGAAATTACTGGAGAGAATTCTTCGAGACAGGATCTACTCCCATTTGGAAGCAAATGGACGTATTAGTGAGAGGCAGCATGGTTTTGTGAAGGGGAGGTCGTGTCTCACTAACTTGATAGAGTTTTTCGAGGAGGTCACTAAGATGATTGATGCAGGTAGGGCAGTGGATGTTGTCTATATGGACTTCAGTAAGGCCTTTGACAAGGTCCCTCATGGTAGACTAGTACAAAAGGTGAAGTCACACGGGATCAGGGGGAGCTGGCAAGGTGGATACAGAACTGGCTAGGTCATAGAAGGCAGAGAGGAACAATGGAAGGATGCTTTTCTAATTGGAGGGCTGTGACCAGTGGTGTTCCACAGAGATCAGTGCTGGGACCTTTGCTCTTTGTAATATATATAAATGATTTGGAGGAAAATGTAACTGGTCTGATTAGTAAGTTTCCAGATGACACAAAGGTTGGTGGAATTGCGGATAGCGATGACGACTGTCAGAGGATACAGCAGGATTTCTCCGCACCTTTAGGGGCCAAGCCCTCACCTTGAGGGGCTAGGCCCGCGCTGGAGAGGTTGCCGGCCGACGGCCAGCGGGAAAGGCCTTTGGCGCCACGCCAGCCGGGGCCGAAAGGACTTCACCGGCCGGCGGAAGTCCGCGCATGCGCAGGAGTGTCAGCGGCTGCTGGCGTCATCCCCGCGCATGCGCAGGGGGGGGGTCTCTTCCACGTCGGCCATGGTGAAGGCTGTGGCCGAGGTGGAGGGAAAAGAGTGTCTCCACAGCACAGTCCCGCCCGCGGATCGGTGGGCCCCGATCGCGGGCCAGCCACCGTGGGGGCACCCGCGGGACCAGGTCGCCCCACGCCCCTCCCAGGACCCGGAGCCCGCCCGCGCCGCCTGGTCCCGCCGGTAAGGGAGGTGGTTTGATTCTCGCCGGCGAGACTGGCTCGCCGACTGGTGCGCGCAATTCCCGCCCCGCCAGCGGGAAAAATAGGCAAACCGCCATTTGACAGCACGATGTTTCTCGGCACTTCAACTGCCCAGAAACACGTTGCTAAATGTGTCGTTTGATGGGCTTTTACCTGAGTCCGCTGAATCGCGCCCAATATAAAAAGTGAGCTTGAGACCTTCAAGAATTTGAGATCAAACAGTTTTAATTGCAGTGCTTTCAATTCTTTAACTCAATTCATTACACGTTTGATTCTTAAATCTACAGACAGATGTTTCTGTTTTTCAAACTGTTCAAGTAATGAATTGTTTTTGATCATAAATTATTGCAGTCTAAGTGCTTCATATAAAATTCAAGACCTTTTTTTAACAGCATAACCCTATAAGCAACAATTCAAAATAAATCACTTATATTTGTATGACATTCTTCGCGATTTCATAACATTCCGACGTGCTTGAGAATACTTTTGAAGGGCATTGACTGTGATGCAGAAAACAGTCGTCAATGTTTGCAGAGCAAAGTCCACCAAAAAAGCAAAGAGAGATGGCCCAGCGATGTGGTTTGAAAGATTAATATCAGGCAAGGCCCTTGGGAGAACTTGCTGACTCCAAATTGTGCCAGGGGAGGTTCTACACTTGAGAAAGAAGAGGAGGCCTTTGCTAGGTGGTTTGCTTTAGTGATATTGGTGATGACAGGTAAATATTGACCAAGATAATAGGAGAACGTCCATGCTCTTCTTCAAATTCTGTCATTGAATCATTTACATCCTCCATAGTAGCTCATTGAACACTGCACTAAAGGATGTAGTGGTATTCAGATATCAATATACATGATCAATGTATGTAAATGTAGTACAGTCATTTCAACGCCAGCAGCGGGATTCTCCGACCACCCGCCGGGTTGGAGAATCCCCTGGAGGCGGCGCGAATCCCGCCTCGCCGGGAGGACGCCGGCTGCCATATTCTCCGGCATCGGTTTTCGGGCGGGGGCGGTGTTCATGCCACACCGGTCGGGGGCCATTGGCAGTGGCTCCCCCGGCAATTCTCCGGGCCCCGATGGGCTGAGCGGCCGTCTGTATTTGGCCAGTCCCGCCGGCGTGGGTTACGCATGGTCCCACACGATGGGACCTGGCAGGTAAGTCAGCTGGGCGGTCCGATCTGCGGAAGGGCCGGCACTCCCTCCTTCCCTGCCGGTCCCTGTAGGGCTCCGCCATGGCCGGCACGGAGAAGAGAAACCCCCGCGCATGTGGCAAAATACGCCGGCCGGTCTGCACATGCGCGGAACCACGCCGGCGGTTCCGCGCATGCATGAGATTGCGCCGGCCCTTCGCCGCATGCACAAACTCGCGCAGTCCCTTCAGCGCTGGTTGGAGCGGCGCCAAACCGTCCGGCGTCCACCTAGCCCCCGGAAGTGCGGAGAATTCTGCACTTTCGGGGGCTGTTGACGCCGGTGTGAGGACTTAGTCTCCGGAAAGGAGAATACCGCCTTCAATGTCTAACAGTCGGAAACTAGAAGAACCGGATTCCCGGTCATTTTAGTTAGTTACAGAGTGTGATCCAGAACAATGAACAAGCAAGACATAGAATAGCTAGAATGAGAGAAGTTAGAACTAGTTTGTTACAATAGTGTCTAGTTATCTGTATTGTACTTTAATTCTTTATTATTAGTTTAATATTGAGTAAAAGGACTCAGTGTTTGTTATTTTATTACTCATTAAATAGTTCACCTTTCAACAAGAAGACTATTGGTCATTTTATCATCCTGGTGGATTCAAGAGTAATATATATATTTTAGATAAGTCATTATTTAAAATATAACAAAGGATGAGTTTCGATTACCCACTCAAGCCTCTGACGTGGGTTTTGAACGCAACCTTTGAATAGGAGACAAGAACGCTATCTTTGATCAAGGTGGACCATACTTAAATGACTAGTTTTCTGGCTTTTTGTTGAGAACATTTTGGCCAGGATAAGCCCCACTTTTCTACAAATAGCTAGTACAACGGGTGCTTCAATACACCTCCACCAGCCGTTAGAATAGCTATAGAGGCTTTAACATGTCATCAGAAAGAATATTCCTGAAAAATGCTGAACTCCTGCAGTATTAAACAAAACTCTCAACCTAAATTATGGCCTTATGTTCTGGAATAACACTTGCATACCAGTATGCAATGCTGCATCTCATTTTAAAGTTGCGTAATTCCCAATTACTTCAAGCTACATAAACTATTGTTGGTATAATGTAGCTGACATTTCAAAATGAAAATTGAAACTGTTCACAGATGCTAGTTCCAACATTTGCAGGACATTGTGGTAAGCCTGCTTTAACTGTAACCTCAACACCAAATGTGATTCTTAAATATAACCTCAATAAAATAAAATGTAATTCTGAGCTGCGAATCAAAGTCACCTCTGAGTCGCATTTGAACAAAGCTGATTTAATTGCTGCTGCTAATGTAGACATTTAGTTGTCACCTTGCCTGCAGCTCCCAGTCAACAAAATGTGGCTGCTGATAGGATGCTTTCAAAGTCATTTTTTGTTGTACTAATGTACATTACTTTTATCAATGTTATGTATATCCTGTCCAGCATAAGGATGACATACACTCTTTAACCCGGAGGACATGTTTTCCACTTTCACCAAGGGAGTTTCTGTATACAGGACGATAGCCTGGGTGATGTTTTTTGTTCTTCCCTGCCAATTTTACTGAGCTCCTGGATGGAACAACGTACGAGATCAATGTGCATAACAGGCTCTGGGCCGAGTGCTGGAAAATGGGATGGTGGTGAGGTGGTTGTTTTTGACCGCCGCAGACACGACGGTCAAGGGCCTTTTCTGTGCTGTATGACTCTATGATTCTATAACAATCAAATGCTATTTCAATATTTTTTACAAAAAATGACAGCTCTGTCACATCACTTATTTTTGATCTGGCAGGCAAATATATTTTTAAAAATATGACGAGGGGGATTATTTACTCAAAACTCACAAAGCACGTTGCTGACAAGTGAATCCTTTCCCCGCTAACTTTTAAAATAATGTATCTTACAGAAGATGGCAGTAGAAGTAAGATGGTAATTCTAACTCTTCCTCTCGGTTCATATTGTTTTCGATGGAAAAAAGTAAAAGGGCATGTAAACAAATAAATGACTAATATTGAAGCCGTCTGAATGTAAATGTGTATGGCAAGAAAAACAATTGGTTATGTTCAAAATCACTGAGATACTTTTACGTGTTGATACAGCTTTTTGAGAATTTCCCATAGTTGGTGACAGGGACTGTCCCTCATGATGGATAGGGTCTTACAGCATACAGCAGATCACAATAAATCTTAACATTTGTTTCGTCAGGTCTGCAGGACTCCTACTCCGTGATCCAGCCAGTGGAATATTGTTTCGGCACACACTTGGTCTGCACTATCACATTTGAAGCGGCAGCATGGTCTTCATTGTGTGCATGCTGCCCACGCGTGGGAAGGTTGCATGTGTGGGTTATTCGGACATGTGTTCCTTCTCCACCCTTTGGATTATTGTGATGGTCGCAAATGCAGCCGGCACTGTGCACGGCAAGAAAATGAAACAGGGCTGACATTTTATATTCTCTTGTTTCAAAAAATATCAAGCACTTCCTTGACTAGCATGGTACCACATGAGATGCCTCATGTCAAGATGGCAGTAGGATTGCTCTGGAAGAGTGACCAGTTTTGACAGAAGACACCCTGGACTCAACAGTGCTTTATCCAACCAGATCTTGTAGAAAGTGGCTAAACTAGTTGTCTAACATCAACATTTAAATAATATCCATTCGGCTTAAAGGAGCAGAGATGAAGGCCCTGCCAGATGGTATGAACAGGGTGAGAAAGAGAGTACTGGCTTTAACACAGACATTGGAGAGTGGTTTAGTCATGATGCGCTATGTTCTTTAGGGAAGGAAATCTGTCGTCCTTGCCTGGTCTGGCCTACATTTGACTCCAAACCCACTACAATATGGTTGACTCTTAAATGCCCTCAGAGATGGACAATAAATGCTGGCCCAGCCAGTGACACCCATATCCCATGAAAGAATTTAAAAAAATAACACCACAATTGTTTTGAGAGTGATACCTGCTTAGAAAAATGTGGAAAACAAATCCTTACTGCGGATTCTACTAAGTTGCCCAGAGAAGCCACAGCTCTGCATAGGAACACGATACAGAACTGCCTGCACCAGCATCCAAAGGTGAGTGGAGAACTGATTTAGATTTAGATTTGTCACATGTACTGAGGTCCAGTGAAAGTATTGTTCGACGTACAGTCCAGGCTGATCGTTCCATACATGAAAAACATAGGACATACAATAAATACACAATGGAAATACTTACACATAGACATCGGGTGAAGGATACGGAGTATAGTGTTAACGGGATAAACAGCACTTCACTGTGCAGATTTAAGACAGACTTACACCCAAGTTACGTCCCATTACATCAATGCAGCACTGAAACTGATTTGTATCAATGCAAAGAGTGCATTTTATACTTGCCTGATGGTTTACTCTCTCTACTATTGGAAATAAATACTTGTATCAAGGCCAGTAACAATAAATGGGCAATGATATTGGTGTAAGGCTGTAATTACCTGAATTATCTACACTCATTGCAATTTCCAAAAATGTTGTAATGCAGCTTCCAGTTCAGTTGATTTCATACAAAGTCATTATATGTAGGAACTCAATTAGTTTAAGAACAGTGAAAGTATATTCAATTAGAGTACAATACACGTTTCTATCAATGTTCATGACAGGCATACAATCAGCTCTTTACAGTACTGAACAGCAGGTTTGCCGATAACCATTTTACATAGCTTTTAAAGAAGGTAATAGTCATGCATCATAAAATATGACTGATATATTATCTGTATAAAACGCTTAATTAATACTGGAAATTTTAGAACAAAATTGTTCAGTAGCTGAAACAAAACACTTTGAAAAATGTAGGGAGCTGAAATTGGTGGCAGGTCACGATAGGCAAATAACCTGTGCCCAATGTCTGAAATGCAAGAAATACTATAACTTGGGGCTGCCTGCTAATTTGAATGATTTCAGCAACCAGCCAGCACTAACTATGTTGTTCATTAACTGGATGCACCAGCAGGAGTAGATATTGAGAGTGACTAACACCACCAAAAGCAAGCTGGCACTGCTTAAAGCATTCAAACAGCCCAAGCAGAATGAGGATGTGATGGTTGCC
This sequence comes from Scyliorhinus torazame, assembly GCF_047496885.1. Lineage (NCBI taxonomy): Eukaryota > Metazoa > Chordata > Chondrichthyes > Carcharhiniformes > Scyliorhinidae > Scyliorhinus > Scyliorhinus torazame. The sequence goes on along the minus strand of NC_092715.1, from coordinate 42,902,544 downwards.
ACCTCCCATCCTTTCTCCACCTCTTCATGATTCTCCTTCCCAGATAGCAGACATATTGCTGCTGACAAGGGCTGTCCCTCGTGATGGTGAGGTTGCACAGAATGCCACCTGCGAGCTCTCCTCCCAGTCACTCACCATCCCGACTTGGAAATGTATCGCCGTCCCTTCACTGTCGCTGGGTCAAATTCCTGGAACTCCCGCCCTAACAGCACTGTGGGTGTACCTACACCTCAGGGACTGCAGTGGTTCAAGAAAGCAGCTCTCGCTCACCTCTGCACGGCAGCAAGGGACAGGCAATAAATGCTGGCCTAGTCAGCAATGCCCATACTCCATCAGTTTTTTTTTTACAAAGCAGACCATAATGAAATCTGACAGTCACTCTGTAAGGCACTCCTCGAGAGCAGTCCAGGCAGTGAAACATTATTTTAAAACACATATGATCCATCACATTCCAAGTGGCAGTGTGTCTTTCGTTCTATACATGCTGTCCACGTGTAGGTGGGCTGCATGTGTGGGATATTTGATCATGTGATTGTTGTCGGCCATTAGCCACCTTTTTGATTTTATTTTTTACTGGCTCACCTGCAGCTGGCACAGTGGACTGCAGAAGAATGAAGGCATCACGCCCGCTGTCAGCATAACAAAATGGGACTTAGGAGCAGCAGTAGGCCGCTCAGCCCTTCAATCCTGTTCCAAATCATGGCTGATCCGGTTGTGCTCTGATCTCTACTTTCCTGTCAGTCCACTATAACCCTTGGCTGTCTTGTCCATCAAAAATCTATCGAAATTAACCTTGAACAACTACAATGACACAACCTCCACTGCTTTCTGATGGAGATAATTCCACAGTAACAATTCTCTGAGAGAGAAAAAAAATCTTCTTAGAAGGGTGATCGCTTATTAAACTGTACCGCCCACCCACCAGGTTCTTTTCTCTCCCCTAAGATGATGCATCTTCTCAGTATCCACCCGATCAAGTCCTCTCAGAATTGTATATGTTTCATTAAAATCACCTTTCATTCTTTTAAATTCCAATAGTTACTTGCACTTCTTTTATATTCTGTTCCCCTTGCAGCAAATGCCATCATTCCATTTGCCTTCTTAATCATTGGCTGCACCTCCATATTAACATTTTGTGATTCTTTACCAGGACACCCAGATCCCTCTGCAACACTGAGTTTTGTAATCTCTATTTATTTAAATAATACACTAGTTTTCTATTCTTCCTGCCAAAATGGACAGGTTCACATTATCCCTCATTATGCTCCCTCCGTCAGATTTTACCCACTCACTTAGCCTGTCGACCCTTTGCAGACTCTACCTCCTTTTGGCAAATTACTTTACTACCTATCTTGGTGTCTTACAACACCAGGTTAAAATCCAACAGGTTTGTTTCAAACATTAGCTTTCGGAGCACTGCTCCTTCCTCAGGTGAGGAAGGAACAGTGCTCCGAAAGCTAGTGTTTGAAACAAACCTGTTGGACTTTAACCTGGTGTTGTAAGACTTCTTACTGTGCTCACCCCAGTCCAATGCCGGCATCTCCACATCATATCTTGGTGTCAGCAGCAAATGTAGCTTCCATGCACTTAGTCCCTTCATCCAAGTCATGATTACAGATTGTAGATAGAAGCATAGAATTTACAGTGCAGAAGGAGGCCATTCGGCCCATCGAGTCTACACCGGCCCTTGAAAAGAGCACCCTACCTAAGCCCATACCTCCACCCTATCCCCGTAACCCCAGCTAACCTTTTTGGACACTAAGGGCAATTTAGCATGGCCAATCCACCTAACCTGCACATCTTTGGAACCCATGGAGGAAACCCACGCAGACACGGGGCGAAAGTGCAAACTCCGCACAGACAGTGACCCAAGCCGGAAATTGAACCTGGGACACTGGAGCTGTGAAGCAACTTTGCTAACCACTGTGCTACCGTGCCGACCCCAGTTGTGGTACCAGCACTGACCAGTGCCCCTCCACGAGGTAGAGCTTGTCAACTCGAAAAAGGCACATTTATCCCTACTCTCTTCATCCTGTTAGTCAACCAGTCATTTATCCTTACTAAGAAGTTATCCCCTACACCATGTCTTGTGTAGTAACCTTTGATGTGGCACCTTATCAAATGTACTTTGGAACTCCAAATACATCACACCTGTAGGTTCCCATTTGTTCATCTTCGTTGCTCAAATCGCCAATAAACTGGTCATGCACAATTCTGTTTTTGCAAAACAGCATTGACTTTGCCTGATCAAATGATCATTTTTTAACTATTCTGCAATAATCCCCAAAATAATGGATTCTAGCATTTGCCCTAAAATAATAATAATCGCTTATTGGCACAAGTAGGCTTCAATGAAGTTACTGTGAAAAGCCCCTAGTTCCCACATTCCGGGGACTGTTCCGGGAGGCCGGTAGGGGAATTAAACCCGTGCTGCTGTCATTGTTCTGCATTGCAAGCCAGCTATTTAGCCCACTGTGCTAAACTAGCCCCATTGATGATAGATGTTCGACTAACTTACCTGTAGATTTCTGCCTTTTGTCTCCCGCCTTTCTTCAAACGAGGAGTCGCATTTGCTATTTTCCAATCGGCTGGGACCTTCCAGAACCTAGAGAATTTGGGGAAATTAAAACAATGCACTTGCTATCTCAGCAGGTACCTCGGACCCTCAGACGTGGGACATTCGGTCAAGGGGACTTGTCAGCCTTTAGAGCTTGTAGTTTTCCCAGCACCTTTTCCCAAGTTATTGTACGATGCTCCCTCCCTTTCACCTCTTGATTCAAGTAGCTTTGAGGGCTTTTTAAAGTATTCAACAGGGGGGCAGCACGGTGGCGCAGTGGGTTAGCCCTGCAGCCTCACGGCGCCGAGGTCCCAGGTTCGATCCCGGCTCTGGGTTACTGTCCGTGTGGAGTTTGCACATTCTCTCCGTGTTTGATTAGGTGTCGCCCCCCACAACCCAAAAAAGATGTGCAGGGTAGGTGGATTGGCCATGCTAAATTGCCCCTTAATTGGAAAAAATGAATTGGGTACACTAAATTTTTTTTTTCTTTAAGTATTCGACAGTGAAGACAGACACAAAATATCCATTCAACGCCGCCAATATTTCCTTATTTTCCATCATCAATTCCTCAGATTCACCCTCAACATTGGTTTTAGTTACTATTTTCTTCCTTAAATCCTTGGAGAAAATCTAACTGCTTTTTTGGATCATTGGTCAGCTTTTTCTCATTCTCCCATTTCACCCTCTTTTACTCTTTATTTAGTCATTCTTCATTGGTTCTTAAAATACGTCCAATCTTCTAACCTATCACAAGTATTTGCATATTTGTATAGTTTTGTTTTTAATTTGATACCATGTGCTTATTTAGCCATGGATAAAGAGGTTTTTTCCATCACTGGAATAAATTTTGCTGAGAGTTATCAAATATCTTGTTAAAACTGCTACTGAAATGCTACTGTCCTTATTATTAGCCCAGTTTCTCAGGTTACTTCAGCCAACTCTGCCTTCAAGCCATCATAGTTACTTTTACTTAGGTTTAACACACTAGTCTTAGACCACACTTCACCCCTTCAAAGTGAAGGTGAAATTCTATCATGTTATGCTTGGTGTCATCTGGAGCCTCCTTTACCATTGTTTAATTCTGTCTGTTTCATATGATCAGGTCAGAATAGCCTACCCCCTCGTTGGCTCTGGAACCTATTGCTGTAAGAAATGTCCTGAAGATAGTGGGATTCTCCGCAATCGGCGCGATGTCCGCCGACCGGCGCCAAAAACGGCGCGAATCAGACCGGCATCGCGCCGCCCCAAAGGTGCGGAATCCTCCGCCCCTTGAGCGGCCGAGCCCTAACCTTGAGGGGCTAGGCCCGCGTCGGACTGATTTCCGCCCCACCAGCTGGCGGGAAAGGCCTTTGGTGCCCCGCCAGCTGGCGCGGAAATGACATTGCCGGGCGGCGCATGCGCGGGAGTGTCAGCGGCCGCTCACGGCATCCCCGCGCATGCGCAGTGGAGGGAGTCTCTTCCGCCTCCGCCGTGGTGGAGACCGTGGCGAAGGCGGGAGGAAAAGAGTGCCCCCACGGCACAAGCCCGCCCGCGGATCGGTGGGCCCCGATCGCGGGCCAGGCCACCGTGGGGGCCCCCCCCGGGGCCAGATCGCCCCGCGCCCCCCCCAGGACCACGGAGCCCGCCCGCGCCGCCTTGTCCGGCCGGTAAGAGAGGTGGTTTAATCCACGCCGGCGGGACAGGCATTCTAGCAGCGGGACTTCGACCCATCCGGGCCAGAGAATCGCCGGGGGAGGGGGCCCGCCAACCGGCGCAGCGCAATTCCCGCCCCCGCCGAATATACGGTGCCAGAGAATTCGGCAACCGGCAGGGGCGGGATTCACGCCAGCCCCCGGCGATTCTCCGACCTGGTGGGGGTCGGAGAATTGCGCCCATACTTCATGACCTAATCTTTCAGGCTACCTCTCCAATTGGATTTGCTCAATTAACATGTAGATTGAAATCACCCAAGATTATTGAAGTCTTTCTGACATGGCCGATTTATTTGTTCCTGTATACTCTGTTCTGCAGTGTAACTATTGTTAGGCCACCTATAAACTGCCCTCACTAGTGGCCTATAATTACCTTCCTGTTTCTTATCTCTACCCAAACTGGTTCTACAACTTGCTCTTTTGAGCCATGTGGGCTATGACCTCTGGATCCTCCCCCTCCCACTCGAGGTTCCTCTCCAGCCCAGAGCCCAGTCCCGAACTCTGAAACCGGGCAGGCAACACAGCCACCTGGACTGTCACTTGCAGTTGCAGATAACTGTATTTAACCTCCTAACTACACTGTCCCCAATTACCACTACATTTTGATTAACTCTCCCCACTTCCTCTGCCAGGTCAGTTTGCTCATCCACTTTGCAGGCCCCACTTTCATCGATAATAGCTACAAGTACCTCAAACCTATTAAACAATTGCAGGGGCTGAGACTCTTCCACTTCTACCTTCTTGATCTCCCTTACCTGCTGATGCACGATCAATTGCACAAAGACGAGAGTTGAATACAACTGAGGCTTTATTACACTAAGATGTGTGGCCTCCTACAGCAGCTGGCGAAATGGCTGCTGTATGGGGAGCACACATATTTATACTCTGCCTACTGGGCGGAGCCATGTGTGGTAAGTGTGGGCTTACCACACATCTCCTAATATATACAACAGTGGTGATTACCACATTCACCCCCTGTTAAGATTGAGTCCGACGGGGGTGGCGGAGAACTATATACAAGTTTTAATATACAGAGGCAAAAAAAATTTTGGAGTCCAGTACATGGTGCTTTAACAGTCCTGATCCAATTACAGGTCCGGGGCATTGATCTGACCTTGGGAGCGAAGCACTGGCGGCGGCGATTCCAGTGCTGGCCTGGTCCTCGGTGACTCCGGGAGCGTGCCAAAATCCTCTTCATCCTTGGGCGAGGGCAGGGGGAGGATTGATGGTCCCGGGGGAGTTGCTGCTGTGTGCGCCGGGGGAGTGGAGGGTGGCGCCGGGCCAGAGGGGCATGTGTGTGGGGAACCTGCTGGTGCCAGGTCCCTGAGGGAGACCGTATCCTGGTAGCCGTCGGGGTACGCTACGTTGGCATACTGGGGGTTAGCGTGGAGTAACTGTACCCTTTCAACCAACGGGTCCACCTTGTGGAGTCGTACGTGCTTACGGAGGAGTACGGGAACTGGAGCTGCGAGCAAAGTCGGGAACGACACCCCGGATGTGGACTTCCTGGGGAAGGCGAAGAGACTTTCATGGGGTGTGTCGTTAGTCGCAGTGCATAGGAGCGACCGAATGGAGTGCAGTGCATTGGGGAGGACCGCCTGCCAGCGGGAGGCCGGGAGATTTCTGGATCGTAGGGCCAGCTGGACAGCCCTCCAGACCGTCCCGTTCTCCCTCTCCACCTGCCGTTACCCCGGGTGTTATAGCTGGTCGACCTGCTGGAGGCGATACCCCTGCTGAGCAGGAACTGACGCAGCTCATCACTCATGAATGAGGATCCCCTGTCGCTGTGGATGTAGACTGGGAAGCCGAACAGAGCGAAGATGGTGTTGAGGGCTTTGATGACGGTGGCAGACGTCATGTCAGGGCATGGGATGGCGAAGGGGAATCTGGAGTACTCATCGGCCACACTGAGGAAATACGTGTTATGGTCGGTGTAGTGGAGGGGCCCTTTGAAATCCACGCTGAGGCATTCAAAGGGGTGGGAGGCCTTCACCAGGCACGCGTGGTTCGGCTGGTAGAAGTGCGGATTGCACTCCGCACAGACCTGGCAGTCTCTGGTGATTGGACGTACTTCCTCGACGGAGTAGGGCAGATTGCGGGCCTTGATGAAATGGTACAACCGTGTGACTCCCGGGTGACAAATGTTGTCGTGCAGAGTCCGGAGATGGTCCACCTGTGCGCTGGCACATGTACCTCGGGATAGGGCATCGGGGGGCTCGTTGAGCTTACTGGGGCGATACAAAATCTCATAATTTTACGTGGAGAGTTCGATCCTCCACCGCAAGATTGTATCGTTTTTGATCTTGCCCCGCTGTGTTTTGTTAAACATGAAAGCTACTGACCATTGGTCAGTGAGGAGAGTGAATCTCCTGCTGGCCAGGTAATGCCTCCAATGCAGCACAGCTTCAACGATAGCCTGGGCCTCTTTTTCGACGGAGGAGTGTCGAATTTCGGAGGCATGAAGGGTTCGTGAAAAGAATGCCACAGGCCTGCCTGCCTGGTTGAAGGTGGCGGCTAGAGCGACGTCTGATGCGTCGCTCTCCACTTGAAAGGGTAACGTCTCGTCGACTGCGTGCATCGCGGCCTTGGCGATGTCGGCCCTAATACGGTTGAAGGCCTGGTGAGCCTCGGCAGTCAGGGGGAAAGGAGTGGACTGGATGAATGGTGGCGCCTGAAGATCCTGAGGTGGACAAGATGGCGGCGCCCACGAGCCGCACGTGGTGGGGGTTGAAAAAGATGGCGGCGTCCATGGGCCGCACGTGGTCCGAGGAGGACAAGATGGCGGCGCCCACTGGCCGCGCGTGGTCCGAGGAGGGGAAGATGGCGGCGCCCACTGTCCGTACACGGGGGGGGGGGGTCGCGGCGACTGAGCGGGCCTGGCACACCGCGGCGAAGTGTCCCTTCTTGCCGCAGGCCTTGCAAAGGGAGCTGCGGGCCGGGCAGTGTTGGCAGGGGTGTTTTTGCTGCCCACAGAAGTAACATCTGGGGCCCCCGGTGTTGGCTGGCTTTCGCGTGGCGCAGGCGTAGGATTGGCTGCATGGGGTTCCCGGTGGGGCGGCTGTCTGCGGAGTCCACGATGCGTAGGAGGAGTGGGCTGCGCGGCCGGGGGTGTAGGCCTGGATATTGCGTGAGGCGATTGTCATCGATAGCGCCAGCTTTTTGGCTTCCGCGAGGTCGAGCATGGCCCCCTCTAAAGGTCGCTGGCGGATGTGGTCTGACCCTATCCCCATGACGAAAGCATCCCGCATGAGGAAGTTTGAATGTTCCGTGGCCGTGATGGCCTGGCAGTCACAGTCTCTGACCAGGGGAATTAAAGCACGCCAGAAATCTTCTACGGACTCACCAGGGAGCTGACTACAAGTAGAGAGTATGTGTCTGGCCAAGAGCGTGTTTGTCCTCTGGGCGTAGGTCTCTTTCAGTAGCGCCATGGCTTCATCATAGGTCGGCGTGTCCTGGATAAGCAGAAAAACGTTGGAGCTCAGCCGCGAGTAGAGGATCTGGACCTTCGCAGCTTCTGGAATTGGGTCTGGTGCAGACCTGATGTAAGCTTCGAAACAAGCTAGCCAATGTTCAAAGTCCTTTTTGGCATTGCTTGATTGCTGATGCAGCTGCAGGCGATTCGGCTTGATGCGGAGGTCCATCTTCTGAAAACTTTAGTGTAATAAATTTATGCACGATCAATTGCACAAAGACGAGAGTTGAACACAACTGAGGCTTTATTACACTGAGATGTGTGGCCTCCTACAGCAGCTGGCGAAATGGCTGCTGTATGGGGTGCACACATATTTATACTCCGCCTACTGGGCGGAGCCAGCAGGCAGGGACTACCCTTGTACCTGTAGCACAGGGCCTTACCACACATCTCCTAAGATATACGACAGTGGTGATTACCACACCTGCCTCACTCGCACTCTCCTGTTCCTGACCATAGACAAAATGAGACAACGCTATCCTGATGGACGTTACTGCCTTCTGGAACAAAGTGTCCAGGTAACATTCCACCTCCCTGATGCACTGCAGTGTCAGTAGCTTGGCCTCCAGCTGATTGACGCTGAGCTGAAGCTCCTCCACCTGCAGAGATTTACTGCAGATGTGGTTGCCATGGATCACACTGGCATCCGTCAGCTCCCACTGGACATTACCCGCATAACTCTTTGCCTACACTCACACACCAGATAGACGTTGAGAGACTGGAATCCTTTTCGGGTGTGGTACATTGCAAATTTGATATCAGCAAACAACGTGAAAAAGTCTGTCATCATACCGAAATGCATATTCGAGCAAATGATTGTCCCGGACTAGAAATATATCATTATGTCTCTCTGAATAGAGAGTCTACGTGACCTTGAGATCGTACTGAGATTCCTTTTACTCCTTTTCCAACACCCTGTCCTACACTGCGCAGTCTCTGTTCAACTCAAAGTTGAGCGATGGTCCAAGGGAAATGTTGATTTGTGCACCACATCATAAAATAAGTACTTTATACAGAAGCCTTAAAATAAGGCAAGACTCCTTTGACACATTCAGCACCAATCCCTGTGTGCCTTTGCAATTTGTATCACCCATAGAATGCACCAAACACATGTGGAATTGTAGCAACAGCCAGACAAAACAATTGACCTGAAAGTCATCAAAGATCCCTATAAAATAATGCTGTGTCTGGGGGCTGGGTGTTGTTCTTCCTCCGATTTTATGAGTGTGTGAGCTGGCGAGAGAGCATTAACTGGAGCACTGAGCTCCAATATGGCATTGCAGGCATCAAATTAGCATTGCACTCTTATTGACATCATAATCTGCCCACTTGGTCATGACATTTACCGCTCTCATACCAATATGGCCTGTGGCACGATTCAGCTCACATGAGTATGCGCATGCTACATTTTGGAACTCTAAGGGTACCCATAACGTCCAACAATGGGTACCAATGGGCCCAATTTCTTGTCTGTAATGTGCCCTTGGGAGGGTTAAGAATTCTCTTACATTTTGGGGGTAGTTTTCAATTCCAAGTTTCCAATTATCTGACAGCAATTACAGATCACACATCAACTGAATTTAGACAGCCTCACCTCAATCCCGGTGAAGACAGGTTTTCAATGCCTTCCTCTCTCAGCATTATAGATGCCTTGGATAAAATATAAATGACATAATGTACTGTTTTAATCACACTTGGGAGTACTGTGTACAGTTCTCATCACTTTGCAAGGATGGATGTCCCCCAAATTGGAAAAGATAAAGAAGAGAATTAGATTGATACTATGTATTCATAGAATCCCTACAATGCAGGAGGTAATTCGGCCCATCGAGTTTGCACTGACCCTCTGAAAGAGCACCCTACCTAGGCCCATTCCCCAGCCCTATCCCCATAACTCTATCTAATCTGCACATCCCTGGACACAAAGGGGCAAATTGTCATGGCGAATCCACGCAACCTGCACATCTTCGGACTGTGGGAGGAAACCGGAGCACCCGGAGGAGACCGGAGCAGACACGAGGAGAACATGAATACCCCACACAGACAGTCACACATGCATTTATAACCACAGGATGACTCAAAGCCCTTTACTGCACATGATGTACTTTTGAAGTTGTATTGTAGGAAACACAGGAACCGATCTGCACGCAGCAAGCTCCTCCAAACAGCTATGTGACAATGACCTGATAAACTGTTTATTTGTGATGTTGATTGAGGAACAAATGTCGCCCAGAACACCCCTGCTCTTTTTTGAAGTACTTCCAATGGAGCTTTGATAGGGCAGATGAGGCTTTGATTTAATGTCTCATTCAAAATAATGGTAGCTCCAACAGTGCAGGTCTTGCTCTGTACCCAAGTGTTGTGCTCTATTTCTTGAATGGGACTTGAATATTCAACCTTACGATTTAGCAGTGAGAGTGCTTCCAACTGAACAACAACTGACACAGTATTGCCACTGACACCACGCTGGGATCTTTTACATCAATCTGATGGAGGAAGAGACCTTGGTAACATTTAAGTATTTAGATATGCACTTGCGATGCCAAGGCACACAAGGCATTAGCCAAATTTTTTTTTTTTTTTTTTTTTTTTGCACTGAGTGCTGAATTTGGTGCTTTTTGAGTGCGATAGTGAGAGTTTGGTGACCGAGGGAGTGCTGAATTTGGTGCTTTTTGAGTGCGATAGTGAGAGTTTGGTGACCGAGGGAGTGCTGAATTTGGTGCTTTTTGAGTGCGATAGTGAGAGTTTGGTGACCGAGGGAGTTAGGTGAGGAGGGAGTAAGGTGCTCCTTTCATTTTGTTTCCGACATTTCCACAAAGAGTGCGAAGAGAGCCAGGAGTTTACAGGAAGTGTAGCTGACTGGGAGCAGAGTCGGAGGGCGGAGATCTAGTTAGTCCACAAAGCAGCTATATTCTTTAAGGTAAGAGGGGATGGAGGCTAGGCCAGTTACATGCTCCTCCTGTAGGATGTGGGTGGTGAGGGATACCACCGGTGTCCCCACTGACTATACCTGCGGGAAGTGCACCCAACTTCAGCTCCTCAAAGACCGTGTTAGGGAACTGGAGCTGAAGCTGGATGAACTTCGGATCATTCGGGAGGCAGAGGGGGTGATTGAGAAGAGTTACAGGGAGGTAACCACACCCAAGGTACAGGACAAGAATAGCTGGGTTACAGTCAGGGGGAAAAAAACAAACAGGCAGACAGTGCAGGGATCCCTCGTGGCCGTTCCCCTTCAAAACAAGTATACCGTTTTGGATGCTGTTTGGGGGGGATGACCTACCGGGGGAAGGCCCTAGCGGCCAGGTCTCTGGCACGGAGTCTGGCTCTGGGGCTCAGAAGGGAAGGGGGGAGAATAGAAAAGCAATAGTTGTAGGAGATTCAATGGTTAGGGGAATAGATAGGAGATTCTGTGGTCGCGAGCGAGACTCCCGGAAGGTATGTTGCCTCCCGGGTGCCAGGGCCAGGGATGTCTCGGATCGTGTCTTCAGGATCCTTAAGGGGGAGGGTGAGCAGCCAGAGGTCGTGGTGCACATTGGTACCAACGACATAGGTAGGAAAAGGGGTGTGGAGGTAATAAACAAGTTTAGGGAGTTAGGCTGGAAGTTGAAAGCCAGGACAGACAGAGTTGTCATCTCTGGTTTGTTGCCGGTGCCACGTGATAGCGAGGCTAGGAATAGGGAGAGAGTGCAGTTGAACACGTGGCTGCAGGAATGGTGTAGGAGGGAGGGCTTCAGGTATTTGGATAATTGGAGCGCATTCTGGGGAAGGTGGGACCTGTACAAGCAGGACGGGTTGCATCTGAACCAGAGGGGCACCAATATCCTGGGAGGGAGGTTTGCTAGTACTCTTCGGGAGGGTTTAAACTAATTTGGCAGGGGACTGGGAACCGGATTTGTAGTCCAGCAACTAAGGTAGCCGATATTCAGGACGCCAAAGCATGTAATGAGGCAGTGGGGAAGGGAACACTGACAAAGGAGAGTATTTGCAGGCACGGAGATGGGTTGAAGTGTGTATACTTCAATGCAAGAAGCATCAGGAATAAGGTGGGTGAACTTAAGGCATGGATCGGTACTTGGGACTACGATGTGGTGGCCATCACGGAAACTTGGATAGAAGAGGGGCAGAAATGGTTGTTGGAGGTCCCTGGTTATAGATGTTTCAATAAGATTCGGGAGGGTGGTAAAAGAGGTGGGGGGGTGGCATTATTAATTAGAGATAGTATAACAGCTGCAGAAAGGCAGTTCGAGGAGTATCACCCTATTGAGGTAGTATGGGTTGAAGTCAGAAATAGGAAAGGAGCAGTCACCTTGTTAGGAGTTTTCTATAGGCCCCCCAATAGTAACAGAGATGTGGAGGAACAGATTGGGAAACAGATTATGGAAAGGTGCAGAAGTCATAGGGTAGTAGTCATGGGCGACTTTAACTTCCCAAATATTGAGTGGAAACTCTTTAGATCAAATAGTTTGGATGGGGTGGTGTTTGTGCAGTGTGTCCAGGAAGCTTTTCTAACACAGTATGTAGAGTGTCCGACCAGAGGAGGGGCAATATTGGATTTAGTACTGGGTAATGAACCAGGGCAAGTGATAGATTTGTTAGTGGGGGAGCATTTTGGAGAAAGTGACCACAATTCTGTGACTTTCACTTTCGTAATGGAGAGGGATAGGTACGTGCAACAGGGCAAGGTTTACAATTGGGGGAAGGGTAAATACGATGTTGTCAGACAAGAATTGGAGTGCATAAGTTGGGAACATAGGCTGGCAGGGAAGGACACAAGCGAAATGTGGAACTTGTTCAAGGAACAGGTGCTACGTGTCCTTGATATGTATGTCCCTGTCAGGCAGGGAAGAGATGGTCGAGTGAGGGAACCATGGTTGACAAGAGAGGTTGAATGTCTTGTTAAGAGGAAAAAGGTGACTTATGTAAGGCTGAGGAAACAAGATTCAGACAGGGCATTGGAGGGATACAAGATAGCCAGGAGGGAACTGAAGAAAGGGATTAGGAGAGCTAAGAGAGGGCATGAACAATCTTTGGCGGGTAGGATCAAGGAAAACCCCAAGGCCTTTTACACATATGTGAGAAATATGAGAATGACTAGAGCGAGGGTAGGTCCGATCAAGGACAGTAGCGGGAGATTGTGTATTGAGTCTGAAGAGATAGGAGAGGACTTGAATGAGTATTTTTCTTCTGTATTTACAAATGAGAGGGGCGATATTGTTGGAGAGGACAGTGTGAAACAGATTGGTAAGCTCGAGGAAATACTTGTCAGGAAGGAAGATGTGTTGGGCATTTTGAAAAACTTGAGGATAGACAAGTCCCCCGGGCCTGACGGGATATATCCAAGGATTCTATGGGAAGCAAGAGATGAAATTGCAGAGCCGTTGGCAATGATCTTTTCATCCTCACTGTCAACAGGGGTGGTACCAGGGGATTGGAGAGTGGCGAATGTCGTGCCCCTGTTCAAAAAAGGAACTAGGGATAACCCTGGGAATTACAGGCCAGTTAGTCTTACTTCGGTGGTAGGCAAAGTCATGGAAAGGGTACTGAAGGATAGGATTTCTGAGCATCTGGAAAGACACTGCTTGATTAGGGATAGTCAGCACGGATTTGTGAGGGGTAGGTCTTGCCTTACAAATCTTATTGAATTCTTTGAGGAGGTGACCAAACATGTGGATGAAGGTAAAGCAGTGGATGTAGTGTACATGGATTTTAGTAAGGCATTTGATAAAGTTCCCCATGGTAGGCTTATGCAGAAAGTAAGGAGGCATGGGATAGTGGGAAATTTGGCCAGTTGGATAACGAACTGGCTAACCGATAGAAGTCAGAGAGTGGTGGTGGATGGCAAATATTCAGCCTGGATCCCAGTTACCAGTGGCGTACCGCAGGGATCAGTTCTGGGTCCTCTGCTGTTTGTGATTTTCATTAATGACTTGGATGAGGGAGTTGAAGGGTGGGTCAGTAAATTTGCAGACGATACGAAGATTGGTGGAGTTGTGGATAGTAAGGAGGGCTGTTGTCGGCTGCAAAGAGACATAGATAGGATGCAGAGCTGGGCTGAGAAGTGGCAGATGGAGTTTAACCCTGAAAAGTGTGAGGTTGTCCATTTTGGAAGGACAAATATGAATGCGGAATATAGGGTTAACGGTAGAGTTCTTGGCAATGTGGAGGAGCAGAGAGATCTTGGGGTCTATGTTCATACATCTTTGAAAGTTGCCACTCAAGTGGATAGAGCTGTGAAGAAGGCCTATGGTGTGCTCGCGTTCATTAACAGAGGGATTGAATTTAAGAGCCATGAGGTGATGATGCAGCTGTACAAAACTTTGGTAAGGCCACATTTGGAGTACTGTGTACAGTTCTGGTCGCCTCATTTTAGGAAGGATGTGGAAGCTCTGGAAAAGGTGCAAAGAAGATTTACCAGGATGTTGCCTGGAATGGAGAGTAGGTCCTACGAGGAAAGGTTGAGGGTGCTAGGCCTTTTTTCATTAGAGCGGAGAAGGATGAGGGACGACTTGATAGAGGTTTATAAGATGATCAGGGGAATAGATAGAGTAGACAGTCAGAGACTTTTTCCCCGGGTGGAACACACCATTACAAGGGGACATAAATTTAAGGTGAAAGGTGGAAGATATAGGAGGGATATCAGAGGTAGGTTCTTTACCCAGAGAGTAGTGGGGGCATGGAATGCACTGCCTGTGGAAGTAGTTGAGTCGGAAACATTAGGGACCTTCAAGCAGCTATTGGATAGGTACATGGATGACGGTAAAATGATATAGTGTAGATTTATTTGTTCTTAAGGGCAGCACGGTACCATTGTGGATAGCGCAATTGCTTCACAGCTCCATGGTCCCAGGTTCGATTCCGGCTTGGGTCATTGTCTGTGCGGAGTCTGCACGTCCTCCCCGTGTCTGCGTGGGTTTCCTCCGGGTGCTCCGGTTTCCTCCCACAGTCCAAAGATGTGCGGGGTAGGTGAATTGGCCAATGATAAATTGCCCTTAATGTCCAAATTGCCCTTGGTGTTGGGTGGAGGTGTTGAGTTTGGGTATGGTGCTCTTTCCAAGAGCCGGTGCAGACTCAAAGGGCCGAATGGCCTCCTTCTGCACTGTAAATTCAATGATAATCTATGATTAATCTAGGACAAAGGTTCGGCACAACATCGTGGGCCGAAGGGCCTGTTCTGTGCTGTATTTTCTATGTTCTATGTTCTAAATGCTGGAAAATGGGATTAGAATACTTAGGTGGTTGTTTTTCACTGACACAGACATGATGGGTATAAAAACCTAACGGTAACTTCCTGTTTTCCAGTTTTTTTTCTTCAAAGGTGACGTCAGAGGGAAGCTGTGATCTGATTGGTTGATAGCAAATCTGCCCCAAATTTTTTTAAAAACGCAGCTAAACTCGTAAACTTAAATTAAACTAATTAATTAATTAGAGATGGCTGGTCAGGTGATGTGCTTGAGCTGCTTGATGTGGGAGCTGGCAGATCCCATTGCGAGCTGCAGCAACCACATCTACAGTAAGTGTTGGCTGCTCGAAGAGCTCCGGCTCAGAGTTGATGAGCTGGAGTCTAAGCTTCAAACACTGAGGCACATCCGGGAGGGGGCGACTTACATGGACACTGTGTTTCAGGAGGCAGTCACACCTGTCAGAGTAAGTAGTTTAAATCGTGCCAGTGGCCAGGGACAGCAGGGTGTGACTGGGGCAGCACGGAAGCATTGTGGATAGCACAATTGCTTCACAGCTCCAGGGTCCCATGTTCGATTCTGGCTTGGGTCACTGTCTGTGCGGAGTCTGCACATCCTCCCCGTGTGTGCGTGGGTTTCCTCCGGGTGCTCCGGTTTCCTCCCACAGTCCAAATATGTGCAGGTTAGGTGGATTGGCCATGATAAATTGCCCTTAGTGTCCAGAATTGCCCTTGGTGTTGGGTGGGGTTGCTGGGTTATGGGGATGGGGTGGAGGTGATGACCTTGGGTGGGGTGCTCTTTCCGGGAGCCGGTGCAGACTCGATGGGCCGAATGGCCTCCTTCTGCACTATAAATTCTATGAAAAAATTCTATGAAGTCAGGCAGGTAAAGGGAACCAGCAGTCAGGAACTCAGGAGCCTCAGCCCTTGACCCTGTCCAACAGGTATGAGGCACTTGCTCCCTGTGTGGATGGCGAACAGGGCTGCAGGAAGGATGAGTCGGCTGACCAAGGCACCATGGTTCAGCAGGCCATTCAAGGGGAGGGAGTAAACAGGCAAGTTGTAGTTGTCGGGGATTCTATTATCAGGGGGCTAGATAGTATCCTTTGTAAGCAGGATAAAGAGTCCCGCATGGTATGTTGCCTGCCCGGTGCTAGGGTGCGGGACATCTCTGACCGGCTTGAAAGGATACTGGAGAGGGAGGGGGAGGATCCAGTTGTTGTGGTCCATGTCGGTACCAACAACATAGGCAAGTCTAGGAAAGAAGACCTGTTTAGAGATTATAAAGAGCTAGGATTCAAATTAAAAAACAGGTCCTCAAGGGTCATAATCTCCGGATTACTGCACGAGCTACGTGCAAATTGGCATAGGGAAGAAAGAATAAGGGAAGTTAACACGTGGCTGAAAGAGTGGTGTGGGAAAGAGGGGATCCTTTTCATGGGTCACTGGCATCAGTTTTGGGACAGGGGGGACCTATACCGTTGGGATGGTCTCCACCTGAACCGAGCTGGGACCAGTGTTCTGGCGAAAAGAGTAAATAGGTTGGTCAATAGGACTTTAAACTAGAGATTGGGGGAGAAGGGAAAGTCAGGGAACCAAGAGGTGAAGTAATCAGTGGGAAGCGTAGCTGCTTAGGAATACAAAAAAGCACGAAAAGACAGAACTCAGGAGAGGTTACGATAGTCCCCATCTCACAAAATATGACACAGTGTATGGAAAGGATCAGTAAACCAAGGTCCACCACACTAAGAAAACAAAAAGGGACGGTCAATAGAGAATTAAAGGTGCTATATTTAAATGCGCGCAGTGAACGGAACAAGGTAGATGAGCTTGTGGCCCAGATTGTGACTGGCAGGTATGATGTGGTAGGCATCACAGAGACGTGGTTGCAGGGGGTTCAGGACTGGCATTTAAACATCCAGGGATTCACAACCTATTGAAAAGACAGAGAGGTGGGCAGAGGGGGCGGGGTTGCCTTGTTAATTAGGAATGAAATTAAATCAATAGCACTAAACGACATAGGGTCAGATGATGTGGAGTCTGTGTGGGTAGAGTTGAGGAACCACAAAGGCAAAAAACCCATAATGGGAGTTATGTGCGGGCCTCCTAACAGTGGTCAGGATCAGAGGCACAAAATGCACCACAAAATAGAAAGTGCATGTCAGAAAGGCAAGGTCACAGTGATCATGGGGGACTTCAATATGCAGGTGGGCTGGGTAAATAATGCTGCCAGGGGACCCAAGGAAAGGGAATTCATTGAATGTTCACAGGAGGGTTTTTTGGAACAGCTTGTGATGGAGCCCACGAGGGAACAGGCCATTCTGGACTCAGTGGTATGTAATGAGCCAGACTTGATTAAAGATCTTAGGAGGCAGTGATCATAATATGGTAGAATTCAATCTCCAATTTGAAAGAAAGACGGTAGAATCAGATGTAAAGGTGTGACAGTTAACTAAAGGTAACTACAGGGGCATGAGAGAGGAACTGATGAAAATCGACTGGGAGCAGAGTCTAGTGGGAAAGACAGTAGAACAGCAATGGCAGGAGTTTCTGGGAGTAATTGAGGACACAGTACAGAGGTTCATCCCAAAGAAAAGAAAGGTGATCAGAGGGGGGATTGGGCAGTCATGGCTGACAAAGGAAGTTAGGGAATGCATCAAAGCAAAAGAGAAAGCCTATAATGTGGCAAAGAGTAGTGGGAAGTCAGAAGATTGGGAAGGCTACAAAAACAAACAGAGGATAACAAAGAGAGAAATAAGGAAAGAGAGGATCAAATATGAAGGTAGGCTCGCCAGTATCATTAGGAATGATAGTAAAAGTGTCTTTAAATACATTAAAAACAAACGGGAGGCAAAAGTAGACATTGGGCCGCTCCAAAATGATGCTGGTAATCTAGTGATGGGAGACAAGGAAATAGCTGAGGAACTAAATAAGTACTTTGCGTCAGTCTTCACAGTAGAAGACATGAGTAATATCCCAACAATTCAGGAGAGTCAGGTGGCAGAGTTGAATATGGTAGCCATCACAAAGGAGAAAGTGCTAGAGAAACTAAGAGGTCTAAAAATTGATAAATCTCCGGGCCCAGATGGGCTACATCCTAGAGTTCTAAAGGAGATAGCTGAAGAAATAGTGGAGGCGTTAGTTATGATCTTTCAAAAGTCACTGGAGTCAGGGAAAGTCCCAGAGGATTGGAAAATCGCTGTTGTAACCCCCCTGTTCAAGAAGGGAACAAGGAAAAAGATGGAAAATTATAGGCCAATTAGCCTAACCTCAGTTGTTGGCAAGATTCTAGAATCCATCGTTAAGGATAAGATTTCTAAATTCTTGGAAGTGCAGGGTCGAATTAGGACAAGTCATCATGGATTTAGCAAGGGGAGGTTGTGCCTAACAAACCTGTTAGAGTTCTTTGAAGAGATAACAAATAGGTTAGACCAAGGAGAGCCAATGGATGTTATCTATCTTGACTTCCAAAAGGCCTTTGATAAGGTGCCTCACGGGAGACTGCTGAGTAAAATAAGGGCCCATGGTATTCGAGGCAAGGTACTAACATGGATTGACGATTGGCTGTCAGGCAGAAGGCAGAGAGTTGGGATAAAAGGTTCTTTTTCGGAATGGCAACCGGTGACGAGTGGTGTCCCGCAGGGTTCAGTGTTGGGGCCACAGCTGTTCTCTTTATATATTAACGATCTAGATGACGGGACTGGGGGAATTCTGGCTAAGTATGTCGATGATATAAAGATAGGTGGAGGGACAGGTAGTATTGAGGAGTTGGGGAGGCTGCAGAAAGATTTAGACAGTTTAGGAGAGTGGTCCAAGAAATGGCTGATGAAATTCAAAGTGGACAAGTGCGAGGTCTTGCACTTTGGAAAAAATAGAGGCATGGACTATTTTCTAAACGGTGACAAAATTCATAATGCTGAAGTGCAAAGGGACTTGGGAGTCCTAGTCCAGGATTCTCTAAAGGTAAACTTGCAGGTTGAGTCCGTAATTAAGAAAGCAAATGCAATGTTGTCATTTATCTCAAGAGGCTTGGAATATAAAAGCAGGGATATGCTTCTGAAGCTTTATAAAGCATTAGTTAGGCCCCATTTAGAATACTGTGAGCAATTTTGTGCACCACACCTCAGGAAGGACATACTGGCACTGGAGCGGGTCCAGCAGAGATTCACACGAATGGTCCCGGGAATGGTAGGCCTAACATACGATGAACGTCTGAGGATCCTGGGATTATATTCAATGGAGTTTAGGAGGTTGATGGGAGATCTAATAGAAACTTACAAGATAATGAATGGCTTAGATAGGGTGGACGTAGGGAAGTTATTTCCATTAACAGGGGAGACTAGGACCCGGGGGCACAGCCTTAGAATAATAGGGAGTCACTTTAGAACAGAGATGTGGAGAAATCTCTTCAGCCAGAGAGTGGTGGGTCTGTGGAATTCATTGCCACAGAGGGCGGTGGAGGCCGGGACGTTGAGGGTCTTTAAGACAGAAGTTGATACATTCTTGATTTCTCGAGGAATTAAGGGCTATGGAGAGAGCGGGTAAATGGAGTTGAAATCAGCCATGATTGAATGGTGGAGTGGACTCGGTGGGCCGAATGGCCTTACTTCCGCTCCTATGTCTTATGGTCTTATGGGCTGTAGACCTCTGTGACTCTAAATCCTGAGGAGGGCCTTGATCCCACAGTATTTAACTTCAGTGTCATGAGTGTTAATTTCAATCATGCAGCATCTTATGCCATCTCTCAAATATCACAGCAAAGTGAATTTCATGAAAATGCAGTAAATGTTGTGAACTTCCAGGTACTTTTCATGCAATGTCTCATATTTTTTGGTGCAGAAATGATTCTTCAGTTGCTTCTAAGGAAACTGGGAATCTGAGGGTCATCTGTACACATGAGATAATAAAGCCTGCTGGTGCTGAGAAGAGAGTGTAACAAATGTTCTGTTCTCTTCCCCCATTTACGGAATAATAAGAAAATAACAGCAGCAAAATTGCTTCTGTCTGGCAACACAAAATAACAAATGAAGTGGCATTAACGTCTGTTTATGTTGGAAAGGATTTTCACTACTTAACATCCATTATTTTTAGTTATTAGAAATACACTGGACAAAGTACAAATCAAGTTGTCGCCTGATAATTTACTGTAGTTGATGATGTCCTTCAACATATCTGCTAAATATATTTTTTTAATTGTGAAAGGGTGAAGCAAGCATGTGTGATGAGTACAGACTAACTCTGGTAAATGCATCTTAGCAATTCATGAGTGGAGAATGAAGCTGTGACTGAGGTTATCATATCATTAATTAAATGCTTGCATCTGATATTTGGTTGCATATTTCTTCATTTATAATGGTCAATATATTCAAATACCTTATTCAAAAACAAGGTTATAAACAGCAGCCTTCAATTAAATGGGAATTTGAAAGAGATATGCATTTTTAATTTGTAGATTCTGTATAAACCAAGGTTGCAAACACTGGCATTAATCATTCATGCCACGCTACTCCTTATACAGATTGTGTTTGTTGTGATGGTGCCTTATAAAAACCTCATTTGGTCTGTATCTGTGTGTGCGCTGAAGTGAAGGTACAACACTGAGAGTTAGAGTTTTTTCTATTTTGCGGCTGTTGACAACAGCACACAAAGAACTTGTAAATTGTGGGCGTGATTCATCAACTGCCCGACGGCAGTTGTGCCGGCGTAGATTCAGTGGCGTCGGGTGAATCCAGGGAAAGCCTCAAATCGGGATCCACGCCCGGCGCCAGGCCAATCGCGAGTCACCCAACTTGCTCTGCCCGGTGCGTTCTGGATCTCGCCCTCACTGGGCAAGATCCAAATTTGCATATTTGCATCCTCAAATGAGCCATTAGGCTCATTAAATACCCAAATGCCGTGTGCACCCAGTGGTGGGAAGTCAACGATTGCACCTGCGAGACCTTGACCGGGTGCCATTTCCTAATGGATGCCACAAACGTGGACCAGGCGTGATGACACCTCGAGGATTTTGCAGGCCATAAGAGACCCCCGGGAGGTGGCGGACAGGGCAGAGTAATACTCTGGCACCTGAGCACCTTGGCACTGCCAGGTGCCAGGGGCACTGCCAATGTGCCATGCTGGCCTTGCCAAGGTGCCTGGGTGGCAGGTTAGCAGTGCGAGAGGTCAGGTTCTGGGAGGGCCTTGCCCATTGGCGACGAGGGTTCCAGGTTCTGCGACACGGTTGGTGGTGAATGTGGGGTCAATAAAGCAGGAGGGGGGCTTAAAATTGGAGGGGGGTGGAAAGATCAGGGCTGTCCCTCAGAATGGTGCCCCAATCTACGAGGAGCCATTCCTGCTAGCAGGAATTCGATTTAAGTGTGGCCTCAGCTGGGAGAACCTCCCAGAGGACTAAAAAACTCGGCAAAGTGCCCGTGAATAGCAGGGTAAATCTTGATGCCGCAGCCACTGGATAAAACATGCCAAAAAGAGGACTTTTAAGTTTTGTCTGCAAAATTGCATCCTATATGTGGAATTAGAAGGGACCATCCTACATAAACCACCTGAACTTTAGCCTCCAAAAGAGGATGTTACATTTGAAGTCTGTAAGTATTTCTAGTTGTTATGCATTGAATGTGAACTTCTAAGTACGCAGACCACAGGTTGCTGATCAATGTTATACAATTCCAATATTTTTTTAAAGAAAGGTATTTGTTCCCCATTTTCATTTTGGGTTGATTTCTCAGGTGTAGGATGCATGTTGAGCATTAGCTGAAAGAAATGACTACCAATGTTGAAGTGATGCCAAAGCACAGTGTGAACTGACGGCATCAGAGCACACTATGACAGGAAAGTATAGCAATTGGCTTAGTTTGCTAGCTGTGCCACCTCTGAGGATGTAGGCTAAAGCTCGACTGTGAACCTGATCATATATTTTTGACTGATGCAGAAGAACAGTGCTGAGGGAGTGCTGTTTTTAGAATAAAAGACTGAATGTAGGCAACATCTAGTTGCCAAGTTGGATGCAAAACCCACTATTTGAGGAAGAGAGCAACATACACGCTGGGCATCCTGATTAATAGAGCCTTGCCAAGAAACAAGTTATCTAGTCATGCATATGCTGTTCGTGGGACTTTGCTACCTGCAAATTTCCAACTGCGTTTGCCTTCACAACAACTTTGACGACACTTCAAGACTAATCCACTGGCCATAAATCACTGTGGCCCTGGGTCACTATCCGTGTGGAGTTTGCACATTCTCCCCGTGTCTCATCGCCACAACCGAAAGATGTGCAGGGTAGAATGATAGAACCATAGAATCATAAAATTTACAGTGCAAAAGGAGGCCATTCGGCCCATCGAGTCTGCACTGGCCCTTGCAAAGAGCACCCCACTTAGGCCCCATCCACCCTATCTCTGTAACCTCACCCAACCTTTTTTTTGGACACTAAGGGCAATTTAGCATGGCCAATCCACCTAACCTGCACATCTTTGGACTGTGGGAGGAAACCGGAACACCCAGATTGGCCATGCTAAATTGCCCCTGTAGCCATCTGAGATGGCCACCTGCAAAGGACCATGGGAATTGTGGCCAACCCAGGACTCAGACAGACACAGAGCTTCTGTGTATTTGCAACCCAGATAGCTAGACCTGATCAAAACCCCTGCTCGTTTGCATTCTAATGGCCCAATTCCCCAGAACAATAGGACTGCACTCAAGAAACCGATACAGCCACAGACTGATCAGCGCCACTCCCTTTACTCAGAGAGCCCAACTGCCAAGGTCAATGACTGCTAAGGACCCACCCAGCCACCAAAGCACCCGCCCCTTTATTGGCAGAAATCGAAGGCAGTGATCGAAGCCCTGCCGAACTATTGGGTCCGAGATTAAGGACCGTCCCAAAGAGCGTGAAACTCCGAAGGATAAAAAGAGACACAGCCATGTGTTCAGCCTCTTTTGGACCTGGCCTGCGCCAGCCTCCTTTGAATCTGGCCTGTGCCAGCCTAGCTGCAGCATAACGACCAGACAGCCAAGTTCAAGACCAACGATCGCTACCTGACGGATGAGCCCAACAGAGACAGAGCCACTTCTTCAAACCAGCCTCGTGATCAACTTGCACAGTGCCGGTCGCCTGAAATTAAGTATAGGCTATTGTAGTTGATAGGTGTAGTTTAACTTGTAGTGTATTGTGCTTGCATGTCGAAGTAACCCTTGTGTGTGTGAATAAACCATCTTTGAACTTGAACTGACTAACTGGTTGTGTGGTTATTTGACAGATATACGGGAAGCCTTGTGGTTCAGTAAGAGAAATAGAAACACCCACAATATTGGCGACGCTGTTGGGACATAACATCATATCATAAAAAGAGCCACAGTATCATATTGGCGATCTAAAGAGCAACATTATTATAGTATTCCATTAAATTGGCAACGCCCCTGAATTGGAAAAAAAGAATTGGGTACTCTAAATTTAAAAAAATAAATAAATCACTGTGGATATACGAGTGATTAGTTTTTTAAAGCCAAGTTAGGAATATTAGCTCTCACAAAGAGACAGTTAATGGGTCTCATAGTCTGCACACAAGCTTTTTTTTAAGCTGGAAAGATGCGAAAATCTATTTGAACTGGTGTACACCATAAAGTTGTGAAATCTGTTGGGCTTATTCCATATTTCTGTAATTTTCCTGTTTTCAGTTTGGATTTGCCACATTTGTGATCGTTGTCTCTGTATCACCATGTTTCTCAATTGAATATGTCAAACCAAAGAAAGGGGAAGCTAAAATCAAGAGATTGATTTCATCTTTAGTTTCGGGAAGGTTCCTCTATTTAATGTGACTGATCTCTTTGATCATTCCTCTGTGAAATAATTTGATTTCAAATTTTCGAAAAGCCCTTCGTTCACATGACAACATCAGCTATCTGAAGAACTAAATAATCTGACTTGTTTCGCATGTTGTGTATCATTTAATCCACCAATTAATTCAGACGGAAAATCAAATATGCTCCTGAGACATTGAGGTCCGGGAAACTGAAAGATCGACATCTAATGGAAGGATCTTACAAACCGAGAGATCTAATGAAGCTAAAAGAAACGAAAAGGAATAATATCCATTAGTGATGCCTTTTGAAAGACTTAAGTTCTTTGAAGAACTCACTTTCATCCATTAACTTTTAATAGTCATAATCTGGCGAGTACATTAATCTAAATTTTTGCTACTTCAAATTACTTGCAGTTAATGACAGAAGCATGAGATAAATAATTTAAATGAAGCAAGACTTATGATATGCTCTGTCCAGGCTACTTAAATGTCGTTGGTAATAACTATTGAAATTTTGTTTGAAGTTATGGAAATAACTGATTGGCGTCACTTTAATGAGCACATTTACATAATTCAGCGCAACCAAGGGGCGTGATCTACTTGCCGCGTTGCACACGAACGGTGGAACGATGCGGCCGGTAGGCAGATGTGGGGAGATCCCTCTCCCAGGATCTACCCGGCTCGCCACGCCTCGCAAGACCTAACGCGATCTCGCGGGTCGCCGAGATCTGAATCTGGCCCATTGTCGGTGTGATCAAACCTGCACCAATCTCACTCTAAAATGCAGCTTGCCTGATCTACAGAGACCCTGGAATCTAACCCGTTCGCCTCGGAGACTTCAGCCGAGCGCCGTTCAGTGCTGGTCCCGGAGACTGGATGGAACCGCACTTGTGGGGTTGCCAAGGGGATCGAGGACCCCAAGATGGTTGCCTCCTAGGCAGGGTGGTACCCTGGCATGGCTGGTGTCAGCTGGGCACCCAGGCACTGCCAATCTGGCACCCTGGCCGTGCCACCTGTGTGCCAGCAAGGCACTGCCAATCTGGCACCCTGGCCGTGCCACCTGTGTGCCAGCCTGGCACTGCCAAGATGCCTGGGTGGCACTGCGCCAGTGATTGGGCCTGTGGTGTGCCCTTCCCATGAGTGGTGGGGTGCGGGGGGTTCCCCGCTGAGGCCCCAGATTACAACAAAGTTCCGATAGATAGCGTGGTGTTTCTTGATGCTGTGAGCATTGGGAAACACCCAGCTAAATACTCTCATTATGGGACTTTCACAGAATCACAGAATAATACAGCAATAAAGAGGTCCTTCGGCCCATTGAGTCTATACCTACACATGAAAAACACCTGACTTGTCTCCCTAATCCCATTTGCCATCACTTGGCTCATAGCCTTGAATATTATGATATGCCAAGTACTCATCCAAGTATTTTTTAAAGGATGTGAGACAACCCACGTCTACCACCTTCCCAGGCAGTGCGTTCCAGACCGTCACCACCCTCTGGGTAAAATAGATTTTCCTCAAATCCCGCCTAAACCTCCTGCACCTTGAACTTGTGTCCCTTCAACTAAGGGGAACAGCTGCTCCCTATCCACCCTTTCCATGCCCCTCATTATCTTGTACACCTCGACCAGGTCGGTTCTCAGTCTTCTCTGCTCCAGCGAAAACACCCAAGTCTATCCAACTTCTCTTCATAACTAAAATGTTCCATCCCAGGCAACATCCTGGTGAAACGCCTCTGCACCCGCTCCAGAGCAATCATATCCTTCCTGTAATGTGGCGACCAGAACTGCACACAGTATTCCAGCTGTGGCCTCACGAAAATTCTATACAATTCCAACATGACCTTCCTGCATTTGTAATCTATCCCTCGATTGACAAAGGCAAGTGTACCATATGCCTTTCTCACCACCCTATTAACCTGCCCTTCTACTTTCAGTGATTTATGGACCAATATGCCAAGATCTTTGTTCTTCAGTACTTCCCAGTGTAATGCCATTCATTGAATACTTCCTTGTCACATTATTCCTTGTTGCAATTTGGGTAGATCGCGCCCATGATGTCTCCAAAATGTCACCAGAAACCTATGTAAATTGAAGAAAATAGTAATCGCCTCTTGCAGGGAGGTCAAGCTGCTTTTTTTTTTAGGATTTACAGCGCAGAAGGAGGCCATTCGGCCCATCGAGTCTGCACCGGCCCTTACAAAGAGCACCCTACTCAAGCCCACGTATCTACCCTATCGCCGTAATCCCCACTTAACCTTTCTTTTTGGACACTAAGGGCAATTTAGCATGGCCAATCCACCGAACCCGCACATCTTTAGTCTATGGGAGGAAACCGGAGCACCCGGGGAAACCCACTCAGACATGTGGAGAATGTGCAGACTCCGCACAGTCAGTGATCCAGCCGTGAATCGAATCTGGGACCCAGGAGCTGTTAAGCAACTGTGCTAACCACATGCTACCGTTTTGATACACTATTAGAGCGATAGAAATGTGTATTTTCCTTTGTTACATTCAATATCATTGACATGGAAGTTGGAGTATCGCAAAGATAAGAAGAGTTGGCCAAAATTTCTCTGTATTCTCTACCTA
Organism: Scyliorhinus torazame; assembly: GCF_047496885.1. NCBI lineage: Eukaryota > Metazoa > Chordata > Chondrichthyes > Carcharhiniformes > Scyliorhinidae > Scyliorhinus > Scyliorhinus torazame. The sequence goes on along the minus strand of NC_092715.1, from coordinate 42,876,261 downwards.
GAGAAGATCAGGTACTCCATCCAAGGGTCAGACGAGGGCTTCCACAAAGCATGGGGGCCCATTCATCAGCCTGTTCCAAGATTTGTTCGAGGCACAGTGACTAGGAAGAGAGGGGTGGGAGGGGGGGGAGAAGAGAGAGAAAGACAAGGAAGGACACACACAAGAGACAGGGGCAGAGGGGGCGGGGGGGAGGGGAGGGAAGGGATCCCAAAGAAGGCACAAAACAAAGCACAGGCGGTGTGGGGAGGAGGGGGAGGGCCATGCAGGAACCCCCCTCCCAAAAGTAAACAACAAAGAACAACACCCCCCAGCCAGGGGGGGGGGGGGGGGGGAGAGGGGGAATTAAACATACCTCCAACACGGGAAGGGGGGGCGCTTGTAAGAACTGTTGTACACGAGACACAAACTGGCTTGTAAACACTTGAGCTGCTACTTTGTAAATACCATGCGTCTTACACATCAAATTGTTATACTGTCAAAGTTGAAATGCCAATAAAAGTATTTATAAAAAAAAAGAAATCCTCAGCATTAGAGTGAAAACTTTCAGACATTTCTCCTGTGCTGCTTTCTGAATGCAAAACGCTGTCCTCAACATCTATTTGCCTCACTGTCAATCTGTCTGCTTCAATAAATCCTGCCTATCAATCTATTATGGTCTAAACATCAATGGGAAGAATTATTTATGAATTTCAGAATCTCAATAATATGGTGCATCCCAGCCATAAATGATTTGGAAACATGTCTGTGCTTGACAAATCTCTCTACTCGATACTTTTAATTAGTTAAGCTCTGCATCATTTCAAGCTAGTCGCAATGACAGTGACAAATCAAAGCTGTTGCACAACAATGTCCAGAATTTGAATTGACTGTAAGTAATGTTAACTTTGTAAGTTTTTTTACACAGAGGGTAGTGGGTGCCTGGAACTCGCTGCTGGAGGAGGTGGTGGAAGCAGGGACGATAGTGATGTTTTAGGGGCATCTTGACAAATACATGAATCATAGAATTTACAGAGCAGAAGGAGGCAATTCGGCCCATCGAGTCTGCGCCAGCTCTTGGAAAGAGCACCCTACCCAAGGTCAGCACCTCCACCCTATCCCCATAACCCAGTAACCCCACCCAACACTAAGGGCAATTTTGGACACTAAGGGCAATTTAGCATGGCCAATCCACCTAACCTGTACATCTTTGGAATGTGGGAGGAAACCGGAGCACCCGGAGGAAACCCACACACACACGGGGAGGATGTGCAGACTCCGCACAGACAGTGAACCAAGCCGGAATCAAACCTGGGACCCTGGAGCTGTGAAGCAATTGTGCTATCCACAATACTACCGTGCTGCCCTGAATAGGATGGGAATAGAGGGATACGGACCCCAGAAGTGTAGGAGATTTTAGTTCAGATGGGCAGCATGGTCGGCGCAGGCTAGGAGGGCCGAAGAGCCTGTTCCTGTTCTGTACTTTTCTTTGTTCTTTGTTCATGTTCTGATGCATTTATCACGAAGAACTAAGGACTCTCACGGTGCGGCGATCTCATAGAGTGCAACACCCATAAAACAGCCTGTATTGGTTGAAACTATTCACTTGAGTGTTCAATGATGCCTAAAATATATTCCAAGAGAAATTAAACTGAAATCAAATAAACCTTTCACTTAGGCTGATGTGTCAACTTAGCCTGGCCCTGTAAGAGTCATGCCTGAGGAAACACAGGCTGAAGATGAAAAGATGAGAACGATAGAATCTCATAAAAAGAGATGAATCAGATAGCTGCTTGATAATTAAATATACATTCTCAGATGAGCCTTCTCACATAATGCTACTTTAGAGCTAGGCATTTTGCTGATTAGTTTCAAATCCATGAATTGCCTATTTTCCATTGCATTGAGCACATTACCCTTACTAATCATACTTTCATCCTCTTGCAACACAGCACTTAACTTTGATAAATAAAGTACAAGGTCTATACATTCTGATTCTCAAATCAGAGTATCTGAAGGGCATACATTTCAAAACAAACATACTATGTAAGCAGCACAAATCATGCTTCGTTAATTTGAACATCTTTGCAATTGTTTTTGGTCTTCAAACAGTTAAAAGACCACATTAGCAACCCGAATGTTGGGCCTCAGGCATGATGATATCCAGGCTGGAAAATGGGATCGCTTCCGAATCGGGTTGCCACTTGAGTGCACATGCTTCATAAAGGTGGCAATAAGACAACAAGACTTCAAGCCTTTAAGCAGTGCAATAGATGCTTGAGCTGCCATTAAATAAAAAGAATAAAGCACTGGGGACAACTAATACAATCAAATCCAAATTGTAATACTGTCATATGCAGATGGGAACTTTAGCTATTGGATAATGTACTGTAATGCATTTGAATACTTTTCCAGTTTCACAATACTGATCAATGCAATGACCACTTCAGAAGTATGCCCGATCATTAAGCACTGTTATCAAGACATATATGCATTACGTTCTTACATGAGAAATTAGCATCACCTTTTGTATCAACATGGTGAAGGTTTCAAGGACAGGGCTCTTTCATAGTTTACAGGATTTTTAAGCTGGTGTAAACCATGCTGCCTTCACAAGCAGGCTGACTCCATATACATTGTAGAGGTCTGAAAAGCCCATTCCTGCAATGGAGCCAACAACATAAGGACAGCTGGATGTGAGCTCACTCTATTCCATGCTCTTCAAAATTACCAGCAATGAGAATGGCATCAAAAATCCCAGAATCAAGTGAGGATCGAAGGGATTGGGCTGATTTTAACCGTTAGGTAATTAAAAGGCAGAATACTTGTTCTCAACATACAAAGCAAAGAGATAGCCATAATTCTGAGACCTAGAGGGATGTGAAGGGTATCGTGTTCCCATCCTACCAACTAAAACGTCGGTCGGGAGCTTTCCCATCTACAGCAGCTTCTCCATTATGAAATGGGAGACTGGCCGGGTGCAGGTGGGAAGAATAGCTGCTCCATTTTGTGAGCTCCTCCACCTTCAAACATTTTTGCAGGGCAGCACATGTTCCAGCCCACAGTCTCATTTACCTTGAGTTACAAGGTAGTAAAGTTTTTTGCATGTGTAATTCATTCAGCTAAACCTATGGGTGCGATTCAGTAACCCCGTTGCACCCGTGCAAATCCGGGTGCAACAGGTGAATCACGCGCAAGCCCAAAATAGGCTCCTCACAGGGCGGACGTGAATTGCCTCTGTGAGGGGGAGATCCAGATCTGCATTGTTAAATTAACCGTAAGGCTCATTTAAATATCCAGATGCCAGATTCACCCGCCAACCGGGATTCAACAGCTGCACCTGCCAGGATGCCCTTTAGTACTTATCCACACAAACATGTACCCGTTGCATCGGCACCTGGGGGGTCCCCAAGGCCATTGGTGACCCCCGGGTGGTCCGGGACAGGGCAGGGTGGTGCCCTGGCACTCCCCCTGACACCCGGGTACTCGGACACTGCCAGGGTGCCTGGCTGGCAATGACAGGTTGCATGGGTACCAGCTTGGCACTGCCAGGGCTGGGCCGGGGTGGGGGGGGGGGGGTGCTTGCCAGGTAAAGAGGGGGCTGAGTGTGGATTCCTGGGGCCTCCCTAAGGTTGGGAGGGTGAGGTGGAGGTCACAAAAATGGGGGTCCTGAAGGGGAGGGGAAGGAGCGGAGTAGCCATGTCAAAATGGCACCCCAATCTGCAATGAGCCTTTCCTTCTGGCGAGTTTCAACTCACCAGCATAAAACCCTTCCAAGTGCGGCCTTGGCGGAGAGAACTTCTCTGAGGCCCCAAAAAACAGGGACCTGCGGCGCCAAGGACACCCCATGCCATTCAGCAGACTTTAACTTGAGTCCGCTAAATTGTGTCCGATATAAATATTAGTTTGGGCCTTGTCATGACATGTATATTGTCTGGGATGTAAAGGGTTGACAAATTAATGATAATGATTCACTAGAGGGAACCACAGAACAGTCATATTTATCATGTGACTTCGGTGATTCTGGGCGTTGAGAGTTAGGAGAGAGCTGGATGAGGGTCAGGCATAGAGAGCAGTTATATACTTGAGAGTTCTGTAACTTAGAGATAGCATAGTTTTATACACTAACCTTCTACTTTAGAAATATGAACGAATCTTAGTAGTGTAAATTAATTTAGCATTTTGTTTGTTAAAGCTTTGTGTTCTTTATTCAACACTTCCGAGCCATTCAGGTAAAGCAGAATAGAAAGTACAACAGTCCTAGTTGGAGAATTGTGCCCAAATCTAGCACAGCAATTTTGGAAAGACATTAAGGCTTTGGAGAGAGTCCGTAAGACCTTTACTAGAATGGTTTCAGGGAGGAAGGATTACAGATACATAGATAGATTGAACAAGTTGCCGTTGTTTACTCCTGGTGGCACTGCCAGTACAGGAGATTCCGGCAGCTCTAGGAGTTGGGAAACTCCACTGCAGGGCCTAGGGACGCTGACAGTAGCCAGCAGACTACCTGATTGCAATTTAATCCTGATGGGACTCCCAGAAAATGCTGCTGGTGGGGTTCCCATCAGCTCTCCAGACAATGGATGGGCCCACCGCTGGGGCCATTAAATTCTGCCTATAGAGTCATTTATGGCACATCTATAGTGAGGGCAATAAATATCAGTCTTTCTCTTGACAGCCTCAGCCCAAGATTTCATTTTACTGCCATAATAGCTACTGATCCTGCTGTGACCCCGTTTACTTAAGCACGCTTCAGTAAGAGTCAAATTTAATTGTTTGAATCAATTAATGAAGAATGACTGTCTGACAGAGAAGCTCAGCAGATTTATTTTAATTCTGATATCTAGTCAAAGACAGAGCTTCTGAAGATCAACAAAAAATATTTCCCATTTCATTGTTCAGGTCTCATTGCCTACACTCAGCAATAATAATACATCAATCAAATTGCAAGCAATCTCTCCAAATGATCAATTTATTTTAACTATTTCCCTCCAGAGTCCCTGACTTAGGCCCAAAGCCTGTGTTTGCGTGGGTTTCGCCCCCACAACCCAAAAATGTGCAGGGTAGGTGGATTGGCCACACTAAATTGACCCTTAATTGGAAAAAATGAATTGGGTACTCTAAATTTTTTTTTTAAATGCTGTGACAGGGCGGAAAAGCAAATTCAGCCCAACGAGGGCCAATTTCAAGAGGCAAAACTCCTGCTTTATGTTTTCGGAATTGAATGGAAAGCCAATTGGTGACAAAAGATAACAATTTATCTCTGATTCAATTTTGGTGCAGAGCTGTTTAAACCTTTCGCTTGTGGTGTAATTTGACCTAAAATCTGTATATCATCTAACCTGAGCTATTAACCTCTCACCGTCCTAACAAGGATGCCATATAAATAGAAAGGAAATGTTGAACATTCCTTTACAGCAGTGTAATTTTTCGACCGTCTGCAATATCCCTGGGCAAGTTATTTAAAAACAGACTATAATTTTTCAAGGTCCTTTGCCATGTTAATTATACATGATTGATTGCATTTTAATGTTGACTTGAAGTAGTAGTTACCTCATTAATTAATGCCGATAGGGAGAGTTAATTTTCAGCTATCGTTTTAACATGCTTTTATGCATATTTATGGATTAGTTTCAATACATTTCTTATAAAGGAAGTGGCAGCACAAAGATTGTACTTTAAATATATTGACTCAGTGCTGCAGTAACAACAACAACTTGTATTCATATAGCACCTCTATTGCAATTAAACAACCAAAGCACATCACAGGAATATTATAAAACAAGATTTGACACTGAACCACAAATATTAGGACTAATACCGGAGATATTAGGGCAGGTGGACACAAGCTTCAACAGAGCACGATTCAGCGGCCTTGTAGCGCCGGACTTGGCTGTTGAACCTTTCAAGATGCCTTCATCGAGAATCGCGGTGCTCGAAACCTCTCACTTACCACGTAATCTCGTGGCACATTGCGATGTGGATCTCGCTCTGGCTGGTTGAGATTCAGGTGCACTTATTCAAATGTGTTATTAGGCCCAGGATTCACCAGCCTCGCCAGGGAGGCCTCAACCGGGCGCCATTTGGCATGGTTCACAAAGTCGTAAACTAGTCGTGATGGCACCTCGAGGGGGGGGGGGTGTCTCGCTGGGGAGTTGAGGCCCCAGGGTGGTCGGGCACTGGGCAGCCTGGTGCCCTGGCACACCCACTGGCACATGGGGCACCTTGGTACTCTGGCACTGCCAAGCTGGCAGGATGGCAGTGCCAAACTGCTCGGGTGCTAAATTGCTCATGCCAGGGGTCAAGCCCGCCGGGCCTTGGCCCTAAAAGGTGGGGTGAGGGCGAGGAGACCTCAAAAAAGGAAAGTTGGGTGAAGAGGGGGGTCCTGAATCTTGATATTAAGATAGCCTGAAGCCACAGTGGGGGAACAGAGGGGGAGGGGGTCGAAAGGTCAGGGTTGCCTTAAAAATGTCGCCCCGATCCGGGAGCAGTCCTCCTGCACTGGCTAGCTGAGCTCGACATTGCAGGAAATGACTTTAAGATCAGTCACGATGTGGACCTCCTCGCTGAGGCCAAAAAGCCCCGACAAAGTACCATTGAATAGTGGGCTCCAGGAAACCCTGCGAAACGCGCCTTTCAGCAGATTTGAAATTGTGTCCGCTCAATCGCGCCCGGTATATTTAAGTAATGCCATGAAGGAGGTATTATCCATCCTGCCAAGGTCACTACATTTTATGTCTTGTGGTTGTTAGTTTGATTCCCATCATGCCTATGTGTTGGTCATATTCCCAACATGCTCAGAAAGAGCTCCCATCACTACACTTATCTATTTAAAAGCTGTTAGTGCTCTGCTTAATATTAATCTTAATATCAAATTATTTCAATTACTCCACACTAGAGGAAAGTGAAGAAGAGGGGCAGATGGATTTGGGAAGGGAATTCCAGAGCTTGGGGCTTAGACACAGTCACCAATGGTAGAAAACTCAAGATCACAAATGGTTGAGATGTCAAAATTAGAGGAGCACAGGGTGGCATGCGACGCAGTGGTTAGCACTTGGACTGCGGCGCTGAGAACCCTGGTTCGAATCCCGTCCCTGGATCACTGTCCGTGTGGAGTTTGCACATTCTCCCCATGTCTGCGTGGGTTTCACCCACAACCCAAAGATGTGCAGGTTAGGTGGTTGGCCACGCTAAATTGCCCCTTAACTGGAGAACAAATAATTTGGTATTCTAAATTTACATCAAAAAAGAATTAGAGGAGCACATATCTTGGAGGGTTGTTGGGCTAGAACAGATTACAAAGATAGAAAGGGGCAAGGCCATGGAGAGACTTGAAAACACGGATGGAAATTTACATTTTTCAAAGGGCTGTCACATCTCCCTAGTTTCAAGTACAGAGAAAATGAAAAATTGATCTAACTCTTCAAAGAAAAAGCATATACGTTTCTACAGTGCCTGTCATAACATCAGGCCCATTCATCAGCAGTTTTCCCTTACATCTTTCTTTAAGTATCTGTTAAGACTAGTTGTTGTGATGTCAGAAACACTGTGGCCAATTTGTACACAGCAAGGTTCCACAGACAGCAGTGAGAAAATGATCAGATCAATTTTTTGGGTGAAATTAATTAAGGAATACATACTGTCCAGGACATGAGGGAGAATTTACTTGCAGTTGTAGAAAAAGTGCCGCATACACCCGAAAGAGTAGGTGTGGCCTTCGTTTACAACTCATCTGAAGGATGGCACCATGGACATAGCAGTGCCCACTCTGTACTGCAGTCGAAAGACAGCATAGATTTTGTACTAAGTCTTTGGACTTTATGGTGAGAAACAAGAGATGGATTCGTGGGAATTTACCCTGCAGGGCAATGTAAATCAGAAGTGAGAGAATGTGTGTGCTCAGATGGCGTCAGGCAATTCTCATAGGTCTACCTTATCACAACTGGCGCACAGCAAGGACTGAGATTCAAAGATAGGAATATCTTATCCTTTTTAGCTGTGCAAGGCTCAGGGTGTAATCTTACTGCTCCATTGTGGCAGAGGCTTGGGTGTAAAATCTGGCAAGCTATTCAAAGGTGCATTCACTTCAGAGGGACCAGAAGGTCCCGTCGGTGGGAGGTGCGGGAACATTCCGGAATTCTCCCAACCCGCCAGCACTGAAAATCTGGTGAAAAACAAAAAAGTCAGAACCCCACTGGCGCAATATTACATTGCAATTCTCCCAATGGCGGGTCGGTCTTCCCACTTGCAGGTGGTGCAAAGACAATTTCCATCTCACGAGTGCTCATTAAAATAGTTGTCTGCCTGTGTCTCATCGGGCCTTCCAACCTTGTGTCACGCCAGTGGGAAATCACATTGACATCAAACCAAATTGCTAAAGAGTGGTGGGCACAAGGTGATTCTCAGTTTGCCAGATACTTTGAGGTGAGTACGACAAATTATTTCTGCCAAAAGTGCTGCACAGCTCCTGATGCGATGTTCACCACTCTGCAAGGATAGCCTGGTTCCTGCACTCCACCTCCATGCCAATATGGTCTTCATTGCTAGCAACATCCTGCTGGACCCATGGACCCTCCTGTGTCACTATCTCAGTTCAGTACTGCGCCTGAGGTTTGCCTTCCCCCCTCGTGCCACACACCAGTGTCTCTCTGGACAGCACCGTGCTGTGGAACTCATGCAGCCACCGCAACAAAGGTCCAAAGTTCATCCGGGGTGGGTGGAGTGTGAGGTGAGGGAGTTGGGGATGGGTGGGTGTGGTTTGATGATAACCTGACAAAGACAAAGGGGCAATGTGCAAGGAGGGCTGTGTAAGGAGCAGGGGTGGAGCAAGGGCTCACGATGACAGGCAGAGGGGCAAGGAGGTGGGTAGAGAAGACAAACAATGGAAGGCAGAAGGAAGAGCGACGGGAGGGAAGCTGGAGACCAGTCCGCATAAGAAGCTCAGAAACAAAGTGGTCAAAGAGATACCACATTGACTACTGAAAGAGCATTCATGAAGGTGATGAGCGTGGGGAAAGGTGGCTGAATTGAGGAACAGACTTCCTGAGTCTGCCAACCTTTTCCCTTTGACTTACTGACATCCTGCATGGTCTGGTGAAAACAGCTGGGCTGGAGGGAGTGACACGAGTGTGCTGCACTGGTACGTAAATATGGTACTGGGACCTTTAGTTGAGGGCGGGCGGATGAATCAGCTTCCGGTCCATCGGGAGAGTCAGAAGGGAACTTGCCTGTGCATAATTAATGAGGTTCCAAGCGTATATTCTGGCACAGCATCACACCATCGGTGGTACAGGTGCTGCTGGAGCATCCTGCCACTGCACTTTCGGCAGGATTCTCCGGCTGCGCACGCACGGCGACCGGAGAATCTCGCCTGAGGTCAATGGACTTCTCCATTCTCTGCGGCTCGCCCGTGGCGATCTTGCGACGAGGAAGGCGGAAGAATCCAACCTCCAAATGGAAGAATTCCACTCTTAGTATCATGGAATAGAATAGAATAGAACAGAGCTTTATTGTGCACGCAAAAGTGGAAATTTGGGGCGGCATGTGATGCAGTGGTTAGCACTGGGATTACGGCGCTGAGGGCCTGGGTTCATATCCCGGCCCTGGGTCACTGTCCGTGTGGAGTTTGCACATTCTCCACGTGTCTGCGTGGGTTTTGCCCCCACAACCCAAAGATGTGCAGATTAGGTGGATTGACCATGCTAAATTGCCCCTTAATTGGAAGAAAAAATAATTGGGTATTCTAAATTTAAAAAACAATTTCTGTTAAAAGTGGAAATTTGCCTTTGGCTTCATCTCCAGTATAACATATAGTCATACAGTCATTAGTTAAAACAGTAAATATTTCATGTATACCTACATTCATACATTTGTTCATATATGACACAAATTGATGCCACACAAATATATCACATTGCACTCTGCCAATAAAACACTCACTGCAGTTAAAACAAAGAAAAACAACAAGCTAAATTTACATTTTGCTGGTTAGTAAGCTTATTGCATAGGGGACAAAGGACCTCTTGAACGGATTTTTCCTGGCAATAGGCATTCAAAGGGAGCCTTTCAAATTGATGATGTAAAAAGTGAGATCGATCAACGATGATGACCTGAGCTTTCTTCTGAACCATGTTGTTAAAGATGCTATCGATCTGTGTCTGCTATCAATGATTTTATCTGCAGTGTTGACAATTCTGACCAGCTTACTTCTGCGTTTTGCACTCAGGGTGTGATTCTCCAGAAAGATTTCCAAGTGTTGTAGCGAGCGGGAATTGCTGCAAGCTTCCCTGCGCTCGGCCCATGAGGCCAGCAACGCTATTCAATGTTGATTGGTCCAATTAACGAAGTGTTATGGGCTTCTCGCAGCAAATGAAGGCTAAATGGCCGGGACTGTGCTCTCCAAACCCCTGCTAACAACGCCAAGCAGCACTTAAGCTGCACTTGCTCAGCCAACCCCAGCCAGCTCACAATGATGGCACCGAGGAGACCAGCCCCAAAATTCGGGGACGCTGACCTAGGGAGGCTCCTAGATGCAGTGGAGGCCAGGAGGGAAGTCCTGTTCCCCCAAGGGTTCCAGAGGGTGAGCCACAGGGCAGCCAGTGCTGCCTGGGATGAGGTGGCAGCAGCTGTGAGCTCAGGGAGTGCAACCAGGAGGACTGGCCTCCAGAGCTGAAAAAAGGTCAACGACCTACACCGGGCAGCATGAGTGAGCAGACACCAATGCCCCTCCCCCCAAGACAGCATCCACTCCCCAACTCTCCATGTTACCCCCAACCCGCCCTCCACTCCCTCCCCCTTCAAGTCCCCAACCCTCCCTTCACACACCCCTTCCCACCAATGTGAACCACACATGGGGCTAACGATGCCCCCTCTGTGTCACCTCAGGAAAAGCTCTCATAATCGCTGGGAGAGGGCCCAGACTGGCAGAGGGGTGCCAGTCATAAGAATCCTCACTTCCTTCGAGGAAAATGACCTGGAGGTGATGGGGGTGACCGAGGACAGATCGGAGGCTGGCGGAGGCCACAGACGTGAGGAACCACCGAGATCCACCCAGAGGACCTGCCATACGTGAGTTGTTATTGCCTTACTGACTGACCCATCCTTCCCACTGACCACATGTTTATTTTCCCACAGGTCCTACAACCTATGGTGCTGGCCCATCCCGGGCGGAACCCTTTCCAACCACCCAGGAGACCACCTTGGAGGAAACCTCCGAGGATGCCATCCTTATAGTTACGGAATAGCTGTCAGCCCCATCCTACCCCAGCGCAGATACACACACCTTGGTGGGAAACGTTAGTGGCCAGCTTCGGGGGCCTTGCCATTGCATTAAAATCAATGCTGTTTAGCCTAGACTTCCCTTGTTCTCTGCCCTGCTTTCTTAGACCATCTGTCCAGTCATGTTTTGTACACTCCCCCTGTGTTTTATTTCTCTTAACCTTACTGGATCCATTCACTGAGTTATCCACAGTTTCAGTACTCTGTACTGTGGTCCTTTGTTTTTAATAAATTTAGAGTTCCCAATTCATTTTTTTCCAATTAAGGGTCAATTTAGCGTGGCCAATCCACCTACCCTGCACATCTCTGGGTTATGGGAGTGAAACCCATGCAAGCATGGGGAGAATGTGCAAACTCCACACGGACAGTGACCCAGAGCCGGGATCGAACCGTGGACCTCGGTGCCATGAGGCAGCAGTGCTAACCACTGCGCCACCGTGCTGCCTCCTTTTTGTTTTTTGACGTTGGTTTCTATGCCTTTCACTTTTCCCCTTACTGCCTTTTGTTTCTGTCCCCACTTTACTTCCCTCTGACTTCCTGCATCAGTTCCTATCTCCCTGTCACATTAGTTTACACCCTCCCTAAAGCACAATGAAACACTCCCCCTGGGATATTGGTTCCAGTCCTGCCCAGGTGTAGACCATCCGGTTTGAACTGGTCCCACCTCCCCAGAACCGGTTCCAATGTCCCATAAATTTGAATTCCTCCATCTTGCATCATCTCTCAAGCCATGTAGTCATCTTATCCATCCTGACATTGTTACTCTAACTAGCTCATGGCACTGGTAGCATTCCTGATATTACCACTTTTGAGGTCTTACTTTTTAGTTTAACTTCTAATTCCCTCAATTCAGCTTGCAGGACCTCATCCCATTTTTTACCTATATGATTGGTGCCTATATGCACCATAGCAACTGGCTGTTCACCCTCCGCCTCCAGAATGTTCTGCAGCCGCTCTGAGACATCTTTGACCCTTGCACCAGGGAAGCAACATACCATCCTGGAGTCTCGTTTGCATTCGCAGAAATGCCTATCTATTCCCCTGACAATCAAATCCCTTATCACTGTAGCTCTGCCATTCTTTTTCCTGCCCTCCTGTGTAGCAGAGCCAACCACGGTGCCATGAACCTGGCTGCTGTTGCCTTCCCCTGGTGAGCCATATTCCCCAACTGTATCCAAAATGGTATACCTGTTTTGACTGCAGAGATGACCGCAGGAGACCCCTGCACTGTCTTCCTACTCTTCCTCTGTCTGGTGGTCACCCATTCCCTATCTTCCTCAGTAATTTTAATCTGCGGTGTGACCAACTTACTGAACATGCTACCTTTGATTTCCTTAGAATCGCAAATGCTCCAAAGTGAATCCACCTGCATCTCCAGAGCCATCAAGCAGCCTGACAGGAGCTGAAGTAGGTCACACTTCCTGCATATGAGAGAGTCAGGGACACCGGAAATGTCCCTGAATTCCCACATCGCACTGGAGGAGCATGACACGGGTCTGGGATCTCATGCCATAACTTAACCCTTGAGTTAACTTTACAACAATGCCAAGAAAGAATAAGAGTAAAGAGGAGTCCCAGAGGCTACGGGCTCAGGAGATGTTGCTGGCAATGCGTGACACTGAGGCCAACACTGTTCGGGAGGCAACCGCAGTGGAGAGTCTGGTGAAGGTGTCCAAGGCATCGTGCAGTTGGTGACGACCATGGCTGAGGGCCTCCGGAGAATGTCTGCTTCGCTGGGGGATTTGACCCAGTACCAGGCTGACCCTACAAAGAACAAAGAACAAAGAAATGTACAGCACAGGAACAGGCCCTTCGGCCCTCCAAGCCCGTGCCGACCATGCTGCCCGACTAAACTACAATTCTCTATACTTCCTGGGTCCGTATCCTTCTATTCCCATCCTATTCATATATTTGTCAAGATGCCCCTTAAATGTCCCTATCGTCCCTGCTTCCACTACCTCCTCCGGTAGCGAGTTCCAGGCACCCACTACCCTCTGCGTAAAAAACTTGCCTCGTACATCTACTCTAAACCTTGTCCCTCTCACCTTAAACCTATGCCCCCTAGTAATTGACCCCTCTACCCTGGGGAAAAGCCTCTGACTATCCACTCTGCCTATGCCCCTCATAATTTTGTATACCTCTATCAGGTCTCCCCTCAACCTCCTTCGTTCCAGTGAGAACAAACCGAGTTTATTCAACCGCTCCTCATAGCTAATGCCCTCCATACCAGGCAACATTCTGGTAAATCTCTTCTGCACCCTCTCTAAAGCCTCCACATCCTTCTGGTAGTGTGGCGACCAGAATTGAACACTATACTCCAAGTGTGGCCTAACTAAGGTTCTATACAGCTGCAACATGACTTGCCAATTCTTATACTCAATGCCCCGGCCAATGAAGGCAAGCATGCCGTATGCCTTCTTGACTACCTTCTCCACCTGTGTTGCCCCTTTCAATGACCTGTGGACCTGTACTCCTAGATCTCTTTGACTTTCAATACTCTTGAGGGTTCTACCATTCACTGTATATTCCCTACCTGCATTAGACCTTCCAAAATGCATTACCTCACATTTGTCCGGATTAAACTCCATCTGCCATCTCTCCGCCCAAGTCTCCAGACAATCTAAATCCTGCTGTATCCTCCGACAGTCCTCATCGCTATCCGCAATTCCACCAACCTTTGTGTCGTCTGCAAACTTACTAATCAGACCAGTTACATTTTCCTCCAAATCATTTATATATACTACAAAGAGCAAAGGTCCCAGCACTGATCCCTGTGGAACACCACTGGTCACAGCCCTCCAATTAGAAAAACATCCCTCCATTGCTACTCTCTGCCTTCTATGGCCTAGCCAGTTCTGTATCCACCTTGCCAGCTCACCCCTGATCCCGTGTGACTTCACCTTTTGTACTAGTCTACCATGAGGGACCTTGTCAAAGGCCTTACTGAAGTCCATATAGTCAACATCTACTGCCCTACCTGCATCAATCATCTTAGTGACCTCCTCGAAAAACTCTATCAAGTTAGTGAGACACGACCTCCCCTTCACAAAACCGTGCTGCCTCTCACTAATACGTCCATTTGCTTCCAAATGGGAGTAGATCCTGTCTCGAAGAATTCTCTCCAGTAATTTCCCTACCACTGAAGTAAGGCTCACCGGCCTGTAGTTCCCGGGATTATCCTTGCTACCCTTCTTAAACAGAGGAACAACATTGGCTATTCTCCAGTCCTCCGGGACATCCCCTGAAGACAGCGAGGATCCAAAGATTTCTGTCAAGGCCTCAGCAATTTCCTCTCCAGCCTCCTTCAGTATTCTGGGGGAGATCCCATCAGGCCCTGGGGACTTATCTACCTTAATATTTTTTAAGACACCCAACACCTTGTCTTTTTGGATCACAATGTGACCCAGGCTATCTACACCCCCTTCTCCAGACTCAACATCTACCAATTCCTTCTCTTTGGTGAATACTGATGCAAAGTATTCATTTAGTACCTCGCCCATTTCCTCTGGCTCCACACATAGATTCCCTTGCCTATCCTTCAGTGGGCCAACCCTTTCCCTGGCTACCCTCTTGCTTTTTATGTACGTGTAAAAAGCCTTGGGATTTTCCTTAACCCTATTTGCCAATGACTTTTCGTGACCCCTTCTAGCCCTCCTGACTCCTTGCTTAAGTTCCTTCCTACTTTCCTTATATTCCACGCAGGCTTTGTCTGTTCCCAGCCTTTTAGCCCTGACAAATGCCTCCTTTTTCTTTTTGACGAGGCCTACAATATCACTCATCATCCAAGGTTCCCGAAAATTGCCGTATTTATCTTTCTTCCTCACAGGAACATGCCGGTCCTGTATTCCTTTCAACTGCCACTTGAAAGCCTCCCACATGTCAGATGTTGATTTGCCCTCAAACATCCGCCCCCAATCTATGTTCTTCAGTTCCCGCCTAATATTGTTATAATTAGCCTTCCTCCAATTTAGCACATTCATCCTCGGACCACTCTTATCCTTGTCCACCAGTACTTTAAAACTTACTGAATTGTGGTCACTGTTACCAAAATGCTCCCCTACTGAAACATCTACCACCTGGCCGGACTCATTCCCCAATACCAGGTCCAGTACCGCCCCTTCCCTAGTTGGACTGTCTACATATTGTTTTAAGAAGCCCTCCTGGATGCTCCTTACGGACATGTCCCGCAGAACATGACAGGAGTGGCCGAGGTGCTGCGGAACTTGTCTCAGTCACAAATGGGCATTGCCGAGGCCTCCAGAGCACGTCCCAGTCACTGAGGAGTCGTCAAGGGCATCGAGACGATGGTGCAGACCATGGGAAAGCGCCACGGCTGGCAGAGCCAGATGATGAAGGGGCAACCGGGACTCGAACCAGCTGCCCCTCTGTCCCAAGGAGAACCCCAGGGCACCGAGTGGGAGGAGGGGGTGCTGCATGCCAACCCGGACCCGTTTCATGGAGTTGCGACCATGGCCACCAGCTCTCCCGAGTTCCACTTGTCAGGTGGATGTACTTTAAGAAATGGATGATTATCAAATAGCTGCAGTGATGTCAGTGTGTGGGTGGAGCTGGGCTGTCTGTCTGTCTTTCACTTTCATTTTTGGGCTGGCAGCTGCAGTGTGTTTTGGGTTTTGTTTTCAGAGGTGAAGAGCTGCATTCACAGCAAGAAGATGTTATGATCTCTCTCTGCAATCTAAAGATCACTTGATGATTTCAAAGTAATTCCTGTTTCGGTAGAGAATTTAAACCTGCTGCCTTTATTTTAAAAAGGATTAAACTTATGGATGTTGTTTGGGAAGTTATTAAGGGTTACCTGCAGAATATTGTATTTGGGAAAGTATCAGTGTTTGTAGTTGATAAGATGTTTACCGTGTGTTTATAAAACGTTAACTGGATTCACAGAATAAACATTGTTTTGTTTACAACATACTTTAGCTCTCTGTTGCATCACACCTGTAAAGTGCACCCTTGTGCTCCCCATAACCAAAATCTATTTAAAGTTGTGGGTCAGGTGAACTCTATGATATACTTTGGTGTTCTCTAAACGCTGGCCCATTATACACCCCTCTGATGAGGCCGCATCTCGAAGTCAGCACACAGGAAAGGGCGGTACGGCTGTGCATTTTTAAAAATTCATTTATGGGATGTCGGCGTCGCAGGCTGTACCAGCATTTATTGCCCATTCCTAATTGCCCTTGAGGAGGCAGTTGAGAGTCAACCACATTACTGTGCGTCTGGAGTCACATATCGGCCAGACCAGAAAAGGACGGCTAAACGCGCTCGACACTGTTTCACTTCTGTTAAATCGCTCCCGAAGTGTGGGTAAATATCGGTATGGATCTGACTGAAAAAGCTGATGAGAAACACCCCGCCAATCTCACCCAAAATGACACGTAAAAATGTTTCCGTTAAATCGGGCCTAAAATCTATTCTGGGTGTACAACTCTCAGCATCGTGTGAATGAAAGTTCGTAGCCTCTGAAGTGAGACCGCTGATGACCAATGAGGTTTTTCAATGTGAGAACAGGGCTGAACAACATGTTTTTCATAAAGGTCAAGACACATTGGCAATGAACGATACCACCATTGAGCACTGACACGATTGACCTCCTACACTGTTCAACCTCGAGATGATGTGTGGAGAAGAACGCTGGCTAACATTTAGTAGCAAGAACAAGGTTGTCGGAGATAGAGTCAACCGAGAATCCGTAACAAATTGTGCCAAGTGAAGCCTATACACACCCAAGAACCTAACAATACCTGAAACAACTGTGGAAGACAGTACCACAGTGGAGGTCATTTCAACATCGAGTCAACCTCCAAATCCTCCATCGACTCCAGTTGAAAACCTACGGACGACTTCCAAACTCAACTAACTACACCAGAGGTTGCAGCCAACACGAAAAAGCAGATGCCTGAAGTTTGCCGACAGCCACACAGGAATCGACGTTCTCCGAAATGTCTAACTTATTGGCTGCTGTGTTTGTTAATTGTTCATATTGTAAATTTTGATTGTAAACGCTATACTATGTTTCATTGCAGGAACCTATAGAACATAGAACATAGAACAATACAGCGCAGTACAGGCCCTTCGGCCCACGATGTTGCACCGAAACAAAAGCCATCTAACCTACACTATGCCATTATCATCCATATGTTTATCCAATAAACTTTTAAATGCCCTCAATGTTGGCGAGTTCACTACTGTAGCAGGTAGGGCATTCCACGGCCTCACTACTCTTTGCGTAAAGAACCTACATCTGACCTCTGTCCTATATCTATTACCCCTCAGTTTAAAGTTATGTCCCCTCGTGCCAGCCATATCCATCCGCGGGAGAAGGCTCTCACTGTCCACCCTATCCAACCCCCTGATCATTTTGTATGCCTCTATTAAGTCTCCTCTTAACCTTCTTCTCTCCAACGAAAACAACCTCAAGTCCGTCAGCCTTTCCTCATAAGATTTTCCCTCCATACCAGGCAACATCCTGGTAAATCTCCTCTGCACCCGCTCCAAAGCCTCCACGTCCTTCCTATAATGCGGTGACCAGAACTGTACGCAATACTCCAAATGCGGCCGGACCAGAGTTCTGTACAGCTGCAACATGACCTCCCGACTCCGGAACTCAATCCCTCTACCAATAAAGGCCAACACTCCATAGGCCTTCTTCACAACCCTATCAACCTGGGTGGCAACTTTCAGGGATCTATGTACATGGACACCTAGATCCCTCTGCTCAGCCACACTTTCAAGAACTTTACCATTAGCCAAATATTCCGCATTCCTGTTATTCCTTCCAAAGTGAATCACCTCACACTTCTCTACATTAAACTCCATTTGCCACCTCTCAGCCCAGCTCTGCAGCTTATCTATATCACTCTGTAACCTGCTACATCCTTCCACACTATCGACAACACCACCGACTTTTGTATCGTCTGCAAATTTCTTCACCCACCCTTCTGCGCCTTCCTCTAGGTCATTGATAAAAATGACAAACAGCAACGGCCCCAGAACAGATCCTTGTGGTACTCCACTTGTGACTGTACTCCATTCTGAACATTTCCCATCAACCACCACCCTCTGTCTTCTTTCAGCTAGCCAATTTCTGATCCACATCTCTAAATCACCCTCAATCCCCAGCCTCCGTATTTTTTGCAATAGCCTACCGTGGGGAACCTTATCAAACGCTTTGCTGAAATCCATATACACCACATCAACTGCTCTACCCTCGTCTACCTGTTCAGTCACCTTCTCAAAGAACTCAATAAGGTTTGTGAGGCATGACCTACCCTTCACAAAGCCATGCTGACTATCCCTGATCATATTATTCCTATCTAGATGATTATAAATCTTGTCCCTTATAATCCCCTCCAAGACTTTACCCACTACAGACGTGAGGCTCACTGGTCTATAGTTGCCGGGGTTGTCTCTGCTCCCCTTTTTGAACAAAGGGACCACATTTGCTGTCCTCCAGTCCTCTGGCACTATTCCTGTAGCCAATGATGACATAAAAATCAAAGCCAAAGGTCCAGCAATCTCTTCCCTGGCCTCCCATAGAATCCTAGGATAAATCCCATCAGGTCCCGGGGACTTATCTATTTTCAGCCTGTCCAGAATTGCCAACACCTCTTCCCTACGTACCTCAATGCCATCTATTCTATTAGCCTGGGGCTCAGCATTCTCCTCCACAACATTATCTTTTTCCTGAGTGAATACTGACGAAAAATATTCATTTAGTATCTCGCCTATCTCTTCAGACTCCACACACAATTTCCCATCCCTGTCCTTGACTGGTCCTACTCTTTCCCTAGTCATTCGCTTATTCCTGACATACCTATAGAAAGCTTTTGGGTTTTCCTTGATCCTTCCTGCCAAATACTTCTCATGTCCCCTCCTTGCTCGTCTTTGCTCTCTCTTTAGATCCTTCCTCGCTACCTTGTAACTATCCATCGCCCCAACCGAAACTTCACACTTCATCTTCACATAGGCCTTCTTCTTCCTCTTAACAAGAGATTCCACTTCCCTGGTAAACCACGGTTCCCTCGCTCGACGCCTTCCTCCCTGTCTGACCGGTACATACTTATCAAGAACACGCAGTAGCTGATCCTTGAACAAGCCCCACTTATCCAGTGTGCCCAACACTTGCAGCCTACTTCTCCACCTTATCCCCCCCAAGTCACGTCTAATGGCATCATAATTGCCCTTCCCCCAGCTATAACTCTTGCCCTGCGGTGTATACTTATCCCTTTCCATCATTAACGTAAACGTCACCGAATTGTGGTCACTGTCCCCAAAGTGCTCTCCTACCTCCAAATCCAACACCTGGCCTGGTTCATTACCCAAAACCAAATCCAACGTGGCCTCGCCTCTTGTTGGCCTGTCAACATATTGTTTCAGGAAACCCTCCTGCACACACTGTACAAAAAACGACCCATCTATTGTACTCGAACTATATATTTTCCAGTCAATATTTGGAAAGTTAAAGTCTCCCATAATAACTACCCTGTTACTTTCGCTCATATCCAGAATCATCTTCGCCATCCTTTCCTCTACATCCCTAGAACTATTAGGAGGCCTATAAAAAACTCCCAACAGGGTGACCTCTCCTTTTCTGTTTCTAACTTCAGCCAATACTACCTCGGAAGAAGAGTCCCCATCTAGCATCCTCTCCGCCACCGTAATACTGCTCTTGACTAGCAGCGCCACACCTCCCCCTCTTTTGCCTCCTTCTCTGAGCTTACTAAAACACCTAAACCCCGGAACCTGCAACATCCATTCCTGTCCCTGCTCTATCCATGTCTCCGAAATGGCCACAACATCGAAGTCCCAGGTACCAACCCACGCTGCCAGTTCCCCTACCTTGTTTCGTATACTCCTGGCATTGAAGTAGACACACTTCAAACCACCTACCTGAACGCTGGCCCCCTCCTGCGACGTCAAATCTGTGCTCCTGACCTCTATACTCTCATTCTCCCTTACCCTAAAACTACAATCCAGGTTCCCATGCCCCTGCTGCATTAGTTTAAACCCCCCCAAAGAGCACTAACAAATCTCCCCCCCAGGATATTTGTGCCCCTCAGGTTCAGATGTAGACCATCCTGTCTGTAGAGGTCCCACCTTCCCCAGAAAGAGCCCCAGTTATCCAAAAATCTGAAACCCTCCCGCCTGCACCATCCCTGTAGCCACGTGTTTAAATGCTCTCTCTCCCTATTCCTCATCTCACTATCACGTGGCACGGGCAACAACCCAGAGATAACAACTCTGTTTGTTCTAGTTCTGAGCTTCCATCCTAGCTCCCTGAAAGCCTGCCTGACATCCTTGTCCCCTTTCCTACCTATGTCGTTGGTGCCAATGTGGACCACGACTTGGGGCTGCTCCCCCTCCCCCCTAAGGACCCGGAAAACACGATCCGAGACATCACGTACCCTTGCACCTGGGAGGCAACATACCAAACGTGAGTCTCTCACGCTCCCACAAAATCTCCTATCTGTGCCCCTGACTATAGAGTCCCCAATTACTAATGCTCTGCTCCTCTCCCCCCTTCCCTTCTGAGCAACAGGGACAGACTCCGTGCCAGAGGCCCGTACCCCATGGCTTACCCCTGGTAAGTCGTCCCCCCCACAAGTATCCAAAGCGGTATACTTGTTTCTCAGGGGAACGACCGCAGGGGATCCCTGCACTGACTGTTTTTTCCCAGTCCCTCTTACAGTTACCCACCTATCTCCAATCTTTGGTGTAACTAATTCCCTGAAGCTGCTATCTATGACCCCTTCTGCCTCCCGAATGATCCGAAGTTCTTCCAACTCCAGCTCCAGTTCCCTAACTCGGTCTTGGAGGAGCTGGAGATGGCAGCACTTCCTGCAGGTAAAATCAGCAGGGACACTAACTGCATCCCTCACCTCAAACATCCTGCAGGAGGAACATTGCACTCCCTTCCCTGCCATTCCTCTAACTTTCTACCAAGATCTGGCGAACAACTAAATTAAATTTTTATAAAAAATAATAATAATATAATAAAAATATGGTACTTACCTCAGACCAATGGGTTTTATTATTAGGTTAGAGGAGGAGGGCGGGTGGGAGACACTACACGTGTAGTGTCTCGGGTTTCCTCTCCACCAGAATTTATTGGTGAGGGTCTTCCCAGACGTCCGCGGGTCGACTTCCTGTTCCCGCCTAAAAAACTAATTTTAAAAAAAAAGAAAAATTCTCAGCTCCTGCTGAAACTGACTCACCACTCACCAGCTTTTCTCCCGCCGAAATCGACTGGCCTGCCCCTGCAAAGAGAAGTGCTTTTAAAGGTTGACTTACCTCCCAGCAACCTCCTTCCGCAATGCTCCCGCTGAAACTGACTCACCAGCTGCTCTCACGCCGCCGAAATCGACTGGCCTGCCCCTGCAAAGAGAATTGCTTTTAAAGGTTGACTTACCTCCCAGCAACCTCCTTCCGCAATGCTCCCGCTGAAATTGACTAACCAGCTGCTCTCACGCCGCCGAAATCGACTGGCCTGCCCCTGCAAAGAGAAGTGCTTTTAAAGGTTGACTTACCTCCCAGCAACCTCCTTCCGCAATGCTCCCGCTGAAATTGACTAACCAGCTGCTCTCACGCCGCCGAAATCGACTGGCCTGCCCCTGCAAAGAGAAGTGCTTTTAAAGGTTGACTTACCTCCCAGCAACCTCCTTCTGCAATGCTCCCGCTGAAATTGACTAACCAGCTGCTCTCACGCCGCCGAAATCGACTGGCCTGCCCCTGCAAAGAGAAGTGCTTTTAAAGGTTGACTTACCTCCCAGCAACCTCCTTCCGCAATGCTCCCGCTGAAACTGACTAACCAGCTGCTCTCACGCCGCCGAAATCGACTGGCCTGCCCCTGCAAAGAGAAGTGCTTTTAAAGGTTGACTTACGTCCCAGCAACCTCCTTCCGCAATGCTCCCGCTGAAACTGACTAACCAGCTGCTCTCACGCCGCCGAAATCGACTGGCCTGCCCCTGCAAAGAGAAGTGCTTTTAAAGGTTGACTTACCTCCCAGCAACCTCCTTCCGCAATGCTCCCGCTGAAATTGACTAACCAGCTGCTCTCACGCCGCCGAAATCGACTGGCCTGCCCCTGCAAAGAGAAGTGCTTTTAAAGGTTGACTTACCTCCCAGCAACCTCCTTCCGCAATGCTCCCGCTGAAACTGACTAACCAGCTGCTCTCACGCCGCCGAAATCGACTCAAACCTCTGTTGTAAAGGAAGAGGAATGTGTAATATATTCATGATTGTTCCTCGTTAGAACAAGGTCACTTTAAGA
Source organism: Scyliorhinus torazame (assembly GCF_047496885.1). NCBI lineage: Eukaryota > Metazoa > Chordata > Chondrichthyes > Carcharhiniformes > Scyliorhinidae > Scyliorhinus > Scyliorhinus torazame. The sequence continues at coordinate 42,853,722 of NC_092715.1, read as the reverse complement.
CTTAGATCTTGTGATGTATGGATGACATCATTGACAGTTTGGGCAGGCGAACAATCAGTCTATCCTAACAGCGTATAGAGTAAACACCTTTCTAATAAAACTCTTGTTTGGTTGTCCCTTTGTGGCCTTGAAGCCTATCCTTTAAAAATACCGCAGGATTTATTTATATTAATCTGCACAGCACTCAATTGACACCATTCCTGAAGGGTGGCAAACGTGTTCAAAGTTGATTCCTTCAGTTGTCATTTTATCTTTTAAAAAATAATCCCACATATAGCTATATCATCTGCACACTTAAATAAGTAAGGATTACTTCCTTTGATTCTTATCTTGTTGGTATATATGGAAACAAACAGAGATGTCAGGACACAGCCCTGAGGAGCACCTGTGTTTAAAATAAGTTTGTCAGATAAAAAAACATTCATGAAAACCATGTTGAGGGCCATTAGCAAGAACATTCTTGATCCAATCTATTTCTCCCCCATTCACATTCAAGATAATCAACCTTTGTAACAGGGTGTGAATTCGCATTGTATTGAATGCTGAACAAAAATCAATAAATAAGCCACACACAAAGGATTTTTGGCTGTTGGAGGTGATTAGTTATCAGGTTCACTTGAGAAAGAGGCATCCGCATTTCCCCTATGTGCTTTATCAGCAAATTGTAGGGGATTAAGATAATCTGAAACAGTTGAGGTGAGGTGATTACTAACGACTCTCTTCATACATTTTGCCAATACAGAATTAAGAGCCACAGATCTAAAATCATCAAATGATTTAGCTCCCAACTCATTAGGCATGGATATGATGTGATGCTTTCAAAGTACTTGAAACAGTACAGACATCCAATAAAAATTGAAATAACTGTGAAAATACCCCTTTAATCTGACTAACACTCAGTACTTTGCCCCGTAGTTCAAGAGGAGTAGGTGCTTTATATGGTTCAATATGGGAAAGACATGATGCAACCTCATTCTCTGATAACTGCAGAGGTGAATATGCAGGGATCTTATCACATACCCTGTTACATTCATTTCCAAAATCAACAACATCAAATCTTCCATCAAATTGATTAAGATCATTAACAAAAGTAGAGCAGTCCACAAACTCACATCTTCGGGTGGCACGGTAGCACAGTGGTTAGCACTGTTGCTTCACAGTGCCAGGGTCCCAGGTTTGATTCCTGCTTGGGCCACTGTCTGTGCGGAGTCTGCACGTTCTCCCCTTGTCTGCATGGGTTTCCTCCGCGTGCTCCAGTTTCCTCGCACAAGTCCCGAAAGACGTGCTGTTAGGTGAGTTGGACATACTGAATTCTCCTTCAATGTACCCGAACAGGCGCTGGAGTGTGGCGACTTGGGAATTTTCACAGTAGCATCACTGCAGTGTTAATATAAGCCTACTCCTGACAATAAAGATTATTATTATTATTTTACCAATCCACAGTGCCTCTTCGAGGTAAGGGAAGCAAATCGCAAAGGAAATGAAATAATCAGTCATTAATTCCTTTTTAAAATTCAGGGGAAGGTGGATGGCGAACCTTATAGTGAGCCTGCCACTGCATCTGTTAATGGAAAACCAGAAAGTTAATGGAGCCAATAACGTGCTATCCTCTGATTCTGAATGTAACCAAGTGCGGGGAAAGAGAGAATTTAAAATTGGATGGTTTGAAGAGTCTTTATTAATTAAAAATAAACCAAATATTTCCCTCAGCATTGACAATACTGCTGGTAGTTTTACAGTAGAAGATCCTCGAAATTTGGGCAAACATCCATTAGACAATCTGAAAAGACTGACTGCATTACACGAGAGACAGAAAGAGACAGAAATGCAGAAGAAACTCATCTAGGGGGCCCTTTCTATTTTGGAAAGTCAGACGTCTGACAAAGGGAAGCACATGGGCTGGGATTCTCCAACCCCCCGCCGGTCGGGGGGCCGTTGGCAGCGACCCCCCTGGCAATTCTCTGGGCCCCAGTGGGCCGAATGGCCGTCCATTTTTGGCCAGTCCCGCCGGCGTGAATTACTCACCCCATGCATGGTGAGACCTGGCAGGTGAGTATGCATGGGCGGTCCTCGGGGGGGGGGGGGGGGCGGGGGGGGGGAATCCGACCCCGGGGGGGTGGGGGTGGCCCACGGTGGCCTGGCCCACCGATCTGCGTGCGGGCTTGTTCCATGGGGGGCCTTCTTTCCTAAGTGCCGGGCCTCTGTAGGGCTCCACCATACTGCCTGGGGGTCAGCGCGGAGAAGAGAACCCCCGCGGAAATATGCCGGCCGGTCCACGCATGCGCGAGATCACGCCAGCCGTTCCGCACATGTGTGAACCCACACCATCCCTTCGATGCCGGCTGGAGTTGTGCCAACCCGTCTGCCGTCCACCTAGCCTCCTAGAAAGGTGAGAATTTACTCACCTTGGGGGGCCGTTGATGCCAGAGTCGTTGGCACCGGTTTTCCCACCAGCGTGGGGACTTAGTTCCCAGAAGGGAGAATCCCGGCTATTGTCTTTAATTTTGTCGACGAAAGTGAAAACAAGTCATTGTTTGAACAGATCAGAGAGAGTTCTAAAATGAAAGATGCAAACCTAACAACAGAAGAACAGAGAGAATATGTAATAAAGATACTTAAAGAGTAGAGATATAGTTGTAGGGAATCATGAGATCGACATAAGAAACTCTGAACCAGTAAAGCCACATCCGTCTTGATTGTAAACCATGGAGACTGACTCAGTTAGAGACTGAAATCCTGTGCATACTGGGCATTTTGCAGCAACAAGCGAAAACGTTGTGGTCCACAGAACGCCAAGTAGAGTTTGAGAGATTGAAGGCCGTGTTCGTGGGCGAACCGGTGCTGGCTGTCCCTGACTTTTTCAGACATTTTAAATTGGCCACAGCTGCCAGTGACCTGGAGATGGGGGCAGTAATACTACAAGGCAGGAGTAGAGAGACCAATGTGGTATTTTTTGAAAAAACTAAGTCTGTCCGAAACTTTTACCTGCTTTGGGAACTGTTCATGTGCATCCTGAATAGCCTTTTTTTTAAACCTCTTCATAGTTCCAAGACACCTGCTATGACAGGGAAGCATAAACATTCTGTGCCCCGTCAATTTAATCTGCATGGTTAATGTCCACTTTTTGAGTTGTTATTTTCTCAAAAGGCCGAAAAATGGTTTCTCCCACCTTCTTATTGAATTATGGGAGGGCCTGCATAAATTTGAACATATTGCCACTGAGTTCTGTTCTAGGATTAAGCTCCCGTCCACTTTTTGGCAACTCCCCACTAATCTCCAATGCTTTAATCTGGAATTCTCTCTCTTTTGCTTTCTCCTCGCTCTCTAATTCCAACCTCCTCATTTGCATCTCCCATTTCTTTCACTTTCTCCATTTCTCTATGCTTCATCTCCCTTTCTTTTTCTTTCTTTTTTGCCTCAACTCCATTTCCCTTCGCTGCATCTCCACTTCTTTATCTCTTTGCTGCATTTCCAATTGTTTCATTTGTAGCTGCATTTGATCAAATTCTACTGATTGTTACCGTGACCCAGGCTGTGTTTCTTTCAAATTTAAATGCTGAGCAATCGCATCAATTATCTCCACCTTCCTAGCTCTCGCTGATACTTCTATTTCTAATTCACAAATTCGACTAGCTTGTCTTTGCAAAATGCTTTACCGACAGCAGAGATAAGCTGTCCGTTTGAAGAAAATGCTTAGCAGCTTCCAGGGCCATCCTTTTATATCACCACAAACCTGGTGTCTGTTTTTAATTTACAATGTAACCCAAACTTCACTATCTACCATTCCAAAGATCCCGGACCCGAGCACCCAAATTATGTTACAACACCCTGGGCAAGTGTGCGGTCAATTCCAACCCCACTCATCCCAGAAACACAACACAAGTGAATTAACCAATAATTCTTATAAAAACACCCTCAGTCTTTGGTCCTAGGCTGCCCAATAATTACAGTCACCGGGTTTGTAAATATAATCATAATTATTGTTTATTTATCACAAGACCTATAATGAAATATGCAGCAGATACTATTGGTTAACGATTAACTAATACCTAACTCTCACTTTAACTTACCCACCACTCTCTACACACACAAGGCAGACAAACACCAAGGGGAAGAAAGGGGTAAAAACAATGCAAGTGAAAGGAAAAGTAGTCTTTGTTTCAGATGATGGTTTTTATCACACTTTTCTTCACAGCAAGCTTGCAGGTTAAAGGCTTTGCTTGCAGCCTGGAATGGTCTTCTCTGTAGATACGTAGATTAATTCAACAGGTTCTCTGTAGTTTAGAAATACAGCACCCACAGGCTTTCTGGATAAATAAAGCACTCAGGGGCATTCAGGAGGGGGATGACACTCACAGGCCTTCAGGACAGAGATGGCACTCACAGGCCTTCAGGACAGAGATGGCACTCACAGGCCTTCAGGAGGGGGATGGCACTCACATGCTTTCAGGACAGAGATGGCACTCACAGGTGTTCAGGATAGAGATGGCACTCACAGGCCTTCAGGACAGAGATGGCACTCACAGGCCTTCAGGAAAGAGATGGCACTCACAGGCCTTCAGGACAGTGATGGCACTCACAGGCCTTCAGGACAGAGATGGCACTCACAGGCCTTCAGGACAGAGATGGCACTCACAGGCCTTCAGGATAGAGATGGCACTCACAGGCCTTCAGGACAGAGATGGCACTCACAGGCCTTCAGGACAGAGATGGCACTCACAAGCCTTCAGGACAGAGATGGCACTCACAGGCCTTCAGGATAGAGATGGCACTCACAGGCCTTCAGGACAGAGATGGCACTCACAGGCCTCCACGACAGAGATGGCACTCACAGGCCTTCAGGACAGAGGTGGCACTCACAGGCCTTCAGGACAAAGATGGCACTCACAGGCCTTCAGGACAGAGATGGCACTCACAGGCTTTCAGGGGAGAGATGGCACTCACAGGCCTTCAGGTGAGAGATGGCACTCACAGGCCTTCAGGACAGAGATGGCACTCACAGGCCTTCAGGACAGAGATGGCACTCACAGGCCTTCAGGATAGAGATGGCACTCACAGGCCTTCAGGACAGAGATGGCACTCACAGGCCTTCAGGACAGAGATGGCACTCACAGGCCTTCTGAAGGAATACAGCATTCACAGAAGGCTTTCTGCAGAGAGAGGGAGAGAGATAATTGGTTCCCCCTCTGCACTCCCAGAATCAAAATTGAACCTCCTTAGGCCTTTGAAAAGCATTCCACTGGGACAGGGTCCAATCATCATGTATACCAGGCAGAGTATGCCCTTTTGGGTCAATTCTTTGGCCGTCAGTCAATCAATCAAACAGAGTCCCAATCCATCTCTCTCACTGGTGCTGGCAAGTCAATAGTCTCCTGTAATTTCTGGATTCTTCTGCTTGAATTAAAGATACAGGTTGCTCACCTTAAATAGCCATGTCCATCAATCATCCATGGATCACAATAAGAATAACAAAATAAAAGAAAGAGGAAATAAGGGGAATAAACAGTGTACCCTTACAGTAGTTAGTTATATTTTTGTAAACTTAATTATATTACTGTTAAAAAAAATTAAAGGTTATTTGCGTTAAAATTTTACAAATTGGTGATTGCAGTTTATTGGGCTCAGCCAAGATCCTCAGATATTTGAAAATAACACTAATTTCACTTGTATTGCGACTCTGGGTCAAGTGGGGCTGGAATTAATCGTGCACTGGCCCAGGAGGTTGCGACATATTTTATTTTTAAAATCAATTTTTGCTTTGCTCTTTTTGGATTTGATTTCCCTTGCTCTTTCCTTGACAATGCCAATTTCACCGTTAAGATATGCTGGCTTCCTTTCATTCAGCCACTTTTTTAAATCCCTTGACATGCAAGGTTTATTGTTTGGAAATGCATTAACTCTTTTGTTATCAATAACTGTATCCTCACAAAACTGGTCAGATGATTTTAAAGTATCTGTCAACTCATGTGGATCACCACACCAATCAAAACACACCGGCCAGTCAATAACATCAAACAGTCCATCAGCTCCCCCCTACGCTCTTTTGTCCAAAATTGAACAGTCTTCAGGACACATTTGCCCCATTTCACAAACTGTCTGTACATTGGTAAATGGTTAAAGTTATGATCTAATTTGCTAAGAATTGGTCTACACACTTCCTTACATCCGTCCACTTTATTGCCATAACATTGGTCCAGAGTGAGAGTTGAGCGAATGGGAGAAGTAACACACTGCTGCAGAGTGGGAGATGCACCAAGAGCGAAAGTCCATTAAAATCCCCAAGTACAAACATTGGCCGCTCGGTCGATCATGAAAGCGCACTGTTAAAACTATTCACAACACTTTCAGTCACTTCTATATTTTTTGGTCCAGTCACATGGACCAGTGTAACAGTAATTTGACCAAATTTGCATGGTAAATTAAAGGGCCCGAATGATACAGTGTGGATCTCACAGGGTGCGATCAGTGACCACATTGCACTCAGCGCAGATCTGGACGAAACGGGTGAAACATACGAGACCACAAATCATCTCTGCGCCAGGCTGATCGCGAGGCACCCAACTCACTCCACCAAGGGTGATCTGGATCTCATCCAGTGAGGGCGAGATCCAGCTCTGCATATTTAAATTAGCCTAATGACTCATTTAAATACCTAGATGCAGGATTCACAGGTGCCCGGGAGCCTTCGGGACCTCACCAAGCTGCCATTGAGTACACATCAGTAAGTGTTGTCAATTTCCAGCTGAGCACTTCAAAATCACTCAACCCTGATGCGGGGTGATTAGACTGCATTTTCTCTCTTTGAAGTGGTTGATGTGTGTGAACATTGTGGTCAGAGCACTTCAGAGTACTGAACCATGAAGGAAGATGAATGAAGTAAGGTTCACAGCTGTGTGTGTTGAAGCTGGAAATCCACAGCCTACAAAAGTGAAGTGAATGAATGGGTTGCAGCTCAAGGATCTGAGGGGTTTAAACACAGATCACTGGTTTCTCTATCCACGAATTGACATGTGGTGCTGCCTCTTTCTAAGTCAGCTTTTTCACTGCCTCTCTCTGGACTGCTCTCTAGCTTCCAGACAGGGGTCTCTTTTCTGGGGGCTTCCTGACAGGTTTCTCTTTTCTGGGGGACTTCCTGACCTGGGTCTCTTCCCAGGTGGGGATTCCCCTATTTAGTGGGTCCCTTCTGTGGGGTGGGGGAGAAGGGGGCGGACCCAGAACATCTGGAAATGGGAGGCTGATTTGCAATGCGGAGGGGTGTGTTGCCAGCCGCAGACCTTCACCATCAGGCTGCTGGCTCAAAATGGCGGCCCAATAGCGGAATTTCCTTGGAAATCGCTCGGCATTCATAAATCTGCATGGCTGAGGATTGGGAATCGCTTCCTGATTTGCGCTTTGGGTGCGAATTAACAACTGTTGCCAAAGCTGAAGCTCTACCCCACAACCTCTAATTCTGTACATTTTTGTACTTCTGTAGCAATTGACTCCTAGCTGGTGTTTCTTTCTATCATAGTTGGCTATCTTCTGCCACATTACAAAAATGTTTATTTTCCATATGTGAACGAAAACAGTGGGCTTGAGCAAAGTTTTCAACTGTCTCGGCATCACAGCTGGATTTTCCATCGGCGGGATCCTCTGCTCCTTCGGCAGTGCACCCACGCCTATGGGTTTCCCGATGGTGTGTGGTGGCCACAATGGATCACCCCATTGGCTGGCTGCGGGAACGGAGAATCACACTGCCGGCGGCAGCACGCCGCGCAGGAAAATGGGGCCGACGGACCAGGAGTGGAATTATCCGCCGTCAACGTGAATTTCCCAACGGCGTGGGGTGGCCACAATGGGAAATCACATTGGCCAACTGCTGGAGGATCCCGCAGCCAGCGAGAAAGTGCCGCGCAGTAAAACGTGGCTGGCGGGCGGGAGAATCCCCGTGCTTTTATTTTTTCCATTACATCTGTTCTCCATGGATGGATCTGTGGCAATAAGGGTAAGCTTCTTCTTTTAAACAAAATGAAATTAAAATCGCTTATTGTCACAAGTCGGCTTCAATGAAGTTACTGTGAAAAGCTCCTAGTCGCCACATTCCGGCGCCTGTTCGGGGAGGCTGATACGGGAATTGAACCGTGCTGCTGGCCTGCCTTGGTCTGCTTTAAAAGCCAGCGATTTAGCCTAGTGAGCTAAACCAGCATTGAAAGTAATCTTTCTAGGGCAGCATGGTGGTGCAGTGGGTAGCACTGCTGTCTCACGGTGTCGAGGTCCCAGGTTTGATCCCGGCTCAGGGTCACTGTCCGTGTTGAGTTTGCACATTCTCCCCGTGTTTGCGTGTGTTTTGCCCCCACAACCCAAAGATGTGCAGGGTAGGTGGATTGGCCACGCAAAATTGCCCCTTAATTGGAAAAAATGAATTGGGTACTCTAAATTTATAGAAGAAAAGTAATCTCTCTTTATTTTTCAGCGCACCATAGTATATTTCAGTACTCATTTTATGGCCAAGTCTGCTGAAGGGGTGTCTTTCTTCTCTCAGCTGTTCTTGGGAAATTTAAACTGGAATCAGAAAGCCAACTGCTCATTTGCATCCAAGTTCAAGATATGAATAGTTTAGGATGTTCTTGCTAATGGGTTTGATTTTTAATTGTGTTGAAATATAGCTATGTAGACCAAGGAAAATGATACTGTTGATAATGATTATTAAAGTGAAACACTTGGGAATAATACAGTTAATGGCATGACAAGAAATAAGATTTTATTGATGTGCAATAATTAGTGATTCCTCTAGATAATATTTTATGATGGCAAGTGGAGAAATTAAAATAGAAATAACCTCCGAGGCTAATTTTATAAAGCTGTAGTTTTCATTACAACATCCGGTGTATATTCTTGAAACATTTCCCTGGTAAATGTTTGAATTTAATCGCAAAACTCTTTGACCTAATATTATTAGATCTTAGATGCCCACTCACTGAACAATTGAACAACTGATTTTTAATCTACCTCATCTTCTTTCTCACTCTATTCGACCCTGCATTGTGAGCACGTGTACTTGACTTGAAGAAAAGATTTGAAATGAGTTCATTTCTCAAAGACATGGGGTGAAATTCTTCAATTGCACGAGAATGTTCTCCCGCCGGAGCTGAATTGCACCTGATTTGTTTTCCCAAATGAGGAAGTGCTTCCCAAACATTAGGCAAGCAAATTTATGCATGGCGAGGATTGTGAGGAATTCCCCAGGGAACCCTGCTATCGGGCTGCCATTTTGAGCTGCTGGGCCCATAGAAGTCCTGCGACTCGCCATCCCATCCCCCACATGGTAATTCAGCACACCTTGGATTTTCTGGGCCTCACCCCAGTACAGAGGTGACCCAAGCCACACCCTCCCCCTTCCAAGACCCCCTGAATGAAGAGACCCCTGCAGATCCCCCAGAAAAGTGACCGCTGTCAGGAAGCCCCTCAGAAGTGAAACCCATGACTGGAAGCCCCCCCCAGAAAAGTGACGGCTGTCAGGAAGCACCCCAGAAGAGAGATACCTGTCAAAAAGCCCCTTAGAAAATCGACGCCTGAAAGAGTTACCCCCTTGGCCCATTGTGAGATCCATTCCATCCCGACCCACCGATCCAGTCTTCTTCACAACCGCTAAATTTGCCGCCTCACTGGGAACTCCGCTACCGGCGGAGTGAGGCGGAGACTTTTGCCCATGTTCTTCGCATTAGGTCAGGATTTTAGCAAAAACACATACGTTCAACGATAAAAGGAAGACAAAGGCTTTTGAAAGTTTAATGTTCTGAGTCAACAGCGAAGCAAGTTAAATTTCCCACTCATCAGCATTGGTTGGACTGCTGTGGAAAAGAACGTTTATACATGTTTTTTATTCAGTTACGGGATGTGATTGTTGCCAGCTGGGAGAGCATTTATTGCCCAACCCTAGTTGCTCTTGAATTGAGTCATTTGCTCGCCCATTCCAGAGGGCATTTAACAGTGAACCTCATTGCTGTGGGCCTGGAGACACATGTAGGCTACTTCAGGTAAGGATGGCAGATTTCCTTCCCAAAAGGAAATCAGTGAACCAGATGGATTTTTATAAAAATCGATAATGGTTTCATGGTCCCCATTGAACTTCTAATTTCAGATGTTTTGTTGAATTTAAATTCCACCAACTGCCGCGGAATCGGGTCCCCAGAGCATTACCCTGGATCTCTGGAATACTAGTCCAGCGAAAATACTACTGCACCACTATCTGCTCAGTGTTGAGGCACCTCACAACCAATGAAGATTTTGAAAATGTACCCAATAGTGTATCTGATTTTATCCAGAAGCTGTACCATCTGCTACAGTTGGCGGGCGGGATTCTCCGGTTCCCCAGGTGCTTGTTTCTCAACCGTCTGCCGTACTCTGGCGGCGGGATTCTATCTTCCCGCCGTTTGTCAATGGGAATTCCCAGTGTAATCACTCCACACTGCCGGGAAACCCACGGGAAGACTGCACTGCCGGCGGGAAAAGTGGGCGCCACGGTAGCACAGTGGTTAGCACTGTGGCTTCTCGGCTCCAGGGTCCCAGGTTCGATTCCCGGCTTGGGTCACTGTCTGTGCGGAGTCTGCACGTTCTCCTCGTGTCTGCGTGGGTTTCTTCCGGGTGCTCCGGTTCCCTCCCACAGTCCAAAGATGTGCCGGTTAGGTGGATTGGCCATGCTAAATTGTCCTTAGTGTCCAAAAAGGTTAGGAGGGGTTATTGGGATAGGGTGGAAGTGTGGGCTTAAATGGGGGGGGTCTTTACAAGGGTCAGTGCAGACTCGATGGGCCAAATGGCCTCCTTCTGCATTGTAAATTCTATGTTCGATGAATCGCAACGACCGGAGAATTCCGGCCAGCATATGCGTGAATAGGAACAATTCTTCAGATAATGAATGCAGGTCAGTAGAAAATGGGGTAAATCAGTCACAGGGTGCCAAATCACAAAATGTTGCATTCAAACAGTACCTTAAACACAGTAACAAAAACAAAAAATACTGACAATCTCAGCAGATCTGACAGCATCTGTGGAGAGAGAAGTGAGCTGACGTTCCGAGTCTGGATGACTTTGTCAAAGCTATCAGTTCCTTTCGCTTTCCACAAATGCTGTCAGACCTGCTGCGATTGTCCAGCATTTTTTGTTCATGTTTCAGATTCCAGCATCCCCAGTAATTTGATTTTACCTTAGTCATAAGTAGGTTTTAAGGAAGATCGTAAAGGAGAGCAAGGTTGAGAGGCAGAGATGTTGGGTACCTATTATCGGAATAATTCCAATTACAAAAAACAATAGCCACTCTTGGTCTTTTAGACTCCAGTTTAGTGTACAATTCCAGCCTTCTTGTGGTAATCAGTATAATTCCCGCACTCCATGTGTGTCTTTCAATTTTGAGCATTTGATCGTTACTTCCTGTTCATCTTCTCTCTCTCCCCCCCCCCTCCCCCACACATTCCTGCCCTGTCCTTTCATAACATGCATCACAGATCAAATTAAATTCACTTTGTGGTTTTCGTTACTATAAATAATTTAAGTTTCAGTTCGCGCTATTCCGCCAACATTTGCGATTTCTTTAACAATCTATTGATTTTGCACTATTGTTTCAATGTACATGATACACAGAAATAGAAGGAGAGGGATAACTTTTCACTGTCCTTTCCATCCCAGTAAATCAGTAGGTTAAAATTGTACCTAATCAATCACTAACCAAGTTGCAAGGGTTGACATCACATTAAAAAAAATGTGCAGAGAGACAAACAAATAAATTGCCTCACACAGGATGGAGATCAGACACCTTGGATTTGATTGATAGTTTCATTGTCCCTTTGGCTATTCCATTAGTGACCCACAACCACTCAGATTGATGAAGTGGCAGAGCCGTGATGTCATTCAAATAGTCCTTGGATGACAGGCTTGAGGTTTTCCTTCAACTTTTCTTCTGTCAACTTTTTGGGAGGAGTGAAAACATGCAGTAAGGATGCTTTCAGTCAGCTTGGATGAATGCATGGAAAAGCATAGCCTGGAAATGACAATATGCTGTTTCTCCGTAATCAATGCTTAATACGTTTGTGTCACATTTTCTGAGCACTATTTCGCAGAAGCCTTAACCCGTTTATTGTAAGCTGTTTAATCCACCCATTAAAATAAAAATAAATAACTTTTATTCTCATTGCACCTTTAATGACCTCAGGATGTAACATGCTATCATACATAAAATCAGAGGGGGTAGTCACATTGTGGTTATGTGACTGGATAAGGGATTCAGGATCCTGGACTGATGATGCAGAGCCCGTGAGTTTAGATCCTTCAGTGAGAGCGAGGAATTTAAATTCTGTAAATTTAAAACAATCTAGAATCAAAAGTTAGTATTAAGCTAGCATTAAACTGTTGGGTGTTCACAAGAAATCTTCTGGTTGATTGATGTTCTGTCGATGGCTCCAAATCCACTGCAATATGGATAATTCTGAACTGTCCTCTTAAATAGCCTGGAAACCCCCTTCAGTTAGGATGGACAATCACCTTGCCAGTGATGGGTCCATATTCTATGAAGACATTTTTTTAAAGCCCCAAAGTGGTTTATGGCCAATTAAGCGATTTTAAAAAATGTAATTTTTGGTGTAATTTAAGAAATATTGCAGTCAATTTGCATACAGCAAGCTCTCACAACCAACACTGAAATAATGATCAGATTTTAGGCTTTTGTTTGATAGATGTGGATAGCAGGAGAACTCCCCTACTCTTGTACAAAATAGTACCAAGAGAATTTTACCCTTTCAGGCCACACATTCCAGATCTTAACAGCTCACTGCATATCTAAAAAAACTCCCTATTTCCCCTCTGGATATATTGCGAATTATTTTCCATTTGTGTCTTCTGGTACTATCCCCTTGCTCCAACTCCCCCCTTTCCGCTCTATCAAATGCTTTTGAACAGGGGTGGCACGATGGCACAATGGTTAGCACTGCTGCCTCACAGTACCAGGGACCTGGGTTTGTTTAAGACATTGGATGACTGTGTGGAGTTTGCACATTCTTTCCATATCTGTGTGGGCTTCCTACAAGTGTTCTGATTTCCTCCCAGTCCAGAAATATGTAGGTTAGATGGATTGGCCATGCTAAGTTGCCCTTCGTGTCCAAAGATGTACAGGTTAAGTGGGGTTGCTGGGATAGGATCTGAAAATGGGCCTGGTAGGGTTCTCTTTCAGAGGGTTGGTGCAGACTTGATGGTGTGAATGGTTTCCTTCTGCGCAGTAGGAATTCTATGGTTCTAAGGTTCTGTTAAATCTCCTTTTAACTCCAAGATGATGCTCCAAGATGCTGTGGAGTAAAGGGTTAACTCTAATGAAAACTCAAATGAAATATCACTCACTGAGAAGAGATGAATGCAAAGCATCTCAGAGGCTATCTCTAGTGGTAGTTATTTAACCGAAGTAAACAATTAGCATGTAAATAAATGGTTTTGAACAAAAGATCATTGCTTCCAGCAAGATCTCTGCAAGAGTTTTATGACACCCTGGGAGAGTGCCCGGTCAGTTCCAGCCCCACAGACCCCGGCATCCCAAGTGAATAAACCAATAATTCATGCTTTCCTGATATCTTTAACCTTTGACTACTCCAATGAGTTACAGACACCAGGGCCAGGATTCTCCCCTACCCGGCGGGCGGGGGGTTCCGGCGGGATGGAGTGGCAGGAACCACTCTGGCGTCGGGCCACCCCAAAGGTGTGGATTTCTCCGCACCTTTAGGGGCCAAGCCCTCACCTTGAGGGGCTAGGCCCACGCTGGAGTGGTTGGCCCACCACCGGCCGGCGGGAAAGACCTTTGGCACCACGCCAGCCGGGGCCGAAAGGACTTCGCCGGCCGGCAGAAGTCCGCGCATGCGCGGGAGCGTCAGCGGCTGCTGACGTCATCCCCGCGCATGTGCAGGGGGGGGGTCTCTTCCGCGCCGGCCATGGTGAAGGCTGTGGCCGAGGCGAAGGGAAAAGAGTGCCCCCACGGCACAGGCCCGCCCACGGATCGGTGGGCCCCGATCGCTGGCCAGGCCACCGTGGGGGCACCCTTCGGGGCCAGATCGCCCGCGCCCTCCCCAGGACCCCGGAGCCCGCCCGCGCCGCCTGGTCCCGCCAGTAAGAGAGGTGGTTTGATTGTCGACAGCGGGACTGGCATTCCAGCAGCGGGACTTCAGCCCATCGCGGGCCGGAGAATCGCCGGGGGGGTTCGCCGACCGGCACGGCGCGATTCTCGTCCCCACTGAATATCCAGTGCCAGAGAATTCGGCAACCGGCGGGGGTGGGATTCACGCCAGCCCCCGGCGATTCTCCGACCCGGCGGGGGGTCGGAGAATCCCGGCCCCGATTTAGAAGTAAAACATCAACAAACTGGGGCAGTGTGTGGCACAATGGTTAGCACTGGAACTGTGGCACTGAGGACCCGGGTTCGAATCCCAGCCCTGGGTTACTGTCCGTGTGGAGTTTCCACATTCTCCCCATGTCTGCGTGGGTTTCACCCCACAACCCAAATATGTGCATGTTCGGTGGATTGGCCACGCTAAGGTGCCCCTAAAATTGGAAACAAAAAGTAATCGGGTACTCTAAAGTTAAAAAAACTATCAAATTGTTTCTTCATAACAAGAGTAAAAGATGAACTTATAAAAGGAAATAATTGGAACTATGGCCTACTCGTCTACCTATTCTCAAAACACCATCTCACCCTCCACTCAGACACACACAAAATAGACACAGGATGAAAAAATAGAAACAGGGTTAGAATGGAAGGAAAAGGTTTGAGATGAATCTTCGTAATTGTGGTTGTAGCCTCGTGTTCCCCAAATACGACCCCCTGGAGAATTGGTTCATACAACAGATTCAGGTTGGTGCAGTTCTAACCTTTGTCCACGAGATGGAGCTTTACACAGGAGATTCAGGTTAGTACAATTTTGACTTCCGACCATCATATGAAGCTACCGTCTCCTGAAATATTACTGGAACTTTATAACCTGATAATTCTATAAGCTTTTTAGTTTGCTTGATTTCAGTGCAGAAACAACCGGCGATTATAGCAGTACAGACCTGGTGAGAAACGGCTGGAAATCTTTCACTGCAGAAGTTCCCTTCACAGTACTGACTGCTGCCTGTCTTTTAAATAGGAGTGCATTCACAGGTCTGACTAGCTGCCTTTTAATCGACTGGCTGAGAGAGAGAGGGCAAAGAGAGAGAGAGAGGGAGGGACAGAGAGGGAGTGCCTTCCGGCTGCATCCTCCCTTAATCTCTTCTCACAGAATTCAGGACGAAATGAAGCTCTTGACATGACCAGCCTTTCTTCTGGGAGATTCTGAATGGCTCCATCAATCGCAAGTAACAGCAACAAGGAGATGGTTCAGAATTTCAGCTTCACCAATTTGCTGCTTGCCAAGTCTATAAAAGTGCTTCATGTGCTCTGCCACAGAACCTAAAGGGGAAGTCCTGGCTAGTCCATCAGACCAGTGGTGTTTGCCTAGTGGTGTTTGTGGTGTTTGTGGTTTAAGCCAAGTCTCAGTGTGGCAGCAGCCAGCAGGGCTGGGATTTAAATAGGAAACTCAGAATGTGTGGGCAGCACGGTAGCATTGTGGATAGCACAATTGCTTCACAGCTCCAGGGTCCTAGGTTCAATTTGGCTTGGGTCACTGTCTGTGCAGAGTCTGCACATCCTCCCTGTGTGTGCGTGGATTTCCTCCAGGTGCTCCGGTTTCCTCCCACAGTCCAAAGATGTGCAGCTTCGGTGGATTGGCCATGATAAATTGCCCTTCATGTCCAAAATTGCCCTTAGTGTTGGACTGGGTTATGGGGATAGGGTGGAGGTGTTGACCTTGGGTAGGGTGCTCTTTCCAAGAGCAGACTCGATGGGCTGAATGGCCTCCTTCTGCACTGTAAATTCTATGAGAACAGACAAAGATTTTAGAACAGTATCCCAAGAGGAGTAAGAAGCAACTAATCCTGTTATAAATGCACAATAGCAGGAGAACAATGCCAGGTTCTCTCATCTCTCAACCCTAATCACTGGTACCAATCTGGTAAACTTAATCTGCACCCTTTTCAAGGATTTTACATCATTCACGAAGTGAGGTGCCCAGAGTTACACAAATAACTCTCCGCCTCTCTGGCTGCAGCATAACTTGGTATCGCAGCTGATCGGTCCAAGACCATAAGAAACCACAGAGAGTCGCGAACACAGTCCAATCCAACTCGCCAACCTGCCTCCCATCCATTGACTCTGTCTACACCTCTCGCTGCCTTGTGAAAGCGGGCAGCATAATCAAAGACCCCTCCCACCCAGGTTATTCTCTCTTCCAATGGGCAGAAGATACAAAGGTCTGAGAACACGCACTAACAGATTCAAAGACAGCTTCTTCCCCCCCTGTCACCAGACGCCTGAATGACCTTCTTATGGTCTGAGCTGATCTTCTCTGCTGTTGTAGCACTGTACTCCGTATGCTTCACCCAATATCTGTGTCTATGTGTTTACATTGTGTATTTATCGTTTATGCTATGTTTTTCATGTATGGATTGATTTTCCTGGCAGAAAAATACTTTTCCCTACATCTCGGTACACATGACAATAAATCTCAATCTAATTCTAAATATTGCAGTGGCTTATAAAGATTTCCTATAACTTTCTACCTTTTTTACTCTATCCCCCAATTATAAAGCCCATGATCAGAAATGGTCTTTAAACAGCCTTTTCGACTTCAAATATTTTTTGCATGTGCAGTCCAAGTCTTTCGGATGCTGCCCCACCTTTAAAACTGTACAATTTAATTTATGTTGTTAATATCTCATACACAAACATATTTTTGTGATTTGGCCTTGTCTCCAACGTTCGAGTATTCTATTGGCAGCCCAATATCATACTTCAACACTGGGTATGATGTGGGCAGCACGGTGGCGCAGTGGGTTAGCCCTGTAGTCTCACGGCGCCCAGGTCCCAGGTTCAATCCCGGCTCTGGGTCACTGTCTGTGTGGAGTTTGCACATTCTGCCCGTGTCTGCGTGGGTTTCGCCCCACAACCCAAAGATGTGCAGGTTAGGTGGATTGGCCATGCTAAATTGTCCCTTAATTGGAAAAAATGGGTACGCTGAATTTATAAAAAAATAAAAACATTGCTGCAAATTCATTGTGCCAGATTGAGTGAAGCGGGGTGGGGTAAGGGCTTGATTTTATAACCCATGCTCTCATCACCAGCAATTTCCAAGCTGCAAGACAATCTCGTGAAACGGCCCGACAATGTTAATTCGAAAATTATTGCTCTCGATGAATCACCAAGACCAAGGTCGTGTGGCCTCACCCTTTGTGTCAGGCTTCACCAAAGTCCTGTTATCTCCTGTGGTTGCCATGATAGTGGCGTGGGTCATCCGGTCCCACACCATTACTTGCTGCAGAAATAATTTCAATGAAACAATTGGGTTACATTAATGAGGAGGGCTACCAGTAAATAAATGAGTCAAGAATGAATGCAGTGAAGATAGTTCATTCTAGATGGCAATTCTTTCTTAATGTTCAGTAGATGCTTAAATTATTCTGCAGCCCATATCTGTTTATGGATTAAAGACAACGATGAGGGCTTTTCACTGCTGTTGTGAAGAAAAAAAAAGCAATTGACCTTTTTCCCATTTACTTAATGGATGCATCCTGGCATTTAATATGAAGATTAGTGAACATTTTCTATTAAACATCATTAACTAGCACATCTGGTTTGTAATCATTTCTTGCAACGAGAAACATATTCATTCGGCACAGTCGCATCGCAAAATACTGATGAACATTTAATGGATCATCTTGGATATGTATGTATGCATGTATAAAAGTAAAAACAATTTGAAAATATCTGTTGCCAGCGAGGCAATAATACTAATATTTAATATTTTTACATACAAATGTGTGTGTGTATGTATATATATATATATGCAAATGCGTGCGTTTAGAATTCTTTTGCCATAATCATTAGTTAAGCATATCCTTTAGATAAATCAATCTATAAATATAAGTAGTACTTTGGAAATCTGGAAATTACTATGAGTGATATTATTGTATGGATGCTTAACTTATCTGTAATTGATTTATCTCTCTGTTAAAAGGCATGTAACCCTTTCAAATCAAAAGCTTAACACCTCTGTTATCGCAACAGAGAAATGAATTTGATATGACTCACATTCATTTCCAGTATATCATAGCATTGTTGTAGGATAAATGCTGCAAATCCAGAACATATTATTATTGATGAAGGAAATTAAAAGTGAGTTCATTTTTATAACAGTAGTAAACTCCGGCACCTAGAGATTACTGTAAGCAGTGCTATTATGGAAGTTTAATTTATTTATATCTAATTCCTCTCCTTGAATGCAGTACAAGAAACCCAGTTCATATAGATTAACACCTTTATAGAAATGGCATTTGAAGGAATTTGACACCAGCTTTGGGGCACTGTACGTTTTTGATTTAATTATGTGTGTATCTTCCTGGTAGATGTACCAAACAGAGATAGCTGTGGGTGAAAGGCCAAAATATTGTTGTTGGGGAAAAGGTTTGATGGAAAAATAGTGTAAGACAGAAGATTTGCAGTGGCTTTCCCCAGGGGTCAGTGTTAGGACCCTTGCTTTTCCTGATATATATTATCATAGAATCTATGGCATGGAGGCAGGCCCTTTGTCCCAAACTGGTCCATGCCAACCAAAAAGCAGAGTAACCTGGTTGTAAATGTGCACAAATCATTGAAGCTGGCATGACAGATGGAGAGCGCAGTTTTAAAAAAATCACATCCTCGATTTAACTAATAGGAAGGGACATGTTGTACAGAAATATGGATGCTGAACTTGCCCTGGGAGCCACACTTTAGGAAAGATGTCATTCGAGAGAAAAGATTAATGGAAATGTTTCCATGGAAGAGGAACTTCAGTTCCATGAATAGATTGGAGAAGTTGGAATTGTTCTACTTGGAGAAGAGAAAGGAGATTTGTTCAAGATATACAAAATTGTGAGGGGTCGGATAGGGTAGACAGGGAAAAACGTTCCTATTGTTGGAAGGATCGAGAACAAGAAGGCAAAGATTTAAGGTAACTGACAAAATAAGCAATGGAGACATGTGGAAAAAAAATCACACAGGGTGCGGTTGGAATCTTGAAAGTGCTGTCTGAGAGTATGGTTCAATTGAAGCATTTTGCAGTGAGTTGGATCTGAACATGAAGAATTTGCAGGGTTACAGGGAGAAGACCAGGGACAGACAACCGGTGCAGACATGATGGGATGAATGGTCTCCTTCTGTGATTCCCTGATAACTATCCTGTGATTCTCTGATTAAGTTTAAGATGAAAGTTTCTGTCGATGCACATGGCTAAGTTTTGTCTGAGGGAGAATGGATACACTGGAAAGGTGTAAAACCAGTTGAAACATGCAGACATGCACCATCCTCGCTGACAATAGGATGATATTAGTTGACATGAAATAAGAACAAACTGCAATGCATTTCCCCTGATGGAGAACAAGTGAATCTGATCATAAGTTTATACAAGGCAATGAATAGTAAAGCAACAGAGTGTTGTGTGTAACTTTGAGTGCCTCATTATAAGAAGAATACTAAGCCCATTGTGAACATAGATTCGCCAGGATGGTGCCAGGGTTGGGGAAGTATAGTTATAACAAGAGATTTGCAATCCTGGGACTAATTTCAAAGAAGCAGAAAAAGCTTTGAGGAGATGTGGCAGATGAAAATTATGAAGTGTTTTCACAGAAAAAATATTGAAGAATTATTTCCTATGAACAGGGAGTCTCTGACAATGGTCACCTGATTAAAGCTATCACTGAGGAGCTAAGACGACAGATTGAGAGAAATTGCTTTATTTATATTTTTCTAAAGGAATGAATGCATTGCTGTAAGGAATGGCTCAGGCAGTTAGCATTGCACCTTTTCAGTTGATAAACATTTGTGGCAGAGAAAGATGAACGACATTGGGAAAAAACAATAAGACAAGTTTCGGATTGCCAGAAAAATGAAAACATTATTGTGGGGGAAATGGCCCCCTTTGTCTTTAAACCTCTAAGGTTCTGTAGACTACAGGGTCAATTTGGATTGCAAAGTCATGCCCCTGATTTGCTGATGATAGGCTAGGATTGGTGACATGTAGCATCTAAGATTATTTCCCCATTGGAGATGAGCTTTGTACACAAGAGGATTTAATATAAAAAGGGAAGTACATGAAAAAATAGGGAAGGAATGTAAGAATTGTAACTCACATTGAACCATTTTTGTTTTATGGGAAACTTTACAGAGTCTTTGGCCGAAGGCAGCTACTTTCCATAGAGTAGTAATTTGAAAAAACACAAAGACATTAATTTTACACCCAAGATAGATCATAATATTCTCTAAAACGTAGGAACTGTGGAGGAGCTGACAGGTTAGGGTTTGTAGCTGAACCAAATTGCATGATGGGAAATTTGGTCAAGTAAAGAAATATTCAAACTCAGGCTAAAAACAGTGCAACGTGATGAAAACGACAGATAACCTATCATGGTGAACAACATCATAGTGGTTACGAAGGTTGCCAAGACAGAAAACTGCTTAAGGAATGATGAAAGAGATATGACCTTTTGAAGAATGATGTCAACCACATGAGGGTCTTACACATACATCATCAAACATCCTAGAAGAGGAAGAAAAAATGAAAAAAAATGAAAATCGCTTATTGTCACAAGTAGGCTTCAAATGAAGTTACTGTGAAAAGCCCCTAGTCGCCACATTCCGGCGCCTGTTCGGGGAGGTTGGTACGGGAATTGAACCGTGCTGCTGGCCTGCCTTGGTCTGCTTTAAAAGCCAGCTCTTTAGCCCTGTGCTACACCAGCCCCTTATGGGTATGGCATAAAGGTATAAATGGTATAAAGGTATGGGAGATAGAGGCATCCGGAGCAAAAAACCTGGGAACAACCATCGTAGAAGACGACTGCGAGTCAGTTACTCAGAGACCAGTAAAGTATCCCCGGAGAAGAGCCTGGTCAGCTGTTCGGCGAGGGCGATTCTTGAGTTTGATTTGTGAGTTGAATAACGTTTATTATTATATTGAGTTTAAGAGTCTATGTGACGTTCATTGAGTTGAAAGTCATATGTGACATATCAGTACCAATAAAGAGTTTTTTCCATGAATATTATCAAGCTTGTGAGCCCCCGAGGAGAAAGGTGAGCAACAGGTTAATGTACAGAAATCACTTTAAATTAGTGGACAGGTATAAAAACAATCAGAAAAACTGATAGAAAGTTAGTCATTATGTCAAGTGAGCTAAAATGCAAAGGAGTGGATGTTGGTGTTCAAATTGTCCAACGCTCTAGTTAAACCTCATTTGGGATACTTGATTCAGTTCTGGACATCTCGGGCGAAATTCTCCCCCAATGGCGGGATGTCCGCCGACTGGCGCCAAAGCCGGCGCCAATCAGACGGGCATCGCGCCGGCCCAAAGGTCCGGAAGGCTCCGCATCTTTGGCGGCCTAGCCCCAACATTGAGGGGCTAGGCCGACGCCGGAGGGATTTCCGCCCCGCCAGCTGGCGGAAATGGCGTTTGTTTCCCCGCCAGCTGGCGCGGAAATGCGGAGCATGCGCGGGAGCGTCAGCGGCCGCTGTCAGTTTCCCAGCGCATGCGCGGGAGCGTCCGCGGCCGCTGTCAGTTTCCCGCGCATGCGCAGTGGGGAGAGTCTCTTCCGCCTCCGCCATGGTGGAGGCCGTGGCGGAGGCGGAAGGGAAAGAGTGCCCCCACGGCACAGGCCCGCCCGCGGATCGGGGGCCCTGATCGCGGGCCAGGCCACTGTGGGGGCACCCCCCGGGGTCAGATCGCCCGCGCCCCCCCCCAGGACCCCGGAGCCCACCCATGCCGCCTGGTCCCGCCGGTAAATACCAGGTTTGATTTACATCGGCGGGACAGGCAATTCCTGGGCGGGACTTCGGCCCATCCGGACCGGAGAATCCAGCGGGGGGTCCCGCCAACCGGCGCGGCCGGATTCCCGCCCCGCCCAATCTCCGGGAGCGGAGACTTCGGCGGGGGCGGGATTCACGGCGGCCAACGGCCATTCTCCGACCCGGTGGGGGGTCGGAGAATGACGCCCCTCATCTCAGGACGGGTATATTGGTTTTGGAGTCAGATTCATCAGAATGTTACCTGGAGTGGCCTAAAATGGTTGAATTGTGCGCATAGTTTGGATGGACAAGGTTTATATTCCCAAAAGTATATAAGAATGGGGAGTGATTTAATTGAGGTGCTTAAGATGATTAAAGGATTTTGGTAAATAGTGAGAAATTATTAGCTCCAGTGTGAAGTTTAGTTGAAAATTTTCTTTTGGTTTTCAAGTCCTTTGCCACATGTCTTTTGGCTATATTTTGAGTTCATATAACAAACTTAGGCAGCACACAGCCAATGCACGTCACTGTGTTTTAAAGCTATTTCATGGTGTTAAGTTGTTGACAAAAAAGAAGCTGCATGTTTGAGGATGACACATAACAAATAGAATGAGCTTAGAGAGACTTAATTATGTCATGCTATCAAAGTATAGTCAGACCATCTGGACCAGAAAACCTTATTCGGATGATGAATGGCTAAGAGATAATTAAAATTGTCTATTATTCTCAAAGTAAATGCCACTTTTCACCCATTAAACTTGTGTTACTTTTGTCACCACAATGCACCCATCTTCCTCACTGTTTTTGTACGTGGGAGATTAATTCACAGCTGGGAGACATGGACATTAGGTGGTACAGGACAGGTACAGCCTGAAACTGTCAATATCATGTTTATGTCAAGTTAGAATAATGCACAAAATAGGAAAATGACCATATTTTTCATTAAATTCAGTCAATTGCATTGAAATTC
The DNA here is from genome assembly GCF_047496885.1 of Scyliorhinus torazame. Classification (NCBI taxonomy): domain Eukaryota; kingdom Metazoa; phylum Chordata; class Chondrichthyes; order Carcharhiniformes; family Scyliorhinidae; genus Scyliorhinus; species Scyliorhinus torazame. Next base: position 42,830,853 of record NC_092715.1, on the reverse strand, counting down.
AGATCTTGGTTCCGTTAAATGGCTCCACAGATGAAATGCACAACATATATGTTGCGTTAAACCATATACATCAGGAACAAGAGAGAAATAAGAAAGAACTTGTTTTTAACATTCCACCTTTTAGGGCCCCGGTGTCTCAGTACGAGTGAGTGTTTTTCAACTTACATAGATAGAATCAGTGCAGAAGGAGGCCATTCGGCCCATCGAGTCTGCACCGGCCCTTGGAAAGAGCACCCTAAGAAGCCCACACCTCCGCCCTATCCCCGTAACCCCGCCAAACCTTTTTTTGGACACTAAGGGCAATTTAGCATGGCTAATCCACCTAACCTGCACATCTTTGGACTGTGGGAGGAAACCGGAGCACCCAGAGGAAACCCACGCAGGCACGGCGAGAACGTGCAGACTCCGCACAGACAGTGAGCCAAGCAGAGAATCGACCCTGGAGCGGTGAAGCAACTGTGCTAACCACTGTGCCATCGTGCTGGTCCACCTGACCAGTTTATGCTGTAAAATATGGGGTCAGATAGTTGAGCATCTGATTAAAACTTGCCCACCCTTTGACGAGCTGAGGCTTACCTGCTGCTGGGATTTAAAGCTGAATCTGAAACGAGCGGTCCATCCCAAAACATCTAGGACCCTATTTAAATAGGCAAATGGAGTGGAGGTTTGGCGCAGTGGCATTGTCGCCTGACTAATGATCCAGAGACCCAGGTAATCCTCTGGGGACCCAGGTTTGAATCCCACCATAGCAGATGGTGGAAATTAAAAACTCAATAAAAACATCTGGAATTAAAAACCCATCTGGTTCATTAATGTTCTTAAGTTAAGAAGTGGCTGACATGCTACTCCAGATCCACAGCAACGTGATTGACTCTTAAATGCCCTCTGAAATGGACTCTCAAATCACACCATTGTATTTAACCGCTACAAAGGAAACAAAAAGGAATGAAACCGGACGGACCACTCAGCATCGATCATGGCACAGGAAACGACAACGGCAAACGCAGCCCTGTTGACTCTGCAAAGTCCTCCTTACTAAAATCTGGGGGCTTGAGACAAAATTGGGAAAGCTGTCTCACAGACTAGTCAAGCAAAAGCCCGACATAGTCATACTCAGAGAATCAGACTGTACAGATAATGTCCCAGGCACCACCATCACCATTCCTGGGTACGCCCTGTACCATCGACAGGACAGACACAGCAGAGGTGGAGGCACAGTGAAATACAGTCAGGACGGAGTTGCCCTGGGAGTCCTCAACATCAACTATGGATCCAATGCAGTCTCATGGCACAAGGTTGAACATGGGCAAGGAAACCTCCTGCTGATTACTATGTACCATCCCCCCTCAGTTGATGAATCAGTACTCCTCGATGTTGAACACCACATGGAGGAAGCACTGAGAGTGGAAAGGGCACAGAATATACACTGGGTGTGGAACTTCAATGTCCACCACCAAGAGTGGCTCAGTAGTACCAGCATAGTCTGAGTTGACCAGGTCCAAAAGAACATAGCTGCTAGACTGGGAGTGCGGTAGGTGGTGAGGGAACCAAAAATAGGTAAAAATATACCTGACCTCACCCTCACTAATCTGCCTGCTGCAGGTGCATATGTCCATGACTGAAATGGTAGGAGTAACCACGCACAGTCTTTGTGGAGATAAAGTCGAATCTTCACGTTGAGATACCCTTGATTGTGTTGTGTGGCACTACCATCGTGCTAAATGGGAAAGGCTTCGAAAAAGTCCAGCAACTCAAGACTGGGCATCCATGAGGTGCTTTGGGCTATCAGCAGCAGAAGAATTGTACGCAACCACAATCTGTAACCTAATGACCTGGCGTATCTCACACTCTAGCATTACCACCAAGTGAGGGGATCAACCCTGTGTCAATGAAGAGTGCGGGAGGACATGCCAGGTGCAGTGCAAAGCATACTTAAAAATGGAGTGTCAAAAATGGTGAAGCTACAACGCAGGACTTTTCTTCGGCGATCACTCGCTAACGAGTATGCACTTGGCTCCTTCAAGGACACTGATATCAGTACTCCTGTCCTCCCAGCTGTTACAGAGAATCCATCTCAGACAACATTGATGGTACCTCTCCAGGGCATGAGGTGGTGCTTGTATGTAGTCAAGTTTCTTAGCCAAATAGAAGAGCTCGGGGGGATGACCGCCTTCTTGTACACGAGGATCTTGCTGTCATAGTCATCAAAGACTCTCGTCCTTAGGCGTCCAAAGGGGACGCCTGAGGATTGGATAATTGACATCAATAGCAACTTATATTTATATAGTGTCTTTATTGTCATGTAACAACTCGAGGCGCTTCATGGGAGCATTATAAAACAAAGTATGTCACTGAACCACATAAAGAGGAGGCGAGATGACCTAAAGCTTGGTGAAAGAGATAAGGTTTAATGCAGAATCTTAAAGGAGGAAAACAAAGTGGGGAGGTGTTGTGAGGGCTTGGGCTTAGACAACTGAAGGCACCAATGCTGGAGTGATTAAAATCGGGGTGTACTGGAGGTCAGAATTACAGGAGCGCTGATATCTTGGAGGGTTTATGGAGCTGGAGGAGATTACAGACCTGGGCAGGAGCGAAACTATGATGGGGTTTGAAAACCACAATGAGAATTTTAAAATCAACACGTTGCTTGACCGGGCTCCAATGCAGGTCAGAGAGCAAATGTTTGGTAGGAGAACAGAACTTGCTGTGAGTTAAGACACAAGCAGCAGAATTTAGGATGCTCTCAAGTTTGCGGAAGGTAGAATGTGGGAGACCCAGAAGGAGTGCAATGAAATAATCAAGTCTCGCAGGTAACAAAGGCGTGAATCAGAATTTCAACAGCAGATAAGCTGCGATGGGGTGAAGTCAAGCGATGGGAGAGTGGTGGAAATAGACAACTTTAATGATGGCTTGCGTAATGATATCAATATTTATTGAATAATTTCAAGCTGACAAATAATTGGTTTGTTTTACCTTCTCTCTGATGTGCTTCTTGCCAAAGTGTCCAATTTTTGGGTGCGACAGGTTTACCCATTTTGGAGGAATTTTCACAGCGCATTCTATATTCAGAATGCAAAACAAATTCCCATTTGGGAGTGGAGATGCGAGCTCAATTTTTCCAGCAAAAATATAGAGCAACGCTCGAATACCAAAGACAAGTGAAGTTCAACTTCCGAATACAAGTATGGAATTTCATGGCAGGGATTCTCCGAGCCTCCGCGCAGAAATCGAGCTCAGCACGGAGGGGGGGGGGGGGGGGGGGGGGGGGGGGTAGAAATGGGGTCTCAGACCCACAATCGGCTCCGACGCCGGGACACGATTCTCCGGCGACCTGAGAATCGGTGGCAGTCGCTCGTGCGCGCGGTCGACGCGACACCGGTCGGGACCCGTTGAAAGAGGCCACCGCGGTGATTCTCCACGGTCGACCGGCCAAGTTTCCGCCGAGTTCCGTCGGCGTTGTTCCCGTATGGTTTCACCCAGCGGGAACTCTGCTCGCGGCCGCGGTGGCCGTCCTGGTGGGGAGGCGGGGAGATCAGACTCCGGGGGGGGGGGGGGGGCCTCCACGACGTCAAGGCCCGCGATCGAGGGCTACCGTTCGGCGGGCGGGCGCGATCCGGGGGGGGGGGTGTGCCCTGCGCGACATGGCGGAGCCACACAGCGGGCCAGCGCAGAATAATAATAATCGCTAATTGTCACAAGTAGACTTCAATGAAGTAACTGTGAAAAGCCCCTAGTCGTCACATTCCGGCGCCTGTTGGGGGAGGCTGGTACTGGAATTGAACCCGCGCTGCTGGTCTTGTTCTGATTTACAAGCCAACTATTTAGTCCACTGTGCTAAACCAGCCCCTCAGGACATTAAAAATCTGGTCACCATGACAGAGTCTGGCACCTGTGGATCAAATGCATCCCTGGGAATAGCTGGGCCCCCCCTTGCACAAAATTGCATTTAGATTCTGCCTGTCCTTTCCGAGGGATAGTGTTCTTAATAAGTGGTAGACACCCACTCAAAGTGGCTAGATGTTCAAGAAATGTGGACAGTAACTTCTGCAGCCACCATCGGAAGATTAAGACAAATGTTTGCGATACACGGTCTCCCAGAAGATCGCATTTCAGATAATGGCATCGCCTTTACAGGGAAAGAATTCCCGCGTTTTGTACAGACCAATGCATCCCGTACAATGGATGGCAGAAAGAGAAGTGCAAACCTTCAAATCCACAGTGAAAATGCAACCAGATAGGCCATCGCGACACAAGTTGGCCAAATTCCTCCTCTCTTACAGCACTACCCCCTCATATTACCACCGGGGTAACACTGGTAAAACCCTTAATGGAGCGATGTCTCCGAACACTCCTGCAACTGGCATTCCGCAATTTGGCAGGGAGGGTGGAGGCGAGGCAAGCTACACAAAAGAAATACCATGACTCAACCAGAGGCAACAGATCATTCAAAGTAGATAATCTAGTTTTCGTGAGAAACTTTGAGGTTGGACCAAAATGGGAATTCGGGAGAATCGTAGCAAGGTCTGGGCTTGTATCTTGTTTACTGGACCCACAAGGGGGAGAAGTGTAAAAGCATGTGGACCACATAAAAAGGAGGGAGGCTAACACCCTGACAGCAGAACAAGTGGATCCAATGGTTACTACCGATGGTTCTTCATCAGAGCCAGAAATGAGGGAACTGGTGGTTTAAGAAAAGGTCCCTCTTGCTACTTCAGAGGGAAATGGAGGGGGGTGGCTGCACCAATGCATTTTCTGAAACTTTTGAAAAATGAACTATTGCTGATGGCACCACTACCTCGGTGGTGGAAGAACCTGTCAGAGAACCGAGGCCTTCAGCCAGATCTCAAGTCACCTGATCGATTGACCTTATGTAGGTCTGTAGCATCTCACCTCCTGTTTGTGTTTTTGTCTTTGTTGTAAACAGTGACCTGTTATAATTCTGCTATATGTAGGTTATTTAGGGACTTGAGGGGGGAGGGACGTGGTACCATGGCCCCTTAAGGGGTGATTGTTCACATGTCATGTGACCCACCTGGCGCCTATTGGTTGGGAGCGTGCAATCTTCTTTCAAGGGGGAGAAAGCGCATGGGCCCCAGGAGCAAGAAGTCCACAATGTGGGCCCAGGAGTGATAACTTATATTGCAATTGCTGTGTGCCTGTGTATAGCTTAACCTCGTTGTTATTCAAATCATCACTTTGTGATTTAAGCAGCCTCCTCGTTAATACCTCACGCTCTTACAGGCTTCGGACTAGGTAGTAAATCGGCCTGCCAGCTAAAAAGGTGGATACAGAAAAATAATTGTGGAATGCCAACCATCACTCAATTAATTTAGCGAAGGTCAGGCTTCAAACCAGAGACCTACTGGCCTGCATGGCTCGGTTCTCTATTGAAATGTATACGCTGACCTCTCGGAGAAGCATCACCTCCTTTTTGGAACCGTTTCAGATATTAATTCAGCAAAGTTTTATTTGAAAGGAGCTCCATTAGTAAGATTTACTGCATGGCCATGAATATTTAATGATATGTAATGAATGATATAAAATTTACTTTCACAAAACTAATTGCTCTTTTGTTATATTTAGTGTAATGCGTAAATATCCTGATCATTGCTTTCTTTTCTCTGTTACATGTAATTACATTGAAATTAATTTATAATTTATGAGATTACTCCTCATGAATTGCAATCAGACATTTCATAAAGAAAACAACATTTTATTTTTCAGCAGTGTAACGCTTGACAGCTCTCCAGCGTCCTGAGGAATAACAACATTTGCAAGGGAATTGTGAGGCGCTCTCATGGACATCTTTGTTGATAAGATTGAAATCACCCATTCAGCTGCTTCTGCCAAATGTTTCCCTTCTCCTAACCCACGAACCAAACTTCCACCAAGGCACTTCTCTGCTTTATCTCATTTTTCTCTAGTTTCTCTCCTCATGTCTGTCATGTTGTCTCCAAGCTCAATTTGTGCTTGAAGCCCACCCTGCTCTCTTGACTCATTCCCTATTAAAATACTGACCACCTAACTTTCCTTTTTGGCCACAATGCTAGTTGATAAATTACTCCCTCTCCTCATACTAATCCCTTCCTCTTCAAGTCGACTGTCATCATTCTCTGGTCAGAAAATCCCTTGAACCTGCAAACTACGGCCTCATATCCAACCACCCTTTCCTCTCTGATCATCTTCTGCTGCCTCCTCCAAAATTCTTGCCCAGCTTTCCCACAACTCCATGTTTCAACTTATTGACCCAAGATTCTGCCTTGGCACAGCATGGAAATAACCCCACTCAAAGTCACACATGACATTCTATATTGCTGGAAGGATGGTGCACTATTCCTCAAACTCCTTCGTGATGGTCTGTATCCTTTGACATGGCTGACCATACCATCCTCCTCCAACGTGTCCCTTCCATGGCACAGCTAAGAGGGACCACATTCATCTGGATCCATTCTTTTCCATATTGTCATTCCCAGAGAATCAACTTCAATGTCTTATTTCCGACTCCTGAAAGTTACTTCAGTGGGTGCCAAGAATCTACCTTTAGCACCTTCCTATTGCCATCTTGTCCCCAGCTATATCATGCTGAAATAGTGTTCAGTTCTATCTGCGCTTAACCAGGAAATGAAGCAGTCCATACCTGCACACGGAAAGACCTGGATAACTACCAGGCCTGGCTGATCTGTGGAAAGTAACAAATGCACCACACAACTATTAGATAACAGCCAATTCCAATAACAGACAGCTTATCCAATATCCGCCCAGTCCCCAAACATCAACATCATGTCCTATGAGTCACTATTGATCATAAATTCATCTACAACAGCCAAGTATGTGCTATGGCTGCCACGTTAGGTCATAGGCCAGCTATTATGTGGGAAGCAGCTCATGTCTTGACTCGCCAAAGCCTGTACACAACTTGTGCGATAAGAGTGCCATGAAATATTCTCCATTTGTCTGGAGGGGAGCAGTTGTAACAAAACCCAAGAAGCTCAGCACCATCCAGAAAACAGGGTCCACTTGCCTAGCATCGTACCTACTAGCTTAAACAATCACTCCTGCAACCATTGGCTGCAGTATGTACTATCTGCTATCTGTCTATCTGCATGGCAGACCTCTTCCGCAGCACCTTCCAAACTTGCAACCTCCACTATTGAGAAGTAAGTGCATGAGAACATCATCACCTCCATCCTTAGAGTTCAATTTAATGCCTGTAAAACAAATGTGACATGACCCAATTTCTAGGCTGGTGAATGTTTGACCATGTGTGTGTGTTGACTATGTGTGTAGAGTATCATTGGACTTTAGCCAGGACAGGGATGAAGGCCAATTCCTGTATGAACTCTTCAGAGGGTGAGGTCACACACCAGGGGACTCATTGAGAAAAATAGTGTGTGAAATATGAGATATCAGGGACACACAGAAGAAACTTTATCCGTCGTCACATCAGAAATATTTAACCTTCCTGATGTGGCAGAGGGGAAAGTTAGTTTAGCTCAGTTACACAAAGATTTGATTGAGTGCATACATTATGAACAACAGGTGTTATTATGAAATGCCATTGTCCATTAGTTTAGGAATGGCATGAATCCATATAAAATCAAGAAGTTGATGCCTTTATTCAGGTGGAATATCAACGCAGCTTATTAATGGGTTTGCTACAAGTAATTGTGCAGCTCAGCTCCATTGTCTGCATGCAGGCTATGGGGGATCCGTCCATAGAATGGAGAAGTGGTGATAGCCCCACATCACCATCTTTCGGGAAGGCCTGCCACATAATGGGCACCAAAATGAACAATGGGTGGCCTTGTCCGGGGTCATGGGCTCAATTAGAGGCCAGCAGAAGTACATTGCAGGCAGCGACAGCAGGATGCGATATTGCGCTACCTGAGGCTCCAGTCACAGGTGGGTTATGACGAGACGGGGGAGGGAGGGTCAAAAACAAGGTCAGCAGGCCCCTTCCTTGCTGTTGCCAAATTCCCCTACCTTTCTCTGAGTTCACATCCAGGCTTAACCAATTAATCACAGTAAGCATCAATAGTAAACACACTGAGATGTTTGGCGCATCGCCTCCACCCTCCCTGCCAAATTGCGGAATGCCAGTTGCAGGAGTGTTCGGAGACATCGCTCCATTAAGGGTTTTACCAGTGTTACCCCGGTGGTAATATGAGGGGGTAGTGCTGTAAGAGAGGAGGAATTTGGCCAACTTGTGTCGCGATGGCCTATCTGGTTGCATTTTCACTGTGGATTTGAAGGTTTGCACTTCTCTTTCTGCCATCCTTTCTACGGGATGCATTGGTCGGTACAAAACGCGGGAATTATTTCCCTGTAAAGGCGATTACGGAGAAGACTGCAGAACATGCACACTGAGATGTTTAGCGCATTGGCAGGCGCGAATTGAACGAGCTTTCGAATCACTAGCTTTCTGAGCACTGCCCCTTCACCTGAGCAGTGCTCCGAAAGCTAGTGATTCGAAACAAACCTGTTGGACTTTAACCTGGTGTTGTAAGACTTCTTACTGTGCTCACCCCAGTCCAACGCCGGCATCACTACATCATGGCTACCATTAATACTGCCAGTGAATGGATGTGATTTGTTAAGCCTGCCAATGCGCCAAACATCTCAGTGTGCATGTTCTGTAGTCTTCTCCGTAATCGATCCCAATGAGTGAGTAGTAATGGTAATAATACACTAGTGTAGTATTCAATTGTTATGTGTTTGATTATGTGAGTGTTTACTATTGATGCTTACTGTGATTAATTGGTTAAGCCTGGATGTGAACTCAGAGAAAGGTAGGGGAATTTGGCAACAGCAAGGAAGGGGCCTGCTGACAGTCATCTGTCTGACCTTGTTTTTGACCCTCCCTCCCCCGTCTCATCATAACCCACCTGTGACTGGAGCCTCAGGTAGCGCAATATCGCATCCTGCTGTCGCTGCCTGCAATGTACTTCTGCTGGCCTCTGATTGAGCCCATGACCCCGGACAAGGCCACCCATTGTTCATTTTGGTGCCCATTATGTGGCAGGCCTTCCTGAAAGATGGTGATGTGGGGCTATCACCACTTCTCCATTCTATGGACGGATCCCCCATAGCCTGCATGCAGACAATGGAGCTGAGCTGCACAATTACTTGTAGCAAACCCATTAATAAGCTGCGTTGATATTCCACCTGAATAAAGGCATCAACTTCTTGATTTTATATGGATTCATGCCATTCCTAAACTAATGGATAATGGAATTTCATAATAACACCTGTTGTTCATAATGTATGCACTCAATCAAATCTTTGTGTAACTGAGCCAAACTAAGTTTCCCCTCTGCCACATCAGGAAGGTTAAATATTTCTGATGTGACGACGGATAAAGTTTCTTCTGTGTATCCCTGATATCTCATATTTCACACACTATTTTTGTCTTCTTCACATTCACACACTATTTGTGTTTTGTCTGTCTGCTCTGATGGTGGGCAAAGGGTGTTTTGTATTTAAATGAATGAATGTATCACTGTCCCTGCTTTTGCTTGCAGATAGATTTTTCCTTTCCCAATTTGGGTTGAACGAGCTTTGAATTGAATTAATTGTTCCCGTATTTCAGCATAAAGTAACGGCAAGGCAACAAAAGATTAATATATGAACACCATCAGGAAGGCAAGGTTCCAGCCACCCCAGGGTAGAATTGTCATGTTTATTGCTGCTACAATAACAGAAACTTGGGTTTATATATCACTTTCAACATAAAAACACTTCAACATAAATACAGAGGTGGGGAGAAGAATGGATACTGAGCTAAAGAGGAATGAAAGTGTGACTGGGACAGTAAAAAAGGTTGATTGTCAGGAAGGTGTGAAAGGAAGATAAGGGGCGCGATTCTCCGACCCCCCCACCGGGTCGGAGAATCGCCGGGGGCTGGCGTGAATCCCGCCCCCGCCGTGTCCCGAATTCTCCGTCACCAGAGATTCGGTGGGGGCGGGAATCGCGCCGCGCTGGTCGGCGGAAATCGCGCCGGTTGGCGGGCCCACCCCCGGCGATTCTCCGGTCCGCGATGGGCCGAAGTCCCGCCGCTGTCAACCCACGCCAGCCGGCATGGATTGTACCACCTTTCAAACGGCGGGCCAAGGCGGCGTGGGCGGGCTCTGGGGTCCTGGGGGCGATCCGATCTGGCCCCGGGGGGTGCACCCACGGTGGCCTGGCCCACGATCGGGGCCCACCGATCCGCGGGCGGGCCTGTGCCGTGGGGGCACTCTTTTACTTCCGCCTTCACATGCTCTTCACTGTGGCGGAGGTGGAAGAGACCCCCTCCACTGCGCGTGTGCGGGGATGCCGTGAGCGGCTGCTGACGCTCCCATGCATTCGTCGCACAGCAAAGTCATTTCCGCGCCAGTTGGCGGGGCGCCAAAGGCCTTTTCTGCCAGCCGGCGGGGCGGAAATCACACCGGCGTGGGCCTAGCCCCTCAAGGTGAGGGCTCGGCCCCTCAAGGTGCAGAGAATTCCACACCTTTGGGGCGGCGCGATGCCGGACTGATTCGCCCCATTTTTGGCACCGGTCAGCGGACATCGCGCCGATTGCGGAGAATCCCACCCAAGAAGTCAAACAAGGCAGTGGGTTTTGAAGAGACTATTACACAGAGCGGAGCCAAGGCAGATGACGGTATGGCCACCATTGGTGGGATAAAGGGAAGCGGATGTATAACTTCCCAGAGATAGAGGAACAGAGAGCATGAGAAGTCACGGTGGCACAGTGGTTAGCACTGCTGCCTCACGGCACCAGGCACCCGGGTTCAATTCCGGCCCTGGGTGACTGTCTGTGTGACATTTTTACATTCGCCTGTGTCTGTCTGGGTTTCCTCCGGGCGCTCCGGTTTCCTCCCACAGTTCAAAGATATGCAGGTTAGGTGGGGTTACGGAAATTGGGTGTGGGAGTGGGCCTAGGTAGGGTGCTCTTTCAGAGAGTCGATGCAGACTCGATGGGCTGAATGGCCTCCTTCTGCACTGTAGGGATTCTATGATTGTCTCAATGTAGGCAGGCACAGAGATAGTGGGCTGAATTTGTTTTGTTCTGGAGCTGGGATGCCAACATCAGGTGTATTTCTGGGCCCCAACTCCACGATGCAGCTTATGAAGAACAGATTAATTCAAATCAGCGGCCGGCTCCTGAGGCTGGAGGGCTGCGAGGAGACCATCTAGTGCTGATACATTGGCTGTGACATTCTTCTCCTCCTTGACGTCAACATATCAATCATACACACTGAAAAATAATGTGGGCTCTTTATTTGAACATAAGGCTGTATGCAGGTAATGTCCATTGGGTGGCTAAGGTTGCTGTCATAGAAGTCCACTGATCCTGTCCTGGCATTAGCACTTTGTCTCTGAAATGGAGAATCCCACCCATGGTCTTTCATTATTGGTGAAAGAATCAATGAGAGCTATGAGGAGTGACAATATACTAAATGAATCATCTAATGAAGCCACATGAGTTAAGCTCAGAAATATAGAAGCGGCAACCGCACTGCTGGAAGTGTACTATAAGCCCCAAAATAGTAGAAGGGAGTTCGGAGAGCAAATACGTTGACAGATTTCTGAGTGCATAAACAATAAAGTACTAATCATTGGTGACTTCAGCTACCCGAATATCAATTGGGAAATGAAAAGTGCGAAGGGTACAGAGGGTGCAAAATTGCTGAACTGTATTCAAGAGAACTCTTTTAGCCAGCACGTAACAAGCCCAATGAGAGGGCTTGCAATTCTAGATTTAGTCTTGGGAAATGAAGCTGGGAGAGTGGATGAAGTAGCAGTGGGAGCGGGGGTGGGGAGGGGGGGGGGGGAGCATTTTGGAGATAGTGACCATAATATAGTTAGGTTTAGCATCACTATGGAAATGGACAAAGGTAGAACAGGAGTAAAAGTTCTAAATTGGGGGGGAAACAATTTTTACAAAGCTGTGAGGTGAGCAGGCAAAAGTAGACTGGATGCAACTACTAAAAGGGAAAACAGTGTTTATTCAGCGGGAGGCATACAGGCAGTGTGGACATGTCCCCACAAAGAAAAAGCGTGGTACTGCCAATCTAGAGTTCCCTGGTTATCCAGAAACATACAGGAAAGATAAAGCAGTAAAAGGAAACTTATAACAGTCGCAACAAGCTTAATCCTGTAGAAAGCCGAGAGGAGTACAGAAAATACAGCGGTTGTAATGTTTCTGTCGGATGGGCTATTTATATTACAAGAACACTTGTAGCTAACACTATAAATGATTTATTAACATTAACTGTGGGTCAAATATATACACAACAACAGATGAATAACAGTATGAACATGCATAAACCACTATCTCTCTCCTTGCTCCCTAGTCAGTCTGAGGTCACCTGACTCTAACATTCACTTATATACTAATGGTACTCCTAGTGGTCAGCCGGTGAATTACAATACAACCATGATATCACTACAGGGGTGAAGTAAAAATGGAAAATAGGAAAGCAAAACGAGGATATTAAAAAAATATTGGCAGGTAATATCAAAGGAACCCCAAAGATGATTTACCAGTACCTTAAGAGCAAGAGAATAACTAAGTAAAGTGCAGGGCCTATCAGAGATGGACATCGTAGCTTTTGAGTTGTTGTTGAAGATGTGGGCAGGGTTCTCAATGAGTACGTTGTCTCTGCTTTAACCAAGGAGAGGGATGCTGCAGACATTCAAGTTAAAGAGGAGTGTGAAATAATAGATATAATAAGCATAATGAGAGAGGAAGTACTTAAGGAGCTGACATCCTTGAAGATGGATAAATTACCCGGGCCAGATGGATTGTATCCCACGCTGTTGAAGGAAGCCATGGAGGAAATAGTGGATGCTCTGCGGATAACCTTCCAATCATCACCAGATACAGGCAGGGTATCCGATGATTAGAGGCCTGTGGACATTGTACCAGTATTTAAAAAGAATTAGGGATAGCTCTGAAAATTAAAAGCCTGTCAATTTGACTTCAGTGGTGAGAAAATTATTGTAATCAATTCTGAAACAGCATAAACTGTCATTGGGAAAGGCATGGATTGATCAAGGATAGTCAGCAGAGGGAAGTTTGTGTCTTACTAACTAAATCTAGTTTTTTGTGGGAGGATTGATTTTACAGAATTTACAGTGCAGAAGGTTGTGCAGTGGGTGTTGTCTACATGGATTTCAGTGAGGCATTTGACAAGATCCTACGTGACAGACTGGTCAGAAAAGTACAGGGGAAGTTGGTGAGTTGGATCTAAAATTGGCTCAGCAACAGAAAACAAAGGGACAATGGATGTTTTTGAAAATGAAATGTGGCTTCCAGTGGCGTTCCACAGGGCACCTTGTTCTTTGTTGGATGATTCGGACTTAAACATGGAGGCATGATTGGCAAATTTGAAGAGGACACAAAAATTGGCCATGTTGTGAGGACAGCTGTTGACTCTATAATTATATAATTGTTTTGGTTAAGTGGATGGAAAAGTGACAAATGGAATTCAATCCAGAGAATTGTAAGGTCATGCATTTGGACAGGGTGAACAAAGCAAGGACACACTCAATAAACGTGAGGATATTGAGAGGGGGTGAGGAAATGAGAAACCTTGGCAGTGCACATCCACAAGTCCCTGAAGGAGCTGTAACTATCCTACGGTTCTGTGGTTCTGTAACGAATCTGTTTAACGTTTTATCTAAAAATCCAAACCTCTAACAATGTGAACATTCCCTCAGCACTGTACTTAAATAGCAGACTAGATTTCATCTTCAAGATCCTGGAGCGGGACATGAAACCACAATCTTCCGATTCAGATACAACTGGCTGGATTTTAGATGGAGACATACTCCCCGAACCGGCAACGGAAAAGTCGGTTGTGAGTCCACAGGTTCAGAAGCTGGATGCCCCATTGTGATAATGCACTTAAACTGAGTCAGAGTGGGAGTTCTGTCCCCATCTGGGAAGACGTCCTGCCCCGGAGAGCTGCTGGTCAATCTGATTGACCGGAAGCTCTGTCGTCCCAGTCGCGGTGGTATTGAGCAGTGGCCTTTGCTGGGACAACAGAGAGTCCAGAAGGAAGAAGAGTCATGGAGCCCGGAATCAGAGGCAAGTCCAGTGTTTTGGCCGGGTCTGGCTGGGAGACCCCAGCAAGCTGGGTGAGAGGCCAGGGGAGGGTTAAAGGAGGGGCCTGCTCTTGGCGAATAGTGCCTAACTTGGCCAATGAATATAGCACTGGAGGCAGAATGAGGCCTTCAATTAGGCATGCATTGGCCACTTCAGGGCCTCAAAGGGCCTGAGGCAGTGTGGGCTGCCTGACCGCTTCCCCGTCCAGTGCAATATGGGGGACAGGTCAGAAGCTTGGCAGGAAGGCAGTGGAAAGCCTTTGGCTTTATTTTATGAACCCACCCATCACATCCAAATATGCCGGTGGGCTGGCAGGGGTGGGGGGGGAGGGGGGAGGGGGGGGGGGGGGGAACGGGTGTGTAAATTCCAGCCAACAGTGCTGCCAAATGAGCCATGACTAAACAGTCTGATAAACTGCAGCTGGCCTACAGCTGGCCTAAAAAGAAAAACAATCACTTCCTGTATGTAACATATATAACTGATCAGGAGTGATGGATCTCTGTGGGACCTTGGGAGAACTGACTGATTGTCTCTGAACTACAGTATGCTTATGGGCCCACCAAACTGTGCCTGTTTAAATAGCGCTCTTACAACATTATACAGAGAAACTTTCCACTCATTTGTAAGTCACCAGAGGCAAATTGTGCCCGCAGATATTCACACACACAGACGAACATCCTATTCGCTTAAACTGATTGCTTTGCAGCTTTGTTATGTGGTTTCTTAGTTCAGTTGAATGAAAACTTTATGCTGACTGCCCCCTGCTGAATTTTGAATCACATTACACCACAAACCTCTTCCAGTCTAAAAAAAAAGGTCTCCAACATTCTTAATTATATTGAGAGGAGGATTAACACGATTGAAGTAATTGGTGGAAAGAAACTCCTTTCAATATTAGCTATAAAACCTAACATCAGTGTTAAAGCAACATTGCCGCCTTTGACAACAGTACCTTGCTGACAAGAATTTCTGAACTCCAGGGCGTCACATCTGGAAGGTACCTGAGATGATGGGCCAGGAGACTTTCACCCCGGAAGTCCCCACGCAAGGACTGCACAGGAATTGCGCGGGATGTTCAAGCTTCTGATGGGCAACTAACCTCCAGGGGGAATTATCTGACACTCCGATTCAATTCAGAGACTTGGCATGGCTCCGATTCTCTTATCAGAAGTTCCCCAAGAAATTTTGGAAGTAGTAAAAGAACTTCTAACTCCTGTGTAATTATAGCACTGACAACCAATCGACCTCCCCACTGGACGCCTCAACTAGCAACCCTCCAACCCCTCTGACTACCACCAAACTACTTCCACCCTCGACTACCCTCCGTACCCATGACCAGCCTCTCCACATACTGACTAGCCCCTAAACTAAGCCCCCCACCGCCCTAATGTCCAACCACCGCCCCACTCCTGAATAGCCTCCTGACTTCTGAAACCTCCGGCCCCGACTACCCTCCACCCCCCGGCAACCCTCCTGATTCCCTAACTACACCCCCATCGCCCAATACGTCCCGATTTCTCCTGACTACCCCGTACTCCAGGGACCCGGGTTGAGTTCTGAGGGGCTGGTTTAGCACACTGGACTAAACAGCTGGATTGTAATGCAGAACAAGGCCAGCAGCGCGGGTTCAATTCCCGTAACGGCTTCCCCGAACAGGCGCCGGAATGTGGCGACTAGGGGCTTTTCACAGTAACTTCATTGAAGCCTACTTGTGACAATAAGCGATTATCATTATTATTATTCCAACCTTGGGTGACTGTCTGTGTGGAGTTTGCACGTACTCTCAGTGCCTGCGTGGGTTTCCTCTGGGTGCTCCGGTTTCCTCCCACAGTCCAAAGATGTTAGGTAGATTGGCCATGATAACTTTCCCGAGTATCCAAATGTTAGGTGGGGGTTGTAGGGATGGAGCGGGGGAGTGGATATAGGTGGGGTGCTCTTTCACGGGGTCGGTGGAGACTCAATGGACTGAATGGCTTCCTTCTGCACTGTAGGGATTCTATGAAAATGGGGCATGGTTTCATTTGCCCTGACTCTGCTGCTCCACACTGAATGCCTTGGGGACCTACTGTACTTTTCTCACCAAGCTCGAACCAGAAGGTTAGGCGGGATATATGCAGCTCCTGATGAAGATATGTAAAGCGGAGTGGCATTCCGAATGTGACTGCTAACCTTTCGGAAGTTCCGGCCCAATGTAATTTGGCTAAGTAACTCGCATTCAGTTCAATTGCTCATTTTCAGTCCCCTGCATCGATTGTGATTTTGTCCATCATATTAAATATTAATGTCTTGCCAGTATGCTATTGTAAATCAGCTAGGTGTTTGTGGTTCCATGGATTGAAGTTCTCCAAGTGTTTTAAGCAACATTAATTTTTCATGCAGTACTGTGAATGCAGAGTGATTGGTTGCTCAGCTCATTACTGCTTTTTGAGTTCTTGCTGTGTCCAAAATGGCTGCCATATTGTCTACATCACACCAGTCATTGATTGATTGGATATAAGACACTTCAGGATATAAATGTATGTTCCCCACTACTTAATCACCTGTATGATTGTAATGATGCACTTTCAGAGATTTAATTAGTGAATAAAAAGGGATCTATTAACAAATCATGCAGAGCAGCAGCATGTTTGCACTGATTCTAAAATACCTCTGCCAAGGAGAACATCTATCTCGGGTGGTTCCCCAATTGATCAACCAGACCAGGTGACCCTTACCCTCCTTTGTTGTCCTTTGGTGTTGTGGTGAACCACTGTAATAGGAGATGGAAGGTAGGACCTGCACCACAGGTTCGCCGGTAGCTCCTGCTGGCTGGCTCCGCCCATGGAGAACTGTATAAATATGCATGACCTCCAGTGCCCTGCCATTTCGCCAGCTGCAGCAGGAGGCCACACATCTGACTGTAATAAAGCCACAGTACACGCTCTTCGCCAGGCATGTACCCGCCAGCCGCTCGCAACTACCTGGTGAGTCCATCGAAGACTTCTGGTGGGCCCTAATTCCACTCGTCCGGGAC
Source organism: Scyliorhinus torazame (assembly GCF_047496885.1). NCBI lineage: Eukaryota > Metazoa > Chordata > Chondrichthyes > Carcharhiniformes > Scyliorhinidae > Scyliorhinus > Scyliorhinus torazame. The sequence goes on along the minus strand of NC_092715.1, from coordinate 42,813,745 downwards.
TGTGACTGTCAGGTCGTTACGGACGCCGAACACGCAAACCTCCTCATGCGCGATGCCTTCGTGAAGTGGATTGCGTCGGACCGCATCCGAGAACGATTACTGGAAGGGGCCACGCTCAAACTGGCGGAGACGAAAACCTTGGCGCTCTCCATGACGGTCGTATCCCGTAACGTACAACCATATGCCTCCCGCCACACTGCCCACCCTTCTACTCTTTCCTACCCCTCCTGGACCCCGCCGACGTCTTCCTCAGCCGCGGCCTGCCTTCCCAATACGCCGCGCGCCGTTCCGCGCACCCCGTGGGTCCCCGCTGCTACTTCTGCAGTCAGCAGAAGCACCCCTGCCAACACTGCCCGGCCCGCACTGCAGTTTGTAAAGCCTGCAGTAAAAAGGGCCACATCGCGGCGGTTTGCCAGGCCCGCGCAGTCGCTGCGATTGCGCCTGCTATCGCCCCCTCCCACACGCCAGACGCACAATGGGAGTCGCCATCTTCTCCTCCCGGGTCTATGTGCGACCAATGGGTGCCGCCATCGGCCCCTTCAGCCATGTGTGCCCCTTGTCCCGACCCCGCAATGTGAGCACCATGGGTGCCGCCATCTTGTCCCCCACAGGGTCTCCGGACATCCCGACATCGGAACTGCACAAGCATCTGATGGCTACCCGCAGCTCGCTTCGATGGCGCTGGACCAATCTCACCCGCACAACCAGGCCACCGCGTCGATGACGGATAAAATCAATGGCCACGCGACCTCGGCCTGCTGGACTCCGGGAGCACCGAAAGCTTCGTTCACCCAGATACAGTAAGGCGCTGCTCCCTCGCGGTCCACCCTGCCAATCAAAGGAACTCCCTAGCCTCCGGATCCCACTCTGTCCCGATCCGAGGCTTTTGTACAGTCACCCTCACGGTCCAGGGAGTAGAATTTAGTAACTTCCGCCTCTATGTCCTTCCTAATCTCTGCGCTGCACTCCTGTTGGGCCTAGACTTCCAGTGAAACCTCTGGAGCCTCACCCTCAAATTCGGTGGGCCCTTATCCTCCCTTACCGTTTGCGGCCTCGCGACCCTCAAGGTCGATCCGCCCTCCCTTTTTGCCAATCTAACTGCGGATTGCAAGCCTGTTGCCACTAGGAGCAGATGGTACAGCACCCAGGACTAGACCTACATCAGGTCCGAAGTCCAACGGCTGCTTAAGGAGGGTATTATCGAGGCCAGCAACAGCCCCTGGAGAGCCCAAGTGGTAGTGGTTAAAACTGGGGAGAAACACAGGATGGTCGTGGACTACAGCCAGACCATCAATCGGTACACGTAGCTCGACGCGTACCCACTCCCACGCATATCTGATATGGTCAATCAGATTGCGCAATACCGGGTCTTCTCAACAATTGACCTGAAATCCGCCTATCACCAGCTCCCCATCCGGAAGTCGGGCCGGCCATACAATGCCTTCGAGGCGGACGGTCGCCTCTACCACTTCCTTAGGGTCCCTTTCGGTGTCACAAATGGGGTCTCGGTCTTCCAAAGAGAGATGGACTGAATGGTCGACCAGTACGGTTTGCGGGCCACCTTTCCGTACTTAGATAATGTCACCATCTGCGGCCATGACCAGCAGGACCACGATGCCAACCTCGATAAATTCATCCACACTGCCTGACCTCAACCTGACCAACAACAAAGAGAAGTGTGTGTTCAGCACGACCCGGTTAGCCATTCTCGGCTATATAGTCCAAAACGGACTTCTCGGGCCCGACACCGACCGCATGCGCCCCCTCATGGAACTTCCCCTGCCCCACTGCCCCAAGGCCCTCAAACACTGCCTGGGATTCTTTTCCTACTATGCTCAATGGGTCCCAAACTATGCGGACAAGGCCCACCCACTCATTCAGTCCACCCAATTCTCCCTTGCGGCCGAGGCACAACATGATTTCACCCGCATCAGAGCAGACATCGCCAAGGCCGGGATGCGCGCACTGGACGAGTCACTGCCTTTCCAAGTAGAAAGCGACGCTTCAGACGTTGCCCTTGCCGCCACTCTAAACCAGGCAGGCAGACCAGTGGCATTCTTTTCTCGCACCCTTCATGCCTCGGAAATTCGACCCTCATCCGTCGAAAAGGAGGCCCAAGCTATCGTTGAAGCTGTGCGGCATTGGAGGCATTATCTGGCCGGTAAGAGATTCACTCTCCTTACGGACCAACGGTCGGTAGCCTTCATGTTCAATAACACACAGCGGGGCAAGATCAAAAGTGATAAAATCTTGCGGTGGAGAATCGAGCTCTCCACCTATAATTACGAGATCTTGTATTGCCCCGGTAAACCCAGCGAGCCCCCAGGCGCCCTCTCCCGAGTTACATGTGCCAGCGCACAAGTGGACCAACTCCGGGCCCTACACGACAGCTTTTGTCACCCGGGGGTCACTCGATTGTACCATCTGGTCAAAGCTTGCAATCTGCCCTACTCCTTCGAGGAAGTAAGGACAGTCACCAGGGACTGCCAGGTCTGTGCGGAGTGCAAGCCGCATTTCTACCGGCCGGACAGTGTGCGCCTGGTGAAGGCTTCCCACCCCTTTGAACGCCTCAGTGTGGATTTCAAAGGGCCCCTCCCCTCCACCGACCGTAACACGTACATTCTCAGTGTGGTCGATGAGTACTCCAGATTCCCCTTCGCCATCCCATGCCCAGATATGACGTCTGCCACCATCATCAAGGCCCTCAACACCATCTTCGCTCTGTTCGGTTTCCCCGCCTACATCCACAGTGACAGGGGATCCTCATTCATGAGCGATGAGCTGCGTCATTTTCTGCTCAGCAGGGGTATAGCCTCCAGCAGGACGACCAGCTACAATCCCCGGGGAAACGGGCAAATAGAACGGGGGATTGGGACGGTTTGGAGGGCCGTCCAGCTGGCCCTATGGTCCAGGAACCTCCCAGCCTCTTGCTGGCAGGAGGTCCGCCCTGACGCTCTGCACTCCATCCAGTCACTATTGTGCACCACCACTAATATCACACCCCACGAACATGTTTTCACCTTCCCCAGGAAGTCCACATCCGGGGTGTTGCTCCCGACTTGGCTCGCTGCTCCAGAACCGGTCCTTCTCCATAGCACGTCCAACTCCACAAGGCGGACCCCTTGGTGGACAGGGTTCACCTGCTCCATGCCAACCCTCAATATGCCTATGTTGAGTTCCCCGTCGGCCGCCAAGATCCTGTCTCACTCAGGGACCTGGCACCGTCAGTTCCACCCCAACACACATCCTCCACCAATGCACCCCCCCCCCCACCTCCCACCACGCCGCCAATATTGACCCCACCAGACCACCCCCCTCCCCTTTTGCGTACAAGAGGACGAAGGGACTTCTGCGCACTCCCGGAGTTCCCCGATGACTGGCCAGCATCAGCACCGCCATCGGTGCCATCTCCACCACCGACTTTGCCGCCACCGCTATGCCGCTCCCAATGAATCACCAAAGCACCGGACCGGCTGAACCTTTGATGGACTCCGGACCGTCAACATGGACTTTTCTTTCCCTACCACTGTACATAATTCCACTAATTGTATATAGTTTCACGTCACCTTCACCGGACTCATTTTTAACAGGGGGTGAATGTGGTGAACCACTGTAATAGGAGATGTAAGGTAGGACCTGCACTACAGGTTTGCCGGAAGCTCCTGCCGGCTGGCTCCGCCCACGGAGAACTGTATAACTATGCATGACCTCCAGTGCCCTGCCATTTCACCAGCTGCAGCAGGGGGCCACGCATCTGACTGTAATAAAGCCACAGTTGTACCCAACTTTAATCTTTGTGCAATTGATCATGCATTAGATGTCGAGTAATAGGGTGAAAGTCAGAGCATCATAAGGAGAATGTTAGAACAATGTTTTAATAAGATAGTGCTGTTAAATAGTTTCAAAATTAATTTTATGATATAGGTATTTTCTTTCCTCACAGCTGAAACTCTCACATAGCCAGCATTCCAGTAGAGGGCAAAGAACACACTTCAGAGACATCCTGAAGCTGTCCTTGAAGAGTGGCAGCATTGACATTAATGACTGGGAGGAGCTTGCTACCAATCGCTCAGAATTATGACAACTTGTCCATCGAACTGCATCACAATTCTAGGACTAACGCTTCAATGATGAGGCAGAGTGGCAGTAGAGGAGGAAGCAAATCCAGCTCTCCGGATCTTGCTAACTCATGGGGCATCCTGCTTCAAGTGACCAAAGATCCTGGAGGTGTTGGTCAGGAGTTGGGAGGGCTAGTCAAGGGGTGGGATGGGGTTGTCAGGGGTGCGTTTTTTGTGGTTGTCGCTGTCAGGTGGTCAAAAATGTTTGTCGGGGGTAGTCGGGTAGGGTAGGGTGGTCATGGGATGAGTCGGCTGAGGGTACTGGGGAATAGTCAGGGGGAGTAGTCAGAATGGGGAGGATGGTTAGGGGGCCAGGAGTGTAGTGGGGTGTTGGTCGCTTGGGGTTGAGTAGTCGGGAGGGATAGTCGGGGGTGGATGCTTGGTGAGGGGAGGATGTTGGGGGTCGGGGGCGGTAGTTGTGAGTGTTGGAGGCAAAGTTAGGTGGGAAAAGTCTAGCTGCCGGCGGGGAGGGCGTCTGTGGTCAAGTGGCTGTAGGGTTAGGGTGGTTGGAGATGGAAGGCTGGTTGGGAGTTTGGGAAGGTAGTCAGGGGTTCCAATGGGATGTCATGGGTGATGTGTTGGGTGTTCTGGATCACATACAGGTCACCAACACTTGAAATAGTGCAACACTATTTTATTGAATCATTAACTGTTTAAACATACTGAGACTGTGGGTTAATACGACACTAGCTTTAACTAAAGACCTTTGCCTTGTCCTAACTAGTCGATGCACTCAGCACATGGTGAATGTCTGTGTTGCAGGCTGTGAGCTCTGTGCTCCGAGCTGGCTGCAACTCGAATAAGCGGGAACTCTGATGCCCCCTGTCTTTATGGTGCGTGTGCTCTCACAGGTGATTGGCTGCGGTGTTGTGCGCGTTGATTGGTCCCACTGTGTGTCCATCAGTGTGTGTCTGCACCATGATACACTGGTGTATATTATGACAGGGGGTTCAATGTGGGGGTGATTAGCGCCATTTTTACCCAGGAGTTAGAAATAGTTTTAATCCTTCTAACTTTTCATGCTCTGCTATGACAGTTGGAACGTGCAAAGTTTCTGATTTAATTTGGAATTTATATATATGTATATTAAGAAAAAATATCATTTTTAAGGCTCTGTGTTCATATGACCTGCGATGTCTCGCTGTAACCTCTCTCACATTGAACTTGCAGCACTTCATTCTCTCAGATCCAGCCTTAATATTATCATTAAACTTGTTGACAAGAGCAGTAGTGTTGTTTTGTAAAAAGACCCTTACTTTGCAAAGACGAAATGCCAACTTTCCAACTTCCCCTGGTACAATGATCCCACTGCCGAACACGCAGTCAACATTTCCCACGTCATCACTGACTTCACCTCCTATAGCGATCTTCCCGCCATGGCCCTCAATATCCTAGCTGCCTAAATTGAGAGGAAGGAAAGGGGACATTTTCCAAGTTCATGGTCAAAAAGGGGAACATGACTAAAAATCCAGTGACCCGGGGTAAGATCCTGGGACCCGGGTTCAAATCCCACCATGGAAGATGGTGACATTTGAATTCAATCTGCTTCATCAATGGCCTTTCTTCCATCATAAGGTCAGAAGTGGGTGGGGATGATTGCAAAATATTCAGCATTTATAACTCTTCAGATACTGAAGCAGTCCATGCCCAAATGCAGCAGGACCTGAACAATATCCAAGCTTGAGTAGACAAGTGGCAAGTAACATTTGCGCCACACAATTGCCAGGCAATTACATCTTCAACAACCACCTCCCTCCCTTTGGAATTCAATGGCATTACCATTGCTGAATCCCCTACCATTAAGAACTCGCCATATCAATACTATGGACATGAGTTCATAGAAAATGAACAGAGCCCCGATTTGGGTGCGTTTAATCAGGTGTTTCCCACCATGGCCTCCAGAACTCCCAACACCCCAACTTACCAATTCGGGGGTCCTCAAGCCCCTTGCACCCCACTTCAATAGGGCAGGTTATCCCCAGACCCAATCTCCGGTGCTGCCAGCCTGGCACTCTGGCAGTGCCCATGCCAGCCTGACATTGTCGATGCCAGACTGGCAGTGCCAAGGTGCCCAGGTAGCATCAGGCATGTCAGGATACCACTCCGCCCAGAGCCCGACTAGCCGGGGACCTCCGATCGCCTAGAAGAACCACCCCCAAGTGCTGTAACACGTGGTCCATGTTTGTGGAGACCAGTGTTAAACGTCACCAGGGCAGGGTCTCGGAGGCGAGGCCGTTCAATCATATGCCCTGGGTAACTCCGGCATAGACATATTCAAGTGAGAGAATTCAAGTGACAGAAATCTTTGGATCCTCGCTGTCTTTGACAGAAATCTTTGGATCCTCGCTGTCTTTGACAGAAATCTTTGGATCCTCGCTGTCTTTGACAGAAATCTTTGGATCCTCGCTGTCTTCAGGGGCTGTCCCGGAGGACTGGAGAATAGCCAATGTTGTTCCTCTGTTTAAGAAGGGTAGCAAGGATAATCCCGGGAACTACAGGCCGGTGAGCCTTACTTCAGTGGTAGGGAAATTACTGGAGAGAATTCTTCGAGACAGGATCTACTCCCATTTGGAAGCAAATGGACGTATTAGTGAGAGGCAGCACGGTTTTGTGAAGGGGAGGTCGTGTCTCACTAACTTGATAGAGTTTTTCGAGGAGGTCACTAAGATGATTGATGCAGGTAGGGCAGTAGATGTTGACTATATGGACTTCAGTAAGGCCTTTGACAAGGTCCCTCATGGTAGACAAGTACAAAAGGTGAAGTCACACGGGATCAGGGGTGAGCTGGCAAGGTGGATACAGAACTGGCTAGGCCATAGAAGGCAGAGAGTAGCAATGGAGGGATGCTTTTCTAATTGGAGGGCTGTGACCAGTGGTGTTCCACAGGGATCAGTGCTGGGACCTTTGCTCTTTGTAGTATGTATAAATGATTTGGAGGAAAATGTAACTGGTCTGATTAGTAAGTTTGCAGACGACACAAAGGTTGGTGGAATTGCGGATAGCGATGAGGACTGTCGGAGGATACAGCAGGATTTAGATTGTCTGGAGACTTGGGCGGAGAGATGGCAGATGGAGTTTAATTCGGACAAATGTGAGGTAATGCATTTTGGAAGGTCTAATGCAGGTAGGGAATATACAGTGAATGGTAGAACCCTCAAGAGTATTGAAAGTCAAAGAGATCTAGGAGTACAGGTCCACAGGTCATTGAAAGGGGCAACACAGGTGGAGAAGGTAGTCAAGAAGGTATACGGCATGCTTGCCTTCATTGGCCGGGGCATTGAGTATAAGAATTGGCAAGTCATGTTGCAGCTGTATAGAACCTTAGTTAGGCCACACTTGGAGTATAGTGTTCAATTCTGGTCGCCACACTACCAGAAGGATGTGTAGGCTTTAGAGAGGGTGCAGAAGAGATTTACCAGAATGTTGCCTGGTATGGAGGGCATTAGCTATGAGGAGCGATTGAATAAACTCGGTTTGTTCTCACTGGAACGAAGGAGGTTGAGGGGAGACCTGATAGAGGTATACAAAATTATGAGGGGCATCGACAGAGTGGATAGTCAGAGGCTTTTCCCCAGGGTAGAGGGGTCAATTACTAGGGGGCATAGGTTTAAGGTGAGAGGGGCAAGGTTTAGAGTAGATGTACGAGGCAAGTTTTTTACGCAGAGGGTATTGGGTGCCTGGGACTCGCTACCGGAGGAGGTAGTGAAAGCAGGGACGATAGGGACATTTAAGGGGCAGCTTGACAAATATATGAATAGGATGGGAATAGAAGGATACGGACCCAGGAAGTGTAGAAGATTGTAGTTTAGTCGGACAGCATGGTCGGCACGGGCTTGGAGGGCCGAAGGGCCTGTTCCTGTGCTGTACATTTCTTTGTTCTTTGTTTGTTCTTTGAGACTAACTCTCATTTGACTATGCCAATCTGGATCATGACTATTGAGGGCGAGATCCAGATTGCAACGCCTCGCGAGATCTTGTTAGATCTCGCGGGGCATAACAAGCATCGTAAATTTTGCAAGAGGCCTCTCGTGAGATTTAATGGTCTTGTCACGTCCCGAGTCGGGCATGACGAGGCCAGTAGATCACGCCCTAGCTGCAAGAAGATCAAAGGGTAGGAATACTGTGATGAGTAACTCACCTCCTGATTCCCCCAAAAGCCTGCCCATTATCTACAAGGCACAAGTCAAGCGTATGAAGGAATACTCTCCACTTGACTGAATGAGTGCAGCTCGAACAACAAGCATGAAGTTTGACACCATTCAGGTCAAAGAAGCCCACTTGATTGCCACCCCTTCCACAAACATTCAATCCCTCCACCACCGATGCATAGTGGCAGCCGTGTGAACCATCTACAAGATGCACTTCAGGGAATCATCAAGGTTCATTCGACAGCACCTTCCTAACCCATGACCACTACATCTCAAAGGACAAGAACAGCAGATACATGGGAACACCTGGAAATTTCCCTGCAACTCACTCACCATCCTGAAGTCGAAATATATCGCCATTCCTTCACTGTCGCTGGGTTACAATCTTGGAACTTCCTCCCTAACAGCACTGTGGGTGTACCTACACCATATGGCCTGCAGCGACCCAAGAAGGCAGCTCTCGACGACCTTCACAGGGGCAATTAGTGATGGGAAATGAGTGCTGGTCTAGCCAGCGACACCCACAATCCAAGAATGAATGAAAGAAAATATTCAAAACCCTTGAAGAAAATTAGTTAAGTATTAACAATATTTCTTCTCTCTCGCTCTCTTTTTTTCTCTGAGCTTCAGTCAATGTAATATCTTGTAAAGTTAGTGATGTTGTCTGATGTTATAACAGGATTGAATTTTCCACACTATCAAAATCTTCAATGGTGCTCCTTTAGGTCAGAATAATCAAGATTGTACAAGATTTGTTATAGTTAAATTCCACAGGCGAATTATTTCTGATAAATATTTGTTGGAATGAAAAGACAAAAAAAGAGGCACAATGTGTTCCTCCCCAAAAAAGCACTGGTACATTTTGAACTATGAGAAACATACTGAAATGTGTTGGGTGAAAGTACATGAAAGTATTTTTTCAACTTAACTTGCAAACATCATTTAGAGCCATAGTGTTTTGCAGCACAGAAAGAGGTTCTTTGGCTCATCGTTTCTGTACTGGCCATCAAGCACCTATCTATTCTCATCCCATTTTCCATTACTTAGCCTTACATGCCAATGAGTTTCAAGGACACATCTAAATGTTTCGTACATGTTGTGAGGGTTCCCGCCTCTATCATCCTTTCAGCCAGTGAGTTCCAGATTCCCACCACCCTCTGGGTAAAAACGTTTTTCCTCAAATCCTCTTACCTTAAATCTATGCCCCTTCATTATTCACCCCTCTGCTAAGGAGAAATGTTTCTTCCCATCTATCCTATCCATGTCCTTCATTTTTGTACACCTCAAGCAGACCCCCCTCCGCCTTCTCTGCTCCAAGGAGAACAACTCCAGCCCAACCAGCCTCTCTTTGTAGCTGGAAAACTCCAGCCCAGGCAACATCCTGGTGAATCCCCTCTGCACCTTTCGAGTGCAATCACATCCTTCCTATAGTGTGGTAACCATAAATGCACACAGTGCTTCACTTGTGGTTAAACGAACATTTTACACAACTCCATCATAATCTCCCTGCTCCTATATAGTAAGCCTCGACGAACAAAAGCAAGTATCCCACATGCCTTATTAAGCACCTCGTCTACCTGTCCTGCTGCCTTCAAGGATCTTTGGACAGACACCCCATGATCTGGTCCTCTGTACCTCTTACCGTCCTACCGTTCGTGGTATTCCCTTGTTAGTCCTCCGCAAATGCACCACCTCACACATTCCAGGGTTAAATTCCATTTGCCACTGTTCTGCCCATCTGACCAGCCCGCCTATAGCGTCCTGTAATCTGAGGCTTTCCTCCTTGCTATTTACCACAATCACCTTTAGTAATCATTACTTGCACAACATAACCATGTGATCGGTTAAACAGACTCAAATCACTGTGCAGCTATTTCCTCTATTGAATTCATGGTATTTTTCTATAAAAAGCCATTCTGCACTGGGCAACACGCCCCAGAACTGCCAAATGCATCCCGCAGCTTGCATGCAAATTCAAAAATGGCACTTAACCCTGAAAGTGAAACTCATGTCTGTCTAATTGGCAGGCGGAAGAAGATCTATTGCGTGTGCTGTGTGTGGGAAGTCAATTTTTCCAAGTTGACTATGCATGTCAACTAAAATGAAAAATGATTCCAGCAGCTGTATTATAAAGATTGATATAATGTTACAATTTACATCTAGCGTTGCTGACAATGCGCATGATAAGTTTAATATATGTCTGTGAGTAGATATCTCAGTTGATTTTATTTACCTCGCCTAGAACAGGCTTTCATTTCTGTTCCATTTAACATGTTAGAATGGCATTATATTTGTCAAATGGATAGTGCCTTTTCCATGATTTATTCAGGGGACAACAGATGACGTTTGCTGGCATGCTCCATTCCAGCTTAGATCTTGGTGGAGTATGTCGTTACATGAATTGGATAGAAGGGATCATTGATGTTATTCATTTCAGAACTGTCATAGCCTTTCTATTCATGCAGACAAAAGAAAATGAAATTGCTCAAATACTATTAAGCAGACTTATTAACCTGCCTCAGTGGGACTTTTGTGGAGGTACTGTCATTCTCTCCTGAGATCTGACTTGCAGAAATGGCAAAAAATTACAATCTGCCAACCTACACTGTTCTTTCAAATGAGACGTTGAAGTGAAGTCCCGTCTGTGGACACCACGGATCCCATGGAGTCATATTGAAGAAGAGCAAGGAAGCCAGTGAGCTGCCCAATAGTTATCCCTCAACCAATATCACTGAAATAGATAAACAGAAAATGCTAGAAATACTCAACAGGTGAGCAGTCTATCCATCCCCCCCCACTCCCCCCCCCCCCCCCAATATTATTCAGCCCATACATTTCAAGGCTTGAGACAGGAACCAGGTGAGCCTGTTGAAAATTTCCTAACATGACTGAAAATGTTTTTGAGACACACGAGATGTGTGGTCAGCAGATTACATAGTGGATTGAGTAAACAAGTTTTATCAGTGGCCCCCAATATCCTCTGAAACAATCCATGGAGTAAAGAGGATGCCAGTTCTGACATCCTGTCCCTAGCTAGACAATGGGTGGACAGGATCTGACACCGATATTAGGATGGGAAAAACAATTTAAAATGGACACAGAACCTTGGTAAACAACAGGTGACAAGATGAGGTTAAATCATGGGTTGACCACAATTTTATTGGATAGTTTGAACATGACATCTTCAGGGATTGGATCTAGTCCAACTGGGGCGGGCTATTGATTTTTGGATATCGTATAATTGATGTGTTTTTATCAGTGTTCAGGAAATCAATCTTAGCATTATCCAGGTCCATCTCTCGTTGACACTAAATGAAGCTTAGGTTAATAAAGCCACCTTAACCAGGTTGTTGTGGTGTCTGTTGCTCTTTGTACTGAGTTGAGCGATAACCACAGGGAAGAACCCCACGTGAAAGTTGACTCAGTACACAGGTCGTGAAAACGCTTCTACAGCCATGAGTAGGAACAGAAAGATTTGGACGGCCAGCCTTTAGCTCAGTCAAGGGAAAGGCAGCAGGGTTGATGCAATGAAACAGCAACAAAAGAACGCCCACCAGAGAGAGAACGCAAGCTGTGCAAGAGCTGTGACAGCCACAAGAATTCAGAGACAGAAGCAAAAGTCCCACTATGGATCGAACTGCAGAGCTTGTGGGAAGCCTAATCATTGGGGAAAGATGTACGGAACAAAGAAAGAAGACAGTAAATGGCTTTTCAGAGACCAAGTGAGAAGATGAAAGAACTAAAACATCCATACTCTAGAAGAGGATGATGAATTTGAGGGCATAACAGGCATAGCAATCATACAACTCCATGAAATGACTAGATGTGACAATCCCCTGAGAAAATCAATTCACACAACCATTCAGACCAGGAAGAGGGTGATAAATAGCACTAAAATTTTAAATCTGAAGTTTGATACCGAAGCTCAGAGTAGCAAAAGTAAGGATGATGTGCTACAAATGCGGGATTTCCTGCACAAGTCCTACGGCAGCAGAAGCGTCCGCCATTGGCCGGTGGCGGGATCTTCTGGTCCTGCTGTCATCAATGGGATTTCCCATTGAATGCAACCCTCACCACCAGGAAGCCAGGGGCGGGGATGGCTGCCCCATCAGCAGAACTGAAAGATCCCGCCGGTATGAGCGGCTGGAAATTCTGGCCAGACAAGCCAGATGAATGCCTTGAAGACTTAATATCACATCACAATTGATACACTAACAAAACTAAATGATTAATCCCCACAGAAAGTACCAATAGAACGTAACGGACCACTTAAAAGAGAGCTCCATGGGAAGGGCGAAAAGGAGATAATCACCAGAGTTTTTATTGATAACACTGCTGGATATCTTGGGGCATTGCTCCTGTTGAGTTGATTATTATATCGGTAGCACAGTACTGTTGCTTCACAGCTCCAGGGTCCCACGTTTGATTCCTGCTTGGGTCACTGTCTGTGTGGAGTCTGCACGTTCTCCCAGTGTCTGTGTGGGTTTCCTCCAGATGCTCCTGTTTCCTCCCACAAGTCCCAAAAGACGTGCTGTTAGGTAATTTGGACATTCTGAATTCTCCCTCTGTGTACCCAAACAGGCGCCGGAATGTGGCGACTCGGGGATTTTCACAGTAACTTAATTTTAGTGTTAATGTAAGCCTACTTGTGACAATAATAAAAATTATTATTATTATGATGTATTGAGCCATAAAAGCTTAAACTAAGCAGGTGAAGTTGATCATTGGTAGTAACATAGAATGAGGCGAACAAATTTACTACCCACTGTACACAACTCCTAATTTTCCTTTTTTATTTCCAACTGTAATTCCAATGAAGACTTTATTTTCAAATTTTCATCCTTGGTTTCAAGTTCCTCCATGGCCTTGTTTCTCCCTATCTCTGTCATATCCTCTAGCCTATTAACCCTCTGAGATACCCATGCTCCTGTAATTCTGGCCTCTTGTGTCACCCCAATTATAATTGCTCTACCATTGCGGGCTGTGCTCTCGATTACCTCAGCCCCAAGTTTTTTTAAAATTCATTTACGGATGTGCGCGTCGCTGGTTCGGCCAGCATTTATGATCCGTCCCTAGTTGCCCTTCAGAAGGTGGTAGTGAGTTGCCTTTTTGAACCACTTCAATCCTTCAGGTGTAATTACATCCACTGTGCTGTTAGAGAGGGAGTTCCAGGATTTTGTCCCAGCAACAGCGAAAGGCGATATATTTCCATGGCAGCGTGGTGGGTGACTTGGAGGTGACCCTCCAGGTGGTGGGGTTCTCAGGTATCTGCTGCTCTTGACCTTCTAGATGGCAGTAGCTGTGGGTTTGGAAGGTGTTGTCTAAGGAACCTTGGTGAGTTACTGCAATGCATATCGTAGATGGTACATACAGCTGCCACTATTCATCGGTAGTGGAGGGTTTGAATGTTTGTGGAAGAAGGAGCAATCAAGCGGGCTGCTTTGTCCTGGATGATGTCGAGCTTCTTGAGTATTGTTGGATCTGCACTCAACCAGGCAAGTGGAGAGTATTCCATTACATAGAACATAGAACATACAGTGCAGGAGGCCATTCAGCCCATCGAGTCTGCACCGACCTACTTAAGCCCTCACTTCCACCCTATCCCCGTAACCCAATAACCCCACCTAAACTCTATTGGTCACTAAGGGCAATTTATCATGGCCAATCCACCTAACCTGCACATCTTTGGACTGTGGGAGGAAACAGGAGCACCCAGAGGAAACCCACACAGAAACGGGGAGAACGTGCAGACTCCGCACAGACAGTGACCCCGCGGGGAATTGAACCTGGGACCCTGGCGCTGTGAAGCCACGGTGCTATCTACTTGAGCTACCTTGCTGCCCAACTTACACTCCTGACTTGTGCTTTGTAGATGGTGGACAGACTTTGAGGGATCAGGAAGTGAGTTACTCGCCGAAGGATTCATAGCCTTTGACCTGTCCTGGTAGCCATAGTATTAATGTGGTTAGTCCAGTTCAGTTTCTGATCAATGGTAACCCCCAGGATGTTGATTGTGGCGGATTCGGCGATGGTAATGCCATTGAATGTCAAAGGTGAATGGTTAGATCCTCTCTTGTCGGAGGTGGTCATTGCCTGGCACTTGTGTGGTACAAATGTAATTTGCCACTTGTCTACCCTGACTTAGATACTGTCCAGGCCTTGCTGCATTTGGACATTGACTGCTTCATTATCTGAGGGGCCACGAATGGTCTTGAACATTGTGCAGTCATCTGCAAACATCCTCAAACATCCTCACTTCTGATGGAAGGCAGGTTGTTCGTGAAGCAGCTGAAGATGGTTGGGCCTAGGCCACTACCCTGAGGAACTTCTGCACTGATGTCGTGGAGCTGAGATGATTGACCTCTAACCACCACAATCATTTTCCTTTGTGCCAAGTATGACTCCAACCAGCGGAGAGTTTTCTCCCTGATTCCCACTGACTCCAGTTTAGCTCGGGCTCCTTGGTGAGAGAACCAACAAGAGGGAAAAACATGCTTATTGGTTCACTCACCAGCTGCAGCAGTCCCAGTCTAGCAGCTATGTCATTTAGGACCCGGCCACCCGGTCTGTGGTGGTACTACCAAGTCACTCTTGGTGATGGACATTGAAATCCCCCACCCAGAGCATATTCAGCACTTTTACCATCCTCAGTACTTCAACATGGAGGAATACCAGCTGATGGTGGCTGGTACATGGTAATCAGCAGGAGGTTTCCTTGCCCATGTTTAACCTGAAGCCATGAGACTTCATGAGGTCCAGAGTCGATATTGAGGACTCCCAAGGCAACTCCTTCCTGACTGTATACCACTACTTGGTCTGTGCTGCTGGTGAGACAGGACATACCCAGGAATAGTGATAGTGCTGTCTGGGATATTGCCTGTAAGGTATGATTCTGTGAGTATGGCTGCCAGGCTGTTGCTTAACTGGACTGTGAGACAGCTCTCCCAACTGTCACAAGCCCCCAGATGTTAGTCAGGAGGACTTTGCAGGGTCGACAGGGCTGGGTTTGCCGTTGTCGTTTCCGGTGCCTGGTTCGATACCACGTAGTCTGTCCGGTTTCATTTCTTTTTTGTGTTTGTGTAGCGGTTGAAAACAACTGAGTGGCTTATTAGGCCATTTCAGAGAGCATTTAAGATTCAACCACATTGCTGTGGGTCTGTAGGCCAGACTAAGTAAGGATGGCAGATTTCCTCCCCCAAAAGGACATTAATAAACCAGATGGGTTTTTATGACAATCAACAATGGTTTCATGGTCATCATGAGACTTTTAATTCCAGATATTGTATTCAGTTTAAATTCCACCACCTGCCGTGGTGGTATTCGAACCCAGGTCCCAGATCATTATCCTGGGTCTCTGGATTACCCATCCAGTGACAATACCACTATGCCACTGCCTCCCCAATGAGGTTCTGAAATTCCCATCCTCTACTGTGCTTTGCTGAAAATCTATCACTTCAATTAAGCTTTTGTTCATCTGACCCAAGTGGTTTTCATAGAATCCCTACAATGCAGGAGGCCATTCGGCCCATTGAGTGCACCAACCCTCTGAAAGAGCACCCTACCAAGGCCCACGTCCTCATCCTGTCCCCTTAACCCAATAACCCCACCTAGTCTTTTGGACACGAAGGGGCAATCCACCTAACCTGTACATCTGTGGACTGTGGGAGGAAACTGGAGCATCCGGAGGAAACCCACGCAGACACGGGGAGAACATGCAAATTCCACATAGACAGTCCCCCAAGGCTGGATTTAAACCTGGGTCCCTGGTACCGTGAGGCAGCAGTGCTAACCACTGGGCCACCCATGGCATTTTCTGTCAAATTTTGTTTCATAATGCTCCTGCCATGCACCTTTGGGCATTTCAGTACATTAACCATGTTATATAAGTTGTTGCTATTGAAGTTACAGCAACAGTGTGGGAGCATGCTGAGGAAGTTACACCCATCTTTGGCCTATATTCTGCACAGTCAGATTTTTTTTGTCTCCATTAATCAGGTTTCACCAGATTTTGCAAATTGCTGAAATGCTGATGCCAATTTTACAGGCCATTACCAAATTTAAATTTATTTTACCGCCATCATAATTTTCCATGTGCATCTGCCACTTTTTATAAAATGCAGTATTTAAACATGCAGCCGAACAAAACAACGTCACTTTTTTCCCAACATAAATACATCAATGGATCAAAATATAAATGAAGTCTGTGGTAAACTGAGGCAGAGTCCTTGGAAATTCAACATCACCTTTTAGATGTGATTTTATGATGATTTAAATTTACCATTGGTAATCTATCAACAGTCTATCATAAATCTGTTTATCTATCATAAACAGTCAAGAAAGCTCAACAACATCTCTACTGCAACAGTCAAGAAAGCCCAACATCGTCTCTGCTTCCTGCGGATGTTAAAGAAATTTGGCATGTCTGCATCGACTCTCACAAACGTCTACAGATGTGCGATAGAGAGCATCCTATCCGGCTGCATCACAGCCTGGTATGGCAACTGCTCGGTCCAAGATCGGAAGAAACTGCAGACTGTGGTCAACTCAGCCCAACGTATCACACAATCTTGCCACCCTCACATTGATTTTGTATACACCTCCCACTGCCTGAGGAAGGCAGTCAGCATTGTCAGAGACCCCTCCCACCCAGGCATTGCCTTCTTCCAGACCATTCCATCAGGCAGAAGGCACAGAAGTCTGAAGATTCGCACATCCAGACATAGGAACAGCTTCTTCCCCACAGCTACAAGACCCCTCAACGACTCCCCCTCGGATTGATTTGTTCCCTGAAAGAACACTATTCACGACACCCTATGCTGCTCTTGCTCTTGTATTTGCTTTGTTAGCTTTGTTCCACACTGTAACCAATCACTGTTTTGTCGCTATACCATCTGTCAATGTTCCCTGTTGATTATTCTTGTGTCTACAATGTACGTACTGTGTACATTCCTCGGCCACAGAAAAATACTTTTCACTGTACTTCTACTTTGGTACATTAGCAATGCTCTGCTGGACCATTTCTGTGAACAATCTCATGGAATGTTTCTGTCTTCACAGCTTTGTGTTCAAATCAATCGAGGATACCACTAACAAACTTCACTGCTATTGGGCTACTATTTTTCCCATCTCAATAAACTGTTGTTCGCACCCGTGCCAAATCTGTAGCTTGCAAAACATGGATTTTCTTTTCCTCTTCGGATTTGGCAGGACAGGCTCAGATGGACAAGGCTGATGTCCCTGCAGCACCAATGGATCCACACAATGTCCGAGATGAGATAAAAATGTGGATAGAATTCTAATTTTGACCCATCTGTCAGTATTAATGCACCATATTTTGCAATTCCTTGAGGCACAGTGTTACCTATTCTATCTCATATCTAATTAGCCTCAAACCTCAATTGACCTCCGTATGTGTGTTCATCAACCTGCTTCACATTGCATGTCTTCTGTGCATACGCCCTCCCTTCTTCAGCAAATACAGTCGTTTAAAATGGTAAATATTTACTCCTTTGTTTGGCAATGGAAAGCTTTGCCAGAAACGTCTTTGGAGCTCCTGCCAGTCGTTCGCTGCAGCAGGGCTGTTCAGCACAGGGCTAAATCGCTGGCTTTGAAAGCAGACCAAGGCAGGCCAGCAGCACAGCTCGATTCCCGTAACAGCCTCCCCGAACAGGCGCCGGAATGTGGCGACTAGGGACTTTTCACAGTAACTTAATTTGAAGACTACTTGAGACAATAAGCAATTTTAATTTCATTCATTTCATTGGCTGGGAGTAATTTTGCAGAGACCAATCTGTTCGTCCCTTGCTAAAGATACAGTGGTGGATCAAGAGAATCGCCAAGGAAATGCGTGGCACTTTTTCCTTGCAATTATTTGAGGCCGTGAGTGTAGAAATTAGATACTGATGTCTCCATTTCATCATAATAAAATGGGCATGATTAGGCCCAATTTCAGTGTCCAACATCTGGGGCGTCATTCTCCGACCCCCCGCCGGGTCGGAGAATGGCCGTTGGCCGCCGTGAATCCCGCCCCCGCCCCCGCCGAAGTCTCCGCTCCCGGAGATTGGGCGGGGGCGGGAATCCGGCCGCGCCGGTTGGAGGGACCCCCCACTGGATTCTCCGGCCCGGATGGGCCGAAGTCCCGCCCAGGAATTGCCTGTCCCGCCGGCGTAAATTAAACCTGGTATTTACCGGCGGGACCAGGCGGCGTGGGCGGGCTCCGGGGTCCTGGGGGGGGGGGGCGCGGGGCGATCTGACCCCGGGGGGTGCCCCCACGGTGGCCTGGCCCGCGATCGGGGCCCACCGATTCGCGGGCGGGCCTGTGCCGTGGGGGCACTCTTTCCCTTCCGCCTCCGCCACGGCCTCCACCATGGCGGAGGCGGAAGAGACTCTCCCCACTGTGCATGCTTGGGAAACTGACAGCGGCCGCTGACGCTCCCGCGCATGCGCTGGGAAACTGACAGCGGCCGCTGACGCTCCCGCGCATGCGCCGCATTTCCACGCCAGCTGGCGGGGCAACAAACGCCATTTCCGCCAGCTGGCGGGGCGGAAATCCCTCCGGCGTCGGTCTAGCCCCTCAATGTTGGGGCTAGGCCGCCAAAGATGCGGAGACTTCTGCACCTTTGGGCCGGCGCGATGCCCGTCTGATTGGCGCCGGCTTTGGCGCCAGTCGGCGGGCATCCCGCCGTTGGGGGAGAATTTTGCCCCTGATTTCTCAGTCAAATCTCGCGAGATGTCACAATCCACATGGCTCATTTAAATATGTCTGCATTGGATTCTCTCAGAGCCCAGGAATGAATGGCCTTCCCAGTGAGGGAACCTGGACCGGACGCCAATTAGTACTGGTCCACACAAATGGGGACCAGGCCTAAAGGCACCTGTGGGGTTCCCAGGCCATTAGAGACCCATGGAGGATCGGGGACAGGGTAATGTGGCCCCCTGGTTCTCCCTCTGGCACCTGGACACTGCCAAGGTGCCTGGTTGACACTACCTGACTAGCAGGGACATTACCAGAGTGCCAGGGCGGCAGTGCCAGGGTGCTTGGCTGCCAGAGTGGCACTACAAAGGTTTGGGGCCTGAGGGGGGCCATGTCCATGAAAGGGGGGATGAAGGGTGGTATGAAGCATGGGGAGGGGTGGGGTGAAGGGTGGGGGTCCTGAAAGGGATGGCCCGAAAGGGGGGGGCTGGAAAGGGGTGTCCTCAGTTGGGGGTGTGTGGGGTAATGCCCATGTATGTGTGGGGGGGGTGTCATTGCCCATGGGTGGGGTGTGTGGTGGAACCTCAAATACACTTCGAGATCGGGGCACCCTTTCAAAATGGCAGCCCAATCTCTGAGGAGCTGGTCTCACTGGTGCGTTCAGCTCCCCAGGGTTGAAATAAATGGGCTTGACCGAGGAGAAACTCCACAAGGCCCAAAGAAATTGAATAGCGGTGTGGATATCATCATAAAAGCTGCAAGAAACCCAGCCAAACCTGCCCAAAATGATACTTAGAAAATATTTGGTTGAATTGCGCCCTTTATATTTTATAGAACCTGCAGATTTCTCTGCGGAGCAATGTTGGGAATTAGAGACTCCAGCAGAGGAGTGAAGTTAAATCAGACACAGAACTGAAAGTGTGACACATCCTTGATCAGCACCACCTGATGCATTCACTTCCTCCACCATGGCGTATAATGGCAATAGCATGTACCGAATACAAGATACACTGCAGCAATTGGCCAAGTCTCCTTTGGCAACAACTTCTAAATTGAGGGAGACAAGGGCAGAAGATGCATGGGAACACCACCACCAGCAAGCTCTCTTCCAAGTCACACGCCACCCTGACTTGGAATAATATTGCTGTTCCTTCACTCAGTTAAAATCTTGGAATTCCCTTGCAAACAGCCCTGGCTGTGTACCGATACCAGATGGACTGCAATGATTCAAGAAGGCAGCTTGTCACCACCATGCCAAGGGAATGAGGCATAAGCAACAAATGTTGGCCTTGCCAACCATGATCACATGACACAAAAGAATGAGAAAAGACGGATATATTTATGAGGCCTGGTGCCCAGAATTTAGTGCAATCTTCCAGATGTGGTCTAAACAAGGCTCTATGAAACTGCAGCATAGAGTCAGAGATGTTTACAGCATGAAAACAGGCCCTTCAGCCCATCTTGTCCTTGCCGCTCAGTTTTTACCACTCAGCTCGTCCCAATTGCCCACATTTGGCCCATAACCCTCTATACTCATCTTTCCCATGTAACTGTCTAAATGCTTTTTAAAAGGCAAAATTGTACCTGCCTCTACTACTGCCTCTGGCAGCTCGTTCCGGACACTTCCTCCACTCTGTATTGCTGTTCCTTCGAAATAAAGACTAAAAGAGTGATTCACCGATTTAATTATTGAAAAAAGACATAAAATGCTGGAAAAACTCAAAAGGTCTGGCAGCATCTGTGGAGAGAAAAACAGTTAACGTTTCAAGTCTGCATGACTTTTCTTCAGAGTGAAAGAGATAGAAATGTGAATTATTTTATACGGTTTAAGAAGAGATGTCACAAGTGAAGCAAAGTAGAAGGTCTGGATAGTTGCGAGCGAGTAGAGATTGGACAAACGTTAAGGGAGCATGACAAAGGAAATGTTACTGGCAGTGTTAAGGATGACAGAAGGTGCTAATAGTGGCATGAAGGTAAGATAGTAGAATGAGTTAAAAGCAGAATAAGGATCAGAATTCTGTGAAAGCAAAACTTAAGAACAAGTGACAGGTGGACCTGTTTGGAGGAGGCAGGGGTTGCATTGGAACAAAAAAAAAATTGCATTAAAATAAAATAGGTCAAGATGGAAGAGAAAGTTCACAGTCTGAAGTTATTAAAGGCAATGCTAACTCCAGAAGGCTGTAACGTGTCTAATTGGAAGATGAGGTGCTGTTCCTCCCAGTGAAGCTGTTCAGCTTCACTGAAACATTGCAGCAGGTCAAGGACAGACATGTCTTGACTTGCACCTTGTAGATGGCAGACAGGCTTTGGGGAGCCAGGAGGGAAGCTACTTGCCACAGGATTCCTAACCTTTGATCTGCTCTTGCAGCCACAGTATTTATATGACCAGCCCAGTTCAGTTTCTTATCAATGGTAACCCCCAAGATGTTGAAAGTGGGGGGTTCAGTAATGGTAATGCCAATAAATATTAAGGGGTGATGGTTAGATACTCTCTTGTTGGAGATGGTCATTGCTTGGCACTTGTGTGGCGCAAAGGGTACTTGCCACTTGTCGGCCCAAGTCTGTTTATTATCCAGGTCTTGCTGCATTTGGACATAAATTGCTTCATTATCTGAGGAGTTATGAATAGTGCTGAATGTTGTGCCGTCATCAGTGAACATCCCCCACCTCTGTTCTTATGATGGAAGGAAGGTCATTAATGAAGCACCTGAAGATGGTTGGGCCTAGGACACGACTCTGAGGAACTGCTGCAGTGATATCCTGGAGCTGAGATGATTGACCTCCAACCACCACGATCGCCTTACTTTATGCCAGGTATAACTAACCAATAGAGGTCCCGATAACAAGGCATCACTTGACCGAGTATGGTGTTAGGGAGTGCGATGAAAACTGGAGTCAAAGGGAATCGGGGGGGGGGGTGGGGGGTCGCACTCCCTAACACCATACTCGGTCAAGTGATGCCTTGTTATCAAAGGTAGCCACTCTCACATCATCTCTGCTGTTTAGCTCTTTTGTCCATGTCTAAACCAAGACTGCAATGAGGTCAAGAGTTGAGTGACCCCGACGGAACCCAAACTGAGCATCCGTGAGCAGGTTATTGCTTAGTAAGTGCTGCATCATAGCACTGTTTATGATCCCTTCCACCACTTTGCGAATGTGTCATAGAAGGACTGGTTCCTGTGCAATGCAACCAATGAGTGGTTAAGGGGAAGATATGATTGGTGGTGGCGTCATGTTGAAGTTGGCAGAAAAGGCAGAGAATGGTCCTTTTAACTACAACTTTCTATTCCTTCTTTCTAGTCACCAGTGAAAAATTGACACTCCTAAAACTATTCACTGAGGAACATCAATGGTCACATTCTGCCAATCAGAAAACTCTAACTCATCTGCCGCTCCATATACTATATGTATTATGTAGTAAAATGCAGTAAAATAGCTCCTAATCATCATGCATTTCAAATCATTTGGCACAATAACATTCCAATTCAAATCACGAGATTCAGACTTGGGAGGGTGAATTTTGCAAAACCACTTTGCTGTTGATAACTAAAAAAATTCTGAAAATGAATAACCAATTCACAAATTACAACTGTATGCATTATGTAAGGTGGCACTTCTTCAAAATATGTAGCTGAGATTGTGATTTCTTAAGCAATTGATAATTTCGTGGTATTTTTAAAAAGCTGGCCTTGGCTTTGCAAGCACGTTACTGACAATTTTCATTTAATTCATTTTTCATTTCATTTCTTTTAAATGAGACACAATCAATGCTGCAATCAGAAAACTTTGGCTTCCTAGTCTGTAGAGTTCAATTTTGTTTTGCAGGGCACTTGTTCATGTGGGTTAGTGATGTGTTAACCTATGCACCGCCATCATGAAACCCCAATATATTACTAGATGTAGAGATTCTCCACAGTCTACTGCAGTTAATTTTTGCCTATTCCTTTGTCCTGAATAATGACTTTAATTAACTTTTGGTGGATAGCACTATGCTGTACTTTTCAGCAGTCACGGTTGAAAATAAAAACATAAAGTACTGCCAACGTGGAACAGTTCTGCTCCCATCTGGAGGGTGGTTAAAACATTGAGGGTATATTTTGGGCACACACCATTTGTCAGAGCTATTTCCTCTTTCCATTTTTTAGGTGCTGAAAGACTTGCTGCCTATTTCCAACATTTCTTGATATTTTGCATTTAGAACAGGAATAGGGGTAGGCCATTTACCCCCTCTAGCCTGTCCCACCATTCGGAGAGATCATGGGCAGAATTTTTCCATTTTTCCTGCAGGGTGTCACAGTGGACAGGAAAAGTGGCGCTAAAGCTGTCGGCCCCAAGGACGACGTTCTCTAGCTTATCATGAGGAACTTTGAAAAGAAAAATCCAAGGGGCAGGTTCCACGATATCACGCCGGCTCTGATTGAGGACTTCCCGCCGATGTATAATGTGATTTTAGCATGGACGGCAATGGGAGCGCAAAATCCTGGTCCACGTCTGATAACAAAGTACAAAGAACAATACAGCACATAGGCCCTTCGGCCCTCCAAGCCTGTAATGGTCATGGTACCAACCTTGGCCAAAACTCTCAGCACTACCTTGCACCTTCCTTGTGATCTGTGTCCCAACTCCAAATAGCCATCTTTGCTCCATATTCCATAACACATCTGGCTAAAAATTGTAAAAGGAACAATTGATTTGACATCAATCGATGATTGTGGACGAGAGTCCCAAAATACCAACACCTTTTGCAAGAAAGAGTCTTTCCAAATTTCATTCCTAAAAGGTCTGACTTCTAAGTTTCAGGCTGTGCTCCCTCGTTCTAGACTCCTCAACCAGTGGAAGTAGTTTATCGCTATTCACTCTATCTGTCCCCCTTAATATGTTGAAAATACCTTCCATCTTTTTCATCAGCTTTCCATTTATTTTCACACTCAAAGGAATAATGAAGCAAGTACTGAAAATGATAATAAAGATCATTTCACATTTGCCGTTCATAACCACATACAAAGGATCAGCAGCAGCAAGCAATAAAAATAAGTCTTTGCTCTTATACATGGGTATGATTGTGAATCACTGACAAGTAATCTTCAGTTCAGCTGTTCCCTTCCTGGCTGTTCAAGTCAAGATCTATTTAGTTGTCAGGTAACAGGTGGAGTGCATGGAAACTCCACAAGACAGAAAACTATTTCATTTTAGAAAATGGTCTCCAGAAAACAGTGGATTTAATTTAACTACCACAATTGCATGATACAAAGCTTGGCAGAAACCAGGAAGCTTTATTTATTGTCAGGGCACTAAGTTGTATTAAATTGTGAGATAGTGTGCATCTGTCGGAAGTAAACTGATGAGTCTCCAGCTGTCTCATAGATGGACAAAGTGACAGTAAATTTTTTCATCAGTCATGATGGCAAGTAATAGAATCGTGAGTTACTTTCCTGTTTAACCCTAGTCGTTCCAACAGGATAATCATAGGAGAATTCCCACCGATGTATAATGTGATTTTGGCATGGACGGCAATGGGAGCACAAGGTCCTGGTCCACGTCTGATAATTCCCTGAAAAAGGATTTTAATCTGATGATTAATTTGAGAGGTTGGTGGAATTGCGGATAGCGATGAGGACTGTCAGAGGATACAGCAGGATTTAGATCGTTTGGAGACTTGGGCGGAGAGATGGCAGATGGAGTTTAATCCGGACAAATGTGAGGTCATGCATTTTGGAAGGTCTAATGCAGGTAGGGAATATACAGTGAATGGTAGAACCCTCAAGAGTATTGACAGTCAGAGAGTTGAAATGAAAATCGCTTATTGTCACAAGTAGGCTTCAAATGAAGTAACTGTGAAAAGCCCCTAGTCTCCACATTCCGGCGCCTGTTCGGGGAGACTGGTACGGGAATTGAACCGTGCTGCTGGCCTGCTTTGGCCTGCTTTCAAAGCCAGCGATTTAGCCCTGTGCTAAACCAGATCTAGGTGTACAGGTCCACAGGTCACTGAAAGGGGCAACACAGGTGGAGAAGGTAGTCAAGAAGGCATATGACATGCTTGCCTTCATCGGCCGGGGCATTGAGTGTAAAAATTGGCAAGTCATGTTGCAGCTGTATAGAACCTTAGTTCGGCCACACTTTGAGTATAGTGTTCAATTCTGGTGGCCACACTACCAGAAGGGTGTGGAGGCTTTAGAGAGGGTGCAGAGGAGATTTACCAGGATGTTGCCTGGTATGGAGGGCATTAGCTATGAGGAGAGGTTGAATAAACTCGGCTTGTTCTCACTGGAACGACGGAGGTTGATGGGCGACCTGATAGAGGTCTACAAAAGTATGAGGGGCATAGACAGAGTGGATAGTCAGAGTCTTTTACCCAGGGTAGAGGGGTCAATTACTAGGGGGCATAGGTTTAATGTGCGAGGGGCAAGGTTTAGAGGAGATGTACGAGGCAAGTTCTCTTTACACAGAGGGTAGTGGGTGCCTGGAACTCGCTGCCGGAGGAGGTGGTGGAAGCAGGGACGATAGTGACGTTTAAGGGGCATCTTGACAAATATATGAATAGGATGGGAATAGAGGGATATGGACTCCGGAAGTGCAGAAGACTTTAATTTAGACGGGCAGCATGGTCGGCACAGGCTTGGAGGGCCGAAGGGCCTGTTCCTGTGCTGTACTTTTCTTTGTTCTTTGTTCTTTGAGACAGTTCAAACTTATGCAAGCAATGCACAAACTGCCGCTGCCTGCTAATTATAATGATTGGGACATGTAGGAGTACTGTATGCCCTACTAACTGGCTGCTCACCTTCGCAGGGAACCTTGTCGGAGTTTGTGCTAAAGATAATTTTAAAGCTCGATTGAAATATTTAAAAACAGCCTGCAATGAGGAGCATGCTGGCTTCAGCAAGGGCTGGAAGTGGATAGACTTTGAAAAATGGTGCAATATGCCAGAGAGAGTGCCCCAAAATTTTCAGAGGCAACTGAGGGCCTTGGTGCAGGGGGGTCCACAGGAGGAGAGAGGTCCCCATACCTCTGGGGATTAGGAGGCCCTCCAGGCCGACACTATGAAGACAATGGCAGCAGGTGGCCATGCAAATAATCCAGCCTTAATGATCTGGACGCAGTGCAGGAAGAAATGTAATGACTTTACATGGGTGGTCATGTCAATTATTGCATTTACTTCCTTCGAAAAATACCACTAGCTCCGCATGCTGCTCTGATTCACTGCGGCAGGCACATCACTCAATGACATTGCACCACGCTTCCTACTCACCTGCAGGACAGAGTCTCATAATCGGAGGCTGCAGCACTCAACCAGCAGCAGAGCAGGTATTGCTGCATTACTTCCCCGATGGAGGAAGTAGACTATAAGTCATGAGTATGGCCATTCTTTCCAGAGTGAAAGTGGCGGCCAGCTCAATGAGAATATTTTCAAACCTGACCATGATGCACTGTGTGATGACCAATGTGTCAGCTTCCAAGACAGTACAAACAGAAGCCATGCACACCCTTAAGTACTGCAACAGAATCTCAGACTGAGGCCATGAAATAATTGACTGCTGCCATGCAAGAAGCTTTTGATACCATGTCGGCCACTGCTGTCAGCATGTCTGTGGATAGCAGTGCTCTCACAATTATTCAGCAATTTGTGCTCCAGCAAACTACTAGGACGTAGGCAATTATTTTATGGAGCATGAAACTGCTGTCCTCCCCTCAGGATATCCACATTTGTGCTTCCCCTATTGTCACACATTCAGTGCCTTTGCTGTTGCACGTCAGCCTATCAGGCAAGAAAGCTGCCGCCTATGCTCATAAGATGCAGCCTGAAGCAAGGACTTCAAGGCCCAGAGCTGGTCCATGGCATCCTACTAGGCCATCTGCAGTCTCCTCCACTGTGAGTGCTACTCCAGTGGCCTTCTGCCAACCATGCTGCAGCTACTGTATTAGCATTGCACAGGGACACTGTAGTCTAATAGAGGCACCTGTAGGACAGGTATTAAGAGAATGCTCAAGGATGATTTGTTGATCTTTGTATGGAATATTGGATGTCTTTTTGAAAAAGGTTTAAATTAAATGATTGTTTTGTGATGTCTTTTATTTCAGGATTGTGGTCAAGAGAATGCTGGCATCAAATCAATGTTACACACCAACGTCATAATCTGCCAACTCTGCATAGCTCCGGCATACACTCCTAATGCCCATGCAAATGGTATGAGCAGCACAGTCATTATTTTGCTAGTACCTGTAGCAGCAAAACCATGGGTGTTGCAGTGTCCAATTTTGGCACCAAATAGTTTACACTAAGATAATGATTTGTTTTCTACTGATTCATAGTGATTCTTAGATCACAGTGTCCTGAAGTAAAACTTTGTATTGCAAATTACATGATGTGGAATTGAAAAATTGCACAGCATAGAAGGAGGCCTTTCACCTCACTATGTCTAAACAGCTATCCAATTAGTTCTACTCCCCTGTTCTTCCCCTACAGTTTTTCAAATGTTTCTCTTTCAATTATTTACACAATACCTCGTCAAAAGTTCACGTTAGAAGTACCTTCTCCACCTTTTCAAGCAGTGTATTTCAGATCATAAACAGTCAATGTCGCATTCATTTATGTCAGAAAGATGTCTCAGAACACTTTACCGAATGGAAAAGATAATATCAAATGGAAAGAATGAACAGGGACAGAGAATGAGGGGATCTTGCTTAAAACATGAGGGAAAAGATTTGAGAAGACATCGAAAGCAGGGAAAGATGGGGTTGTGGGAAGAATTTCCAGAGAGGGACCATGAATAGCCAGTCATCAATACTCAGGAAACAAGCAACAGTGCATCATTTGAGAACTGAAGCTTAACAATGGGATAGTTAGCTGAAGGGTAATAGGTAAGTTCGTGTAGTTAGCTGAAGTTGGGAATAAGAACTTTAAAATTGATATGAAGGGAGGTATGGGACATGAACAAAAGATGTGGTGAATACCAAGAAGGTCAGTAAGAAAAGTATTGGCTTTGACATTGTTCCAAGTTATTTGTCAATAAACCTACAACGTATACTAATTTTATTTCCTCTCCATTCTATTGCAGACCACTGGATGAAGAAGCCAAATGACGTTGTGAAAAAATAATGCTTGATTTTTTAGCTCATATTTCCTCCTGCATGAGCAAAGTTCTCCATATGGCAGCAACCCATTGTTGACACAAGTAAATACCAGAACTGCTCTGGCAATCTGGATGCATTTGATCCACTGACTATGTTGTTCCATTATAGTTCATTGCAACTCTAATCTACTGCTCCAGAGTGGGGGGACCTTTGATTTCTATCCCATGTGTGAAAGCTTTTGTTTTCTTTTGGTGACCCGATTATGCACAATAGAAGCTCAATTTAGAGATTCCCCAAGCAAATCTCAGAGTTGCCAGCTATAAATGGTGAAGGTGACGGTGTGTTACAGTTCACTCAGTGAGTTTGAGTTCCTGTGGCAATGAACACTTTTACATGCTTGTTGTAGTCTGGAGCTATGGATAGTGGTGGTAGAGGCTTCAATGTTCTATCCGTCATATGGTTGACCAGGAACCTTTCCTTCTCTTACCACCTGCCATTGAAAGTTGAAAGGATTTGCAGGTTACTCAACCTGTTTGGCCACATTCACACCAACCCTGGCCATCAAGTCCTGGGGCTTGGTTAACCAGAGGCAGGCACTACCCACTGCACCACAAGACCTCCGCCAAATGGTGAAGGTCCCTAAGTTTGCTTTCAACAAGAATATCACTGGCCGCTAAACAGTAAAAGGATAAAGGATTGGCAACTTGGCCTAATCAAAGTGCATTGTGATTCTTGCTTCCTGCACAGGTCCAGGATGTTGTATAAATGTCTAAGCAATATGTAAGTGAGGCTGGATTCCTGTAAACACACTGAGAGTTTCATTTGAGAAAGTGCTTTCTCATTTTGCTCTTGAATGCCTCTAATTTTAAGATTAGATTGTTTTGATAACATTTTACGTTTCTGGTATGTCCAAAAGTGGGAACATGGGCCAGGATTTTTAGAATAATGGTGCATCCCTTCCCACCATCCGAAGGGACACTGTCTGCTCTACAGTGATTTCATGCTCCAAAGAGTAATAATTGGCTGCTGGCAGAACTTCTGATTGGCCGCCAACTCTCTAGTCCCTGCAGTGCCGGAAGCTGCAGTGGACACGATTGGGACTGTGTGCAGTCCACCAGAGCATAACTCCTGGGATTCCAGGAAGAGATTACATTTGGGGATTCAGGGCAGTGGGGTGGGGGGGGTGGGGTGGGGGGGGGGGGGGGGGGGGGGGGATGGGGAGACCTGAGGTGGGGGCAGTGAGAGGCAGAGTTGGACACTTGTGAATTGAGGCGTCTGGGGGAGGAGGTCCTGTGGTTACCAAACCTGAAGCTGGGGGGGCGGGTATTGGTTTCTGTGTCCAAAGTTAAAAAGAGGCTGCTGATGGGGGCTCAGGCCTGAGTCCGATTATTTTCAGGTTTCCCCAATACCCGGCAACTCTACACACCAGCTTACAAATTGAGGTTGGGCAGGAAACAACCTTTAAATGGCCAAAGGCCTTAGATGGGGCAAGGGTGGGCCATCTGAGATCTCATCCATCTCAGTGTAAAATTGAGAGATTGGGGAGGGGAGGAACCGAGCGGGAAACCAATCCAA
This sequence comes from Scyliorhinus torazame, assembly GCF_047496885.1. Classification (NCBI taxonomy): domain Eukaryota; kingdom Metazoa; phylum Chordata; class Chondrichthyes; order Carcharhiniformes; family Scyliorhinidae; genus Scyliorhinus; species Scyliorhinus torazame. Next base: position 42,784,142 of record NC_092715.1, on the reverse strand, counting down.
AGAAATTTACGCTCACTCCCGGGCTACAAACCCATTGACAGGGGAGCATAAAACGCAGGCCATATTTTTTTCCCTGATTCATTTGTGTCAGATTTGAGTTTTCAAATAATCAGATTGTTGCTATTCATGCCATACACGTTTTTGAATTCACATTCCACAAGCAGATGGATGAACTGTTTACCTCGTGGAGTAATGTGAAACATTTGTGAATGAAGTTATGCAGCAGGAAATAACAGTGATGATAGCAAATTTTCATAGCACCTCAGGGTCCCCTTCACATAAAAAGCTGAGATCTGCTCCTAGTCCACGGTTCAGCTTGCCAAGATGGGAAAACCCAAGTGAACACTCATGGGAGCGCTCACCATCTAAAGGGAATTCGCAAATGGCTCATGGCACATCTCAATGGAAGCCATGATGACAAATACACACACTGAACTGAAAGAGGTTATTGCCAACTGTTTTGTGTTCTGGCATGGTTCATCCATCCATTCACTCCTTCGAAAACAAAAACTTGTCAATGTTTTCATTTCCTCTCACTTCAACTTTGATTGTCGTTTTGTGCACTGGCCGGTGTCACGAAAAGGAGGAAAATAAGAATGAAGTGAACGAGCAAATGGCACACGCACTAAACTGCTGACAAGCTCGTCTAACTTCATTGAGTTTATTTTATCGGCTGCTATGAGAGGTTCATTTCCCATCATTTACCTTTCGCCCCGCACTGTCTTGAAGCAATCTTGCAAGTTTTGCTATCAGTCTTCAATTTGATTAGTTGCTTACTTAGCCCAATTCCATTAGCATGTAATGGCAAAAGGCGGCTACAGGCTATGCGGCATTCATTATTATTTAGAAGAGTAGGGTATTCGGGTGCTTGGTGCCTTTTCAAAGCATTTTTGTAAAATATGCCTCCTGGTGTATGGTGCCAGCAGGTGGAGGTTCCCTGTGGACTGATAGAATATTTCTTCCAGCCAATGACAATGCTTTGGAATTGGCACTTCATCCCCCGACCATTACTCTTGTTCAACTCACCTCCTGTAAACCTCTATTAGTGCCAGTTAATGTTATTGCTGGACTCCAGAAGCAGGTCTCTGCCTTCCACTCCATTTTAACCATTGGGCTTGGCTGATAAAATGAGCTGGGTTTCTTCGCTGCCCCTCCCAGAGAATGGCTCACAATGCAACATTCCTGTGCAACACTGAAAATCTACACCTTTAGATGCACGTCGAATAATATTGCAATAGTTTGTCATCGCAATTTCAATTTATCGTGCAAACTAATAAATGACATCAGTGAACACCTTCGCTTGAATTTTCCCTCACCTGTTGTGGCAGGGTGGTCCTAACTTGTCTGAAGTTGCTGCTCTTTGATCCAAGAACCCTCCTTAACTTTGCAGAGTGGTTTGGGGGCTATAAAACAGCCTACCACATGATACCACTGGAAAATAATGATATATAGTTCTACTGTGAACCTTAAAAGGAGCAATCAGTAAAAAGAGCTAATCACTTTTCAGCAAAATGGTTTAACTACAGAACCTTCAGAGATGCCATGTGGATGGTGGATAACTTGAAAGAGATGGTACTCCCAGATGATCATTTGTTTTCCAGGTCCTAGAAATCAGTTTTGAGGTATCCTACTATTTTTTTTTCTTATAAATTTAGAGTGCCCAATTCATTTTTTCCAATTAAGGGGCAATTTAGCATGGCCAATCGACTTACCCTGCACATCTTTGGGTTGTGGGGGTGAAACCCACGCAAACACAGGGAGAATGTGCAAACTCCACACGGACAGTGACCCAGAGCCCGGATCGAACCTGGGACCTCAGCGCCGTGAGGCAGCAGTGCTATCCACTGCACCACCATACTGCCCTGAGAGATCCTAACATTACGATCCTGAACCAGACCCCAATAGTTGCTAGGCTACCGAAGAGAAACCCTAATGCTTTATTTAATTTGTAAGACTGTGAGGAGAGGATACTTTGCACCAGGAGTGATTCCATGCACAAATGGGAATATGGTATATTAAAACTAACTTTGTTATTAGTATTACTAACTTTAACATCAAAAATACCAGTTAAACAATGCTTAACAATGACAATGAAACACTAACTGTTATCTTTTATCCACACCCAAGCAAAACTCACCTCAGGTCAAAATCCACTTTTAAATACAGTTAGCACACCGAGGAATACTTGCTGTAAAGAGATGTCTTGGATAAACCACTTTGACAAAGAAACCCATCAGGAACAAGACTGCAGATTCTTGGCTGTGGTGAGTACTCTTTAGCCTGCCAGCCTTTTCAGAAACTGCTGTTAAGTTTACAGGCAAAATCTTTTGAACTAAACTCCTTTGAGAAAAACTGCTGGTCTGTACACAGTCAAATCTTCAACTGAACTGAAACTCAACACCTGACTGCTTCAACCCCTGGTCCCACCCATTAACTACATCATCTTTCTAAGGCCAAACACAATGGCGGGAATTCTTTGTTTGGGATTCTCCGTTCCCGCCGGCAGTGCATCCCTGCCCACAGGTTTGCCAGCAGTGTGGGCTGGTTTCAATGGGAAATCCTATTGACAAGCGGCAGGAGTAGAGATCCCGCCGCTAATGAACGGCGCACCACTGAGAAACACGTGGCTTGGGGACCAGAAAATCCAGTCCAATATCTCTAATTATGTACTCCCAGGGAACCTTCTTCATGTAAACAAAATTCCATTGGTCCAAACTTTTACGATGCTTTAATTATCCCTTGTAGCCAAAGTCGCTCTATGGGATTCTTCATCGGTGGGATCCTCCGCTTCGCCGGCAGTGCACCCATGCCTGTGGATTTCCCAACGGCATGGGGTGGCCACAATGAGAAACCCCATTGGCCGGCTGCAGGAATGGAGAATTCTGCTGCAGGTGGAGACGCACTGCTCCGGAAAACGAGTCTCGTGGGATGGAGAATCACGCATCTGTCTTTTAAACCAGGAATTGTTTTTAAAAGATTTCTGTAGCATCTTACACACACTAACCCAGGCGTTTATCCCTAGCTGCACCAAATACATATAATATATTAATATACCCTGCATGGAGGGTGACCTCTGATGGAAGTTCGTTAAAACCTTTGGGGTCCTAATTACATCGTAAGGCCCCTATTTTCATTCATTAATGAAGCACCTTCTAGTTTCCAACAGAAGTCTGTGTTATAATGCTGATTGGCAGTATTTTCTGGTACCTTCCAGCAGTAGCGAGGCAGTAAGTTGATTTTTTTTTGCTATTTCTATCCTCTCACTGCCCCCTTTGCCACCAGAGCCTGTCTTTTTTGAGAGCTATTTGCACTTTATAAAAGTCATCTGATTAAATCCTTGCCATTGTAATGTTAAATGCATCTATTAATTAGACATAGAATACATAATGTTCTGTTGAAGCAATTCTCTTGTGACTTTTTTAAAAATCACAATTTTTTCAGGGATATAAATCAGGCAACAGACATTAAAAACAGCAGAACCAGCTGAAACAGCACACTGGTGACTGTGGTTGAGAATGGAAAATGCAATATTGCGCATTCCAATTTCGAACCTGACTCATTCTGATCAAGTACTTGTCCATACCAATGTGGTCTCCTATAAGATAAACGCGATGACACAGTGACTGGTGCTGTTCAGTCGAGTGATATGTGGTCAAACATCCTCAGATGCAATTCCCAGCAGATTCCTGTTTCAATCATTCCTGGTGGTAAGGCCCAGTGCAGTCATTAAACTTGCAGTTTGGAAGTGTTGCTGCAGACGTTAGTTTTTGGACATGGGTAGAAGGTGCAGCACCGATAATACCAAAAAAAAGCCAATGATCAGTGGACCAGACCAAGCTCTGGCCTCGAAGACAGGATAAAGATTACCGTAACATGGCAGCCAATTTTCAAACTCATTTTGCAATTCTGTCACCTCTCGCAGTGGTGATGGTGACGTTTAAGGGGCATCTTGACAAATACATGAATAGGATGGAAATAGAGGGATACGGACCCCAGAAGTGTAGAAGATTTTAGTTTAGATGGGCAGCATGGTCGGCGCAGGCTTGGAGGGCCGAAGGACCTGTTCCTGTGCGGTACTTTTCTTTGTTCTTTGTTCTTTGTATGTCTGAAATTCCTACATTCAACAAGCAAAACCCCAACTTTCTGGAGCAGCATAACAAAACAGCCTCCTCAATGTGCTTTCCACCACAGAAATACTGTACAATTGCTCTTATTACCACTGATATTGTGGTGCTGAGGCGTTCATCTGCAAATGAGAGGAATGCTGCAAAACTGATCATCATGCTCCTCAGTTTCATCAGTCTCCATGGACTGTTCTGGGCTTTCTGGGGATAGCACCTTTCCAACAGCTAAGTCATTACCCAATAAAAGACCCACACCTGCCCGTGTATCTTGGGATCACCCCCACCATTACCAGAACCTTAACTAGCTTACTTGAAATGTATTTCCCTATTAAAAGAAACTCCACACATTCTCCAATAAGGCCCTTAACCATAGATTTGGCATCCATTCTGCTTTTAGGTGGAAAAGCTCCACCTCTTGCCATGAGCAAAGTTTGCAGAACCCATGGTTCTGAGAATGCTTTTCTCCCTTTCAGGTTTTTTGGCATCCATTTCCATTTTATTGATGGGGGGTCTCTGATGGCGGGGGTCTCTGATGGTGGGGGTCTCTGATGGTGGGGGTCTCTGATGGTGGGGGTCTCTGATGGTGGGGGTCTCTGATGGCGGGGGTCTCTGATGGTGGGGGACTCTGATGGCGGGGGTCTCTGATGGCGGGGGTCTCTGATGGCGGGGGTCCCTGATGGCGGGGGTCTCTGATGGGCAGGAGGCTGTGATGGACAGGAGGCTGTGATGGGGGTGTGTGAGTGCTTAGGGGAGTGAACTGTTATTCATGTGGTGGGGCAGAGGGGAGTACCTCCCTACTTGTCAGCAGGGGGGCAGGATTTGCATTGCACGGGGGAGGGGGCCTACCATCAGGCTGCACAATCAAATTGGTGGCCTGATACAGGATTCACTCCAGTGAGCTCTCCCCCATGCATAAATTATCATGGTTAAGGGGAGAGATCGGCATGCCGGGCCACGCTCCTAGCACCAGCAGAGACCAGCAGTGACCCTCCACTGGCGGGAGCACTTAGGCTCCCGAACGGAGAATCACGGCCCACGGTTTAAAAGTTATGGATAGGACATTCCTCAACAGGAACGACAATATGGAAAGATAAATGATTGAAGATTCTGGAGGTTTTGATTGATTTAAATACAAATTAAAAAAAAAAAAAATTTCAAAAAATATACTTTATTCATAAAATTTATCATAAGCATTACAGAAACATTTCAAATTGTCTTGACTGTACATTTCCGGCAGAGTTACACATTGCCTTGACTTTCTTCCATTCAATTTTGATATTATTATTCACATATCACTCTTTACATTACAATTCCTTCTTAAATATTTACATTGTCATGTTTGTTTTATACATTGGAGTGTTGGTGACCCAGACCGAGGGGGGTTTACACTGTTACCCGCCCCTCGGTGTACCTTTGTTGGAAAGACCTTACACAGTGGTCTTTCCACATTGCGCCTTGGCGGCAGCTGCCCCAAGCTTGAGTGCGTCCCTCAGCACGTAGTCCTGGACCTTGGAATGTGCCAGTCTGCAACACTCGGTTGAGGACAATTCTTTGCACTGGAAGATCAGCAAGTTTCGGGCAGACCAAAGAGCGTCTTTCACCGAGTTGATGACCTTCCAGCAGCAGTTGATATTTGTCTCGGTGGGCAAGATGTCATTGCAATCAGAGTCAATCCTGCATGTTTGTTTACTATCATTACACTGGGAAGTAGAAATGTGTCAGATAACACATTAGGATCAATTATATTGTTTAATCACTAATATTGATCTGGGGTCGGTTCCAGCTGGCATGCAAATCAAATTAATGACAACATCATGGGGTTCAATCCCCGTTCTGACTGAGGTAAATCTGGGGTCTGCCTCCTTGCTCTGCCCATAATAATGGTCACGCCACTACCCTAGTTTGGCGAATAATCACCAATAATCACTTCAGGCTGAGAAGTGAAGAAGATTATGAGATAGACTTTGCTGCAATAAATTCTTACTATTGACTTTGATATGACTTCTCTTTGCGCTAATGGTGTTGTCCATTGATTTTTTTTTTTGTTCCTGAAGATTCACTGCACTGCAACGAACACATTTTGAAACCTTTAACATTGATCTTCTGGAGATCAACACTGACAGCCCTGGCACAGTTAGCGTTGTCATACTGAGCTCTAAATTTGCATGGATGGAAAGGTTCATTGTTCCTCGAAAGGCTCCCATAGAAGGGTTTTGATGGTGAAAAAGACATTTGAAAGAGTGGGCAACTGCTGCACAACATTTCATAGAATGTACAGCACAGAAACATGGCAAGTGACCCTACAAGTCCACGCTGGTGATGATGCTCCACTCAACCTTCTCCCATCTTTCCTCATTGTTAGGAAGACAAAGGTAATTTTAAGCGACTTAGATTTGTATTGCTAAACATTAGACACAAGGTATAGTTTTAAGTGAGTTTAATTTAATGCTTCTGTGCCTGGAAGGATAAAACCTATAGTTATATTCATGCTAGACAAAGGCGTTTGTATGCATGGGGGTTGGTTTAGTTGCAACTGTGCTTAGAGAGGGCAATGACATGAAGAATAAATAAATAAGCCAGTAAAAGGTATGTGGACATTGCTTAGCTTTAAAAAAAAAAAATTTAGAGTACCCAATTATTTTTTTCCAATTAAGGGGCAATTTAAAGCATGGTCAATCCACCCACCCTGCACATCTTGGGGTTGTAGTTCGCCAGCCATGTTTCTCTACGTGGCACGCCCCCGCCGGCAGCGGGATTCTCTGTTCCCTCAAACGGCCAATGTGGTTTCCCATTGTGGCCACCCCACACCATTGGGAGACTCGCGGGCGTGGGTGCACTGCTGGCGGACCATAGGATCCGCTGATGGAGAATTCCGCAGAGTCTTTTGAGCCAGGGTTCCATTCTGGGATCTTCCCATCCAGTTATAACACTAACTGGAATCGTAACACCATTTCTCTATTCCCTCCTCCCTCATATGTTGGCCTAGTTTCTCCTTAAATGTAGCTACGTTATAAACCTTTGTTGCATATTTTCACCACTCTTGGGATAAAGATGTTTCTTTTGAATCCCCTATTGGATTACTTGGTGGCTTTTTTATACTGATGGCCTGCAGTCATGAAATTCTTTCTGTATTCACGCTATCAAAAGCTTTCATTATTTTAGAGACATCTTAGAGACATTTTAGAGTCACCTCTCAGCCTTCTTTCATCAGAGAAAACCCCCCCACCTTAAATCCCGATTATGTTTCTGCTTAAACCTCGTAAATATTAGTTTTACGATTCTGGTAGAAAATGGGGTGACTGAAGGCAAATTTGAAAGATTGGCCCAAAGGAAAGTTTCACAAATTAAGAGACTAATTCTCAAGAATATCAAATTGAGAGTGAGCATCAACGAACTGATTCACGTACAGAATACTAGTCAGACAAGATAAATCTCCAGAGAAGGCCACTGCAGCGAATGGGATTCAGTAAACAACTGAATGTATTCTGGACATGAAAGAAGGGTAAAGGACACAATGTGAAGGTGGGATTGGGATCTTTCAGAAAATGACAAGCTTATTGGGCAAACTGATTCATCCTTCTCTCACATTTCCTGCATTTCCTTTCCAATGCTAAAAGAAAATAAGCTAGGTCAGCTTTCTGTAAAATAAATACTGAGTGCTAGATATTTCGCTCCTGCTGTTTAAAATGAATGGGTGGCAGCCCTAATATCTATTCTCCGCCTTTCAACATCTTGTAATGCGTAATACACTGACAAAATTTCCAGACTTTGTATTCTGCTAATATTATGAAACAAAATTAAGGAAATACATGAGGCAGCAGAAGATTTATTCATTTCAAATATTCCTTGAGTAGACCAAAATAATCAGACTTCAGATGACGAGTATGTTTTCTATATTGGAGTTAAACATTTTGTTACACACAGAGGAAAACTCCTTCCTGTGTCTTATTTCAATTTCAGAATTCTCACCACAGTTAGGTTATAGGAGCAGGAATTAAAAGTTTATGCTGCAAGTAAATTTTATTAAACAGTCGATAAAAAGGTGACAGCAATTTATGTTCTGTGGAGTCTTTCATGTTGGTTCAGTGTCAGGTTTTAGTCATTCTTTTTGTGGTTCTGAAATAATGCAATTCAAATAAATAATGCTCATTTTTTATAAATTTACTGCAGTTATGGAATAATATAAATTATACCAGCTGCTGATTCAAAAGAAACTCAGTTATGTACTTTAAAGAATGGTCAATTGCTACTTTTAATGTTGCTCCATAACCTCCCATGTTTAAATTCAGTTGCAATTTTTCAAATTGGGTTTACTGAATATAAGTCAATTATTCTTGGATCCAAAGAGGAGTCATATACAGTTGCAAGAGAAAGTAGCAAGCCTGAGGATTTGGAGCAGTAAAGAATTTAGCAAAGTAGAGATTGATTCAGGGGAAAAATGGAGTATGAGAGTAAACTTGTAAGTAACACAGAAGTGGACTGTAAAAGCTTCTAGCAGTTTTAAAAAGAAAAAGATTAGTAAAGACAAATATAGGCCCCCTTACAGTCCAAAATGGGAGAATTCATTAGAGTGAACAAATAAATGACATACTAATTAAACAACTACTTTAGTTCTGTCTTCACAGAGGAAGAAACAAATAACATCTTAGAAATGTAAGGCATTAAGGGTCTAGCGAGAAGGAGGAATTCAAAGAAATCAATAATACTGAAAAGAAATGGTGCTGGAGAACTTTTTTTTTTAAAATTTTTTTTATTCTCCTCCTTTTTCACGTTTTCTCCAACATTTACACCCATCATCAATAAACAATAAGCAACAAGATATGTCAATCCCCATAATAACAACAATCCCATCCGCCCACCAACCCCCAAACCTCAACCCGCCTGTTTACATAAACAAATGACAAAAAGGAATCAGGGATTACCCGTAGTCACCCTTAATCTATACGGCTCTCCACCCACCCACCCCCCCAACCAACGCCATCCAGCCTCTAAGAGGGTACCTTACAGGATACCCCAAAGTTATACCCCCCCCCCCCCCAAGTCTCCAGCTCCTCCCGTCCAATGCCTCTTGTAAAACTCCTCCTCCCAACCTCGGTTTTCTCCCCCAACCTCAGTTCCCTCCCCCCAACCTTCCACCCCGGCTAGACCACTCGGACCCCGTTCTGCCATGCTCCGATGGCCGCAGCCCCTCCCCCCACCTCACTCCCGTTCACTGGTCGGCTTAAACCGGCCAGCGTGGAGGCCCCCGCCCGGGTCCCTTTCCCCCTTGCCCGGCCCTAGGAAAGCCCGAAGATCCCCTTTTAGCACACAAACCCCATATATTCACCTACACCCCAAAGAGCCCTCCTTTCAAGTGAAAGTCCCATCCCTTCCCTTGTCCAAATATATGCAACATTGGCTCCTTTAGCCTCTACACCCGCGCGCAGTGATACAAAAAAAAGAAGAAAATACAGTCATGAGGTTACATCGGCACATGACCATTCCTCAATTTGCCAGTTCTGCCACAGTCCTTCTGCCTTCGCAAACTCCTCCGCTGCTTCCGCCGTTCCAAAATAAGCTTGTAAGTCACTCTCAGCTTCGCTGGATATACAATGCCGCACTGCACCTTGCCAATGTACAGTGCCCTCTTCACCCGGCTGAAGGCAGCCTGCCTCTTCGCCAGCTCCACCGTAAAGTCCTGGTATACACGTTATACCAGCTCCAGCCCATTGCACCACCCGCTTCTGTTTGGCCCAGCTCAGGACCTTCTCCTTCACACTGTACCTACGGAAGCACAGAGTCACTGCCCTTGGCGGCTCACTCGCCTTTGGTACAGGCCTCCACGACCGATGAGCCCGATCCAGTTCATATCGGGAGGGGTCCTCCCCCTCCCCCAATAGTTTTGCCAGCATCGCGGCAAAATATTCAGTCGGCTTCGGTCCTTCAACTTCTTCGGGCAGCCCCACGACCCTCAAATTCTGTCGCCTGGATTTGTTTTCCAGATCTTCCATTTTTCCTCTCAGATTCTTGTTCGTGTCCATCACCTTCCGCATCTCCTTCCCCATCGAGGCAAGTTGATCACCGTGCTGCAATACCGTCTCCTCCACTTCCTTCAGCGCCTCCCCTTGCTCTCGCACCTCCGCCACTGCGCTCGCCACCGTCGTCTTCACCGGGGAAACCGCCTCCTCCACCAGCACATTCAAAACCTCCCTCATCTCCTTCCTCACCATCTCCATATATTTCTCAATCTGCGCCAACTGCTTTTGGAATTCCGCAGCCATCACCTTAGTTAGTTCTTCAGCCGTAAGTTCTGCGGCTTCCCCTGGTGCTCCAGCCTCCATTTTCTTTGTTGACCCCGCGGTGACCTTTCCCCTCTCCAACGGACTTCCAGCCGCTTTTTTCCCGGCCGTTTGTTTGGTGATTTTCGACATCCTTCTTCTCCTTGCGCTATCCCCCGACTTTTACTGCCGTCGCTGGCCCTAGGACCGGGCGTTACTCCGCGAAAATGCCGTTCCCGAATGGGAGCCCTCCAATGCCTCCCTCCCGCCGTCACCGGAGGTCTCCACTGGAGAAACTTATGGGACTGAAAGCTGATAACTCCACGGGGCCTGAAAATCTACATCTCAGGGTATTAAAGGATGTGGAAATGGAAATAATGGATGCTTTGGTTGTCATCTTTCAAACTTTTGTAGATTCTGGAACAGTCTTGGCATTTTGGAAGGTGGCAAATGTAACCCTGCTATTTAAAAAAGGAGGGACGGAGGGAGAGAACTGGGAATTCAGACTGGTTAGCCTAACATCAGTAGTAGGGAAAATGCTAGAATTTGTGATAAAGGATGTGATAACAGAATACTTCAAGGGAATATCAACAGGATTAGAAAAAACCGACATATAGTCGTGAAAGGGAAGCTATGGGAGGGATTTTTCAGCTTTTCCCCTCGGCAGGATCGTCTAGTCCTGCTGATGGTGACCATTTGCTGCCGGCGTGCGGACAACAGGAATCCCGACCCTTATATTTAAATAACATCCTGATCTCCAAGGCCCCAAACAATCCCTAACCTCCACCCACCCCCCACCCCCCACCCCCGCCCCGCCCCAGCCCCAGCCCGAATGCAATATGGAAGGGTCCCAGGCAACTCCCCCCCCCCCCCCCCCCAACAACACCCACACCGGGCAACCCTGGCCCAATCAGGTGCATGCAAAAAATGCCAGCTTGATACCTTGGCATTGCCAACCTGATACCCTGGCAGTGCCCACATCAGTTGGGAGTGCCACCTAGATACCTTTGCAGTGCCAGGCTGGCACCCAGGTGGCACTGCCAGTTAGCCAAGCTGGCATTGTCACAGTACCCAGGTGGCACCAACAGTGCCAAGGCACCACTCTGCCCAAAGGGTATGCAGCTGGGGGCATCCGATCCCCTTGGGGATCCCCACAAGTACCATTCCATCTTGTCCCCATTTGTGGGGTCCCAAGGTCTCTGAGATGAAGGGGTTGAATCCCAAAGCCTCAGGTACCTCAGGAATCTGCACATTAGAGTGAGGTTTACTGCCTCGTTCTAGTATGCAAATTTGCTAAAAGGTGATGTGCCCATTGTGGGCGGGATTCACATCGCAACGTCTCGCTAGATTACGTTGGATCTCATGAGGCGCAGTGAGCCGGATAGACCCCGGGAGCGGCTTTACGGCTTTAAGCTGGCTTTTGGGTGCAGTATGGCTGTTAGATCATGCCCTTGGTCACCTTTCCTAAAAAAGGATATTCCTTCCATGGAGGGAGTGCAGCCTGATTCCCGAAATGGCAGGACTGGTGCTAGAGGAGAAATTGGGTCAACTGGGTCTGTACTCACTGGAGTTCAGAAGAATGAGAGGGGATCTCATTGTACCGTATAAGATTCTGACATTGCTGGACAGGCTGGATGCAGGAATGTTGTTGTTTTCTCCTGCTGTGGGTCTAGAACAAGGGTTTCATGATAAGGTGTCGGCTATTTAGGACTGAGAGGAGGAGATATTTCTTTACTCAGAGGGTAGTGAACCTGCAAAATTTTCTACAACTTAAGGCTGTGGAGGCTAATCCCTGAATACAGTAAAACTAAGAATTTGATAGATTTCTAGACTCTTAAGGTGTCAAGGGTTATGGGGAAAGTGAGAGCATATTCAGCCACGATCATTTTGAAGGCAAAACAGGCTTGAAGTGCCTAACGACCTACTCCTGCTCCTGTGTTCTATGTTTCTCTTTTCCGGAATTCCCTCCTTTGCATGGTTCAGGGGTTCCTACAACTATTAAAATGGTCTAAATACCCTGGAAAATCGGAGCCCCACCTATTGAAAGAATTAGCAGCCTGTCGAGAGGCACAAATAAAACTGACTCAGCCCTTTCGGTTGCTGAGGTCGGATCTCTTTTTGATCATCTTCTAAAACAGAGAATAACAAATGTTTGAACGCCTCATGGTCAAACCCAAAGAAACAGATATTCATGTAATGTTTGTACCTAATACTAATATTTGATGGTTTTCATTTCTCTGATAAATTATTCCTTGACCAATTCACATATTCTAACTATTCTAACGTTGACCCAATTCCATTGGCGCAATGAATAAAGGCATTAGAACATGCACAATCAAAAACAAAAGTAAACCACCAAGAATTTTGCATCATTATATTTTTCCTCCCATTAGTACCAACAAGATGGGATTCAACAGAAGCTGTGGAGGTGAAAGAGCACAAAATCCCACTCCCCCCCCCCCCCAATTTTGATTTGAGTTCATTTTTTTCTACAAACTAAGGGTAATTGACGAAATATTTAAAAAGACAGGAAATCATACCTTTGGACTTGGATAAGATTTTGGTAATCTATTTGCAATCCAATTTTCCCCAGCAATAGTTCTTCAGACATCAAATGCTCAAGATCACTGGACGGGGAAGAGTTAAGAACCAGAGCTTATCTTCTCCTTGTGAAGGCAGCCACGTACAATCTTGTCACATACAAATGGAAATAAGCCGAGATTCCACCATGATTTGTAAGCATGTGCAGTGATCATTTTGCAGCCAGGCACATTTTAACTTAATTAGTGGTCAGAATAAGATTTACAAAGGCAGATTTCTAATATATCCTCAGGTAGTGCATTATCAGCAGGATCCACGAGACAGTTCCTGCCTCTGAATGCAGCATTTTACACAGTCCAAGCCAATTTTCAAGGGAATTCGTGCCAATGTCACAGCAAAGGATGAAGCTGACTCTTGTGGAGCGATCAACTTCAACATAATTTTGTATCCACTGATGTGCACGGACTATTGGCAAATTAAACAATAAATCTTAGCAGTGGGTATCACTCCATTATGTTTCAGTGATAGAGTATTCCCAACACAGTCACCACAACAGAAAGACTATCAAGCTAAAGAACATTCCTGAGTGCTGATGAGTTTAAGCCATCAGTGTTCTTAAATTGTTCGGATGGGACATAGTTTTCAGCCATTGCTGAAGGCGGAGTATTGAGCAATGATTAAAGACAGATGATCCTGATATAATAGATAGGCAAGGTACAGATTAAAGCGCTTGAAGCTGAAAGGGTATCTGAGCTGCTGATATATAATAGATTCAGTTAGGGCAGCACGGTGGCGCAGTGGGTTAGCCCTGCTGCCTCACGGCGCTGAGGTCACAGGTTCGATTCCGGCTCTGGGTCACTGTCCGTATGGAGTTTGCACATTCTCCCCGTGTTTGCGAGGGTTTCGCCCCCACAACCCAAAGATGTGCAGAGTTGATGAATTGACCACGCTAAATTGCCCCTTAATTGGAAAAAAATAAATTGCGTACTCGAAAATTTTTTTCTTTTAAATAGATTCAGTTGTGTGATCTGTGAATTGACACAGATCTGTAAAGTCAGCTTTTAGACCGTTTGAACTCACTCATGTCTATTGATTCTTTGCAATGAGATAGTTCTATCAATTTAAAGCCTCATGATTTTTAAAATCAGGTCCACGGTACTGTTGACAATCTTCCTTTCCAGGTGCAAATGTTAAACCCTGATTAGACATGAAATAAAAATATAGCATCCAATGCAATGTCAGGCCAGGAAACTCTCTACTTCAAGTTAACTGGTCTCAGTCAACTTCAGTAACTCAAGTAACCATGAGCACGAATCAGTGGCATCATTGCACATGAGCTAGAGCATGACGTGGCCAGTGAATAGCGGGAGAGGCCAAAAACGAGAACCGTGCCAGGCGCCAAACATTCTGGGATGCAACCAGTCCGCTTCCGTAGAAAAATCGGGATCCGTCGTAGCGTGGCGAGAAACCAATAATCATCACTTAAGCCCTATTTCCATACAATTGACGGGAGTTGGCCAATATTAAATGGTCTCCCATGATCCAGCCACCTCCCCAGCAAGTGGTCACGTTAGCGCCGATTAGTATTCCTTTTTAAAAACGTGAACCTGGCAGAAGGGCTGCTACGGGGAGCTGAGGAGGTGAGCCAATCAATCACAGGCAATGAGCCCAGGGGAACTGGGCATGCTGCCTCTAGCTCGGAGGGGGATGAGGGTCAACTCTTGGCTGGGAGTGGTGCATCATTGCTGGTGGAGTTGGAGCTGGGAGGAAACAGTGCAAGAATCTGCCATGCCATCCCTGGATCGTGTGTACCGTGGGAACTCTAATCCCTGCCTGTCTGCCCCACCAACCACTTAAACCCCCCACTGATCACGAAGGCCTCTAGCCGTGTGGCTGAAGGCTATTGTTAATAGGGAATTGGCAATAGTAGTTAAGTGAGTACTTCACACACCCCAAGTGGATCCTCGTGTGTGGGCATGTCGTTTAGCACGTGAAAGTTATTGCCGAGCATCCCAATCAGACTGTGATGTCTGGTAATTCAGAATGTCCAATTCATCTAACAGCATGTCTTTCGGGACTTGTGGGACGAAACTGGAGCACCCGGAGGAAACCCAGGCAGACACGGGGAGAGCGTGCCAACTCCACACAGACAGTGACCCAAGCCGGCAATCGAACCTGGGACTCTGGAGCTGTGAAGCAACAGTGCTAACCACTATGTACTGTGCTGCCCAGATCCCGGGCGAGATTCTCCAGCATTTCGCACCCCTGCCCATAGGTTTCCTGGCAGCGTGGTATGGCTTCAATGGAAATCCCATTGACAAGCGGCGAGAGTAGTGAATCCCATTACCAGGGAACAGTGCGTCAATGAGAAACACGCAGCTGGGGGACCGGAGAATCCAGCCCACTATTTGTCACTAGCATCATTGCTTATGAAGTGAGCATAACATGGGGGGGGTGAGGGTGGAGTATGTGGCAGTAAGGGAACTGACTGAAGTAAGGAGTGTGGGTGAATGTTTGACTGAGCCCTGTTGATATAATTTGGGCTGATTGGGTGTGAGATGATTTATCCGAGGTCGAGAGATTTTCATCGTTGGAGGTCGGGATGGGGAAAGTAAAGAAAAGAAATGAGGATTTTTGACTGTAATTTCCAATTTTCAATGCCTTCCATTTCCTGACATTCCAAGGCAAATTTCAATTTACACTCTTATCACAGGTAGCACAATTATTTATCACAGGTGGTATAATTAGTTAATATTAATTAGTATTGATACTAATACTATAATTAGTATGACATAACAAATGGTAGTGACAGTGAAATAATCGGTTTCTGGGTTTATCTGAAAGTAGGTGGGGATCTGAACAGGATAGGACTCGTCGAGCAGTACAGAGTCATGATTTTGGACTGATCATGTTAGTGCTGCATCGGGATTTTGGAGTGCTGACAAGATGAACCTGCAGACAAGGGATTGCTTGGAGGTTTAGCTAAGTTGAGTGTGGGGACTATTCAGACTACAATAGTAGGGGGTGGGTGATTGCAAGAGCTGGTGTGAGTTAGAAGAGGCTAATAAAGAGATTTCCTCAACAGGTTTGGTCAGCAGAGCGAGGGATATCAACTTGAAAGTGAGATGTACTAACTTGGTTGTGCAATTTACTCAGATGATAAGGCTTGGATTTCTAAAACATTTCATCATGTAAAGGATGCCTCAAAGAACTTCACACAATTAAGTATTCTTGGAGAGCAGTGACAGTTATTATGGCAAACAATTTAGAAATACGAATTAAATGTAAATTTTCAATCATGTTACGCTATCGCTGTTCGAATGTAACAGTTTCAGAGTAAGGAATAGCCAAGAAAGCTTTAACATATCATGTTTACATTATAAGAGGATGAGAAAGACCGTACCAGCCTCCCCGAATAGGCGCCGGAATGTGGTGACTAGGGGCTTTTCACAGTAACTTCATTTGAAGCCTACATGTGACAATAAGCGATTTTCATTTTCATTTCATTTTAATTCATTCACCCAGAAAAATACTGAAGATGCCCAATTCAACTTCCAAATTTTCACACAGAAAGTGGTGGGTGCCTGGAACGCGCTGCCAGAGGAAGTGGTGGAAGCAGGCACATTAGCAACATTTAAGAGGAATCTGGATGGGTACATAGGGAGGAAATAGAGGGATTATGGACCGAGTAAGGGCAGAATGTTTTGTTTTTAGTTGGGGCATCATGATTGGCACAGGCTTGGTGAGCTGTACTTTTTCTTTGTTCTTTGTTTTGGTCTTATTTACATGACTTGTCCAGTTCAGTTTCTGTTCAATGATAAGCCCAGGATATTGATAATTCAGTAATGCCATTGAATGTCAAGTGGAGATGGGTACTTTCTTTTTTGATTCGTTCATGGGATGCGGACGTCGCTGGCCGGGCCAGCATTTATTGCCCATCCCTGAGGGCATTTAAGAGTTAACCACGTTGTTGTGGGTCTGGAGTCACATGTGAGCCAGACCAGGTAAGGACGGCAGATTTCCTTCCCTAACCGACATCAGTGAACCAGATGGGTTTTTCTTGACAATCAACAATGGTTTCATGGTCATCTTTAGACTTTTATTTTCAGAATTTTTAAATTTAATTCAAATTTCACCATCTGCCATGACGGGATTCGAACCCGGGTCCCCGGATTACTATAGTCCAGCGACAATACCATTACACCACTAGACCCCTGTCTTCTCAACTAACTCTCTTGTTTGTGATGGTCATTGCCATCATACCACATGTGCATGGTATGAATCTTACTTGTCACTAATCAATCCCAGCCTGAATGTTGTCCAGATCTTGCTGCATGTGGACACGGACTGCTTCAGTATCTCAGGAGTCATGAATGCTGCTGAAAATTGCACAATCTTCAGCGAACATCCCCACTTCTGACCTTGTGAGAAGTCATTGACACAGCAGCCTAAGATGGTTGGGCCATGGACACTACCATGAGGAATTCCTGCAGTGATATCCCAGGGCTGAGCTAATCGACCTCCAACAAGCACAACCATCTTCCTTTGTGCTTGCTATGACTCCCAATAAATGGAGATTTTTTTCCCCCTGGTTCCCATTGACGACGATTTTGCGAGGGCTGCTTGATGCCATACTCGATCAAATCCTGCAGTGATGTCAAGGGTAATAACTCTCACCTCATCTCTTGAGTTAAGCTCTTATTTTTATATTTGGACCAAGGCTGTAATGAGGTCAAGAGCAGAGTGGCCTGGAGGAATCCAAACTCAGCGTCTGTGAGCAGGTTATTGTTAAGCAAGTGCCGTTTGATGGCACAGATTAGTAAAGGTCTGGGGACCTCTGAAGGAGGCGGCCATGGATCATCCACTCAGTCATTCTGTATGAACCTGGTAGAAAATGCTTCAGCTTTGCCTTTTGCACCAATGTTTCAGCTTCCGTATCATTAAGGATGGGGATATTTGTTAAGCCTCCTCCTCCAGTTAGTTGTTTAATCATCCACCACCATTCGAGGCTGGATGTGGCAGGATTGCTGAGCTTAGATTCGATCATTGGATGTAGGATCGCTCGCTTCTGTGGGATCGCTTACTTCTTCCGCTGTTGGGCATGCAAATAGTCTTGTAACTTTATCGGGTTGACACCTCATATTTAGGGATCCTTGGCATTCCACTCCACTCCTGGATCCTCAGTACTTCCTCCAATTGGTGTTCAACTTGGAGGATAACTGATTCAATAGCTGAGTGGTGGTGTTGGGGGTTAGGTGGTGCGTGGGGGCAGTAGTTGGTTGTTGCCTTGCCTAAGTTTGTACTGATGCCATGAGATGGTCCAGAGTCAACATTAAGGATTCTTAGGGCAACTGTGCCACCACATCTGTTTTCCACCTTCAAGGTAACTTCTCATCTGTTTCCAAATTTCCCCTGATTCTTTATAGCTATGAAATATCCTAAATGTGTAGACCTTCATCAAATGTGTTTTCAAAGTTGATTTCTCTTATATCTCGGGTTTAGGACAGTCTTTCTGGGATATTAAAAAATTTGACGATCCTCCTATTCTGGATCTTTGTTGACTGCAGGTAATTAAATTATTTTTGCCCAGGTAATCTTCAGGTTTTATTCCTGATTATCAATACCATTAAGTAAGTAAATCCCCATAGTCCCAGATGACCATCAGCTGCTTAAGGGGGAGAGCTGACTGGTGGTGATTGAACTTGATGATCACCACACCTCAGGTGAGAGACAAGGTTGAGGAGGCGGGGCCTTCATCCTCAGTAGTTCACACAGTATTGATGATCAATGGTCTGTCGTTCACATGTTTTTGTTCCTCTTTTAGAATTAAAATGTTTCCAACTATCCAGTGACTACTCCCCGAATGCACATGATGTCCATCAGTGCCTTAGAGATCTCCCTTGTTTCTTGCAGTATTCTGCAATATTAACGCCCTTCAGGGATTTATTTGATTTGAGCTACATTAGCTTGTTCACAGATTTTTCGATTCTGGAAATGTGACAGATTACTTTTTTTTACACTAAACCAATCAGAAAGTGGCCTCAGGTTTTGTTCTCTTACTGAAAACCGGTTCTTGAAATTAATAATAATAATAATAATAATCTTTATTGTCACAAGTAGGCTTACATTAACACTGCAATGAAGTTACTGTGAAAAGCCCCTAGTTGCCACATTCAGGTGCCTGTTCGGGTACGCAGAGGGAGAATTCAGAATATCCAATTCACCTAACAGCACGTCTTTTGGGACTTGTGGGAGGAAACCGGAGCACCCGGAGGAAACCTGTGCAGACACAGGGAGAATGTGCAGACTCCGCACAAACAGTGACCCAGGCAGGGAATCGAACCTGGGACCCTGGAGCTATGAAGCAACAGTTCTAACCGCTGTGCTACCGTGCTGCCCTATTTTGGCTAAGGTCGATGCCAAACAACATTCTCACCTACACAAAATAATTAGAAGTTAAGTTTTAAACCAAACCACTAAATAGTAGAAAATACTTAGGTCCATAAATTGGTCAGAGTGGCAATCAGCGCTTGTCTTCCCCGGTTTTCCTGACTCCAGAAGGTGAGACTGAAGAAGTGAACCTTGTCCAGAGGTCCAGCAGTGAAGTACCAAAGAAGTGGAGCAAAGGAGCACATGCTCCCTTTTTACAGCACTACCTGCCGTAAAGCAGGTGAGTTGAAAGGTCCCACTGAAAGTTAGAACGTGTGTTTTAAAGATAAGAGAATGGGATGTGAGGGGTGGGAGTTCAGAGAACAGTGTACAGGAGAGGGAGGATTCAAAGACATAGGCGTGGATCCATATATGGGTGGAGGGGGTATCCAGACATAGATGGGGAAGATTCTGGTCACGTGGGGGGTTCTGACATGGTAGGGTGATCCTAATATGGGACGGGGAGTGGAGATTGGACACTGGGAGGTTGCAATTGGAGAGTGGATTTGAATAAGGAGGAGCATATCGTTCGGTCGGGGTGAGATTATAGTTGGAGGAGTTGGATCAGGATGGGTGTCAGATCAGGAGAGGTGTTGTTCGGGTCAGGGGGTTGGGATGGGGGGGGGTGGCATCAGTTGGGCTAGGGGGTCTGGTTTGCTGGGGCGGGGTCAGGTTGGAGGAGGGCAGTCAGATTGGGAAGGAATTGGACAAACTAGTGGGATTCAGGATGGGGTGGGGAATCCCTTGTGGGTCATGAAGGGTGGGGTGTTTGGTTGTGGGGGGGTGGTCATGTGGGAGAGCCCCTGGGGAGGCGGGGCTATGGGGGTATACCATACGGGGCATGGCCTGGGTGTTTAAAATAGTTACTCTGAAGTTAGAAGCATTGTTTTCCTTCTAACTCTTTCAGAGTAACTACGAGGGTAAAACTGGCAGAACCATTCGAAGCTAACAATTTAAATTGTTTTGTTGGATGCTCACCCAGACTAGCACAATTATCCTTGGAAAACTGGCTCCTCTGGAAAAGTGCCAGGTAAACCCTTAAATGGGAACATCCACTCTGCACAATATCTCCAAATCCAACGTTGGGGAGCCAGGAACCTATGTCCCATCAGTTCAGTTTGGAAATGGCGGACATAATGGGCTCTCCAAATTTTCCAGTCCCGCCCACGAAGATGATTGTCACAGGTAGGACCAAAAAAGCCATGCCAATAGCGGGGAAGGGGTTCCGAAACAAAATTACATAATACGACAGTAAACCTTCTAATCCTTTAATTGAAGAAGGTATTCAGGGTTTTCAGATTCTCTAGCAGATACCTGAGTTGTATTGACATCAACAACAGGCAATCAACAGTATTATCAAATTTCAATGTAACTTGATTCAGCAATGTAAGAAAAATATCTAACATGTCAAGGAACAGGGAAAGTAGCTTGAGAAGTGGAAACAGGGGGCACATAATTCAAAGGTTGGTGGGTGAGAATTCATTCACACTGTGTCAAGCATAGTGTGCTGAGTAGAGTAAAGAAATCACACCACCTTCTGCAAATTTAGTTCCAATCAACTGGTCAAATAAATGCAGAGTGAAAAGGCGTCATTATTAAGTAAGCAATCTGAAGGCAAATTCAAGCCTAAGAATAACTATCTCCAACAACGGTAAGGCAAGGAGGCAGGACCTGAGACCAACCAAGCTGGAACAAGCATTAAACTGCTGATTGTTTGCACCAACGTGATCCACAGAAGGCAGGCAGGCGACTGAGCCACGCAGGCACATACAATAAAAAGGTAGCTTAAAAAATTGAAAATGGCACGTGTCTATAAAAATATCGGAGGTCAAAAAGCACAGGGCAGTATGGTTTTAACCAAAAAAAGATAACAAATGCCTGAGTGAGAAGATTTTATATTGTGTGCATACACATGAAATATGTTTCATTATATTCTCATAATCCAAAGAGAGACATAAATGATTCATGTGACAGACAATAATTTTCCGACAGTATTCAAGACACTCCCAAAAAGTCATTCTCCACTCCTTTTCAGAAAAAAATATCCCATTCACAGAGCATATATTAAAATTCCAAGTACATCACATACAATAACATTCCATTTTGTTCACACACAATAACATTCCACTCTGTTGAAACACAATAACATTTCACGCTGTTCACACACAATAACATTCCACTCTGTTCATACACAATAACAATACTGTTCACACACAATAACATTCCACTCTTTTCACACACAATAACATTCCATTCTGTTCACACACAATAACATTCCACTCTGTTCACACACAATAACATTCCATTCTGTTCACACACAATAACATTCCATTCTGTTCACAGACAATAACATTCCACTCTGTTCACACAATAACATTCCATTCTGTTCACACACAATAACATTCCACTCTGTTCACACAATAACATTCCACTCTGTTCACACACAATAACATTTCATTCTGTTCACACACAATAACGTTCCATTCTGTTCACACAATATCATTCCACTCTGTTCACACGCAATAACATTCCACTCTGTTCACACAATAACATTCCACTCTGTTCACACACAATAACATTTCATTCTGTTCACACACAATAACGTTCCATTCTGTTCACACAATATCATTCCACTCTGTTCACACGCAATAACATTCCACTCTGTTCACACAATAACATTCCATTCTGTTCACACTCAATAACATTCCACTCTGTTCACACACAATAACGTTCCATTCTGTTCACTCAATAACATTCCACTCTGTTCACACACAATAACATTCCATTCTGTTCACACACAATAACATTCCGCTCTGTTCACACACAATAACGTTCCACTCCGTTCACACACAATAACATTCCATTCTGTTCACACACAATAACATTCCACTCCGTTCACACACAATAACATTCCATTCCGTTCACACACAATAACATTCCATTCTGTTCACACACAATAACATTCCGCTCTGTTCACACACAATAACATTCCACTCTGTTCACACACAATAACATTCCATTCTGTTCACACACAATAACGTTCCACTCCGTTCACACACAATAACATTCCATTCTGTTCACACACAATAACATTCCATTCTGTTCACACACAATAACATTCCACTCCGTTCACACACAATAACATTCCATTCTGTTCACACACAATAACGTTCCATTCTGTTCACACAATAACATTCCACTCTGTTCACACACAATAGCATTCCATTCTGTTCACACAATAACATTCCATTCTGTTCACACAATAACATTCCACTCTGTTCACACACAATAACATTCCGCTCTGTTCACATACAATAACATTCCATTCTGTTCACACACAATAACATTTCATTCTGTTCACACACAATAACGTTCCATTCTGTTCACACAATATCATTCCACTCTGTTCACACGCAATAACATTTCATTCTGTTCACACATAATAACATTCCATTCTGTTCACACACAATAACATTCCACTCTGTTCACACGCAATAACATTCCACTCTGTTCACACACAATAACATTCCACTCTGTTCACACAATAACATTCCACTCTGTTCACACACAATAACATTCCATTCTGTTCACTCAATAACATTCCACTCTGTTCACACACAATAACATTCCATTCTGTTCACACACAATAACATTCCGCTCTGTTCACACACAATAACATTCCACTCCGTTCACACACAATAACATTCCATTCTGTTCACACACAATAACATTCCATTCTGTTCACACACAATAACGTTCCATTCTGTTCACACAATAACATTCCACTCTGTTCACACACAATAACATTCCATTCTGTTCACACACAATAACATTCCACTCCGTTCACACACAATAACATTCCATTCTGTTCACACACAATAACATTCCATTCTGTTCACACACAATAACATTCCATTCTGTTCACACAATAACATTCCATTCTGTTCACACAATAACATTCCATTCTGTTCACACACAATAACATTCCATTCTGTTCACACAATAACATTCCATTCTGTTCACACAATAACATTCCATTCTGTTCACACAATAACATTCCATTCTGTTCACACACAATAACATTCCACTCTGTTCACACACAATAACATTCCATTCTGTTCACACAATAACATTCCATTCTGTTCACACAATAACATTCCATTCTGTTCACACAATAACATTCCATTCTGTTCACACAATAACATTCCATTCTGTTCACACACAATAACATTCCACTCCGTTCACACACAATAACATTCCATTCTGTTCACACAATAACATTCTATTCTGTTCACACAATAACATTCCATTCTGTTCACACACAATAACATTCCACTCTGTTCACACACAATAACATTCCATTCTGTTCACACAATAACATTCCATTCTGTTCATACACAATAACATTCTACTCCGTTCACACACAATAACGTTCCACTCTGTTCACACACAATAACATTCCACTCTGTTCACACACAATAACGTTCCATTCTGTTCACACACAATAACATTCCATTCTGTTCACACACAATAACATTCCACTCCGTTCACACACAATAACATTCCATTCTGTTCACACAATAACATTCTATTCTGTTCACACAATAACATTCCATTCTGTTCACACACAATAACATTCCACTCTGTTCACACACAATAACATTCCATTCTGTTCACACAATAACATTCCATTCTGTTCATACACAATAACATTCTACTCCGTTCACACACAATAACGTTCCACTCTGTTCACACACAATAACATTCCACTCTGTTCACACACAATAACGTTCCATTCTGTTCACACACAATAACATTCCATTCTGTTCACACACAATAACATTCCACTCTGTTCACACACAATAACATTCCACTCTGTTCACACACAATAACGTTCCACTCTGTTCACACACAATAACATTCCATTCTGTTCATACACAATAACATTCTACTCCGTTCACACACAATAACGTTCCACTCTGTTCACACACAATAACATTCCACTCTGTTCACACACAATAACGTTCCACTCTGTTCACACACAATAACATTCCATTCTGTTCATACACAATAACATTCTACTCCGTTCACACACAATAACGTTCCACTCTGTTCACACACAATAACATTCCACTCTGTTCACACACAATAACATTCCATTCTGTTCACACAATAACATTCCATTCTGTTCACACACAATAACATTCCACTCTGTTCACACAAAATAACATTCCACTCTGTTCACACACAATAACATTCCATTCTGTTCACACACAATAACATTCCACTCCGTTCACACACAATAACATTCCATTCTGTTCACACACAATAACGTTCCATTCTGTTCACACACAATAACATTCCACTCTGTTCACACACAATAACATTCCACTCTGTTCACACAAAATAACATTCCACTCCGTTCACACACAATAACATTCCATTCTGTTCACACACAATAACGTTCCATTCTGTTCACACACAATAACATTCCACTCTGTTCACACACAATAACATTCCACTCTGTTCACACACAATAACATTCCATTCTGTTCACACACAATAACATTCCACTCCGTTCACACACAATAACATTCCATTCTGTTCACACAATAACATTCCACTCTGTTCACACACAATAGCATTCCATTCTGTTCACACAATAACATTCCATTCTGTTCACACAATAACATTCCATTCTGTTCACAAACAATAACATTCCACTCTTTTCACACACAATAACATTCCATTCTGTTCACACAATAACATTCCACTCTGTTCACACACAATAGCATTCCATTCTGTTCACACAATAACATTCCATTCTGTTCACACAATAACATTCCATTCTGTTCACACACAATAACATTCCACTCTGTTCACACACAATAACATTCCATTCTGTTCACACAATAACATTCCATTCTGTTCACACACAATAACATTCTACTCCGTTCACACACAATAACGTTCCACTCTGTTCACACACAATAACATTCCATTCTGTTCACACACAATAACGTTCCACTCTGTTCATACACAATAACGTTCCATTCTGTTCACACACAATAACGTTCCATTCTGTTCACACACAATAACATTCCATTCTGTTCACACAATATCATTCCACTCTGTTCACACACAATAACATTCCATTCTGTTCACACACAAAAATATTCCATTCTGTTCACTCAATAACATTCCACTCTGTTCACACACAATAACATTCCATTCTGTTCACACACAATAACGTTCCATTCTGTTCACACAATAACATTCCACTCTGTCCACACACAATAACGTTCCACTCTGTTCACACACAAAAACATTCCATTCTGTTCACTCAATAACATTCCACTCTGTTCACACACAATAACATTCCACTCTGTTCACACACAATAACATTCCACTCTGTTCACACACAATAACATTCCATTCTGTTCACACACAATAACATTTCTATTCACACACAATAACATTCCACTCTGTTCACACACAATAACATTCCATTCTGTTCACACACAATAACGTTCCATTCTGTTCACACACAATAACATTCCATTCTGTTCACACACAATAACGTTCCATTCTGTTCATACACAATAACATTCCACTCTGTTCACACACAATAACATTCCACTCTGTTCACACACAATAACATTCCGCTCTGTTCACACACAATAACATTTCATTCTGTTCACACACAATAACGTTCCATTCTGTTCACACAATAACATTTCATTCTGTTCACACACAATAACGTTCCACTCTGTTCACACACAATCACATTCCACTCTGTTCACACACAATAACGTTCCATTCTGTTCACACACAATAACATTCCATTCTGTTCACACACAATAACGTTCCATTCTGTTCATACACAATAACATTCCACTCTGTTCACACACAATAACATTCCACTCTGTTCACATACAATAACATTCCATTCTGTTCACACACAAAAACATTCCATTCTGTTCACTCAATAACATTCCACTCTGTTCACACACAATAACGTTCCATTCTGTTCACACAATAACATTTCATTCTGTTCACACAAAATAACATTCCACTCTGTTCACACACAATAACATTCCATTCTGTTCACACACAAAAACATTCCATTCTGTTCACTCAATAACATTCCACTCTGTTCACACACAATAACATTCCACTCTGTTCACACACAATAACATTCCATTCTGTTCACACACAATAACGTTCCACTCCGTTCACACACAATAACATTCCATTCTGTTCACACACAATAACATTCCATTCTGTTCACACACAAAAACATTCCATTCTGTTCACTCAATAACATTCCACTCTGTTCACACACAATAACATTCCATTCTGTTCACACACAATAACATTCCAATCTGTTCACACAATAACATTCCACTCTGTCCACACACAATAACGTTCCACTCTGTTCACACACAATAACATTCCACTCCGTTCACACACAATAACATTCCATTCTGTTCACACACAATAACATTCCACTCTGTTCACACACAATAACATTCCATTCTGTTCACACAATAACATTCCACTCTGTTCACACACAAAAACATTCCAATCTGTTCACACAATAACATTCCACTCTGTTCACACACAAAAACATTCCATTCTGTTCACACAATAACATTCCACTCCGTTCACACACAATAACATTCCATTCTGTTCACACACAATAACATTCCACTCTGTTCACACACAAAAACATTCCATTCTGTTCACACAATAACATTCCACTCTGTTCACACACAAAAACATTCCATTCTGTTCACACAATAACATTCCACTCCGTTCACACACAATAACATTCCACTCTGTTCACACACAATAACATTCCATTCTGTTCACACACAATAACATTCCATTCTGTTCACACACAATAACATTCCACTCCGTTCACACACAATAACATTCCATTCTGTTCACACAATAACATTCCACTCTGTTCACACACAATAGCATTCCATTCTGTTCACACAATAACATTCCATTCTGTTCACACAATAACATTCCATTCTGTTCACACACAATAACATTCCACTCTGTTCATACAATAACATTCCACTCTGTTCACACACAATAGCATTCCATTCTGTTCACACAATAACATTCCATTCTGTTCACACAATAACATTCCATTCTGTTCACACACAATAACATTCCACTCTGTTCACACACAATAACATTCCATTCTGTTCACACAATAACATTCCATTCTGTTCACACACAATAACATTCTACTCCGTTCACACACAATAACGTTCCACTCTGTTCACACACAATAACATTCCATTCTGTTCACACACAATAACGTTCCACTCTGTTCATACACAATAACGTTCCATTCTGTTCACACACAATAACGTTCCATTCTGTTCACACACAATAACATTCCATTCTGTTCACACAATATCATTCCACTCTGTTCACACACAATAACATTCCATTCTGTTCACACACAAAAACATTCCATTCTGTTCACTCAATAACATTCCACTCTGTTCACACACAATAACATTCCATTCTGTTCACACACAATAACGTTCCATTCTGTTCACACAATAACATTCCACTCTGTCCACACACAATAACGTTCCACTCTGTTCACACACAAAAACATTCCATTCTGTTCACTCAATAACATTCCACTCTGTTCACACACAATAACATGCCACTCTGTTCACACACAATAACATTCCACTCTGTTCACACACAATAACATTCCATTCTGTTCACACACAATAACATTTCTATTCACACACAATAACATTCCACTCTGTTCACACACAATAACATTCAATTCTGTTCACACACAATAACGTTCCATTCTGTTCACACACAATAACATTCCATTCTGTTCACACACAATAACGTTCCATTCTGTTCATACACAATAACATTCCACTCTGTTCACACACAATAACATTCCACTCTGTTCACACACAATAACATTCCGCTCTGTTCACACACAATAACATTTCATTCTGTTCACACACAATAACGTTCCATTCTGTTCACACAATAACATTTCATTCTGTTCACACACAATAACGTTCCACTCTGTTCACACACAATAACATTCCACTCTGTTCACACACAATAACGTTCCATTCTGTTCACACACAATAACATTCCATTCTGTTCACACACAATAACGTTCCATTCTGTTCATACACAATAACATTCCACTCTGTTCACACACAATAACATTCCACTCTGTTCACATACAATAACATTCCATTCTGTTCACACACAAAAACATTCCATTCTGTTCACTCAATAACATTCCACTCTGTTCACACACAATAACGTTCCATTCTGTTCACACAATAACATTTCATTCTGTTCACACACAATAACATTCCACTCTGTTCACACACAATAACATTCCATTCTGTTCACACACAAAAACATTCCATTCTGTTCACTCAATAACATTCCACTCTGTTCACACACAATAACATTCCACTCTGTTCACTCACAATAACATTACACTCTGTTCACACACAATAACGTTCCATTCTGTTCACACACAATAACGTTCCATTCTGTTCACACACAATAACATTCCACTCTGTTCACACACAATAACATTCCACTCTGTTCACACACAATAACGTTCCATTGTGTTCGTACACAATAACATTCCTGTTAACACTTTAACATTCCATTCTGTTCACACACAATAACATTCCACTCTGTTCATACACCATAACGTTCCATTGTGTTCCTACACAATAACATTCCTGTTAACACTTTAACATTCCATTCTGTTCACACACAATAACATTCCACTCTGTTCACACACAATAACGTTCCATTGTGTTCGTACACAATAACATTCCTGTTAACACTTTAACATTCCTTTCTGTTCACACACAATAACATTCCACTCTGTTCACACACAATAACGTTCCATTGTGTTCGTACACAATAACATTCCTGTTAACACTTTAACATTCCATTCTGTTCACACACAATAACATTCCACTCTGTTCACACACAATAACGTTCCATTGTGTTCGTACACAATAACATTCCACTCTGTTCACACACAAAAACATTCCATTCTGTTCACTCAATAACATTCCACTCTGTTCACACACAATAACATTCCATTCTGTTCACACACAATAACATTCCAATCTGTTCACACAATAACATTCCACTCTGTCCACACACAATAACGTTCCACTCTCTTCACACACAATAACATTCCACTCCGTTCACACACAATAACATTCCATTCTGTTCACACACAATAACATTCCACTCTGTTCACACACAATAACATTCCATTCTGTTCACACAATAACATTCCACTCTGTTCACACACAAAAACATTCCATTCTGTTCACACAATAACATTCCACTCTGTTCACACACAAAAACATTCCATTCTGTTCACACAATAACATTCCACTCCGTTCACACACAATAACATTCCATTCTGTTCACACACAATAACATTCCACTCTGTTCACACACAAAAACATTCCATCCTGTTCACACAATAACATTCCACTCTGTTCACACACAAAAACATTCCATTCTGTTCACACAATAACATTCCACTCCGTTCACACACAATAACATTCCACTCTGTTCACACACAATAACATTCCATTCTGTTCACACACAATAACATTCCACTCTGTTCACACACAAAAACATTCCATTCTGTTCACAAAATAACATTCCACTCTGTTCACACACAATAACATTCCACTCTGTTCACACACAATAACAGTCCACTCTTTTCACACAATAACATTCCACTCTGTTCACACACAATAACATTCCATTCTGTTCACACAATAACATTCCACTCTGTTCACACACAATTACATTCCATTCTGTTCACACACAATAACATTCCACTCTATTCACACACAATAACATTCCATTCTGTTCACACACAATAACATTCCATTCTGTTCACACACAATAACATTCCACTCTGTTCACACACAGTACCATTCCACTCTATTCATACACAATAACACTACTGTTCACACACAATAACATTCCATTCTGTTCACACACAATAACATTCCATTCTGTTCACACACAATAACATTGCACTCTGTTCACACACAATAACGTTCCATTCCGTTCACACACAATAACATTCCACTCTGTTCACACACAATAACATTCCACTCTGTTCACACAATAACATTCCACTCTGTCCACACACAATAACGTTCCACTCTGTTCACACACAAAAACATTCCATTCTATTCACTCAATAACATTCCACTCTGTTCACACACAATAACATTCCACTCTGTTCACACACAATAACATTCCACTCTGTTCACACACAATAACATTCCATTCAGTTCACACACAATAACATTTCTATTCACACACAATAACATTCCACTCTGTTCACACACAATAACATTCAATTCTGTTCACACACAATAACGTTCCATTGTGTTCGTACACAATAACATTCCTGTTAACACTTTAACATTCCTTTCTGTTCACACACAATAACATTCCACTCTGTTCACACACAATAACGTTCCATTGTGTTCGTACACAATAACATTCCTGTTAACACTTTAACATTCCATTCTGTTCACACACAATAACATTCCACTCTGTTCACACACAATAACGTTCCATTGTGTTCGTACACAATAACATTCCACTCTGTTCACACACAAAAACATTCCATTCTGTTCACTCAATAACATTCCACTCTGTTCACACACAATAACATTCCATTCTGTTCACACACAATAACATTCCAATCTGTTCACACAATAACATTCCACTCTGTCCACACACAATAACGTTCCACTCTCTTCACACACAATAACATTCCACTCCGTTCACACACAATAACATTCCATTCTGTTCACACACAATAACATTCCACTCTGTTCACACACAATAACATTCCATTCTGTTCACACAATAACATTCCACTCTGTTCACACACAAAAACATTCCATTCTGTTCACACAATAACATTCCACTCTGTTCACACACAAAAACATTCCATTCTGTTCACACAATAACATTCCACTCCGTTCACACACAATAACATTCCATTCTGTTCACACACAATAACATTCCACTCTGTTCACACACAAAAACATTCCATTCTGTTCACACAATAACATTCCACTCTGTTCACACACAAAAACATTCCATTCTGTTCACACAATAACATTCCACTCCGTTCACACACAATAACATTCCACTCTGTTCACACACAATAACATTCCATTCTGTTCACACACAATAACATTCCACTCTGTTCACACACAAAAACATTCCATTCTGTTCACCAAATAACATTCCACTCTGTTCACACACAATAACATTCCACTCTGTTCACACACAATAACAGTCCACTCTGTTCACACAATAACATTCCACTCTGTTCACACACAATAACATTCCATTCTGTTCACACAATAACATTCCACTCTGTTCACACACAATAACATTCCATTCTGTTCACACACAATAACATTCCACTCTATTCACACACAATAACATTCCATTCTGTTCACACACAATAACATTCCATTCTGTTCACACACAATAACATTCCACTCTGTTCACACACAGTACCATTCCACTCTATTCATACACAATAACACTACTGTTCACACACAATCACATTCCATTCTGTTCACACACAATAACATTCCATTCTGTTCACACACAATAACATTACACTCTGTTCACACACAATAACGTTCCATTCCGTTCACACACAATAACATTCCACTCTGTTCACACACAATAACATTCCACTCTGTTCACACAATAACATTCCACTCTGTCCACACACAATAACGTTCCACTCTGTTCACACACAAAAACATTCCATTCTATTCACTCAATAACATTCCACTCTGTTCACACACAATAACATTCCACTCTGTTCACACACAATAACATTCCACTCTGTTCACACACAATAACATTCCATTCAGTTCACACACAATAACATTTCTATTCACACACAATAACATTCCACTCTGTTCACACACAATAACATTCAATTCTGTTCACACACAATAACGTTCCATTCTGTTCACACACAATAACATTCCATTCTGTTCACACACAATAACGTTCCATTCTGTTCATACACAATAACATTCCACTCTGTTCACACACAATAACATTCCACTCTGTTCACACACAATAACATTCCGCTCTGTTCACACACAATAACATTTCACTCTGTTCACACACAATAACGTTCCATTCTGTTCACACAATAACATTTCATTCTGTTCACACACAATAACGTTCCACTCTGTTCACACACAATAACATTCCACTCTGTTCACACACAATAACGTTCCATTCTGTTCACACACAATAACATTCCATTCTGTTCACACACAATAACGTTCCATTCTGTTCATACACAATAACATTCCACTCTGTTCACACACAATAACATTCCACTCTGTTCACATACAATAACATTCCATTCTGTTCACACACAAAAACATTCCATTCTGTTCACTCAATAACATTCCACTCTGTTCACACACAATAACGTTCCATTCTGTTCACACAATAACATTTCATTCTGTTCACACACAATAACATTCCACTCTGTTCACACGCAATAACATTCCATTCTGTTCACACACAAAAACATTCCATTCTGTTCACTCAATAACATTCCACTCTGTTCACACACAATAACATTCCACTCTGTTCACTCACAATAACATTACACTCTGTTCACACACAATAACGTTCCATTCTGTTCACACACAATAACGTTCCATTCTGTTCACACACAATAACATTCCACTCTGTTCACACACAATAACATTCCACTCTGTTCACACACAATAACGTTCCATTGTGTTCGTACACAATAACATTCCTGTTAACACTTTAACATTCCATTCTGTTCACACACAATAACATTCCACTCTGTTCATACACCATAACGTTCCATTGTGTTCCTACACAATAACATTCCTGTTAACACTTTAACATTCCATTCTGTTCACACACAATAACATTCCACTCTGTTCACACACAATAACGTTCCATTGTGTTCGTACACAATAACATTCCTGTTAACACTTTAACATTCCATTCTGTTCACACACAATAACATTCCACTCTGTTCACACACAATAACGTTCCATTGTGTTCGTACACAATAACATTCCTGTTAACACTTTAACATTCCATTCTGTTCACACACAATAACATTCCACTCTGTTCACACACAATAACGTTCCATTGTGTTCGTACACAATAACATTCCACTCTGTTCACACACAAAAACATTCCATTCTGTTCACTCAATAACATTCCACTCTGTTCACACACAATAACATTCCATTCTGTTCACACACAATAACATTCCAATCTGTTCACACAATAACATTCCACTCTGTCCACACACAATAACGTTCCACTCTCTTCACACACAATAACATTCCACTCCGTTCACACACAATAACATTCCATTCTGTTCACACACAATAACATTCCACTCTGTTCACACACAATAACATTCCATTCTGTTCACACAATAACATTCCACTCTGTTCACACACAAAAACATTCCATTCTGTTCACACAATAACATTCCACTCTGTTCACACACAAAAACATTCCATTCTGTTCACACATTAACATTCCACTCCGTTCACACACAATAACATTCCATTCTGTTCACACACAATAACATTCCACTCTGTTCACACACAAAAACATTCCATTCTGTTCACACAATAACATTCCACTCTGTTCACACACAAAAACATTCCATTCTGTTCACACAATAACATTCCACTCCGTTCACACACAATAACATTCCACTCTGTTCACACACAATAACATTCCATTCTGTTCACACACAATAACATTCCACTCTGTTCACACACAAAAACATTCCATTCTGTTCACAAAATAACATTCCACTCTGTTCACACACAATAACATTCCACTCTGTTCACACACAATAACAGTCCACTCTGTTCACACAATAACATTCCACTCTGTTCACACACAATAACATTCCATTCTGTTCACACAATAACATTCCACTCTGTTCACACACAATAACATTCCATTCTGTTCACACACAATAACATTCCACTCTGTTCACACACAATAACACTCCATTCTGTTCACACACAATAACATTCCATTCTGTTCACACACAATAACATTCCACTCTGTTCACACACAGTACCATTCCACTCTATTCATACACAATAACACTACTGTTCACACACAATAACATTCCATTCTGTTCACACACAATAACATTCCATTCTGTTCACACACAATAACATTACACTCTGTTCACACACAATAACGTTCCATTCCGTTCACACACAATAACATTCCACTCTGTTCACACACAATAACATTCCACTCAGTTCACACACAATAACATTCCACTCTGTTCACACACAGTACCATTCCACTCTGTTCATACACAATAACAATACTGTTCACACACAATAACATTCCATTCTGTTCACACACAATAACATTCCATTCTGTTCACACACAATAACATTCCATTCTGTTCACACACAATAACGTTCCATTCTGTTCGTACACAATAACATTCCTGTTAACACAATAACATTCCATTCTGTTCACACATAATAACATTCCATTCTGTTCACTCACAATAACATTACACTCTGTTCACACACAATAACGTTCCATTCTGTTCACACACAATAACGTTCCATTCTGTTCATACACAATAACATTCCACTCTGTTCACACACAATAACATTCCACTCTGTTCACACACAATAACGTTCCATTGTGTTCGTACACAATAACATTCCTGTTAACACTTTAACATTCCATTCAGTTCACACACAATAACATTCCACTCTGTTCATACACAATAACGTTCCATTGTGTTCGTACACAATAACATTCCTGTTAACACTATAACATTCCATTCTGTTCACACACAATAACATTCCACTCTGATCACACACAATAACGTTCCATTGTGTTCGTACACAATAACATTCCTGTTAACACTTTAACATTCCATTCTGTTCACACACAATAACATTCCACTCTGTTCACACACAATAACGTTCCATTGTGTTCGTACACAATAACATTCCTGTTAACACTTTAACATTCCATTCTGTTCATACACAATAACATTCCATTCTGTTCACACACAATAACGTTCCATTGTGTTCGTACACAATAACATTCCTGTTAACACTTTAACATTCCATTCTGTTCACACACAATAACATTCCACTCTGTTCACACACAATAACGTTCCATTCTTTTCATACACAATAACATTCCTGTTAACACAATAACATTCCACTCTTTTCACACACAATAACATTCCATTCTGTTCACACACAATAACATTCCACTCTGTTCACACACAATAACATTCCGTTCTGTTCACACACAATAACATTCCACTCTGTTCACACAAAATAACATTCTACTCCGTTCACACACAATAACATTCCACTCTGTTCACACACAATAACATTCCACTCCGTTCACACACAATAACATTCCATTCTGTTCACACACAATAACGTTCCACTCTGTTCACACAATAACATTCCATTCTGTTCACACACAATAACATTCCAATCTGTTAACACAATAACATTCCACTCTGTTCACACACAATAACATTCCACTCTGTTCACACACAATAACATTCCACTCTGTTCACACACAATAACGTTCCATTCTGTTCACACACAATAACATTTCTATTCACACACAATAACATTCCACTC
This sequence comes from Scyliorhinus torazame, assembly GCF_047496885.1. Taxonomy (NCBI): domain Eukaryota; kingdom Metazoa; phylum Chordata; class Chondrichthyes; order Carcharhiniformes; family Scyliorhinidae; genus Scyliorhinus; species Scyliorhinus torazame. The sequence goes on along the minus strand of NC_092715.1, from coordinate 42,747,989 downwards.
TGTCCACACACAATAACATTCCGTTCTGTTCACACAATAACATTCCACTCTGTCCACACACAATAACGTTCCATTCTGTTCACACACAATAACATTTCTATTCACACACAATAACATTCCACTCTGTTCACACACAATAATGTTCCATTCTGTTCATACACAATAACATTCCTGTTAACACAATAACATTCCATTCTGTTCACACACAATAACATTCCATTCTGTTGACACACAATAACATTCCACTCTGTTCACACACAATAACATTCCACTCTGTTCACACACAATAACATTCCATTCTGTTCACACACAATAACGTTCCACTCCGTTCACACACAATAACATTCCATTCTGTTCACACACAATAACATTCCATTCTGTTCACACACAAAAACATTCCATTCTGTTCACTCAATAACATTCCACTCTGTTCACACACAATAACATTCCATTCTGTTCACACACAATAACATTCCAATCTGTTCACACAATAACATTCCACTCTGTCCACACACAATAACGTTCCACTCTGTTCACACACAATAACATTCCACTCTGTTCACACACAATAACATTCCATTCTGTTCACACAATAACATTCCACTCTGTTCACACACAAAAACATTCCATTCTGTTCACACAATAACATTCCACTCTGTTCACACACAAAAACATTCCATTCTGTTCACACAATAACATTCCACTCCGTTCACACACAATAACATTCCATTCTGTTCACACACAATAACATTCCACTCTGTTCACACACAAAAACATTCCATTCTGTTCACACAATAACATTCCACTCTGTTCACACACAAAAACATTCCATTCTGTTCACACAATAACATTCCACTCCGTTCACACACAATAACATTCCACTCTGTTCACACACAATAACATTCCATTCTGTTCACACACAATAACATTCCACTCTGTTCACACACAAAAACATTCCATTCTGTTCACAAAATAACATTCCACTCTGTTCACACACAATAACATTCCACTCTGTTCACACACAATAACAGTCCACTCTGTTCACACAATAACATTCCACTCTGTTCACACACAATAACATTCCATTCTGTTCACACAATAACATTCCACTCTGTTCACACACAATAACATTCCATTCTGTTCACACACAATAACATTCCACTCTGTTCACACACAATAACATTCCATTCTGTTCACACACAATAACATTCCATTCTGTTCACACACAATAACATTCCACTCTGTTCACACACAGTACCATTCCACTCTATTCATACACAATAACACTACTGTTCACACACAATAACATTCCATTCTGTTCACACACAATAACATTCCATTCTGTTCACACACAATAACATTACACTCTGTTCACACACAATAACTTTCCATTCCGTTCACACACAATAACATTCCACTCTGTTCACACACAATAACATTCCACTCTGTTCACACACAATAACATTCCACTCTATTCACACACAGTACCATTCCACTCTGTTCATACACAATAACAATACTGTTCACACACAATAACATTCCATTCTGTTCACACACAATAACATTCCATTCTGTTCACACACAATAACATTCCATTCTGTTCACACACAATAACGTTCCATTCTGTTCGTACACAATAACATTCCTGTTAACACAATAACATTCCATTCTGTTCACACATAATAACATTCCATTCTGTTCACTCACAATAACATTACACTCTGTTCACACACAATAACGTTCCATTCTGTTCACACACAATAACGTTCCATTCTGTTCACACACAATAACATTCCACTCTGTTCACACACAATAACATTCCACTCTGTTCACACACAATAACGTTCCATTCTGTTCACACACAATAACATTCCACTCTGTTCACACACAATAACATTCCATTCTGTTCACACACAATAACATTCCATTCTGTTCACACACAATAACATTCCACTCTGTTCACACACAGTACCATTCCACTCTATTCATACACAATAACACTACTGTTCACACACAATAACATTCCATTCTGTTCACACACAATAACATTCCATTCTGTTCACACACAATAACATTACACTCTGTTCACACACAATAACGTTCCATTCCGTTCACACACAATAACATTCCACTCTGTTCACACACAATAACATTCCACTCTGTTCACACACAATAACATTCCACTCTGTTCACACACAGTACCATTCCACTCTGTTCATACACAATAACAATACTGTTCACACACAATAACATTCCATTCTGTTCACACACAATAACATTCCATTCTGTTCACACACAATAACATTCCATTCTGTTCACACACAATAACGTTCCATTCTGTTCGTACACAATAACATTCCTGTTAACACAATAACATTCCATTCTGTTCACACATAATAACATTCCATTCTGTTCACTCACAATAACATTACACTCTGTTCACACACAATAACGTTCCATTCTGTTCACACACAATAACGTTCCATTCTGTTCACACACAATAACATTCCACTCTGTTCACACACAATAACATTCCACTCTGTTCACACACAATAACGTTCCATTGTGTTCGTACACAATAACATTCCTGTTAACACTTTAACATTCCATTCTGTTCACACACAATAACATTCCACTCTGTTCATACACCATAACGTTCCATTGTGTTCCTACACAATAACATCCCTGTTAACACTTTAACATTCCTTTCTGTTCACACACAATAACATTCCACTCTGTTCACACACAATAACGTTCCATTGTGTTCGTACACAATAACATTCCTGTTAACACTTTAACATTCCATTCTGTTCACACACAATAACATTCCACTCTGTTCACACACAATAACGTTCCATTGTGTTCGTACACAATAACATTCCACTCTGTTCACACACAAAAACATTCCATTCTGTTCACTCAATAACATTCCATTCTGTTCACACACAATAACATTCCACTCTGTTCACACACAATAACGTTCCATTGTGTTCGTACACAATAACATTCCACTCTGTTCACACACAAAAACATTCCATTCTGTTCACTCAATAACATTCCACTCTGTTCACACACAATAACATTCCATTCTGTTCACACACAATAACATTCCAATCTGTTCACACAATAACATTCCACTCTGTCCACACACAATAACGTTCCACTCTGTTCACACACAATAACATTCCACTCCGTTCACACACAATAACATTCCATTCTGTTCACACACAATAACATTCCACTCTGTTCACACACAATAACATTCCATTCTGTTCACACAATAACATTCCACTCTGTTCACACACAAAAACATTCCATTCTGTTCACACAATAAGATTCCACTCTGTTCACACACAAAAACATTCCATTCTGTTCACACAATAACATTCCACTCCGTTCACACACAATAACATTCCATTCTGTTCACACACAATAACATTCCACTCTGTTCACACACAAAAACATTCCATTCTGTTCACACAATAACATTCCACTCTGTTCACACACAAAAACATTCCATTCTGTTCACACAATAACATTCCACTCCGTTCACACACAATAACATTCCACTCTGTTCACACACAATAACATTCCATTCTGTTCACACACAATAACATTCCACTCTGTTCACACACAAAAACATTCCATTCTGTTCACAAAATAACATTCCATTTCTGTTCACACACAATAACATTCCATTCTGTTCACACACAATAACATTCCACTCTGTTCACACACAATAACATTCCACTCTGTTCACACACAAAAACATTCCATTCTGTTCACACAATAACATTCCACTCCGTTCACACACAATAACATTCCACTCTGTTCACACACAAAAACATTCCATTCTGTTCACACAATAACATTCCACTCCGTTCACACACAATAACATTCCACTCTGTTCACACACAATAACATTCCATTCTGTTCACACACAATAACATTCCACTCTGTTCACACACAAAAACATTCCATTCTGTTCACAAAATAACATTCCACTCTGTTCACACACAGTACCATTCCACTCTATTCATACACAATAACACTACTGTTCACACACAATAACATTCCATTCTGTTCACACACAATAACATTCCATTCTGTTCACACACAATAACATTACACTCTGTTCACACACAATAACGTTCCATTCCGTTCACACACAATAACATTCCACTCTGTTCACACACAATAACATTCCACTCTGTTCACACACAATAACATTCCACTCTGTTCACACACAGTACCATTCCACTCTGTTCATACACAATAACAATACTGTTCACACACAATAACATTCCATTCTGTTCACACACAATAACATTCCATTCTGTTCACACACAATAACATTCCATTCTGTTCACACACAATAACGTTCCATTCTGTTCGTACACAATAACATTCCTGTTAACACAATAACATTCCATTCTGTTCACACATAATAACATTCCATTCTGTTCACTCACAATAACATTACACTCTGTTCACACACAATAACGTTCCATTCTGTTCACACACAATAACGTTCCATTCTGTTCACACACAATAACATTCCACTCTGTTCACACACAATAACATTCCACTCTGTTCACACACAATAACGTTCCATTGTGTTCGTACACAATAACATTCCTGTTAACACTTTAACATTCCATTCTGTTCACACACAATAACATTCCACTCTGTTCATACACCATAACGTTCCATTGTGTTCCTACACAATAACATTCCTGTTAACACTTTAACATTCCTTTCTGTTCACACACAATAACATTCCACTCTGTTCACACACAATAACGTTCCATTGTGTTCGTACACAATAACATTCCTCTTAACACTTTAACATTCCTTTCTGTTCACACACAATAACATTCCACTCTGTTCACACACAATAACGTTCCATTGTGTTCGTACACAATAACATTCCTGTTAACACTTTAACATTCCATTCTGTTCACACACAATAACATTCCACTCTGTTCACACACAATAACGTTCCATTGTGTTCGTACACAATAACATTCCACTCTGTTCACACACAAAAACATTCCATTCTGTTCACTCAATAACATTCCACTCTGTTCACACACAATAACATTCCATTCTGTTCACACACAATAACATTCCAATCTGTTCACACAATAACATTCCACTCTGTCCACACACAATAACGTTCCACTCTGTTCACACACAATAACATTCCACTCCGTTCACACACAATAACATTCCATTCTGTTCACACACAATAACATTCCACTCTGTTCACACACAATAACATTCCATTCTGTTCACACAATAACATTCCACTCTGTTCACACACAAAAACATTCCATTCTGTTCACACAATAACATTCCACTCTGTTCACACACAAAAACATTCCATTCTGTTCACACAATAACATTCCACTCCGTTCACACACAATAACATTCCATTCTGTTCACACACAATAACATTCCACTCTGTTCACACACAAAAACATTCCATTCTGTTCACACAATAACATTCCACTCTGTTCACACACAAAAACATTCCATTCTGTTCACACAATAACATTCCACTCCGTTCACACACAATAACATTCCACTCTGTTCACACACAATAACATTCCATTCTGTTCACACACAATAACATTCCACTCTGTTCACACACAAAAACATTCCATTCTGTTCACAAAATAACATTCCACTCTGTTCACACACAATAACATTCCATTCTGTTCACACACAATAACATTCCACTCTGTTCACACACAATAACATTCCACTCTGTTCACACACAAAAACATTCCATTCTGTTCACACAATAACATTCCACTCCGTTCACACACAATAACATTCCACTCTGTTCACACACAAAAACATTCCATTCTGTTCACACAATAACATTCCACTCCGTTCACACACAATAACATTCCACTCTGTTCACACACAATAACATTCCATTCTGTTCACACACAATAACATTCCACTCTGTTCACACACAAAAACATTCCATTCTGTTCACAAAATAACATTCCACTCTGTTCACACACAATAACAGTCCACTCTGTTCACACAATAACATTCCACTCTGTTCACACACAATAACATTCCATTCTGTTCACACAATAACATTCCACTCTGTTCACACACAATAACATTCCATTCTGTTCATACACAATAACATTCCACTCTGTTCACACACAATAACATTCCATTCTGTTCACACACAATAACATTCCATTCTGTTCACACACAATAACATTCCACTCTGTTCACACACAGTACCATTCCACTCTATTCATACACAATCACACTACTGTTCACACACAATAACATTCCATTCTGTTCACACACAATAACATTCCATTCTGTTCACACACAATAACATTACACTCTGTTCACACACAATAACGTTCCATTCCGTTCACACACAATAACATTCCACTCTGTTCACACACAATAACATTCCACTCTGTTCACACACAATAACATTCCACTCTGTTCACACACAGTACCATTCCACTCTGTTCATACACAATAACAATACTGTTCACACACAATAACATTCCATTCTGTTCACACACAATAACATTCCATTCTGTTCACACACAATAACATTCCATTCTGTTCACACACAATAACGTTCCATTCTGTTCGTACACAATAACATTCCTGTTAACACGATAACATTCCATTCTGTTCACACATAATAACATTCCATTCTGTTCACTCACAATAACATTACACTCTGTTCACACACAATAACGTTCCATTCTGTTCACACACAATAACGTTCCATTCTGTTCACACACAATAACATTCCACTCTGTTCACACACAATAACATTCCACTCTGTTCACACACAATAACGTTCCATTGTGTTCGTACACAATAACATTCCTGTTAACACTTTAACATTCCATTCTGTTCACACACAATAACATTCCACTCTGTTCATACACAATAACGTTCCATTGTGTTCGTACACAATAACATTCCTGTTAACACTTTAACATTCCATTCTGTTCACACACAATAACATTCCACTCTGTTCACACACAATAACGTTCCATTGTGTTCGTACACAATAACATTCCTGTTAACACTTTAACATTCCATTCTGTTCACACACAATAACATTCCACTCTGTTCACACACAATAACGTTCCATTGTGTTCGTACACAATAACATTCCTGTTAACACTTTAACATTCCATTCTGTTCACACACAATAACATTCCACTCTGTTCACACACAATAACGTTCCATTGTGTTCGTACACAATAACATTCCACTCTGTTCACACACAAAAACATTCCATTCTGTTCACTCAATAACATTCCACTCTGTTCACACACAATAACATTCCATTCTGTTCACACACAATAACATTCCAATCTGTTCACACAATAACATTCCACTCTGTCCACACACAATAACGTTCCACTCTCTTCACACACAATAACATTCCACTCCGTTCACACACAATAACATTCCATTCTGTTCACACACAATAACATTCCACTCTGTTCACACACAATAACATTCCATTCTGTTCACACAATAACATTCCACTCTGTTCACACACAAAAACATTCCATTCTGTTCACACAATAACATTCCACTCTGTTCACACACAAAAACATTCCATTCTGTTCACACAATAACATTCCACTCCGTTCACACACAATAACATTCCATTCTGTTCACACACAATAACATTCCTCTCTGTTCACACACAAAAACATTCCATTCTGTTCACACAATAACATTCCACTCTGTTCACACACAAAAACATTCCATTCTGTTCACACAATAACATTCCACTCCGTTCACACACAATAACATTCCACTCTGTTCACACACAATAACATTCCATTCTGTTCACACACAATAACATTCCACTCTGTTCACACACAAAAACATTCCATTCTGTTCAGAAAATAACATTCCACTCTGTTCACACACAATAACATTCCACTCTGTTCACACACAATAACAGTCCACTCTGTTCACACAATAACATTCCACTCTGTTCACACACAATAACATTCCATTCTGTTCACACAATAACATTCCACTCTGTTCACACACAATAACATTCCATTCTGTTCACACACAATAACATTCCACTCTGTTCACACACAATAACATTCCATTCTGTTCACACACAATAACATTCCATTCTGTTCACACACAATAACATTCCACTCTGTTCACACACAGTACCATTCCACTCTATTCATACACAATAACACTACTGTTCACACACAATAACATTCCATTCTGTTCACACACAATAACATTCCATTCTGTTCACACACAATAACATTACACTCTGTTCACACACAATAACGTTCCATTCCGTTCACACACAATAACATTCCACTCTGTTCACACACAATAACATTCCACTCTGTTCACACACAATAACATTCTACTCTGTTCACACACAGTACCATTCCACTCTGTTCATACACAATAACAATACTGTTTACACACAATAACATTCCATTCTGTTCACACACAATAACATTCCATTCTGTTCACACACAATAACATTCCATTCTGTTCACACACAATAACTTTCCATTCTGTTCGTACACAATAACATTGCTGTTAACACAATAACATTCCATTCTGTTCACACATAATAACATTCCATTCTGTTCACTCACAATAACATTACACTCTGATCACACACAATAACGTTCCATTCTGTTCACACACAATAACGTTCCATTCTGTTCACACACAATAACATTCCACTCTGTTCACACACAATAACATTCCACTCTGTTCACACACAATAACGTTCCATTGTGTTCGTACACAATAACATTCCTGTTAACACTTTAACATTCCATTCTGTTCACACACAATAACATTCCACTCTGTTCATACACAATAACGTTCCATTGTGTTCGTACACAATAACATTCCTGTTAACACTTTAACATTCCATTCTGTTCACACACAATAACATTCCACTCTGTTCACACACAATAACGTTCCATTGTGTTCGTACACAATAACATTCCTGTTAACACTTTAACATTCCATTCTGTTCACACACAATAACATTCCACTCTGTTCACACACAATAACGTTCCATTGTGTTCGTACACAATAACATTCCTGTTAACACTTTAACATTCCATTCTGTTCACACACAATAACATTCCACTCTGTTCACACACAATAACGTTCCATTGTGTTCGTACACAATAACATTCCACTCTGTTCACACACAAAAACATTCCATTCTGTTCACTCAATAACATTCCACTCTGTTCACACACAATAACATTCCATTCTGTTCACACACAATAACATTCCAATCTGTTCACACAATAACATTCCACTCTGTCCACACACAATAACGTTCCACTCTCTTCACACACAATAACCTTCCACTCCGTTCACACACAATAACATTCCATTCTGTTCACACACAATAACATTCCACTCTGTTCACACACAATAACATTCCATTCTGTTCACACAATAACATTCCACTCTGTTCACACACAAAAACATTCCATTCTGTTCACACAATAACATTCCACTCTGTTCACACACAAAAACATTCCATTCTGTTCACACAATAACATTCCACTCCGTTCACACACAATAACATTCCATTCTGTTCATACACAATAACATTCCACTCTGTTCACACACAAAAACATTCCATTCTGTTCACACAATAACATTCCACTCTGTTCACACACAAAAACATTCCATTCTGTTCACACAATAACATTCCACTCCGTTCACACACAATAACATTCCACTCTGTTCACACACAATAACATTCCATTCTGTTCACACACAATAACATTCCACTCTGTTCACACACAAAAACATTCCATTCTGTTCACAAAATAACATTCCACTCTGCTCACAAACAATAACATTCCACTCTGTTCACACACAATAACAGTCCACTCTGTTCACACAATAACATTCCACTCTGTTCACACACAATAACATTCCATTCTGTTCACACAATAACATTCCACTCTGTTCACACACAATAACATTCCATTCTGTTCACACACAATAACATTCCACTCTGTTCACACACAATAACATTCCATTCTGTTCACACACAATAACATTCCATTCTGTTCACACACAATAACATTCCACTCTGTTCACACACAGTACCATTCCACTCTATTCATACACAATAACACTACTGTTCACACACAATAACATTCCATTCTGTTCACACACAATAACATTCCATTCTGTTCACACACAATAACATTACACTCTGTTCACACACAATAACGTTCCATTCCGTTCACACACAATAACATTCCACTCTGTTCACACACAATAACATTCCACTCTGTTCACACACAATAACATTCTACTCTGTTCACACACAGTACCATTCCACTCTGTTCATACACAATAACAATACTGTTCACACACAATAACATTCCATTCTGTTCACACACAATAACATTCCATTCTGTTCACACACAATAACATTCCATTCTGTTCACACACAATAACTTTCCATTCTGTTCGTACACAATAACATTCCTGTTAACACAATAACATTCCATTCTGTTCACACATAATAACATTCCATTCTGTTCACTCACAATAACATTACACTCTGTTCACACACAATAACGTTCCATTCTGTTCACACACAATAACGTTCCATTCTGTTCACACACAATAACATTCCACTCTGTTCACACACAATAACATTCCACTCTGTTCACACACAATAACGTTCCATTGTGTTCGTACACAATAACATTCCTGTTGACACTTTAACATTCCATTCTGTTCACACACAATAACATTCCACTCTGTTCATACACAATAACGTTCCATTGTGTTCGTACACAATAACATTCCTGTTAACACTTTAACATTCCATTCTGTTCACACACAATAACATTCCACTCTGTTCACACACAATAACGTTCCATTCTGTTCGTACACAATAACATTCCTGTTAACACTTTCACATTCCATTCTGTTCACACACAATAACATTCCACTCTGTTCACACACAATAACGTTCCATTGTGTTCGTACACAATAACATTCCTGTTAACACTTTAACATTCCATTCTGTTCACACACAATAACATTCCATTCTGTTCACACACAATAACGTTCCATTGTGTTCGTACACAATAACATTCCTGTTAACACTTTAACATTCCATTCTGTTCACACACAATAACATTCCACTCTGTTCACACACAATAACGTTCCATTCTTTTCATACACAATAACATTCCTGTTAACACAATAACATTCCACTCTTTTCACACACAATAACATTCCATTCTGTTCACACACAATAACATTCCACTCTGTTCACACACAATAACATTCCATTCTGTTCACACACAATAACATTTCTATTCACACACAATAACATTCCACTCTGTCCACACACAATAACATTCCGTTCTGTTCACACACAATAACATTCCACTCTGTTCACACAAAATAACATTCTACTCCGTTCACACACAATAACATTCCACTCTGTTCACACACAATAACATTCCACTCCGTTCACACACAATAACATTCCATTCTGTTCACACACAATAACGTTCCACTCTGTTCACACAATAACATTCCATTCTGTTCACACACAATAACATTCCAATCTGTTAACACAATAACATTCCACTCTGTTCACACACAATAACATTCCACTCTGTTCACACACAATAACATTCCACTCTGTTCACACACAATAACGTTCCATTCTGTTCACACACAATAACATTTCTATTCACACACAATAACATTCCACTCTGTCCACACACAATAACATTCCGTTCTGTTCACACAATAACATTCCACTCTGTCCACACACAATAACGTTCCATTCTGTTCACACACAATAACATTTCTATTCACACACAATAACATTCCACTCTGTTCACACACAATAATGTTCCATTCTGTTCATACACAATAACATTCCTGTTAACACAATAACATTCCATTCTGTTCACACACAATAACATTCCATTCTGTTCACACACAATAACATTCCACTCTGTTCACACACAATAACATTCCATTCTGTTCACACACAAAAACATTCCATTCTGTTCACTCAATAACATTCCACTCTGTTCACACACAATAACATTCCACTCTGTTCACACACAATAACATTCCATTCTGTTCACACACAATAACGTTCCACTCCGTTCACACACAATAACATTCCATTCAGTTCACCCACAATAACATTCCATTCTGTTCACACACAAAAACATTCCATTCTGTTCACTCAATAACATTCCACTCTGTTCGCACACAATAACATTCCATTCTGTTCACACACAATAACATTCCAATCTGTTCACACAATAACATTCCACTCTGTCCACACACAATAACGTTCCACTCTGTTCACACACAATAACATTCCACTCTGTTCACACACAATAACATTCCATTCTGTTCACACAATAACATTCCACTCTGTTCACACACAAAAACATTCCATTCTGTTCACACAATAACATTCCACTCTGTTCACACACAAAAACATTCCATTCTGTTCACACAATAACATTCCACTCCGTTCACACACAATAACATTCCATTCTGTTCACACACAATAACATTCCACTCTGTTCACACACAAAAACATTCCATTCTGTTCACACAATAACATTCCACTCTGTTCACACACAAAAACATTCCATTCTGTTCACACAATAATATTCCACTCCGTTCACACACAATAACATTCCACTCTGTTCACACACAATAACATTCCATTCTGTTCACACACAATAACATTCCACTCTGTTCACACACAAAAACATTCCATTCTGTTCACAAAATAACATACCACTCTGTTCACACACAATAACATTCCACTCTGTTCACACACAATAACAGTCCACTCTGTTCACACAATAACATTCCACTCTGTTCACACACAATAACATTCCATTCTGTTCACACAATAACATTCCACTCTGTTCACACACAATAACATTCCATTCTGTTCACACACAATAACATTCCACTCTGTTCACACACAATAACATTCCATTCTGTTCACACACAATAACATTCCATTCTGTTCACACACAATAACATTCCACTCTGTTCACACACAGTACCATTCCACTCTATTCATACACAATAACACTACTGTTCACACACAATAACATTCCATTCTGTTCACACACAATAACATTCCATTCTGTTCACACACAATAACATTACACTCTGTTCACACACAATAACTTTCCATTCCGTTCACACACAATAACATTCCACTCTGTTCACACACAATAACATTCCACTCTGTTCACACACAATAACATTCCACTCTGTTCACACACAGTACCATTCCACTCTGTTCATACACAATAACAATACTGTTCACACACAATAACATTCCATTCTGTTCACACACAATAACATTCCATTCTGTTCACACACAATAACATTCCATTCTGTTCACACACAATAACGTTCCATTCTGTTCGTACACAATAACATTCCTGTTAACACAATAACATTCCATTCTGTTCACACATAATAACATTCCATTCTGTTCACTCACAATAACATTACACTCTGTTCACACACAATAACGTTCCATTCTGTTCACACACAATAACGTTCCATTCTGTTCACACACAATAACATTCCACTCTGTTCACACACAATAACATTCCACTCTGTTCACACACAATAACATTCCACTCTGTTCACACACAATAACGTTCCATTGTGTTCGTACACAATAACATTCCTGTTAACACTTTAACATTCCATTCTGTTCACACACAATAACATTCCACTCTGTTCATACACCATAACGTTCCATTGTGTTCCTACACAATAACATTCCTGTTAACACTTTAACATTCCATTCTGTTCACACACAATAACATTCCACTCTGTTCACACACAATAACGTTCCATTGTGTTCGTACACAATAACATTCCTGTTAACACTTTAACATTCCATTCTGTTCACACACAATAACATTCCACTCTGTTCACACACAATAACGTTCCATTGTGTTCGTACACAATAACATTCCTGTTAACACTTTAACATTCCATTCTGTTCACACACAATAACATTCCACTCTGTTCACACACAATAACGTTCCATTGTGTTCGTACACAATAACATTCCACTCTGTTCACACACAAAAACATTCCATTCTGTTCACTCAATAACATTCCACTCTGTTCACACACAATAACATTCCATTCTGTTCACACACAATAACATTCCAATCTGTTCACACAATAACATTCCACTCTGTCCACACACAATAACGTTCCACTCTGTTCACACACAATAACATTCCACTCCGTTCACACAGAATAACATTCCATTCTGTTCACACACAATAACATTCCACTCTGTTCACACACAATAACATTCCAGTCTGTTCACACAATAACATTCCACTCTGTTCACACACAAAAACATTCCATTCTGTTCACACAATAACATTCCACTCTGTTCACACACAAAAACATTCCATTCTGTTCACACAATAACATTCCACTCCGTTCACACACAATAACATTCCATTCTGTTCACACACAATAACATTCCACTCTGTTCACACACAAAAACATTCCATTCTGTTCACACAATAACATTCCACTCCGTTCACACACAATAACATTCCACTCTGTTCACACACAATAACATTCCATTCTGTTCACACACAATAACATTCCACTCTGTTCACACACAAAAACATTCCATTCTGTTCACAAAATAACATTCCACTCTGTTCACACACAATAACATTCCACTCTGTTCACACACAATAACAGTCCACTCTGTTCACACAATAACATTCCACTCTGTTCACACACAATAACATTCCATTCTGTTCACACAATAACATTCCACTCTGTTCACACACAATAACATTCCATTCTGTTCATACACAATAACATTCCACTCTGTTCACACACAATAACATTCCATTCTGTTCACACACAATAACATTCCATTCTGTTCACACACAATAACATTCCACTCTGTTCACACACAGTACCATTCCACTCTATTCATACACAATCACACTACTGTTCACACACAATAACATTCCATTCTGTTCACACACAATAACATTCCATTCTGTTCACACACAATAACATTACACTCTGTTCACACACAATAACGTTCCATTCCGTTCACACACAATAACATTCCACTCTGTTCACACACAATAACATTCCACTCTGTTCACACACAATAACATTCCACTCTGTTCACACACAGTACCATTCCACTCTGTTCATACACAATAACAATACTGTTCACACACAATAACATTCCATTCTGTTCACACACAATAACATTCCATTCTGTTCACACACAATAACATTCCATTCTGTTCACACACAATAACGTTCCATTCTGTTCGTACACAATAACATTCCTGTTAACACAATAACATTCCATTCTGTTCACACATAATAACATTCCATTCTGTTCACTCACAATAACATTACACTCTGTTCACACACAATAACGTTCCATTCTGTTCACACACAATAACGTTCCATTCTGTTCACACACAATAACATTCCACTCTGTTCACACACAATAACATTCCACTCTGTTCACACACAATAACGTTCCATTGTGTTCGTACACAATAACATTCCTGTTAACACTTTAACATTCCATTCTGTTCACACACAATAACATTCCACTCTGTTCATACACAATAACGTTCCATTGTGTTCGTACACAATAACATTCCTGTTAACACTTTAACATTCCATTCTGTTCACACACAATAACATTCCACTCTGTTCACACACAATAACGTTCCATTGTGTTCGTACACAATAACATTCCTGTTAACACTTTAACATTCCATTCTGTTCACACACAATAACATTCCATTCTGTTCACACACAATAACATTCCATTCTGTTCACACACAATAACATTTCTATTCACACACAATAACATTCCACTCTGTCCACACACAATAACATTCCGTTCTGTTCACACACAATAACATTCCACTCTGTTCATACACAATAACGTTCCATTGTGTTCGTACACAATAACATTCCTGTTAACACTTTAACATTCCATTCTGTTCACACACAATAACATTCCACTCTGTTCACACACAATAACGTTCCATTGTGTTCGTACACAATAACATTCCTGTTAACACTTTAACATTCCATTCTGTTCACACACAATAACATTCCACTCTGTTCACACACAATAACGTTCCATTGTGTTCGTACACAATAACATTCCTGTTAACACTTTAACATTCCATTCTGTTCACACACAATAACATTCCACTCTGTTCACACACAATAATGTTCCATTCTTTTCATACACAATAACATTCCTGTTAACACAATAACATTCCATTCTGTTCACACACAATAACATTCCATTCTGTTCACACACAATAACATTCCATTCTGTTCACACACAATAACATTTCTATTCACACACAATAACATTCCACTCTGTCCACACACAATAACATTCCGTTCTGTTCACACACAATAACATTCCACTCTGTTCACACACAATAACATTCCACTCCGTTCACACACAATAACATTCCATTCTGTTCACACACAATAACATTACACTCTGTTCACACACAATAACGTTCCATTCCGTTCACACACAATAACATTCCACTCTGTTCACACACAATAACATTCCACTCTGTTCACACACAATAACATTCCACTCTGTTCACACACAGTACCATTCCACTCTGTTCATACACAATAACAATACTGTTCACACACAATAACATTCCATTCTGTTCACACACAATAACATTCCATTCTGTTCACACACAATAACATTCCATTCTGTTCACACACAATAACGTTCCATTCTGTTCGTACACAATAACATTCCTGTTAACACAATAACATTCCATTCTGTTCACACATAATAACATTCCATTCTGTTCACTCACAATAACATTACACTCTGTTCACACACAATAACGTTCCATTCTGTTCACACACAATAACGTTCCATTCTGTTCACACACAATAACATTCCATTCTGTTCACACACAATAACATTCCACTCTGTTCATACACCATAACGTTCCATTGTGTTCCTACACAATAACATTCCTGTTAACACTTTAACATTCCATTCTGTTCACACACAATAACATTCCACTCTGTTCACACACAATAACGTTCCATTGTGTTCGTACACAATAACATTCCTGTTAATACTTTAACATTCCATTCTGTTCACACACAATAACATTCCACTCTGTTCACACACAATAACGTTCCATTGTGTTCGTACACAATAACATTCCTGTTAACACTTTAACATTCCATTCTGTTCACACACAATAACATTCCACTCTGTTCACACACAATAACGTTCCATTGTGTTCGTACACAATAACATTCCACTCTGTTCACACACAAAAACATTCCATTCTGTTCACTCAATAACATTCCACTCTGTTCACACACAATAACATTCCATTCTGTTCACACACAATAACATTCCAATCTGTTCACACAATAACATTCCACTCTGTCCACACACAATAACGTTCCACTCTGTTCACAAACAATAACATTCCACTCCGTTCACACACAATAACATTCCATTCTGTTCACACACAATAACATTCCACTCTGTTCACACACAATAACAATACTGTTCACACACAATAACATTCCATTCTGTTCACACACAATAACATTCCATTCTGTTCACACACAATAACATTCCATTCTGTTCACACACAATAACATTCCATTCTGTTCACACACAATAACATTCCATTCTGTTCACACACAATAACATTCCATTCTGTTCACACACAATAACATTCCATTCTGTTCACACACAATAACGTTCCATTCTGTTCGTACACAATAACATTCCTGTTAACACAATAACATTCCATTCTGTTCACACATAATAACATTCCATTCTGTTCACTCACAATAACATTACACTCTGTTCACACACAATAACGTTCCATTCTGTTCACACACAATAACGTTCCACTCTGTTCACACACAATAATGTTCCATTCTGTTCATACACAATAACATTCCTGTTAACACAATAACATTCCACTCTGTTCACACAATAACATTCCACTCTGTTCACACACAATAACATTTCTATTCACACACAATAACATTCCACTCTGTCCACACACAATAACATTCCACTCTGTTCACACACAATAACATTTCTATTCACACACAATAACATTCCACTCTGTCCACACACAATAACATTCCACTCTGTCCACACACAATAACGTTCCATTCTGTTCACACACAATAACGTTCCACTCTGTTCACACACAATAACATTGCACTCTGTTCACACACAATAACGTTCCACTCTGTTCACACACAATAACATTTCTATTCACACACAATAACATTCCACTCTGTCCACACACAATAACATTCCACTCTGTTCACACAATAACATTCCACTCTGTTCACACACAATAACATTCCATTCTGTTCACACACAATAACGTTCCACTCTGTTCACACACAATAACGTTCCACTCTGTTCACACACAATAACATTCCACTCTGTTCACACACAATAACATTCCAAACTGTTCACACACAATAACGTTCCACTCTGTTCACACACAATAACATTCCACTCTGTTCACACACAATAACGTTCCACTCTGTTCACACACAATAACATTCCATTCTGTTCACACACAATAACATTTCTATTCACACACAATAACATTCCACTCTGTTCACACACAATAACGTTCCATTCTGTTCACACACAATAACTTTTCTATTCACACACAATAACATTCCACTCTGTTCACACACAATAACATTCCACTCTGTTCACACACAATAACGTTCCATTCTGTTCATACACAATAACATTCCTGTTAACACAATAACATTCCACTCTGTTCACACACAATAACGTTCCATTCTCTTCACACACAATAACATTCCACTCTGTTCACAAACAATAACATTCCACTCTGTTCACACACAATAACATTCCATTCTCTTCACACACAATAACAGTCCACTCTGTTCACACACAATAACATTCCATTCTGATCATACACAATAACATTCCACTCTGTCCACACACAATAACGTTCCATTCTGTTCATACACAATAACATTCCTGTTAACACGATAACATTCCACTCTGTCCACACACAATAACATTCCACTCTGTTCACACACAATAACGTTCCATTCTGTTCATACACAATAACATTCCTGTTAACACGATAACATTCCACTCTGTTCACACACAATAACGTTCCATTCTGTTCACACACAATAACATTCCATTCTGTTCACACACAATTACATTTCATTCTGTTCACACACAATAACATTCCTGTTCACAAACAATAAGATTCCATTATGTTCACACAAAAAACATTCCTGTTCACACAATAACATTCCATTCTGTTCACACGCAATAACATTCCATTCTGTCCACACACAATAACATTCCACTCTGTTCACACACAGTAACATTCCATTCTGTTCACACACAATAACATTCCTTTTAATCCCTTTCTCTGATTTTTTTTATTCTGCACTTACTCTATAACTCACTTCTACTTGCCACTTCATTAAACCGTTGAATATTGTTGGTTCAGTTAAGTAATCTCTGTAAAGAATAAGCACAAGTTTGTTATCTGTATTTGTTTGCACTTTGTACAGAATAGCAGATATATGGCTTTATTGTTAAATTGTTATCTGCTGTTCTCATCATGTCTTAGCAACTTTAATCATGTTGTGAGGAATGGGGAATCCGCTGCTGTTTTCCATGGAGCAGAGTTGTTTAATGGGTATATCACATTGAACCCAATAATTTGAGAGTGTTGATTGCGGAGATAAGCCGATTCTGTTTTCACTGGCATCAATGTCATTATAGAGTCATAGAGTAAAAGATGTTTACAGCATGGAAATAGCCCCTTTGGACCAGCTGATCCATGCCGCCCTGTTTCTATCACTAAGCTATTCCCACTTGCCCGCATTTGGCCCATATCCCTCTATACGCATCTGGCCCATGTAACTGTCTAACTGATTTTTATAGGAAAAAATTGTACCCGCCTCTTCCACTGCCTCTGGCTGCTCGTTCCAGATGCTAACCACCCTCTGTGTGATGAAATTTTCCCTCTGGTCTCTTTTTTATCTCTCTCCTCTCACATTAAACCTATGCCCTCTAGTTCTAGACTCCTCTACCTTTGAGAAAATATGTTGACTATCTACCTTATCTATGCCCCTCATTATTTTATAGACCTCTAGATGATCACCCCTAAGCCTCCTACGCTCCCGGGAAAAAAGTCTCAGCCTATCCAGCCTCTCCTTACAGCTCAGAACACCAAGTCCTGGTAACCCTCGGAAATTTCTTCTGCACTCTTTCTTATAATAGGGTGACCAGAACTGAACACAGTTCAAGGTCATTCGTTAAATCATAATTCGACTGATAAGCAGGATATTATTTTACGTAAAAGCTTGTTATTGAATTGGGGAAATATTTTGAATAGTAACTTTCAAAGGTAATTATCGAGATATTTGAAAAAGAACATATTGCAGGGCAATTTTGAAATGCAGTGGAGTATTAGTAATTGCTTAACATTTTCAAAGAAATGTGCAACTGATGGTCTAAATGGCCTCAGTCTCTGTTCAATTCTATAACTCTATTGATTTTCCTTGATTATAAACCAGATGGAATGGAAATAACTTGACTTGTTTCAAGCAAGCACCAACATTTTGACTCATCAACAAGTTATATTTTACTGAGCAGCAACATTTCTTATTTTATCATGGCATAATTTACCGTTGTCTGTCCAATTGGTATCAGGGGCGGGATTCTCTCAGCCCGGGACTGGGACGGAGAATCCCCGCGACCAGCGGGAATTGCGCCACGCCATCCCGACGCAGAGCGGAGAATCGGCGCCATTGGCGCCGGCGTGGTTGGTGCAGCGCCAGTCGGGGGCGACTCTACGCGGCCGGTCCGGCGATTCTCGGCCTGTGATCGGCCAAGTGGCCGTCGTAAAATCGCCGAGTCCCGCAGACGCCGTCCACACCTGCCTCTCAGCCTTAGGGACATCGGCGTGTTAGGGTCGGGGGGCAGCCTGTCGGGTGGGGAGGGGGTCCAACCCCTGTGGGAGGCCTCCGATGTGGACTGCCCCATGACCGGGGCCCACAGGTCGGCGGGCCGGCCTCTCCGGCTGGGGGCCGCCCTTCCTCTGCGCCAGCTCCTGTAGTCCTGCGCCATGTTGCGGCGGGAACGTTCATGACAAGCCTCATGAACTGCTCCAGTGCTGTGCTGGCCCCTTTTGTGGACCAGAATTAGTCGTCGGGTCGGCCCATTCACGACGTCGTAAAATGCGATGGGGTTTACGACAGCGTGGACGCTCTGCCGCGGGATTAGACAATCCCACCCTAGGTTCTGGACTGTGGCTGCTGTTTTTTTTCTTTCGTCTGGACAAGCTCAAGTGGATTCTGAAAAGTGTCTGCCGACTCATCCTGACGATAGTTTTACTGCACTGCATGAGGGACACATTTCTGGATTGTACTTTTTGACATTTCATGGCTCACGTAGCAGCCCGAGCAAGCATTAGTTTCAATTGCTGTATTCAACTATTTAATAAAAGCGAAGGGGGTCAGATGAATAACAATCAGAAGGCGTTTATTTATAACACGTATTATTTACAATAACAGCTAGACTTCACCGGGTCCCCTCTCTCTGTCAGCTGGCCCCTATCTGGTCGACCTCATAGGCACATGGTAATAGCCCCATAGTTAATGGGGGAGCTCACACTCCTCGAGCCACACGGGGAAAACAATCAACCCAGCCCCGTTGTGTTCCATGCAGGTTACTACAAGCTACTCGCGTGCCTGGCTAATCATCAATAGCTGCCACTCTCACTAACGTGTGATGCTACCACTTTGACTACATTCCCTTTCATCGGCTTAGCAGTGACAAAATAACTTCACTCACTGTTGTCAATTCTGAACTAGCTAGATTGGCTTCGTCACCTATATTCCATTCTCTGACAAGCCATTTGTGCTCTGTTGTATTTAGTATTAATATTCCATCTACAACCTGCAGTGAATGAATTTAGCCTCATTTTGAAAGGGTGCACTGATCACAGTGTTTACTCAAATCCTTTTAAAGGTTCTGAACCGTCTGCTGATCCCCTGAGAATTCTGCTTGTTGTACTGGACTTATTTGACCACTAGGGGGCCTACATTCCTTCTCCCTGATCTGAGTAGGACTGCATTTCTGGAGAACGCCATTGCTCTCAAATATTTATTTTGTTTCTTTTAACAGTACCATTCTTAACCCAGAGGAAAAAAAAATTAAATTTCAAAGCATGTTTACAACCAGTTACAATGTAATGAGCACGCCTTCACTCAACGCTTTCTGATGATCTGTGACTTTTGGTAGAATATTGTCTGTCCATGCATTCACCCCCAATTATGAGAAAACAGAATTATGCAACACATTGTTTGCATTACTCACCTTACACAATGGTATTGTTTTATATTTCTTCTGCAAACAGTAACAGAGAAGGCTCACGCTGATATTAGCAAAAGTAAAAATGCAATCCAAGCGTTAAAAGTCACATTAAGTGTTTTTATTCCTCACAGCTTCAAAATTTTTCATTGTGCCTTTCTTTAAAGAACTTCATTTTTAGGTCAACTTTTCGAATGTTTAAGTCACATTTTCCCTTTTTCTTTTTGAGCATGTTTTAGATTTTAATTTATATTTCCTGGTTGGACTCTGCATGTCTTGGTGAGGGTCCGTCAGTTTGATTGATTGAGGAGACATGTTGTTCTGTGCCCTTAGAGGGTGCCATGCTGCAAAATTTCTCTAAAGACAGGGAGCCTCTTCCCTGAAGCCCATCAAAACTATATGGGTAACTGTTAGTCAAGTGAACAATAACCATCGTTCCCTCACCACTGACCACAAAATCCAGGCCAGTATCAAGTATCTACATTAAAATTCTCCCTGATGAAATTGTACATATTTTTGAATTTTTTGAAAAGTATAAATGGTTGTTTTAAAGCAACAGTATCGTTTACGCTTCCCTTTATTCCCTTGTAATTGGGAACAGGGTGGCACAGTGGGTCAGAACATTGCCTGATTCCTCTGGGTTCTGGGATCAAATCCAAGGCAGTCAAATGTGCTAAGAGTTTCTCTCTCACACAAAAGCTAATTAAGAGATGCAAGTGAAATGAGTTTGGACAGTTACAATTCAGTTCGCCATAGATTCAGATCCTCACTGCAGGGCCAGTCATATCTTGGAACTAATTGTCACTAATTGGACAGCCTTACTCAGAGAGGGCATGAGGATAGATGGTGGAAAGGGATAAGACTGTCTCATTGGTGCAGTAGGTAGCAGGTTTCAGAGTTTGGGGGTTAAAGGCACAATATTCACGACTAATTATCCATGTCTAATAAGAAAAGGGTGTTCTAGTGTGTAATCGTTAGCATAAAGCTATTAAAATTACATGAAGGTAGTGCAGCTATGACTGGAAATTAATACTCCTTAATTTTTTTGTTCCTTGATTTCAGAGTCTTCTTCGTGCTCTTTCTCAAGTAATGAAGTCTTATTAGACATCAAATAGTGTGTATATACATCAGAATAAGCATGGATCAGAGTACCCAAATGACCATTTAAACAAACCATTTTATTTGGGATAAAACAAAGTATTTTTAAATGTTTGTTTTGTCCAGAAAGGCAATATAAATAAGAATAAAGTGGGAAATGCCACAGAAGAAACATCTGAATCAGCAGATTAGGGGAGGTGATGGTGTAGTGGTATTACCACTGGGCTAGAATCCCGAGACTTAGGGCAATTCTTTCAAACCCCACCATGGCAGATGGTGACATTTGAATTCAGTAAAGATCAGGAATTAAAAGACTAATGATCACCATGAAACTATTGTAAATTGTTGTAAAATTACATCTGGTTCACTAATGCCCTTTAGGGAAGGAAATCTTACCTGGTCTGTCCTACATGTTTCTCCAGATCCACAGCAATGTGGTGATTCTTAAGTGCCCTCTGAAATCGCCTTACAAGCCACTCAGTTCAAGGGCAATTAGAGATGGGCAATAAATGTTGGCTCAGCCAGCAACGCTCACATCCTGTGAACGAATGCATTTTTAAAAAGCTTGATTTGAATGACTGAATTGGAAATAAAATGCTATAATTAGAAACTTTCATTTTTTTAAGTCAACAACCTCTTGAACCCACTGCCCCTGCCAATTTCTGAGGATTTGGGGGCGGCGAATGTGATCACGGCCAGTGCATCCAATCTCTGCAAAAGCAAGCACAGTTGCCAGAGTCATGTACTATGCATAAGGTGCCCAGCTCCCCCGCAATATGCTCAGTGAGCACTAGAAGCCTAAGTACAAACTTTGTACAAGGTTTACGCACAGCTAAATCAACAACAAGTAATAGTAGGGGCACCTTTTTAAAAAGAACTATGAATTGGTGTTTCTGAAAATCACTAGTTCCACTGCCTAATGTCCACTACTGCCTCATTTCTACCATCACCAACCTCCATTTCTTGCTTCGAAAGAAGCATCCGCATATGATTTACTTACTGCCAAGCGCTCTGGCACTTAGTGCATGTCACAAACGATACTTCCAGGGTGCTGGAAAATGACTCAAGTACACACCATACGAATACTATTCAAAAACTATTCAAATTGTGCTATTGTGCTGACATTTAGCTTGGTAGGTGGTACAGTCAATATCATATAGCCAACACATTTTTTCTTCCATTGTTCCCCGATTATGAAAATGCTTCACCAGCTTTTAAATTGGCATCTGGACTGAATTAAAAAGTAAAATATCTGGTACAATAGGTGTGGACTGACCTGTACCTGAAGATTACATTGGTGGTTTATCAGAGGGTGAGGAACTTCCTCAAAACTATTTTTAAATATATATGCAAATGAGAAATTGTTGTTCTTGTGGTAGGCCCAGTAACTCAAAAGTCAGGGATGACAAGGGAATTTTAACTAACGGGAATAATAGTAAATGGGTGATTGTGAATCAGCTGCTCTTCACACACCTCACCTATCTTTCAATTGACTTCAATTGAAAGGGATGTCAGGTCAGTGTATAAAGAGTGCTTTCACCTGAAAGATCTTCATAGTTCTACTAATTTTTAGGGTCTGTAACATTCATAGATTTTATTCTTTATCTACTGTTTAAATTAAATGGTTTAATTTGAATTTTTGTCACTGAGACGATGGGCCTTTAACCAGGGCCACAAAAGCCAATGTTGTCCACATCCTGAGACCAGGGTGGATGAGCAAGATTCATATGATTTTAAAGTGAAGTGGGTCTGCCAAGTTTTGGAAATTTCCTAACTTGAACTGCCCACCTCAGGAGAAAATCTATTTGGTCACATTGATGCAGTAAGTGTTAGAGTCAGAGTCCCCAGGCCTGGTTTTAAATTAGGATATATGTGAGATGTGTGAAAAGAGAAGCAATGGTGTTGTGGTATTGTCGCTGGATTAGTATTCCAGAGACCCAATGTCATGCTCTGGGGACCTGGGTTCAAATCCTATCACGACAGATGGTGAAATTTGAATTCAATAAAAATCTGGAATTAAAAGTCGAAAGGTGACCATGACCGACTGTCGTAAAAACCCATCCAGTTCACTAATGTCCTATAGGGAAGAACATCTGCCATCCTTATCTGGCCTACATGTGACTCCAAACCCACAGCAATGTAGTTGACTCTTAACTATCCCCTCAAGGGCAGTTAGGGATGGGCAATAAACGCTGGCCTAGCCAGTGATGCCCACATCCCATGAACACATTTTTAAAAAGTCAAGATTGGGGGATTCTCTCTGCTAAACGACAGAAGGTCTGTCGTGATCAGCTGGATGTCACTGAAAATAGGGCAGGACAAGGCTACATGTCCCCTTGAGTATTTGTACAGCTAAGCAAAGCAAGAAAGAATTTGTGGACGATTTAAGGCTTCAGTTGCTGCAATCCATTTCCGACCATTCTACGATGCTAACACAGTCGTCATGTTTATTTTAACACTTCATTCTTGAAGCAGGCTTGCAAGGTTCCGATATTCTGTATGAGACTTCAGCCTCCACTTTCAGAAGATTTGTAACACAGAGTCCCTCTTAATTTGTGATAGCCCAACAATCATCAATTAAAACCAGTTCCTTGAGTTTGCTTTCCTCAGTTAGGAGCATATGCTGAGCTGCATAATACTGTATACGCATAATTGCACATGACTAATAATCAATTAAGAAGCCATCTGTCCGGAGAGACTAAAAGGATTCAATTTTGTCTGATGAGCACCTTATCTTTTTAGTCTTAGAATCATAAGAGTGCAGAAGGAGCATTAGTCCATCACACCTGTACGAATTATTTGAAAGAATTATCCAATTAGTCCCATTCCCTTGCTCTTTAAACATAGCCCAGCAAACATAGTAGTTATCCAATTCCTTTAGAAAGCTTCTAATTTTACATAGATTGCCTTTTTACGTCTGGATGCTCTGTATTCAGTATGGAATGCCATTACAATCCTTACAGCAACATAAGAAATAGGAACAGAAGTACATCAGATGACCCCCTGAGTCTTTTCTGCCATATAATAAAATTATGGCTGACCTTCACCCTCAACTCCACTTCAGAATATAGAACATACAGTGCAGAAGGAGGCCATTCGGCATATCGAGTCTGCACCGACCCACTTAAGCCTTCACTTCCACCCTATCCCCATAACCCAATAACCCCTCCTAAGGGCAATTTATCATGGCCAATCCACCTACCTGCACGTCTTTGGACTGTGGGAGGAAACCAGAGCACCCGGAGGAAACCCACGCAGACACGGGACACGCAGACACGGGGAGAACGTGCAGACTCCGCACAGATAGTGACCCAGCGGGGAATCGAACCTGGGACCCTGGCGCTGTGAAGCCACAGTGCTATCCACTTGTGCTATCGTGCTGCCCAAACCTGATTCCATATCCCTTAGGGCCTAAATATTTATTGATCATAGTTTTGAACGCACTCAATGATTGTGCATCCACAGGCATCTTGGGAGAATCCCAAATATTTACAACCCTCTAATTGAAGGAACTTCTCCTCATCGCAGTCTGACATGATCTTATCCTAAAACTACGCTCCTTATTTCTATAATCTCCAGCCAGGGAAAACAACCTTTTTGTAATTACCCTGTCAAGCCCTCTTAGTATTAATGGCACTCCTCTCATTCTTCGCAATTGCAGAGAGTATAATCCATTCAATTCAATCTCTCCTCAAACGATAACACCCTCATCCCAGGAATCAGTCTTGTGAAACTTCATTGCATTTCCTTGAGGACAAATACATCACCTTCTGTACAGAGATCAGCTTGGGACACTAATGTGTTGATGGTGTTTTTTGTTTTGCATTCTCTTCTGTGCGCACAGCACCATAGAACGTGAGCAAAAAAATTAGTAGGATTAACAAAAGACTTGGGGATTAGGAAACATCCCCCTCTGACTGAGACATCGCAAATGTGTCTAACGGTTTTCTCGGTTATTGTTTTGTCATTCAATTCTTTGAACGGAGTTGCCTGAATATTTGCTTAAGAATTAGATTGAGAGTCATGAGGAACACACACACCCATTTAAATAATAACATTCTGAGCTGCTTGGCACAAAATTCTTCGTGAGTAGCTGGCCAAGAATATGAGGGGTAGATTTTTATCATCACTTAAAATTACATAGAATTTACAGCACAAAAGCAGGACATTTGCCAATAGGTCTATGTCGCTGTTTATAATCCACATCCAAATTCTAACCTGCTGAAGAAGGTTGCCTGCTTATTGAGCCAGCCCAAATTCCATTTGATTGAAAGAATCAGGTGGGATCGATAAAGAACAGGTGACTTGCCAACCAATAATCTCTGCCCCCGCAT
This sequence comes from Scyliorhinus torazame, assembly GCF_047496885.1. Classification (NCBI taxonomy): domain Eukaryota; kingdom Metazoa; phylum Chordata; class Chondrichthyes; order Carcharhiniformes; family Scyliorhinidae; genus Scyliorhinus; species Scyliorhinus torazame. The sequence goes on along the minus strand of NC_092715.1, from coordinate 42,720,014 downwards.
CGCTTCCCCTCCCCACCCCTCCCCCACGCACCAACACCACCAATTTTGCCTCCTTTTCTTCGCATGTGTCAGCATATTATTCCAGACTTACACACAAGGTTAAAGTCCAACAGGTTTGTTTGGAATCACTAGCTTTCGGAGCGCAGCTCCTTCATCAAGTGAGTGACTTGGTCTTCAACCTGTTGTAAGACTTCTTACTGCGCCCACCCCAGTCCAATGCTGGCATCTCCATATTACATTATTCTGCCATTCATAACCTCTCCAGATCCACCCTTACTTGAAAAGCCTCGAGTCACCACATTCCGGCGCTTGTTCGGGTACACGGAGGGGAAATTCATAATGCCCAAATGACCTAACAGCACTTTTTCCTGTCTTGTGGGAGGAAACCGGAGCACCCGGAGGAAACCCACGCAGAGACAGGGAGAATATGCAGACTCCGCATAGACAGTGACCCAACCCGGGAATCGAACCTGGGACCTTGGTGCTGTGAAGCAGCAGTGCTACACACTATGCTACCATGCTGCCCATTTCAAGGGAATGGAGTAAAAAGACAGGGAGGTATAGCTGAAACTATACAAGGCACTAGTCACACCATACCTGGAATACTGTGAACAATTTTGGTCCCCTTATCTAAGGAAAGAAATACTGGCATTGGAGGCAGTCCAGAGAAGGTTCGCTAGGTTGATCCTGGACATGAAGGGATCTTCTTAAGCAGAGAGGTTGAGTCGGTTGGGCCTCTACTCAGTGGGATACAGAAGTATGAGAGGTGGCCCAATTGGGACATATGGAATTCTCTGGGGGCTTGACTGGATAGATGCTGAGGAGTTGTTACCCCTTGTGGGAGGGTTTAGCACCTTTTATGGGCGAGGGGTTAGAGAACCCCAAAGTGTATCATGGAGTTCACCTGACCCACAAATTTTAATAGATTGTGGTATGGGGAGCACACGGCCCACTCTACAGGTGTGGCACAGCAGAAACGGAAAAATATTTTCTAAAGTGAAACAATGTTTATTCTATGAACTCAAGTTAACCTTTTTAAAACATACAGTGAACATCTTAGCAACCATCAACTCAAAAACAACCAATTTTCCTGAATTAAAAATATCTGCCTTAGCCTCCACCTGAGAAACAAGTATACCGCTTTGGATACTTGTGGGGGGGACGCCTTACCAGGGGTAAGCCATGGGGTACGGGCCTCTGGCACGGAGTCTGTCCCTGTTGCTCAGAAGGGAAGGGGGGAGAGGAGCAGAGCATTAGTGATTGGGGACTCTATAGTCAGGGGCACAGATAGGAGATTTTGTGGGAGCGTGAGAGACTCACGTTTGGTATGTTGCCTCCCAGGTGCAAGGGTACGTGATGTCTCGGATCGTGTTTTCCGGGTCCTTAGGGGGAGGGGGAGCAGCCCCAAGTCGTGGTCCACATTGGCACTAACGACATAGGTAGGAAAGGGGACAAGGATGTCAGGCAGGCTTTCAGGGAGCGAGGATGGAAGCTCAGAACTAGAACAAACAGAGTTGTTATCTCTGGGTTGTTGCCCGTGCCACGTGGTAGTGAGATGAGGAATAGGGAGAGAGAGCATTTAAAGACGTGGCTACAGGGATGGTGCAGGCGGGAGGGATTCAGATTTGTGAAGATGAAGTGTGAAGTTTCGGTTGGGGCGATGGATAGTTACAAGGTAGCGAGGAAGGATCTAAAGAGAGAGCTAAGATGAGCAAGGAGGGGACATGAGAAGTATTTGGCAGGAAGGATCAAGGAAAACCCAAAAGCTTTCTATAGGTATGTCAGGAATAAGCGAATGACTAGGGAAAGAGTAGGACCAGTCAAGGACAGGGATGGGAAATTGTGTGTGGAGTCTGAAGAGATAGGCGAGATACTAAATGAATATTTTTCGTCAGTATTCACTCAGGAAAAAGATAATGTTGTGGAGGAGAATGCTGAGCCCCAGGCTAATAGAATAGATGGCATTGAGGTACGTAGGGAAGAGGTGTTGGCAATTCTGGACAGGCTGAAAATAGATAAGTCCCCGGGACCTGATGGGATTTATCCTAGGATTCTCTGGGAGGCCAGGGAAGAGATTGCTGGACCTTTGGCTTTGATTTTTATGTCATCATTGGCTACAGGAATAGTGCCAGAGGACTGGAGGACAGCAAATGTGGTCCCTTTGTTCAAAAAGGGGAGCAGAGACAACCCCGGCAACTATAAACCGGTGAGCCTCACGTCTGTAGTGGGTAAAGTCTTGGAGGGGATTATAAGAGACAAGATTTATAATCATCTAGATAGGAATAATATGATCAGGGATAGTCAGCATGGCTTTGTGAAGGGTAGGTCATGCCTCACAAACCTTATTGAGTTCTTTGAGAAGGTGACTGAACAGGTAGACGAGGGTAGAGCAATTGATGTGGTGTATATGGATTTCAGCAAAGCGTTTGATAAGGTTCCCCACGGTAGGCTATTGCAAAAAATACGGAGGCTGGGGATTGAGGGTGATTTAGAGATGTGGATCAGAAATTGGCTAGCTGAAAGAAGACAGAGGGTGGTGGTTGATGGGAAATGTTCAGAATGGAGTACAGTCACAAGTGGAGTACCACAAGGATCTGTTCTGGGGCCGTTGCTGTTTGTCATTTTTATCAATGACCTAGAGGAAGGCGCAGAAGGGTGGGTGAGTAAATTTGCAGACGATACTAAAGTCGGTGGTGTTGTCGATAGTGTGGAAGGATGTAGCAGGTTACAGAGGGATATAGATAAGCTGCAGAGCTGGGCTGAGAGGTGGCAAATGGAGTTTAATGTAGAGAAGTGTGAGGTGATTCACTTTGGAAGGAATAACAGGAATGCGGAATATTTTGCTAATGGTAAAGTTCTTGAAAGTGTGGATGAGCAGAGGGATCTAGGTGTCCATGTACATAGATCCCTGAAAGTTGCCACCCAGGTTGATAGGGTTGTGAAGAAGGCCTATGGAGTGTTGGCCTTTATTGGTAGAGGGATTGAGTTCCGGAGTCAGGAGGTCATGTTGCAGCTGTACAGAACTCTGGTACGGCCGCATTTGGAGTATTGCGTACAGTTCTGGTCACCGCATTATAGGAAGGACGTGGAGGCTTTGGAGCGGGTGCAGAGGAGATTTACCAGGATGTTGCCTGGTATGGAGGGAAAATCTTATGAGGAAAGGCTGATGGACTTGAGGTTGTTTTCGTTGGAGAGAAGAAGGTTAAGAGGAGACTTAATAGAGGCATACAAAATGATCAGGGGGTTAGATAGGGTGGACAGTGAGAGCCTTCTCCCGCGGATGGATATGGCTGGCACGAGGGGACATAACTTTAAACTGAGGGGTAATAGATATAGGAAAGAGGTCAGAGGTAGGTTCTTTACGCAAAGAGTAGTGAGGCCGTGGAATGCCCTACCTGCTGCAGTAGTGAACTCGCCAACATTGAGGGCATTTAAAAGTTTATTGGATAAACATATGGATGATAATGGCATAGTGTAGGTTAGATGGCTTTTGTTTCGGTGCAACATCGTGGGCCGAAGGGCCTGTACTGCGCTGTATTGTTCTATGTTCTATGTTCTTGTTCTTTTTCAACCATCTGATCAAAAATCGTTTCTGACAATTGCACTTCACCTTTATCTTCACTCTCTGATTTCTCCTCTTGTCTTAACCTGTGACTTTGCGACCTTGTTACTACACGATCCAGAAAAATCCCAGGATATTCGTCCTTCAACGCTTCAGTTCTCTGATTTTTCACTGGCTTTTCAACCACAGTAGGCATCACTCCCACCTGCCATCCGGCTATATCATTACCCAAGATAAACTGTATTCCTGGACAAGATAGTTTCTCTATTACTCCTACTACCACTTCACCATGCTTCACTGGACTTTCCATCCTTACCTTATATAATTGAACACTATTCCTCTTACACTGAATTCCACATATTACCACCAGGCTGGTCAAAGAGACACAACCTGAGTGAGTGAGACACAGGCAGAGTGAGAATTTGAAACTTGGTAATTTGGTGCAGTGAGGTAACCAGGAAAGATAAGTGATAAATCTAATTCTGTTGTTTTTCAGTTAAAAGTGCAGTGTAGATTAGTGTCTGATTGGCTGAAGCTGCCCCCACCCTAATTGCTGAGAGGCAGTTATCTGGCAGTCACCTGAGGCCTGTTTAGGGGCACAAAGGTACACATTGTATTCTTCTCTTTGAAGTTTAAGTAGTGTGAGTCATCCTAAAGTCTGTATAAAAGACAGACAGAAAGAACATAGAACATAGAACATTACAACGCAGTACAGGCCCTTCGGCCCTCGATGTTGCGTCGACCTGTGAAACCACTCAAAAGCCCATCTACACTATTCCCTTGTCGTCCATATGTCTATCCAATGACCATTTGAATACCCTTAGTGTTGGCGAGTCCACTACTGTTGCAGGCAGGGCATTCCACACCCTTACTACTCTCTGAGTAAAGATCCTACCTCTGACATCTGTCCTATATCTATCTCCCCTCAATTTAAAGCTATGTCCCCTCGTGCTAGACATCACCATCCGAGGAAAAAGGCTCTCACTGTCCACCCTATCCAATCCTCTGATCATCTTGTATGCCTCAATTAAGTCACCTCTTAACCTTCTTCTCTCTAACAAAAACAGCCTCAAGTCCCTCAGCCTTTCCTCATAAGATCATCCCTCCATACCAGGCAACATTCTGGTAAATCTCCTCTGCACCCTTTCCAATGCTTCCACATCCTTCCTATAATACGGTGACCAGAATTGCACGCAATACTCCAAATGCGGCCGCACCAGAGTGTTGTACAGCTGCAACATGACCTCATGGCTCCGAAACTCAATCCCTCTACCAATAAAAGCTAACACACCGTCCGCCTTCTTAACAACCCTCTGAACCTGAGTGGCAACTTTCAGGGATCTATGTACATGGACACCGAGATCTCTCTGCTCATCCACTCTGCCAAGAATCTTACCATTAACCCAATACTCTGTCTCCCTGTTATTCCTTCCAAAATGAATCACCTCACACTTTTCTGCATTCAACTCCATTTGCCACCTCTCAGCACAGTGCTGCAGCTTATCTATGTCCCTCTGTAACATGTAACATCCTTCCGCACTGTCCACAACTCCACCGACTTAAGTGTTATCTGCAAATTTACTCACCCATCCTTCTACGCCCTCCTCCAGGTCATTTATAAAAATGACAAACAGAGTGGCTCCAAAACAGATCCTTGTGGTACACCACTAGTAACTGGACTCCAGTTTGAACACTTCCCATCAACCACCACCCTTTGTCTTCTTCCAGCTAGCCAATTTCTGATCCAAACTGCTAAATCTACCTGAATCCCATGCTTCCGTATTTTCCGCAGTAGCCTACCGTGGGGAACCTTATCAAACGCTTTACTGAAATCCATATACACCACACCAACTGCTTTACCCTCATCCACCTGTTTGGTCACCTTCTCAAAGAACTCAATAAGGTTTGTGAGGTTATGACCTACCCTTCACGAAACCGTGTTGACTATGATTAATCAAATTATTCCTTTCCAGACGATTATACACCCTATCTCTTATAAACCTATCCAAGATTTTTCCCACAACAGAAGTAAGGCTCACTGGTCTATAGTTACCGGGGTTGTCACTACTCCCCTTCTTGAACAAGGGGACAACATTTGCTATCCTCCAGTCTTCTGGCACTATTCCTGTTGACAAAGATGACTGAAAGATCAAAGCCAAAGTCTCAGCAATCTCCTCCCTAGCTTCCCAGAAAATCCTAGGATAAATCCCATCCGGCCCAGGGGACTTATCTATTTTCACCCTTTCCAGAATTGTTAACACTTCCTCCTTATGAACCTGAAGCCCTTCTAGTCTAGTAGCCTGAATCTCAGTATTCTCCTCGACAACATTGTCTTTTTCCTGTGTGAATACTGACAAAAAATATTCATTTAGCACCTCTCCTATCTCCTCGGACTCCACGCACAACTTCCCACTACTGTCCTTGACTGGCCCTACTCTTACCATCGCCATTCTTTTATTCCTGACATATCTATAGAAAGCTTTAGGGTTATCCTTGATCCGACCTGCCAAAGACTTCTCATGCCCCCTCCTGGCTCTTCTTAGCTCTCTCTTTAGGTCCTTCCTAGCTAACTTGTAACTTTTGAGTGCCCTTACTGAACCTTCATGTCTCATCTTTACATAAGCCTCCTTCTTCCTCTTGACAAGTGTTTCGGCAGCCTTAGTAAACCACGGTTCCCTTGCTCGACCACTTCCTCCCTGCCTGACAGGTACATACTTATCAAGGACACGCAGTAGCTGTTTCTTGAACAAGCTCCACATTTCCATTGTGCCCATTCCCTGCAGTTTTCCTCTCCATCTGATGCATCCTAAGTCTTGCCTCATCGCATCATAATTGCCTTTCCCCCAGATATAACTCTTGCCCTGCGGTATATGCCTATCCCTTTCCATCACTAAAGTAAACGTAATCGAATTGTGGTCACTATCACCAAAGTGCTCACCTACCTCCAAATCTAACACCTGTCCTGGTTCATTACCCAGTATCAAATTCAATATGGCCTCGCCTCTCGTTGGCCTATCTACATACTGTGTCAGGAAACCCTCCTGCACACATTAGACAAAAACGGACCCATCTAAAGTACTCGAACTATAGCGTTTCCAGTCAATATTTGGAAAGTTAAAATCCCCCATAACAACTACCCTGTTCCTTTCGCTCCTATCCAGAATCATCTTTGCAATCCTTTCCTCTACACCTCTGGAACTTTTTGGAGGCCTATAGAAAACCCCTAACAGGGTGACCTCTCCTTTCCTGTTTCTAACCTCAGCCCATACTACCTCAATCGACGAGTCCTCATCAAACGTCCTTTCTGCCACTGTAATACTGTCCTTGACGAATAATGCCACCACTCCCCCTCTTTTACCACCTTCCCTGAGATATTTCCCTGAAATATCTAAACCCCGGCACCTGCAACAAAAATTCCTGTCCCTGCTCTATCCATGTCTCCGAAATGGTCACAACATCGAAGTCCCAGGTACCAACCCATGCCGCAAGTTCACCCACCTTATTCCGGATGCTCCTGGCATTGAAGAAGACACACTTTAAACCACCTTCCTGCCTGCCGGTACACTCCTGCAACTTTAAAACCTTACTCATGACCTCACTACTCTCAACCTCCTGTATACTGGAGCTGCAATTCAGGTTCCCAAGCCCCTGCTGAACTAGTTTAAACCCTCTCGAAGAGCAAAAGCGCACTTAGTAAGCGTTGCGCTGGTCAAAGAGACACAGCCTGAGTGAGTGAGACACAGACAGAGTGAGAACTTGAAACTTGGTAATTTGGTGCAGTGAGGTAACCAGGAAAGGTAAGTGATAAATCTAATTCTGTTGTTTTTCAGTTAAAAGTGCAGTGTGTAGATTAGTGTCTGATTGGCTGAAGCTGCCCCCACCCTAATTGCTGAGAGGCAGTTATCTGGACGTCACCTGAGGCCTGTTTAGGGGCACAAAGGTACACATTGTATTCTTCTCTTTGCAGTTTATGTAGTGTGAGTCATCCTAAAGTCTGTATAAAAGACAGACAGAAAGCGCACTTAGTAAGCGTTGCACTGATCAAAGAGACTCAACCTGAGTGAGTGAGACACAGACAGAGTGAGAATTTGAAACTTGGTAATTTGGTGCAGTGAATTAATTCGGTGATGAGTGGGAGAAGGTGCTTTTTCCCTACTGTTTTGTTCTCTCTTCTGGCCTGTAACTTTTAATCAGCAGGGAGAGAACCTGAGAACATCTGAGACCCTCAGAAGGTAAATAAGTGATTTTTACTCATTTTAACTTTTATTACATCTTCAAATTGTGTGTGTCTGAGGGGGGTGGGGAGGTGGGGGGGGGGGGGGGGTGGGGGGGGGAACTTAAGTGACATCACAGAAAAGCAGTGACCTGAGTGGCTGGTTGGGAATCTACACTAAATTAAAAAACTTAAGCATTGGTAACTAATTAAACATAATTACTTAATTATAATTTAGAGGGGTATCGAAGCCAGAGATCGGAGAGTACTATATTTAGCTTTCACATTTATAGTAGAAATCTAGTGCTAGGAAACAGATAGTTAACAGTAACGTTTTTTTAAAAAAAACTTTAACTTTTAACTTTAATTTACTAATTAATTGACGCAATGTCAGTTAGAGGGGTGCAGTGCTCTGACTGTGAGATGTGGCAGGTCCGGGAGGCTTCCAGCGTCCCGGATGGCTTCATCTGCAGAAAATGCACCCAACTGGAGCTCCTCACAGACCGCATGGTTCGGTTGGAGCAGCAATTGGATGCACTTAGGAGCATGCAGGTGGCAGAAAGTGTCATAGATAGCAGTTATATAAATGTGGTCACACCCAAGGTGCAGGCAGAGAAATGGGTGACCACCAGAAAGGGCAGGCAGTCAGTGCAGGAATCCCCTGTGGTTGCCCCCCTCTCGAACAGGTATACCCCTTTGGGTACTGTCGGGGGGGATAGCCTATCAGGGGAAAACAGCAGCAGCCAGAGCAGTGGCACCACGGCTGGCTCTGATGTTCAGAAGGGAGGGTCAAAGCGCAGAAGAGCAATAGTAATAGGGGACTCTATAGTCAGGGGCACAGATAGGCGCTTCTGTGGACGTGAAAGAGACTCCAGGATGGTATGTTGCCTCCCTGGTGCCAGGGTCCAGGATGTCTCCGAACGGGTAGAAGGCATCCTGAAGGGGGAGGGCAAACAGGCAGAGGTCGTTGTACATATTGGCACTAATGACATAGGCAGGAAGGCGCATGAGGTCCTGCAGCACCAGTTCAGGGAGCTAGGCAGAAAGTTAAAAGACAGGACCTCTAGGGTTGTAATCTCGGGATTACTCCCTGTGCGACGTGCCAGTGAGGCTAGAAATAGGAAGATAGAGCAGCTAAACACGTGGCTAAACAACTGGTGTAGGAGGGAGGGTTTCCGTTATCTGGGCCACTGGGAGCTCTTCCGGGGCAGGTGTGACTTATATAAGGACGGGTTGCATCTAAACTGGAGAGGCATAAATATCCTGGCCGCGAGGTTTGCGAGTGTCACAAGGGAGGGTTTAAACTAGTATGGCAGGGGGGTGGGCACGGGAGCAATAGGTCAGAAGGTGAGAGCATTGAGAGAGAACTAGGGAATAGGGACAGTGTGGCTCTGAGGCAGAGCAGACAGGGAGAAGTTGCTGAACACAGAGGGTCTGGTGGCCTGAAGTGCATATGTTTTAATGCAAGACGTATTAAGGGTAAGGCAGATGAATTTAGAGCTTGGATTAGTACTTGGAACTATGATGTTGTTGCCATTACAGAGACCTGGTTGAGGGAAGGGCAGGATTCGCAGCTAAACGTTCCAGGATTTAGATGTTTCAGGCGGGATAGAGGGGGATGTAAAAGGGGTGGCGGAGTTGCACTACTGGTTAGGGAGGATATCACAGCTGTACTACGGGAGGACACCTCAGAGGGCAGTGAGGCTATATGGGTAGAGATCAGGAATAAGAAGGGTGAAGTCACAATGTTGGGGGTTTGCTACAGGCCTCCCAACAGCCAGTGGGAGATAGAGGAGCAGATAGGTTGACAGATTTTGGAAAAGAGTAAAAACAACAGGGTTGTGGTGATGGGAGACTTCAACTTCCCCAATATTGACTGGGATTCACTTAGTGCCAGGGGCTTAGACGGGGCAGAATTTGTAAGGAGCATCCAGAAGGGATTCTTAAAACAATATGTAGACAGTCCAACTAGGGAAGGGACGGTACTGGACCTGGTATTGGGGAATGAGCCCGGCCAGGTGGTAGAAGTTTCAGTAGGGGAGCATTTTGGGAACAGTGACCACAATTCAGTAAGTTTTAAAGTGCTGGTGGACAAGGATAAGAGTGGTCCTAGGGTGAATGTGCTAAATTGGGGGAAGGCTAATTGTAACAATATTAGGCGGGAACTGAAGAACCTAGATTAGGGCGGATGTTTGAGGGCAAATCAACATCTGACATGTGGGAGGCTTTCAAGTGTCAGTTGAAAGGAATTCAGGACCGGTATGTTCCTCTGAGGAAGAAGGATAAATACGGCAATATTCGGGAACCTTGGATAACGAGAGATATTGTAGGCCTCGTCAAAAAGAAAAAGGAGGCATTTGTCAGGGCTACAAGGCTGGGAACAGACAAAGCCTGTGTGGAATATAAGGAAAGTAGGAAGGAACTTAAGCAAGGAGTCAGGAGGGCTAGAAGGGGTCACGAAAAGTAATTGGCAAATAGGGTTAAGGAAAATCCCAAGACTTTTTACACGTACATAAAAAGCAAGAGTGTAGCCAGGGAAAGGCTTGGCCCACTGAATGATAGGCAAGGGAATTTATGTGTGGAGCCAGAGGAAATGGGCGAGGTACGAACTAAATACTTTGCATCAGTATTCACCAAAGAGAAGGAATTGGTAGTTGTTGAGCCTGGAGAAGGGTGTGTAGATAGCCTGGATCACATTGAGATCCAAAAAGACGAGGTGTTGGGCGTCTCAAAAAATATTAATGTAGATAAGTCCCCAGGGCCTGATGGGATCTACCCCAGAATACTGAAGGAGGCTGGAGAGGAAATTGCTGAGGCCTTGACAGAAATCTTTGGATCCTCACAGTCTTCAGGTGATGTCCCGGAGGACTGGAGAATAGCCAATGTTGTTCCTCTGTTTAAGAAGGGTAGCAAGGATAATCCAGGGAACTACAGGCCGATGAACCTTACTTCAGTGGTAGGGAAATTACTGGAGAGAATTCTTCGAGACAGGATCTACTCCCATTTGGAAGCAAATGGACGTATTAGTGAGAGGCAGCATGGTTTTGTGAAGAGGAGGTCGTGTCTCACTAACTTGATAGAGTTTTTCGAGGAGGTCACAAAGATGATTGATGCAGGTAGGGCAGTGGATGTTGTCCATATGGACTTCAGTAAGGCCTTTGATAGGTCCCTCATGGTAGTCTAGTACAAAAGGTGAAGTCACACGGGATCAGGGGTGAGCTGGCAAGGTGGATACAGAACTGGCTAGGTCATAGAAGGCAGAGAGTAGCAATGGAAGGATGCTTTTCTAATTGGAGGGATGTGACCAGTGGTGTTCCACAGGGATCAGTGCTGGGACCTTTGCTGTTTGTAGTATACATAAATGATTTGGAGGAAAATGTAACTGGTCTGATTAGTAAGTTTGCAGACGATACAAAGGTTGGTGGAATTGCGGATAGCGATGAAGACTGTCAGAGGATACAGGAGGATTTAGATTGTTTGGAGACTTGGGCAGAGAGATGGCAGATGGAGTTTAATCTGGACAAATGTGAGGTAATGCATTTTGGAAGGTCTAATGCAGGTAGGGAATATACAGTGAATGGTAGAAACCTCAAGAGTATTGAAAGTCAGAGAGATCTAGGTGTACAGGTCCACAGGTCACTGAAAGGGGCAACACAGGTGGCGAAGGTAGTCAGGAAAGCATACGGCATGCTTGCCTTCATTGGCTGGGGCATTGAGTATAAGAATTGGCAAGTCATGTTGCAACTGTATAGAACCTTAGTTAGGCCACACTTGGAGTATAGTGTTCAATTCTGGTCGCCACACTACCAGAAGGATGTGGAGGCTTTAGAGAGGTTGCAGAACAGATTTACCAGAATGTTGCCTGGTATGGAGGGCATTAGCTACGAGGAGCGGTTGAATAAACTCGGTTTGTTCTCACTGGAACAATGGAGGTTGAGGGGCGACCTGATAGAGGTCTACAAAATTAGGAGGGGCATAGACAGAGTGGATAGTCAGAGGCTTTTCCCCAGGGTAGAGGGGTCAATTACTAGGGGGCATAGGTTTAAGGTGAGAGGGGCAAGGTTTAGAGTAGATGTACGAGGCAAGTTTTTTGCACAGAGGGTAGTGGGTGCCTGGAACTCGCTACCGGAGGAGGTGGTGGAAGCAGGGACAATAGTGACATTTCAGGGGCATCTTGACGAATACATGAATAGGATGGGAATAGAGGGAAACGGACCCAGGAAGTCTAGAAGACTGTAGTTTAGTCGGGCAGCATGGTCGGCACGGACTTGGAGGGCCGAAGGGCCTGTTCCTGTGCTGTACATTTCTTTGTTCTTTGTTCTTTTCTGCCAATATGCTTCCCAAACTACATAACTCCTCATCTCTTACCATTAAAGATTGACTAGCTCCCGTATCTCTTAAAATTGTGACTTCTTTACCTGCTTCTCCTGATACACATGAGTAAACTTTACCCACACAAGTAAATTCTTTAAAGACATCTGGCACCTTCTTATCAATCAACTCTTGATCAGGCTGTACAATCTTTTCCACCTCCTTCGCTTCATTTGGGCTTTCCTTTACCACTTTAACAAACCCAACTGTCTTATCCTGTGTTCCCACATCAGCCTTCCCAGTGCTTTTCTTCAACCACCAACACTGTGTCTTTACATGGCCACGTTTATTACAGTGAAAACATTTGAAACTTTACATTTCTTTTCCACCCTCCTGGATTTCTTTTTTAATCTGAGGTACACTCTCATTATGTCCCATCAGATCACATTTGCCTTGAACACGTGAGTATTTCTCATGACCCCAGTTTCTATCCCTCACAGGCTGTAACTGATGTCAGAAACCAAGCTTTGATTTATGAACTAATTCAAAATCATCTGCCATTGCTGCTGCTAATCTCGCAGTTTTAACCCTCTGCTCTTCCACATGAATTCTCACTACATCAGGAATTGAATTTTTAAACTCCTCCAAAAGTATAATTTCTCTGAGAGCTTCATACTTTTGGTCTATTTTCAAAGCCTTTATCCACCTATCAAAATTACTTAATTTGATCCTTTCAAACGCCATGGGAGAGATTCAGTGCAAATCATTGGGACAGGAAAAAACGGTGCAAACTCTGGCGGGAATCCTCCAGATCGCACCCCCCCCCCCCTCCCCCCGAGGACCAGGAGGCCGCCCACGGAGCTGGGTCCCACCGGTAGGACCCAACCTTGATTTACGCTGGCGGGACCCTCGTTAAACGGGCAGGACTTCGGCCCATCATGGCCCGAAGATTTCGGGCGGCCCTGGGGCCCATTGCGTTGCGCCAGTCACCACCATTCTCCGAGGCGGGCGCCGCGATTCACGCTGGGGCGATTTTTGGGAGGCCGGAGAATTCGCAGGACGACGTGGGCGGGATTCACCTGAATGTTGCCTGGTCTGGAGGGAAGATCTTATGAGGAAAGGCTGAGGGACTTGAGGCTGTTTTCGTTAGAGAGAAGAAGGTTAAGAGGTGACTTAATTGAGGCATACAAGATGATCAGAGGATTGGATAGGGTGGACAGTGAGAGCCTTTTTCCTCAGATGGTGATGTCCAGCACGAGGGGACATAGCTTTAAATTGAGGGGAGATAGATATAAGACAAATGTCAGATGTAGGTTCTTTACTCAGAGAGTAGTAAGTGCGTGGAATGCCCTGCCTGCAACAGTAGTGGACTCACCAATACTAAGGGCATTCAAATGGTCATTGGATAGACATATGGATGATAAGGGAATAGTGTAGATGGACTTTAGAGTGGTTTCACAGGTCGGCGCAACATCGAGGGCCGAAGGGCCAGTACTGCACTGTAGTGTTCTATGTTCTATGTTCTAACCCCGGCGATTCTCCAACCCGGTGTGGGGTCGGAGAATCCCACCCCATGTATGTTTGACAAAATTCTTTCCTTAAATTTCTAAACCTTTGTCTGTAGGCTTCAGGCACCTAAGATGGATTTTTTCACCTCCTCATATGTCTCCGATACCTTCTCCGGTAGTGATGCAAACACTTCACTAGCTCTACCTACCAGCTTTGTTTGAATCAGTAATACCAACATGTCCTGTGGCCATTTAATTTGATTAGCTACCTTCTGAAATGAAATGAAAAAGGGTCTACCTCCTTCTCGACAAACCTTGGCAATGCTTGGACATATTTAAATAGATTCCCACCAAGCCTCGACTTTGACGCTCTTTCTCACTATCCTCATCACTATCATCCAATTGTACATTTCCCTTTACGTCTGCCAATTTTAACTGACTGTCATGTTTCATGGCCATTTTCTGAAGTTGAAACTCTCTCTCTTTATCTGTTTCCCTGATCTGTATCTCCCTTTCTCTTTCTTTTTGTTCTGTTAGGGATATTCTTTCTGTTTTCCTTTCTTCTCGCTTTATTTCCTCTCTCTCTCTTTCTCTTTCTCTTTATTTTTCCTCTCTCTCTCTTTCATTTTCAATCTGCTTTAATTGTTTCTCATGTTCCATTTGTTTAATTTGCAACTGAATTTTTGCTATTTCCAATGAGACAAACTGTATCTCAGGTAACTTTAAATGCTTAGCCACCGCCATAATGACCTCATCTTTTCGCATTTTGTCAGGTAATGTTAACTGCAGTGTTTTTGCCAAATCTAACAGTCTGCTTTTAGTCTCTGTCCGTAAGGTACTGCGTGTGACTGTCTCCACCCCCAAAATCTTCAGAGCCTCTGAAAGGGCCATTGTCCACAACACACTCCCTACTTAAACTAAAATACCACACCTGAAAAGCATCCACAATATGCTCACCCCTCACTGTCTTTAAGTTCACTTAACCAATCCAACAGATAGACTTTTATCCCAGATGAGCCCCCAATTTGTTATGGGCCAGGGATTAGAGAGCCCCAAAGTGTATCATGGAGTTCACCTGACCCACAACATTTAATAGATTGTTGTATGCGGAGCACACGGCCCACTCTACAGGTGTGGTACAGCAGAAATGGAAAAGTATTTTTAAAGCGAAACAATGTTTAATCTATGAACTCAAGGAAACCTTTTTAAAACAAACAGTGAACATCTTAGCAACCAGCAATTCAAATACAACCCCCAAAGCATACAACACTAAGTGATCCTTTAAACTTTCCTTTTAACATCCATACGACTTACAACACCTTTTACCAGAAGCACATCAGGTTAAAGTCACTACTGTTATTAGTTTTAAATCACCAGGATTGATTTACAGTCTTTAGATTACAGAGAGATTCATACACCTTTTGGCTGTGACTGCAGCTATCCAGCTCTGAAAACAAAACTAAAACACAGCCTGCAGCATGCTCAAAAACGAAAGTAAAAAGCTGACAGACAGTCCACCCACTCTCTGACATTACTGCAGTAATAAACACCCATTTCTTAAAGGTACTTCCACTACAGATATTTATATACACACCCATTTATAAACACCCATTTCTTAAAGGTACTCTCACATGACAGACCAGAGGGCATAATCTCAAAATAAGGCATCTCCCATTTAAGGCAGAGATGAGGAGGTATTTCTTTCTCTCAGAGGGTAGTGAATCTGTGGAATACTTTACCGCAGGAAGCTGTAGAACCTGGGTTGGTACGTATGTTCAAAGATGAAATAGACAGATTTTGAATCAGTAAGGGAATCAAGCGTTATGGAGATAAGACGGGAATGTGGAGCTAAGGACTATCATGTCAAATTAGTCACAATCCCTTTGAATGGCGGATCAGATTCAATGGACCGATGACCTACTTCTGCTCCTATGTCTTATGGTCTTATGGATGCCACCTTAAAGGAACAAGATTAGAAGTAAATGCTCAGGCGTAGCATGTCCAGTGACAAAGTATTCCAGGTGTATCTTCCATACCTCCTTCTGTTTCTTCTCCACCTCCAGTTTGCTCCAGGCGGAGCTGCCCCTCTCCACAGCTCCTCCATTTCCCTGTTGTGCTGCAGACCTGTTGTAATCTTCTTGTCACCAAATCCCAGTGAGTATGCATGACCAATTCTTTCAATATCCAGCAACTGACCACCATAACATCCTGAAGAACACTCCATACTACTTCCGCAAACGTTGCAGTCACAGAAGTTAATGCAATTTCGAGTGATGGGCAGTGCATGTGAAAGTGGTGCTAAGCCATTGATTCACTGGTGGCATTTGTGTGTTAAGGCACCTGCCAATTACGTCTCAACTGAAGCTCTTGTTGAAAAGTCACGCCTTGCGGTCCATTATTTGTACATATTATTTTAGTACATCACCTATGACACTTGCATCAATTACTATTTTGCTTGTAGTGCTGTAGAGAGTTTATTTTACATTAAACTGCTTAATCCCCTGAGTTCACAATTTCTCTGCTACATTAGAACTGGGACGTTGTGTTTGCTTTGCATCGCCAAGCATGTTAAATTGCTTCTGATAAATTTGCAATTCAAAGTGTTTTGAAGGAAGTCAAGATTAGAGAACATAACACAGGAAATGCAACTTCATAAACCCTTCTTAGTTAAACAACAACAAATGACCTTTTTAATAGCTGCAAATGTATGGCCTGCAGTGACTCGTTAAATATTGTTGAATATGAAAATTTTATCCAGTTGCTTTTGTTAATATGGCAACAAGCCCAACAATCCAAGATGTTTCAAGTTTCAGATTTGAGTCTGTCTTAATTTACTTTATACAATTGCTAGCTCGGAAAAGGAAGAATATTCAGCCAAGTGTAATTCTTCCATCAAGAAAAACTTAGAAGTACTCGACCAACTGTAGCAGTTACTTGTTCCTTAAATTATTTCATGACTTTCAGCCTCAGCTGGAGGCCCAATACAAGGATTGATATCTCCTGATCCATACAATCCCTACTGTGCAGAAAAAGGCCATTCAGCCCATCGAGTCTGCACCGACCCAATGAAAGAGCATCTCATCTCGGCAAACTCTGCCCTCCCCCCCATATCCATAGCCCCACGTAACCTTTGGGCACTAAGGGACAATTTAGCATGGTCAATCCACCTAACCTGCACATCTTTGGACTGTGGGAGGAAACCGGGTCACCCGGAAGAAAACCCACGCAGAAGTGGGGAGAACAAGGCTGGAATCAAACCCGGGTCCCTAGAGCAGTGAAGCAGAAGGGCTAACCACTGTTCCACCTTTCATGAGCTTGAACTCTGGTCCCTCTGTCCGGGTGTCGAATTGAAAGTTGAATTCAAGTCTATCTTTGTTTCCATTATTCATTGGATATGGGCATCGCTGGCTGGGTCGGTATTTATTTCAAAGGGCATTACTGTGGATCTAAAGTCACATGTGGGCCAAACCAAGTAAGGATGGCACGTTTCCTTCCCTAAAGGGCATTAGTGAACCAATGGGTTTTTCGACAGTGTTCATCATTACTTTTAATGCCATTTTGCCACTGAATTCAAATTTCACCACGGTGGGATTCAAACCCAGAGAATTACCTTAAGTCTCTGGATTACTAGTCCAGTGACAATGCCACCACACCACCTCGCTCTTTCTCTGTAGCATTCACTATCTTGAATATTTCAATGGGATCTTCTCTCGGATGTCTTCTTTCAAGGCTGAACAGTTCAATTTACTCCAACCTTTCATCATAATTCATGCATACCACTTACTAGATTGTTTTCAGTGCTCAGGTATCCCGCTTCCAGTTGGGCAACTAGAATAAGACACAATACTCAGTGTGGTCTGGTCAAAGCAGACAACAATCTGATTATAATATAGCTAGTAATATAAAAGAAGATAGGAAGAGGTTTTTTTTACAGTATATGAAAGGTAAGAGAGGTAAAAATAGACATTGGTCCACAGGAAAATGTGGCTGGAGAAGTAATAATAAGAAACAAAGAAATGGCAGAGGAACTGAATAGGCCCTTTGTATCAGTCTTCACGAAGGAAGACACCAGTGGGATGCCAGAGCTCTAGGCAAATTGGGGCAGAGATGAGTGTAGTGGCCATCACTATGAAGAAGAATCTGGGGAAACTGAAAGGTCTAAAGGTTGGTAAGTCACCTGGACCGGATGGACTACACCCCAGAGTCCTAAAAGAGATAGCTGAGGAGATTGTGGAGGCATTGGTGGTGATCTTTCAGGAATTATTGGAGGCAGGAAGGGTCCCAGAGGACCGGAAAGTGGCTAATGTTACACCGTTGTGTAAGAAGGGAGGGAGGCAGAAGATGGAAAATTATAGGCCGGTTAGCCTGACTTCGGTCACTGGTAAGATTTTACAGTCCATTATTAAAGATGAAATCGCAGAGTACGCGGAAGTGCATGATAAAATAGGACTGAGTCAGCACGGCTTCGTCAAGGGGAGGTCATGTCTGACAAATCGTTTAGAGTTCTTTGAGGAGGTAACAAGGAAGTTAGACATAGGAGAACCACTGGACGTGATTTATTTATATTTCCATAAGGCCTTTGACAAGGTGCCACATAGGAGACTGTTAAATAAGTTAAAAGCCCATGGTGTTAAGGGTAAGATCCTGGCATGGATAGAGGATTGGCTGACTGGCAGAGAGTGGGGAGAAAGGGATCTTTTTCAGGATGGCAGCCGGTAACTGGTGGTGTGCCTCAGGGTCTGTGCTGGGACCACAACTTATCACGACATACATTCATGATCTGGAAGAAGGAACTGAAGGCACTGTTGCTAAGTTTGCAGATGATACAAAGATCTGTAGAGCGACAGGTAGTTTTGAGGAAGCAGTGGGGCTGCAGAAGGACTTGGACAGGCTAGGAGAGTAGGCAAAGAAGTGGCAGATGGATTACAATATGGAAAAGGGTGAATTTATGCACTTTGGAAGGAGAAATGGAGGCATAGACTATTTTCTATATGGGGAAATGCTTCGTAAATGATAGGCACAAAGGGACTTGGGAGTCCTTGTTCACGATTCTCTTAAGGTTAATGTGCAGGTTCAGTCGGCAGTTAGGAAGGCAAATGCAATGTTCGCATTCATGTTGAGAGAGCTAGAATAAAAGACCAGGGATATACTTATGAGGCTGTATAAGGCTCTGGTCACACCCCATTTAGAGTATTGTGAGCAGTTTTGGGCCCCATATCTAAGGAAGGATCTTCTGGCCTTGGAAAGGTTGCAGAGGAGGTTCACAAGAATGATCCCTGGAATGAAGAGCTTGTCATATGAGGAACGGTTGAGGATTCCGGGTCTGTACCCATTGGAGTTTAGAAGGATGGGTTGGGGGGGGCGATATTAATGAAACTTACAGGATACTGCGAGGCCTGGATAGAGTGAACGTGGAGAGGATGTTTCCACTTGTAGGAAAAACTAGAACCAGAGGTCACAATCTCAGACTAAAGGGACAATCCTCTAAAACAGAGATGAGGTGGAATTTCTTCAGCCAAAGGGTGGTGAATCTGTGGAACTCTTTGCCGCAGAAGGATGTGGAGGCCAAATCACTGAGTGTTTTTAAGACAGAGATAAATAGATTCTTGATTAATATAGGTTCTTGAGAAAAATATCAGCCATGACTCGATGGGACGAGTGGCCTAATTCTGCTCCTATGTCTTATTTTCCGGCTTTTATTCTCCACAAACCTTTCTCCAGTTAAAAAAAAAACTAACAGTTAACCATTACTCTCTGTTTCCTGTCACTCAGCCAGTTTCATATCTATGTTGCGACTGTCCCTTTTACTCCACGAGTTCTAACTTTGCCCAGGTGTCTGTTTGCGGCACTATATCAAATATCTTTTGGACGTCCCTGTACACCGCATTATCCTCATCAACTCTCTCTGTTACCTCATCAAAAAACTCAAGCAAGTTGCTTGAACATAATTTATACAAATCTACACTGGCTTTTCTTAATTAACCTGCAGTTGCCCATGTGACTATTAATTTTGTCTCCAATTTTCATCTCTCAAACTTTCCCCACCAGCAAGGTTAAACTGACTACCCTGTAGTTACTCGACTTACCATTTCTGAATCAGCATGTAACATTTGCAATCCTTCAGTGCTCTTGTAGCACCTCTTGAGTTTGAGGAAGCTGATAAGATTATGGCCAGTTTCCCCCACTCACTTCTTTAGTGTCTCTGGATGCACTTAATTCAGTCATGGTGTCTTATAAACCTCATGTTCACACAAGCTATCCAATTCATTTTTATTAATTTATGGGTGGCACGGTAGCACAGTGGTTAGCATTGTTGCTTCACAGCGCCAGGGTCCCAGGTTCAATTCCCAGCGTGGGTCACTGTCTGTCCAGAGTCTGCACGTTCTCCCTTTGTCTGCATGGGTTTCCACCGGGTGCTCCGGTTTCCTCCCACAAGTCCCGAAAGACGTGCTGTTAGGTAATTTGGACATTCTGAATTCTCCCTCTGTGTATCCGAACAGGCGCCGGAATGTGGCGACTTGGGCCTTTTCACAGTAACTTCATTGCAGTGTTAATGTAAAGCTGCTTGTGACAATAAAAATTATTATTATTATTTAAACCCTTTAAATATCTGAAATACCTCGGGCATCATTCTCCGACCCCCTGCCGGGTCGGAGAATGGCCGTTGGCCGCCGTGAATCCCTCGCCCGCCCCCGCCGAAGTCTCCAGTACCAGAGATTGGGCGGGGGCGGGAATCGGGCCGCGCCGGTTGGTGGGAGCCCCTGCTCAATTTTCCGGCCCGGATGGGCCGAAGTCCCGCCCAGAAATTGCCTGTCCCGCCGGCGTAAATCAAAGCTGGTATTTACCAGCGGGACCAGGCGGCGTGGGCGGGCTCTGGGGTGCCCCCACGGTGGCCTGGCCCGCGATCGGGGCCCACCGATCCGCGGGCGTGTCTGTGCCGTGGGGACACTCTTTCCCTTCCGTCTCCGCCACGGCCTCCACCATGGCGGAGGCGGAAGAGACTCTCCCCACTGCGCATGCGCGGGAAACTGTCGGCGGCCGCTGACGCTCCCGCGCATGCGCCGCATTTCCGCGCCAGCTGGTGGGGCACCAAACGGCATTACCGCCAGCTGGCGGGGCAACAAACGCCATTTCCGCCAACTGGCGGGGCGGAAATCCCTCCAGCGCCGGCCTAGCCCCTCAATGTTGGGGCTCGGCCCCCAAAGTTGCGGAGCATTCCGCACCTTTGGGCCGGCGCGATGCCCGTCTGATTGGCGCCGTTTTTGGCGCCAGTCGGCGGACATCGCGCCGTTGGGGGAGAATTTCGCCCCTCATCTTTCATCTTGAGCTGTACAGCATCATCTTCCTTGGTAAAGATGGATGCAAAGTGCTAATTCAATGACAGCGCATTGCTTAGCACTGCTGCCTCACAGCGCCAGGGAGCCAGGTTTAATTCCGGCCTTGAGTGACTGTGTGGAGTTTCCATGTTTTCCCTGCATCTGCTTGGGCTTCCTCCAGGTGCTCCCGTTTCCTCCCACAGTCCAAAGATGCACAGCTTAGATGCATTTGCCTCTCTAAATTGTCCCTTCGTGTCCAGGAATGTACAGCTTACGTGGGGTTATCGGGCATCAGCACCATAGGTATTTTATGATTCTATGATTAATATCATGTCTCCTCCGTCCAACTATAAATCTTCTTTTTGGTCCCTACTTAGCCCCACTCCTCCTTTTGTCACCTTTTTGATATTTATATTCCTCCAGACGAATTTTGGATTTCAGTTTATGTTCAGTGTCAGTCTCTTCTGATTGTTCCTCTTTGCTTCTCTGATTTGCTTTTTAGTTCGATCGCTTTACTCATCCAGGGAGTTCTCTATTAATCCCCTTCATGGGAAAATAACATGACCATGGTAGGATTATCTTGTATTTAATGGTAACCCATTGTTTGGTTACAAGTCCTATGTAACAACCTTTGATTCCACTTTATCTGGTTCAGTTCCATTCTTTCCCCATTGAGTCTGTATTTCCCCCAAATAATTATTCTTAATGTGCATTGCCCCTTCTGCTTTTCCAGAGCCAACCTAAACCTAATGATACAGTAATCATTGTCACCTCGATGTTCCCCGATTGAGACTTAATCCACATTCCCACCACATTTGCAAAAAAATAGGTCCAGCAATATCTCCTTTCTCATCTTGACTGGAAACATACTGGTGTCAAATATTTTCCGAAACACCCTCTAGGAACTCTTGCCTCTCTCTGGTCTATTATCCTAGTCTATATTCTGTTCATTAAAGTCCCCCATTATAAGTACTTTATAATACAAGCGACTCTCTGAAATGCCCTTGCAAATTTGTTGCTCTATATGTTTTCCCACTAGCTGCTGACCTATAGGCTATGCCAAGCAATGTGATTAATCTTCTTTGTTCTTTAGCTCTGACCAAATAGATTCTGTCCTTGCCCCCTCTGGACATCCTCTCTCTCCAGAACTGTAATGTTCTCCATCATCAATCTGGCCACCCCTCCCCTTTTTATTCCTTTCCTATCTTTTATGAACACCTTGGGCGAAATTCTCAGCGCAAAAAACGGCGCAAATCCCACTTGCGTCACGTCATAAAAATGGGCCGATAGTCTGCGGCCCGAAATGGGCTAGCAGCGACGTAACGGGATCCGCGCTTGCGCAGTGGTTCACGCCGTGCAGCGTCATACGCGCTGCACGGCGTGACGGCTCATAAGGCCGCGCAGCTCCCCCCCACCCGACCGGAACAGCCGACCGCAACACCCGACTTGATGGCTGGCCGTCGCTCAGCCCCGAGGTTCGAGTCACGCGATGTGGAGGCGCTCCTGGACGCGGTGGAGCAGAGGAGGGACGCCCTGTATCCCGGGCACGGCCGCAGAGTTGCCCCACGCCACAGCCGGCGTCTGTGGAGGGAGGTGGCAGAGGCCGTCACCGCTGTGGCCCTAACACCACGGACAGGCACCCAGTGCCACAAGAAGGTGAACGACCTCGTCAGAGCAGGCAGGGTGAGCCTCCCCCATATCCCCCCTCCCCCATATCCCCCATATCCCCCCTCCCCCATATCCCCCCTCCCCCATATCCCCCATATCCCCACCTCCCCCATATCCCCCATATCCCTCCCTCCCCCATATACCCCCTCCCCCATATCCCCCTCCCCCATATCCCCTCCTACCCCATATCCCCCCTCCCCCATATCCCCCATCTCCCCCCTCCCCCATATCCCCCATATCCCCCCTCCCCCATATCCCCCTCTCCCCCATATCCCCCATATCCCCCCTCCCCATATCCCCCCTCCCCATATCCCCCATATCCCCCCTCCCCCATATCCCCCATATCCCCCCTCCCCCATATCCCCCATATCTCCCCTCCCCCATATCCCCCATATCCCCCCTCCCCCATATCCCCCCTCCCCCATATCCCCCCTCCCCCATATCCCCCCTCCCCCATATTCCCCCTCCCCCATATCCCCCATATCCCCCCTCCCCTATATCCCCAATATCCCCCCTCCCCCATATCCCCCATATCCCCCATATCCCCCATCCCCCATATCCCCCCCTGCCCCATATACCCCATATCCCCCCTCCCCCATATCCCCCTCCCCCATATCCCCCATATCCCCCCTCACCCATATCCCCCATATCCCCCATATCCCCCCTCCCCCATATCCCCCCTCCCCCATATCCCCCATATCCCCCCTCCCCCATATCCCCCATATCCCCCCTCCCCCATATCCCCCATATCCCCCCTCCCCCATATCCCCCCTCCCCCATATCCCCCCTCCCCCATATCCCCCATATTCCCCCTCCCCCATATCCCCCCTCCCCCATATCCCCCATATCCCCCCTCCCCCATATCCCCCATATCCCCCATATCCCCCCTCCCCCATATCCCCCCCTGCCCCATATCCCCCATATCCCCCCTCCCCATATCCCCCATATCCCCCATATCCCCCCTCCCCCATATCCCCCATATCCCCCCTCCCCATATCCCCCCTCCCCCATATCCCCCATATCCCCCCTCCCCCATATCCCCCATATCCCCCCTGCCCCATATCCCCCATATCCCCCCTCCCCCATATCCCCCATATCCCCCCCTCCCCCATATCCCCCATATCCCCCCTCCCCCATATCCCCCCTGCCCCATATCCCCCATACCCCCCCTCCCCCATATCCCCCATATCCCCCCTCCCCCATATCCCCAAGTGAATCCAGCCCTAACCTTAACCTCTGCAATGCACGCGCAACCGATGGCGTGCATTCATATACCTGCCTAACACTGTTGCCTTTTACCCCTGCCACCACCCCCCCCCCCCCAGGAGAAGCGCGCACACAACAATAGGGAGCATGTGAGGACTGGAGGAGGGCCCGCTGATGAGAGGCCACTGACCGTACACGAGGAAAGGGCCCTGGAACTGGCTGGCGGACCTGAGGACCGGGAGGTTGCTGATGCAGAGGTCGGGGCCCCACGAGCAAGTGAGCCACCAACAGCCCGTCCCCATATCCCCCCTCCCCTATATCCCCCTCCCCCGTATCACCTGATCACTGCCTGATGTCTAACCATGCATGCTTCATTGTGTATCGCAGGACCAAACGTCCAGGCACCCATCCCCGCAGATGCAGACCGCCCGCAGGATGCCCCTCGGAGACCACAGGAGACGGAGAGACACGCACCCTCCAGCATGCGACGCCCGCAGGATGCCCCACGGAGACCACAGGAGACGGAGAGACCCGCACCCTCCAGCATGCGACGCCCGCAGGATGCCCCTCGGAGACCACGGGAGACGGAGAGACCCGAACCCTCCAGCATGCGACGCCCGCAGGATGCCCCTCGGAGACCACAGGAGACAGAGAGACCCGGACCCTCCAGCATGCGACGCCCGCAGGATGCCCCTCGCACACCACGGGAGACGGAGAGACCTGGAGCAACAGGGAGACGACACCCTTGTCACGTGCGGGAGCGACCACCCAGCGACGAGGGGGGCAGCCACAGGCCCCCGTCACATCCGAGCCAGGACACCACTACCCAGGACACCACTATCCAGGACACCCCTACCCGGGACACCACTACCCAGGACACCCCTACCCGGGACACCACTACCCGGGACACCACTACCCGGGACAGCACTACCCGGGACAGCACTACCCGGGACAGCACTACCCAGGACACCCCTACCCGGGAAGACGAAATACCGGACAGTGACTCAGAGTGGATGGGTGGAGACGAACCCCCACCCCAAAGTGCCATGGACTCAGAGTGGGACGAAGAGCACGACACAACGCCACTGCTGTCACCAACACCCTCCACCATCGCAGAAACACTCACCACGGTTGGGCACTTTAGTGATGAGGCGTCTGGTACACTCACTGGTGCGCACAACACAGCCGTCCCGGTACAGCAGGTGGAGGTAGGAGCAGCAGAGGGACCGGGCGGTCGGAGGGCAGCCCAGGCCAAGCGAACATCTGCCGCCCAGATGGATCCCGGGTTCCTGCAGTTACCACACCCACACATAGATCCGATGCAACCACCGACACGGAGACGAGCGAAGAGGGTGACGGGTGGCTTGCGGCGGCTGCGGTCGCAGGTGGAGGAGTCCACCCGCGTCCAGGAGCTGGGAGTGGTCCCGGTCATGCGTGCCACCCAGGCTGACACCGCACGGGTGGCGTCCGCGGTGGAGGCAATGGGTGCGACGGTGTCAGACATGGGGAACGGTTTGCGAGGCCTGGGGCCTTCCGTGCAGGCGGCGTCTGTGGCCCAGGAAATGGCTGCCCTCTCACAGGAGGCCATGAGCCAGTGCCAGCGCCAGATGGCAGAGGCGCTCAACGCCATAGCCCAGTCTCGGCAGGCCATGGCCCAGTCTCAGCAGGCCATAGCCCAGTCTCTGCAGGCCATGGCCTAGTCTCTGCAGGCCATGGCCCAGTCTCAGCAGGCCATCGCTGAGGGCATCGGCGCCAGTGGCCATGTGCGAGCTGGCGTCGCACTGTCGCAGACAGGGTTCGACAACCCCCTGGGCTCCATGGCTGCAAACCTGCAGACCCCTGTCGATACCAGCATGGGCCTCCAGGACTGGCAGCGCCAGATGTCGGGGGCGCGTCGGATGGCCAGTCCGTTCGCATCCCCCACCCATGTAGAGGCCTGGGGGCCATCGGGCACCCCGAGGGAGGAGGAGGTGATGTGGTCCATCCCGGCTCCCTCTGTAGGGGAGGTCCCGGTACACCGCGACACCTCGGACTCCCCCCCTTCCGTCCCAGGTGCATCGGGTGGGCAACGGGCAGGACAGGCTGGCAGCTCGCCATCCCAGTCACCCGGGCCGCAGCCTGGCCCATCTAGGCCAGGACGCCCCAGGAAACGGCCGCCAAAGGGATCCAGTGTCAGAGGGCAGGAATCACAGGAGTCCACCTCCAGTTCTGCTGTACCGTCTGGGGAACCACGTAGACGTAGTCAAAGGGCCCGTAAGGCCAAACAATTAGACACTGAGTAAGTTGGCACGGGTGCAGGGCACAGATGAGTTTTAGGGGCTAGGGCACGTGCATGAACTCCTTTGGTTATTAAAGTCAATGTTACACCTACCGAAGCTGCCTTTGTGCTCTGTCCAAAGTGTGCGGGGGTGTCATGTACGTTGAGCGCAAGTGTGTGTGTGAGGGGTGGTCTTACCTCAGCCCCAGGTGAGTCTGCCCCCTTCCCCCTGGGCCGCCATCAACATCCCCCGGGCAGAGGACGGGACCGTGCGCTGCAGTGTCACAGCCGCATGCAGGGATGGTCCGGGTGGATGGTGGTACTGTGGCCATGGGTCAGACATAGTCCAACGATGTAGAGCCAGGAGCTCATCGGAGGCGGGTTGTCATCATTCTCCATGGCCTGCGATAGACACGCGTCCACCCGCAACTGGGTGAGCCCGGCCCGTTGTGCCGCCGGTGGATCGGCAATTGGGGGTGGGGGGGTGGTGTGCATGCGGGTGGGGTGTGTGGGGTTGGGGAGGGGGGTGAGGGTGCTGGGTGGGTGGATGGGTGGGGGGTGTGGGTGGTCGGCTGTTGTCATGGTGTGCGGTCTGTGGCCATACTACCCGATTCCCACGCCCATCTAGTCAGTGAAGCGGGCGTCTATCAGTCTGTCCCGTGCCCGCTGGGCCAGCCGGTAACGGTGGACAGCCACCCGCCTGTGTCTACCCCGCCTGCCCTGACCATTGCCCCCATCCCCCTCATCTGGGGAGGACTGGGCCTCTTCCTGCTGCTCCTCCACTCCGCCCTCCTCTGCCTGCGGCACATCGCCCCTCTGCTGGGCTATGTTGTGCAGGACGCAGCACACCACAATGATGCGGCCGACCCTATCTGACCGATACTGGAGGGCGCCCCCAGAGAGGTCCAGGCACCTGAAACGCATCTTCAGCACGCCAAAGCACCTCTCGATCACTCCCCTTGTCGCTACATGGGCATCATTGTAGCGGTTCTCCGCCTCATTGCGTGGCCTCCGTATAGGCGTCATCAGCCACGATCGCAATGGGTAGCCCCTGTCGCCCAGCAACCAGCCCCTCAGCCGGGGATGGCGTCCCTCGTACATGCCGGGGATGGATGACCGCGACAACACGAATGAGTCGTGTACACTGCCTGGGTGACGGGCGCAGACGTGCAGGATCATCATGCGGTGGTCGCAGACCACCTGTACGTTCATTGAATAGGTCCCCTTCCTATTAGTGAACACGGCCCTGTTCTCTGCAGGTGGCCGCACGGCGACGTGCATCCCATCGATCGCGCCCTGGACCATGGGGAACCCGGCAACGGCAGAGAAGCCCACGACCCGGGCATCTTGGCTGGCTCGGTCCACGGGGAAGCGGATGTAGCGGTGCGCCATGGCATAAAGGGCATCTGTCACTGCCCGGATGCACCGATGCACCGATGTCTGCGATATGCCGGACAGGTCCCCACTCGGTGCCTGGAATGACCCCGTTACATAAAAGTTCAGGGCCACCGTAACCTTGACGGACACGGGGAGAGGGTGTCCCCCACCAGTGCCACGCGGTGACAGGTGTGCCAGCAGGTGGCAGATGTGTGCCACGGTTTCCCGGCTCATCCGGAGTCTCCTCCTGCATTCCCGGTCCGTGAGGTCCTGGTATGACTGCCGTGGGGCCGCGACGTCCTCCTCCCCCTCCTCGTCCTGTCGGTCAGGTGTCCCTCCAGCCTGGGCGGCTGCCGCCTGCCCCTCTGCGGCAGCCTGCGCCGCCTCTCTGGCACGCTCCTCCTCCTCCTCCTCCTCCTCATCCAGGGCAACATAGACATGAGCGGCTGCCACCACGGCGGCCAACATCGCTGGATGGTCTGAAAACATGACGGCCTGGTGGGGGGGAGGGGAACGACGACATGTCATCATTGCCCATATCCCCTCCTCCCCCCAGCCAGGTGGCATGGACCGCATGGGTCCAACTGTTGGAGGCTGGCACCTGGCCAGGTGGACCAACTCATTTGCCCTCCCATCACCCACCCCGGCACGGACCCCAACCCCCAACCTCCACCCCGGCACGGACCCCCCCCCCAACCTCCACCCCGGCACGGACCCCCCCCAACCCCCAACCTCCACCCCGGCACGGACCCCCCCCCAACCTCCACCCCGGCACGGACCCCCCCCCCAACCTCCACCCCGGCACGGATCCCCCCCCCCCAACCTCCACCCCGGCACGGACCCCCTCCCCAACCTCCACCCCGGCACGGACCCCCTCCCCAACCTCCACCCCAGCACGGACCCCCCCCCCAACCCCCAACCTCCACCCCCGCACGGACCCCCCCCCCCAACCTCCACCCCGGCACGGACCCCCCCCCCCCAACCTCCACCCCGGCACGGACCACCCCCCCCCAACCTCCACCCCGGCACGGACCCCCCCCCCAACCTCCACCCCGGCACGGACCCCCTCCCCAACCTCCACCCCAGCACGGACCCCCCCCAACCTCCACCCCGGCACGGACCCCCCCCCCAACCTCCACCCCGGCACGGACCCCCCCCCCCAACCTCCACCCCGGCACGGACCCCCCCCCCAACCTCCACCCCGGCACGGACCCCCCCCCCCAACCTCCACCCCGGCACGGACCCCCTCCCGGCACTCCCCCGGAGCCCAGCCTACTCTAACCACCCCCCCCTCCCCCCCCCCCCGACGGGGGGTCGGAGAATGACGCCCCTTATATCCAATCTTACCCAGGTTTCAGTTATTGCCATAATATCACATTTGTCTGTCTGCACCTGCAACTTGCCAATTTTATTCAGCAAACTGCACATTTCACACACATGCACAGTAACTCTGATTTAGATTTTATTATAATTTTGTGCTGAACCCTCCAAACACCTTACTGTTTCCTACTCTGGAGTTGTCCATCTCCCAGTATTTTGTGCAGAGTGGTACTTTCACTAGACTCATAATCCAAAGACCCATGGTAGATGGTGACATTTAAATTCAATAAAAATACATAGATACATAGAAGATAGAAGCAGGAGGAGGCCTTTTGGCCCTTCGAGCCTGTTCCGTCATTTATCCTGATCATGGCTGATCATCCAACTCAATAGCCCAATCGTGCTTTCTCCCGATAACCTTTGATCCCAACCTCCCCAAGTGCTATATCTAGCAGCCTCTTGAATATATTCAATGTTTTAGCATCAACTACTTCTTGTGGTAATGAATTCCACAGGCACCATAATCTTTGGGTGAAGAAATGTCTCCTTATCTCTGTCCGAAATGGTTTACCCTGAATCCTCAGAATGTGACCCCTGTTCTGGACACATGCACCATTGGGAACATTTTCCCTGCATCTAGTCTGTCTAGCCCTGTTAGAATTTTATAAGTCTCTATGTGATCCCCCTCATTCTTCTGAACACCAGCAAGAGCAATCCTAACCTCGTCAATCTCTCCTCATATGACAGTCGTGCCACCCCTGGAATCAGTCTGGTAAACCTTCACTGCTCTCCCTCGAGAGAAAGAACATCCTTCCTCAGAAAAGACCAAAACTGCACACAATATTCTAACTGTGGCCTCACCAAGGCCCTGTGTAATTGCAGCAACACATCCCTGCTTCTGTACCCAAAACCTCTCGCTATGAAGGCCAACATACCATTAGCCTTCTTTACCGCCTGCTGCACTGGCATGTTTACCTTCAGCGATTGTTGCAACAGGACATCCAGGTCCTGCTGAACACTCCCCTCTCCCAATTTACAACCATTCAGGTAGTAATCTGCCTTCCTGTTTTTGCTTCGAAACTGAATAACGCCACACTTATCCAAATTATACTGCATCTGCTGTTGATTTTCCGACTCGCCCAACCTGTCCAGATCATGTTGTAGGATCCCTGCATCCTCTTCACAGTTCACCCTCCCACCTAATTTGGTATCATCTGCAAACTTTGAGATGTTACATTTTGTTCCCTCATCCAAATCATTAATATATATTGTGAATAGCTGGGGTCCCAGCACCGATCCCTGTGGTACCCCACTGGTTACTAACTGCCAATTTGAAAAGGACTCATTAATTCCTACTCTTTGTTTCCTCTCTGCTAGCCAGTTTTCTATCCACCTCAATACACTTCCCCCAATCCCATGCGCTTTAATTTTGCACAACAATCTCTAATGCGGGACTTTGACAAACACCTTCTGAAAGTCCACATCGACTGGCTCCCCCTTGTCAACTGTACTGGTTACATCTTCAAAGAATTCTAACAGATTTGTCAAGCATTATTTCCCCTTCATAAATCCATGCTGACTCTGACTGATCCTGCCTTTACTTTCCAAATGTTCCGCTATAAATCTAGAATTAATAGTTTAATGATGACCATGAAACCATTGTTGTAAAAACCCATCTGGTTCATAAATATCCTTTAGTGAAAGAAATCTTTCAACCTTCCCTGCTCTGGCGTATATGTGACCCTAGGTCCAAAGAAATGTGGTTGACTCTGAAATACCCTCTGAACATAGGAACATAGGAATTAGCAGCAGAAGGAGGCAATTCAGTCCTTTGAGCCTGCTCTTTGCCATTCAATCAGATTATGGCTGAGCTATTCCTGATCTCAAATCCACCTCCCTACCTGTCCCACATATCCTTTTAACCTGTTTTTTATTATAGCAGAAATAAATCGGTCTCCTTCTTGAAACCATTTAAGGACTCCGAATCCACCGCGCTATGGGGTAGCAAGTTCCACAAATTAACCACCCTCTGCAAGAAGTAGTTCCTCCTGAAATTAGTTCAGGGGTAATTAGGGATGAGAAACAAACGTTCGCCCAGCCAGCGACACCCACAGCACAAGAATGAATAAAACGAAAATGCCTTTTTCCCACACTATCCCTAAATCCCTTTATGTCATTGGTATTTAGAAATATGTCAATCTCTACGTTAAAATATTTAATGACCGAGTTTCCACAGCCCTCTGAGGTCACAGTAACGTCATTGTTAATGTAAGCCTACTTGTGAAAATAATAAAGATTTTAAAAAAGAATTCCAAAGATTCACAACCCTCTGAGTAAAAATGTTGTTCCTCATCTCGGGCCTAAGTGGTTTTCCATTCAATTTAAAAATGTGCCCTTTAGTTCCAGACTCCGCAACTGATCCTTGTGGTACCCAACTAGTCCGAGCCTGTCAATGTGAGAATGAGCCATTTAGTCCTACTATCTGTTTTCTGCCTGTTAATCAATTCTTAATCCATGCTAAGAGATTACATCCTATCCCATGTGCTCGAATTTTGCTAATCAACCTCCTGTTAGGAACTTTATCAAAAGCCTAAAAATCTAAGTATATGACATCCACCATCTCCCCTCTATCAATTCTGTTGGTAACATACTCAAAACACTCCAATAGTTTCATCAAACATGATGTCCCTTTCAATAAACCTTCTTGGCTATACCCAATCAGATTTTTGTTTCCATTATCACATCCTTTAGCATTTTCCCCATAACTGTGCAAAATAAATTCCCTAAATTTAGAGAGAGGGACACACGCGCAACTAAAATGCTTGCCAGCCAAACAACTTAGGGCCATCATGTGATGTCAAGTTGGTTTTTTTCACTCACTTTTTCAAACTCGAGCATGTCATGGTCCATCACTGTTGCCTCCAAACAGTCTGTACTCTTCTTCTGCTCTCTCTCTCTCTCTCTTTTATCTTCCATCGCAACTGCTGTCACCATTAGGTTTGTATTCTCCCACCTCTTCTCTATCTCTCTCACTTCTTTCCTCTGCTGCTGCTGTCTACAAGCTGGTCTTCCCCCCCGCTCTTTCTCTCTCTATTATTCTCTAGTCTTGCTGCTGTCTCCAATAAGGTCTGCACCCTTCTTTATATAGTAATGAACTAGACCTTGGCCTACAGGGCCTGGTATATTACTAAATTGTAATATAAATATTACTCTTTTGTCTTGCTGAGTTGTCTTGTATTCTGATGAGAAATCATCAAAGTATTCCAGGTGATGACAAAATGTTTATTGAGTAATATACACAGTTAAGTGTCAGTCACTTTAATCTAATTTGATCTAAAAGCAGGTGGGAGAGGGGAGTCAACTCAGGCCAATTTAAAAAGAGCAACTTCAACTCACTCCCAGTGAGTTCTCCCAGTGAGCCATAGAAGACACAGCCAGAATGAGTTTGGGAATTTGAATCTAGGTCGGAATTCGAAGCTGGGTGGGGTAGAGGTGCTTTTTATCCCCGGTAAGTGACTGGTAAGTAGTTTTTCTTTTTGTTTTTCTTTTCATTGTCTAATTTATTTATTTTTTCTTTCGTTTTTTTGGAATTGTAGTTGTATACATTTACCTAAGGTTTAAGACATGGCAGGAGATTCCAGACCCATGTCATGTTCCTCGTGTGTGATGTGGGAGCTCAGGGACACGTCCACTGTCCCTGGCTCCTTCACGTGCAAGATGTGTGTCCAGTTGCAGCTCCTGTTAAACCGCTTGATGGCTTTGGAGCTGCGGATAGACTCACTTTGGAGCATCCGCGATGCTGAGGACGTCGTGGATAGCACGTTCCGTGAGTTGGTCACACAGTAGGTGAAAGTTACTGAGAGAGATAGAAAATGGGTGACCAAAAGATAGAGCAAGAGTAGGAAGGTAGTGTAGGTGTCCCCTGCGGTCATCTCCCTGCAAAACAGATATACCGCTTTGGATAATGTTGAGGGAGATGGCTCACCAGGGGAAGGCAGCAGCAGCCAGGTTCATGTCACCGTGGCTGGCTCTGCTGCGCAGCTGGGCAGGAAGAAGAATGGCAGGGCTATAGTGAGAGGGGACTCAATCGTAAGGGGAATAGACAGGCGGTTCTGCGGATGCAGTCGAGACTCCAGGATGGTATGTTGCCTCCCTGGTGCAAGGGTCAAGGATGTCTCAGAGCGGCTGCAAGACATTCCGGGGGGAGGGGGTGAACAGCCAGCTGTCGTGGTGCACATAGGCACCAACGCTATAGGTAAAAAATGCGATGAAGTCCTGCAAGCTAAATTCAGGGAGTTAGGAGTTAAACTAAAAAATAGGACCTCAAAGGTAATAATCTCAGGATTTCTACCAGTGCCACGAGCTAGTCAGAGTAGGAATGTCAGGATAAATGCGTGGCTCCAGAGATGGTGCAAGAGGGAGAGGTTCAAATTCCTGGGGCATTGGAACCGGTTCTTGGGGAGGTGGAACCAGTACAAACCAGATGGTCTGCACCTGGGCAGGACTGGAACCAATGTCCTAGAGGGGGTGTTTGCGAGAACTGTTGGGGAGGGTTTAAACTAATGTGGCAGGGGGATGGGAAGCGATTCAGGAAGTTGGAAGGTAGTAAAACAGGGACAGAAACAAAAGGCAGTAAGGGGGAAAGTGTAAGGTAGAGAAGCCATCGTCAAAAATAAAAAAGGGCGACAGTACAAGGTACAGTGACTGAGGGGAGCTCAGTGAATAGGACTAGTAATACTAAAAGGGATAAAACGGGAAGTAAAAACATTAACGGTAAGCGACGTGGCAGGTTGTCACATGAAGATATTGGTTCAACGACAAGGAAAATTAGGAGATAAGTAAAAAGGAAATATAACTTAGGAGAGGTTACTGATCGAGGTGTTAAGATTCAAAACAGACGTAAAAAAGCCAACATAAGTGTACTTTACCTGAAGGCTCGTAGTATTCGGAATAAGGTAAAGGAGTTGATGGCGCAAATCATCATGAATAACTATGATTTAGTGGCCATTACTGAAACATGGTTAAAGAATGGTCACGACTGGGAGTTAAATATCCAAGGGTATCAAACTATTCAGAAGGACAGAGTGGATGGTAAGGGAGGTGGTGTAGCTCTGTTATTTAAGGATGACATCCGGGCAATAGCAAGGGATGACATCGGTGCTATGGAGGATAAAGTTGAATCCATTTGGGTGGAAATCAGGAAGAGTAAGGCGAAAAAGTCACTGATAGGAGTAGTCTATAGGCCACAAATAGTAACATTATGGTGGGGCAGGAATAAACAAAGAAATAACGGATGCATGTAGAAATGGTACAGCAGTTATCATGGGGGATTTTAATCTGAATGTCAATTGGTTTAACCAGGTCAAGGCAGCCTTGTTGAGGAGTTTATAGAATGTATCCGCGATAGTTTCCTAGAACAGCATGTAATGGAACCTACGAGGGAATAAGCGGTCCTAGGTCTGGTCCTGTGTAATGAGACAGGATTGATTAATGATCTCATAGATAGGGATCCTCTCGGAAGGAGCAATCACAATATGGTGGAATTTAAAATACAGATGGAGGGTGAGAAGCTAAAATCAAACACGAGTGTTTTGTGCTTAAACAAAGGAGATTACAATGGGATGAGAGAAGAACTATCTAAGGTAGACTGGGAGCAACGACTTTATGGTGAAACAGTTGAGGAACAGTGGAGAACCTTCCAAGCGATTTTTCACAGTGCTCAGCAAAGGTTTATACCAACAAAAAGGAAGGACGGTAGAAAGAGGGAAAATCGACCGTGGATATCGAAGGAAATAAGGGAGAGTATCAAATTGAAGGAAAAAGCATACACAGTGGCAAAGATTAGTGGGAGACTAGAGGACTGGGAAATCTTTGTGGGCAACAGAAAGCTACTAAAAAAACTATAAAGCAGAGTAAGATAGATTGTGAGAGTAAACTTGCTCAGAATATAAAAACAGATAGTAAAGGTTTCTACAAATATATAATACAAAAAAGAGTGGCTAAGGTAAATATTGGTCCTTTAGAGGATGAGAAGGGAGATGTAATAATGGGAGATGGGGAAATGGCTGAGGAACTGAACAGGTTTTTTGGGTCGATCTTCACAGTGGAAGACACAAATAACATGCCAGTGACTGATAGAAATGAGGCTATGACAGGTGAGGACCTTGAGAGGATTGTTATCACTAAGTAGTTAGTGATGGGCAAGCTAATGGGGCTAAAGGTAGACACGTCCCCTGGCCCTGATGGAATGCATCCCAGAGTGCTAAAAGAGATGGCTAGGGAAATTGCAAATGCACTAGTGATAATTTACCAAAATTCACTCGACTCTGGGGTGGTCCCAGCAGATTGGAAATTAACAAATGTGACACCACTGTTTAAAAAAGGAGGTCGGCAGAAAGTGGGTAATTATAGGCCAGTGAGCTTAACTTCGGTAGTAGGGAAGATGCTGGGATCTATCATCAAGGAAGAAATAGAGAGGCATCTGGATGGAAATTGTCCCATTGGGCAGATACAGCATGGGTTCATAAAGGGCAGGTCGTGCCTAACTAATTTAGTGGAATTTTTTGAGGACATTACCAGTGCGGTAGATAACGGGAAGCCAATGGATGTGGTATATCTGGATTTACAGAAAGCCTTTGACAAGGTGCCACACAAAAGGTTGCTGCATAAGATTAAGATGCATGGCATTAAGGGGAAAGTAGGCGCATGGATAGAGGATTGGTTAATTAATAGAAAGCAAACAATGGGGATTAATGGGTGTTTCTCTGGTTGGCAATCAGTAGCTAGTGGTGTCCCTCAGAGATCAATGTTGGGCCCACAATTGTTCACAATTTACATCGATGATTTGGAGTTAGGGACCAAGGGCAATGTGTCCAAGTTTGCAGACGACACTAAGATGAGTGGTAAAGCAAAAAGTGCAGAGGAGACTGGAAGTCTGCAGAGGGATTTGAATAGGCTAAGTGAATGGGCTAGGGTCTGGTAGATGGAATACAATGTTGACAAATGTGAGGTTATCCATTTTGGTAGGAATAACAGCAAAAGGGATTATTATTTGAATGATAAAATATTAAAACATGCTGTTGTGCAGAGAGACCTGGGTGTGCTAGTGCATGACTCGCAAAAAGTTGGTTTACAGGTGCAACAGGTGATTAAGAAGGTGAATGGAATGTTGTCCTTCATTGCTAGAGGGATGACGGTTAAGACTAGGGAGGTTATGCTGCAATTGCATAAGGTGTTAGTGAGGCCACACCTGGAATATTGTGTTCAGTTTTGGTCTCCTTACTTGAGAAAGGACATACTGGCACTGGAGGG
Organism: Scyliorhinus torazame; assembly: GCF_047496885.1. Taxonomy (NCBI): domain Eukaryota; kingdom Metazoa; phylum Chordata; class Chondrichthyes; order Carcharhiniformes; family Scyliorhinidae; genus Scyliorhinus; species Scyliorhinus torazame. The sequence goes on along the minus strand of NC_092715.1, from coordinate 42,683,965 downwards.
TGTGCAGAGGAGATTCAGTAGGTTAATCCCAGAGATGAAGGCGTTGGATTACGAGGAGAGGTTGAGTAGACTGGAACTGTACTCATTGGAATTTAGAAGGATGAGGGGGGATCTTATAGAAACAAATAAAATTATGAAGGGAATAGATAGGATAGATGCGGGCAGGTTGTTTCCACTGGTGGGTGAAAGCAGAACTAGGCGGCATAACCTCAAAATAAGGGGAAGTAGGACTGAGTTTAGGAGGAACTTCTTCACGCAAAGTGTTGTGAATCTATGGAATTCCTTGCCCAGTGAAGCAGTAGAGGCTCCTTCATTAAATGTTTTTAAGATAAAGATAGATAGTTTTTTGAAGAATAAAGGGATTAAGGGTTATGGTATTCGGGCCAGTAAGTGGAGCTGAGTCCACAAAAGATCAGCCATGATCTCATTGAAGGCGGAGCAGGCTCGAGGGGCCAGATGGCCTCCTCCTGCTCCTAGTTCTTATGGTCTTATGTTCTTATGTTCTTATATAATAAACTAGTGAGTTCTTTCACTTCAATACTAAACTAGTAAAACAAGTGAGTTTATGTTAAATGAACAATTATAATTATAATACTGATCACGTCTTCACTCTCACTGCTCTCTACACACTCTAACTCATACACACTAAGAAAGAGCGGGAAACTCCTTTTTATAGGTTCTGTTAGTATTGCCATCTAGTGATCATTTGTCTGTACTTACTTTACATTAACTGAACATGTATTAACACACACAGAGATCACTGCAGGGCACAAGATCATAATTTGCTGACAATACAAAACCTGGAAGTATGGTGAATGCTGAGGTGGATACTGCAGAACTTGGAAGGTACAAAGACAGATTGGTGAATGGGCAGACAAATGGGAGATGAAACTAATGCAGAAAAGTGTCAAGTAGTACATTTTGGTAGGAAAAATGCAAAATAAAGTGTACAATTCGGAAGAGCGCACAGAAACATAGCTTGTGTGATAGAAATATATATTAGGTAGAGGTATTCAAAATCACGGAGTACCTGGGCAGTGCAGGCTGGGAGCAACTGGTCCCATTGGTGGAAGGATCGAGAACAGGAGCGCGCAGGTTTAATTGACAACAGAAACAATGGCGTAATGAGGAAAAGCTTTTTCCCGCAGCGAGCGGTTAGGATCTGGAACTTGCTGCCTGAGAGAGCGATAGAGACAGGGTCAATCAAGGCATTCAAGAGTAAATTGGTTTGTTACTTGAAACGGAAGTGTATGCAGGGCTACGATGAGAAGTAGAGGAGTGGCAATAGGTGAATTACTCCTCCTGAGACTGGCTTATACAGTACATGTTGAATGGTCTACTTCTGTTCTATAACCAACTCAATAATTTTATGATTCTACTTTCTCTCTATAATTCAACATTCCAATGACTTTTTTTATTATTGCTCTGTATTTGGTAAATATCCGTTACGATCAGGTGAGAGAAGGGGTCTTTGCTCTTTCCTTTTTTGACAGCAACAAGTTTCTGTTTGTTTGACAGGGATAAACTTGTCAATTCAGTGAGTGCTTAATTGTTTACAAGCTGTGACCAGAAAAGAACCAATCATAGAATTCATAGAATTTACTGTGCAGAAGGAGGCCATTCGATTCGGCCCATTGAGTCTGCACTGGCCCTGGGACAGAACACCCCACTTAAGCCCACGCCTCCACCCTAGCCTCGTAACCCAGTAACATCACCAAACCCTTTTGGACACTAAGGGAAATTTATCATGGCCAATCCATGTAACCTGCTCATTTTGGACAGTGGGAGGAACCTGGAGCACCCGGAGGAGACCCACGCACACACGGCGAGAACATGCAGACTCCCCACAGACCGAAGCCGGGAATCGAACCTGAGACAGATTTTCTTGAGTTTAACAAAGAAACAGGTTAGCTCTATTAGAGTTAAACTGATCGAAGTAAAACAATAAAACATGCAATGACACAGAGTAGCAAAAGGTAGGTTGGCCAAATTAGTGTCCAGAATAAAAGTCAAAAAGTCTGTAATTCTGGGCAGGATTCTTCCGTAATCGGCTGGGCGAGCAACTGCGGCGGGACGGAGTAGCGTGAACCACTCCGGCATCGGGCCGCCCCAAAGGTGCGGAATCCTCAGCACCTTCTGGAGCTAGGCCAGCCCCGGAGTGGTTTGCGCCCTGCCGGCCGGCGGGAAAGGGGCTTGGCGCCATGCCGACCGGTGTCGAAGGGCCTCCGCCGGCCGGCGCGAGTTGCCGCATGTGCAGGAGTGCCAGCGTGCGCTGGCATCATCCCCGCACATGCGCAGAGGGTTTCGTACCGCACTGGGAATGGTGGACCGGTAAAGCCTCCGGTGCAGAAGAATAGAGTGCCCCATGGCACAGGTCCCCTCCGCGGATCGGTGGGCCCCGATCGCTGGCCAGGCCACTGTGGGGGCACCTCCTGGGGCCAGATCCCCCCACTCCCCCCCAAGAGCCCTGGATGCCGCTCGCGCCGCCAGGTCCCGCTGGTAAGGCCCTACTCCAATTTACGCCGGCGGGACTGGCAAAAGACGGGCGGGAATTCGGGCCATCGCGGGACGGGGAATTCAGGCAGCCCCAGGGCCCATTGAGTCGCGCAGGACCCCGCCATTCTCCGAGGCAGGCGGCGCGACTCATGCCGGGCCGATTTTTGGGGGTCCGGAGAATTTGGAGGATGGCGGGGGCGGGATTCATGCCGACCCCCGCCGATTCTCCGACCCGGCGGGGGATCGGAGAATCCCGCCCATGATGTCTCGGCTGCTTCAAGCTGAATTCGGTGGACTCGATACTTCCAATTCTTTCCGGTTGTTCTTCGGGAGTTGTCAGCGCTGCTTTGGATTTGTTTTTAAAAATTCCAGCTGCAGCAGGACTTCCCTGGGTTATCACAGTCAGGAAACAGGGCTTGAAACTAGGTGAGTTGAAGAAATACGGAGGAAGAGGACTCCACTTAGATTTTCTTCCTAAGCTGCTTGTTGGCAGTTCTGCTGAAAGAACATATGCTTAAAACATACAAAGGATCGGCTTGTCACATAACCTTCCTTCTCCAACAGTCATGGAGATTTAAAAAAATACATTGTCCCTGTATCCCAAAGGTGACTTTATTACCTTCTATCTGGAAGCTAACTTTGTCAGGGTCTCATGGTTCAAACAATTAGTCTTAATGGCCCTTCTCCAATGGTTAAATACCTTAAGCAATTGTTATAGACGCCTTGCTAATGAGACAAGAGGTGGGAGCCCCTCATACTCCCCTCAAGTCATTGGTGTGATTTGCAGACAGACTGACTCCACTCCAATGATTTAGAATGTGGAATGTATAGCAAATTGGGGTTAGCCACCTTGGGCCCTGAGTTCCAGTCACGTTAGATGCTATGTTTTAAAATGTCTGCATTTAAAAGTTTAATTCAGGTTTTTAGTCAGTGGATTAAAAATCCACTTCTTGGAAATACATTTAACATTGATGCAGCAACGCGCTGAGTCCTTCAGCAGTTCCTTCCCAATCCATGATGTCTATCACCTAGAAGAGAAAGGACAGCTGATGCATGGGAGCACCATCGCCTGCAAGTTCACTTTCAAGTCACATGCCATACTGATTTGGAACTCTATCACCGTTCATTCATTGTTCTCGGATCAAAACCCTGGAATTCACTCCCTCATGGTATTTTTGGTGTACCAATACCACATCGACTGCAGGGGTTCAAGAAGTTGGCTTACCAATCACCTTCTCAGGAGCAACTAGGGATAGGTAATAATTGTTGGCCGTGTCAGCAATGCTCACATCCCAACAACATATTTTTAAAAATCTTCAAATTTGACCATCCTGTCTTAAGTCTTGTTACACAGTTATGATTGACGTCAGTGCTACTGAACTGGACAAGGAATAAAAGGAGAAAGCTCTGATCAGTATAGTATCACCCCAGTTTATGACACGATCATGACTATACACAAATTATAGTCATTTGAGATAAGCACAAGTAGGCTGACGGTTCCAATGAAGCTGTGCTCTGACAGAAAGCAGTGCCTTCAAGAGAAGAAGAAAGACGATGAATATTGAAATTAAAATGCTGATTATGATTGAATTAGATTGTGCACTATCATCACTTGCAGAGCACAGAGGAACACATGCAGAATGAAAAACACGAAAGGTGATAGTGTCATTTCCTTTTGTGCTGTGAGCTTTGCACTTTCTGCTCATAATGAAGATTAGAATCTGATTATCTGTAACAGCTCTATGCTGCACCATAGTTGAATTGTATACACACTCTTTAGTCCTACTGAAATTATGTCTGCAGAAAGATGTCACCGCACTCAAGCGATTTCTGGAGTATTCATTATTTCACTTTAACCAGACCTGCTATCACACAGTGAAGCTAGAAATAGAACTTGTATAACACACAATTTTATTTTGCTTTTATTAAGGTAATTTTCAGCAGAATTATCTCTTTAAACCGTTCGGCCTTTTTAACTGTCTCTTCTCCTTTAAGACGTTCATTAAAACCTAACTCTGGTCAAGTTAATGGCGCTTTCTTTGGCTCAATGTCAATATTTTTGTTGACCAGACTCCTGTTTAGTCAACATTTGAGGTATTCCCCACGTTAAGGGGGCTAAATAAATGGATGTTGCTGTTATATTAGCAAAAGCATTGACTTGTTTATTTTTCCCTATTTTAAGGTTCTTGCAACTTCAAGATGTGATGGATACATTCAGATGATTGTCAATGAGTGACGCAAGCATGAAACTGACATTGCCCATATTCAAATGAAAATGAAAATTGTCAGATTTTATAATGGACAGCTGCACCACAGCATCACTTTCCTGTGGAGAGGGGAAGCAGTTAAAAACTATCTCATGATGGTATTTTGCAAATTACGCTGGGAGAAAACAAGTCTGAAATATTTTGCCCCTCAACATGTGAACTAGTAGATTTTGCCACTGTAAAGAGTCTGGTGTCTCCAAATAAGATAAGTTTATCTTCAAAAACCTTGCCAGCTTTTCATTACAAACTGCCATCTAATTTTCTCGGTGGTGGGGGGGAGGGGGGGGGGAGGAATAAACAAGCCCTTTGAAATAACTGTACAGGGCTTAACATCTTTCTCTCAGGATGCATCATTTACTGAAGTGCACTAAAAAGACAGAATGGATTTCCTGGCAGACTCAATACATTGTGCAGGATTTGACAGTATGGGTGATTGGGTGAACAGTAATAGGTTTTTCCAATCATGAGCACTATTTTAGGCTTAAGAGAAAAAGCATTTACATGACTTGCTTCGTTCAGTTTTAAAATTGGCTTGAAAACTAATTCTTGCACCTGATGCCAAGGGATAGATGCAGCCTTAATGGAGAGTCCTGAGTGATATTCAGCAATGGTTACAATAGGTTACAAATAAATGGGAGGACAGTGTGGAAGTTTGGAAAGGATTGTTGTAATTTTAGAGACAATTTTAACGTAATCCGCCACCAGGAAGATTGAGGGGATTGGGTTCCACCCTCGATGGGCAGACTGCAAAACTGGCATTCCATCTAATCCCATAGGTTTCCCTCCCAGTGCATTAGGTTAAATAACACATTTAGGGTGCATATCAACCCTCAAACTCCATGATGAAGTATCAATGTGTCTGAACTCAAAGCATATTTGGAATGTCTCTGCCTGCTATTTGAGAGGAAGTAATCGCTCATTTATATTAAGCATGTCAACATGCCTTCCAAGAAAGGATGTCAAAGAAACTGATAAAGACAATGATTGCTTTATGTAACCTCCTGTCTCGGTCACCATTTACATGTCTGAAGGCTTTCAATTGTTTCCATTGAGAGGGACAAAAGTAATCCATTGACTGCAAAAGTGGGTTAGACATCCTGAGAATATGACCTGTTGCTGTATAGAAGCAAGTTTGCCCATTGCTAACTGCTTTTCATGCACCTGATCTCACTTTTTAACATGAGTGAATTGTTGTATAACAATAAAAGCCCCATTTGGCTGCACTTGACTCCCAACTCAATAATATTGCAGCATTGCTTCTCATTCATATCACAGCTACACTTCTTTCCTGATGCTCTGGGAACCCAGGATGATTCTCACACCTTCCCGACTGGCTCAGAAAAAGAAAACATAGACCAATCTTGATAAAATACTGTAAATTTCTTGTGTCTCATGTGTGGATTGCTCCATTACATTTTGTACAATGGAATGACAATCAAGTATAGCATTGTGAATTATACCAGGTCCAATGCACAAGTGAATCACCTCATTTTTTTGCTCGCTTATCCTCTCAATGAGATATTTGAGAGGTCAGGGAAGTCTTTTCATTGTGCTTTGCGGCTGAAGGAAAGTACACCTTTGCCTCATCCAGCAACCAGTTAAAATAAAGTTCTGTTCACTCCCGGCTTATAATCAAAAACTGAAGCGGGAGAATTTGTCAAAGAAAGTCATGAATTGTTGGTCTGAGGAATCGGATGATCTCCTACGGGACTGCTTAGAGTCAGTGGACTGGTCAGTATTTAAATATTTTGCGATCAGCCTGAACAAGTACGCCACAACAGTAACTGACTTTATTAGTAAGTGTGTAGAAGACTTTGTGCCAAAGAAGCAAATCCGCGTGTTTCCCACCGGAAACCCTGGATGAGCAGGGATATCCACTTCTTGATGAAGTCTAGGTCTGAGGCGTTCAAGTCAGGTGACCCTGACCTACACAAGAAAGCCAGATATGATCTAAAGAAATCCATCAAAGATGCCAAAAGACAGTACCAGACCAAGCTGGAGTCCCAGGCTAGCCACACGGACCCCCGCTGTCCATGGCAAGGTCTGCAAGACATAACGGGCTACAAGATGAAGGCATGTAAAATCACCGGCTCCATTGCACCCCTCCCTGATGAGCTCAACGCATTCTATGCACGCTTTGAGCAAGAGGTCAGCGAGAGCGAACCTTCCACCCCAGAAGCCTCGGATGAACTTGTATCTGAGATCACCATTGCAGACGTCAGAGCAGCCTTCTCGAAGGTCAATCCACGGAAATCCACTGGCCCGGATGGGGTACCCGGACGAGCACTCAGGTCTTGCGCGGATCAGCTGGCGGGGGTATTTGCAGACATCTTCAACCTTTCTTTACAACAATCTGAGGTCCCTATCTGCTTCAAGAAGACGACCATCATCCCTGTACCAAATAAACACCAAGCAGCGTGCCTGAATGACTATCATCCAGTGGCTCTGACATCCATCGTCATGAAGTGAATCAACAGGTGCAACAGTTCCACAGCAGATGCCATCTCCATGGCCCTGCACTCTACCCTGGAACATCTAGATAACCAAGACACCTATGTTAGACTACTATTTATCGACTACAGTTCAGCCTTCAACACCATCATTCCTACGAAACTCCTCTCCAAACTCCGTGGCCTTGGCCTCGGCTCCTCCCTCTGCGACTGGATCCTGAACTTTCTAACCCACAGGCCACAATCAGTAAAGATAGGCAACATCACCTCCTCCACGATCATTCTCAACACCGGTACCCCACAAGGCCGTGCTCTCAGCCCCCTACTCTACTCTTTGAACACCTATGACTGTGGCCAAATTCCCCTCCAACTCGATTTTCAAATTTGCTGATGCCACCACCGTAGTGGGTCAGATTTCAAACAATGATGAGACAGAGTACAGGAATGAGATGGAGAATCTGGTGAACTGGTGCGACGACAATAATCCCTCCCTCAATGTCAACAAAATGAAGGAGATTGTCATCAACTTCAGGAAGTGTAGTGGAGAATGTGCCCCTGTCTCCATCAATGGGAACGAAGTAGAAAGGGTCGAGAGCTTCAAGTTTTTAGATGTACAGATCACCAACAGCCTGTCCAGGTCCCCCCATGCCAACACTATAGTTAAGAAAGCCCACCATCGACTCTACTTTCTCAGAAGAATAAGGACATTTGGCATGTCAGCTACGACTCTCATTAACTTCGACAGATGCACTACAGAAAGCATTCTTTCTTGTTGTATCACAGCTTGGTATGGTTCCTGCTCTGCCCAAGACCGCAGGAAACTACAAAAGGTTGTGAATGTAGCTCAATCCATTACAGAAACCAGCCTCCCATCCATTGACTCTGTCTACAATTCCCGCTGCCTCAGAAAGGCAGCCAGCATAATTAAGGACCCCATGCTCCCCGGACATACACTCTTCCATCTTCTTCCGTCAGGAAAAAGTTACCAAAGTTTGAGGACACATACCAACCGACTCAAGAACAGCTTCTTCCCTACTGCCATCAGACTTTTGAATGGACCTACCTCGTATTAAGTTGATCTTTTCTCTACACCTTGCTATAACTGTAACATTATATTCTGCAGTCTCTCCTTCCTTCCCTATGTACGGTGTGCATTGTTTGTACAGCATGCAAGAAACAATACTTTTCACTGTACACTAATACATGTTACATTAATAAATCAAATCAAATCACTCATACGTATAACATTCATAGCACACAATTGCCAGGTAATGGTCATCTCCAGTAAGATAGTCTATAGTCACCTAGTGTCACCAAATAGCCCTTCAACATCTTGGTATTATCATTGACCAGAATCTTAATTGGACCAACCTCATAAATACTGTGGCTGCAAGAACAAATTGAGTATCCCGCAGTGAGTGCCTCCTCTTCTGTCTCCCCAAAGTTCATCCACCACCCAGAAGGCATAAGTCAGAAGAGTGATGGAATACTCTCCACCTGCCTGGATGAGTGCAGCTGAAACACACATGAAACTCACCAACGTTCAGGAGAAAGCAGCTCACTTGACTGCCACCACCCGAAGTATTAATTCCCTCTACCACTGTGATAATATGTTACATTTGCAAGATGCACTCCAGCAACACGCTTCTCTGACAGTATATCCCAAACAAATTGCCCATATCACCTATAAGGACACACCACCACCTCTCAAATTCCCCATCATCTCTCTCACCATCTTGGTTTAGAAATTCCTTCATTGGGTTGAGATCCTGTACCTCCCTCCCTGACATCATTGTGAGAGTACCTTCACCATAAGGACTGTGGTGGTTCAAGAAAATGACTCATCACTACTTTTCAAAGGGTATTTAGTTCTCACCAATAAACACTGGCCTGGCTAGTGATGCCCAAATCCCATGACCATGTACATTTGGCTTTTTCACTCAAACTACCATCAACTCCAGAAATTTCCCCAACTAGATTGCTGATAAATGCAGAACCATTCCAGTTCTGAAAGCACCATAACTTTGGTGTTGATTTTCTTACCTTTGTGATGTCAACCTTTTGGGTGCTGGACGAATCATTACAAACTTAATGAGGCACTTCTGCTTCTGGGGAAAGATTGGCCAGGATAAGTGGGGCACCATGGGCACTGCTGATTAATCCAAGTCCAGCAATAAGCATGGTTGTGGGAAAGCTACTGCCCAGCTTATATCACCACTCTAGCTCCAACCTGTTCCATGTCAATAGGCCGCCTGTGGTAGGACAACACTTAGGATGTAACTGCACTGAAACACAGTCTCTTGTTGATGATACTGGTCCTTCATTTGAAGAGATGTTCGAGTCGTTGAGGCGGAGTTAGGAGTCAGCCACAGTAACTGCTCTCTGAAATGGCTGAGGTAGCCACTCAATTCAAGGGTAATTCGGGATGGGCAACAATTGGCCTTGCAAGTGACCTCATAATCTCATGAAAGAAGTTTTAAAAAACTATTAACATTTGCTCTCCGCACTTCCAACACGAGTTGTAGAATAGAAGAAAAAAACACACATTGCACATCTACGTCCTCAAGACCTTTCAGAGAAGAGGATGCAGCAATCAGTTTGTACATGGCAGAGTCCAACAAACAGAAACTGTAAATAATGACCAGCTAATCTGTTTCAGTTATTTGATAGACACACGATGGCCAGGAGAAATCACTCTCCGTCGAAGAACAGCTTTTAGGTTCAGCTGAATAGTGATAGACAGGGCCATAGATTAACATTTCATTTGAAGGATAAGCATCTTTGATAATACATTACTCCCTCTGTGCTGTACTAAAGTGTCGGGCTGAATTATGTGCTCAAGCCCCGTAGTGGGAGGATGATAATCGAAAACAGGCATCCTGACAAATGTTCCCTCCCTAAGTTATTGGGTGCTGGCTCGAGCTCTCCTGCTGACATCCCAACTGATATTAGCTCACTTGGCACAAACTGTGCTTCAGCTTTGCAATCTAGACAAGTTGGGCAGTACGGTAGCACAGTGGTTAGCACAGTCTTTTCACAGCGCCAGGATCCCAGGTTCGATTCCCGGCTTGGGACACTGTCTGTGTGGAGTCTGCACGTTCCCCTCGAGTCTCCGTGAGTTTCCTCAGAGTGCTCTGGTTTCCTCCCACAGTCCAAAGATGTGCAGGTTAGGTGGATTGGTCATGCTAAATTGCCATTCAGTGTCCAAACAAAAGTTGGGGTTGGGTTGCTGGGTTACGGGGATAGGGTGGAGGTATGGGCTTAGGTAGGGTGATCTTTCAATGGGCCACTGTAGACTCGATGGGCTGAATGGCCTCCTTCTGCACTGTAAATTCTATGATCTATGATCTTCCCTCTGTGAATCAAAAGAATCACAGAAACAGCACAAAGCAAAGCAATTTGGAAAGGTTTGCCTGCTCTTTGAGAGACCTCAACTTTTAACCCATAACTCTGTAAATAAATCCTCTTCCGGTACAGTAACTTAATGGATGTGCCAGATTTTCAAATCATGCTTGGGAACTCAACACAAAGATGAATTCCGGGTCTCATCTTGACTCCACCCCTAAACTCAGTCACTCTCACGATGCTAATTTTATATGTTAATGCCCTAATTGGGCAGGAGGCAAGTTTGACACTTGATCAGTGGCCTTGAGACCCTCCAGGAGGCAGGAGCTGCTTTTATCGGGCACCAGCAGCAAAGGTGGGTGGCAGCCATGTTGAGGCCCGTTCCTCCCTTGCCAAAAAGAGCAGGTAATAGCTTGAAAGCCCAGGACAAGAAAGAATTGATAATAAGTATGACCGGGAATAAATTAAGATAATAGGTATGTTCTGGGTCAGATTATCCAAGGTGCCCATGAACTTTATCATCACCAGAATCTTTATCATCACCAGAAGAACATTTTTGATGGCTCTGCAATGAACACAACTTTTTTTAAATTCATTTACGGGATGTGGGTGTTGCTGGTTCAGGCAGCATTTATTGCCCACCCCTAATTGCCTTTCAGAAGGTGCTGGTGTGTTACCTTCTTGAACCGCTGCAGACCTTGAGGTGTAGGTATACCCGCTGTGTTGTTAGGGATGGAGCTCAAGAATGCTGCCCCAGCGACAGTAAAGGAGCGGCGATATATTTCCAAGTCAGGCTGGTGAGTGAGTTGGAGGGGAACCTCCAGATGGCGGGGTTCCCGGGTGTCTGCTGCTCTTGTTGATGGTAGTGGTTGTGGCTGGGTAGCACAGCGGTTAGCACTGTTGTTTCACAGCACCGGGATCCCAGGTTCGATTCCCGGATTGGGTCACTGTCTGTACGGAGTCTGCACATTCACCCCATGTCTGCGTGGGTTTCCTCCGGGTGCTCGGGTTTTCTCCCAAAAGTCCCAAAAGATGTGTTTGTTATGTGAATGGGAAATTCTGAATTCTGCCTCTGTGTACCCGAACAGGCACCGGAATGTGGCGACCAGGGGATGTTTACAGTAATTTCACTGCAGTGTTAAATTAAGCCTACCTGTGACACTCGTAACGATTATTAAAAAAAAGATTATAAAACATTAACTTTGTTAACTGCACGGTGGCAGGGGGTTAACACTGCTGCCTCACAGCGCCAGGGGCCCGGGTTCGATTCCAACCTTGGGTGACTGTCGGTGTGTCGTTTGCACTTTCTCCCTGTGTCAGAGTGGGTTTCCTCCGGGGGCTCCAGTTCCTTCCCACATACCAAAGGTGAGATGTTCTTGAGTATAGAAGATTGAGGGAGCTCTGGTCAAAGTGTTTAAACTGTTAAAATAACTTGATGTACATCGGGAAGGTATTTCTTCTGTTGAGGGACTAATGTAGCCATCTGGGATGGCCACTTCCAGAATACACAATAGACATTTGCAAAAATTGCAGGGAAAAATGGACAATGTTAAGAAAGCAAGCAGGCACAGAGCCTGTCTGCATATTGGAGCCGCAGCTCCCAGACGAGACTGAAACTGTAGGCCCATTAGCATATGGATGACCCATCTCTGGGAACAAAGGGAGATACTTGAGTAACCGATCTGGCCCCAGACCTCGCGACGCCAGTTCCCCAAACTGAAAGCAGAAAACAAAGCAGGCCAATGGCCAACTGGGATAGGCCCAGTCATCAGGGCACCTACCCCTTTATTGGTCAGGATCAATGCAGATGATCAAGATGCGGTCCAATTAATTGGGGCCAAGTTCAAGGCCCGCCCAAAAGCGCGCAAAGCCCCCTTCAGGTATAAGAAGAAGGCCCCAAGAGAGAATCGCTCTCTTGGACTTGGCTCTCACAGCGGAGAGACCGTCCACCAGCTACACCAGAAGCAAGTAAGGCCAAGGTCAATGCTCGCTACCAGACGGACGACCTTAGCTGTTTCCCCTCTACCACTTCGACCCCAGCAGCCTCAGATTTGAACAACGGCCATTGTTCCTCTGACTGAGTGCGCGCCCGAAGCTAAGTATAGGCTTTAGCAGTAGTGATAGTTTATTCTGTAGTATTTCGTGCATGTGTAGATATTACTGTTTGTGTAAATAAATAGTATTGACTTTGAACTAACTAACTGGTGTATGGCTCTTTTGATCAGTATTCGGGTTTGAACCTTGTGGTGGTATCGAAAGATATCTGGTAACTCTAAAGCAAATATAATTAGGATTAAGGAAGGCGACCATATTGACCGCCATATTCAGAGCCAACCAAGGAGAGCAACACTAAAGAATGAGAGGATATCACTTTAAAATTAGAGCAAAGCAATTCAGAAGGAACATCATCAGGCATTTCACAAAGGGTAGCAAAAATTTGGAATTCTCTCCATGAATTATCTCCTACTTGTCACAAGTAGACTTACATTAACACTGCAATGAAGTTACTGTGAAAAGCCCCTAGTCGCCACACTCCGGCGTCTGTTCGGGTACCATCATGTCTTTCGGGACTTGTGGGATGAAACCGGAGCACCCGCAGGAAACCCACGCAGACATGTGGAGAACGTGCAGACTCCGTACAGGCAGTGACCCAAGCTGAAACTCTGGTGGTGTGAAGCAACAGTGCTAACTGCCTGATAGCACTGCTGGCTCACAGGGACCTGGGTTCAATTCGGCCTTGTGTGAAGTTTGCATGTTATCCCCGTGTCTACCTGGGTTTCCTCTGAGTGCTCCAGTTTCCTCCCACGATCCAAAGATGTGAAAGTTCGGTGGATTGGCCATGCTAAAATTACTGCTTAATGTCCAGGATGTACAGGTTAGGTTATGAGTTACAGGGATAGGGCGGGGTGGGCGGGGGAGTGGACCTGTGTAGAGTGCTCTTTCGGAGGGTCAGTCCAGACTCAATGGGATGAAAGGCCTACTTCTGCACTGTAGTGATTCTACAAAAGACCATGGTGTGAGGAGAATTCAAGACTGAGATCGATAACGTTTCGTTAGATAAGAATATGGAGGGATTCAAAACAAATGTGGATAAATGGAGTTGAGGTACAGTGCAGCCATAATCTCATTAAGTTATACACTCTGGGGCAGGCTCAAGGGGCTGAATGGCCTGCTCCTGTGCCTAACTTCCGATTGCTCATATCAATAATTCATTCAAACGCAGCAACGATGTTGCTCTATTAGCCAACCCACTTTATTGTTTAGCTAGCAGGACCTTTAAAACAAATACATATTTAAGAATTTGGGGTTTGGGAGAATGGACTGAATTTTAATGCGAGGGCAGATATCCTGCCACCGGGGCTAAAAATGGCCTGCGGTGGGTCTGGGGGAGGGATATTGCCAGCAATGCCCAATTGATAACCCGTTGCCAGGGCCGCAGTCCAAATTTTCCCAGCACCATTTTGCCAGCCTTCGTGCCAATCTGTCCCCAGAGGACTCAAAAAAGTCCAGTCAACATCACAATCATTGGTTAATTTTTAAAAATACTTTGCATTTGATTTAGTCAGGAGTGGGAGGAAAGGCAACAGCTGAGGCTGCATAGATAATTAAAAACACAAGGTTGGAGAAATGAATAATGGGCTTGCGGATTGATAATGATAAAAATAACATCACTTTGGCTCAGGGATTTTGGCTATTATCAGTTTTATTCATGCTGGTAACAATTAAGAACCCCAGGAGTGCATGACTCCCCCACCCAAACAACATTCCTGCTGCAGTATTAGCATTGCTAGCATTGAGCACCTAATTTGTGTGCCAGGGTTGTTGTTTTGATGACTTTCTTTTTTTTGAAGTTTCAATCATGGTACAGGGCTAATGTGTAATCAACTGGTCTATCACAAACTAGAACTGCTGTGCTCGAATTTTAGTTGCCGCTAAGCGCAGATAAAAACGATAATTCCCTCTAAGAGTGTATAATAACCCAGCCAGAATTGACAGCGCTAATGATGATTTACTGGTGATGGGTTGGCTAACGTATTGTTAAATACAGAGTAAATAGCTTTGACAATCAATTATGTAATGAAGTGCAGCATGGTGATATTAATGAAACTACAGTACAACTGGAAATCACTGATAATTGGGACCAAGCTAAGCTGTGAATAATAATGCTCAGTGCAGATACATTTCAGAGTGCCTCCCCCCATTAGTAGCTATCAATTAGAATCAATCATAATTATAATCAATTAATGAGATTTGCTAAGGGAAGATGTATGAATATTCATGAACTAGGCAGCGATTATTCAATTAACCATGCATTAATTGATAACATTCACAGCTCATTTGCTTTTACTGATATTAGCATTTCTAATTCCCCCACTCTCACTTGTGCACATGACTATTTTGTCTTGTCTTTCAGATGCCCCCTGCGCCATGACAACAGTGGCCACCTGACCGAACGGGCATGTGACTCACTCTGAAATGTCTGTCAAGAAGTGGTCTTGAGGAGATGGGGAGGCTGGTTGATTCACCTCTCCCCATAACTTTGAAATTACGCCATGTGAGTTTTACAACACATTTGCTCAATATATTTTCACCAAATTCTTTTCTCTACCATTTCAATCGATGTCTTGACACTTCAATTGATAAAAACATAGCCTCGTCATTAATATGGCAGAAAGAGGAGTTTCATGCAAATTAATTTGTTCTTGTATTTGTAAACTCAAATCCTAAGCCTGCATTGTGTGTAGTATATGCCTCAGATGATCCAGGTGAGAGAAGGAGGACTTCATGTAAGTGATTAAGGAGGTCTTGACAGTGAATTACTGGTGTGATATGATGATATGACCATAGAGACAAGGGGAAGATTAAATAGTAACTTTCAAAAGAAAATTGGATAGATACTTGGGAAAAGAAAAAAGACTGCAGGGAAAGAGAAGGGAGGAGGATTAATTGAGATTGTCATATGAGGGATGGTTGAGGACTCTGGGTCTGTACTCATTGGAGTTTAGAAGGATGAGGGAGGATCTTATTGAAAGTTATAAGATACTGCGAGGGCTGCATAGGGTGGACGTTGAGAGAATGTTTCCACTTGTAGGAAAAACGAGAACCAGAGGACACCATCTCAAACTAAAGGGACGATCCTTTAAAACAGTGATGAGGAAGAATTTCTTCAGCCAGAGGGTTGTGAATCTGTGGAACTCCCTGCCGCAGAAGGCTGTGGAGGCCAAATCACTAAGTGTATTTAAAACAAAGAAGGATAGGTTCTTGAAAATAAGGGGATCATGGGTTATGGGGAGAAGACAGGAGAATGAGGATGAGAAAAATATCAGCCATGATTGAATGGCGGATCAGACTCGATGGGCCGAGTAGCCTAATTCTGCTCCTATGTCTTATGGTCTTATGGACTGCCCGTTCAAAAGATCAATGCAATGGGTCGAAGGACATCCGTCAATGCTGTAAGATCTATGATTCTGAAATGACCAGAAGTGCAAGTTCCCATGGTCTGTGCTGCCAGCGGACAACACAGTGATCTGCCGGCCGCGTTCTGTCGGAACTGCGGCAAGACGCAGCCAGTAAATGCCGGGAGAGGCTTGATGAACATTATGCCTTGCCAGACGTCACAATCTGGGCGGGATCCAGTCTTGCACAGTTACCACTTAACCGTGCCAATGCCGGATCTAATTGGCTCCTCCCATCTATTATCCTCCCCAAGGGCGCCCATTTGTACTTGTCCACGCAAACCTGGACCAGACGAAGCAGCATCTGGGGGGTCTTCCAAGCCATTGGAGGGGACAGGGCAGGGTGGCACCTGGGCATCTTGGCACTGCTAGTCTGGCACATTGGCACTGCTACCCTGGCACTTCCAAGGTGCACGGCTGACACTGCCAGGCTGGTAGGTGCAGTGCCAGGGTGCCAGGATGGTAATGCCAGTGTGGCAATGCCAAGGGTCAGGGTCGGAGGGGGGCCATGTCCATGAAAGGAGGGATGGAGGGGTATGAAGGGGGGTGAAGTGGGGGTGTGAAGGGGCCTCCGGAAGGTTGGGCCCTGAAATGAGTGGGCCCTCAACGACCCCATATCAAGGTGTCCTCACTTGGGGAGGATGTAGAACAATGCACATGTCTGGGGGGGGGCGACATTGTCCATGTGTGGGGGGGGTGGGAACCCTCAGAGATCATGGAACCCTTTCGAAATAATGGCCCGATCTCAGAGACGCCCGTCTGGCCAGCAAGTTCAGCTCCCCAGTGATGCAAATGTGGGCTAGCCTGGAGAGGAACTCCCCAGCGTCCAAAAAGATGACTCAGTGTGGTTAGATAGCAGTGAGGGACTCGCTGACAGAGTCGGGGAGAAACTCCCAGAAAAAACGGCTGAAATGACAATGAAAATTTTGCATTAAATCGCGCCCAAAGGATTTTTTGCCGACCAATCTTGTTACTTATGGTTTGAGTATGTAGATTTAGCAAAAGTACACAAATTTCAGTAACTTTGCAGGAGAGAAAACTTGGGGAATAAGAGCAGAGGATGGCATTGGGTAATTATGAGGTTTTCAAATCCCGCCCTGAAGAGTGCCTTTAATGAAAACTCCACTTGCCTGATCTTACATTGAAGCCTTGCAGATTGAGGTTCCTAGGGTTACAGAACAGTTTAGTCAGATACTGCTTGACTGGGAGCTATCTGGCTTGACTGGGAGCTATCTCGCTTTCCACCCAAAAATTCCAAAACTCAATCATCGTGAATGGAAATCTGAAGAAAGAAATTATCAGTCTAAAGACTTAAAATGCTGAAACCTGCACACGTTTCCAACATTTGAAAGCATCTGGCTCAATCTAACTCAGCAAGGAAGTAATAGTTCTGGGCAAAGAAACATTTATCTTGGTCGAAAGGTTGTCAGTTGTAACATGGCAGATGTCAATAGGAATGAAGAATTGCAGGTGAAGATTATTTTCTTGCACATGCGTCACGTTATATGATGTACATGTCATGTACAAGCTAATGTTGCACTTCAGAGTAATTGGCTCCATTCACTGTCTGGTTCGAATGTTCTGCTGTTAATTCTTTCAATACAATTTTTTATTTCCTGGATTTTTTATCTCTTAATCTGGAAGCTTCCACTTGCTTCCTTCCCCATTCCCCGAGGTCCTTATTTAACCAATGAGACAGGATTGATAATCATTTAAGGATGGAGATGTGAGATGTTTTGGCTTATCTAATCCTCTGAATCTGCAACTGAGAACATTTATTGCGACCATTTTCAACTTCTGCAATAGTACCGGATCAGACATAAATATTAGAGATAGGAAATTCATATAATACTTAGATGCTCATAATTCCACAGCATAACTTAAGGTCCTGGAAATTTCTTTTTCTCTGCAGAACTCTCTCATAGTCTGTTCAAGAAGGGGGAAGGACATAAAGCTCATAACACAATCAGGGCTTGTGAAGTTAAATGCCAAGTACTTGTGGAGTCTTGGTGATAGCACTCTACCGGCTGTGTCGCGCCCACGTTTGGGTGAGCGGGGGTCAGAAGATTCCGGGACAGGCCTCTTCCAGGATCTATCTGGCTTGCCATGCCTCGTGAGATCTAACGGGATCTAGCGAGACATCACAATCTGGATCCCGGCCATTGTGGATTGGATCGGTATTTGGCAAATCTGCATATTAGAGTGAATAGCTGGTCTCACACTAACATACAGCTCGCCTGATCTACCCGAGACGTTGGGATCTAACTCCTTTGCCTCGGCGACCTTAAATGATGGCCCCCACAAAAGGGAACCAGGTATAATAATAATAATCTTTATTATTGTCACAAGTAGGCTTACTGCAATGAAGTAAAAATCCCCGAGTCACCACACTCCGGCACCTTTTCAGGTACACTGAGGGAGAATTCAGAATGTCCAATTCACCTAAAAAGCACATCTTTCGGGACTTCCGGAGGAAACTCATGCAGACACAGGGAGAACATAGCCTTGTACCAGCGTACCCGAACAGGCGCCGAAATGTGGTGACTAGGGGCTTTTCACAGTAACTTCATTTGAAACCTACTCGTGACAATAAGCAATTTTTATTTCATTTTCATTTCATTTCACATGCAGACTCCGCACAGACAGAGACCCAAGCGGGAAATGAACCCGGGACCCTGGCACTATGAAGCAACAGTGCTAGCCATTGTGCTATGGTGCCGCCCATACGGGACGGTTCTTGGGGAGGGGAGCCTCCCAGGTGATCAGAGGCCCCCCAGCTGCATCCTGGTACTACTGGAGCCATGCAGGCACCTCGGAACTGCCAGCCTGACAATGGCAGGGGAACTTCCAGGGTGCCAGGCTGGCAGTGGTAAGGTGTCAGACTGGCAATATTCCCACATTGTGGATCTGGCCTGGGGGTGACCTGCCGTTTGAGGTGCGGTGTGGGGGGGAGCCCACGGATACCCTAATAGGTGAGTTGGGGCTTTGCAGTGGTCACATCGGCGGGGGGGGGGGGGATCTCAAGAGATCAGGGTGCCATTCATAAATGATGTCCCGATCTCCTCCTTCACTGAACAGTTCTGGCGAGTGGAGCTCCGCAGTGCAGGAAAAGGAGTAAGTGCGGCCTCGTGCAGCGTTCCCCACTGAGGCCCCAGATTGGAACAGAGTCCCGTGCGATAGCATGATCTTACTCGCCGCTTTGAGCACCGGGAAACACCCGGCTAAATCCGCTCAGCAGGGGATTCTGTTGCAATTTGGTTAGATCATGCCCATAGAGTCATAGAGGTCTACAGCATAGACAAGGTGCTTTGGCCCATCACATCTGCACCACTCCGAAACAGCCATCTAAGTATTCTAAACCAATTTTCCAGCACTTGGCCAATAGCCTTGTATGCCTTGGCATCGCGAGTGAGCATCTAAATACTTCTTAAATATTGTAAGGGTCTCTGCCTCCACCACCCTTTCAGGCATTACGTTCCAGACTCCCAACACCCTCTAGGTGAAAAAGTTTTTCCTCACATGCCCTCTCAACCTCCTGCCACTTAAATCTATGCTCCCTGGTCATTGATCCGCC
The DNA here is from genome assembly GCF_047496885.1 of Scyliorhinus torazame. Classification (NCBI taxonomy): domain Eukaryota; kingdom Metazoa; phylum Chordata; class Chondrichthyes; order Carcharhiniformes; family Scyliorhinidae; genus Scyliorhinus; species Scyliorhinus torazame. The sequence goes on along the minus strand of NC_092715.1, from coordinate 42,664,377 downwards.
TAGCAAGGAGGAAAACTACTTCCTGTCATAGAATTTACAGTGCAGAAGGAGGCCATTCGGCCCATCGAGTCTGCACCGGCTCTTGGAAAGAGCACCCTATCCAATGTCAACATCTCCACCCTATCCCCATAACCCAGTAACCCCACCCAACACTAAGGGCAATTTTGGACACTAAGGGCAATTTATTATGGCCAATCCACCTAACCTGCACATCTTTGGACTGTGGGAGGAAACCGGAGCACCCGGAGGAAACCCACGCACACATGGGGAGGATGTGCAGACTCCGCACAGACAGTGACCCAAGCCGGAATCGAACCTGGGACCCTGGAGCTGTGAAGCAATTATGCTATCCACAATGCTACCGTGCTGCCCTATGCTACCGTGCTGCCCTGTGATAGAGTGTCTACTCTATCTATACCACTCATAATTTTAAAATGTAATCTCTCAGGATTTCCTCCAGGATCATGTGGGCTGCAGTTCATCATTAAAGGGAGATGGATTTGATAGTATCATACTCCCTCCCCTTTATGAGGAAATGTCCTGCAGTGATGTGGCCTGAACTTCAGTGCAGGAATTAAGGGGCAATTCTAGTGTGAGCTCAAGGATAAGTACCTCTTGGCACTGCTGAAGGGACATCAGAGGATGTCAACTCTTCTCAACAGGGTTCCTGAGTCTCAGGAGCACCATTCACATCTCTCCCCTTCAGGATTGCTTAGACCAAGTCCCAACACCACTCTCAGTGGTGTACATTGATGAACCCAGCCAGCACTCCTGTACTCCTCGTCTAACAGGGAACCAGGCAAAAGTCCCCATTATTTTTTGTACTGATGTAGAGTGCAGCAGACATCAGAGTCAGCAAGTACCATGAGGTTTATCGGGTTACTAATGAAGTCCCAGTCATGAAACCCAGTAGAGGTTCACAGAGGATGAACGACAACTCTCAGGCACTTTGTCCTACCTCCCCCTGGACCATGACCCCACCAGCGAGCATCAAGTCATTGTTCCCAGGACTGTCCCTGACTTCATCTCTTCTGGAGATCTTCCTTCCACCACTTCCAAACTCAGAATCTCCCAACACTGGAGAACCTTCTTCTACCCCCTCCCCAAAATCCACAAACAGACGTCCTGCACCACCAAACACATTTCTTCCTATCTTGCCTCCATACTCTCTCCTCTTGTCCAGTCACTTTTCACCTACATCCGTGATTCCTCCGATGCCCTACATCATATCAACACCTTCCAGTTCCCCGGCCGTCACCACCTCCTCTTTACCATGAATGTCCAATCACTCTAAACCTCTATTCCCCACAAGGATGGTTTGAGGGCTCTCCGCTTCTTCCTCGAGCAGGGGCCTGATGGGCCCACCCATCACCACTCTCCTCCGTCTGACCGAACCTGTCCTCTCACTGAACAATTTCTCCTTTAACATGTTGAATTGGATTGGATTTGTTTATTGTCACATGTACCGAGGTACAGTGAAAAGTATTGTTCTGCTTAAAATCCCCAGACAGATCATTCCATTCATGAAAAGAAACATAGGGTAAACATAAATACACAATGTAAATACATAGACACAGGCATCGGGTGAAGCAGACAGGAGTGCAGTACTACTCAGTGGAGAAAATGTGTGGAGAGATCAGTTCAGTTCATAAGAGGGTCATTCATGAGTGGGGAAGTAGCTGTTTTTGAGTCTGTTCGTGCGTGTTCACAGACTTTTGTATTTCCTGCCCAATGGAAGAAGTTGGAAGAGTGAATAAACCGGGTGGGAGGAGTCTTTGATTATGCTGTCCGCTTTCCCCAGGCAGCGGGAATGAGCCAATGGATTGGAAGTGGGTTCGCGTGATGGACTGGGCTGTGTTCACGACTCGCTTGGACATTTGGCAGGAGTATGTTGAGGAGAGGAGACTTGAAACCACACTGCTTTAGTCTCATTTCCTCCAAACCAAAGTGTGGTTATCGGTACCTGCACACGTCCCAGTTTTGTCTGTTTCTTTATGGGGTGTGTGGAACATTGCTTATTCATGTCTGAACCAGGCCCCACCCCACAACTCTTTTGTCAGTACATCAACGACTGTTTTGGTGCCACTTCATGTTCCTGCCTGAGCCTCAAACAATTTGTTAACTTTGCTGCCGATTTCCACCCTCTTATCACGTTCACATGGTCTTTCTCCGACACTTCCCTTCCCTTCCTTGACCTCTCTATCTCCATTTCTGGGGAGAGACTGTCCATTGTATCCATTACAAGCCTACTGACTTCAATAGCAATCTCCATGACAGCTTTTCATACCCCAGACGCTGGAAGGACTCCATCCCATTCTCCCAGTTCCTTTGCCTCTGTCGCATCTGTTCCGATGATGCCACTTTCCAAATCAGTGCCTCTGACATGTCTTCATTCTTCCTTAATCATTGTTTCCCGCCCACTGTGGTCAACAGGGTTCCCAACCGTATCCAATCCATCTCCCACACCTTTTCTCTCACCCCTTCCCCTCCCTCCCAGAACCAGGATAGTGTCCCCCTTGTCCTCACTTTTCACCCCATATTCAAAAAACCATCCTCTGCCAATTCTGCCAACTCCAGCATGGTGCCACCACCAAACACCAGTCACTGTCACCACCTACTGACAGTGGGTCACTGTCTGCGTAGAGTCTGCACGTTCTCCCCGTGTCTGCGTGGGTTTCCTCTGGGTGCTCTGGTTTCCTCCCACAGTCCAAAGATGTGCAGGTTAGGGCAGCACGGTAGCACAAGTGGATAGCACTGTTGCTTCACAGCGCCAGGGTCCCAGGTTCGATTCCCCACTGGGTCACTGTCTGTGCGGAGTCTGCACGTTCTCCCCGTGTCTGCGTGGGTTTCCTCCGGGTGCTCCGGTTTCCTCCCACAGTCCAAAGACGTGCAGGTTAGGTGGATTGGCCATGATAAATTGCCCTTAGTGACCAAATAAAAAGGTTCAGAGGTGTTATTGGGTTACGGGGATAGGATGGAAGTGAGGGCTTAAGTGGGTCGGTGCAGACTCGATGGTCCGAATGGCCTCCTTCTGCACTGTATGTTCTATGTTCTATGATAGGTGGATTGGCCAGGAGAATTGCCCTTAGTGTTCAAAAAGGTTAGGTTGGGTTATGGGGATAAGGTTGAGGAGTGGGATTAGGTGGGGTGCTCTTTCCAAGAACCGGTGCAGTCTTGATGGGCCGAATGGCCTCCTTCTGTACTGTAAGTTCTATGAATCCCCGCCACGGCCAATCGAGGCCCTGAAGTTGGAAATTAATGGCCATTTCATCACATCATCCCGATGTTGATATTAATCACCATGCGGGGAATACCCTGTCGCCATTGCTCAGGGGTGTGGCCGGATCCATCGTTCAAGGGCAGTCAATGCCTGATTAAGAGATCCAGCATTGGGAAGAGGAGTGGCCGGGGTGGGGGTGGGGGTGGGGGGGAGGGTGGAGGGGGTGTATACCTGCTTAGAGTCACCATTTCCCTACCATATACACACTGTGACCTGACCTCCCTCCCTCCCACCCCCATTACACACCTGTACCTGGGATCAACACCGTTCATTGACCTCTGGTGATGTAGCACCAGCAGCAGCCTTTGCTTCCTCACTGGTGCTGCTGAGCAATGAAGCACTGGCAACCTCGGATTGGCAGGCCGCAGCGATATTTCTGACCTTGATCTGGGGAAAGGCTGCTTAATTCAACGGGCCTTTCCAAGAGGATGGGTATGGGGCTTTCGCTGGCTCTTCGCCTGGCAGGCAAAACCCCCCATCAAATAGTGCCCCTTTTTTATGAACCACATATCTCTTATGGCCGAGCTGACATCCTTGTATAAAACTTTCCTTTCTAAACAATTCGGTTAAATCAGACTGCCTCAGTGTGAATAAAATATCTGTATTGTATGACCTCAGGCTGCCCCTTGCTATTTGTATCTGTTTCAGGGTATTACATGGGTGCATGATTGGCTAGGTCCTGGACAGTGATGAAAATGGGTCAGTTGGTAATAGATAAATGTGCCTTTGCTGTTACTGCTCAATTCTGATCAGGTTATATTAGTTTTAAGACCGTAAGACCATACGACATAGGAGCAGAATGAGGCCACTCGGCCCAGCGAGTCTGCTCCGCCATTTATTCATGGCTCATATTTTTCTCATCCCCATTCTCCTGCCTTCTCCCCATAACCCCTGATCCCCTTATTGATCAAGAACCTATCTATCTCAGTCTTAAAGACACTCAGTGATTTGGCCATCACAGCCTTCTGCGGCAAAGAGTTCCACAGATTCACCACCCTCTGGCTGAAGAAATTCCTCCTCATCTCTGTTTTAAAGGATCGTCCCTTTAGTCTGAGATTGTGTCCTCTGGTTCTAGTTTTTCCGACAAGTGGGAACATCCTCTCCATGTCTACTCTATCCAGGCCTCGTAGTATCCTGTAAGTTTCAATAAGATTCCCCCTCATCCTTCTAAACTCCAATGAGTACAGTCCCAGAGTCCTCAACCGTTACTCATATGACAAGCTCTTCAGGGATCATTCTTGTGAAACTCCTCTGGACCCTTTCCAAGGCCAGCACGTCCTTCCTTAGATACAGGGCCCAAAACTGCTCACAATGCTCCAAATGGGGTCTGACCAGAGCCTCACACAACCTCAGAAGTACATCCCTGGTCTTGCATTCTAGCCCTTTTGACATGAATGCTAACATTGCATTTGCCTTCCTAACTCCGGACTGAACCTGCACGTTAACCTTAAGAGAATCGTGAACAAGGACACCCAAGTCCCTTTGTGTTTCTGATTTCCAAAACATTTCCCCATTTAGAAAATAGTCTATGCCTAAATTCCTCTTTCCAAAGTGCATAACTTCACATTTTTCCACATTGTATTGCATTTGCCACTTCATTGCCCACTCTCCTAGCTTGTCCAAATCATTCTGCAGCCTCCTTGCTTCCTCAATACTACCTGTCCCTCTTCAGATCTTTGTATCATCTGCAAACTTAGCAACAGTGCCTTCAGTTCCGTCTTCCAGATCATTAATGTGTATTGTGAAAAGTTGTGGTCCCAGCACACTTGAGGCACACCACTAGTCCCCGGCTGCCATCCTGAAAAAGATCCCTTTATCCCCACTCTCTGCCTTCTGCCAGTCAGCCAATCCTCTATCCATGCCAGGATGTTACCCTTAATTATTAACTTATTTAACAGTCTCCTATGCGGCACCTTGTCAAAGGCCTTCAGGAAATCTAAATAAATCACGTCCACTAGTTCTCCTTTGTCTAACTTCCTTGTTACCTCCTCAAAAAACTCTAACAAATTTGTCAGACATTACCTCCCGTTGATGAAGCCGTGCTGATTCAGTCCTATTTTATCATGCACTTCCAAGTATTTCGCGATCTCATCTTTAATAATGGACTCGAAAATCTTGCCAATGACCAAAGCCAGGCTAACCAACCTATAATTTGCTGTCTTCTGCCTCCCTCCCTTCTTAAACAGTGGTGTTACATTAGCCACTTTCCAGTCCTCTGGGACCGTTCCTACCTCCAGTGATTCCTGAAAGATCACTACCAACGCCTCCACAATTTCCTCAGCTATCTCTTTTAGGACCCTGGGGTGTAGCCCACCCAGTCCAGGTGACTTATCCACCTTCAGACCTTTCAGTTTCCCTGGAACCTTCTCCTTAATGATGGTCACTGCACTCACCTCTGCCCCCTGGTTCTCCTGGAGCTCTGACATCCCACTGGTGTCTTCCGCATGAAGACTGATGCAAAGTAACTATTCAGTTCCTCTGCCATTTCTTTGTTCCCAATTATTACTTTTCCAGCCACATTTTTCAGTGGTCCAATGTCTATTTTTGCCTCTCTCTTTTATTTTATATATTGAAAGAGACTCTTCCTATTTTTTTTTATATTACTCGCTAACTTGCACTCATATTTCATCTTCTCTCCCCTTATTGATTTGCCATGGGTAGAGGGCTCTTAGCAATGATAAATGTAGCAAATTGCCCCATAATCACCGATTTCGATCAAATCTCCAGCAGGCAGGTGCTGGAGCCATACACATTTTGGAGAATACATTATCTTCACATCTCTCAAAAGTGTCATTGCTCCAACCGACCTGAGTCACAGGCACAGCCAAACCAAACAGTACAACTTGGAAATAAATTCTTTGCTTTTCCTGATACTCATCAGAGATTGCTCCTCCATCAGTACCAGATAACTGTGTTTCACAGAGAAACACTTTCTGAATGTAAGACGAAATACTTCGCTGGAAGTAACTTACCCTGGGAGAGTTAGCAGAAAAACCTCCATCCCTTTATGTGCTGGCTTGATTTTTATCCCATTGAAATTCTACTCCTGTAGTTCACTGAGGCTTAGAAAGCTTCACCTGATAAATACTGGTAGATGCACAAATTACAAGTTAGAATAAGAAAACAAGCCTAATCAGTCTGTATTGACAATTACCCTCTTCACAAGTAAATAATTCCACATTTTTCCCTCTCAGTTCCCATTCCCATCTATCACGAATTGCCACTTACTGAATCTAATCTTGATTGTTGACAAGTTTCTGCCTCAAAAGTTAACCTTGGAAGTTAATTGTAAACCCCCATAAACTCTGTTCCTCTTGTTTCCCATTCTAAATCTTTTTCACTGAACCTTGTACCTTCACTTGAGACTCCTTAATTACTGAAAATAGTTTGCTTTTTCCTAGCTCTGATTCGGTGAGATTTTAGATAACAGTCTTAGACTTTTTCCAAAATTTAAGAAAAACAGTAGGCAGATTTTACAGCCACTGGTGGGTGGGGCTATTGTAGGCCGGAGGAGGGGGTGTCACCTGCCCACCCCTGAGCAGTTCCCATGGGCAGGATTCTCTGAGCTCCCACCGGGTCGGAGAATCGGCGGGGGGGGGGGGTCCCCCGCCGATTCTCCGGCCCGCGATGGGCCGAAGTCCCGCTGCTGTCATACCAGTCCCGTCGATGTGAATCAAACCACCTACCTTACCGGCGGGACTGGCGGCCTGTCAGGATCCCGGGTCCTGGGGGGGGGGGGGGGTTTGCGGGGCGATCTGGACCTGGGGGGTGCCCCCACGGTGGCCTGGCCCGCGATCGGGGCCCACCGATCCGCGGGTGGGCCTGTGCCGTGGGGGCACTCTTTTCCTTCCGCCTCGGCCACAGCGTCCGCAATGGCCGATGTGGAAATCCCCCCACCGCGCGCATGCGCCGGGATGAGGTCAGCAGCCGCTGACGTCCCGCACATGCGCGGACTTCCGTCGATCGGCGGAGTCCCTTCCGCCCCGACTAGCGTGGCGCCAAAGGGCTTTCCCACCGTCCGGCGGCACGCCGGGGCCCCCGCCCCACCGGGTAGGGGAGAATCCCGGGCCATATTACAGAGGGGGGAAAGGATGGCAGTTGGGCAAAGCATCAGGCAGCCAGCCCGCCCTTTGCTCTATTGAGGCGCTTGAATGGACAATTGATTTGCACTTACTGGCCTATTTCCACCTCCAACACAATGGGCTGGATTCTCCTCCCCCCCCCCCCCCCCCCAGCCCTGCATTCCTCATGGGGTGTGCCATTCATTGATGGCTGCTTGTCAATGGGAATTCCTATTGAAGTCTCCCCATGCCGCCAGGAAACACACGAGCGGGGCTGCACTGTTGGTGGGAACAGAGAATCCCAATGGCCGGAAAACTTCCGATAATGGTTGATCTCCGGGGAAAAGCAGAAGGAAGGCGGCCAGGCCAGGAGCTGCTTTCGGAAAGAGAGGGAGCTTACCTCCTTTGGGGAAGAGCTCTCCCCATCGTGGTCGCTCGCCCCTGCCCAAGATGGTACCTTGTTTTGTGCCTCTCCAACCCCACCCCAGCCATTATAACTCAATGACCTTCCTGGCCCATCCTTGCTGAAGTCTCCAGTCCCTGATCACTCAAAGTGCCCAGACTTACCTTCCAGTCAGTGAGACATTTTCTTCCATCCTGCCAATAGTCTGTAGTCCCAGCAGTGACTACTATTGTCTACTGGTGATGCTGGGTGTGAAGGTGGAACTTCCTATCCCTGAGGGGCAGATGCTCCACTCTCAAGTAATTAAGGCAAATGGAATGTTCTCATTTATGGCAAGGAGAATGAAACATAAAAATAGGGATAAATAGGGATGAGTTGGGATATGCTCTGAAGCTGTCATACGGGCTCGAAGGATTGGGTGGGATTTACTGACCAACCCACCAGGTGTTTTTCAGTGGTAGAGGCGGCACCCCAGCAGCATTTTCTGGGCCTGCCGTTGTCAACGGGATTTCCCGTTGATCACACTCCTAGACGGCGGGAAACCCGACATCAACAGCCGGTGAATTTTGCCTGTTAACTTTGTTTCTCTCTCCATAGATGCTGCCAGACCTGCTGAGTTATTCCAGCATTTCCTGTTTAATAGAAAGTGGGGATGTTTCGCTACAGTTGTACAAGTGAGACCACTTGGACAACTGTGTATGGTTTTGATCTCCTTGGGCGGGATTAACCGGCCTCCCAGCCACGTGTTTTTCGGCAGCGGGAGGGTAGAGCAGTTGATGTGGTGTATATGGATTTCAGCAAAGCGTTTGATAAGGTTCCCCACGGTAGGCTATTGCAAAAAATACGGAGGCTGGGGATTGAGGGTGATTTAGAGATGTGGATCAGAAATTGGCTAGCTGAAAGAAGACAGAGGGTGGTGGTTGATGGGAAATGTTCAGAATGGAGTACAGTCACAAGTGGAGTACCACAAGGATCTGTTCTGGGGCCGTTGCTGTTTGTCATTTTTATCAATGACCTAGAGGAAGGCGCAGAAGGGTGGGTGAGTAAATTTGCAGACGATACTAAAGTCGGTGGTGTTGTCGATAGTGTGGAAGGATGTAGCAGATTACAGAGGGATATAGATAAGCTGCAGAGCTGGGCCGAGAGGTGGCAAATGGAGTTTAATGTAGAGAAGTGTGAGGTGATTCACTTTGGAAGGAATAACAGGAATGCGGAATATTTGGCTAATGGTAAAGTTCTTGAAAGTGTGGATGAGCAGAGGGATCTAGGTGTCCATGTACATAGATCCCTGAAAGTTGCCACCCAGATTGATAGGGTTGTGAAGAAGGCCTATGGAGTGTTGGCCTTTATTGGTAGAGGGATTGAGTTCCGGAGTCGGGAGGTCATGTTGCAGCTGTACAGAACTCTGGTACGGCCGCATTTGGAGTATTGCGTACAGTTCTGGTCACCGCATTATAGGAAGGACGTGGAGGCTTTGGAGCGGGTGCAGAGGAGATTTACCAGGATGTTGCCTGGTATGGAGGGAAAATCTTATGAGGAAAGGCTGATGGACTTGAGGTTGTTTTCGTTGGAGAGAAGAAGGTTAAGAGGAGACTTAATAGAGGCATACAAAATGATCAGGGGGTTGGATAGGGTGGACAGTGAGAGCCTTCTCCCGCGGATGGATATGGCTGGCACGAGGGGACATAACTTTAAACTGAGGGGTAATAGATATAGGACAGAGGTCAGAGGTAGGTTCTTTACGCAAAGAGTAGTGAGGCCGTGGAATGCCCTACCTGCTACAGTAGTGAACTCGCCAACATTGAGGGCATTTAAAAGTTTATTGGATAAACATATGGATGATAATGGCATAGTGTAGGTTGGATGGCTTTTGTTTCGGTGCAACATCGTGGGCCGAAGGGCCTGTACTGCGCTGTATTGTTCTATGTTCTATGTTCTATGTACATTCCAGCCATTAACAAACAGATAAGGGCCGGAATTCCCCATCCGTTCACGCCGGCGGGATTCTTCAGTCCTGCTGCACTGAACGGAGGTTTGGCTGAGTGCCAAATTCTCACTGGCAGCAGTGGTGGGATGAACCCGAATCGGAAAATCCCAGCCAAAATCTTCAAAACTGGTGATCTGCCCAGAAATACTGACAATTCAGGAGCAAGAATCAATTATCGACTAATAATAGTCATGCAATTTGATTGCAGTTGGCTGATAATACTTTTCACCTTTTTCATGATAGTTTGTACCATGAGGAATATATTGATCTACATGTGTACAATGAATGACAGTCATTCAAATAATCTCCTGTATCCAATTTTAATTTGGCTTCCTCCAATTATACTTTCACATAACGTAACAGGGAATGAGTAGAGTTTTACTGATGGTGTTATATTTTACTTCAGCCCTTTTGGTTTAAAGGCTCATAATATTTATATGGGCATTGACTTACCAGTTTAATTAAACAGCTAATTAAATCCACTAACAGATAAGATCATCCATCTTCTTGGAGAAGATTAAACCTGATAATGAGAATGCAGGTTACAGCGCTTCAGGTGCATATCCAGACACATTTTAAATGATTTAAGGGCTTGTGCCTCTACAAGCCTTTCAAGCAGTGCGTTCCAGATTCCCACAACCATCTTGATGAAAAAACAAACCTCATCTCCCCTCCAATGCTCCATAGTCACTGCCTCTCTGCTAATATAAATACTTTCCCCAGCCACTCTACCCAGCCCCCTCACAATTTTGTGCATTTCAAACAAATCTCCCCTCAGCCTTCTTACTGTTCCAAGGAGCAGAACCCCAGCCTCTCCAATCTTCCAGTACTGGCAACAAACTCGTAAATGTCCTCTGCACCATCTCTTAATGCCATTACACCCTTTCTGAAATGAGGTGGCCAAAACTGCACACAGTGGGGGCAGCACGGTGGCGCAGTGGGTTAGCCCTGCTGCCTCCCGGCGCCGAGGTCCCAGGTTCGATCCCGGCTCTGGGCCACTGTCCATGTGGAGTTTCCACATTCTCCCCGTGTTAGCGTGGGTTTCGCCCCCCCCAACCCAAAGATGTGCAGGGTAGGTGAATTGGCCATGCTAAATTACCCCTTAATTGGAAAAAATTAATTGGGTATTCTAAATTTATATTTAAAAAAACTGCACACAGTACGCAAGTTGTGGCTTAACAATTTTATTATACAGTTTCAGCATAACCTCCCCGATCTTATATTGATCTTATATCTTCTTTGACCTGGCTAATAAGTAAAGGTATTCTACATAAATTCTTGTTTTTTTTTAGAGTACTCAATTATTTTTTTTCTAATCAAGGGTTAATTTAGTGTGGCCATTCCACCTAACCAGCACATCGGGGGCGATTCTCCGATATGGAGGCTACGTGTTTGCGCTATCGTGGGGCGAAATTCTCCCCCAACGGCGGGATGCCCGCCGACTGGCGCCAAAGCCGGCGCAAATCAGACGGGCATCGCGCCGGCAAAAAGGTGCGGAAGTCTCCGCATCTTTGGCGGCCTAGCCCCAACATTGAGGGGCTAGGCCGACGCCGGAGGGATTTCCGCCCCGCCAGCTGGCGGAAATGGCGTTTGTTGCCCCGCCAGCTGGCGCGGAAATGCGGCGCATGCGCGGGAGCGTCAGCGGCCGCTGTCAGTTTCCCCGCGCATGCGCGGGAGCGTCAGCGGCCGCCGAAAGTTTCCCGCGCATGCGCAGTGGGGAGAGTCTCTTCCGCCTCCGCCATGGTGGAGGCCGTAGCGGAGGCGGAAGGGAAAGAGTGCCCCCACGGCACAGGCCCGCCCGCGGATCGGTGGGCCCCGATCGCGGGCCAGGCCACCGTGGGGGCACCCCCCGGGGTCAGATCGCCCCGCGCCCCCCCCCAGGACCCCGGAGCCCGCCCACGCTGCCTGGTCCCGCCGGTAAATACCAGGTTTGATTTACGTCGGCGGGACAGGCAGTTTCTGGGCGGGACTTCGGCCCATCCGGGCCGGAGAATCCAGCGGGGGGTCCCGCCAACCGGCGCGGCTGGATTCCCGCCCCCGCCCAATCTCCGGGAGCGGAGACTTCGGCGGGGGCGGGGGCGGGATTCACGGCGGCCAACGGCCATTCTCCGACCCGGCGGGGGGTCGGAGAATGACGCCCGTGAACGCCGTCGCGTTTCACGACGGCGCGAACAGGGCCCGGACACAACCGATTCTGGCCCCCCAGGGGGCCAGCACGGCGCTGGAGCGGTTCCTGCCAAATGGGTGCCGCCCAATCCTGCGCATGCGCAGTTGGGCCGCGCCATCCTGTGCATGCGTGGGGAATGTCTTACGCACACCGGCCCCTCCCCAACATGGGGCCGGTGTTCTGGGGCCGCGCGCGGAAGGAGATAGGCCCGGGGGGGGGGGCGAAGAGGCCGGCCCACCGATCGGTGGGCCCCGATCGCGGGCCAGACCCCATCGGAGGCCACCCCGGTGAAGGAGCCCCCCTCCCTCCCCCACAGGCCGCCTCCTCCAGTGCAGAGTTCCCGCCGGCAGCGACCAGGGGTGGACAGCACCAGCGGGAACCTGTTGTGTCGTAGCGGCCACTCGGCCCCTCCGGCTGGAGAATCGCCGCTCGCCGATTCTCTGAACGGCCCGGTGCGAATCGCGCGCCACTGGTTTCCAGGGAGTGGGAGAATCGCTTGCGGGGGTCGGGGCGGCGTAGCACAATTCGTGCGGTGTCCCGGCAATTCTCCCACCCGGCGTGGGCGGGGAGAATAGCTCCCATCTTTTGTGTTGTTGGGGTGAAACCCATGCAGACACGGGGAGAATGTGCAAAATCCACACGGACAGTGGCCCAGGGCCAGGATTCGAACCCGGGTCCTCTGCGCCGTAGTCACAGTGCTAACCACTGCACCACCATGCTGCCCTTACCTGCATTCTTAACCACCTTACCAAACTGTTCTGCTGGAATATAATGTCGAGGAGCTGTGAAAATTCAAGGCAAGCCGTGTCATTTCCATTCCACCTCTCAGTATTCTCCCATTCATTGTGTGTTCCTTTGCCTTGTTTGATCTCCCCAAATGCACCACCTCTCACTTCTCTGGGCTGAATTACATTTAGCCCCTTTTCTGCCCGTCTGGCCAGTCCATTGATATATTTCTGCAGTCTACAGCTATCCACCTCACTATGTACCATGCAGCTAATTGTTGTGTCATCTGAAAACTTTGTGATCATTCCCCCGACACTGAGCCAATTCTGTACCCAGCATCGTCCGCCATAGGACAAATAGGAACATAGCTATCCTGTGGGTTTCCTCCGGGTGCTCCGGTTTCCTCCCACAGTCCAAAGATGTGCAGGTTAGGTGGATTGGCCATGCCAAATTGCCCTTAGTGTCAAAAATTGCCCTTAGTGTTGGGTGGGGTTACTGGGCTATGGGGATAGGGTGGAGGTGTGGACCTTGGGTAGGGTGCTCTTTCCAAGAGCCGGTGCAGACTCGATGGACCGAATGGCCTCCTTCTGCACTGTAAATACTATGATAATCAACGTGGCTCATCTGTCAAAATCATAGAATTTACAGTGCAGACGGAGGCCATTCGGCCCATTGAGTCCAAACTGGCTCTTGGAAAGAGCACACTACTCAAACCCATACCTCCACCTTATCCCCGGGACCCAGTAACCTCACCTAACCTGCTGGGCACTAAGGGGAGAAAGTGCAAAGTCCACACAGACAGTTATCCGAGGCCGGAATTGAACCCGGGACCCTGGAGCTGTGAGGCAGCAGTGCTAACCAATATTTCCTAATCTCCCACCACTCTGACATGGATAGACTAACCATGACTCATACCAGAGGAATTTCTAACCTTTAGAAAAAACCATCAGAGACTGGTTATCTCTAAAACAGATGCTAATGCCCCTTCGTGGAACTGCACAAAACCTCTTCACATTTCTATTGAAGAATTCTGGCCACCAGAAACTATCAAACACCTCAAGATTCACGACCTGGGTGAAATTCATCCTTTGTCCAGCAATTAAGAGAAGAAGCAGGAGGTATGCCACATGACCTTCCACAAGCTGCCAAAACCTGCAATATTGCCGTGTGGGACTGAACTCCAGCAGTCGCTGTTGGACCTCAGAAGAGAAGCAGGACACCGGGCAGCAGTCTTTCTCTTTCTACCATGCACCATCTCACCTGTAGTGGTAGAAAGAACCCATGCCCAGGTTTACAAGTGCTTGATCCTCAGCTGCAAAGTGAACTACTGGAACATTGCAACTTACACCTTCAATGATAATTCAACTCTTTGAGCCGTCTCCCAATGTGGAAGTTCTCACTCCCAGAAAGAAAGATCACCCTGCAGCAGTCAGCCAGCTGCTCTCTGAAAGAATGTACCATTGGACTTTTGATTCTGGACTCTGGACTCATGTAAAACCATAATCCCTGTCTTTCCCTTAACCTTCTTTTATTGTATGAGTGCAAAAGAGAAGGATGTTAAGAAACCCCTTTCTCATATTTTGCATCTGTATGAAATAATCCAACCCTTTTATTTTAACTTATCTCGAGTTTGCCATGTGAGTTATTCATGTAGGATTGGAACACTCCAAATTTAAGAGTTGGGGAAAATATGCCATTACTTGGAAAGGGCGGAAATGAACAATGAAAATGAATAACATTTGCGTACAGGTAGCGAGGGGAAAAATTAGAGCTTTTTAATTAACCCCCCTCCTGTCCGTGACACAACCTTGCTACATTCCCCTGGATCACCTGGGGTTTTTTTTGCAATCAGTCTGCCGTGTGGAACCTTGTCAAAATTCTTGATAAAATCCACGAAGACCTCATCAATCCACCTTATTACTTCCTCAAAAAATGCAATCAAATTAGTCAGACATGATCTTCCCTTAACAAATCCATGCTAACTGTCCTTGATTGATTTGGACTTTTCAAAGTGACAGTCAGAATTGATTTCAATAATTGTCCCACCACTGGGATCAGACTGACTGGCCTGTAATTATTTAGTCTGTCCCTCGCTCCCTTTTAAAGCAGAGGTACAATATTAGCAGACCTCCAAATCTTCAGCACTCACCTGTATCCAGTGAGGATTGGAAAATGACGGCCAGACCCTCCACTATTTCCTTCCATCTTCTTTTCACAGCCTGTTTCACATTTCATCCAGCCCTGGTGACTTTCAAGGGTGCTAGTCACCTAATACTTCTTCTCTCCCTCCATGTATCACATCCACTGCTTGTCACACCTCGTCGTTATCTGCAATGTCTGCATTTCTGCTCCCGCGCCAGCTATTTCTAGGAAGCACGAGAAACAAGAGGCAGCCTCATTTTAAAAAAATCTGTGGATAGGAAAACACCTGCTCCCCTGAGTTAATGGATCCATGCAAAGCTAAATATAAAAACAATCCAAACCTCCCCTTTGAAACTGCATCGACCTGTCAATCAAAAATCTTGCAGCAGGCAATGGTATGTGAAATTCAATGTAAACAATGCAGTTCAAAGCTTTTAGCCTTCTATGCATGCACACAATCTTCTATACTTTAAAGGGCAATGAAATTGAATGTGAGAAATCCACTTCAAAGATTTCCACCACGTCATTTCACAGCTCTTTAAACCTGTCACAGTGACAGACTTTTTAAAGAGTTTAGGGATACAGATGCAATCACTTTTACTTTATAGTGAGAGAATTGTATTTCTGTGATACTGACTGACTGTTTAATGGGTTTAAAGGCATGGGGCGAGCAGCCAAACAATCCCCATCACAGGGAAGGTCCCTGACCCGAGCCTCTCCAACCCAGCACAAGCCCCTACCTTCCATGAAGGACCCCTTCGGCACCCTGGGGACAATTGTTGGGAGGTACTTATCCGCTGGCAAGTGAATTGGGTGTCCTGTCCATCAATTAGAGGCCAAATAATTCCAATGACAATTTAATGCCTGGTCAGGGCAGGAAGCTCGTTTTGGCCTGATGCAGGATTCAGCGGGCTATTGTGAATCCCACAGCTAGCGAGCAGTCCTGGAGAATCCCAGTCTGTATGTTAGTTGTAGCTTTTGGGCCAAAGTGATCAAAGGTGATTGGGGGGGGAGGGGCGGGGGGAGGTGGCAACAGGCTATTGAGCTGAATGATCAGCCATGATCATAATTAATGCCAGAGCAGGCTCAAAGGGCTGAATGGCTCCTCCTGCTCCCATTTTCCATGTTTTTATGTTTCTACGTTTGGATGCTCCTTGATTTTGCTTGCCAATATTCTTTCATGCCCTCTCTTTGCTTTCCGAATTGCCTTTTTGATTTCACCCTTCCTCTTCCTGTACTCCGCTTGGCTTTCTGTAGTGTTGTGTTATTGCTGTCTGACATTAGTTTATCCTGGATAAAAGCAAATTATTGCGGATGCTGGAATCTGAAACCAAAAAGAAAATGCTGGAAAATCTCAGCAGGTCTGGCAGCATCTGTAGGGAGAGAAAAGAGCGAATGTTTCGAGTCCAATGACTCTTTGTCAAAGCCTACAGATGCTGCCAGACCTGCTGAGATTTTCCAGCATTTTCATTTTGGTATTAGTTTATCCTATTTGCCTTATCTTACTCTGTGAACTCCTTAACATCTAGGGGGCTCAAAATGTGATGGTCCCACCCTTTTTCTTTGTGAGAACATGTTTACTCTGAGCCCCTTGAATCTCCCCTTTGAATGCCTCCCACTGCTCTGACACTGATTCACCCTCAAGTAGCTGTTTCCAGTCCACTTCCGCTAAATCACTCCCCAGATTAGTAAAATTGGTCTTTCCCAAATTTAAAATTCGTAGTCTATAGTGTACACCTTCAGCGGCACAGTAGCACAGTGCTTAGCACTGTTGCTTCACAGTGCCAGTGACCCGGGTTTGATTCCCGGTTCGGGTCACTGTCTGTGTGGATTTCCTCCGGGCGCTCCGGTTTCCTTCCACAATTCCCGAACAATGTGCTTGTTATGTGAATTGGACGTTCTGAATTCTCCCTCAGTGTACCTGAACAGGTGCCGTTATGTGGCGACTAGGGGATTTTCACAGCAACTTAATTGCAGTGGCGAATAAAGATTATTGTTGATTAGTTTTGTTCTTAAATTAAATCCGTATGGCGTCAATTGATGATCCTTCCAACATGTTATCCCTTCTCACAGCTGTGATTGCTATTCTACTCCAAACTGCCACCCCCCCTTTTTTATACCCCTCTTTACATCATCTGAAAACCATGTGACCAGAAATGTTGAACTGCCATCCTTAATCCTCTTCAAGCCATATTTCTGTAATAGGTTTTATATCATATTCCCTTATTTCTATCTGCTTTATTTTCTATGCTTATTGCATTGAAGTCTGCCCTTGAACACTGTCAAATTATTTTCTGTTTTGTTTCCTCTGTTTTACGGACACACTAACTGAATTTCTGCCTTCCATTGCCATTCCTGATTTTGCCTCATCTGTGTCTACCATCAGGTTCCCATCCCCCTGTCAAACTAGTTTAAATCATCCCCCAAAGTACTCACAAAACTCCCAGCAATGATATTGGTTACAGCTCTGTTGGGGGGCAAACCATCCAGACTGTACAGGTCCCACCTCCCTCAGAACTGGTCCCAATGCCCCAGGAATTGGAATCCCTTTCTCCATTACCATCTCTCCAGCCATGCATTCATCAGCTCTAACCTCCTATTTCTATGCACACTAGTGCATGACACGAAGAGCAATCCGAAGATTACTAACTCTGAGATCCTGCTTTTTAATGTTTTATCTGGATCCCCAAAATCTGCTTTCAGGACCTGATCCCACTTTCTGTCTATGTCATTGGTTCCAATGTGAACCATGGCCTTTGGTTGCTCACCTTCCACCTTCAGAACGTCCTGCAGCTGCTCTGTGATATCTTTGCCCCTGGCCCTGAGGTAACATACAATCCTGGAGTCATATCTACAGCCACATACACAACTGTCAATCCTCCGAACTCTCAACTCCCGTACCACTAGTCCTCCTCCACTGTCCTTCCTTCTCACCTGTGCAGCTGAGCGACTCGTGAGCCCCGTAATTTCTTGCCACATCCCCTGAGGAACCATCACTGGCGTCCAAAATGGAAAAAAAAGTTTGTAGGTAGGTTAGACTCAGAGGGCTCCTGGTCCTCCAAGACTTTCTGGTGGTCACCCAGGCCCCCTTCCTACACGTTTATAACCAGTGGTACGACTACATCCCTAAAGATGCTATTCACGTTTTCCTGTGCATCACAGATGCACCACAGTGACTCTAGCCAGTGACTCTGCATATGATGACACCTCCTGTATACATGCTCAACTAGACCCACCTGAAGTGTCCATGATTCCCCACATGACACAGAATGGACATTCCATGCAGCTGAGCTGCCCTGTCATATCTTACGCTTAACTTTTCAGCTGTTATTATAAACTGGAGACTAGAAAGTAAGGTAGATTTACTAACCAATCAGCTTCTCATCTTGCACTTCCAAGTTAGATACTTAAAGGTTACGGAAAACCTCTGTGTATTTCTAATAAAATAGAACCCTATACTTTCTTAGCTAAGAGGTGGTTGTGTTATGTAATCTGGGATAACACAGGCTGCAACTCGATGCAGATTTGACCAAAAGATACTCCAGACTTTAAGGTAAGTTCAATGTGATTTATTGAACCATTAGCACAGTTCTCTATGAGTTTGACTCTCCTGCTAATCTTGCTACAGTAACTCAGTCTAACTAACCAGTCTGCTCTAAGCCACGTGGTGGGTGTGATGCTTCTGATCTGCCCCTGTCCTACTCTCTAAGTGTCGCCTGTGGAAAAGAGACAGAGCATGTGTGCCCTGTCCTTTTATATGGGTTGTGTAATGCCCCCTTGTGGCAGTGTCACCTCTGGGTGTCTTGACTGCCCATTGGTCGTGTCCTATTCTATGTGTTCATTAGCTGTGTGTCTGCATTTCATGACCTCTCTGGTGCTCCCTCTAGTGTTTACTTAGTTGTAGTGTATTTGCATTAACCCCTTGTGTATATACGGTGATGCATATCACCACAGAGATAAGGCAAGAAAAGCTCAGCAACTAGTGTAGACGGATAAAGAAGGTATCATATGGAGCACATCTTTCGTCCTGTACACCAAATTCCCATGTGAACCAAATTCTCAACTCCATTGTGTCTACACATTGTCCTGTCTTATCATGTCCCCCTTACTGTCCATGCAATTGAAGTATCTGGCTCTTATAAACAGTTTCTAATGGGTCACGATTTAGTTTAGCTTCCTGCTGCAATAATTAACGCCAAAAGAAGCAATTCCTTTCAATTGGTCGACAGATAACTGCCACTACCAGGCAGATCCCTGCTGAACAATTCTATTTAACTTGAAAATTGTTATTTCTATGTCAGAGCCTGGCCCTTAATATATATTTAAACTTCAGGAGAACTTACCACCTGAACCGAGTCCCCGACTCCACACTCCATCTACATCTCACTCGGGCGTAATCTCCTAGCTCCTTGTGTGCCTCTCTGTGGGAATAGATTTTCCCACCTTTTTCAAAGCTTTACCTTTGCGACACTAACAAGGAAAGTCTCTAAGTAACTCAAGAATTGCGTGCACTCAATTTTAACTACTGTCTCCAAGGAGTGCATTTTCATCAACCTCAAATGCCACAATGTGAATCGAGTGCTATCACCTAAATAAATAAAGCTGGCTGACGAGGAAGGAATTCTAAATCCATGGCGTTACCTATTGATTTCTGGAGAAAAAGGAACATTGGCTGTATTCATGTAAATATTGAGGAGCATTATGGTGATGAGGTTAATTTCTAATTGTGAAATGCGTTAATAAAATTTCAGGGAGAAAATTACAGAGTATATGGAACATAAAATGCAAATGTTTACTTCCCGTAAGCAATGTAGCTCAAGTCAAGAACAGAGAAATAACAGAAAGATGTGCGGAGTCGGAGGTAGGATATTTATATAGAAATTAATCTTTGAAGAAAATGTTGGTCAAAGGTCAATCGGGTGTCGACAAAAGTTTGATTTACAGCCATGCATATAGAATTTTTATCTGAGGAAATTCCGAATACCAGAAAGAATTTATCGCATCGCAACATCTTTATTTATGGGATTATTGCTGAGCAGTTAATTTTCAACCAGCTTTGAGACATTTCTCTGAACTATAGAAATTTTCAATCAAAATTCTGCAAATAGTTAACTGCAGACAAGTATATTAACACACTGAAATTATATGGATTTAAAACTTTAATGCGGCCTAGGATATTGATTTTTATCTGAAGCAGACATGTATGTAAAAAGCACTTGAGAGCTTTGCTGCATTCCTGTTTGTGTGTTATTTCTATCTATTCCTGTCAGGGCAGTTGTACACATCCTTATTTGAATGGTGGATTGGGGGAGGGTGTATTGCAGAGAAGAGAATAGAACATGTAACTATTATGAGGTATATGTTTCTTCTAACAGGATTCCTACCATTTGTAACGTTGACTGTAACATTTTCTGTTTGACCAAGGCAACCAGTACGTAACATTTGAAAGGAAAATCATGCTGACAATCAGGACCTATTTATATACTTAAGGAGCATTGTCTTGAATTTAGTAAATTTGGAACTGTCCTATGTAAATAATAGTTTACGTTGGGTCAATTGTCACTTGTAAATCTGAGATTGGCGGATTTATGTTAGCCAAATACATTTTGCAGCAAATTTGAGAATGTGGGCTTTGGTCATACATCATCTGTTACCTCATTGAATGGTGCAACAGGCTCCTAAATGGCCTCTCCCTTCAAGGCCAAGAGCTTGACTCAATGATTCATATATCTACAGGGAGACTGGGAGAGTGTTGGGGAGAGGCAAAACAAAGAAATACACCAACAGACTGTAAAATAGACATCTCCATATTAACATCGGCCGACAGCAGGATGCTGCAGGTGACAATCAAAGGAGGAGGGGTCGGCGATCGGGGCTCAAAGGGGAGCGAGAGGCCACCGAAGCTGAAGGGAAGGAGAGGGGAAAAGATCGACCATTTGGGCTGGTGGGAGGGTTCGGTCATCAAGGCTGATGGGGAGAGATCGGTCATTGAGACTGGAAGAGGCCCGCAAGGTACAGATGAATTATGAACTTGCCTTGAGGAGCCACTAACCCCTTATTCGTCTCTTTACTGGAACTCCTGATCCCTGGGAAACCCATGCTGCAGCAATGAATTTTAAACTGTGCCTCTGTTGTACTTTGAGAGTCCAAATTTACTTTGTTAATGGGATATCTTTCCTCGCCACAGATGCCACAATATCCAAGGCTGTCACAACATCAGCTGGAGTTAGGTTCAGTGCGTAGGGAAAGTGACCCCCATACTTAAGTCTTTAACCAGTGGCCCCACCCAGACCTTCTCCTGCACATTATGGGGCCGAGTGGGGACAGAGTTAAAATATTTTTCATTTACTTCGACAACAAATTGTTTCAGCTCATTGCACAAACCCATTATCACTTGTCGGATTTCTATTCTCTCTCTCTGGTTGAAACCAACAATTCACAGATATCAAATAATGTATCAGTTAACATTTTAGCCGTACATGTCTGGAGGTGGAAGATACGTTATGGAGGCAAATAATGTAAAGTTAAACTGCTCACCCTATCGGATCCAATACTTGACACTGGGAGCAATCCAGAGATCATGGCCATGGAAGTTCTGCTCCTTAAACTCGAAACTAACTCATTAAAGTGCTTTTGCAGGACTTCAGACCTACTCCTATTCATGGCATTTACTCCGACATGAACAATGACCTCTGTTGCGTTACTGCTACCAATTCCAATTTCTTCGTCTTTGGTTCCACCACACCGTTGCGATTTAATCTTGCCCCCGCACTAACCTATCCATCCCGGACTATCACTTTCTGCTCCAACTGCTCTTCCCCCCTTTTTCAACAGCATGAAACACATTGAGCTGGGTTCTTCGGTTCCCCAGCCGCGTATTTCTCATCGGCACGCAATTCGCTGTGCTTGTCAATGGGATTTCCCATTGAAGCTGTGGGCTGGGGGAGGGATTGCGCTGCCAGCGGGAAAAGTGAATCGCAACGGTCGGTGAATTCTGGCCATTACATTTCTGCCTATTGTCAATACTGAGTAAGAGTCATATTGGACTTGAAACGTTAACTCTGTTTCTCTCTCCACAGATGCTGCCAGAACTGCTGGGTTTTTTTCCAGTACTTTCGGCTTTTATTCTAGTGCTTCCCAAATTTTATTCACTGTTACCCCATTTTACTGTCTCAGAATTCACAGTGAAAACTTGGGAGTTTGAAATACTAATGCAACAGAAATGCTAATTAATGTAATTAGATCCTGATTAATAACGCAATAGAGTCCTGATTATTTGTGTGATAGGGTGCTAATTATTTATGCAATATAGTACTGATTGATGATGCAATAGGCACCAGATTATTATTACTGTAATAGTGTCTTGTTTATTAATGTAGTCCTGAATCTTAAAGTAATATGACTCTGATTAGAATGTAATAGGAACCTGATTATTAATCTAATAGAGCTCTGAGCATTGATGTAATGCGATCCTGTTTACTGATGTATTAGGATTCCAATGATTAATGTAATAGAATCAGAATTAATACTGTGAGATAACCACAGAGTATTAAAGTTTTACAACACGGAAGGAGGCCCTTCGGCCCATTGTGCCTGTGCCAGCTATCAAGCACCTATCTATTCTGATCCCATTTCCCAGCACTTGGTCTGCAGCCTTGGATGCTGTGGCATTTCAAGTGCTCATCTAAATGCTTCTTAAATGTTGTGAGGGTTCACGCCTCTACCATCAGCTCAGGTAGTGAGTTCCAGATTCTACCCCTTCCGTGCCCCCAACCCCCTCTGGCTAAAATGTGTTTTGATTGGTTGGCAATCAGTAGCTAGTGGTGTCCCTCAGGGATCAGTGTTGGGCCGACAATTGTTCACAGTTTACATACATGATTTGGAGTTGGTGACCAAGTGTAATGTGTCCAAGCGTGCAGACGACACTAAGATGAGTGGCCAGGTGGTGGGCAGGGAACTTTTCATAGCGCCCTCCTGTTGCGCCATAAAATGTAGCCATCAGCCATTTGGACAACAAAGGACCTGGGGGCAGCCTGCCTGACGACAATAGCTGGGGCTGACCAACCTCCCTCAGGCAACTGGACACAAACAACATCGTCTGTTGCCAGCGCAGGTAGATCCTTGGCATGAGCACCATACGTGAACTTCTGCTGGTCCCTGGATCGCTGCACTTTCTGCAGCACCGTGAGGCGGTCAAAGTCTGGAACATGGATGGCTGGAACAGTCGTCCTCAGGTTGCGGTTCATGAGCAGCTGCGCCGGAGACAAACCAGTCGACAGAAGGGTTGCCCTGTATGCCAACAGCACCAGGCTGAAGTCCGAGGCTGAGTCTGCAGCTTTGCACAGCAGCCGCTTGACAATATGGGCCCCTTTTTCGGCTTTCCCGTTTGATTGCGGGTAATGGGGACCGGATGTGATGTGACTGAAGTGGTAGGATCGTGCAAAGTCGGACCACTCTTGGCTGTAGAAACATGGGCCATTGTCACTCATTACTGTGAGTGGTATGCCGTGCCTGGCAAATGTCTCTTTGCAGGCTTTAATCACTGACTTGGACGTGAGGTCCGACAGTTTCACCACTTCCGGGTAGCTGAAGAAGTAATCGACCAAGAGCATGTAATCATGCCCATTTGCATGAAAGAGATCTATCCCCACCTTGGACCATGGAGAAGTCACGATCTCGTGCTGTTGCAGTGTTTCCTTGGGCTGAGCTGGTTGAAACTTCTGGCATGTTGTGAAGTTGAGGACCGTGTTGGCAATGTCCTGGCTGATGCCAGGCCAGTAGATTGCCTGCCGAGCTCTGCGTCGACATTTTATGACCCCGAGATGACCCTCATGGATCTGTCTGAGTACCATGGCTTGCATGCTTTGGGGAATGATGATTCTATCTAGTTTAAGAAGGATCCCCTCGACAACCTTTAACTCGTCCTTAACATTGAAGAACTGGGGGCACTGCCCCTTTTGCCAGCCAGGGGAAAGGTGTTGCATCACGCGCTGCAGTAGAGGATCTTTGGCAATTTCTTTGTGTATCTGGACAACTCGTTCATCAGTGGCTGGAGGTTGCTGGTACACAGCTGCTCCTGTGCCTCGATGTGGCGAATGAAGTCGCCCGGTTCACACGGCATGGCGATGGATCGGGATAGGGCATCCGCGATGATCAGTTCCTTGCCCGGTGTATAGATGAGTTCGAAGTCATATCGGTGGAGACGAAGAAGAATTCGCTGCAGCCGAGGTGTCATGTCATTTAAATCCTTCTGGATTATGTGGACTAAAGGCCTGTGGTCTGTTTCCACCGTGAACTTCGGCAGACCGTATACGTAGTCATGAAACTTGACTATTCCTGTCAAGAGACCCAGACACTCCTTTTCGATCTGGGCATACCGTTGTTCAGTCGGAGTCATGGCCCTGGAGGCATATGCCACTGGAGCCCAGGACGAGGAATCATCTCGCTGGAGGAGCACTGCCCCAATGCCGTCCTGGCTTGCGTCTGTGGATATCTTGGTATCCTTGGTTGGGTCAAAGAACGCCAGTACTGGGGCTGTGGTGAGCTTCGCCTTCAGCTCAAGCCACTCCGCTTGATGTGCGGGAAGCCACTGGAACACTGTCGACTTTTTAACAAGATGCCGGAGGGCTGTGGTGTGGGATGCTATGTTGGGAATGGATTTTCCGAGAAAATTTACCATCCCGAGGAAGCGGAGGACCGCCTTTTTGTTCTCTGGTGTCTTCATGGCATTGATTGCCAGCACCTTGTCGGCGTCAGGTTGCACACCTTGCTGTGAAATGTGGTCACCTAAAAACTTGATAGCGGACTGCCCAAACGAGCATTTGGCCCTGTTGAGCTGGAGGCCATTTTCATGAATCCGCTGGAAAACCTGTTTGAGGCGAGCAATGTGATCCTCGGGCGTCGTGGACCAGATGATCACGCCGTCCACATAAACTCGCACGTCCTCAATGCCCTCCATCATTTGCTCCATCATCCGATGAAATACTTAGGAAGCTGATATGATACCAAAATATGATGCCGAACGGAGTGTTAAAAGTGCACAGCCTGAATTTACCAGAAGCTATGGGAGGCGTCCAACTTGGTAAAGAATTTGGCGTGAGCCATCTCACAGGTCAATTCTTCACGCTTCAGGATCGGGTAATGCTCTAGCATGGTGTTGCGATTCAGGTCTTTGGGATCAATGCAAATGCAGAGATCGCCAGAGGGTTTCTTGACGCAGACCATGGAGCAGACCCAGTCTGTGGGTTCCGTGACCTTTGAGATGATGCCCTAGTCTTGGAGCTCTCGTAGCTGCGTTTTCAGACGATCCTTGAGAGGAGCCGGCACCCGGCATGGTGCATGGATGACTGGGGTGGCATTCGGCTTGAGCAATATCTTGTAGCGATATGGGAGCATGCCCATCCCATCAAACACACTGTGGTATTATGTGAGAATGTCGTCTATCTCAGCCTGGCGAGGCCGTCGCCGGTGTCGCGGACATGGCATGAACTCGTTGTACCAAATTTAGGAGTTTGCATGCGCGAGCACCAAGCAGGGATGCCTTGTCAGGTCGGACGATCTCGAATCTCAACGTCGCCTTGATTTTCTTGTGAGAGATACCTAGCTGACACAACCCACTGGCAGCTATGGCATTACCATTGTAGCCAAGGAGCTGGCAGGCTGGTGGAAGAATGCTAGGTTGGTGTCGGATGCTGTTGAGGTGCGACTGTGATTATGAGGTTCGCAGACGCGCCAGTGCCCAATTTAAATCGGATGCGAGACTAGTTGACCGTGATGACGGCACACCACTCATTGTCAGGATAAACACTGAGGATCGAAAGGCGGTTGCAGGCACGGTAGAGACCAACTCGCGTGTGATGATGATGCCCACCCGATATGAAGACTCGAGGCAGTCAGCATCGGGGTCCGTTGGGCTGTCTGGATCAGAATCCTGCATGCCTTGTTGTACGCAGCGGACACGTCTGCGCTGCAGTGGGATCGCTGGCTGTTGTTCGGTGGAGCGGACCTACAGAAGGCCCCGTAGTGGCCAGGCTTTCCACACTGTGGACATTGCCTGCCTTTGGCTGGACATTGCCGCTTTAAATAGGCGGAGCCACAATTCGGACACGTCATGACGCTGACGTCAGCACGTTCTGTGCGCCATCGCGCATGCGCAGTGCGGTCGGCCGACGTTCGCGCATGCGCCTCAGGGTCTTCGGCCTCATCGTCCACCCGGCCGTGGCGCGCATGTGTGGGGACCCGAGAAAAGCGCGTGAAGCGGCCACTCACCTCGATGCTCAGGCCTTGCATTTCCGCTATGGCCTGCATCCTTTCAGCCTCATGGGAGGCCAGTTTTGCAGTTTCTGCCGCCCTGATGCGGGAGTAGCGATTTCTGGCATGCTCATGGACAACGCACGTTTCGATGGCGACGGAGAGGGTCAACTGTTTGATTTTGAGGAGCTGCTCCCGGAGGGAGTCGGACTGGACCCCGAAAACGATCATGGAATCAGTCGTCGAGTCATCATTACATGACTGCGCTAGGATGTGGAGATGGGTCAAGAAGGACTGAAAAGGTTCATGCTTACCCTGAAGCCTCTGTTGGAAGATGTACCATTCAAAGCTCTCATTCACCTCAATGTCGCAGTGGCTGTCGAATTTCAGCAGAACTTTCTTGAACTTTTTCTTGTCTTCGCCATCGGCAAAAGTTTGGGAGTTATAGATGTGGATGGCGTGATCCCCCGCAGTCGACAGGAACCGCACGATCTTTTTGGCATCCGATGCTGCCTCGAGGTCGGAGGCCTCGATGTACAGGAGAAACTTTTGTTTGAAGACTTTCCAGTTGGCGCCGAGGTTGCCAGAGATCCAGAGTTGCGAAGGAGGCTGGATCCTTTCCATGCCGCTGGATGGTTGCTTGCTGGTTGTTGCAGATGCACTCGAGGTGGGTTCGTTAGGATGAATAGCATTCTGGTACCATGATGTGTTAAGTAAGTTGGTTCAACGTTGACTGCAACTGGATGCAGTGAAACTAGAAACAAGCTTCTGACAGAGGAGATGGTCCAACGCTGTTTTATTGAACTTCCTGATTGCTGTACATAGTCTGCTGTGAGTTGACACTCTATCAATCTAACTGATAACCTCCTACTGGCTTGACCAGACTAACTCTCTACCTCATGGTGATAGTGCTCACTGGCTTGTGCACTCTTACTATCTCAGTAGCTGTGTCCTGTAGAGAGAGGGAGAGTCTTAATGCCCTGTGTGCTTTATAGTGGTGGTGTCCTGTCTGGTGATTGGTTGTTATGTGTCGTGTGTGTTCATTGGTTATCCTGTGTGTCAATCACTGCCTGTCTGCATCTCATTATATACATGAGTGGATATTATGACAAACAGCAAAAGGGATTGTTATTTAAATGATACAATATTAAAACATGCTGCTGTTCAGAGGGACCTGGATGTCTTAGTGCATGAGTCGGAAAAAGTTGGTTTACAGGTGCAAGAGGTGATTAACAAGACGAATAGAGTTTTGTCCTTCATTGCTAGAGGGATGGAGTTTAAGACTAGGAACGTTATGCTGCAATTGTATAAGGTATTAGTGAGGCCACACCTGGAGTATTGTGTTTAGTTTTGGTCTCCTTGTGAATCTATGGAATTCCTTGCCCAGTGAAGCAGTTGAGGCTCCTTCATTAAATGTTTTCAAGGTAAAGATAGATAGTTTATTGAAGAATAAAGGAATAAAGGGTTATGGTGTTCGGGCGGGAAAGTGGAGCTGAGTCCACAAAAGATCAGTCATGATCTCATGGAATGGCGGAGCAGGCTCGAGGGGCCAGATGGCCTACTCCTGCTCCTAGTTCTTATGTTCTTATGTTCTAAATTCCTTCTAAATCTCCTGGCTTAAATCTATGGCCCAAGGTCATTGACCCATCTACTAAGGGAAAATGTTTCTTCTTATCTACCCAATCTATGTCCCTCATAATTTTGCACATCTCAATCAGGTCCCCCTTCTCCACACTAAAGGAAACAGTCTCAGTCTAAGCCGCCTCTCTTCACAGCTGACATGCTCCAGCCCAGGCAACATCCTGGTGAATCTTCTCTGCACCCTTTCTAGTGCAATCACATCCTTCCTATAGCGAGGTGACCAGAACAACACACAGGACTCCAGCGATGGCCTTTATAAAGCTTCATTATAACTTCTACGCATTTTTAATATATGCCTCAGCTAATAAATGCAAGTATCTTATATGCTTTCCTAACCACTTTATCTACCTGTCCTTCTGACTTCAGGGGTCTTTGGACTTGTATCCCATGTCTAGAAATGGTTCTGATTAATGAAGGAATATGTTTTTGACTTAAAAAATGGACACCTATCTTTCCGCAGTCCATTTTCTTTTCAGTAACAATCAGGCCATTAGCAATCCTTTATGTCACAGCACAAATATAAAAAAAGAAAGGATTTAAAGGGGCCTCCTAGCTATCAGAAATAAATCTGAGCTCCAAGCCAGGCATTACCGCCTCCGAGCTTGTAACCCCAAAAGTCTTATCTCCTAGCCCCACTGGGGTACCAGATGCTGGGACCATTCCCAAGTCTTCAGCTTGTACCATGCCGGGGCACTGACACCCAATCTGGGAGCAAACTGTGCCCGCACTGATCAAACCCCACATGGGCAGCTGTGGATCATCGCATTGCATCTATTTGTTGCTCTGCAGATGATTGAGTATTTCCAGCATTTTCCGTGGGACTCTAGATTCAGGATTCACTCTGGATTCTGACTTAACCAATGTTGCTTTCAATTTACTGTTTATTAAATTACTTCTGTTTACTCACTCTAATTAATAATGGTTTATATTTCATATTTTTTTGAAAGTTTCTTGCTGACTTGCCTCAGTAGCGTTATATATTAAAAACAGTAAATTAGAAGTCAGATGATTAATTACTTAAATAAGTATTTAAATAAACACTGAACTCATGATACCATATTCAAATTCCTGATTTGTGATTCGTTATATCTTGTTCCATTCTATGTCATGACAATCTGATTTAGTGAGAGGTCAATTCCAGTCCCACCTGGCTTGGAGTCACAACATAGGTGAAATAAGATTTTATTTAAAGTACCTGAGGTCCTTGGTTGAGCTCAATAAACTGCAGTCACTAGGTTTGTAACAGTAACACAGGTGACTTTTATTATATACAGTACTATAATTAAACAGACAAAAAATATAACTGACTGTCTAATACCCCCTTCCTAACTACCCCCATTCTCTACACGCATGCACAGACAAACAACGCAGAGGGAAAACCGGGTTGTGGAAAGGGAGAGAAAATATTAATAAAAATAAAAGGATAAATCACCCCCACAACCCAAAGGATGTGCAGGAGAGGTGGATTGGCCACACTAAATTGCCCCTTAATTGGAAAAAATAATTGGGGACTCTAAATTAAAAAAAAAAGAGTTGTGTCTTTCTGAAGTCCAGCTTTCGTTTTGATACTTCTTCCTTCTAGGCTTGAGATGGTTTCCTCTGGCAGGGTTGTCTGCCTTCTTTGTAGACTCAGCATCATTTCATATTCACAGCAGAGGCATTTGCTCAGTTCAGAACAACAAAGCAGTTCTTTCACTTCAGCAAGCAGGAAATAGAGAGGGTGTCCCTTTCACCTCCAAGGTCTAAATGCTTTTGCTAAGCTCTTTCAAGAGCTTTCACGCAAGAACCAATCAGTGACTGCTGTTGGGAAGAACGCTGTCCTGGCCAACTTACCGACCACCAGCCAACTAATCGATCCAACTCCCTCCAAATCTGATTCTTAAGATCCACCCGGTGTCAAGGAGCCTGACTTCTCCTTTCCCAAAACAAAACCTGGGGACACAGTGGATGGGATTCTCCGACCCCCCCGCCGGGCTGGAGAATCGCTGGGGGCAACGTGAATCCCGCCCCGGCACTGGCTGCCGGATATTCCGGTGCCGGTTTTTCGGCAGAGGCGGTAATCGCGCCGTGCCGGTCGGGGGCTGTTGGCAGCCTCCCCCGCCCCCGGCGATTCTCCGGCCCGCGATGGGCAGAATGGCTGCCCGTTTTCGGCGCGTCCCGCCGGCGTATGTTATACCAGGTCCGTATCGGCAGGACCTGGCTCTACGGGTGGCCTGCGGAGTCCTTGGGGGGGCGCAGGGGGAATCTGGCCTCGGTGGTGGCCCCCACCATGGCCTAGCCCGCGATCGGAGCCCACCATAGGGGCCCTCTTTCCCTCTGCACCGGCCGCTGTAGCGGTCCGCCATGGCCGGCGTGGAGAAGAACCCCACTGCGCATGCGTGGGATGATGCCAGCACATGCTGGTGCTCCCGCGCATGCGCCAACTCCCGCTGGCCGCCGCCAGCCTAGCCCCTGAAGGTGCGGAGTATTACGCACCTTCCAGGCGGCCTGACGCCTAAGTGGTTCATGCCACTCCTTGGCGCCGGTACGGCCCGCCCCGCCGGTTAGGGGAGAACCCCGCCCAGTGTTCTGGCAAGCAGGTTGCTTCAACCTTGAGTCTTCTGCTTAAAGGCACATTCCGATTATGGGTCCACGGACCAAAATAATCAAACAATATAAAAGGGAACAAGAGAAAGAAATAGGAAGGACTGCCACATCTGCTAACATTTCCAACCAATGGAGAGCCACATATAACATGCTGAGTAACTCCAAACTTTAAGAGAAAAGTCCCAGCTCACGTTCTGTAAATTTGGGCCGATTGGAATCCAGTTAAAAAATCAGGATTTTATGCTGCAAAAACAGTTGAATTACCTCCGAACATTTTCAGTAATGATACAATGTGTGAACCGCATGCTTCTCTTGCATCCCTCCCTTCCCCTTGCCCATCAAGTAAAGTTTTCCCAAGTTTCCTCCTGACCAAACTCGGAGTTTTCATGCTCTTCTCATTTCTCTCCTATCACCCCTCATGTTCTCTCTGAACCCCGCTTGTCCATGTGACTCACCTGTTGATCATATTCCCACTAAGTTGCTTACCACCATGCTAGCATTAGGGAAGTGATGTGCCCTCAGCCTTCAAGGTCCTAAGCTGTGATACTCCCTCCCAATGCTTCGGCACCTCTCCATCTCTCTCTCTATCATGTGAAGACTGTCCTCAAAACCTTGGTCATCTTGGTGACCAGTCTTTTCAGCCAGCGGGGTGGGAGGGGGGGGGGGAGATTTCACCTATCTCTCCTTTTTATTCAGGTGATCAAGACTGAAACAAGTATTCAAACTGCAGCTCTCTAAAATAATAGATCATTTTAATATGAACTCACCACCATGAACTCACCACCCACTTGACCATTTTGATGACACAATGTAGCGTTCTATTGAGTCAAACTCCAGTCCATTATAAAATGAGAAACTTCGTAGGAAAATCCTTTCCCTGAATAATTTACATGGAATCTTAAATCTCCAGGGTTTCATTTGGTGCTCGCGTTGACAAATATAAATGGAAGTTCGGTGTGCTGACTTGTGCTTGTGTCTTTCTACCCATGAAAGCATAAGGATGAGTGCGCAGTAATAGTATTCCAAGGTCATGTCAAATTAATATATGCGTTAAGGCACAGCATGGTACCATGCGACTTTGTAGCTCGATTCCTACAGTGTTGATCACTTGCTCTCTCAACAGAAATTGATGCATAGTATGGGGAGAGCAGGAGAAAATGTAAAGGAAAAATAACTGAGGAATAATTTGCATTCTTTCCATTCATTTCAGCTTTAACTTGGCACAATGGCACAGTGATTTGGCACTGCTGCTTCACAACGGCAGGTACCAAGGTCCGTTACAGCCTGAGGTGACTGTCTGTGCGGAGTTTGCGCGTTTTCCCCTTCCATGCATGGGTTTCCTCCGGGTGTCCGGTTTCCTCCCACAGTCCAAAGATGTGCTGGTTAGGTGGATTGGGCATGCTAAATTGCCACGTAGTGTCCAGGAATGTGCTGGTTATGTGAGGTTATGGGGTTACTGGGTTAGGTCGGCGGAGTGTGCTGTGCCGTGCTATTTCAGAGGGTCGGTGCAGACTCGATGGACTGAATGACCTCCCTCTGCACTGTAGAAATGTTATGGTGAGTTTCTGTTAGTAAACATTCAGTTAGTAAATTCGCCTTGAAAACTTATTTTTCAAATCATAGATTTGGAAAATTAGGGAAAGAGCAGTTCTTGTTAAAAACTAAAGCCACTGAAGCTAATTGGATGAGGTAATTTTTTTGAACGATGCAGATTCTCACATAGCCAGAGGGAAAGCAAGGTATGAACAGAGGAAGGCTGGAACAGATACTTCAGAACCCGGAAAGGCTTGGCCACCAAGCAAACTTTTGAACTTCAGCCTGTGAGGCAGAAAATTCTCCAGTAATTTGTTTCATGGGGGCTCATATGTGAGTAATTATTATTAGTAATGGTTATCATTATATATGTGCGATTATTAGCAATAATGATTATCATTGTATTCTTAATTACTACAAAAGGCAATAAATGCCTATGGGCCCTATTATCTTGTGGATTAGCTTATTAATTTGTAAGGAAGAAAATCCACTCCCTGACAATAACCTTGAAAATTCAATTGAACAACTGCACATTGAGCCACATGCATAATGGGCCAAATGCCTTCCTCCCTGTGACATGTTTCTATGATTGAAATTATTAGAGCGCATTGTAATGTCAAGTATAATGGCTTAAAGAAACAGAACCAGCTTAAAAATAAGCAAAGGTGCACCACTTTTTTTTAAAAATCCAATGATCAAAATCAATTACACTGTTGATTGAATAAGAAAGTGTTAGATGCTTGTGGCTCATATTTCTGAGATATTGCCGAGTAAATAATTGAATACAGAGTCAAACGAATTTGCATAATCAATATGATATGGAGATATCACAGAATCGCACAGCAGAAACGAAGAGTTAACAAAGAACGCTCCTGTTAATTGGGAGCTAAATCTGCCCATCTTGTGTTCAAATCTTTAAATGCCTGGAGGGCAGAAAGTGGACAGATTATATAATTGAAACAGAATGTGGCTGGAAACGACCATATGTTGTCTGTTTTAAGCACAGATACATTAACTGTACTTCACTGAATCTAAATAATGCCTGAGGGGCAAATAATAGTGATTCAGGCACATAAAAGTTAATTATATTTAACTCATGGGAGACAAATAACCCAAGTGATAATTTGGTAATTTTATGACATTTGAGGGAAGCAAATCTTAATATATTAATAAGAGATCCAGGTACATCTACAATGAAGCTGCTTTACATGTTTCAATTTGATTATTTTTTCATGGCAATTTCCAACAACGTTTTATTTAGAATGGCTACAAGACAGAAGAATGCCACTCAGCACTTCAAACCCATGTCATCTCTCTGCCACAGCAATTTGATTAGTCTCACTCGCCTGCTCTTTCCCCATCATCCATTTTCCGATGCTTATCCAACCCCCTTTTGAAAGCTATAATTTCATCTGCCTCCAAAACTCTTACACTCATTGTGTAAAAATATTTTTCCTCCTGTTGTCTTTTCTTTTTTTAAATTTTCTGCTGCTTTAAATTCGTGCACTCTGGTTCCACCCTCCCATCAATGGAAACAGTCTCTCTCCATCTACCCTTTCCAGATCCCACATGATTTTCAACATCTCTATCAAATCTCCTCGCAGCGTTCTCTACCCTGAGGTAAATAATCCAGTAAGAAGTCTCACAAACCAGGTAAAAGTCCAACAGGTTTGTTTCAAATCACTAGCTTTCAGAGCACTGCTCCTTCTTCAGGTGAATCTATTAATCCAAGCTCTTCCAATGTACCTGTGTAACTAAAGTCCCTCATCCCCGTTACCATTCTCATAAATCTTTTCTGCACCCTCTCTAAAGCCTTACTATCCTTCCAAATATATGGGGAACGATTCTCCGACCCACCGCTGGGTCGGAGAATTGCCAGGGTGCGGCGTCAATTCCGCCCCCGCCGGCTGCCGAATTCTCCAGTACCAGGGTTTTGGCGGGGGCGAGAATCGCGCTGCGCCGGTCGGCGGCCAAAGACAGCGGCCCCCCTGGCAATTCTCCGGCCCGCGATGGGCCGAGTGGCCGCCCGTTTTCGACAGGTCCCACCGGCATGAATCACAACAGGTCCTTACCGGCGGGACCTGGCTTCATGGGCGGCCTGCAGAGTCCTCAGGGGGACATGGGGGGATCTGACCCCGGGGTTTGCCCCCATGGTGGCCTGGCCCGCAATCGGGGCCCACCGATCCGTAGGTGGGCCTGTGCCCTGAGGGCACTCTTTCCCTCCACACCGGCCGCTGTCAACCTCCGCCATGTCTGGTGCAGAGAAGAACCCCCCTGCGCATGCGCTGGGATGATGCCAGCACACGCCGGCGCTCCTGCGCATGCGCCAACTTGCGCCGGCCGGCGGAGGCCCTTCGGCGCGAGTTGGCGTGGCGCCAAGCCCTTCCGTGCTAGCTGGCATGGCACCAGACACTCTAGCTCCGACCCATCCCCTGAAGGTGTGGAGGATTCCGCACCTTCGGGGCGGCCCGACGCCGGAGTGGTTCACGTCACTTCTCGGCGCCGGAGTGGCCCTCCCCGCCGGTTCGCGGAGAATCCCGCCCCAGATGCCCAGAATTTAACTCAATTTCCGGCTAAGGCTTTTATAAATGTTCTTCATAATTTTGGTGTTTCCGTAAGCTATGACCCTACTTATAAAGTCCAGGATTCTGTATATATTTTGAACCACTTTCCCAACCTGCCACGTTACCCGTACACAATTTGTGCACATTTCCCTCAATTTTCTTATCCCTTTCTCATCTTCTCTCTTAAAGATGCCGGAGTGCTTTTCCAAAGGTGTTCAAGTTTTCTGATGCCTCATCTAAAGGGCCGTTCTTCAGATGTGACCCAAGCCAATAGCGAAAATCATAATTAATGATGATTCTGTCTTCATCTGGCTCACACAGGTGGCTATTTTCCAGCAAGGCTTAATGAAGAGTGATTAGGATCAGAAACCTTCGCTGTACTTTCCTGTAGCTGCACCCCATCATTGTGTCTATCAGGTAGTTCAGTATAGATCAAGGAGAGAGCCGAAGGCCCCCTTGGTCTTCACGGTTCAATACCACATCACATAACGCATTTGCCTACTGCGATGCGAGCAATTTGCCCCAGTGTTTTAAGGATTCTGGTAACGCAAAAAGAGGAGCTACATCTGTGGCAATGTTACACTCAACAATTCTCTGTATTCAAAATTGGTATTTCTACCTTTACATCATTTGCTCAGCCTGCTTAAGTCATTAGAATCAATTGCTAATCATTAGTTCAGATTTGTCAATGAACTTTATTGATCTTCAGGTAGAAAACAGAATAATTAGAGTCGTAGCAACTGTCCTCTTGCCCACTGCTGCTTTAAGTAAACTTTGTTGCGTTAGACTTAAAAAAATAAACTAACAAGCAAAGTATTTCTGAATAAATTAACTTTAATTTCAATTTGAGGTGCATAATATTTTGCTTTGAGCAATGCTTCCAGCATTCTTTGCTTGTATTTCACTGAAGAAAGAACATGCCAGAGAGAAGATAACACAAGGTAAATCATTATATCTATTGTGACTGCCTTCAGTTGTTTGCAATGATAGAATCATCAGCAACATTTTATATGCCTTTTAACGTAGCAGACAGTATCAGCTCAATAGTAGTATTGTCAGAATCATCGCAGTGATTGAGTGATGCACAACCATCACTGTTCGTGGTCTAGATTAGTTTGTTTTTGCAGGATAAAGAACAGTGAACAAGAGATGTGACTGGCATTGCCTGATCAAGGAATTTGAGAGGCCAAAATTGCAGCTTTATGCAGTTTGACTTGATAAGAAACATGAAGAGTAAAGCAGTATGGGTTGATAGAGAGATCAGATCGAACTGACAAATCAGAGGCCTCAATGTGGCCGGCATTGTTTCGACTGGTTAAAAGTTGTGCGATATAATGGTGCATGAGGCTTTTAGTGAAGGCATTAATCCATTTATTTCAAGTGAGCCAAAGTCTGCTTTGTTCAGATGACAGGATTATTGGGAGAGTCATGGACTCCTGGAAGAAAGCTGAGGCATTGGTCGTGAAATGCTCACTGAGCGTTAAGCACAGCTGCAACAGCTTGTGACATTGTTCATGTTGGAAGGAAGAATGAGAGAAAATGTGAGATTGTTCATTTTGGAAGAAAGAATGAGAAGGTGGATTATTAATTAAATGGCACAAGACTGCAGAAAGTTTTAGCACAAAGGGACTTGCGGGTCCTTGTTCATGAAACCCAGAAAGCTAGCATACAGGGAAGGGCAGAAGGTAATAGGGAAGGTAACTGGAATTCTGGCTTTTACTTCAAGGGGACTGGAGTATGAACGTAAAGAGGTGTTGGTGCATATGTACAAGCTACTAGTGAAGCCATATTGAGAATACTGTGTACAGTTTTGGTCCCCTTATTTAAGGAAAAATATAGTGGGCGCAATTCTCCCAAAAACTTTCTTCGTGTGGTCTCCGGCGGTAAACGAGGTGTGATTCTGGCCAGATGGTTCGGCGCAATCAAGATCGCAATCCACCCAGACTTCGAAATTGTTTTCGAGCCAAGGTTATTTGTGCCGAAAATGTGATATGCAGGACCCAAAGTTGACGGCAAGGGAAGATCTCATAATAACCCTGCAGCCTCTGCCCCGCTTTCTTGCCAGCAAAAGCTTCTCCTCCCCAGTGCAAGCAGTGAAAAAGAGGAAGTCAAAGCACTTAGCTGCTTTTGATGTGGTGAGGATGTGTCAATCATAGCAATTATGTTTATAAAAGTGGTTCGTCTCAAAGTAGGGTAATGGAGATGCTTTCAAGCGTGAAGGAAAGATCAATAAACAATCCACCAAGCAGCTGTCTCTGGAGTACTAAAACTGTCAAACACTGGCTAATGCAATATATTGCTGTGTGAAATTGAATGGAAGATTTGCATTTCAAAGACCGTCAAGGGATTTCAAGCCCTTTGACTTATACCTGGCTTTCCAGAAAACCTTTGACACTTGTAACAGCTGCTGCTTTGAACACTTTTGTCTGAGGCAGCAGATGTTAGGAAACGGTAGGTAATGTTTCACCCGATTACCTGGACTTCTCTTCAGCTTTCAGGCAGGGGTCCCTGAAGGAGGGGTCCGATGGGTGGACTGGGGAGGTGGAGTCTGATGGGGAGGGCTGGCGATGTCTGATGTGTGGCTTGGGGTGTCTGATGGGGGACTCTGATGGGATTCTCATGGGGATGTCTTTTGAGGGTCTCTGGAGGAGGTCTCTTTTGGGGATCTAGTGGGGGGTTCTTTGGTGGTCTATTTTGCTGAACCCCTTGACCCATGATAGGGTCCACTGTGTCAGGGCCAAGTTTTAAAATACCTTCACCAGTTCATGCCCGGTGAATCCTGGCTGAGAGACCTGGGGAATCATGGGGGCTAGACAATTGGGCTTCCAGCTAATTAATCATATACAAATAGGTACAACTGACACACTTTCATCTTCTCGTCAGTGTAGGGCACGTAGTTCGCTGCCGCCGCTGGCGGGGGACCAGAGCATCAGCAGGCGGCGATCTTGCTTATTAGGCCGACGCTCAATTATCCCCCGAATCGGGGAACTCTCAAACAGGCAGTGGGCAGCGGAGAATCCACCCCCAGGTCTCTGTTTGTGGAGTGATTCGCGCTGGCTTCACGCTGCAGTGGAGGAACTGCAGGAGCCAGGAGAACCCAGCTTACTGGGGAATCCTCCGCACTTCCGGGGGCTAGTCCAGCGGGGGTTGGAGAATCCCACCCCATGTCTTTTGGGACTTGTGGGAGGGAGCCGGCGCGCCCAGAGGTAACTCATGCAGATACGGGGAGAATGTGCAGACTCCGCACAGACAGTGACCCAAGCCGGGAATCAAGCCCATATTGTTCCTTCAGAGGGCCCGCACAGACATGATAGGCTGAATGGTCTTCTTCTGTGCTGTCATTATTCTATGTCATCGTTGTCAGTATGGCTCTTACCAGCTAATGTATAAATTTGCAATGCTATTAGAATCTGCTTGGTCTCATCAATTACCTGCAACCATCTTTGATGATAAAAACAATGGCACTACACATGGACCCTGGTCATCCCAAAACCATCAATCCTTTTCGGACATTTCTACCTTTGAAAGACATTTGAATGCGTCAAACTCTACAAGAGCCGCAGAGCTGAATTACCAGGAAAATATCATATTCTGTTATGTTCCTTTTGTCACTAGGTCAAAATTGATGCATGCTGATGTGTCAAATAAAATCAGCGAGGTTCCCAATTTCCTGCGCCAATTTTAAGCTTAATAGTTTCTTAAAATGTCAAAGACACAAAAGGGAATGTAGAAAGTCAGACACGCATCGAGCTCATTGCATATCGCTGTCATTTTCTGGAGAATTCAAAGAGTGTGATGGAATTCTTTTTAGTCAGGTGACACATCTCCCTAATTACCTGCCTGCCATGGGTGTCATATATTCCATTACTTAGCTGTCTCAATGTTGATCCACTCATTAGTGACCTGTCCTGCGCATCTTACTTCAATCCTGCACTTCCAGCCTGTCACTGTAATCTGTTTCATTAACTTCAGCTTGGCGCCTGGGTGCCAGCCTTTCAGTATTGTTTGCCCTCGTCAGCCCACATCCATTCAAGGGTGATTGCCATTGTTGAAAGCTCACACGATTTTAGGCATTTGTTCTTGTCCTTCAGAACAGTTGACGAGTGTCATCTTTTCTGATTCTCTGAATGATAGCTCGTTTTGTCCAACTTTCTCTTCTGTGTGAATTGCAGCTATGGTTGTAAAATGGCAGCTATCAGTCAATGCATCTGTTTCACCTGCTGCGGGAAATGGGACTAAAGACTGGCGAAGGTGACAACCCAACAACTGATCAAAGAAATATTTTTCAAAACTTGCATGTGAAATAGGAAGAAATGATTTTGAGAAATTTTGGTAACAGGGATCATGAGAAAAAAAATACTGTCCACTTGCGTCACTTGTGATGAAGTTTGGATTTGATCTCTGTCGATCAGTTTTAAGATCCAACTCTGGATTCTTGACAGTAAATGAAAATAAGCATTTACACTGTTGAATTTTACAGATGGACTGCCATACTGAAGTCTCCATTTGCCCCTGATGAAAGCAGTCTCAATACTGTTATTACCGGAATAGATAGGGACAAGAGAGTTCCATTGCAAAAT
The DNA here is from genome assembly GCF_047496885.1 of Scyliorhinus torazame. NCBI lineage: Eukaryota > Metazoa > Chordata > Chondrichthyes > Carcharhiniformes > Scyliorhinidae > Scyliorhinus > Scyliorhinus torazame. The sequence goes on along the minus strand of NC_092715.1, from coordinate 42,625,457 downwards.
TTTTTGCTGTAGTGAATGCAGTGTTGATTTTCAGTATTGCAAACCAAGACAGCATTTCCAATGGCCTGGAATCTGTTACCCCAGGCAATCTACAAAACCGCCATTACGGGGGAAGGAGGGTTGATGACAGGAGCAGATATGAGCGGGAACTATGACACTCACCGTATTGCAAATTGGCAACAACCAAAATAATCGATTCCAGACTGAAACAAGCATTTGACCCTCAATGTATAATTAAGCAAGCTAACACTAAATGAAACCCCACTTCAAAACTTATTGCCCTTTATGAGGCATGCAGGCAAACCCTACATGTGGTCTAACAGGCAGTCATTAGGTCACAACAAACGTAATAGGATATCATATGTTGAATGTGGAATCAGGAAGAGCAAGAGATCTCTCAGCCTCACATTCAAAGGTGTTGGACTCCAGTTGGCCACCCCTCCCAGCCACCGCTACCTGTGTTCTTTGTATGTGGATGCTTCAATCTAACTCTAAATTTCTCTTTCTTCGTATGTGTTTTACTAAATTGAAAATGTCTATTGAGTTTTTAGGATAGGATCTTGCAACCTTACAGCTGTTCAAAGTGCCTGCACAGTAACCTGCATGTGAGTGCTCAATATTTTAACATTAGTTATATCACTTGGACATTAGGATTAGCACTGAAGATTTCTGCTCCAGAACTTGCTGCACCTCTAGCTAAACTGTTGCAGTACAGCTACAACACTGGCATCTACCTGGCAGAGGGGGAAACTGCCCAAGTTGTTGGAGTTCAATCATCTTCGCTCCAGGACATCACTGCGGGAGTTCCCCAGGGCAGTGTCCTTGGCCCAACTATCTTCTGCTGCTTCATCAATGAACTCCCTTCAACCATAAGGTCAGGAAACAGGGCATATCCAACCCAACCAATTACTGCCCTATTGCTCTACAATCCAACATCAGCAAAGTGATGGAAGGAGCCATCAACTGGACATTAAGCAGCACTTACTCAGCAATAACCTGCTAACAGATGCTCAGCTTGGGTTCCTCCAGGGTCACTCAGCTTTTGACCTCATCACAGCTTTTGTTCAAACATGGACAAAAGAGGTGAATGCCCGAGGTGAGGTGAGAGTGACTGTCCTTGATGTCAAGGCAGCATTTGACCGAGTATGGGATCAAGGAGTCCTCGCTAAACTTGAGTCAATGGGAATCAAGGCGGAAACTCTCCGCTGGTTGGAGTATACCTGGCACAAAGGAAGATGGTTGTGGTGGTTGGATTTCAATCATCTCAGGTCCAGGACATAACTGCAGGAATTCCTTAGGGTAGTGTCCTAGGCCCAATCATCTTCAGCTGCTTCATCAATGACCTCTCTTCCATCATCAGGTTAGCATTGCACGGGTCAAGGAGACACAGCCTGAGTGAGTGAGACACAGACAGAGGGAGAATTTGGTAATTTGGTGCAGTGAGGTAATTCGGTGAAGAGTGGGAGAAGGTGCTTTTTCCGGACTGTTTTGTTCTTTCTCTTTCTTCGGGCCTAATTTTGGGAGCCGTTCGGAGGAGGAAGAGCAGTCTCTGTGTATCAAAACCTAACGGTAACTTCCTGTTTTCCAGTTTGTTTGTTTTTCCCCAAAAGTGACATCAGAGGGAAGCTGTGATCTGATTGGTTGATAGCAGATCTGCCCCAAATTTAAAAAAAAAAACACAGCTAAACTCGTAAACTTAAATTAAACTAATTAATTAATTAGTGATGGCTGGTCAGGTGATGTGCTTGAATTGCTTGATGTGGGAGCTGGCAGATCCCATTGTGAGCTGCAGCGACCACATCTGCAGTAAGTGTTGGCTGCTCGAAGAGCTCCGGCTCAGAGGTGAGGAGCTGGAGCACGAGCTTCAAACACTGAGGCACATCCGGGAGGGGGAGACTTACCTGGACACTGTGTTTCAGGAGGCAGTCACACCTGTCAGAGTAAGTAGTTTAAATCCTGCCAGTGGCCAGGGACAGCAGGGTGTGACTGCAAGTCAGGTAGGTAAAGGGAACCAGCAGTCAGGAAGTCAGGAGCCTCAGCCCTTGACCCTGTCCAACAGGTATGAGGCACTTGCTCCCTGTGTGGCTGGCGAACAGGGCTGCAGGAAGGATGAATCAGCTGACCAAGGCACCATGGTTCAGCAGGCCATTCAAGTGGAGGGAGTAAATAGGCAAGTTGTAGTTGTAGGGGATTCTATTATCAGGGGGATAGATAGTATCCTTTGTAAGCAGGATAAAGAGTCCCACATGGTATGTTCACTATTAGCTCACTGGGCTAAATTGCTGGCTTTTAAAGCAGACCAAGGCAGGCCAGCAGCACGGTTCAATTCCCGTACCAGCCTCCCTGAACAGGTGCTGGAATGTGGCGATTAGGGGCTTTTCACAGTAACTTCATTGAAGCCTACTCGTGACAATAAGCGATTTTCATTTCATTTTTCATTTCATGTTGCCTGCCCGGTGCTAGGGTGCGGGACATCTCTGACCGGCTTGAAAGGAGACTGGAGAGGGAGGGGGAGGATCCAGTTGTTGTGGTCCATGTCGGTACCAACAACATAGGCAAGTCTAGAAAAGAGGACCTGTTTAGAGATTATAAAGAGCTAGGATTCAAATTTAAAAACTGGTCCTCAAGGGCCATAATCTCCGGATTACTGCCCGAGCCACGTGCAAATTGGCATAGGGAGGCAAGAATAAGGGAAGTTAACACGTGGCTGAAAGAGTGGTGTGGGAAAGAGGGGTTCCTTTTCATGGGACACTGGCATCAGTTTTGGGACAGGGAGGACCTATACCGTTGGGATGGCCTCCACCTGAACCGAGCTGGGACCAGTGTTATGGCGAAAAGAGTAAATAGGGTGGTCAATAGGACTTTAAACTAGAGATTGGGGGGGGAAGGGAAAGTCAGGGAACCAAGAGGTGAAGTAATCAGTGGGAAGCGTAGCTGCTTAGGAATACAAAAAAGCACGAAAAGACAGAACTCAGGAAAGGTTACGATAGTCCCCATCCCAAAAAATATGACACAGTGTATGGAAAGGCTCAGTAAACCAAGGTCCACCACACTAAGAAAACAAAAAGGGACGGTCAATGAAGAATTAAAGGTGCTATATTTAAATGCACGCAGTGTACGGAACAAGGTAGATGAGCTTGTGGCCCAGATTGTGACTGGCAGGTATGATGTGGTAGGCATCACAGAGACGTGGTTGCAGGGGGTTCAGGACTGGCATTCAAACATCCAGGGATCAGAACCTATCGAAAAGACAGAGAGGTGGGCAGAGGGGGCGGGGTTGCCTTGTTAATTAGGGATGAAATTAAATCAATAGCACTAAACGACATAGGGTCAGATGATGTGGAGTCTGTGTGGGTAGAGTTGAAGAACCACAAAAGCAAAAAAAACATAATGGGAGTTATGTACAGGCCTCCTAACAGGGGCACAAAATGCACCACGAAATAGAAAGTGCATGTCAGAAAGGCAAGGTCACAGTGATCATGCGGGACTTCAATATGCAGGTGGACTGTGTAAATAATGCTGCCAGTGGACCCAAGGAAAGGGAATTCATTGAATGTTTACAGGAGGGCTTTTTGGAACAGCTTGTGATGGAGCCCACGAGGGGACAGGCCATTCTGGACTTAGTGTTATGTAATGAGCCAGGCTTGATTAAAGATCTTAAAGTAAGGGAATACTTAGGAGGCAGTGATCATAACATGGTAGAATTCAATCTCCAATTTGAAAGAAAGAAGTTAGAATCAGATGTAAAGGTGTTACAGTTAAATAAAGGTAACTACAGGGGCATGAGGGAGGAACTGACGAAAATCGACTGGGAGCAGAGCCTAATGGGAAAGACAGTAGAACAGCAATGGCAGGAGTTTCTGGGAGTAATTGAGGACACAGTACAGAGGTTCATCCCAAAGAAAAGAAAGGTTATCAGAGGGGGGATTAGGCAGCCATGGCTGACAAAGGAAGTTAGGGAATGCATCAAAGCAAAAGAGAAAGCCTATAATGTGGCAAAGAGTAGTGGGAAGTCAGAAGATTGAGAAGGCTACAAAAACAAACAGAGGATAACAAAGAGAGAAATAAGGAAAGAGAGGATTAATTATGAAGGTAGGCTAGCCAGTAACATTAGGAATGATAGTAAAAGTGTCTTTAAATACATTAAAAACAAACGGGAGGCAAAAGTAGACATTGGGCCGCTCCAAAATGACGCTGGTAATCTAGTGATGGGAGACAAGGAAATAGCTGAGGAACTAAATATGTACTTTGCGTCAGTCTTCACAGTAGAAGACATGAGTAATATCCCAACAATTCAGGAGAGTCAGGGGGCAGAGTTGAATATGGTAGCCATCACAAAGGAGAAAGTGCTGGAGAAACTAAGAGGTCTAAAAATTGTTAAATCTCCGGGCCCAGATGGGCTACATCCTAGAGTTCTAAAGGAGATAGCTGAAGGAATAGTGGAGGCGTTAGTTATGATCTTTCAAAAGTCACTGAAGTAAGGGAAAGTCCCAGAGGATTGGAAAATCGCTGTTGTAACCCCCCTGTTCAACAAGGGAACAAGGAAAAAGAGGGAAAATTATAGACCAATTAGCGTAACCTCAGTTGTTGGCAAGATTTTAGAATCCATTGTTAAAGATGAGATTTATAAATTCTTGGAAGTGCAGAGTCGGATTAGGACAAGTCAGCATGGATTTAGCAAGGGGAGGTCGTGCCTGACAAATCTGTTAGAGTTCTTTGAAGAGATAACAAATAGGTTAGACCAAGGAGAGCCAATGGATGTTATCTATCTTGACTTCCAAAAGGACTTTAATAAGGTGCCTCAAGGGAGACTGCTGAGTAAAATAAGGGCCCGTGGTATTCGAGGCAAGGTACTAACATGGATTGACGATTGGCTGTCAGGCAGAAGGCAGAGAGTTTGGGATAAAAGGTTCTTTTTCGGAATGGCAACCGGTGACAAGTGGTGTCCCGCAGGGTTCAGTGTTGGGGCCACAGCTGTTCTCTTTATATATTAACGATCTAGATGACGGGACTGGGGGCATTCTGGCTAAGTTTGCCGATGATACAAAGATAGGTGGAGGGGCAGGTAGTATGGAGGAGGTGGGGAGGCTGCAGAAAGATTTAGACAGTTTAGGAGAGTGGTCCAAGAAATGGCTGATGAAATTCAAACGTGGGCAAGTGCGAGGTCTTGCACTTTGGAAAAAAGAATAGAGGCATGGACTATTTTCTAAATGGTGAGAAAATTCATAATGCAGAAGTGCAAAGGGTCTTGGGAGTTCTAGTCCAGGATTCTCTAAAGGTAAACTTGCAGGTTGAGTCCGTAATTAAGAAAGCAAATGAAACGTTGTCATTTATCTCAAGAGGCTTGGAATATAAAAGCAGGGATGTACTTCTGAAGCTTTATAAAGCATTAGTTAGGCCCCATTTAGAATACTGTGAGCAATTTTGGGCCCCACACCTCAGGAAGGACATACTGGCACTGGAGCGGGTCCAGCAGAGATTCGCACGGATGATCCCAGGAATGGTAGGCCTAACATACGATGAACGTCTGAGGATCCTGGGATTATATTCATTGGAGTTTAGGAGGTTGAGGGGGGATCTCATAGAAACTTACAAGATAATGAATGGCTTAGATAGCGTTGACGTAGGGAAGTTGTTTCCATTAGCAGGGGAGTCTAGGACCCGGGTTGCACAGCCTTAGAATAAAAGGGAGTCACTTTAGAACAGAGATGAGGAGAAATTTCTTCAGCCAGAGAGTGGTAGGTCTGTGGAATTCATTGCCACAGAGGCCAGTAGAGGCCGGGACGTTGAGTGTCTTTAAGACAGAAGTTGATAAATTCTTGATTTCTCGAGGAATTAAGGGCTATGGAGAGACAGCGGGTAAATGAAGTTGAAATCAGCCATGATTGAATGGTGGAGTGGACTCGATGGGCCGAATGGCCTTACTTCTGCTCCTATGTCTTATGGTCTAAGTGGGGCTGTTCGCAGATGACTGCACAATGTTCAGCACCATTCTCAACTCCTCAGCCAATGTCCAAATGCAGCAAGACCTGTACAATATCCAGGCTTGGGCTGACAAACGTCAAGTTAAATTCGCTACACACATGTGCCAGACAATGACCATCTCCATAAGAGAGCGTCTAACCATCACCCCTTGACATTCAATGGCATTACCATCACTAGCTTTATTAAGATGGCGCCGGAGCATGTTGACTCTCTACAAGCTCTCTCACACAGATCCTCTTCTTACATCTCCTATGATCATAGCAATCTCTTAAAACTTAATTCTAAAACTATCTATGATTTTTTTTTCATGTACAGATGATCTGTTTGAGCTGCACGCAGAACAATACTTTTCACTGTACCTCAGTACATGTGACAATAACGCAATCCAGTCCAATCCAATGAATCCTCCACAATCAACATCCTGGGAGCTACCATTGATCTGAAACTGAACTGGACAAGCCATATTAATACTGTGGCTGGCAAAGCAGATCGAAGGCTAGGAATCCTACAGTGAGTAACTCACCTCCAGACACCCCCCCAAAGCCTGTCCACTATGTACAAGGCACAAATCAGGAGTTCAATGGAATACTCTGCAGTTGCCTGCATGAGAGCAGCTCCAACAACACTCAAGAAGCTCGACATTATCCAGGATAAAGCAGCCCGCTTGATTGCTTCCCCCTTCGACAAACATTCAAAACCTCCACCACCGACGAATAGTAGCAGCGTGTGTACCATCGACAAGATGCACTGCAGTAACTCACCAAGGTTCCTCAGACAGCACCTTCCAAACCCACAACCTTTACCATCCAGAAGGACAAGAGCAGCAGATACCTGGGAACCCCAACACCTGGAGGTTCCACTCCAAGTCACTCACCACCCTGACTTGGATATATATTGCCTTTCCTTTGCTGTCTGTGGAGGGTACACATTTTTCCCGTGTCTGCGTGGGTTTCATCCGGGTGCTCTGGTTTCCTCCCACAATCCAAAAATGTGCAGGTTAGGTGGACTGGCCATGCGAAATTGCCCCTTAGTGTCCGATGATGTGCAGGTTATTTGGGATTAAGGGTATAGGATGGAGGAGTGAGCATCGGGAGGGTGCTCTTTGAGAGGGTCAGCACAGACTCCATTGGCCAAATAGCCTCCTTCTGCACTGTAGGGATTCTCTGGTTCTATGGACCTATCTATGTCTAGAACTCACAGATATCTGAGGTAGCACAGTGGTTAGCACTGCTGCCTCTCAGTGCCAGGGACCCGGGTTCGATTCCAACCTTAAACGACCGTGTGGAGTTTGCACATTCTTCCCATGTCTGCGTGGGCTTCCTCCTGGTGCTCCAGTTTCCTCCAACAGCCAAGGATATGCAGCTTAGGTGGATTAGATATGCTAAATTGTCCCTCGTGGGGTTACAAGGATAGGGTTGGGGTCTAGGTTAGGGTGCTCTTTCGGAGGGTCGGTCCAGACTCTAGGCTGAATGGCCTCTTCCTACAGTGCCGGAATTCTATGATTCTATGACCTGAAAGTGGGATGACTACCAAGTGAGGCATAATATTTGCGTGATTTACACTAACCCTGTGGCTGATTCTATTTGCTAGAATTGTTCTGCCTGGTCAAGAAAAAAAATGAATGTTCACCATTTTGATTCACATTTCCCTGCAAGATAATTTTCATCAATAATTTTGTTTTAATGGGAGTTGCTGAGGTCGAATAATTACTCTTCAGATTCATCACCTTCATCATGTTTATTGCTGTAGTGTAAAATGAGGATCTTGAATTAGCTTTGATTTAAATCTACAGCCTACATTAATTAACAACGTGATGGGGATTCTCTGTTGCGAGTCAGCCCCACTACTGCTGCCAGCGAGGACGAAGAATTTGCTAGCGGCGAGATTCTCTACTCTTTCATGGAATCCCCATTGATGCCACCGGTTTCTTGCCACCGGGAAACCCACGGCCGGGAGTGTGCTGCCTGTGGGGTCAGAGAATCTTGCTGCCAGCAAACGGTCAGGGAATTTGGCCTTTTTCTCTGCTCATGGCCGGAGTTGTTTAGCCGTTAGCTGGAGGTGGGATTTTCTGGCACTGCCGGCAGGGTACCCCTGGCCATGTGTTTCCCGGCAGTGTGGAGTAGCTTCAATGGGAAATCCCATTGTCATGAGGCGGGAGCAGAGAATCCCACCGCCAATGAATGATGCGCCAAATTCTCTATCCTCGCTACCAGCAGTCACGGGATGGATTCGTAATGGAGAATCCCAACTTACCTCTACTGGAGATTGCTTGGTTCAGGGGAATGGAGGTGCAGGTAAGGATGTGTTTAGATGTTCCCCTCCAACCATAGGTACATAGGAATTAGGAGCAGAAGTAGGCTATTCAGCCCATCGAGACTGCTCCACCATTCAATCAGATCATGGCTGATCTCTTCCTTGTCTCAAATTCACCTCCCTATCTGTTGCCCATATCGCTTTTCCACATTTTTAAAATCAGAAATGTACCTACCATCATGTTGTAGGGCAGGTTTGATGGACATGAGTGACCCTCCTTCATCTCAGTGGGCCGCAAGATTGAAATTGGGCATGTTCACTCACTCAGAATAATAATATTTATTAGTGTCACATGTAGGCTTACATTAACACTGCAATGAAGTTACTGTGAAAAGCCCCCAGTTGTCACATTCCGGCACTTGTTCGGGTACGCTGAGGGAGAATTCAGACAGTCCAAATTACCTAACAAGTACGTCTTTTGGCACTTGCGGGAGGAAACCGGAGCACCCAGAGGAAAACCACGCAGACACTTGGGGCGGGATTCTGCGGGAATCGGCGGGGCGGGCAACTCCAGCGCGAAGGAGTGGAATGAACCACTCCGGCATTGGGCCTCCCCGAAGGTGCGGAATCCTCTGCACCTTCAGGGGCCAGGTCGGCGGCGGAGTGGCTTGCGGAAGGGCATTGGTGCCATGCCAACCGGCGCCGAACGAGTGGTTCTCCTCCGCTGGCCAGCATGAGTTGGCGCATGCGCGGGAGCGCCAGCGTGTGCTGGCGTCATCCCAGCGCATGCGCCGGGGGGGTTCATCTCCGCATCGGCCATCACAGAGTTCCACAGCAGCCGGCGCGGAGGAATGGGCCCCGATCACGGGCCAAGCCACTGTGGGGTCACCTCCTGGGGCCAGATCCCCCTGCACCTCCCCGAGGACCCTGGAGGGCACCCGCGCAGCCAGGTCCCGCCGGGAAGTACGTGTTGTAATTTACGCCAGCGGGAATGGCCGAAAACGGGCGGCCACTTGTCTCATCGCGGGCCAGAGAATCGCCGGGGGGGCCGCTGCCAGCGACCGTCGACCAGCGCGGCGCGATTCCCGCCCCGCCAAAGCCCCGGTGCCGGAGAATTCGACAGCCGGCAGGGGCGGGATTCACGCCGCCCCCCGCCGATTCTCCAACCGGCAGGGGGGTCGGAGAATCCCACCCATGGTTTCAGAGAACGTGCAGACTCCGCTCAGACAGTGACCCAAGCTGGGAACCAAATCTGGATCCTTGGTGCTGAGAAGCAACAGTGCTAACCTTGAATAAGTTTGAGTACATTTAATACATGTCAAATATTTCCTAACAGATGAGAGACTGCTTAACCATTCATATATTAATAGAACTGTCATCAACTTTAAATGATAAAAACAAAACAAATATTTATGTCAGATTGGACGCAGAAGAAGTATATAGCTCTCACAGTCAATGGTGTGCCTCACTTCACCTGCCCTTGCTTTATGTGCATATCACTTCAGTCAAACCAGTAGGAAAAATGCTACGCAAATGGAAAGCAATGGAATGCAGCAACCCTGCGCTTGGGCAACACTGAACATGTCTTGTGGGCTTCACTCAGAAAACTGATGGGTTGCATATGTAGGTTGCCACCACTGATCTAAATGGAAAGTAATGTCTCTTTGTCAATAGTGGAACTGCAACTACAACACAACAAAAATGCATCAACTCATTCCCTGGCATTTGATTTTTCACCAATATCCTAATGAAGAAAAGTGCTGTTACATCCTGACACCAAGACATTAACATCAGAGTTTTGTGCGGCAACTTGGCCAGCTGGTATTTGCATGTGAGGGAACCAAAAGCTGGTTTGATCCTATGGGATGAAGAAAAATCACGCTTAATATCAAACAAAACTTACAAATATTGCTTCTGTGTCAGTCTACCCTTGAGATTTCTGTCAACTGCAAACCTGTTATCACAAGAGAGCTCACGGCCTATAAAATCCAGTGCCCAACGAAGCATTGAGAATAGCAGGTTTGACTAAATAAACCCCATTTCATCACCCAAAGGTGGAACTGTAGCAGCTGAATAAAGGTGGATCATGCGCTTATGCATCTTCACAAAATCTGCAAGCAACGCTGTGGAGAAACCAGAATTCAGTTTACCTGCTGCATTCCAGCCACTGATTGAACAAAAGTGAGAGAGAGGTATAAAATAATATTTTCATGTTTCAAAACAATGGCGATTGACCACCGAACAGCTGAAATGTAACACCAACTGGATGTCAGCTCAAGTACTTAGTCTTCAGAAAGCCTTCCATTTCCTATTGAAGTAAGTGATCTAGTAGTGACTTTTATACTGTCATGTCCTATGGTTATGTTCTGACCTATAATCAGCAGCAGATGCAGTTAGTTTTACCGGAAAGGTAAGAGATTCCTCTCTAGCTTTTCCAAGTGACCCACTTGGCCATCTCAAGAGAAAGGTGTGTCTGAGCATTGCTGAGCACCACTGTTTGATAATGGTTTGGCGTGATTCTCCCATCGGGCGGCTAAGTGCCGACGCCGGCGTAAAAACGGGAGTGTTTTACTCCGGCGTCGGCGCCCGTTCCGAAACTCGATTCTCCGGGCCACAGTGGGGTAGCACGGTGCTGGAGCGGCACACGCCACTTCAGCTGCCGACCCCGGCGTGAACCCGGCGCCGCGGGGTCCGCACATGCGCAGTTGAGCCGGCACCAACTAGCGCATGCACAGTGGCCTTCTTCCCCGCGCCAGCCCGACGCCAAATGGCGCAGGGCTACAGGAGCCGGCGCGGAGGAAAGGAGGCTGGCCCGCCAATCAGTGGGCCCCGATCGCGCGCCAGGCCACTATGGAGGCCCCCCCCGGGATCGGAACCCCCTCCCCCCCCCCCCCTCATTACTAGAAATGAATGGTACAGAAGAAAATGGTCAAGGATCTGGAAATAGTAGCAGGGCTGCATGTGAAGCATGGGAATAATATGGAATTAAGTATAAAGAATTATGAAATAAAGAATGATGCACTGCTGAATGTGACTATTCAGCCCATCGTGTCTGTGCTAAACCTTTGGAAGATCGATCTGATTCAGTCCATGTGCCTGCAGTTTACCCTTATCCCTGAAATATTTCCCCCCTCAAATATTCATCCAATTCCCTTTGAAAGTTAATATTGATTCTCCTTTCACCATTCTTTCAGGTCATGCATTCCAGATTACCATGAGTTACTGTGGAATCATTTCCCCCTCGTGGTCTCATCTTCTGCTGTCCAAATGATCTTAAATATGTGCCCTCTGGATATCAACTAAATACAATCTCAACTCAATTACTTTATTAAAACCCTTTTGAAGACTCCCATCAAGTTTCCCTTTGTCATTCTCTGCGATAAGAAGATCAATCCAAGCTTCTTTAGTCTCCAAACCTTAGGTTAGCACTATAGTGGCACGTTGGCAAGAACCTAGGCTTCTCCCAACATCCTGATGCATTTTTAAAAATAATCCTCAATCCAACTCAGCCGCAGCGTACACTATAGGAAACAAAACAGATAAGACAAATTTCAACAGAAGTTGCCAAATGCAATTACACAGATTTCAATTAGTTCACTACAGTCAATGGAAGGTTTAGGGTATCAGATAGACAATGTACCATTCAATGGGACTCGACATTAAAATTATTCTTGGAAGTTCTGGTCACTCATCCATCCACAAACTCCATCAATCATAACTCATACCTCACATTCACAGCTTCACCTCGCCATCACAAACCCCCATCACATAGCTGACATACGCTATCAGCCATTCAATCATGACAGCTGCATCACCCAATACATTGCACCATACTCACTGACACACTTTCCTTTCTCCTTCTTGGCTGGACAAGATGCGACATAAATGAAGGCAGCAATACGTGTTATGAATGCACAGTTTTATACATTTTGGGCAATCTCTTTAATTCAAGGTAAAATGGGGTAATGAACACAGTCATGTGATCTGTTCCAAATTCTGTCTGCCATCGTGTCAGGTTTCTTGATTACCGTAAGGGCAGGGGAGTCCAAATCAAGAGAATAAGGGTAGGGTGCAAAATGTTTACATCTGCACCAAATACAAGAGGAGCTGGGCTGACTGGGAGCAGATTCTCTCTCTGAGATTTAAGACAGAAAGCGAGTGAGATTTCACATGGAAAGAATTATAACTAATGTGGTCAGTAAAGAGGACAACACTGCCTCTCTGAATTACCAACCAAGCTGTAGGAAGCAAGATGGTGTGTCATCAAATAAGCACATTCTGTGACAATCTAAGGAATCTGGAAGATATGTCTGTTTACAACAGACAGAAAAAGATTGCATGGAAAATTAATGGGCGGTTCAGACTTATAATAATAATAATCGCTTATTGTCACAAGTAGGCTTCAATTAAGTTACTGTGAAAAGCCTCTCGTCACCACATTCCAACACCCGTTCAGGAAGGCTTGAACAGGAATTGAACACATGCTGCTGGTCTTATTCTGCATTACAAGCCAGCTGTCTTAGCCCACTGTGCTAAAGCAGCCCCTTGGTCGTTATTGATTATAACCAGACTTGATTAAATCCCCATCATAGTGAGATTAATTTAAATCATATTTTAAAAATAGATTTTATGGTTTTAATAATGAAGCTGATTTTCAGCATGCACCAAAAAGTCTTGCAAAACCAAACTTATGGAGGACAGTGAATGAATTGGAAATTAATGAGTACTTAGAAGAGTTGAAGAAGAATTGAGGATATTTTAAACCTGATGGATACCAATTCAAGAACCTTGCCAAAGCCTCTATACTTTAATAATATTCAAGAGATTTACAAAAGATTTACAAATTTACAGAAATATATTGCTAATTGGAGGCCAATAACAATTGGATGCTACTTTATCATATAAATAAAATAATGACAAAAATATTAACGGGCACTTCAACCCGAGACTCAAAAGGTTTTATTGTGGCTACACCAAGATAAGAGGTGACTTAATTGAGGCATACAAGATGATCAGAGGATTGGATAGGGTGGACAGTGAGAGCCTTCTTCCTCGGATGGTGATGTGTAGCACGAGGGGACATAGCTTTAAGTTGAGGGGAGATCGATATAAGACAAATGTCAGAGGTAGGTTCTTTACTCAGAGTAGTAAGGGTGTGGAATGCCCTGCCTGCAACAGCAGTGGACTCGCCAACACTAAGGGCATTCAAATGGTCATTGGATAGACATATGGACGATACGGGAATAGTGCAGATGGGCTTTAGAGTGGTTTCACAGGTCGACGCAACATTGAGGGCCGAAGGGCCTGTACTGCGCTGTAATGTTCTATGTTATCTATTCTATGTTAAGATGCAATGAGAATATTCTTCACAACAATCTAAAGGGGGTGGAAGGGGAATTTTAAAAATGCTGGCTAAAGTCTTTTCGCGTCCTGCATTACTCAGTTTTGGAGACCTTGAAGAAGCCTTTGATTCAAGCAGATACAATTAATAGCCCAGATCTTCTGCCCTCCAGATGGTCAGAAAATGGATGTACCCCGGAAGGTGCACTGCAGGAAGTTCCAACTGAAAGACTCGGGAAGATTTGCCCAAGAAGTTTGAACTTCCAATGCGCAGTTCCCCTGCTCCCTGGAGCCCTTCGAAAAAGTCTCCAATTCTGACGTAAAGTGAGAGGTAAAGCCCACAACGGGACAGGACATGCCCACTTGAAGTCCTGGTCTGTCAAATTTTCAGTCTCACCCTCGATGATCCCTGCCATGGGCAGAACTTGAAAATCTCAGTGCTCGTACAACTCTTGGGCTATATACAACTGTCCCACCCCCCCATCACACACTGAGCCCTCTAGCGACCACCCTGACATTCCAACTAACCCCCCCCCAAGACGACCCGATTAGCCCCCGACCCAATTCACCCTCCAACCCTGACTACGCCCTGTCCAACCTAACTCGCCTCCAACCAACCCACCCACCTCACCCAACTGCCACCCTACCCGCATACCCACCAAAATCCTTCACCCATCTACATTTAGACACACTTACCTTATCCACCCTAGCCGCTTACACAGTTTCCTTCCATACCTTATACCCTCATCCATCCTACCTCCTTAGCCACCTAACTCCATTACACTAATTTTCTCTGTAGCTGTTTTCAAAGGAGCTTTGGGACATTTTAAATCCTTAATTACTGCAATATGGCAGTTCGTACATTAAAAAGGAGGTGTGACCTCTGCAAGGTGACACAGTGGTCAGCACTGCTACCTCACAGCACCAGGGACCCAGGTTCAATTACAGCCTTGGGTTTGGAGTTTACATGTTTTCCCGTGTCTGTGTGAGTTTCCTCTGGGTGCTCTGGTTTCCTTCCACAGTTCAAAGATGTGCACGTTAGGTGGATTGGCCTTGCTGTAAATTTCCCCTCCGTGTTCAAAGATGTGCAGGTTAGGTGGGGTTACAGGGCTCGGGCAGGGGTATTCTTTCACAGGGTCAGTGCAGACTCGATGGGCCGAACAGTGATGTTGCGGAGATTTGAAGAAGCAATCTAGCACTAACTTTGATGTGAGTCAAGCAAAGTAGGAATGCAATATTCAAACTCCCCACAGATTTTGGCATGAAAGAATAAGAAGAGTATAAAAGTATATATGTAATAACTAGAAAAGAACATGCAAAATGGAGGGAATAGGAATTTGACAAATGGATTTACTATAACCAGTCTGTTTTATGATTTTAATGACTCTACATTGAAGCAAATTTTAATTGTGATATAAGAACATAATGTAGCCATCTGGGATGGCCACGTCCCGATTACAAAATGGACACTTGCAAAGAATGCAGGGAAAATTGGACAATGCTATGAAACAAGCAAGTGCAAGCTCTGTCTGTTGATTAGAACCTTAAACTCTCAGACAGGACAGAAACCACCAAACAATCTACATACTAATGAGCCATCTCCGGGGACAAAAGGGAAACATTTAGATACACAATGTTAAGGCAGACTCCCCAGAGCCAGAAGAAGCTAAGACAAAGCAGATTGACAGTCACCAGGACACGTCCAGCAATCAGGGAACCACCCCTCTATTAGAGGAAAATCGATACAGATGATTGGGAAAGACCCAATTAGTTGAGGCCAAGTTCAAGGCCCGCCCAAAAGCGCGCAAAGCCCTTTTTAGTATAAAAGTATCCCCCAAGGGAAAACCGCCCTCCTTTGGCTTTGGCTCTCACCGAAGAGAGAGACCTGCCTAGCAGCTGCAACAGACCAAGTAAGTCCCAAGTCAACGCACGCTACGAGATAGACGCTCCTAGTTGCTACCCTATAAACAGCTCAACCCAGCAGCCTCAGAACCGAGCAACGGCCATTGTTCCTCTGACTGAGTGGACACCCGAAGCTAAGTATAGGCTTTAGTAATAGTGGTAGTTTAGTTTGTAGAGTTTAATGCATGAGTAGATTTGACTGTGTGTAAATAAATGAGCATTGCTTTTGAACTTATTAACTGGCGTATCGAGTCATTGATCAGTATTCGGTTCTGAAACTTGTGGCGGTGTCGAAAAATACCTGGCGACTCTTGAGCAAACGTGATTAAACAGAGCCAAATTAAGAGCGAACCAAAAGTTAGCAACATTTACTGGCGGCTCCACCGGGACTCGACTTAGAAATGGCCTAACCACTCCGAGAGAACCCAAAATTTGAATTGAGAAGCCAATTGGGAACAGAAAGAAAAACCACAAGCGTCAAAACAGTACTGATCAAGCCTCTGAGATTCAGAAGTGTGTTAATGCATGCGTACTAACAGGGATATAAGGTAAACCTGAGAGATTTTGTTGCGTAAAACTGTCGGGAGTTTTGTAGGTCAGAAATTAGCATAAGCCATACCCGTGTTTACATCATCACTTTATCACACCACAAAATTCAGTTGAGATCCGACATAGAGAAAATGGCAATTAAGGCAATTGAACGCCTGATGAACCTCCAGGAATTTGAGGTCACAGCGACCAGTAGTAGAGTAGGACAGTGTCCCGTTTGGGAAGATGAGATCAGGAAATATCTCAAAGGGAAAGGATGGCCCCTTTGGAGTAAATTCTGCAATAATGAGGAAACAAGACCCGGGAGTATAGGACAGACTTGGTGGGAGAACCGATCAGAGATCCACAAGAAGACCTTGGGGAAAGCTCGCAAGCCGGTGGCAATCGTGTCCTGTTTGGCACAATGGCGAGGCACAGAGGAGGTCGTTAGGACGCTCCGTAGAGAGATAGAGGTGAGAGACAGAAGTAGTGAGGTAGACGTGAGTGAGGTAGAAAAAGAGAATCGAGATTTAAAAGAGCAGTTAGCAGCAAGGGACAGAGAGGTGGATGATGCTAAGTGGGCACATCAGTCTTGTCTCGCGCATTTCAAAAGTTTTCAGATGCAATATGATAAGGCCTACCAGGACACGCAACGTGCGGTCTTGGTAAGACAAGAAACAGAACAGCAAGTTGAGAAATTGCAGAAACAGTGCAATAATTTAAAAGCAGCCCTACGAGCACTCCATACTTCCACAACCGAACAAAGGCAGAGCTCCGTAGATCACGCAAAGTGCCGGAAGCAAATTGCAGAATCTCTGCTGTCCGTGCAAAATGGATTTCAAAGTACATTTGGACCACAATTAGATCAAGAAAACGGCCCCGATTGGCAGGAATTGAACGAGACTGCCATCAGATATGTATATGGGACATGTACGCAGAAAGCCCCCCAGAAAAGGAAAGCGCCCCAACCCCCAACCGAACAGGCAGAACATACCCCCATGAATCCTGTAACCACACACCGCAGGGCCACAGCAGAAGGAGACGCAGATTTCCTTTACACAACCCCGTTAACCATGACCCAATTACGGGATGCGTGTGGAAACATTACACCGGTCCTCCCAACTTCAGACCCCACCAATTTTTCGCGAAAGTCAAACAATAGGCTACCATGTACGGCCTGGACGAAAAGGAGCAAGTGAAGCTCACAGTTTTAAGCCTCGACTCTTCAGTCGTAGCAGCCCTTCCTGACCCACAGAATTTAGGAGGAGGCACACTCCAAGAGATGCACACAACGATCCTTGATGCGATCGGCTTGAACAGAGGAGACCCCGTAGAAGGCCTAAATAAGTGCAGGCAAAAGAAGACAGAGCACGCCACAGTGTTTGCTGGACGTTTGTGGATTCACTTTACCGCAGTTTTTGGAGAGTTAGCCCGCGCCCATTTGTCCCCAGATAATATGGCCAAACGGACCCAAATTCTAGTCTCCCACGCCACAGAAGCAGGACGAAAAGCTTGCGCAAATTATGAGCCCACAGATCAGGCCCACAATGAAAAATGGGTTTTGAAGAGATTTTCCCGTGCTTGGGAGCAATCAATTGCAGACAAAACCGCATTTATAACACCTGATGAAGAGCAGGCAGAAATGAACCCAGTTAAAGCACACCAGAACCCCGCATGGGTAAATGAGGGCAGGGACAGCCAACCCCAGCCAAAACCTCAAGAATGTTATAATTGTGGACAGCTAGGACACTTTGCACAAGAGTGCAACGCGCCCCAGAAGCAGCAGAGAAACCAACAGACAGGCACCCTAAACAGGAATAGGGCAAAGCCGATCCATAGCGTTAGCGCCCGTTCAGGGAATGCAGATATGAACGACACCAACTGATGGTGTTCGGGCTCCTCAACTTGGGTCTGCGACACCCTTTGGGACAGGTCCGGTAGGCCGGTAGTAGCAGGCAAAGTTCAGGGACAACCCGTAGAATTTCTTTGGGACACAGGAGGGTCCCGCACCACACTCAATTCCTCCACGATGTTTCAGCGAGACACGTGGCCCACAACAGACACCATTACACTCAGCGGTTTTACAGGCCATTTACAACAGGGACACATCACAGCCCCTATAGCAATACAGATAGGTAACATCGCAACCAAGCACCCCGTAGTTTTAGTTGCTCTACCCCAGACAGCAGAACATATCCTTGGGATCGATTTCATGAGCTCCCATAACCTTTCTTTCGACCCAGTGAACAAGTGTGTTTGGCAAATGACAATGGCAGCATGAGCCCCCGCCAGGCTCACAGTCGGAGATTAAGTAAATAGGATTAGCTCAGTACGAGACTTCTGGTTCGACCCTCGAGCCATTAGTGCAGACAAACAGGTTAGGACAGTCCTGCAGGAACATAAAGCAGAATTTGCACAGCACAAGCACGACTGTGGCAGTTTGGCTGGCTTTGTGAATGTTACAGGTCCCGACCCTAAACCCCAGAAGCAGTACGTATTTCCCCAAAAGCAGAGGGAGAAATCTCCCAAGTAATAGAGAGTTTGTTGGATCAAGCGTACTCAGATCAGTAGCCTCCACAAACAACGCACCGATTTGGCCCATCAGGAAACCGGATGGATCATGGTGACTGACCATTGATTACCGGGAACTGAACAAAGTAACCCCAGCAGCAACCCCCACCGTAGCCACGAGTCCCGAGACCATGCTCAAACAGGAACTACAGTCAAAAAACTTTTCGGTTTTGGACATTAGTAATGGCTTCTGGTCCATTCCATTGGCTAAAGCGTGCCAGTACAAATTCGCCTTTACATTCCAAGGGCAACAATACACGTGGACATGCCTTCCACAAGGCTTCCACAACTCCCCCTCCATTTTCCACCGACAGCTGGCAAATGGTTTAGCAAAATTTTCCCGCCCCGATTGTCTGGTCCAGTATGTAGACGACTTGTTACTACAGACAGACACAAAGGGAGAGCACATTTTGCTTCTAGCCGAACTCCTAAAAGAAATTGGTTGTAAAGTCAACCCCAAGAAGGCCCAGATTCTGAAAGAAAAAGTGATTTACTTGGGAACAGTGATCACTCATGGTAAACACGAGACCGAGCACAAGAGAATTGACTCGATCATCAAATTGCCCCTTCCCCACAATGTCTCAGCCCTCCGGTCATTTTTAGGATTGGTTGGCTACTGCTGAACCCATATTGACGGTTTCGCCACTAAGGCAGCGCCCCTTTCCGACCTTCTCAAGAAGCAGGCACCTTGGGAATGGCTTCCACAGCATACAATGCCATGGATGCTTTACAAAGAGCACTCAGCACAGCCCCCGCACTACAGGTCCCAGATCCACATTACCCGTACGCTATCGCGGTAGCAAACACCGACCGAACCCTTTCGGCCGTGCTCCTCCAGGAACGCCATGACCAGTTACGCCCCGTAGCATGCGCCTCAAGCATGTTAGACCCCGTGGAGCAAGGATTTTCTGCCTGTGAAAGGCACCTGCTCGCACTTTTTTGGGCAGTACAATACTTCGCCTACATTACAGGACTCAACCCCATCACCATCCTCAGAGAACACACACCGCACAGCTATTGTTAGACGGCCGACTTAAAGATGGCGCAGTCAGCCAAATCCGCGCAGCCCGTTGGACCCTTCTTTTACAGGGACGCGACATCACGGTAAAGAGAACCAAAACTCACACCTTCCTTGCCGATAACTTTCAATATGCAGGCACCCCTCATGAATGTGAGATCATCACCACCAAACAGAACACAGGCCCATTTATTCCCAAAACACCCCCCAGGAAAACAGGTAATACACCCCAGAGACCCCAGCCCACAGACACGTACGCACCCCTGAAGATATATGTGGATGGCTCACCACAGTGTTAAACGGAAAGAGAATTACCGGTTGCGGTATATATGTAGAGGACGCGCAGGGACGCGCCCTCGATGAAATTTCCTTAAAGTTACCGGGACACTTAGGCTCACAGGCAGCAGAGCTGGCAGCGATTGCATATATTGTCGACCACCCAGACTCGTTCCCGACCCCAGCAGACATCTATTCAGACAGCTTGCATGTCTGTAATAGTTTGACAGAGTTCCTACCATTCTGGGAAACAAGAGGATTTGTTTCCGCGGACGGTAAACCCCTACCCTCAGTCCCATTACTCCGCCATATCTTAGAGACAGTGAAGGATAGGAAATACGGAATAATTAAGGTTCGCAATCATCACCGTTCTTCCCCCCCTTGTAACGTTAAAGCAGACGCCCTAGCGAAGGCAGGCTCCAGGCATGGTTATTTTTGGAATCCCCCCAAAAGCACCCCAGTACACGCAGTTCAGGTCTCACAGACCAACATTCAGGATTTAGCGAAGGCCCAGAAAGAGGACGAGAAACTCAGGGAAGTTTTAAAGGGAACCTTCCCAGCCCCATACGACAAGTTTAAAAACTCAATCACCACACACGACGGTGTGATTTTAAAGGATGGCATTTATATAGTTCCCAGCCAGGACAGGAACCAGATCATTTGTCAGTTTCATGACAATCATGGACACCAAGGAATTGAACCCACCCTAGCCCACCTCAGACCACTTTGCTGGTGGCCTGATTTAAAAATCGATGTTACACACTATGTAGAGAATTGCTTAATCTGTGCCCAGAACAATCCGGACAGATATGCTAAAAAGGCCCAACTTAGCCATACCCGCCCTGTTAATGGACCCTGGACAAATCTCCAGATAGATTATATAGGACCCCTACCCCCATGCAGAAATGGTTACAAGTATGTGTTGGTGGTCATGGACACCTTCACAAAATGGGTGGAAGCATTTCCGTCAAGAACTAATACGACCAAGACAACGACTAAAACATTAACACACCACATCTTTACAAGATGGGGCCTCCCACGCAGTATAGAGTCCGACCAAGGCTCCCATTTCACCGGACGTGTAATGAAAAATGTCCTCACGATTTTCGGCATTAGACAAAAGTTCCATATTGCATACCACCCCCAGTCAAGTGGTATTGTAGACTGAATGAATAGGACATTGAAAGCCACCCTCAGGAAAATGGTACTGCAAAATAATAGCACCTGGAATTCAGTTCTCCCATTTGCTCTTATGTTTTTAAGAAACACGGTATCTACATCCACAGGTTACACCCCCCACACCCTCATGACCGGACGCCCCATGAAAGACACTGAGTATTTACTAGGACTGGAGTTGGCCAGCCCCGCAGTTACAGCCCTCATGCATGTAAACGTGGTCATACAACTAGTACAGAACATAAAGGCAGCCCAACTCACCGCAGCAGTGAGGCTTGGAACCAGGAAGAAACAGGGCAAGGCTTGTTTCGACAAAACAGCACACGCCACTGAGTTTACAGTAGGGCAACAAGTTATGCTTTCCCTTTACAACCCCAGTTCATTCCTTTCCCCAAAGTTTTCCGGACCGTACTCCATTTTGGACAAAGTCAGCCCCTCAGTGTACAAAATAATCTATCCCAATGGTAATTCTGCGTGGTTTCATATAAACCAGCTCAAGGCTTATGGCTCACAGAATAACCACACACACCACATCCTGCTGGCAACAGCAGACGATCACGCCCCACCCACAGATGCTGTATTCCTACCCTCCCCCAACCACTCCAGCCTTCAACTCCGGCCCCAGAAGCACGACTCCGCCTCTCCCTTCCCTCAACCAGCAGCGACAGTGACAGTGATAGCGATCAAGGTGACGACAGCCACAGCACACCACATTACGACTACATCCCTGCAGCAGGCCCCACTCCCAGCGAATCTGAGCATGATTCTACCGACCTATTTGAGATCACTTATATCAAAGCCCCTGACCCAGACCCACCGCCCGACGATTACAGATTGAAGCATAGTAGTTCCAACCTCGACACACGAATCTGGCACCGAGACAATTCGTTCAGGCTCATCCGGAATGATGAGATGGACCCCAATTCGCCCAAGCAGCTTTAGCACGGTTACTACAGACAAGAGTTTGGCAGCCGGGAGAAAATGATGACTTAGAGTCTGACTCCCACCAAACGAATCCCTTTGCGACCCTGTTCGCTATTGAGCAGTGAGGTGTCCAGATGATGGAGAAAAAAGGACCCGATGGAGAGATACGGTACCCTTTCTGATGGAACCTGCACCATGTTTGTTGAATGTTTGTTCGTTAGTGTTATCATTAAGTGTTGTGTGTAAACTCGGTAAGTTTTTCACGGCCCCACGGCACCATTCCTTTAACGCCCCCTGGCTGTTAATGGAACAAGTTTGTCCCAGACAATAGTTCAGAGGAACTAGTTTGTCACCAGAACCTTGTTAAAGGTACAAGTTTGTCTCAGACAATAGTTCAGAGGAACTAGTTTGTCGACAGAACACGACTCATAGCTGCTCTCCTAATTCGAGAGGCAGCCCCCACGACGACCACAGTTATTGCCGGTTGCTCAGGCAGTGAAGGAACGGCATTCATCCCCGCCCTGCCTGAGGACCCCTCTCTGGTCAGCTACGCTCAGGTAGAGCACATACGGCATTGATCACTGTCCTACCCGGAGATTCCACCCATTTCTTACCCGCTGCGGCCCATACGCACCCCATTTTGGCTCATTACGTTCAAAATTCTTTTGTTTGGTTTTGGCAATCCTTAGGTTGCTTCCCTATGCTATTTACATCCTCAAACACTGGGATGGTAAATCACACAGGCTGCGAGATGGCTCGCAGTACGGCAGTATTTTTTCTGAGATGTCAAGTCCAAATATTCGGTTCAAAAAAAAATGAGGGAGTCACTTATGGTGACCAATTATAAAGGGAAATTGGCAGTAAAGGACAGACAGACAGACATATGAGATCTAAAGCAAGATAATAACAGAAATTATGCTTGTATTCACAGAACTCCAGAAACCCAGGAACCCCAGAGGAAGACAAAGAAGTCCAACAAAGTTGAAGAGAGTCTTCGTGTTCACATGGATCTGAGCAGGATCCCTTCAGTTGCGCGCGGACGCTACCCCGCTGACCCCTACCACACAAACTGAAAACGATTCTCACCCCTGTAATACATGGATCCCCGAGATAACTAGCCCAGCAACTGCTCGCAATACCCCGACCTGGTGTGATACGTTTATCACCTGGTACTCACTCTCATATGTAGTTGAAGCATGCTTAGTGCTGGCGATGCTTTGCAGTGTCGTGCAAATGTTTGGAGTCAGGAAATGGCGACGGAGAGCATATCGCTCTCGCACCCCGGTATACAGATTTAGGTCCCCCATTTTCAGATCCCACCAGACCCCCGAACCCATTGGGACGAATTAAAGAGCATCCATTTTGTTTAATGTATTCTGTGGAATAAAGAGATGTAAACCTCTGTGCCTGACTGCCAGGCCAGAGAAATTTGTGTGCTGCTATTTTGTACAGTTTAAAATGTATAGATTATTTTTGGATTGTTTGTATTTTTGGATTGTTTGAATGAGGATAGTTTATTGAGAATAGTTAGAGGTTCCAGTTTTTTATTTTTCTGTAATGCATGTATTAATGTCATAGTGCCCCGTAGAATTTTATGATAATGAATGTATTTTAAATGGTTTAGGTAAAATTGTGTTGCATAGGATAGGACAGTGTAGAGCCTAAGTATGGGTGTCCCAGTGATCACAGGATGAAGACGACATTGTAATGTCATCCTTCACGCCTCGCGTTGAGGATCACAAGGAGGGTGTGTAGCCATCTGGGATGGCCACGTCCCGATTACAAAATGGACACTGGCAAAGAATGCAAGGAAAATTGGACAATGCTAAGAAACAAGCAGGTGCAAGCTCTGTCTGTTGATTAGAACCTTAAACTCTCAGACAGGACAGAAACCACCAAAAAATCTACATACTAATGCGCCATCTCCGGGGACAAAAGGGAAACATTTTGATACACAATGTTAAGGCAGATTCCTCGGCGCCAGAAGAAGCTAAGACAAAGCCGACTGACAGTCACCAGGACACGCCCACCGATCAGGAAACCACCCCTCTATGGAGGAAAATCGATACAGATGATAGGGAAAGACCCAATTAGTTGAGGCCAAGTTCAAGGCCCGCCCAAAAGCGCGTGAAGCCCTTTTTATTATAAAAGTGTGCCCCAAGGGAAAACTGTCCTCCTTTGGCTTTGGCTCTCACTGAGAGAGACCTGCCTAGCAACTGTACCAGACCAAGTAAGTCCCAAGTCAACGCACGCGAAGAGACAGACGCTCTTAGTTGCTACCCTGTAAACAGCTGAACCCAGCAGCCTCAGAACCGAGCAACTGCCATTGTTCCTCTGACTGAGTGGGCATCCGAAGCTAAGTATAGGCTTTAGTAATAGTGGTAGTTTAGTTTGTAGAGTTTATGCATGAGTAGATTTGACTGTGTGTAAATAAATGAGCATTGCTTTCGAACTTACTAACTGGCGTATCGAGTCATTGATCAGTATTCGGTTCTGAACCTTGTGGGGTTATCGAAAGCTACCTGGCGACTCTGAAGCAAACATGATTAAACAGAGCCAAATTAAGAGCCAACCAAAAGTTAGCAACAATAAGAACATAAGAACTAGGAGCAGGAGTAGGCCATCTGGCCCCTCGAGCCTGCTCCGCCATTCAATGAGATCATGGCTGATCTTTTTTGGACTCAGCTCCACTTTCCGGCCCGAACACCATAACCCTTAATCCCTTTATTCTTCAAAAAACTATCTATCTTTATCTTAAAAACATTTAATGAAGGAGCCTCAACTGCTTCACTGGGCAAGGAATTCCATAGATTCACAACCCTTTGGGTGAAGAAGTTCCTCCTAAGC
The DNA here is from genome assembly GCF_047496885.1 of Scyliorhinus torazame. NCBI lineage: Eukaryota > Metazoa > Chordata > Chondrichthyes > Carcharhiniformes > Scyliorhinidae > Scyliorhinus > Scyliorhinus torazame. The sequence goes on along the minus strand of NC_092715.1, from coordinate 42,600,637 downwards.
TCAGTCCTAAATCTACTTCCCCTTATTTTGAGGCTATATGAAACAATCGTAATTTTTTGAGCTCTTTTATTAAGATTCATATTTATCCAACCTTGTACAATGTAAGTAAGACAAAATACTGAGGATTTTGAAATCTGAAATAAGGACTGGGATGATCCAGGATCCTCTGCCAGTTGCGGGATTCCCGATAGCCCAGACCAATATCGGACTTCGCGCTAGGCGCCAGCCTTTTAGCAAGCACTTGAGAACAAAGCGACAGCCTTTAAAAAATCACTGCAGTTAGAAAACCACCTGCTCCCCTGAGATAATGGATTCCTGCAGCGCTTTATAAATAAACAATCTGAATCCCCCCCTTTGAAACTGTTTTGACCTGTCAATCAAAAAGCTTTGAGGAGGCAATGATGTATGATATTGAAGGTACTCAATGCATTTCAAAGCTTTTCGCCTTCCAGGCACACAACCAAACTTCAAGGGCTGAATTCAGCATTATTGGGACTATGTCCCCATGCCAGCGTCAAAACGGTATAGTTTTACTCCTGAAACACCTGGATTAAAGGGACACAAATTTCCAGCCTTGCAGGGGGCTAGCAGGGACTCGGAGTAAATCTTGCAGCTTTTGCTGCAGATATGGGCCTCCACACTTCCGGGTCAGAGGTCGTGCATGCACTCGCCAGCGGCCTTCAGCGGCCGCGCTGTGCTCCATGGCGGACTGGGACCTTGGAGCTGGACCTGAAAAAGAGACCCCCCGATCGGCCAGACGCCCGACCCTCAAACCTCGCACAATCATTCCCCGGCTGCCTATAAGGCCTCCTCTGGCCTCCTATCGGCCGACCCCCGACCAGGGCGGCCATGGACTGGGTCCGAGAGTATCCCGACCGGCAGGACCAGGTTAGTTCCACCAGGTCGGTATTTCGGCCGGTCGGAGGCGAAGGATATCGGAGCGGGCCTCTGGCATTGGCCCCATGCGGTGAGTGTACTCCCCGGTGACGCCGCTTTTCGGTGCCCGGAGAATCGGCGAACCGGCGCTGGTCCCGATTTCGATGTCAAACTGGATTGTCCGCCCCATCGCCGGCCGCGATTTCGGCGTTGGGGTGTGGAATCCAGCCCCAATACTTTAAAGGGCAATGAAATTGACTGTGAGTAAACCACTTGAAAGATTTATACCACGTTAAAGGGATTACTTTTACCTCCATCTCACAAATCAGATGGGGACACTTCCACCTTATTATGAGAAAACATTAATTTCTAGATACCAACTGACTGTTTAAAGAGTTTAAAGGTTGCAGATGGAAAGAGCAGCCAAACCACCCCCATTCCAGGAAGGACCCCCGACCTGAGCCCCTCCAGCCCAACACAGGCACCCTTGACGTCCACTTCCCATGGAGGACCCCGCTTGGCATGCTGGAGACAATTGTAGAGTGGGTACTCACCCTCTTGCCACCCTTGGACTGCAGGTGTCAGGTTATCACTGCCTAGGGATGGGGCCTGATGGAGGGAATGAGAAGTGGGGTGGCCTGAATGGGGGAATGATGGAAGGGCTGAAGGGGACTGGGAGCATTAGGGAAAAACGAGAGGTAAGCTTAAGGGGGGGTCGGGGGGGAGGGTCTGTGGGGCTGAATGGGAGTACTGAGGTGGGGCCTTGCCAATGATGAAGGTGGAGTAGGGCTTACCAGCAATCCAAGGGGGACTGCAGAAGCATTTTGAGAGTGGGGCGCCCTTTAAAACCTCTGCCCTGATCTCTGAGGAGCAGGACCTGTCAGCGAGATTATGTCCCTGGAATGCACTGAAACACGATTGAGGGTAAAATCTGAAAAATAGTTCAAATTGAATAGTTAGCTCATGATATTCCTTCAGAGAGTTTCTTGGATTGTTTTGAGGCCTTTTCCAGTCAAACATACTGTCGTTTGACACTGTTGACACTCGAGATTTTATCGATATTTATAGACTCCTGTGGTCATAGCTCACTAAAATTTAACATGTTTTTACTAATTTCAGGAGCACAGTTTATAGGTTTTATTTGTCTTTAATTTGGTTGACTTTCCCCTTTAATTACAAACCATTTTTGTATTAACCTCACCTTCATTTAGTGTTTTAATACTAACTTCAGTACATCAGCTGATGATGGGATCAGCCTCTGATATCTGTACACGAACAATTCTTCATCTGTGCTCCTTATTTGGGTGCGCAAGCATGCTTAGTGGTGTTCATCGGCTATTCGTAAGTCTACTGGGGTCATCCTGACCCTGGATTCTTCTAGGGGCATGGATAGAGTCGATGGGCAAAAACTTTTTCCCAGGGTAAAGGGGTCAATCACCAGGGGGCATAGGTTTAAACTCTGTGGGACAAAGTTTAGAGGAGACGTGCGAGGCAGGTATTTTACACAGAGGGTGGCGAGTGCCTGGAACGCATTGCCAAGGGAGGTTGTGGAAGCATCTCGACGAATACGTGGATAGGTTGGGTATAGAGGGATATGGCACAAGGAAGTGCTGAGCGTTTTGGCCAAGGTTGGTATCATGACCGGTACAGGCTTGGAGGGCCGAAGGGCCTGTTCCTGTGCAGTATTGTTCTTTGTTCTTTACCCACTCCTTCAATTGATTTTGACACGTTTGCAGGATTTGACACAATTGACAAGCCATGGTAAGTCTGAAAAAGGCATTCAGTCAAATGTTTTCTCAATATTGAGGATGAGAGGCATGGTCGAGTCAGGAGGAGCCTTCCTGATGCTGAACGCAGGTTCAACTGTGGGCATTAGCTGGAACACTGAGATCGAAAATGGCATTGCTAACTGACATCACAATCTGTCTACTTCACAAATTTCTGATGCACGCTATTAATGGTTGCGCTAATGCCCTCACTAAAATGAAGTCTAGATTTTCAGTAATCTACACTGAAAATGTGGGAACACGGCAGGGATGCCATTTCCCAACCAAATCCCCACCAGTAGTGCAGAAAATATCCACAATACAACCAGGTTTTGCAACAACAGAGTTCCCTGATGGCTCATTTAGTGATCTGTACTGCCAGCTTACGAGTATTTTAACATGCTGGTGTCAAATCTTTTGCCTACGCCATGCAAGGCATGTTCCCATTTTGAAACGGGCTAACATTTCCATTGAAGAAGCAGCCAAAGTTAAAAAGGAATTTAATTCTAACATGATGAACTGTCAGGCTCTTCACATTCACAACGGAACTTCAAGGCTCTCCACTGTCATTCTTAAACCCCCATGGTTGCAAAGTCCTCCAATTAAATCGAGATAATGTCAGGCATATTGTATAGTCTGTGGATGCAGCCGCTGATATGCATATCATGTGTGTATCACGTGAAAGCTGTGTCCAAGATTTGTGTGGGAAACCCAGGTCTAGATTGGTCAGAGAGCAAGGCACATAAATAGTTGCTCTTCAGCCACTGAAACAGCTTCTCCTGTCCTCAAGTACCAACATTGTAAAATCATAAGTTGCTGACAAAAGGATGATAATCAATCTCACTGGCAGTCAATCACTGTCCTCAGCAAGTGGAAAATATTCACTTTGAAACTTGCCTCTCCTTATCAATCAAATGACAAAAGTGAATGAAGCCAGGAACTCAACATTGCAGCGTTTCAACATCCTAACAGATCTTTGTTTGATCCTGCTGCCTTGTTACACTTCTAGGACGGACCACTATTTTTTTGAAAATTAAAATTTTCAGGACCTTGTGTAAATCTTAACTGAACTTAACTGAAGCACATTGATTGTAGTGAGTTTCGTTTGCTTTGTTTCGTTTTGAATTTGTTTCACATTTCTAATTTTTTCATCTGCTCTTGTTACAAATTTTAAATAAAATGCTGCGGATGCTGGAAATCTGAGGTCCTTGACCAGAACTGTTAACTCGTTATCGGGTAGCACGGTAGCATAATAGTTAGCACTGTGACTTCACAGCGCCAGGGTCCCAGGTTCGATTCCCTGCTGGGACACTGTCTGTGCGGAGTCTGCACGTTCTCCCCGTGTCTGCGTGGGTTTCCTCCGGGTGCTCCGGTTTCCTCCCACAGTCCAAAGACGTGTAGGTTAGGTGGATTGGCCATCCTAAATTGCCCTGAGTGTCCAAAAAGGTTAGGAGGGGTTATTGGGTTAGGGGGATAGGGTGGAAGTAAGGGCTTAAGTGGGTCGGTGCAGACTCAATGGGCCGAATGGCCTCCTTCTGCATTCTATGTTATAACTCATGTCTTTCTCTCCACAGATGCTGCCAGTCCTGCTGAATATTTCGAGCATCCCTGCTTTTATTACAAAATGTAAAAGCCCTTAAGATTTACACATTTGGTTAAGTCTGAATTGAAGGAAACGAGAGGGTTTATCATCCACAATAGCATCCAAAGTTATTCCAACTAAATTCAACACACTGGGCCCTATTTTCTGACTGTGTGTTATTTTCATGACAGCAGAGGTGGAAAAGTAATGGTACTTTTGGTGCTAAATAGCTGTTTTTTGATAACTCAATATTCTGGTGAATTTGCTGATATTTCTAACTCGACTAAATGAATAAAAAACAAATAATTCTAATTATTCACGTCCTCGTTAAAATAGAGATGCTGACATTAGTAAAAATATGTTCGTTGGCCCTTACTCTCAGGTTGGGATTAATTCCATATTCCTTTACCAAGTCAAGAATTGTAGCACTGAAAACCCCTCCAACATTGCAGCGATAATGCTTTCTCACAAAGTTGCTTGCAAAAATCCTTGGAAATTGCTTTCATATTGAAGATATTTTATGCGCTGTTTGTCTATGAGATAATTAGACCTCAGCAGGTCGCTGCCAATGTGGCAGATGAATGAAGCACCTAGTTACTCTGCTAGCTGCCCATCCACCTATGGTGAGCAGGGAGGTTCAAACCAACCTGATGTTGGTAAGGGACCTGCAGCTCTTACCTGGGGGCTCTTGATGATGACAGCAGCTCCTCGCCCCTCTGCCAGTGGCTTGTCACATCGGAGGAGGCCGTGGCGGCTGAGGAGTGCACAGCCATAGCGCTTGACTCTCCCACCCAGACTGGGCCTACACTGCACAGGCCGCAACAACCAGAGGATGGCAGCCAAAGTCACCAAGAGCAACGGGGCATCAAAGTCAGCAGCCCACTTCCAATCTAGGTGCCAGGGAGGGCAGCAGTGGCAAGACGTGGCACCAGCATATAGAAATTTAAGTCACATTGGTCACCTCAGTGGTGTCACTGGTGAGTATTTTTTCCTTGGCCGATGAGTAATGGTGTAGGTATATCTCACACGTCAATATTAAAATGTTAGATCATTTGGAATGGCCTTAGTGTGCATCATGCAATTATTAGGAAAGGGGCCTGGGCACCATGTGCCACACATATAATTAGCTATAAAGTTTATCTAAGAGTTCAGGAGATGAATGGAGAGTGACAGAAATACAGATCAGTAAGACGGTGCTTCCCTTGATATCACCTTGACTCCTTGCTTTGAATTCCTAACAAAGTTGTCTGTATAAATGCTTCTTTGGTCTCCCAGCCTCCCATGCGCATTATCAATTTGGAATCTTGGCCCTCACAATGCGGCTAATAAGGCTCCTCCTCAGACTGAGCACTGAAATTATCTGCGGCCGCTGGAACAATATTGCTGTCTTCATCTCCAATAGGCCAACCCATGAGTGAGGCACAACAGACTATAACATTAAGTGAGATACATTCCAGATGATATTTCAGTGATCCATCTTTGAAACCTCTCAATAGTCTTACCTTGTAGAAGTGTCATGTGGATGTACCTTTAAGAAATGGGTATTTATCAAATAGCTGCAGTGATGTCAGTGTGTGAGTGGAGCTGGGCTGTCTTTCTGTCTTTTACTTTCGTTTTGAGCTGAAAAGCTGCTTTGTGGCTCTGCTTTTGGTTTCGTTTTCAATGTTGGAGAGCTGCAAAGCAAGAAGATGTTCTGATCTCTCTCTCTACAAGCTAAAGAATGTCTTCAGCTCGTTTGATGATTTTGAAGTAATACCTGTTTCTGTAGAGAATTTAAACCTGCTGTCTTTGTTAAAAAAGGTTTAACTTATGGGTGTTGCTAGGAAAGATATTAAGGGTTACCTATTGAGTATTGTATCTGTGGGGTTACATGTGTTGGTAGTTGATAAGATGTTTACTGTGTGTTTATAAAATGTTAACTGGGTTCATAGAATAAACATTGTATTGTTTTAAAAATACTTTTCAGGTCTCTGTTGCATAACACCTGGAGAGTGGACCCTTGTGCTCCCCATAACCAAAATCTATTAAAACTCGTGCGTCAGGTGAACTCCATGATATACTTTGAAGTTTTCTAACCCCTGCCCATACAGAAGCATGACTGTGCTTGTAGCTCTCCTCAGCTGGAGTCCATGGGCCTCCTTGCAGTATCATCAGTCACCTTTTCAGCATATAGCATTTGTCCCTCAATCTTCTTCTTCCATGATCACTCGCTAACAAGTAAGATTGCCCACCTAAGAAATTCCAGGTTACTGGTCATGAGTTCTGAGGGTTCTTACGTGGCTGATGAGCCTGATCCTAGAGTTGCATCTTTGACCGCACACTTGGCACGCATTTCCAGAAGGTGGGGCTGGTCCTTGGACTCTAGGTCGCATGTGCTAGGGCAATAAATAGCCTTGGCACCTGGAAGTGATACAGGATGTTGGTATCATGGCAGCTTCCTGGATAGCTGGCACACACCGGCTCGTGTGGTCATGCACAGTCTGAACGTTTAGAGAGTGGAAGCCCTTTTGCGTGATAAAGGCACCCAGCTTACTTGCTGGCCAACGATATAATTGGGAATGCACAAGAGACCTGAAGTAGAGGAGCACAGATATCATAGAAGAATGTTGGGTTCACCCATCCCAGAATGTTTACTGTCATGTGAGAGTACCTTTAAGAAATGGGTGTTTAAGAAAGGTACCTTTAAGAAATGTTTGGCTGCTCATATTACTGCAGTGATGTCAGAGTATGGGTGGAGCTGAGCTCTGGTTCAGCTTTTTAGTTTCACTTTGAGAAAAGCTTGGGTGTGTCTCGTTTTTGGTTTCGTTTTTCAGTGTGTTGCAGCTGAAGTCAGCCAAAGCAGCTGTATTGTTGAGCTCTCTGCCATGAAGGACTATCTCTTACTCATTTGGTGAATTCAGAATTATAAATGTTTTCAGTATTGAATATAAACTCTGATGTGCTTCTGTTGAAAGGTTTGTTAAGTCTTTTGTGTGTAAAAGGACAGCATATATGTTACTTCGTGTTGTATTCTTTGGGGGTTATCTTTGAATTAATGGTTGCTAAGATATTCACTGTTTGTTTTGAAAAGGTTAACTTGAGTTCATAGAATAAACATTGTTTTGTTTTTAAAAATATTGGTCCATTTCTGCTGTACCACACCTGTAGAGTGAGCCGTGTGCTCCCCATACCACAATCTATTAAAAGTTGTGGGTCAGGTGAACTCCATGATACATTTTGGGATTCTCTAAACTCTGACCCATAACAAATTGGGGGCTCGAGGGGGAAAAAAGTCTATCTATTGGAATGTCTGAGTGAATTTAAAGACAGTGAGGGGTGAGCATATTGTGGTTGCTTTTCAGGTGTGGTATTTTAGTTTAAGTGGGGAGTGTGTTGTGGACAATGGCTCTTTCAGAGACTCAGAAGTTTTTGGTGGTGGAGACGGTCACGCAGTACCTTACGGACAGAGACTAAAAGCAGACTGTTAGATTTGGCAAAAACATTGCAGTTAACATTACCTGACAAAATGCGAAAAGATGAGGTAATTATGGCAGTGGCAAGGAATTAAAGTTGCCTGAGATACAGTTTGACTCATTGGAATTGGCAAAAATTCAGTTGAAAATTAAACAAATGGAACATGAGAAAGAATTAAAGCAGCTTGAATACGAAAGAGAGAGAGCAGAAAGCGAAAGAGAGAGAGAGGAATAAGAAAAGGAGAGAGAAGAAAGGAGAAAAGAAAGAATAGCCCTAGCAGAACAAAAAGAAAGAGAAATGGAGATACAGATCAGGGAAAAAGATGAAGAGAGAGAGTTTGAACTTCAGAAAATGGCCATGAAACATGACAGTCAGTTAAAATTGGCAGACGTAAAGGGAAACACATAGTTGGATGATAGTGATGAGGATAGTGAGAAAGAGCGTCAAAGTCGAAGGCTTGGTGTGAATCTATTTAAATATGTCCAAGCATTGCCAAGGTTTGATGAAAATGAGGTGGAAGCCTTTTTCATTTCATTTCAGAAGGTAGCTAAACAAATGAAATGGCCACAGGACATGTGGGTATTACTGATTCAAACAAAGCTGGTAGGTAGAGCTAGTGAAGTGTTTGCATCACTACCGGAGGGGGTATCTGGGACGTATGAGGAGGTGAAAAAAATCAATCTTAGATGCATATGAACTAGTGCCTGAAGCCTACAGACAAAGGTTTAGAAATTTAAGGAAAGAATTTGGTCAAACGTACATGGAGTTTGAGAGGATCAAACAGAGTACTTTTGATAGGTGGATAAGGGCTTTGTAAATAGATCAACGTATGAAGCTCTCAGAGAAATTATACTTTTGGAGGAGTTTAAAAATTCAATTCCTGATGTAGTGAGAACTCATGTGGAAGAGCAGAGGGTTAAAACTATGAGATTAGCAGCAGAAATGGCAGATGATTATGAATTAATTCACAAATCAAAGCTTGGTTTCCGACATCAGTTACAACCTGTGAGGGATAGAAACTGGGGATATGAGAAATACTCAAATGGTAAAGGTAAACGTGATCTGATGGTAGATAATAAGGAGAGTGTACCTCAGATTAAAAAAATAAATCCAGGAGGGTGGAAAAGAAATGAAAAGTTTCAAATGTTTTCACTGTAATAAACTAGGCCATGTAAAGTCACAGTGTTGGTGATTGAAGAAAAGCACTGGGAAGGCTGATGTGGTAAAACAGGACAAGACAGTGGGGTTTGTTAGAGTGGTAAAGGAAAGCCCAAGTGAAGCGAAGGGGATGCAAAAGATTGTTCAGCCTGATTAAGAGGTGATTGAGAAGAAGGTGCCAAATCTCTTTAAAGAATTTACTTGTGTGGGTAAAGTTTACTCATGTGTATCAGGAGGAGCAGGTAAAGAAGTCACAATTTTAAGAGATACGGGAACTCGTCAATCTTTAATGGTAAGAGGAGTTATGTAGGTTGGGAAGAACGTTGCCAGAAAATGTGGTAATATGTGTAATTCAGGGTGAGAGGAGTAGCGTTCCATTATATAAGTAAGGTTGGAAAGTCCAGTGAAGAGTGGTGAAGTGGTAGTAGGAGTAATAGAGAAACTATCTTGTCCAGGAATACAGTTTATCTTGGGTAATGATATAGCTGGATCGCAGGTTGGAGTGATGCCTACTGTGGTTGATAAGCCAGTGGAAAATCAGACAACTGAAGTGTTAAAGGATGAATATCCTGGGATTTTTCCGGATTGTGTAGTAACAAGGTCGCAAAGTCACAGATTAAGACAAGAAATCAAAGAGTCAAGATGAAGTTGAAGTGCAATTATCAGAAACGATTTTTGATCAGATGGTTGAAAAAGAACAAGAACAGGTGGAGGATGAAGCGGATATTTTTAATTCAGGAAAATTGGCGAAGTTACAACAGAAAGATATAAAAATAAAACGGATGTATCAGAAAGCATATATGGAAGAGGAATCTGAGTTTATACAGAGTGTTATTACCGTAAAAGTGATGTCTTTATGAGAAAATGAAGACCTTTTCATATGCAGGCGGATGAAAATTGGGCAGAAGTTCATCAAGTGAGGTGCAGTATTACTTTGGCACCTGGATATAACTGATTGTCACCAGACAGAGAGAGAGACAGTGGCTTGCAATGGCCGGAGATGGGATCATCTTCCGATGTGGGCTTTGGAGAGAGTGAATTCTTGGGAGAGGGCAAACGAGGCTTTGGGAGAGGGTCGACAAGTTCTTTCGAATCTGTTGGGTGAGGGTTCAGGAGAGGGCCGGTAAGATATCGGGGCAGTGGAGGGGCGGAGGGAGCAGACCAGAGATGGACAAGAAGCGAGAGGAGGTGGTGGGATGAGCGATGACAGAGCTTGTGCAAATGCAAAACAGTACTGCCATTGGCTGGCAAGCTTACACCAATGACAGAGGCAGTGAGTGATAATGTGTACGTGCAACTGTTTCTGGTGCCTGGCTGAGAAACAAAAATCCAACAGAACTGCCTCTGCAGGACAACTTGGGTCTCTGCTCACTATAAAGCCAGTAGCACCAGGGCTACATAGGAACATAGGATTTAGGAGCACAATTAGGCATGCAACCATTTGAGCCTGCTCCACCATTTGAGGTAACTGATCTGCAAAGGCCTGTGTGGTGAAGTAGAGCTTAAAAAAGTGGTAGTATAATATTAACAGAAGGCAAAGTTTTGAAAAGTAACTGATGAAACTATCTGGTTCAATTGCAGCAATCTATAAAAGATAGTAATTGTCCTTATATATTGTTCTGAAGCGCACATTTTACTGCGGTGTACGTAGTTATGTATCAAAATAATATCAATTGCTTTTTTTAATTTGCAGATGGAATGCCTGTACTCAGGCTGTCAATATTCAGTCAAACCTGATGGGTTTTCCAACAGATAATGCTGTGAGTTGGAAGTCTAATCGGCACAAAAATACTGGGTGGTGACTTTCTCCCGACCAACCCAAACCGATGATACTGCAGACCTCAGAATTGTTGAACCTGTGAGCTCCACATCGGGCTACAAGCCTGAGAATGTGGCCAACCTCATTCTCTACTGATATGCAATATGGTCAAACAATGCACCTTGATATTAGTGAACTTTGCAGACATTTTGTCGTCAAGCGGCCCACTCCAATTGCCTCTGAGTATCGCAGAATCATAGAATTAATAGAATCATCGAATTTACAGAGCAGAAGGAGGCCATTTGGCCCATCGCGTCCACACCTGCCCTTGGAAAGTGCACCTTACCCAAGCCCACAACTCCACCCTATCCCCGTAACCCAGTAACCCCACCCAAACATTTTGGACACTAAGGGCAATTTAGAATGGCCAATCCACCTAATCTGCACATCTTTGGACTGTGGGAGGAAACCGGAGCACCCAGAAGAGGCCCACTCAGACAAGGGGCGAACATGCAGACTCCGCACAGACAGTGACCAAAGCTGGGAATCGAACCTGGGACGCTCAAGCTGTGAAGTAACTGTGCTAACCACTGTGCTACCATGCTGCCCCAAATATTGTGGAGCTTCTTCGTGTCATGGATGTGGCTTCATTGCTGGATGTGATGGAGTCTTACTTCAAACCATAAAATCTGTGAATTAGAATTTTTTTCATGTGAATTTTAGCTGAATATGTTGAATGTTTAATAAAATAAAGCTTTTGTCAGCCGCACTCTGTAAGGAATGATTTGTCTCTGTGTAAAGGTTTTGAGATAAACATGTCCCAAAACGACTGGAGATGGCTATTCGATTCAAAGTTGATTTGAGCCACCTTTGTTCATGATCTGCTTGTGACCAGAATTGGATCAGATCCAGTTTAGCTTTTGAGTATCGCAGGTTGTACACAGGTTTGCCACTGTAGTGTGAGGCATTCATTTCCTATGATTTCCATAAACATTAAGGCAGCATCTTGCCAGAAAACAATTTCAAACGGCTTTGTTTCAAATGAAGAATTCTCCAGACTGTCAGGAGCTCCTGCACGTCCTATACACTCGAGTGATAGGAATATATAGGAATAGATAATGTTATAATTATTGGTCTGTTGAGAGAAATGATGGCTTCTTCAAAGATTAGTGTTGAAAGTGAATTGAATTGTCTGGAAAAAAAATGTGAGATGAACTATAAAAGAGGAGGATGGCTTTGCCTATTCTTTCTGCAGGTCTTTTGTTTCAAGCATTTATTTCTATATTATTATTGTTTCAGAAACAATCTTAATTAGTAGTTAATTCAAATAATACGGGATATCTACAATATTTATTTTACTCCTGTGGATAGATGTGCAGGTTAGGTGAATTGGAAATGCTAAATTGCCCCTTAGTGTCCAAAGGTTAGATGGGGTTACAATGGGGAAGTGGGCCTAGGCTGGGTGCTCTTTTGGAGGGTCAATGCACACTCGATGGACTGAATGGCCTCCTTCTTCACTGTAGGGATTGTATGAAATACAAAACATGCAGAATAATGTACTGTTTGTTTTGTTATATATCTGTGTGGTATTGACTGGCGATATCCTGGATAGATAGTGCACCGTCAATGTGTAATGAATTTCAAAAGGCAATTGACTTACCCGTCTCTTTCATGGCACTCACTAAGTTATAAACTCTATGCAAACTGCAAACACAAATAAAGTTCAGAGAATAGCCTGACACTGGGAAGTTCAGAGGAACAAAGGGACCTTGGTGTGTTTGTCCATAGATCTCAGAAGGTAGAAGGGCAGGTTAATAGGGTGGCGAAAAAGGGCATATGGGACACTTTCCTTTGTCAATCAAGGCATAGATTACAAAAGCAGGGAAGTCATGTTAGAGTTGGACCGAATTTTGGTGAGGCCACAGCTGGAGTACTGTGCAATCCTGGTCATCACATTAGCGGAAGGATGTGATTACACTGGAGAGGGTGCCGAGGTGATTCACCAAAATGTTGCCTGGGATGGAACATTTCAGTTATGAAGAGAGGTTGGATAGACTTGGATAGTCTTCGCTGGAGCAGAGAAGACTGGGCAACCTGATCAAGGTTTACAAGATTATGAGGGGCAAGGACAGGATGGATAGGGAACAGCTTCTCTCCTTAGTTGAAGGGTCAGTTATGAGGGGACAGAAGTTCAAGGTGAGGGGCAGGAGGTTTGGGGGGGATTTGAGGAAAATATTTTTTACCCAGAGGTTGGTGATGGTTCTGGAATGCACTGCCTGAGAGGGTAGCAGAGGCGGGTTGCCTCACGTTCTTTAAAAGGTACCCGGATGAACACTTGGCACGTCATATCATTCAAGGCTATGGGCCAAGTGCTGGCAAATGGAATTAGGTCGGCAGGTCAGATGCTTTCATGCGCCAGTGCAGACTCGATGGGCCAAAAGGCCTCTCCTGCACTGTATTATTCTGTGATTCTGTGAATGCCCCAACCATAACAGTAAACTCTCCATTGCATGCTGTACAATGCAAAGATACTTCTGTTGACTAGAGGTTTCAGTTACCCGCATCAGAATTCATGGCTTCTCCCCATCACCGTTGTTAGCTTTATTAGTTGACATCTGTTGTTTAGAACAGTTATGGTTTTTGGCGTTATTGGCGCATTTTTTAGACTGATATGTGGATCCGCAATTAAAATGTCGACAAATCTATCTTTTCGCGATGCAATATGTGCAGATGTGTTTGCATCTTTTATTAGTTCATGCCATTAATTATTTCAAATGTTGCGGAGAAAGTAAATAGATTTGGATACAGAACATCACACCCGACATTCAATAAGATTCAACTGAAACTTAATGCCATACAAACAGAATATAGGCTTTAATGACATTATCATGCTGATAGAATTTATTTCTAACTAAAACAGACAATAGGGTATTGTTTCCATACCTTAACAGACCCAGTGACTCTAGTGCCCATAAGACGTAGGAGCAAAATTATGCCACTCGGTCCATCGAGTCTGCTCCGCCATTCAATCATGGCTGATATTTTCTCATCCCCATTTTCCTTCCTTCTCCCCATAACCCCTGATCCCCTTATTAATCAAGAACCTATCTATCTCTGTCTTAAAGACACTCAGTGATTTGGCCTCCACAGCCTCCACCCTCTGGCTGAAGAAATTGCTCCTCATCTATCTTTTAAAGGATCGTCCCTTTAGCCTGAGATTGTGACCTCTGCTTCTAGTTTTTCCCTACAAGTGGAAACATCCTCTCCACATCCACTCTATCCAGGCCTCACAAGTTTCAATAAGATCCCCCCTCATGCTTCGAAACTGCAATGAGTACAGACCCAGAATCCTCAACCATTCCTCATATGACAAGCTCTTCAGTCCAGGGATCATTCCTGTGAACTTCCTCAGGACCCTTTCCATGGCCAGCACATCCTTCCTCAGCTACGGGGCCCAAAACTGCTCACTATACCCCAAACGGGATGTGACGAGACTTTTACAGCCTCAGAAGTACGTCCCTGCTCTTGTATTTTAGCCCTATCGGCATGAATGTTAACATTGCATTTGCCTTCCTAACTGCCGACTGAACCTGCACGTTAACCTTAAGAGAATCTTGAACAAGGACTCCCAAGTCCCTTTGTGCTTCTGATTTCCTAAGCATTTCCCCATTTAGAAAATAGTCTATGCCTCCATTCCTCCTTCCAAAGTGCACAACCTCACACTTTTCCGCATTGTATTTCATCTGCCACTTCTTTGCCCACTCTCCTAGCCTCTCCTTTTGCAGCCCGTCTGCTTCTTCCATACTATCTGTCCCTCTACATATCTCTGTATCATCTGAAAACTTAGCAACAGTGCCTTCAGTTCCTTCTTCCTGATCTTTAATGTATACTGTGAAAAGTTGTGATCCCAGCACCGACCCCTGGGACAGACAGATGCCACCTCCAATCTTAGAGGATGAGCAGTCCAGAATATTTGTGGATCTCAAAGGAGATAACCTCGGTTCCCTGCTATAGAGTTGATATGTACTTTGCTACGTGTGCTCTGGTTCATCACTTATAGCCCTCCTCAGAACACAAAGCATTTGCTCCAGGACTTTGCAGCTCCCTGTACTTTTGCTTAGTCATTGTTCATCCTTTGATATTGAGGAAGAAAGCCAAAGTATTGTCTCATTTATTTCAATGAGTTATTTGATGAGTCACGATTGTGGTGTTCTTTGTGTTGCTAAATTTAGGATGGTTGGCGTCGTGTTCACAAAGACCACAAAATAGCTCGAACTTGAACAAAGCTATAAATTTATTAACATTACTAATTTGGATTCAACACGTAATCCTAAATAATACAGTTGATCATTGACATATAAACCACACTCATCTACAACTAATCTTTATACTGTTACAAACTTTGCTCTTATTCACACTATCTTTACTTCTGTCTGTCTCTAGCTAATTCCTGCACCACTCTCTTCCACAAGACTTAGCATCAATGCCTTATATACTTGGAGCTGTAGCTCCCTCTAGTGGCTACTCTAGACATTTCATTAACCCTTGCAGTTATTATATTTATGATAATACGATAACGATGTCTACTTTGGCACATAAAGTGCCTCTGCAGGTTTAACAGTGTGTCCCAAATGTTACAGATTTGGAATCTTGATCTTTCAAGAGCGACTTTCTCAGCTTCCGTTCTTCAGCAGCCTTACTTTTTTCAGCTAACTCAACAAAAATCGCACATCATTCAATGGCACCCTGTTAATGCTATATCATAAAAGAATACATACTTGCATTTGGAATGTTATATAACCAAAGCTCTGTCTCGCTGTGTCAGTTTTGTGCTGTGGCTTTCTTCCTCATATTGCCATCAGGACAATAAATCATGTGTAGTTTGCACAGAGTTTCCATTCATCAAGGCAATAAATTTGAATAAATTGCAATTCATTTCTGATCAGATGGCCTCGTTTGATGTTAAAGTAAAGCAAAATGTTGTCAACGTGAAAGTGGATTGTTATTTTGCACAGCAGCAATTGTGCTCAGCTATTGCTTCAAATCTCTCCAAAACACTCGATGCACAACTCCAAGAAAATACAAGCATTCTAAACAAGAATAGGCTTTTCAGCCCACCTGAGTCTGCACCACCAGTAAGTGAGCTAAGACAGCTAATTGTATTACTTGGATAGGAATGTGTACAATGGAAAAGATTGCATTGAATATGGTTATTCACCATTGTTTTGAGGGGTTCAGTAGATACTTGAAGCTCCTGCCTCTCCTTTTCAGGCCTTGCTAGATCACATGATGACTACACGCGAGAGCATGGGTGAGTAACTACCACCTGCCAAACTCTTCAGGCAGCAGAAAGGAGATCCGGGGATGCTTATAATGTTGCCAAAGTGAGTAGTCAGCTGGCAGATTGGAAGAGTTTCAGAAACCAGCAAAGGACATCCAAAAAATGATAAAGGTGGATAAAGGGGAACCTGAGGGTAAACTAGCAAGGAATGTGAAAACAAATTGTAAGCACTTCCACAAGCATACAAAAAGGTGAGCAGTGAAAGTAAACAGTCTTTTAGAGTCTGAAACAGGGGAATTTATAATGGCGATTGAGAGAATGGCAGAAACATTGGCTGGTATCCTCCACTCCGCCCGCTAAAATCGCAAATGGCGATCGGGAGAAGAATCCAACGTCGGTCCAAATTCAGGGGCGGGATTCTCTGATCCTGAGGCTATGTGTTAACGCCGGTGTCAGATGGACACCGCGGGTTCTGCGCATGCGCAGTGGCACCGGCGCCAACGTGCGCATGCCCCTCTGCCACTGCCAGGCTGCAAAGGGAGGATCCCTCAAGGGTCCTGGCGGTTGAGTGGGCTTAAGCTGGGGGCAAGGGGTTAACCTTGGGTCTGTCCCCTGGAGTGAGAGTCTCAATGACTGGACTGCTCCTTCTAGCTCTGGAAAACCTGAAGATCACTCTTGACATGGTGATTTAAGGCAGTTCTCAGATCAAAATCCTAATTCTTGTCTGTGTACCGTGAAAACTGTGAAGGGACCAGCTCACCTTTAACGACTCTGCTTGCCAGCTGCAAACAACTTCAAAGCAGCTTTCAGGTTCTCTATTCTAACTGCGTTTGGGTGCTTATAAACCATACGTTAGGAACAATGGGTGGTGCTTCGGATGCATTTAACTGTGAAGGGAAAGATAAATAATAAAAGCTCCTGTTGGTGCATAAAAGTCATTAAGCTGTCAATTAAATGCTGATTAAAGGTGTTGAACATGAAATTGAATGAAAACAAAGGTTTTCAAAGGCTCTTTTGAAAGGTTGTGAGCATTCCAGGAAGTCTCAGAGACATGAACAAAATGCAGTGTTAAAAGCACAGGGCTGTGCAGCACGGTGGCACAGTGGTTAGCACTGCTGCCTGATGGCACCGAGGTCGAGGTTCGATCTCGGCTCTGGGTCACTGTCCGTGTGCAGGTTGCACATTCTCCCCGTGTTTGCGTGGGTTTCGCCCCCACAACCTAAAGATGTGCAGAGTAGGTGGATTGGCCACGCTAAATTGTCCCTTCATTGTAAAAAATGAATTTGGTACTCTAACTTTATTTTTAAAATGCAAAAAAAAAAGCACGGGGCTGAGTGAGAAGATGTGGAGAAAGAAAAGCTTCTTGAGACTTCCTGGCTTGTATCACCCATGATCTTTTTGACCTCCTCTGCAGCTGTCAGACAGAGCACTTCACAGTGGCCAGACAGCTTCACAATTTTCCCAGTGCACAGGCAAGATTGAAGGTTTTGATCAGAGAGCTGCCTGAAATCACCATGCCAAGAATGATCTTCAGGTTGCCCAGGACTACAAGGGAAAGTCCAACCGCAAGAACCCCATCGCAGGGAAGAGCCCCGAGGTCAGCCCCTTGCCCCCAGCCCGAACCCACCCAATCTCCAGGACCATTGGGATACCTTTACTCTGCAACCTGGTAGTGACAGAGGGACACGTGGGCAATGGACCTACCTCCTTGACCCCCCCCTCCAAGGGTCTAACGCATTGGGCCAGGGTGTCAGTGTCAGGGTGCCAGGGATACTGCCGAGGGGTGGATCCTGAAGGGGCAGGGCCTGAAGGGGGGACCTGGGGAAGGGCGCTGAAGATGGGGGTTGTGTCACCCTAATTCCTGCATGGTGGGGGGGGGGGGTGGGTGACCCATTATTTTTGTGGTGGGGGAGAATGCTCTTCTTTGCTGAGGGGCTGGGTGTCCTCCCCTTGTAAGCAGGGGGTCGGCATTTCCATGGTTTGGGGAAGGGGCCTACATGTGAATGCTAGGATTGGGACACCATTTGGAAAGGACGCCCTGAAATTGGTGAAAGCAGGCTGGCTGGCATGTTTCCCGATATGAATATTTTAGTGCACTATAGGTGGTGGTGGTGGGAGGGGGATCCCACGTGGGAGACGCTCCTAGTGTCAGCGGGAACCACTCCAGTTTTCCCACTGGCGGGAGCACTTAATCTGAAAATGGGAGACTCGTGCCCATTATATTTGTGTCTGTTTTCACAGTCAGAAACACTGATACAAATTGTGGTGAAGCAAAAGATCGAATGTAAATGAGAAACTTATACGAATGAATATCAGTAAAACGGAAAGCACTGGAAGAATGAAAGAGAATACTTTAGGAAGTCCTAACACGGCAGTTAGAAAATCATAAAATGATTAGACAGTTCTGGTTATGAAAGGAAATGATGTTTGATAAATTAGAGAGTTTTTTCGGATGTAACGAACAGGGAGCACAAACGGTAAGCAATGGCTGTAGTCTATTTGGATTTTCAAAAGGCAGCTGATACGGTGCCACGTGAAATGTTGCTGCAAAGATAAGGGCACATGGGAGAATATTAGCATGAATTAAGGATCGGTTAAAGGATAGAAAAGAGATAGCAGGAATAAACAGGTCATTTTCTGGTTGGGAGGTTTTTACTACAGGGGTGTCGAAAGGATTAGTGCTGGGGCCTCAGCTGGTTACATTCTATATTAATACTTTGGACGCATCCAAGTTTACTGATGATACAAAGCTAGGTGGGAAAGTAAACAATAAAGAGGTTCCAAAGAGCCTGTGAAGGTATATGGACAGATTCCCTGGGTGAGCAAGCAGACTATTGTGGGGAAGAGCTTATTCACTTTGACAGAAGAAAATAAACATATAATGGATGCAATTGCACCCGACCTGATGACACGAAAAAGCTGATGAATCTCGCCAGAGGCATTGTGTGAGATTCTCAGCGATTGAGACGTCTCGCGAGATTCATCTGGATCTCGCCTGCGCTGGGTGAGATCCAGATTAACATATTCAAATGAACTCTATGGTTCATTTGAATATTCTTGCTCAGCATTCTCCCTGCGCCCAGGAAAGAATGGCCTCGCCAGTGAGGCCTGGACCAACGAACGGCACCTGAAGAATTTCCCAGGTCTTTGAGAGACCCCTGGATGATTGTGGACAGGCAGGGTGGCACCCTCGTTCTCTCTCTGGCACCAGGTACCTTGGCACTGCCAACCTGGCACCTTCACACTGCCATGATGGCATTGCTAAGGTGCCAGGCCTGCACTGCCAGCTTGCCAAGCTGGCATTTTATGCGTGGTAATGATCAGGCCATGGTGTACCCAGCGGAGTCCGGGAGGGAGGGGAGGGAGGGGAGGGAGGGGGAGGAACTCTCTATAATGAGTTGGGGCTTGGGTGAGGTTTGGGAGTCACATCGGGTCTTGAGAGGTCGGGACGTCATTTAAAAATGGCTTCCAGATCTTTCGCTGCACTGAGGAATTCCGACAAGGTGAGGCTCCCGATCCACCCAGGTGGACGTTAGATATCTTGCACTACGGGACTGTCTCCATTCGGGTCGATCGTGCACTATGTGCCGTTGAATAGCGGTGTGGATCTCATCCAAAAAGCCGACGAGAATCACCCCGCCAAACCTGCCCAA
This sequence comes from Scyliorhinus torazame, assembly GCF_047496885.1. Classification (NCBI taxonomy): domain Eukaryota; kingdom Metazoa; phylum Chordata; class Chondrichthyes; order Carcharhiniformes; family Scyliorhinidae; genus Scyliorhinus; species Scyliorhinus torazame. Next base: position 42,581,109 of record NC_092715.1, on the reverse strand, counting down.
AAGGAAATGTTTTGGTTGAATCGTGCCCAATATTTTTTTAAATGGTGAGAAACTTTGGAATTTAACAATGAATCTTGAGATGATTTAAATGTCCTTGTACAGGATTTACAAACTTAACAGGCAAATAGGAATGCAAATTACATGTTGGTCTTTTCTGAAAGGGGCCTGAAGTGCAAGAGAAGGTGTCAATGCAATTGTGAAGGGTTTTGGTGAGACTGCACCTGAAGCACTGGGCGCAATTCTCCAGAAACATTTCTCAGTGTGGTAGCCAATGGGAAGTGCACGCGAGCTTCCTGGCGCTCAGCCTGGCGAGGGCGGCAATGCAATTCAACGTTAATAGATCCATCAAACGAGGCCTCGGGGATTGTGACCAGAGGACTGGCCTCCCGTGCCGAAAGGTCAACAACTTACACCGTGCAGCACAAGTGAGTCGACACAAACGCCCCCAACCCCCCACCCCCCAAATGGAGCATCCCTCCCCCATGTGACCCCCAACCCTTCCTCCACCCCCTCCCCTTCAACCTCCCTGAACCCTCCCTTCACACCCCCACCCCCACCACTGGGAGCCACGTGTGTGGCTAACGATGCCCCCTCTGTGTCTCCTCAGGAAAAGCTTTCTCATAATTGGCGGGAGAGGGCCCAGCCTGGCAGAGGTGTGCCGGACTTGACAATCCTCACCTCCTTCAATGAGCGTGCCCTGGAGGTGATCGGGATGGTCACCAATGAGGAGGATGGCGGACACCGCAGAGGTGAGGAACCACCGGTTTCCACCCGGACGACCTGTCAAACATGAGTAGCCTTACTGACTGACCCATCCCACCCACTGACCACATGTCCATTCTCCCGCAGGTCCTCCAGCCAACGGCACCAGCCCATCCCGGCTGGCACCCTCTCCTGACTACGAGGAGAACTCTTTGGAGGAGAGCTCCAAGGATGCAACCGTGCAAGTCGCGGCACAGCTGTTATCCCCACCCTCCACCAGCGCAGATACACACACCTCGGTGGGACATGTTAGTGGACAGACCTCTGGAGCACAATTTGGTTAGCACCACGCTGCTGATGATGCACATCTGGTGGAGGCAGGGACCCCCAGGCGAGACAGCAGGCAGAGGGCTTCTGGGTCTCAGGACCCACCTGGATCCCAGCCTGATGTTGAGACTGTTGTACAGAGGTACTCGGAGCTGCTGGACACGAAAGGGTGCAGCCTCGACATTCAGGGGGACATGTCAGCATCACTCCAGCAGATCCAAAGCTGATTGGAGGAGTCCCAGAGGCTATGGGCACGAGAGATGGCGCCGGCAATGCATGGCACCGAGGCCAACACTGCTAGGGTGGCGACTGGAGTGGAAAGCTTGGTGCGCGACATCGGCACCATGAGTGAAGATGTCCAAGGCGTCGCGCAGTCGGTGAAGACCATGGCTGAGGGTCTTGGCAGAATGTCCGACTCTCTGGGGGATGTGAGCCAGTACCAGGCCAACTTGAGCGGTTCTGAGGGACATGCCCCGCTCTCAGATGGGCATGGCTGAGGTGCTGTGCAGCTAGGCCCAGTCGCAGGTGGGCATTGCTGATGCACTGCAGAGCTTGTCCCAGTCACTAAGTAGCATCACCGAGGGCGTCAACTCAATGGTACGGATGATGGGGAACCACCAGTGCTGGCAGAGCCAGATGCTGCAGGGGCAGCCAGGGCTCAAACCAGCTGCCCCTCCGTCTCAAGTTGAACCCCAAGGCTGGATGGGCACCAACCGGGAGGAGGGGGTGCATACTGCCAACCCGGACCCGTCGTCATGTTCCATGGAATGGTGATAGTTGCCACCAGCTCCTCCGGGGTCCACCCTTCTGATGAGGCTGCGTCTCGAGGTCAGCACACGGGACAGTGTGGCAAGGCTATGTATATGCTTCTGACAAGTTAGCCAGCCCCCCCCCCCCCCCCCCCCGGCCCCAGAACCCCCAGAGAACGCCCGCCAGGGGCATCGAAGGACACAGGATGACATAGGCAACTGGCTGCCTCCACCTCAGATGTGCATCCTGGGGAAACACCTAGATGTACTGGTAGAGGTAGGAGGGCCAACATGTTGAGGATCACTGAGGGCACTGCAAGAGGGAGGAGGGGGTGGGGGTGGCGTAGGTAGGGGGTGGGGAGGGCAGCATAATTGGGAGAGGGATATTGTACAACAGATTAAACACCTTTTTGCACAACCATATCATGCCTCTGTCACTTACTTCCGCAATGTGTGCTGACCTCCGGACCCTTTGTCCAGGCATCAGTGTGTGATTGGATGCTAGGAAATGACTCTCACATGTTGCAATGGCCCACCCACCAATGGGAATCCACCTGGCATGTGCGGTGTGCTCACGTCACCAAGATTGCCAATTTCCTATTAGCAATAGCCTTCAGCCGCGCAGCCAGAGACCTCAGCAGTCAGTGGGGGTTATGGGTGGTTGTTGGGGCACACGCGCAGGGACAAGGGTTGCCCCCAGAATGCGTACACATGATCCAGGGGTTGCCATGATGGTGTCGCGAGTGTTGCCCCCCAGTTGCTCTCCCAGATCCTCAACCCCACCTTCCCATGGTGGACTACCCCTGCGGAGGGTCCCCCACCCCCAGTCGAGGGTCATAAGACCATAACAACATAAGAACTAGGAGCAGGAGTGGGCCATGTGGCCCTTCGAGCCAGCTCCGCCATTCAATGAGATCATGGATGGTCTTTTGTGGACTCAGCTCCACTTTCCCGCCCAAACATCATTACCCTTTATTCCTTTATTCTTCAAAAAACTATCTATCTTTATCTTAAAAACATTTAATGAAGGAGCCTCAATTGCTTCACTGGGCAAGGAATTCTAAAGATTCACAACCCTTTGGGTAACGAAGTTCCTCCTAAGCTCAGTCCTAAATCTACTTCCCCTTATTTTGAGGATATGCCCCCTAGTTCTGCTTTCACCCGCCAGTGGAAACAAACTGCCTGCATCTATCCTATCTATTCCCTTCATAATTTGATATGTTTCTATAAGATCCCCCCCGCATTCATCTAAATTCCAACGACTACAGTCCCAGTCTACTCAACCTCTCCTCAAAATCCAACCCCTTCAGCTCTGGGATTAACCTAGTGAATCTCCTCTGCACACCCTCCAGCGCCAATACGTCCTTTCTCAGGTAAGGAGACCAAAACTGAACGTAATACTCCAGGTGTAGCCTCACCTTATACAATTGCAGTATAACCTCCCTCGTCTTAAACACCATCCCTCTAGCAATGAAGGACAAAACTCCATTTGCCTTCTTAATCATCTGTTGCACCTGTAAACCAACTTTATGCGACTCATGCACTAGCACACCCAGGTCTCTCTGCACAGCAGCATGTTTTAATATTTTATCATTTAAATAATAATCCCTTTTGCTGTTATTCCTACCAAATAGGATAACCGCACATTTGTCAACATTGTATTCCATCTGCCAGACCCTAGCCCATTCACTTAACCTATCCAAATCCCTCTGCAGACTTCCAGTATCCTCTGCACTTTTTGCTTTACCACTCACCTAAGTGTCGTCTGCAAACTTGGACACATTGCACTTGGTCCCCAACTCCAAATCATCGATGTAAATTGTGAACAATTGTGGGCCCAACACTGATCCCTGAGGGACAACACTAGCTACTGATTGCCAACCAGAGTAACACCCATTAACCCCCACTCTTTGCTTTATATTAATTAACCAGTCCTCTATCCATGCTACTACTTTACCCTTAATATCACGCATCTTTATCTGATGTAGCAACCTTTTGTGTGGCACCTTGTCAAAAGCTTTCTGGAAATCCAAATATACCACATCCATTGGCTCGCCGTTATCTACCGCACTGGTAATGTCCTCAAAAAATTCCACTAATTAGAGAGGCATGACCATCCCTTTATGAACCCATGCTGCATCTGCCCAATGGGACAATTTCCATCCAGATGCCTCACTATTTCTTCCTTGATGATAGATTCCAGCACCTTCCCTACTACTGAAGTTAAGCTAACTGGCCTATAATTACCCGTTTTCTGCCTACCTCTTTTTTTAAACAATGGTGTCACATTTGCTAATTTCCAATCTGCCGGGACCACCCCAGAGTCTAGTGAATTTTGGTAAATTATCACTAGTGCATTTGCAATTTCCCTAGACATCTCTTTTAGCACTCTGGGATGCATTCCATCAGGGCCAGGAGACTTGTCTACCTTTAGCCCCATTAGCTTGCCCATCACTACCTCCTTAGTCGATAACAATCATCTCAAGGTCCTCACCTGTGACAACCTCATTTCCACCAGTCACTGGCATGTTATTTGTGTCTTCCACTGTGAAGACCGAACCAAAAAACCTGTTCAGTTCCTCAGCCATTTCCTCATCTCCCATTATTGAATCTCCCTTTTCATCCTCTAAAGGACCAATATTTGCCTCAGCCACTCTTCTTTGTTTTATATATTTGTAGAAACTTTGACCATCTGTTTTATATTCTGGGCAAGTTTACTCTCATAATCTATCTAACTCTTCTTTATAGCTTTTTTAGTAGCTTTCTGTTGCCCCCTAAAAATGTCCCAGTCCTCTAGTCTCCCACTAATCTTTGCCACTTTGTATGCTTTTTCCTTCAATTTGATACTCTCCCTTATTTCCTTAGATATCCACGGTCGAGTTTCCCTCTTTCTACCGTCCTTCCTTTTTGTTGGTATAAACCTTTGCTGAGCACTGTGAAAATTCGCTTGGAAGGTTCTCCACTGTTCCTCAACTGTTTCACCATAAAATCTTTGCTCCCAGTCTACCTTAGCTAGCTCTTCTCTCATCCCATTGTAATCTCCTTTGTTTAAGCACAAAACACTAGTGTTTGATTTTACCTTCCCACCCTCCATCTGTATTTTAAATTCCACCATATTGTGATTGTTCTTTCCCAGAGGATCCCTAACTATGAGATCATTAATCAATCCTGTCTCATTACAGAGGACCAGATCTAGGACTGCTTGTTCCCTCATAGGTTCCATTACATACTGTTCTAGGAAACTATCGCGGATACATTCCATAAACTCCTCATCAAGATTGCCTTGACCGACCTGGTTAAACCAATCGACATGTAGATTAAAATCCCCCATGATAACTGCTGTACCATTTCTACATGCATCCGTTATTTCTTTGTTTATTCCTGCCCCACCATAATGTTACTATTTGGTGCCTATTGACTACTCCTATCAGTGACTTTTTCGCCTTACTATTCCTGATTTCCACCCAAATGGATTCAACTTTATCCTCCATAGCACCGATGTCATCCCTTACTATTGCCCGGATGTCATCCTTAAATAACAGAGCTACACCACCTCCCTTACCATCCACTCTGTCCTTCCGTATAGTTTGATACCCTTGGATATTCAACTACCAGTCATGACCATCCTTTAACCATGTTCCAGTAATGGCCACTAAATCATAGTCATTCATGATGATTTGCGCTATCAACTCATTTACCTTATTCCGAATACTACAAGCATTCAGGCAAAGTACACTTTTGTCGGCTTTTATACTTCTCTTTTGAATCTTAAAACCTTGATCAGTAACCTCTCCTAAGTTCTTTTTCCTCTTAACTTTTCTCCTAATTTTCCTTGTTGTTGAACCCACACCCCCCACTGAGCTCTGGGGCAGCAAGTCCAGCACCCCCGGGCTCTTTTCCTGTGAACAAAGGTGGCTACTCACCTCTTCGGCTCCCACAGAAACCCGTCCGCCATGTTCACGTTGTTCAATAGAAGTACTGATCGGCGCCAGCGTGACCACTTGCTGTGGAGGCTGCTGAGTGACAGGAGGCCGTTGGATATGGGGTGGCTCCCGTTAGTTGTATGGAAATTGGGCTTAAATGGTGATAATTGGATTCTCGCCATGCTACGGCGAGATCCCAATTTCGGCTACGAGAGCGGGCCGGTTGCATCACAAACTGTTTGGCACCTGGTGCAGTTCGTGTTTTTGGCCTCTCCTGCTATTCACCAGCCTTATTCCTCTTGAGCGAGAGCATAACGAGGCCGGAGAATGGCCTCCGTTGTGTATAGTTTTCGGGTGGGAATCCCCGGTTTCCCAGCTGTGTGTTTCTTGGCTTCTCACCGTTTGCTGCCGGCGGGATTCTATCATTCCGCCAGTTGTCAATGGTATTTCCCACCCCACGCGTCCGGTTAACCTGCTGGTAAGGCTACACTGCTGGCAGGAAAATTGAATCGTAATGGCTGGAGAATTCCGACTTTGGTCTCCATGCATAAAGAAGGATATACAACCATCTGCATGGGTGCAATGACACTTCACCAGATTCAGCAGGCTAAACAGGTAGTCCTGATAGGAGAGATAGTGTAGAATGGCCCTATATTTTCTGGGGTTTGGAAGAATGAGGGGAAGCATAGAATATTCTGAGGGGCATGAGCGGCTGGACATTGAGAGGCTGTTTTCCTTGGCTGAAGTGTCTACAATTAGAGTCATAGAGGTTTACAGCATGAAAACAGGCCCCTCGGCCCAACTTGTCCATGCCTCCCAGTTTTCAACCACCAAACTAGACCCAATTGCCTGCATTTGGCCCTGATCTCTCTCTACACATCTTTTCCATATAACTGTCTAAATGCTTATTAAAAGACAAAAGTACCGCCTCTACTAATGCCTCGACCATAAGACCATCCTAAGTTATAGGAACAGCCATACAGCCCATTGAGTCTGCTCGGAAATTCGATCATGGCTGACATGTTCCTCATCCCCATTTTTCTCCCCTTATTAATCAAGAACACCAGATTTGTGCTTGAGGTGCTGTTACCAACAGGGGTACAGACCAAGAGCTGGGAGGTGGAATTAGACAGAATTGTTCTTTCTCAGATCGGACAAACTAGGAGCAAGAGTAGACAAGTTAGCCTCTCGAGCCTGCTCCACTGTTCAATACGATTGTTGCTGATCTCACCATGGCCTCTCCTCTCTTCGTCCTGCCCATTCTCCGTAACCCTTCAAACCATTATTCATTAAAAATCTGTCCGACTCCTCCTTAAATTTACTCACTGCCCTAGCATCTACTCCATGCTGAGGTAGCGAATTCCACAATTGAGGGGCACAGTCAAGGATATGGGGCGAGATTCTCCGACCCCCCGCCGGGTCGGAGAATCGCCGGGTGCTGGCGTGAATCCCGCCCCCGCCGGTTGCCGAATTCTCTGGCACCGGAGATTCGGCGGGGGTGGGAATCGCACCGCGCCGGTTGGCGGCCACCCCCCACCCCCGCGATTCTCCGGCCCGGATGGGCCGAAGTCCCACTGCTAGAATGCCTGTCCCGCCGGCGTAGATTAAACCACCTACATTACCGGCGGGACAAGGCGGCGCGGGCGGGCTCCGGGGTACTGGGGGGGGGCGCGGGGCGATCTGGCCCCGGGGGGTGCCCCCACGGTGGCCCGGCCCGCGATCGGGGCCCACCGATCCGCAGGCGGGCCTGTGCCGTGGGGGCACTCTTTTCCTTCCGCCTTCGCCACGGTCTCCACCATGGCGGAGGCGGAAGAGACTCCCTCCACAGCGCATGCACGGGGATGCCGTGAGCGGCCGCTAACGCTCCCGCGCATGCGCCGCGCGGCAATGTCATTTCCGCACCAGCTGGCGGGGCACTTCCGCCAGCTGGTGGGGCGGAAATCAGTCCGGTGCGGGCCTAGCCCCTCAAGGTTAGGACTGGGCCCCCCAAGATGCGGAGGATCCCGCACCTTTGGGGCGGCGCGATGCCCGACTGATCTGCGTCGTTTTTGGCGCCAGTCGGCGGACAGCGTGCCGATACCGGAGAATTTCACCCATGGAGTCAATCATTAAGGACTGAGATAAGGAGAAATTTATTCATTCAGAGAGTTGTGAATCTTTGGGTTTCTATAACCTCAGCATACCCCGAGGATGCTTAATCCTTGAGTACATTTAAGGATGAGAACGGTAAACGTTTGGACTATAAGGGAATAATGAGCCTACAGGTCAGGCAGGAAATTGAGTTGTGGTTGGAGATCAGTCATGAGTCTGTTGGATGGTGGAACAGTCTCAAGGGGCAGTTTTTCCTACTCCTGCTCCTATTTCTTATCATAGAATAGAATCCCAACAGTGCAGAAGGAGGTCATTCAGTCCCTCGAGTCTGCACTGACCCTCTGACAGAGCACCCTACCTAGGCACAATTCCCCGCCCTATCCTCGTAACCCCACCTAATCTTTGGACACGAAGGGGCAATTCTAGAAAGGCCAATCCACCTAACCTGCACATCTTTGGACTGCGGGAGGAAACCAGAGCACCCGGAGGTAACCCACGCAGACACAGAGAGAACGTGCAGACTCCACTCAGACAGTCAACCAAGGCTGGAATCAGCAGTGCGAACAACTGCGCCACCATGTTCTTATATTCCAAGGAGGATTACAACAACTAGAAACTAGCTCTTGGTGGTTCTCCTTCTGCCTTTTGCTCTTCCCATTGGTGACAACTCTGCACATCAAAATTCAAGAAATTAGCCAGTTGTTAGAACAAAGAATCACAGGTACAAAGTCACATTGCACCATACAAATCGTGTTCCAGATTAGTGCATCTCTTCACTGATCTACATTACCTTATTACACAGAGGTGGGTTGGGTACATAAACAAGGGATTATGCTATTGACATTGAAAATCTTGCAGACGGCCAGAAGATCAAATTTCTGCCAGTTTAATTTTATACCAATACTTTTCCAAGTTTAAGCTTCAGCTGTTATACTGCAAGTCACAATTCCTGCCATCAACCTTCGACGTACTTCAGAGAAATACAGTCTTTTTTACAAAATATTTACTTTGTTATGTTGTTAAAATGTTTTTAGAAGTGTTATGCCCTGGCTTATTTGAATGACAAATGAGAGATCTGAAAAGCAGGATGGGGGAGTGAGAAGTAAGCGGGTCTGATTCCCGAGGTATCTGATCATGGTGGTCACAGATCAGAGAGCGTGTCCAGTCCCAGGATGTCCAGTCCCTGATTCCAAGGGTGCCTTGACATGGTTCAGTCAGAGGGGAGTCCGTTCATGGAGTGGGTCCAATTCCTGAGACATCACTGATTGCAGGTGTAGCCCAACGGAGCACAGGGATCAAACATTAGCTCACCAGTTGTGGGAAGGGTCCAGTGGTGGGCAGGATAAAAGGTCAGTTTTGAGAGCTGGGAGGAAGTTTCCCCTCCTCTTGACCCACAAGCAGTTGTTGGAAATGCACTGACCTTTACCACAAAGCAGCCCTTGTCTCCCTTGAGCTGCTGGGCTAAACCTGGATGAGGGCCTCAATGTAATATTTAAAGGGGCAATCAACCTTTTGTTAAAAATGGAAGGATATTTTGGGGTCAGATTGAGATTCCCCAAATTTTGAAATCCTGCCTGACCCCAATCCCTCTTTTATTAATTAAAATTTCCCCTTTATTGCCTAACAGGCCATTCAACTCAACTGGTCTGTACCAGCACTTGTGTTTCACATAAGCCTCACCTATCCTTCTTCAGCTAACATGATCAGCACATCCTTCTATTCCTATCTTCCTCAAATGTTTATTTCGCTTCCTCTTGACTGCAGCTATACTACTCGCCTCATGCAGTAACTGTGTTGCATATTCGTACCACTCTATGGATAAAGAACTGTCACCTGAAATCCCTAAGATAATGGCAATCTTAAATTTATGATCTCGAGCTTTGGACTCCCCCACAAGTGAAAACATCTCTACATCTAGTGGTAGGCCAAGGTTCTCGAGAATGGATTCCTTTCAGTTGGCCTCAGAACACAAATACAGAAAGATGAACTGCAAAGTAAATATAATCATTATCCCAGTCACAGGAATTTTACAAGTTCAGTCATTGCGTACTTACAAATTCTCCCTGTATGGTTCTGGAATTTCACAGTTTCTATTATGCCTACAAAAGAATGCAGTTGAACAAGTCCTTTTGTGAGTCGCATCAAGGCTTCTTTGCTTCAGCGGAAGGAATCTCTAAAAACACGAATGTATGGAAACCAACGTCCATTCCCATGTAATCGGAAATGCGTGCTGTCACCTTTTTGTGCTGACCCACATCCTCATTACATCGTTGTGGTCTGCGGAACATTTAATACGCTCTGGGTAAGAAATATCATTACCCCGCTGCACATTTTTTGCTGTCTCTGAAATTAGGTGCAGCAAACACTATAGCCCTGGCACACAATGTGAACAAGCATTAGAGAATATTAAACATCTCTCTCTTATCTTTCTCGCAACGGTCTGTTGTTTTGAGATGCGAAGCAAAAAATGTTGCTAACGAACAGAAACATTGACAATGTAAGTGAAAATATTGCTGCGTTTGTGTACTCGTAAAGGAAAAAACGTTGCAGGGCTGTGGGGAGAAATTAGAGGAGAGAGACGAATTGGATAGGTCTTACAAATAAAACGATGCAGGCATGATGAGCGAAATGGCTTCCTTCTCGGCTGATTTTATATATACGTTATTGAATATTATCATCACCATAGGCTCTGTTGCCCTTTTGGTATCTTCAGCAATGGATACATCTCATCTTTTGAGCTCACTGCGGCCAACCCATTCTGGGCATTAGGTATTTTTTGCTTTGTGCTCTACAAGCAGACAATTTTTGAGTGAGTTAACGGTCGATTCCAACCTTGGGTGACTGTCCATGTGGAGTTTATACGTTCTCCCTGTGCCCGCACGGGTTTCCTTCGGGTGCTCCGGTTTCCTCCCACAGTCCAAAGATATGCAGGTTAGATGGGTTGGCCATGCTAAAGTGCCCCTCAGGTTGGGGTTGCATGAATAGGGCAGGGGATTGGGCCTAGGGAGGGTGGTCTTTTGAATGGTCGGTGCAGACTCGATGGGTCGAATTACCTCCTTCTCTACTGTAGAGATTCTACGATTCTATGAACTGTCTGTCGGTTATGATAATTCCCAGTGGAATTACTTTAAAACTGAATTGAAAAAAATGCAACAAAATTAACTACATTCAATTTCCACATTCCAAGGGCAATGTGGACAGAATGAATCTGAGCCACAAACATAACAATCAAATTTTAAATTCCAATGACCTTGAACATGATTGAGTGCAACTTTGTGTTTTCAGCCGATCAATGGTGCTTGTTTCCCCCACCACAGGAGGAGTGTGTAGAGTAAGCAAGTTATTTGGCTAAAGTTGAATTGAGATGGTGGTCAAGGGAAAGATGCATATGTAAGAAATTAAATCACTAGCAATGGCTTCTCGTGCTCCACTACCAAATTCATACGGAAAAACTTTGCTTTGATCACATCAGTTGATAGAAGAAACAGGCTGAAGCTAAAACAAATTAAAATGGCGAATTACATTCAGCTGCCATTCTATACCTGCAAATTCTCACAAATAGCAAAAATCGCTGCTGTTTTGGCCTTAATTGTTGAGGGAATATTGGCTAAATCACCACAAATGTTATTTCATATTTAAAACATTCTCAAAGCATAATAAATATAGTAAAGTCGCCATAGTCCCAGATGACCACTGGCTGCTTTCCCCTTTGAGGGGGAGAGCTGATTGGTGGTGATTTAACCTGAGGGCAAGGGGCAAGGTAGAGAAGACGGACGTTCATGAATAACCTCAACCAGTATGGGAATTGAACCCGTGCTGTAGGCCTCGCTCTGCATCATGAACCAGCAAGAAAAAACACTACTTGCGATATTCAGTGTGGCACTTTAGATTGCGACATAATGGTATTGGATGCGTAGAATCCAGAGGCCTGGCCTAATGATACCATCAATGTTTCCCTCTATTTCTGGAGTCTTAAGTTCAGTTTAAATGAAGTTACTTACACTTTTAAAAATTGAATGAAACATTTGTAACAGCAATGGCGGTTAGTAAATTAGCAGATTATGGTAAAAAAAACATCTGGCCCACTCATATCCTTAAGGGAAGAACATCTATCATTCGTACCTGGTCTGGCCAGCATGTGACTCCAGAACCCACAGCTATGTGCCTGACTCACATCTGCCCTCTGAAATGGTCGAGGGAGGCACCTAGTTGTGCTCAAGGTGGTGGTTCATTGTCACCCTCTCAAGGGCATTTCGGGACAGACAATAAATGCTGACCTTGCCAGTGGCATCCACATCCAGGGAATGAATACGGGAGAAAAAAAAATACAAGTAGAAAAAGGCATATTTACTTTTCAATGAATGTAATATAGATTGTGGATTGTACATGGATTGTGCTAAAAATAAGAACTGATTATATGGGGAAAATCGACGTAGAAAGGCAATCTCACACCAACCCCCTATCCAAGAAAAGTATATTCTCTTAAGATTGTCACCTCAGCAAAATGATCCCCCTAACCAATAATCATACAAAGTGGCTGTCACATGCATCAACTAGAATTTTGAATTCATTAAAAAAAATTACAGTGCTCGCTAACACTTATGCAACCCTGTCACAGGAGAGACTGTGAAGAATATCTTAAAGGCAGCTGGAAGAAATGCTGCAATGAATGGGTGTAATCACCATCATTATTTCTGCATGATGGGCCAGCCCAAAGTGCCCACACATAATGAATTGTTCTCCTGCTAGTCTTGGGCGAGCTCAACTACATTCTTCAATGACCAGCTGAGTTCTTCCAGACCTCTGTTGGTTGTGCATGACCATCTGGCCTGCTGTCATGTCTGTCCATTTAATCTCTTCCCCTGTGGGTTCCATTTTGAATGGGACACCTCGCCGAGATTCAGAGAATGTGGTTCAGTCACTCGAACTCATGTGGGTTTGTGCTCATTGTCGACATGAATAAAATACACTGACTAGAATGTTCACTGAGCAAAGTAATAACATTAAAGAATTCACAGGAAACATAGTGAAACTAAGCAGATTATTTCACTCCATTATAATCTGGGCCTGTGCTCTAAAGTTGTGATTCCACAGCTTTGCGTTTAACCACACCATACAAAATGACTAATGATTTCAAATGTCTTCAGTGACAGAATCTTGCATTTACATAGCACTTTTAACAGAGAAAAACCTCCAAAAGCGTTTCACTGGAGCATTATGACGCAAATATTTGATGTTCAACCAAAGAGCACAATGAATAGGAGCAGGAGAAGACTGTACGACCCATTGAGCCTGCTACTCCATATGATCATTGCTGATCTTGGGCCTCAATTCCACTTTCACATCGGCTGCTTAATATCCCTGGATTTCCTGAGAGATGAAAAATCTGTCTACCTCCGCATTGAATGAATTCAATGCTGGTACATCTTCAACCCCCTGGAATAGAAAATTACAAAGATTCAAGACCCTTTAAGTGAAGACACTTCTCCTTATCTCAACCCTAAATGATTGGTCCTTCATCCTGAAACAGCACCCCCTGTTCCAGATTCCCCCAGCAATGTCTCATATCTAACCTGTCAGCCGCTTCGGAATCCTCAGACTCACCTCTGCTCTTCGTTACATTATAAGCCTCTTCTCTTAATCTAATAATATATCTAATCTCCTTAGTAATAGTAACATTAGGAGCGATGATGAAGCAAGGTTGGTTGTAAGATGGCTCTTAAAGGAAGAGAGAGAGGGAGAGGAAGAGGTGAGGAGATGAAGGGAAGGACTTTGAGAGCTTTTTTCAAGCTGTGTGTTGGATAAATCATGGAGAGGTGATTTGTCGATAAGCAGATACCAAAGCAGTTTTGAAACAAGTGTAGGGACTGAAGTGTCTTCAATTTTCTCTTACCATGTAGACGTGCTGAGGTGCTCTTGTGCTGGTCTCCAAGCCAGACTGCTTATTAATATATTTTCAAAATAACCGTGGTCTCTGTAACATTAGTTTTGTTTCAGACAGCTTCTTCAAACAGTAATTGAGTATGCCATTAGAATAGAAACGCAGATTTCTGATCAGCAACATAGTTTTAAATCTTTTGAACATTTGAACCACGTCAGGCATTATTTGGATGCTACCTTATTTTAAGTTGCAAAGACCATTCTTTACTTGTGATGCACAATCAATTACTCTCAAGACAAGGTGAGTCATAACTAATAGGCTTTAATCAGCTAGAACTGTACCCAGCAGCTTCGATACAGAAAGTGAAGGCTGTTGGGACGGCATTGGTTCTTATACCCCACCTCTCAGGGCGGAGCTATGTACGTTAGCCAATGGTAGACTCCTAGGTATAGCCAATGGGCATCCACCTCTCAGGTACTGCAATACCTGGTATTACCACATTCACCCCCTGTTAAAAAAGAACCCAGCGGGGTGATGGCCAGCGTTACTGTTGCCTTTTTCATGGGAGGACCAGGTATGGAGGTACCATGATGTCGAGGGTAACAGAGAAAGTTTTTTTTGTTTTATGGTGCAGCAATCAGACGATCGGGTGGCCTGGTCATCCTTCTGAAGGGTCTGGGCTTCGGCGATGATCCTGGTGGGGGCCCCGGCGGTTGTGGCTCCGGGAACGTGGTGTCTTCCTCCCCGGCAGCTTCGTCACCCCTAAGGCGGCGCTGTTGGGGTGAAAAGTGGGCAGGGGGAGGGGCGCCTGTAGGTGGCATCGGTGCCTGTTCGGCGCTGGGTAGGGGCGGCGGCAGTACTGACCCTCCGGTCAGGTGCTGCGGGGAGCGTGGGGGTGGGGGCAATGGTGCGGGTGCGCGTGGGGCTCCGGTGGGCACCAGGTCCCGAAGGGAGACCGTGTCTTGGCGGCCATCAGGAAACGATACGTAGGCGTACTGGGGGTTGGCATGCAGCAGGTGGACCCTCTTGACCAACGGGTCCGACTTGTGCGCCCTCACATGTTTCCGCAGCAGGACGGGTCAGGGTGTCGCTAGCCAGGTTGGCAGCGAGGTCCAGGAGGAGGACTTCCTGGGGAAAACAAGGAAACGTTCGTGAGGTGTCTGGTTTGTGGTAGTACAGAGCAGGGACCGGATGGAGTGAAGGGCCACTGGGAGGACTTCTTGCCAGCGGGAGACTGGGAGATTCCTGGACCGAAGGGCCAGCAGGACGGTCTTCCAGACCGTTCCGTTCTCCCTTCTACCTGCCCGTTTCCCCGGGGGTTGTAACTGGTCGTCCTGCTGGAGGCGATGCCTTTGCTGAGCAGGAATTGACGCAGTTCGTCGCTCATAAAGGAGGACCCCCTATCACTGTGTATGTATGCGGGGAAACCGAACAGTGTAAAAATACCCTGGAGGGCCTTGATGACGGTGGTCGTGGTCATGGCTGGGCAAGGGATGGCGAATTGGGAACCGGGAGTATTCGTCAATCACGTTCAGGAAATACGTGTTGCGGTCGGTGGAGGGGAGGGAGCCCTTGAAATCCATGCTGAGGCGTTCAAACGGACGGGAAGCCTTTATCAGACGCGCTCTCTCTGGCCGGTAGAAGTGCGGTTTGCACTCTGCGCAGATTCGGCAGTCCCTGGTGACTGTCCTGACCTCCTCGATGGAGTAGGGCAGGTTGCGGGTCTTAATGAAATGAAAGAAACAAGTGACACCGGGTGGCAGAGGTCCTCGTGGAGGGCTCGGTGGCGGTCCACTTGCACGGTGGCACAAGTGCCGCGGGACAGGGCATCAGGAGGCTCGTTCAGCTTTCCGGGACGGTACAAGATCTCGTAATTCACCGTTCTATCCTCCACCGCAAGATCTTGTCGTACTTAATCTTGCCCCGCTGTGCATTATCGAACATGAAGGCCACCGGCCGTTGGTCCGTGAGGAGAGTGAATCTCCTGCCGGCCAGGTAATGCCTCCAGTGTCGCACAGCTTCTACTATGGCCTGGGCCTCCTTTTCGACCGAGGAGTGGCGAATTTCGGAAGCATGGAGAGTGCGGGAGAAGAAAGCCACGGGCCTGCCCGCTTGGTTGAGGGTGGCCGCCAGAGCTACGTCGGACGCATCGCTCTCGATCTGGAAGGGGAGGGACCCGTCGATGGCGCTCATCGTGGCTTTTGCGATGTCTGCTTTGATGCGGCAGAAGGCCTGGCGGGCCTCCGTCGACAGGGGGAAGGTTGTGGACTGGATCAGGGGTCAAGCCTTGTCTGCGTACTTAGGGAACCATTGTGCATAATAGCTAAAGAAGCCGAGGCAGCTTTTTAGGGCCTTGGGGCAGTGAGGGAGGGGGAACTCCATGAGGGGGCGCATGCATTCAGGGTCAGGGCCTATGACTCCATTTCGCACTACGTAGCCTAGGATGGCTAGACAGTCGGTGCTAAACACGCATTTATCCTTATTGTAGGTCAGATTAAGGATATTCGCGGTCTGGAGAAATTTTCGGAGGTTGGTGTCGTGGTCCTGCTGGTCATGGCCGCAGATGGTGACGTTATCAAGATACGGGAACGTTGCGCGTAAGCCGTATATGTCAACCATTCGGTCCATCTCACGTTGGAAGACCGAGACCTTGTTCATGACACCGAAGGGAACACCTTAAAAAGTGATAGAGCCGCCCATCTGCTTCGAAGGCAGTGTACTGACGGTCACCATGGCGGAGGGGCAGCTGGTGGTAGGCAGACTTGAGATCCACCGTGGAGAAAACCTTGTACTGCGCAATCCTGTTTACCAGGTCGGCTATACGGGGGAGAGTGTACGCGTCCAGTTGCATAAACCTGTTGATGGTCTGGCTATAGTCGATGACCATCCTATGTTTCTCCCGGGTCTTTACCACCACCACTTGAGCCCTCCAGGGGCTGTTGCTTGCTTCGATGACCCCTTCCTTCAGCAGCCTTTGGACCTCGGACCTGATGAAGGTCCGGTCCTGGGCACTGTACCATCTGCTCCTGGTGGCGACGGGTTTGCAATCCGGGGTGAGGTTCGCAAACAGGGAAGGCAGTTGACCTTAAGGGTCGCGAGGCCGCAGACAGTAAGGGGGGTATAGGGCCGCCAAATTTAAAGGTCAGGCTTTGTAGGTGGCACTGGAAATCCAGCCCAAGAAGGGTGGCTGCGCAGAGGTGCGGCAGAACGTACAGGCGGAAATTGCGGAATTCCCTGCCTTGGACAGTGAGGTTCGCTCGGCAGAACCCCTTTATCTCCACTGCGTGTGACCCGGAGGCCAGGGAGATCTGTTGGTTTACGGCATGGGTGACAAGAGACACAACAGCGCCTTACCGTGTCGGGGTGGACAAAGCTTTCCGTGCTCCCGGAGTCGATCAGGCACAACGTCACGTGGCCGTTGATGGCGATCGTTGTGGTGGCTTTCGCTAGCGTCCGGGGCCGACTCTGGTCCAGGGTAACGGAGGCCAGCTGCAGCAAGGGGAAGTTCTGGTCAGGCAGCGTGGAATTGGCTGTGCTGGGGGCTTGAGGCCGGTCCAGGGTAACGGAGGTCAGCTGCAGCAAGGGGGAGTTCTGGTCGGGCAGCGTGGAGTCGGCTGTGCTGGGGGCTTGAGGCCCCATCCAAGTTGGCGTCAGCCACGGGTCGCACATGGAGTCCGGGGATGCAGAAGATGGCGGCGGCGAGGGACAAAATGGCAGCGCCCACCCATCCAGCGTGGTGGCCAGGGGCAAAATGGCCGCGCCCGTGGATCGCACCCGGCCAGGGGATAGGAGGGCGGCGGTGGGCCTTGGAGAAAGCCGCTGGAGACCGCTGCCACGGCGTGGCCCTGGCAGACCCCGACATAGTGGCCTTTCTTGCCGCACCCTTTGCAGGTGGCGGTGCGGGCCGGGCAGCGCGCGCGGGGATGATTCGACTGGCCGCAGAAGAAACCGGCGGTGAAAACGGGCCGTCTTGCCGTGCAGGCCTGCGGGGTTAGCGGGAAAGTCTGGGGGGCTGCCGCAACGGGGTGCCACGCAGCCCAGGGGGGCGCCGTGCGTCCGGGAGCAAAAGCCAGTGTGTTTTTGTACGCAACGTCCATGGACCCTGCCAGGGCCCGTGCCTCAAGGAGCCTTCTGCGGATCTCGTGGGAAGTCATACCTGCCACGAAAGCGTCCTGAATTAAAAGTTCCGTGTGCTCGTTCCCAGTAACTGCTGGGCAGCCACGGTTTCGGCCCAGCATTGGTAGAGCCCGGTAGAAGTCTTCCAGTGTTTCTTCTGGGCTCTGCCTTCTAGTTGCCAGCAGGTGACGGGCGTAGACCTGGTTCAGAGGACGGATGTAATGTCCTTCTAGCAGCTCGATAGCTGCAGCGTAATTCTCCGCCTCCTCGATCAGAGGGTAGATTGCAGGGCTGACTCGGGAGCGTAGAAGGTGCATTTTCTGCCTTTCCGTGGGGGTGTCTCGACTGTGTCGACGAAGCTCTTAAAACACGCCAGCCAGTGCTTGAAGATAGCAGCGGAGTTGTCTGCATAGGGGCTGAGCTGAAGGCACTCCGGCTTGAAGCGGAGATCCATCCTTTCAGAAGTAATAGCTGATTAAATTGATGCACAATCAATTACTCTCGAGACAAGGTGAATCATAACTAATCGGCTTTAATCAGCTAGAACTGTACCCAGCAGCTTCGATACAGAAAGTGAAGGCTGCTGGGACGGCATTGGTTCTTATACCCCGCCTCTCGGGGCAGAGCTATGTACGTTAGCCAATGGTAGACTCCTAGATCTAGCCAA
Organism: Scyliorhinus torazame; assembly: GCF_047496885.1. NCBI lineage: Eukaryota > Metazoa > Chordata > Chondrichthyes > Carcharhiniformes > Scyliorhinidae > Scyliorhinus > Scyliorhinus torazame. The sequence goes on along the minus strand of NC_092715.1, from coordinate 42,562,653 downwards.
TGGGCATCCACCTCTCAGGAACTGCAATACCTGGTATTACCACAACTTGTTAATTATCTGAGCCTAAATATTCACTTGTGTGATATATATTTGACAAGCATGCAACATTCCTTTTCCTGCTATTTTACGGTCGTAGCCGATTTTAAATGAATGGTTTAATACCTCAGTTACAATGACAGATGTAGCTGTTATATGATAAAATTATCGACTGTACTTCCCAGGCTTTGGTAGTTGAATGGAACAATACAAATTGTGTTTATTTAAGCTGTGACTTTCGGTGATGGCGGGCGGGGGCTTCCGGTGATGGCGAGCGGGAGGCAGCCACACACTGGAGGGCTCCCGCTCGGGAATAGGAACTTAGGAGTTTTAAAACCCGGTCCCGGGGCAACGGAAGCTGAAAAGGCTGTAAGAAGGCACAGAGAGGAGAAATGTCCAAGTTTGGGAGAAAAACGGCCGTGAAAAAGGGGGTTAACGGAAGTCTGCCGGGGAGTGAAAAAGTCAGCGCAGGAACTGTAAGGAAAGCGGAGGCTGGAGCACTAGGGGAGGCCGCATCGCTCACAGCAGAAGAAATGATCAAGGTGATGGCTGTGGAACTTGAAAAACAGTTCACAAAACACATGGAAGCGATGAAGAAGTGGATGGGGGCGGTATTGAAAGTGCTAGTGGAGGAGGCGATTGTCCCGGTGAGGGCGGCGGTATAAAGCGCAGCGGCGGAGGTGCGGGAGCAAGGTGAGACACGGAAGGAAGTGGAAGAGACATTATCGCAGCACAGTGATCAACTCACCTCGATGGGGATGGAGTTGCGGAGGGTGATAGAGACCAACAAGGGCCTGCGAGCCAAAATGGAAGACCTGGAAAACAGATCCAGGTGACAGAATCTGAGGATTCTGGGTCTGCCCGAAGGGGTGGAAGGCCCGAGGCCGATGGAGTATTTTGCCACAATGTTGGCGAAGCTATTGGGGGAATGGGATCATCCCTCCTGATATGAACTGGATCGGGCTCATCGGTCGTGGAGACCTATACCAAAGGCGAGTGAGCCGCCAAGAGTAGTAACTCTGTGTTTCTGTAGGTATAGCGTGAAGGAGAAAGTCCTGGGCTGGGCAAAGCCGAAGCAGGTGGTGCAGTTGGCTGGAGCTGGTAAACAAAGAACAAAGAACAAAGAACAAAGAAATGTACAGCACAGGAACAGGCCCTTCGGCCCTCCAAGCCCGTGCCGACCATACTGCCCGACTAAACTACAATCTTCTACACTTCCTGGGTCCGTATCCTTCTATTCCCATCCTATTCATATATTTGTCAAGATGCCCCTTAAATGTCCCTATCGTCCCTGCCTCCACTACCTCCTCCGGTAGTGAGTTCCAGGCACCCACTACCCTCTGCGTAAAAAACTTGCCTCGTACATCTACTCTAAACTTTGCCCCTCTCACCTTAAACCTATGCCCCCTAGTAATTGACCCCTCTACCCTGGGGAAAAGCCTCTGACTATCCACTCTGTCTATGCCCCTCATAATTTTGTATACCTCTATCAGGTCGCCCCTCAACCTCCTTCGTTCCAGTGAGAACAAACCAAGTTTATTCAATCGCTCCTCATAGCTTATGCCCTCCATACCAGGCAACATTCTGGTAAATCTCTTCTGCACCCTCTCTAAAGCCTCCACATCCTTCTGGTAGTGTGGCGACCAGAATTGAACACTATACTCCAAGTGTGGCCTAACTAAGGTTCTATACAGCTGCAACATGACTTGCCAATTCTTATACTCAATGCCCCGGCCAATGAAGGCAAGCATGCCGTATGCCTTCTTGACTACCTTCTCCACCTGTGTAGCCCCTTTCAGTGATCTGTGGACCTGTACTCCTAGATCTCTTTGACTTTCAATACTCTTGAGGGTTCTACCATTCACTGTATATTCCCTACCTGCATTAGCCCTTCCAAAATGCATTACCTCACATTTGTCCAGGTTAAACTCCATCTGCCATCTCTCCGCCCAAGTCTCCAGACAATCTAAATCCTGCTGTATCCTCAGACAGTCCTCATCGCTATCCGCAATTCCACCAACCTTTGTGTCGTCTGCAAACTTACTAATCAGACCAGTTACATTTTCCTCCAAATCATTTATATATACTACAAAGAGCAAAGGTCCCAGCACTGATCCCTGTGGAACACCACTGGTCACAGCCCTCCAATTAGAAAAGCATCCCTCCATTGCTACCCTCTGCCTTCTATGGCCTAGCCAGTTCTGTATCCACCTTGCCAGTTCACCCCTGATCCCGTGTGACTTCACCTTTTGTACTAGTCTACCATGAGGGACCTTGTCAAAGGCCTTACTGAAGTCCATATAGAGAACATCTACTGCCCTACCTGCATCAATCATCTTAGTGACCTCCTCGAAAAACTCTATCAAGTTAGTGAGACACGACCTCCCCTTCACAAAACCGTGCTGCCTCTCACTAATACGTCCATTTGCTTCCAAATGGGAGTAGATCCTGTCTCGAAGAATTCTCTCCAGTAATTTCCCTACCACTGAAGTAAGGCTCACCAGCCTGTAGTTCCCGGGATTATCCCTGCCACCCTTCTTAAACAGAGGAACAACATTGGCTATTCTCCAGTCCTCCGGGACATCCCCTGAAGACAGCGAGGATCCAAAGATTTCTGTCAAGGCCTCAGCAATTTCCTCTCCAGCCTCCTTCAGTATTCTGGGGTAGATCCCATCCGGCCCTGGGGACTTATCTACCTTAATATTTTTTAAGACACCCAACACCTCGTCTTTTTGGATCACAATGTGACCCAGGCTATCTACACCCCCTTCTCCAGACTCAACATCTACCAATTCCTTCTCTTTGGTGAATACTGATGCAAAGTATTCATTTAGTACCTCGCCCATTTCCTCTGGCTCCACACATAGATTCCCTTGCCTATCCTTCAGTGGGCCAACCCTTTCCCTGGCTACCCTCTTGCTTTTTATGTAAGTGTAAAAAGCCTTGGGATTTTCCTTAACCCTATTTGCCAATGACTTTTCATGACCCCTTCTAGCCCTCCTGACTCCCTGCTTAAGTTCCTTCCTACTTTCCTTATATGCCACACAGGCTTCGTCTGTTCCCAGCCTTTTAGCCCTGACAAATGCCTCCTTTTTCTTTTTGACGAGGCCTACAATATCATTCGTCATCCAAGGTTCCCGAAAATTGCCGTATTTGTCTTTCTTCCTCACAGGAACATGCCTGTCCTGTATTCCTATCAACTGACACTTGAAAGCCTCCCACATGTCAGATGTTGATTTGCCCTCAAACATCCGCCCCCAATCTATGCTCTTCAGTTCCCGCCTAATATTGTTATAATTAGCCTTCCCCCAATTTAGCACATTCATCCTCGGACCACTCTTATCCTTGTCCACCAGTACTTTAAAACTTACTGAATTGTGGTCACTGTTACCGAAATGCTCCCCTACTGAAACATCTACCACCTGGCCGGGCTCATTCCCCAATACCAGGTCCAGTACCGCCTCTTCCCTAGTTGGACTGTTTACATATTGTTTTAAGAAGCCCTCCTGGATGCTCCTTACAAACTCTGCCCCGTCTAAGCCCCTGGCACTAAGTGAGTCCCAGTCAATATTGGGGAAGTTGAAGTCTCCCATCACCACAACCCTGTTGTTTTTACTCTTTTCCAAAATCTGTCTACCTATCTGCTCCTCTATCTCCCGCTGGCTGTTGGGAGGCCTGTAGTATACCCCCAACATTGTGACTGCACCCTTCTTATTCCTGATCTCTACCCATATAGCCTCACTGCCCTCTGAGGTGTCCTCTCGCTGTATAGCTGTGATACTCTCCTGAACAAGTAGCGCAACTCCGCCTCCCCTTTTACATCCCCCTCTATCCCGCCTGAAACATCTAAAACCTGGAACGTTTAGCTGCCAATCCTGCCCTTCCCTCAACCAGGTCTCTGTAATGGCAACAACATCATAGTTCCAAGTAGTAATCCAAGCTCTAAGTTCATCTGCCTTACCCGTAATGCTCCTTGCATTAAAACATATGCACTTCAGGCCACCAGACCCGCTGTGTTCAGCAACTTCTCCCCGTCTGCTCTGCCTCAGAGCCACACTGTCCATATTCCCTAGTTCTCCCTCAACGCTCTCACCTTCTGACCTATTGCTCCCGTGCCCACCCCCCTGCCATACTAGTTTAAACCCTCCCGTGTGACACTAGCAAATCTCGCGGCCAGGATATTTATGCCTCTCCGGTTTAGATGCAACCCGTCCATCTTATACAGGTCACACCTGCCCCGGAAGAGCTCCCAGTGGTCCAGATAACCGAAACCCTCCCTCCTACACCAGCTGTTTAGCCACGTGTTTGTCTGCTCTATCTTCCTATTTCTAGCCTCACTGGCACGTGGCACAGGGAGTAATCCCGAGATTACAACCCTCGAGGTCCTGTCTTTTAACTTTCTGCCTAGCTCCCTGAACTCCTGCTGCAGGACCTCATGCCTCTTCCTGCCTATGTCGTTAGTACCAATATGTACAACGACCTCTACCTGTTTGCCCTCCCCCTTCAGGATTCCCTCTACCCGTTCGGAGACATCCTGGACCCTGGCACCAGGGAGGCAACATACCATCCTGGAGTCTCTTTCACGTCCACAGAAGCGCCTATCTGTTCCCCTGACTATAGAGTCCCCTATAACTATTACTCTTCTGCGCTTTGACCCTCCCTTCTGAACATCAGAGCCAGCCGTGGTGCCACTGCTCTGGCTGCTGCTGTTTTCCCCTGATAGGCTATCCCCCCCGACAGTATCCAAAGGGGTATATCTGTTCGAGAGGGGGACAACCACAGGGGATTCCTGCACTGACTGCCTGCCCTTTCTGGTGGTCACCCATTTCTCTGCCTGCACCTTGGGTGTGACCACACTTACATAACTGCGATCTATGACGCTTTCCGCCACCTGCATGCTCCTAAGTGCATCCAATTGCTGCTCCAACCGAACCATGCGGTCTGTGAGGAGCTGCAGTTGGGTGCACTTTCTGCAGATGAAGCCATCCAGGACGCTGGAAGCCTCCCGGACCTGCCACATCTCACAGTCAGAGCACAGCACCCCTCTAACTGACATTGCGTCAATTAATTAAAATTAAAATTAAAATTTGTCTTTTTTTTTTAATAAATACTTTTTTTTTAAATTACAAAGTTACTGTCAACTATCTGTTTCCTAGCACTAGATTTCTAATAGAAATGCGATAGCTAACTATAATATCCTCCGATCTCTGGCTTAGATATCCTCTAAATTATAATTAAGTTATGTTTAATTAGTTCCCAAATAGTCAAAAAAAAAATTAGGTTAGAATCCCAACCAGCCACTCAGGTCACAGCTTTTCTGTCCCCCCCGACACACACAATTTGAAAAAAGGTATAAAAGTAAAAATCACTTGCTTACCTTCTGAGATGTTCTCAGGTTCTCTCGCGGACAGAGACTGCTCCTCCACCTCCAATCCTTGGCCTGCACAATGCTAATAATATATAATATAATATGGCACTTACCTTACACCAATGGGTCTTATTATTAGGTACTAAACGCATATCCCAGGACTTTACGGTGCAGCTGGTGAGGAGGAAGGCTGCCTTCAGCCACGTGAAGAAGGCACTGTACATCAGCAAGGTGCAGTGCGGCATAATATATCCAGCTCAGTTGAGGGTGACCTACAAATCCAAGGACTTTTATTTTGGGACAGCGGAAGCAGCGGAGGAGTTTGCGAAGGCAGAAGGACAGTGGCAGAATTGAGAAATGGGCGTGTACCGATGTAGCCTCATGTAACTTTATTTTTTCACTGCATGTTGGCGTATGTACTAAATGAGTCGACGCTGTATATATTTGGACAAGGGAAGAGATGGGACTTTCATTTCCAATGATGGTTCTTTGAGGCTTGGTTGCGTATGCGGTGTTTGGGTGCTAAAGGAGATTTCTTGGTTTTCCTGGAACCGGGCAAGGGGGAAGGAGGCCCAGGCGGGGGCCTCCGGTTTAAGCCAGTCAGTGAACGGGAGCGAAGTGGGGGGAGGGGCTGCGGCCACCGGAGCCTGGTAGAACAGATTTCGGTGAGTCTAGCCGGGGTGCAAAGTTTGGGGAAGGAACCGGGGTTGGGGGAGGAGTTTACAAGAGGAAGTGGAAGGGAGGAGTCTTGGAGGCGGGGTGGGGGGGTCAATCCCCTAATCAACAACAATGATCCCATCCTCCCACTGTCCCAAACTGCGGCTCACCTGACAATATAAGCATCAAATAAAACAGTGCAAGTTAGTGCAAGTATCTGTTTTAATATAAGCACCTGTTTAAACATCAAGAGCTGACTGTTATTTTCTAACTTTTGGATGATTTGCAATGTTACCTTCCCAGGCTTGAGAAATGTTCTTCAATCCAAAGATAGTGATCAGCTAGAATTAGGGACCGGATAGGGAAAGCTGATGGGTGCATAACTGACACTCAATGGATGTTGACTGTGCATGTAGTTTGCACGCTTTGGTTTCAACAGAATAGGCAATCGGGTGGGATAGAGAGTGGGCAGCGTATCCTGTGTTACACCTGTTTAAATTGCACATTCTGCCAAATATGATTGTGCATTCAGTAAATAGTGTGCTGTGAAAAATTGACCCAAGGAAACAGTTGCTCTTGTGGAATGATGTACAGCATTTCCAATCGACATTGAATTGACTGCGAGTGGTATCTGCATGGAAGCATTTTTTTAAAATTTAAAATGAGACTTGATCTCGCATGTCACACTCTGCCAACTTAGTGTGCTTTTAGAAAGCCGAACTTTAGAAATGCAACTTGACACTCAATGAGGTGCAGAAAGTAGACTGCCATCTGCAGTAAGTCACCCTATTTAAGCTTCTTTGCACAGTTTATCCAAGACAGGTACAGCAAAGGTCGACAGGCCATCCTGATCTTTGAAATGCAGAGACACGCAATGAAAACCTTGGGCGGGTTTCTCCGCTGGCGGGATTCTCTGTTTTGCTGGCGCCCAGGGGTTTCCCGATGGCGCAAGCCGGCTGCCCCACGATGGGAAATCCCATTGAGCGGCCGGCGTAACGAGAATCCCGCCGGCGGGTGGGGGCAGAAATGTGACGCAGCGGGGTGGAATATTCAGTCCCTGGTCTAATTTCACCACTCCAGCTGCGCAAATAAGATGCGAATAAGTGAACGATACCCAGGAAACTCCAAAATTGGATGCGGAGTAGACTGAAATCTGCTGATGTCATGAACAACCAATAATGCTCACATTGATCAGCTATGTTACTGTGAAAACCATAAGCATTTGCATCTGTCCTTAGATCTATAGTTAATCACAACCATTGTCTTTCCTGCTATGAAACATGGAAATATCTTAATCTTCTGTAGGTCTCTGCTGACTTGATATTTGCTTTATTGGGGCTCCACTAGATGTGAAACTGCTATGTTCATTTTACTGTTATTAAAATCAGATTTCCTACAAAGAAGTATTGTGACAAAGAAGTCAGGAGTATTGTGTTCAGTTTTGGTCTCCTGACCTGAGAAAGGACATATTGGCACTGGAGGGAGTGCAGAGGAGATTCACTAGGTTGATCCCAGAGTTGAGGGGATTAGATTATGACGAGAGGTTGAGTAGACTGGGACTGTACTTGTTGGAATTCAGAAGGATGAGGGGGATCTTATAGAAACATATAAGATTATGAAGGGAATAGATAGGATAGATGCGGGCAGGTTGTTTCCACTGGCGGGTGAAAGCAGAACTAGGGGGCATAGCCTCAAAATAAGGGGAAGTAGATTTAGGACCGAGTTTAGGAGGAACTTCTTCACCCAAAGGGTTGTGAATCTATGGAATTCCTTGCCCAGTGAAGCAGTAGAGGCTCCTTCATTAAATGTTTTTAAGATAATGATAGATAGTTTTTTGAAGAATAAAGGGATTAAGGGTTATGGTGTTCGGCCGGAAAGTGGAGCTGAGTCCACAACAGATCAGCCATGATCTCATTGAATGGTGGAGCAGGCTCGCGGGGCCAGATGGCCTACTCCTGCTCCTAGTTCTTATGTTCTTATAACCAGTATTCGACGACTGCAGGATGCTGAAGGAATGGGAGGGATAGACTCTCTCCCCTTCCATAGATCAAGGGGAAGTCCAGTGCTGTTTCTGTCTCCACAGCACTACGAGGGGTAACTGCCAATCCTGCTCCCCACTCCATAACCCTACCCATTTTGCTCAGTCTCCCCACCCCACGGTTTTTCTTCAAGGCAACCGGGGGTTATGCCCGAGTTCAAAGCCCAAAACCAGGTGAACTGGAACGTGCATTCATACAGCACCTTGCATGACATCAGTATGTCTCAAAGTGCTTTACAACCAATGAAGTATTTTGAAATGTAATGCAGGAAATTGCAACAGCAAATCTGTGCAGAGAAAGCCTCCACAAAGCGCAATATAATAATTCTGTGTACCTGATATTTTAATCTCTCCAGCATTGGAGTCTGTGCCTTCAGTTGCCGAGGCCTTAAACTCTGGAATTACCTCCCCCCTTCCAACTTTTCTACCTCCACCTCTCGCTCCTCATTTTAGGTATGCTTTAAAACCAACCCCATCTACCCCAATACCTCCTCATGTGGCTCAGTGCAAATGTTGTTTGGTAACGCTGCTGTGAACTGCCTTGGGTATTGCACAATGTTATTGTATAATATATTTGTCAGCATTTGCTGAGGGATAAATATTGGACAGACTGCTGGGGAAATCTCAGTTTCTCTTTTTGAAACAGTGCTGTAGAATCTTCCACACACAAGGTTTGAGGCATCCTCAGTTTAATCTCTCATCTGAGATGTGCTTAAGCACTCTTACAGTACCTCACCAGAATGTTCAACGTCTGTGATTTTACACTCAAGTTTCTAGGGTGGGAGCTGAACTTGCTCCTTTTTGGCTCCAAAGTCAGAGCGCTCAGAGTCAGAGTGGACTCGCCAACACTAAGGGCATTCAAATGGTCATTGGATAGACATATGAATGATAAGGGAATAGTGTAGATGGGCTTTAGAGTGTTTTCACAGGTCGGCACAACATCGAGGGCCGAAGGGCCTGTACTGCGCTGTAATGTTCTATGTTCACTACCAACCCGAGCGAAGGCGCGTTTCAGCTCAGCCTTTGTTGAGAGATGTTGTACAAATATAGAATGCACATCAAGATGAAAATTGTAATCATACCATAACCATGATAATGCAACATTTCCAATGACTGTAATTATCTGATTTGTTTTAACAGATAGGCAATGAATTGACCTAACTATTATTCCATATTTATTAGTCTGATGTAAATGTTTATTTAAAGAATTGCTTCTAACTACAATGTAAAGAGTAGACCTGTTATTTGCACTTAGCAACAAATAGGATACAGTACAAGATGAATCAATAATTCCTTTTTACAAATGGGTTGTATATATTCCTTTCCTTTTATCTATCCCTTACAACTTTACACAATCTTGAGGTTACAGCAATTTAGCAGCCATTTGATTAAAAGGCAGCTTTTTCTTCTCTCTGGTGTATTTTAATGAGCACACTTAATACAGAGCATCTGAATTTCAGTCTTCAAATGAACGAAATTCAAGTAGTGCAATGATACATTTTAATTGGATTACAGATTTTTTTTTTCTGTTCAATTCTTTCCTTCTGGTTTGAGTACACTGCCCACTAATTATCACCATGGTACCTTGTGTCCATGCTGAGGACAATAGGTAAATTGTGCCTCGAGATTTTGTCTAAATCCAGTCTCAGTTACATCGTCCTATTTTAAAAATAACATGGGCGAAATTCTGCGGTATCGGCGCGATGTCCGCCGACCGGCGCCCAAAACGGCGCAAATCAGTCGGGCATTGCGCCGCCCCAAAGGTGCGGAATCCTCCGCATCTTTGGGGGCCGAGCCCAAACCTTAAGGGGCTAGGCCCGTGCCGGACTAATTTCCGCTCCGCCAGCTGGCGGAAAAGGCCTTTGGTGCCCCACCAGCTGGCGGGGAGATGACATCTCCGGGCGGCGCATGCGCAGGAGCATTAGCGGCTGCTCACGGCATCTCCGCGCATGCGCTGTGGAGGGAGTCTCTTCCGCCTCCGCCATGGTGGAGACCGTGGCGAAGGCGGAAGGAAAAGAGTGCCCCCACGGAACAGGCCCGCCCGCAGATCGGTGGGCCCCGATCGCAGGCCAGACCACCGTGGGGGCACCCCCCGGGGCCAGATCGCCCCGCGCCCCCCCCCAGGACCCCAGAGCCCGCCCGCGCCGCCTTGTCCCGCCGGTAAGGTAGCTGGTTTAATCCACGCCGGCGGGACAGGCATTCTAGCAGCGGGACTTCGGCCCATCCGGGCCGGAGAATCGCGTGGGGGGGCCCGCCAACCGGCGCTGCGTGATTCCCGCCCCTGCCGAATCTCCGGTGCCGGAGAATTCGGCAACCGGCGGGGGGGGGGGGATTCACGCCAGCCCCCGGCGATTCTCCGACCCGGCAGGGGGTCGGAGAATCTCGTCCCACCATGTGTGTGGGTATAGGGTTGGGAAAATCAAGTGGAGACTCAGCACGTGCACCATCTCACCATTCTGGCTCAGACTCCCATTGCATCTAAATAGTGACACTCACTCGATAATTGTCTTCTGAATGTACCAATCAGCTCTTTGAAATTATTGTGCTCCAGTGTGAAGACGTTTAAGGTGATTTTCAAAAATAAATTTGATCACTAATTTAGAAGTCGTTAAAATTAGCAGATTAATGCCTTCTCCATAGAACAAAAACAAGATGCACCTTGAGCCAATTTGGTACTCCGATATCTACCTAACTAGCACGGTTAGATAATACCAGTTTAGTGCCCCCTGAGCAGAACTCTACAATATAACAGAGAAGCAGGAATGCTGACACAAGACGCAATCGAGCAGAAAGGTTTTGAAGTGTCATTTCAGGTGGGTTTGACTGGGAGGTCCCCACCGCATTCTAACCACATTTAGTCACTTGTTCGTGCTTTGGGGGGTTTCCCTCGGAACTTGCCTACACTTAGGGCAGAATTCTTCTGTCCGCCAGTAACATTTTCCCAGGCGGCGCACTATCGCTGACAGTGGGATTCTCCATTCCCACCACCTGCCAATGGGATTTCCCATTGTGGTAACTCCACCCTGCCGGGAAACCCATGGGTGTGGGTGCGCTGCCGGCTAAACGGAGAATCCCGTCGGCGGAGAATTCCGCCCTATGAATTTGTTTCAGCAGTGGGGCGCTGGACTCGCTGGCCAGACCGGCTCCTCAGAGATCGGGCCGCCACTTTGAAAGGGTGCCTTGATCTCTAAATGAGCTGGAGGGTCCCCCACAACTTAAACAATGTCACTTGCCACACACATGGGCAATACCCCCCCCCCCCAAATGAGGACACCCCACTATGGGATCTCTGTGGGCCCCCCTTTTCAAGGCTTCCCATCCCTCCTTTTGCCTCCCCCCCTTCTAGGACACCCACCTTTCACACACCCTCCCCCCTATGAACCTACCGGAGGTGTCTTCATACCTGCACTTCACCAACCCAACCCTTTATACCCCCCTCATCCATCCTTTCATGGGCATGGACCTCCAACCGGGCCCTGACATTTGGCAGTCCCACTATGGCACCTGGGCAGTCTGGCACTACCACCCTGACAGTGCACCTGCCAGCCTGGCAGTGCCACCCTGGTACCCTGGCATTGCAAGTGTGGCAGCGAAGGTGCCAACTTGCCAGTGCCAAGGTTCCCGGGTGCCAGGGCGAGAGCCAGGGTTCCACACTGCCCTGTCACTGACCACCCAGGGACTTTCCATGGCCTGAGAGACCCCCCCCCCGCCCCCTCCCCAAGTGACATTGTGTCTGGTCCACATTTGCATGCACCAGTACTAAACAGTGCCCAGTTGGGTTCTTCCTGGGGAGGCCAGTAGATGTCGGGAGCCAGTTAGATCCAATGTCAGCAAGGTTAAGTGGGTTCTTGAACCTTGTTAGATTTCACAAGCCGTAACAGTCATCGGGAAGCTGGGGGAACGCCTCCCATGTCATCTCCCGGGCACTTCAACCCCCGTTCGGGCGGGATGTGGATCATCGATTGCGCCCACAAAGTGGTGTGCCTAACTTCAATTCTATGTCACAATCAAGACCTGGAAACAAATATTGGGCGGAATTCTCTGGTCTCCCAGTAAGGTGTTTCTCAGTGGTGTGCTGTTAGCCAGTGGTGGGATTTCTTTTTTCTGCCACCTGTCAATGGCATTTCCACTTGAAGCCACCCCAAGCCGCTGAGAAACTGGGGGTGCAGTGTCAGTGGGAAAAGAGAATCCCATCCGTGGAGAATTCCGCCCAATATTATATACATATAATTGGACTACCTTACAAAGTCTTTTTTTGTGATTTTCAAAATGGACAATTGCTGATCTGACAAGATGTTTCCAGCTGGTCACATGGTGGTGTCCAGCAGTTTCAAAGTTAACAAAGGTCAACACTTCAAATGTCTGGAATGCCTAGCATAAAAGTTCCAACACAGCCAACACAATATGTTGGTGCATGGCACTGGGGGGGGGGCCTCTGGCCCTAGAGCCAGTTCCAGCTGCCAGGGCTACCATCGGCTGGCACTGCCCATGCCAGCGGTATGCACTGCGGTCGCCATCTGGTGGTCCCATCAGGGGCTACTGTGGGCGTTGCATTTGGGCCGGCCGAGAGGTGCCCTGCCGGCAGGCGACTGGAGGGGCGGTAATGGCGGAGGGTGCAGTGGAGCGTGGGGGCTGGGGTGCAGGGGTGGTGGGGGGGGGGGGTTTGAGGGTACCCATATGTCCACTGTCACTCTGCAGAAACAGGGGTCAAAGTGGATGGTCAGTGAGTTGCTCAGCAAAATTGCTGCCTTTCAGGCGATCAGGCGATCTGTGTATTGACACCGTCCCAGTCCCTTGGTGGTCTATCCCGGTCACACGGCCCATTCCCCCGTCACACCCCCAACCCACCTCCGGCCCTGGCAAGGCCCCCGCAACTAGCCAGCACAGCCAGGAAATGCCATTGGCATTTCATTAGCGGGCCAGACCCGGTATTCTCCGGGGCCTCTGCGATTCACCGCCTCCGATGAGCCGAGTTCCCGATGGCGAAGTTCATATGTGCCTTTAAAAATCGTGAAACCGGCATCGTGGATGCTGAGAGAGAGAGAGAGAGAGAGAGCAGTGAGGACACAGAGAGGCGAGACCTTGGGCTGTTGGGTTGGACACTGACTGCAAAAGCACATTCACTCCCCAGGGACCGTTCCAGTCAATTCACATTCTTCTGGTCAATTTCACTTGATGTTGACGAGAAGCAAAACAAAATCCTTTTTTTAAACATGATCATTGCAGCCAAATACACTGGGGGGGATTATCCGTCTGCAGATGCCTGGATCACTTTCACCGATGTGACGGAGAAATTGACTTTGGGGAAAAATTGGAATCAATGCCGAGGGTGGGCCAAGGGGCCACGCTACTAAAACTATCTGAGCCCAACCGTGGCCTCCCCCACATCACACTTCCTGCCCAGCCCCCCTCTGCCAGAACCCACCCCCACACCCCTCCCCTCCCAGGGACCCCAGTAATAGGAGTGTCCCCTCCCCTCCGGGGCCCCTGTAATAGGGAGACCAGCCCCAGGGACCTTGCAATAGGTAGTCCCCCCCCCAAGGGATCCCTGTAATTATGAGACCCCCCCAGGGACCTCTGAAATAGGGAGACTCCCGGATCCCCTGTAATAGAGAGACCCCCAGAGGCCGATGTAACAGGGAGACCCTTCCAGGTACCTTTGTATTGGGAGTATCCCTAGGGACTGCTGTAATAAGAAGACCCCCCAGGGACCTCTGTGACAGAGAGACCTCCTGGGACCTCTGTAATACGGAGACACTCCTGGGGTCCCCAATGTTTACAAACATTGACCACATCAAAGAGAGGAAAGTGCATTCCAGGCACCAGGTGCATTGCAAACAATCAAGCGTATGACTGCACTGCAATTAACTCTCTTTGATGGCTCAATGTTTGACAACTTTGGGGTTTCACCATTTAGGCCGCTGAACTGTGAAGGGAGATGAATGAAGCAAAGACCATAAGACCATAAGACATAGGAGCGGAAGTAAGGCCATTCGGCCCATCGAGTCCACTCCACCATTCAATCATGGCTGATTTCAACTCCATTTACCCGCTCTCTCTCCATAGCCCTTAATTCCTCGAGAAATCAAGAATTTATCAACTTCTGTCTTGAAGACACTCAACGTCCCGGCCTCCACCGCCCTCTGTGGCAATGAATTCCACAGACCCACCACTCTCTGGCTGAAGAAATTTCTCCTCATCTCTGTTCTAAAGTGACTCCCTTTTATTCTAAGGCTGTGCCACCGGGTCCTAGACTCCCCTGCTAATGGAAACAACTTCCCTACGTCCACCCTATCTAAGCCATTCATTATCTTGTAAGTTTCTATTAGATCTCCCCTCAACCTCCTAAACTCTAATGAATATAATCCCAGGATCCTCAGACGTTCATCGTATGTTAGGCCTACCATTCCTGGGATCATCCGTGTGAATCTCCGCTGGACCCGCTCCAGTGCCAGTATGTCCTTCCTGAGGTGTGGGGCCCAAAATTGCTCACAGTATTCTAAATGGGGCCTAACTAATGCTTGAGAAAGCTTCAGAAGTACATCCCTGCTTTTATATTCCAAGCCACTTGAGATAAATGACAACATTGCATTTGCTTTCTTAATTACGGACTCAACCTGGACTAGGACTCCCAAGTCCCTTTGCACTTCAGCATTATGAATTTTGTCATTGTTTAGAAAATAGTCCATGCCTCTATTCTTTTTTCCAAAGTGCAAGACCTCGCACTTGCCCACGTTGAATTTCATCAGCCATTTCTTGGACCACTCTCCTAAACTGTCTAAATCTTTCTGCAGCCTCCCCACCTCCTCCATACTACCTGCCCCTCCACCTATCTTTGTATCATCGGCAAACTTAGCCAGAATGCCCCCAGTCCCGTCATCTAGATCATTAAGAAATATAGAGAACAGCGGTGGCCCCAACACTGAACCCTGCGGGACACCACTCGTCACCGGTTGCCATTCCGAAAAAGAACCTTTTATCCCAACTCTCTGCCTTCTGCCTGACAGCCAATCATCAATCCATGTTCGTACCTTGCCTCGAATACCATGGGCCCTTATTTTACTCAGCAGTCTCCCATGAGGCACCTTATCAAAGGCCTTTTGGAAGTCAAGATAGATAACATCCATTGGCTCTCCATGGTCTAACCTATTTGTTATCTCTTCAAAGAACTCTAACAGGTTTGTCAGGCACGACCTCCCCTTACTAAATCCATGCTGACCTGTCCTAATCCGACCCTGCACTTCCAAGAATTTAGAAATCTCATCCTTAACAATGGATTCTAGAATCTTGCCAACAACCGAGGTTAGGCTAATTGGCATATAATTTTCCATCTTTTTCCTTGTTCCCTTCTTGAACAGTGGGGTTACAACTGCGATTTTCCAATCCTCTGGGCCTTTCCCTGACTCCAGTGACTTTTGAAAGATCATAACTAACGCCTCCACTATTTCTTCAGCTCTCTCCTTTAGAACTCAAGGATGTAGCCCATCTGGGCCCGGAGATTTATCAATTTTTATACCTCTTAGTTTCTCTAGCACTTTCTCCTTTGTGATGGCTACCATATTCAACTCTGCCCCCTGACTCTCCTGAATTGTTGGGATATTACTCATGTCTTCTACTGTGAAGATCTACTTTGGATTTCGGCGGGAGGGGTGCGCAAGGACCTTCTGGGAGGTAAGTTTTTACTTTAAAAACCCTTACCTTTGCAGGAGCAGCACTTTGGATTTCGGCGGTAGCGGTGCGCAAGGGCCTTCTGGGAGGTAAGTTTTTACTTTAAAAACCCTTACCTTTGCAGGAGCAGCACTTTGGATTTCGGCGGGAGCGGTGCGCAAGGGCATTCTGGGAGGTAAGTTTTTACTTTAAAAACCCTTACCTTTGCAGGAGCAGCACTTTGGATTTCGGCGGGAGCGGTGCGCAAGGGCCTTCTGGGAGGTAAGTTTTTACTTTTAAAACCCTTACCTTTGCAGGAGCAGCACTTTGGATTTCGGCGGGAGCGGTGCGCAAGGGCCTTCTGGGAGGTAAGTTTTTACTTTAAAAACCCTTACCTTTGCAGGAGCAGCACTTTGGATTTCGGCGGGAGCGGTGCGCAAGGGCATTCTGGGAGGTAAGTTTTTACTTTAAAAACCCTTACCTTTGCAGGAGCAGCACTTTGGATTTCGGCGGGAGCGGTGCGCAAGGGCCTTCTGGGAGGTAAGTTTTTACTTTTAAAACCCTTACCTTTGCAGGAGCAGCACTTTGGATTTCGGCGGGAGCGGTGCGCAAGGGCCTTCTGGGAGATAAGTTTTTACTTTAAAAACACTTACCTGGTCCCGTTTCTGTTCTTCTTTTCTGTTTTTTTAATTTTTTTTAATATAAGGCGGGAACCGGAAGTTCAACCTGCGGACTTCTGGGAAGGCCCCCCCCCCCCCAACCAATAAATTCTGGTGGAGAGGAAACCCAAGACACAACACGTGTAGTGTCTCTCACCCGCCCTCCTCCTCTAACCTAATAATAAGACCCATTGGTGTGAGGTAAGTGCCATATTATATTATTATATATATTTTTAAAAAATGTATTTATTAACCAGATCTTGGTTAGAAGTTAGAGGGATGGCAGGGAAGGGAGTGCAATGTTCCTCCTGCAGGATGTTTGAGGTGAGGGATGCCGTTAGTGTCCCTGCTGATTTTACCTGCAGGAAGTGCAGCCATCTCCAGCTCCTCCAAGACCGAGTTAGGGAACTGGAGCTGGAGTTGGATGAACTTCCGATCATTCGGGAGGCAGAGGGGGTAATAGATAGCAGCTTCAGGGAATTAGTTGCACCAAAGATTGGAGATAGATGGGTAACTGTAAGAGGGACTGGGAAGAAGCAGTCAGTGCAGGGATCCCCTGCGGTCGTTCCCCTGAGTAACAAGTACACCGCTTTGGATATTTGTGGGGGGGGGGGACTTACCAGGAGTAAGCCATCGGGTATGGGCCTCTGGCACGGAGTCTGTCCCTGTTGCTCAGAAGGGAAGGGGGAGAGGAGCAGAGCATTAGTAATTGGGGACTCGATAGTCAGGGGCACAGATAGGAGATTTGTGGGAGCGAGAGAGACTCACGTTTGGTATGTTGCCTCCCAGGTACAAGGGTACGTGGTATCTCGGATCGTGTTTTCCGGGTCCTTAAGGGGGAGGGGGAGCAGCCCCAAGTCGTGGTCCACATTGGCACTAACGACATAGGTAGGAAAGGGGACAAGGATGTCAGGCAGGCTTTCAAGGAGCTAGGATGGAAGCTCAGAACGAGAACAAACAGAGTTGTTATCTCTGGGTTATTGCCCGTGCCACGTGATAATGAGATGAGGAATAGGGAGAGAGAGCAATTAAACACGTGGCTACAGGGATGGTGCAGGCGGGAGGGATTCAGATTTCTGGATAACTGGGGTTCTTTCTGGGGAAGGTGGGACCTCTACAGACAGGATGGTCTACATCTGAACCTGAGGGGCACAAATATCCTGGGGGGGAGATTTGTTAGTGCTCTTTGGGGGGGTTTAAACTAATACAGCAGGGGCATGGGAACCTGGATTGTAGTTTTAGGGTACGAGAGATTGAGAGTATAGAGGTCAGGAGCACAGAATTGACTTCGCAGGAGGGGGCCAGTGTTCAGGTAGGTGGTTTGAAGTGTGTCTACTTCAATGCCAGGAGTATACGAATTACGAAATAAGGTAGGGGAACTGGCAGCATGGGTTGGTACCTGGGACTTCGATGTTGTGGCCATTTCGGAGACATGGATAGAGCAGGGACAGGAATGGTTGTTGCAGGTTCCGGGGTTTAGGTGGTTTAGTAAGCTCAGAGAAGGAGGCAAAAGAGGGGGAGGTGTGGCGCTGCTAGTCAAGAACAGTATTACGGTGGTGGAGAGGATGCTAGATGGGGACTCTTCTTCCGAGGTAGTATGGGCTGAGGTTAGAAACAGGAAAGGAGAGGTCACCCTGTTGGGAGTTTTCTATAGGCCTCCAAATAGTTCTAGGGATGGAGAGGAAAGGATGGCGAAGATGATTCTGGACAAGAGCGAAAGTAACAGGGTAGTTATTATGGGAGACTTTAACTGTCCAAATATTGACTGGAAAAGATATAGTTCGAGTACATTAGATGGGTCGTTTTTTGTACAATGTGTGCAGGAGGGTTTCCTGACACAATATGTTGACAGGCCAACAAGAGGAGAGGCCACATTGGATTTGGTTTTCGGTAATGAACCAGGCCAGGTGTTAGATTTGGAGGTAGGTGAGCACTTTGGGGACAGTGACCACAATTCGGTGTTGTTTACGTTAGTGATGGAAAGGGATAAGTATACACCGCAGGGCAAGAGTTATAGCTGGGGGAAGGGCAATTATGATGCCATTAGACATGACTTGGGGGGGATAGGTTGGAGAAGTAGGCTGCAAGTGTTGGGCACACTGGATATGTGGAGCTGGTTTAAGGAACAGCTACTGCGTGTTCTTGATAAGTACGTACCGGTCAGGCAGGCAGGAAGGCGTCGAGCGAGGGAACCGTGGTTTACCAAAGAAGTGGAATCTCTTGTTAAGAGGAAGAAGGAGGCCTATGTGAAGATGAGGAGTGAAGTTTCAGTTGGGGTGCTTGATAGTTACAAGGTAGCGAGGAAGGATCTAAAGAGAGAGCTAAGAAGAGCAAGGGGGGGGTCATGAGAAGTATTTGGCAGGTAGGATCAAGGAAAACCCAAAAGCTTTCTATAGGTATGTCAGGAATAAAAGAATGACTAGGGTAAGAGTAGGGCCAGTCAAGGACAGGGATGGGAAATTGTGTGTGGAGTCTGAAGAGATAAGCGAGATACTAAACAAATATTTTTCGTCAGTATTCACTCAGGAAAAAGATAATGTTGTGGAGGAGAATGCTGAGACCCAGGCTATTAGAATAGATGGCATTGAGGTACGTAGGGAAGAGGTGTTGGCAATTCTGGACAGGCTGAAAATAGTTAAGTCCCCGGAGCCTGATGGGATTTATCCTAGGATTCTCTGGGAAGCCAGGGAAGGGATTGCTGGGCCTTTGGCTTTGATTTTTATGTCATCATTGGCTACAGGAATAGTGCCAGAGGACTGGAGGATAGCAAATGTGGTCCCTTTGTTCAAGAAGGGGAGTAGAGACAACCCCGGCAACAAAAGACCGGTGAGCCTCACGCCTGTTGTGGGTAAAGTCTTGGAGGGGATTATAAGAGACAAGATTTATAATCATCTAGATAGGAGTAATATGATTAGGGATAGTCAGCATGGCTTTGTGAAGGGTAAGTCATGCCTCACAAACCTTATCGAGTTCTTTGAGAAGGTGACTGAACAGGTAGACGAGGGTAGAGCAGTTGATTTGGTGTATATGGATTTCAGTAAAGCGTTTGATAAGGTAGGCTATTGCAGAAAATACGGAGGCTGGGGATTGAGGGTGATTTAGAGATGTGGATCAGAAATTGGCTAGCTGAAAGAAGACAGAGGGTGGTGGTTGATGGGAAATGTTCAGAATGGAGTTCAGTTGCAAGTGGCGTACCACAAGGATCTGTTCTGGGGCCGTTGCTGTTTGTCATTTTTATCAATGACCTAGAGGAGGGGGCAGAAGGGTGGGTGAGTAAATTTGCATACGACACTAAAGTCGGTGGTGTTGTCGACAGTGCGGAAGGATGTAGCAGGTTACAGAGGGACGTAGATAAGCTGCAGAGCTGGGCTGAGAGGTGGCAAATGGAGTTTAATGTAGAGAAGTGTGAGGTGATTCACTTTGGAAGGAATAACAGGAATGCGGAATATTTGGCTAATGGTAAAGTTCTTGGAAGTGTGGATGAGCAGAGGGATCTAGGTGTCCATGTACATAGATCCCTGAAAGATGCCACCCAGGTTGATCGGATTGTGAAGAAGGCCTATGGAGTGTTGGTCTTTATTGGTAGAGGGATTGAGTTCCGGAGTCATGAGGTCATGTTGCAGCTGTACAAAACTCTGGTACGGCCGCATTTGGAGTATTGCGTACAGTTCTGGTCACCGCATTATAGGAAGGACGTGGAAGCTTTGGAGCGGGTGCAGAGGAGATTTACCAGGATGTTGCCTGGTATGGAGGGAAAATCTTATGAGGAAAGGCTGATGGACTTGAGGTTGTTTTCGTTAGAGAGAAGAAGGTTAAGAGGAGACTTAATAGAGGCATACAAAATGATCAGGGGGTTAGATAGGGTGGACAGTGAGAGCCTTCTCCCGCGGATGGAAATGGCTAGCACGAGGGGACATAGCCTTAAACTGAGGGGTAATAGGTATAGGACAGAGGTCAGAGGTAGGTTCTTTACGCAAAGAGTGGTGAGTCCGTGGAATGCCCTACCTGCAACAGGAGTGAACTCACCAACATTGAGGGCATTAAAAAGTTTATTGGATAAGCATATGGATGATAATGGCATAGTGTAGGTTAGATGGCTTTTGTTTTTTGACTTCCCATGTTGGTGCAACATCGTGGGCCGAAGGGCCTGTACTGCACTGTATCGTTCTATGTTCTATGTTCTAAGACTGACGCAAAGTACTTATTTAGTTCCTCAGCTATTTCCTTGTCTCCCATCACTAGATTACAAGCGTCACTTTGGAGCAGCCCAATGTCTACTTTTGCCTCCCGTTTGTTTTTAATGTATTTAAAGAAATTTTACTATCATTCCTAATGTTACTGGCTAGCCTACCTTCATAATTGATCCTCTCTTTCCTTATTTCTCTCTTTGTTATCCTCTGTTTGTTTTTGTAGCCTTCCCAATCTTCTGACTTCCCACTACTCTTTGCCACATTATAGGCTTTCTCTTTTGCTTTGATGCATTCCCTAACTTCATTTGTCAGCCATGGCTGCCTAATCCCCCCCTCTGATAACCTTTCTTTTCTTTGGGATGAACCTCTGTACTGTGTCCTCAATTACTCCCAGAAACTCCTGCCATTGTTGTTCTACTGTCTTTCCCACTAGGCTCTGCTCCCAGTCGATTTTTGTCAGTTCCTCCCTCATGCCCCTGTAGTTACCTGTATTTAACTGTAACACCTTTACATCTGATTCTACCTTCTTTCTTTCAAATTGGAGATTGAATTCTACCATATTATGATCACTGCCTCCTAAGTGTTCCCTTACTTTAAGATCTTTAATCAAGTCTGGCTCATTACATAACACTGAGTCCAGAATGGCCTGTCCCCTCGTGGGCTCCATCACAAGCTGTTCCAAAAAGCCCTCCTGTAAACATTCAATGAATTCCCTTTCCTTGGGTCCACTGGCAGCATTATTTACCATGTCCACCTGCATATTGAAGTCCCCCATGATCACTGTGACCTTGCCTTTCTGACATGCACTTTCTATTTCGTGGTGCATTTTGTGCCCCTGGTCCTGACCACTGTTAGGAGGCCAAAGCTGCAGATGGTTAGTAAGAGCTGTCAATCACAGACCACTACTAGAAAGCTATGAATGGCTTGCAACTAATGGATCAGTGGGAACAAGGTGCAGGTCACAGCTGCTCTCCTTCGAGGAATGGACATGTGGAGCTTCAAGGTAAGAGTTATAGCTGTAATTCTGCTCACTGCCCTGTCTAGACTGCTCTCTCGCTTACAGAAAAGGGTCTCTTTTTTGGGCGATTGGAGTCTGTGTAGGGGGCTTAGATGTGGGGGGGGGCTCCCTTTAGGAAGGATGCCCCTATAGGGTCTCCCTTTTACTGGGGTTCCTGGAAGGGGTCTCCCTATCAGTGGGGGCCCTCGGGCCTCACGATGACATGTGTCCTTGGGGTGACTCCATATTACAAGAGTTCCTGGAGGGAGGGGGAGATGGGTCAGGTCATCCCCATTCTTGGGGTTGGGGGGACATATGCAACCTGTGGGTGGGGGCCACCATGCGGTGCGGGGGGTGGGACTCAGCTGCGGGACCTCGTTATCAGGCCTCCCGCTGAAAATGGTGGCCCGATATCGAAATTCCCTCAGGAATCCCTCGTATTTCATGGCATGCATAAATTTACATGTCTAGGAATACAGAACTTCTTGCTGGTTTGTGCTCCCAGGGGGATCATAAAACCTTGGTAAGCCCACATTTGGAGTACTGTGTGCAGTTCTGATCGCCTCATTTTAGGAAGGATGTGAAAGCTTTGGAAAAGTTGCAAAGGAGATTTACCAGGATGTTGCCTGGAATGGAGAGTATGTCTTATGAGGGTTGAGGGTGCTCTGCCTTTTCCCATTAGAACGGAGAAGGATGAGGGGCGACTTAGATAGAGGTTTATAAGATGATCAGGGGAATAGATAGAATAGACAGTCAGAGACTTTTCCCCCGGTTGGAACAAACCATTACAAGGGGACATAAATTTAAGGTGAATGGTGAAAGATATAAGGGGGATGTCAGAGGCAGGTTCTTTACCCAGATAGTAGTGGGGGCATGGATACACTGCCTGTGGAAGTAGTTGAGTCGGAAACATTAGGGACCTCCAAGCGGCTATTGGATAGGTACATGGATTATGGTAGAATGATGGGGTGTATATTAATTTGTTCTTAATCTAGGACAAAAGTTCGGCACAACATCATGGGCTGAAGGGCCTGTTCTGTGCTGTATTTTTCTATGTTCTATACCGGTTGAAATTCACCTCCGGCAGGAGAATATAGTCTCCCAAACGGAAACTCCAGCCCACAGTATCCCCAGGCTTTTAACACTTAATTTGTCCCAATATTTAGAAGCGAATCTTCCTAAAATCCTCCAATCATCATACCAACAAGCTATTGTTGTTTGTCTGAGCTACTGTCATCAGTAAACAATATTGATTCTGCTAACCTGAGAATTATATTTTTAATAAGTAATTTCAAATTATTTATGATTCAAACATTCGTAACAATAGCTTTCTGTGCTTGACAAGTATCTGCAGACATGGGAAACTTTGGGCCACGATTCTACAAGTCATCTTGCTATAAAACATGGACAGAAAGAACCTGGAGATGCACGGGGATGGGATTGTGCTGGTGCAATTGGTCCAAGGGGGAGGTGGATGGGGGCTTAGTATCGTCATTGGGTCAGGGTAGGGTATTGCAATTGGCCCTCTGTGCTGAGGTATAATGGCAGGGCGAACCAGCTGAAGTCAAGATTTTGAATTGCCCAGCTCAAAAATTATAACATATAACCAAACATTAAGAACATCATTTTAAATGCGTCCAGCAACATGGAAGCCCCGCTGATATTGAATTCAAGGTTTTGAGGTCCTTCCCAATGCTTGATCAGGTGGGAAAGGGTCTTTAGTATCAGGGTCTACAATGTTGTACTCGTGGAATGGTCCCTAGCTGTCAGTGGAAGCAGATGTTGGAGGCAACCAGGGGCTCAGGCATGGTTTCCAAGGCAACCAGGCCGAAGCTAGCAATGGAGAGGCCCAATGATGAAATCGGAGGCGGCGCCGCTTTTGGATGCTCCGCCCACTGAAAAACGGCCTACTTGCAGAGTACATCGCATGCCGTATCTACAGCCTCCGTACATTGGCTGAGGCCCGTCCCCTGATGCTCCGCCCCTGACCGGCTGAATTCCTGATGGCATGGGACTCGTGTGGCCTCACCCATCAGGAACTCGGCGTGACGACTGTGGACTCAGTCCAGCGGCGTCACAGTCGGGGGAGGGCCGATCTGGGCAGGGGTGGACATATTCGGGGCTGGGGGCACTGTGGTGGGGCGGTCCGGGGCATGCGAGCCAGCCGAAGGGGAGGGACTGTTTCGCGGGCCATGTCCGTGAGCGGCATCCTGCTGCCACTGCAGGCTGCCGGAGTGCGCATGTCCGGCCACGGACCCGGTAATTCTCCAGGCAGTATCAGCTGCTAGAGCTGAGAGCTCTATGCTGCCTGGCTGCTAGCCCCCACTCCCCCCCCCCCCCCCACTCCCCGAGTGGAGAATCAGTGGATTTTCTGTCATGAAACGCCACGGGCGGGATTCTCCGCGAACTGGCTGGGCGGGCCACTCGGGCGCCAAGGAGTGGCGTGAGCCACTCCGGCATCGGGCCACCCAGAAGGTGCGGAATCCTGTGCACCTTCAGGGGCTCTGCCGGCACCGGAGTGTTTGGCACCGCACCAGCCGGCGCGGAAGGGCCTCGTAGCAATAGCTTGTTACACCGGCCGGCGCGAGTTGGCACATGCGTGGGAGCACCAGCGTGCGCTGGTGTCATCCCAGCGCATGCGCAGTTGGGTTCTTCTCTGCACCGGCCATGGCAGAGGTTGACAGCGGCCGGTGCGGAGGGAAAGAGTGCCCCCACGGCACAGGCCCACCCGCGGATCGGTGGGCCCTGATCGCGGGCCAGGCCACCGTGGGGGCACCCCCCAGGGCCAGATCCCCCCGCGCCACCCCGAGGACTCTGCAGGCCGCCTATGGAGCCAGGTCCCGCTGGTAAGGATCTGTTGTGATTTGCGCCGGCGGGACCGGCAGAAAACGGGCAGCCACTCGTCCCATAGCGGGTCGGACAATCACTGCCAAAGTCCCCCGACCGGTCCGGCGCGGCGCGATTCCCATTCCCGCCAAAACCCCAGCATGGCACCGGAGAATTCGGCAGCCGGCGGGCTGGGATTCACATCGCCCCCTGGCGATTCTCCGACCCGTCGGGGGGGTCGGAGAATCCCGCCCCACCTTTTTCACGCCTGCGTGTGGACTTAGTCTCCAGAACGGAGAATCCAGCCCATTGTCTTCCCAAATACTATTGTCAAGATACTGGAGTGAAAGGAAGATTCCAAAATTGTGGAAAATCAAGATTAAAATAATATTGGAACAAACTAAAGAATTGGATAAAAGAGGAACAGATAAGAGTGCATCCGTTTGAAGGCATTTTTGATGCAAATTAGCTTAGCAATTGGAAAACAAGCATTTACGAAAATGACTAGGGGTGAGCAATGGTGTATAGATAAACGTGTTAGAACTCTAGAAGAAGTGAGTTCAAGGTGGAAAGATAAGAAAATAATTTGTTCCAATATGTTAACAGTCTGATCCGAGCTGTTATTGATCATAGAATTTACAGTGCAGAAGGAGGCCATTCGGCCCATCGAGTCTTCACCAGCCCTTGAAAAAGTACCCAACCTCAGTCCACAACTCCACCCTATCAGGGACAGTGAAAACAGCGCGAGAGGTGAGTGAGCCGGGGCAGTGAAAACAGCGCGGGAGCTGAGTGAGCCGGGACAGCGAAAACAGCGCGGGAGCTGAGGGAGCCGGGACAGTGAAAACAGCGCGAGAGGTGAGTGAGCCGGGACAGTGAAAACAGCGCGGGAGGTGAGTGAGCCGGGACTTTGAAAACAGCGCGGGAGCTGAGGGAGCCAGGACTCTGAAAACAGCGCGAGAGCTGAGTGAGCCGGGACTTTGAAAACAGCGCGGGAGCTGAGTGAGCCGGGACAGTGAAATCAGCGCGGGAGATTTAAAAAGTGCGGGAGCTGCGAGTCAGAGCGGAGATTTTAAAAGATCGTGGCCTAGTTTCGGGAGCCGTTCGGAGGAGGAGGAGCAGTCTCTGTCAGGGAGAGAACCTGAGAACATCTAAGACACTCAGAGGGTAAGAAGGTAAGTAAATGATTTTTACTCATTTTTACTTTTATACCTTTTTCAAATTGTGTGTGTCGGGGGAAACTGAAGTGACATCACAGAAAAGCTGTGGCCTGAGTGGCTGGTTGCGAATCTACACTAAATTAAAAAAATTAAGCATTGGTAACTAATTAAACATAATTACTTAATTATAATTTAGAGGGATATCTAAGCCAGAGATCGGAGAGTACTATATTTAGCTTTCGCATTTCTATTAGAAATCTAGTGCAAGGAAACAGATAGTTAACAGTAACTTTGAAATTTAAAAAAAAAATTTTTTTTTAATTTGTTTTAATTTTAATTTTAATTAATTGACGCAATGTCAGTTAGAGGGGTGCAGTGCTCTAACTGTGAGATGTGGCAGGTCCGGTTGGCTTCCAGCGTCCCGGATGGCTTCATCTGCAGAAAGTGCACCCAACTGGAGCTCCTCACAGACCGCATGGTTCGGTTGGAGCAGCAATTGGATGCACTTAGGAGCATGCAGGTGGCGGAAAGCGTCATAGATCGCAGTTATGTAAATGTGGTCACAACCAAGGTGCAGGCAGAGAAATGGGTGACCACCAAAAAGGGCAGGCAGTCAGTGCAGGAATCCCCTGTGGTTTTCCCCCTCTCGAACAGGTACCCCTTTGGATACTGTCGGGGGGGGATAGCCTATCAGGGGAAAACAGCAGCAGCCAGAGCAGTGGCACCACGGCTGGCTCTGATGTTCAGAAGGGAGGGTCAAAGCGCAGAAGAGTAATAGTAATAGGGGACTCTATAGTCAGGGGCATAGATAGGCGCTTCTGTGGACGTGAAAGAGACTCCAGGATGGTATGTGGCCTCCCTGGTGCCAGGGTCCAGGATGTCTCCGAACGGGTAGCGGCATCCTGAAGGGGGAGGGCAAACAGGCAGAGGTCGTTGTACATATTGGTACTAACGACATAGGCAGGAAATGGCATGAGGTCCTGCAGCAGGAGTTCAGGGAGCTAGGCAGAAAGTTAAAAGACAGGACCTCGAGGGTTGTAATCTCGGGATTACTCCCTGTGCCACGTGCCAGTGAGGCTAGAAATAGGAAGGTAGAGCAGCTAAACACGTGGCTAAACAGCTGGTGTAGGAGGGAGAGTATCCATTATCTGGACCACTGGGAGCTCTTCCGGGGCAGGTGTGACCTGTATAAGAAGGACGGGTTGCATCTAAACCGGAGAGGCATAAATATCCTGGCCGCGAGGTTTGCTAGTGTCACACGGGAGGGTTTAAACTAGTATGGCAGGGGGGTGGGCACGGGAGCAATAGGTCAGAAGGTGAGCGCATTGAGGGAGAACTAGGGAATAGGGACAGTGTGGCTCTGAGGCAGAGCAGACAGGGAGAGGTTGCTGAACACAGCGGGTCTGGTGGCCTGAAGTGCATATGTTTTAATGCAAGAAGTATTACGGGTAAGGCAGATGAACTTAGAGCTTGGATTAGTACTTGGAACTATGATGTTGTTGCCATTACAGAGACCTGGTTGAGGGAAGGGCAGGATTGGCAGCTAAACGTTCCAGGATTTAGATGTTTCAGGCGGGATAGAGGGGGATGTAAAAGGGGAGGCGGAGTTGTGCTACTGGTTCGGGTGAATATAACAGCTGTACTGCGGGAGGACACCTCAGAGGGCGGTGAGGCTATATGGGTAGAGATCAGGAATAAGAAGGGTGCAGTCACAATGTTGGGGGTTTACTACAGGCCTCCCAACAGCCAGCGGGAGATAGAGGAGCAGATAGGTAGACAGATTTTGGAAAAGAGTAAAAACAACAGGGTTGTGGTGATGGGAGACTTCAATTTCCCCAATATTGACTGGGGCTCACTTAGTGCCAGGGGCTTAGACGGGGCTGAGTTTGTAAGGAGCATCCAGGAGGGCTTCTTAAAACAATATGTAGACAGTCCAACTAGGGAAGGGGCGGTACTGGACCTGGTATTGGGGAATGAGCCCGGCCAGGTGGTAGATGTTTCAGTAGGGGAGCATTTCGGTAACAGTGACCACAATTCAGTAAGTTTTAAAGTACTAGTGGACAAGGATAAGAGTGGTCCTAGGATGAATGTGCTAAATTGGGGGAAGGCTAATTATAACAATATTAGGTGGGAACTGAAGAACATAGATTGGGGGCGGATGTTTGAGGGCAAATCAACATCTGACATGTGGGAGGCTTTCAAGTGGCAGTTGAAAGGAATTCAGGACCGGCATGTTCCTGTGAGGAAGAAGGATAAATACGGCAATTTTCGGGAACCTTGGATGACGAGAGATATTGTATTCTCGTCAAAATGAAAAAGGAGGCATTTGTCAGGGCTAAAAGGCTGGGAACAGACGAAGCCTGCGTGGAATATAAGGAAAGTAGGAAGGAACTTAAGCAAGGAGTCAGGTGGGCTAGAAGGGGTCACGAAAAGTCATTGGCAAATAGGGTTAAGGAAAATCCCAAGGCTTTTTACACGTTCATAAAAAGCAAGAGGGTAGCCAGGGAAAGGGTTGGCCCACTGAAGGATAGGCAAGGGAATCTCTGTGTGGAGCCAGAGGAAATGGGCAAGGTACTAAATGAATACTTTGCATCAGTATTCACCAAAGAGAAGAAATTGGTAGATGTTGAGTCTGGAGAAGGGGGTGTAGATAGCCTGGGTCACATTGAGATCCAAAAAGACGAGGGGTTGGGTGTCTTAAAAAATATTAAGGTGGATAAGTCCACAGGGCCTGATGGGATCTACCCCAGAATACTGAAGGAGGCTGGAGAGGAAATTGCTGAGGCCTTGACAGAAATCTTTGGATCCTCGCTGTCTTCAGGGGATGTCCCGGAGGACTGGAGAATAGCCAATGTTGTTCCTCTGTTTAAGAAGGGTAGCAAGGATAATCCAGGGAACTACAGGCCGGTGAGCCTTACTTCAGTGGTAGGGAAATTACTGGAGAGAATTCTTCGAGACAGGATCTACTCCCATTTGGAAGCAAATGGACGTATTAGTGAGAGGCAGCACGGTTTTGTGAAGGGACGGTCGTGTCTCACTAACTTTATAGAGTTTTTCGAGGAGGTCACTAAGATGATTGATGCAGGTAGGGCAGTGGATGTTGACTATATGGACTTCAGTAAGGCCTTTGACAAGGTCCCTCATGGTAGACTAGTACAAAAGGTGAAGTCACACGGGATCAGGGGTGAGCTGGCAAGGTGGATACAGAACTGGCTAGGCCATAGAAGGCAGAGAGTAGCAATGGAAGGATGCTTTTCTAATTGGAGGGCTGTGACCAGTGGTGTTCCACAGGGATCAGTGCTGGGACCTTTGCTCTTTGTAGTATATATAAATGATTTGGAGGAAAATGTAACTGGTCTGATTAGTAAGTTTGCAGACGACACAAAGGTTGGTGGAAATGCGGATAGCGATGAGGACTGTCGGAGGATACAGCAGGATTTCGATTGTTTGGAGACTTGGGCGGAGAGATGGCAGATGGAGTTTAATCCGGACAAATGTGAGGTAATGCATTTTGGAAGGTCTAATGCAGGTAGGGAATATACAGTGAATGGTAGAACCCTCAAGAGTATTGAAAGTCAAAGAGATCTAGGAGTACAGGTCCACAGGTCATTGAAAGGGGCAACACAGGTGGAGAAGGTAGTCAAGAAGGCATACGGCATGCTTGCCTTCATTGGCCGGGGCATTGAGTATAAGAATTGGCAAGTCATGTTGCAGCTGTAAAGAACCTTAGTTAGGCCACACTTGGAGTATAGTGTTCAATTCTGGTCGCCACACTATCAGAAGGATGTGGAGGCTTTAGAGAGGGTGCAGAAGAGATTTACCAGAATGTTGCCTGGTATGGAGGGCATTAGCTATGAGGAGCGGTTGAATAAACTCGGTTTGTTCTCACTGGAACGAAGGTTGATAGGAGACCTGATAGAGGTCTACAAAATTATGAGGGGCATAGACAGAGTGGATAGTCAGAGGGTTTTCCCCAGGGTAGAGTGGTCAATTACTAGGGGGCATAGGTTTAAGGTGAGAGGGGCAAGGTTTAGAGTAGATGTACGAGGCAAGTTTTTTCCGCAGAGGGTAGTGGGTGCCTGGAACTCGCTACCGGAGGAGGTGGTGGAAGCAGGGGCGATAGTGACATTTAAGGGGCATCTTGACAAATACATGAATAGGATGGGAATAGAGGGATACGGACCCAGGAAGTGTAGAAGATTGTAGTTTAGTCGGGCAGCATGGTCGGCACGGGCTTGGAGGGCCGAAGGGCCTGTTCCTGTGCTGTACATTTCTTTGTTCTTTGTTCTTTGTTCTATCCCCGTAACCCAATAACCCCACCTCACCTTTGGACATGAAAGGGCAATTTACCGTGACCAATCCACTTCACCTGCACATCTTTGGACTGTGGGAGGGAACCGGAGCACCCGGAGGAAACCCACGCAGACATGGGGAGAAAGTGCAAACTCCACAGTGACAGTCACCCAAGGCTGAAATTGAACCCAGGCCTCTGGAGCTGTGAGGGAGCAGTGTTAACCATTGTGCCATGTGCCACCAGAAAGTGGGATAGCACAACATCAAAGGGAAGAATCATTATTTCCATAGCAGGATAACTGAGTATAGTAGGAGAGGAGTAGCATAGTCGCACCCAGCTGGAGACAGCAGACTCTCCCAAAAATAAGTTGGTGTTGAAAGTTGCTGTTTAAAAATCTCTCAAAGAGAAGAAGCACATTTGGCTGGATTTATCTGATAGAGATAGATAATATTGGATGTTGTTTGGGAAAGGGGCATTTCCCAGCGTTCAGGAACGTAGGTAGTTGGGAACAGGGTTAACTTTCGAAGATACTGGGCTGGATTCTCCCAAAATGAAACTATGTCCCCAGGCCGGCGTAAAAACTGTGGAGTTTTACTCCCGAAATTTCTATTAATTCAATGCCCTGCAGGGGGCGAGCAGGGACCCGGAGTAAATCTTGCAGCTTGAGCTGCAGATACGGGCTCCCGCACACCCGGTTCGGAATCCGCGCATGACGGCGGCCTCCAGCGGCCGTGCCGAACTCCATGGCGGACTCGGACCGCGGACCACAGAGAGAAAGCAGACCCCCCGATCGGCTCCGTGGCCAAGTCTGAAACTGCGCAGATTTTAATTCCCGGCTGCCTATAAGGCACCCCCCTGGCCTCCGATTCGCCCGCCACTGACCAGGGCGGCTGTGGACTGAGTCCGCAGCCGCCACGCCAGCATCCTGACTGGCAATAGGTGGTTAGTTCCACGGCGTTGGGAACTCGGCCAGTTGGGAGCGGAGGATTGCTGGGCGGGCCTCTGGCAATGGGCCCCGGCTGGGCGGCGTACTCAGCGGTCGCGCCAATTTTCGCCTGACCGGCGCCGGGACCGATTATGGCATGAAAGTAATTTCTCCGCCCCCGTGCTGGCCGCAATTTTGCCACGGGGCTGCGGAGAATCCAGCCCACTGTGTGTGCACAGTCATTATTGTAGTTAAGTGTACTGTTGTAGCATATTGTAGTCTTCCTTGTGTGTTTCTTTTAAGTTAATAAATATTCTTTATTAATTGATTATAACAAGGCTGGACTGTTCCTCACTGGTTTTCATATCTTTTCTCGCAGTAAACCAAATATTAAATATACACCAATAAGAACTGTGTTTCAAGTTAACCTCCTGCGTTTTGGGATACCCTCACATTTCACTTCAGTGGGGTTCTTAGCACTATTGTGTATCATGATGGAGAAGAGTCAACTATTAATGTTGAGAAATGCTTCCTTATCAGTAAAGAAACAATTTGCCACTTGATAATACAGAATATGAGCATTATTAAATAATAACATATATTGTCAAAACGTTTCAACTTCATCCGGATAGATACAGAATATCAAACTCCAATGGGAACAACGATTTATATTGCATGAGAAACTTTGGGTGCTTATTGGTTGGGTTGTGGATTCTGACAGTGTTGACATGGAGAATGCACCAGGGAACAGTTACTCTCCAAGCTTTAAAAAAAATATGAAATAGGCAAGTCAACTCTGATTGGTCAAGAAATGTCATGAGGAGTGCACCTGAGAACAGTATTCTACAGGCTTTTGTCCACTTGACCAGGTGCAATGCCTGGACAAATTCCTTTTGCATGCAGAGGCTCAAGTAGCACTCATTGAACAATCCCAAGTGTGCCAAGAATTACTCTCAGAACCAATTTAAGATTGTCAGTCAGGTTTGCAATGTGGCTCACTCATACTTACTGGATGCTGCGTGTTATTTATTCATACTCAGGGCTCATTCCTCTGCAGATGAAAATAATTTATCCAAACATTGTGTCTTTTCAATTAAACAAAGGTTTAGGGGACATTGCTCCCTGATACAGAGTCCACTCATCAACCAATCAGTATTCTGCTTCTCATGCAGCATAAATTGTTGTTGCCTTGGAAATTTGGCATTCTTGTGTCTGTCCAGATGAGTGCAAGTTGAAAAGCTTTGACAGCATGTCTCTTTTTTCAGCGATAATCAAGTAAAGCAACACGTGGTGGAGACTTGGGTCAATCGCAAGATAAGTCAGGAATTCAGGAATTAAGAGCCGCACTAGCCCCACTAGGAGTGCAGAATCACTTCTGAGACCTCGAGGAAATTGTTTTATAAGCACTCTGTCCCAAGCTTTCACCTGCCTCACCTATACCCGATCCAGTGTTGGATTCAGCAAATGAGAGGCCCATTCCATGCGCCTGGTTAGGATCTGATTTCTGCTGAGAAACACCCACATAAGGATGTCCTGTAAGGATGGGGCCAGGTTGGCGACAATAGCCCAGAATGTCGAACACTCTGCCAACACTCATTGTCCAAGTTCACACATGATGAATATCCTAGCTGGTACTGGAGGCCACTTGATCGTTTTTCTTTTTTGTCAGTATTTTCAGGATTGAGGGGGAAAAATAATCAGAAATATGGGGCGCAATTCTCCGACCCCCCACCAGGTCGGAGAATCGCCGTGGGCCGGCATGAATCCTGCCCCCGCCGTGTCGGGAATTCTCCGCCACCAGATAATCAGCAGGGGCGGGAATCGCGCCGCGCCGGTCGGCGGGAATCCCCCGGCGACTCTCCGGTCCGCGATGGGCCGAAGTCCCGCCGCTGTCAACCCACGCCAGCCGGCGTGGATTGAACTACCTACCGTACCGGCGGGAGCAGACGGCGTGGGCGGGCTCCGGGGTCCTGGGGGGTGCGCGGGGCGATCTGGCCCCGGGGGTGCCCCCACGGTGGCCTGGCCCGCGATCGGGGCTCACCGATCCGCGGGCGGGCCTGTGCCGTGGGGGCACTCTTTTCCTTCCGCCTTCGCCATGGTCTCCACCATGGTGGAGGCAGAAGAGAGCCCCTCCACTGCGCATGCGCGGGTATGGCGTGAGCGGCCGCTGACGCTCCCGCGCATGCGCCGCACGGCAAGGTTATTTCCGTACCAGCTGGCGGGGCATCAAAGGCCTTTCCCGCCAGCTGGTGGGGCAGAAATCAGTCCGGCGCGGGCCTTGCCCCTCAAGGTAAGGGCTCGGCCCCTCAAGATGTGGAGAATTCCGCACCTTTGGGGCGGCGCGATGCCGGACTGATTCGCGCCGTTTTTGGCGCCGGTCGGCGGACATCGCGCCGATTACGGAGAATCCTGCCCAAGAAAAGTTAAGATACCTGCATCATAAGATCTTCCAAATCACTTTCATTAATCTGAAGGGAAAAACCTAAGTGAAATCTGCCATGACTTGGATATTAATGGAAAACTTAAACTTTTTGCAACAGTAAAATTCTAGCAAGCAGCACACTGGAGTATTTTAATGAAGTCTAAATTATCCCTCTGCTTTAATAATTACACTGCAACTTTATAGATTCTTTGCATTGGAGAGTTGGATGGTAAGAAAATGGCACATTATACACATAGTTTAATGAGGTTATTTTAGTACCTTGCCTGAGCCGAAAAAGTATGAAAAATTAAAGTGTGTCTTGGAACAATAGAAATAATGCAAGAAGTATATTCAGAAATGCATGAAAAGCCCATCATTGAGTGTTTCTGAATGAAGTGTGAAGACATCAATTTTTTCCTTCACTGATGCAAGCAAGTATCTTTTATTCAAAGTGCCCAAGTTGTTGGGAATTTCCAGCTTCCAACTTGGGTCTTGCTGCAAATATCACTGTGCTATGATGACACTGATCAAACGGCACCAGGTAAAACAATTTACATATACACAGTGTACTCCATGTGAAATAATGTTCCAAGGTATTTTACAGAGAGAAGAAAGCAAGGGAGAAGGTAGGCAGGTGATTGATAGTGTAGCCAGGGAACTGCATTTTGAGATGGTCCTTGAAACATGATACCAGGAAATGATGGAGCAAGAGCAAGAGATTCAAGCTGAGAATTGCACACTTTTCAGTGTGGGCGTTTATGCTTCGGTTGCCGGTAGCGGAGTGGGTACGGGTGCATGCAGTGGACCACAGTCAGGAGACTTCAGGGGATTTGTTGGGCAGTAGGGCTGGGGAAGATCACAAAGGGAAGTAATGTTTTGTTAATAAAGGATAATTTAGGTCTTACAGCTCAGGAAAATAAATGGAGTTGAGTTAAATTACAGCCAGGATCTAACCAAATGAAAGAACAGACTTGAGGTGTTGAATGGCCTACTCCTATTTCATGCTCCCTTGTTAAGCTAGGATAGACAGAAGTCATGAGAGATTTGAAGATGAGACGTTTTGGAACTGATGCGGTAAGGAATAAGGTGCCAGTGGAAATCGAGGATGAAATAGATGCTGGGCAAGGTGTTAAATAGAGTAAAATGTAGTAAAACAAGTAGTAACCAGACAAATTGAGCACCCTGTGATTCATATAGTGAATGTAGTTCATTCTGTTCCAAATCTCCTCCAGACTAAGATTTAGAAACACATTTATATAGTGCCGTTCCTGTCCTCAGCATGCTCCAAACAATGAATTACAATTGTTAGATCAGAAAACATGACAGCCAATTTGTGCACATTAAGCTCTCACAAAAGAGTAGGAAAATGAATCACCAGTTAATCAGTTTTTAGTGATGTTGGCTGAAGAATAAATATTGGCCAAGATTTGAGGACCTACTCTTCCTCAAATAATGATTTGCAGTATCTATAACTATTGACATGACAAACAGGAACCTTGATTTAACATTTGAAGTGCCTTTGACAAAGCAATATTCCTTCAACGCTGCAGTGAAGTGTCAGTCTGGATTACGTGCTCACATCCTGGAGTGAAAATGCAACCCAGAATCTTCTTTCACAGGTGAAATTCCAATCCTGAGCTAATGCTGACACAGTAAGAATATTTTGGTTTCTGTTACCACTCTTTTGGGACTCTATTCCCTCAATTTAACTTGGTTCGCTACTCTGCTTCTTATTTTTCCTTCCCTTAGCTTCCTAATTCTTTCCATAATGTGGTGTGTTCCAGGGTATTCTTTACTATTTCAAGAGTCCCCCAGCCTAATGATTGATCGATTGATTGTTTGATTGACTTATTTGTAAATATCTAGATATTTGTAAGTTTCGGCCTGGTGGTTGCTGATTGTTTTATTTTCTTCCCATTGCAAACTGAAGGATATTTATTCACAAGAAATATCATTTTTGCTAACCAGTTGTACTTCAAAAATATTAGAAACGTTAAACTTTGAATATCCAACTTCAGAAGTTATCAAAGATCATCATAGAAGCTTCAGTAAACTTCATCTGTCCCACTATCATCACCCGTATAACTATCACCAGAATTATGAAATGGTGTAACATGATAATTGGCGATTTCACGGAAGTCAAACAGATCTTTAAACATGATCATAATTCACCAACGTAACTATTTAATCGTAAGAGGATCAACACTTTTTTAAGTCTTTTCAATATTTCAAAAACCTCGGAGTCGGTATGTTTAAACTGATTAATAGCCGTGCTTGATGCTTCAGAAAGAGTATTTTTACAAAACCAATCTCACTGGCCCCTTCCAGTCCATACGAATTATGGAACTTCAAAAGCCGCCTTCGAGAACACTCATAAGATCTGTCAATAAATCTTTACCAGCGACTTTATCTCTCCGAGCTTATTGATTAGGTTACAGCATGTGTACAATGTACACGCACCAGTATTTTCACTTCTTCTGTGCGTTAAACAGTGCATTCTGCAGAATAAAAACATACTCAAGTCCTTCTAATGAGGACTGTTAATAAAATTAGTTTGAGAGCTTTGCCGCATGATAATTTTAAAAATGTCTTTCAAACTTTCAAATTCTATATTGAACATTTGACCGGCCAAACCAATCAAAAACTGATGTCAGTAAGAGTGGCCCCGAGGCTATTAGTTGTCATAAAATGCCAACCAGTTCATTTATCCCGTTGTGAAAGGAAAGGTGCCATCCTCACTCAATCAGCCTTATGTGTGGATTCAGATGTAAACCAAGATGACTGATTCATTGCTGCCCTCTGACAAGTCACTCCAGTTATGTCAAATCACACAGGGCAGCGAAAGGCAGGCAACTGACTTTGCATGCGAGGCCCTTAGCCAAAGATTTAACAATAAAAAATAAATTAAAATAATTAAAATAAAAGCGTAATTGTAAGAGAGGAAGTCCATCAATGATCTTGCATTATGCTCCTTTGACAGGCTACCACACATCTGTCCTACAATTGATTGCGTTACTATAAACAAAATCCACCATAAGAGTGACTCCAGGTCCAGAATAAATCAGATTGTGTCAAGACGGACCCATATAACTGGGCAAGCAGACTGAATTGCTGACTTCCCCATTTCTATTCTACCTACAATTACTTTGCCGCTCCTTCCTAACCAATTCACACCTATCCCTACAACACTGCCACAGAGGAACAATGGCTCAGGCATTCTTCTTTCTAATACCCCTTCTGTTCAACAAAAGTGCTGTACAAAATTAACAGGATGGATTACTTACCGGTGAGGTGGTTATTCAAAGATAGGCAGACGTTTAGGTTGCCTGCAGTTTTTTTTTACTCAAAGAGTTACATTTATTCTTTTGTAGACCATGATATACTAACTTGATTTCAGTCCCTGGTCTCTGAGCTGTGGTATTCTCTCCCGAAAAATTACTCTGGGCCGCCAACCCGTGCTCCTTCTTTATGATGCTCATTAAAACTTACCTTCTTGATCAAACATTTAGCGCCTTCTTTTTGTTTTATTTTTTTTCTAAATTTTGAGTGCCCAATTCATTTCTTCCAATTAAGGGGCAATTTAGCGTGGCCAATTCACCTACACTGCACATCTTTGGGTTGTGGGGGCGAAACCTACGCAAATACGGGGAGAATATGCAAACTCCACATGGGCAGTGACCCAGAGCCGGGATCGAACCTGGAACCTCAGCGTCGTGAGGCAGCAATGCTAACCACTGCACCACCGTGCTGCCCTTTAATAGTGCCTTCTTAAGCTTGTTACCAATATTTGTCTCATTCCATTCCTGTGAGGTA
This sequence comes from Scyliorhinus torazame, assembly GCF_047496885.1. NCBI lineage: Eukaryota > Metazoa > Chordata > Chondrichthyes > Carcharhiniformes > Scyliorhinidae > Scyliorhinus > Scyliorhinus torazame. The sequence goes on along the minus strand of NC_092715.1, from coordinate 42,525,624 downwards.
GCTTGTCCAAAATCACACACTGGATGAATAGAGATTTGCTCCAACTAAAAATCGTCATTGCCATTGTCTTTGGTTCCCAACCCAATTCTGTTCCCATATTATGATTCCATCCACCTTCTTGGCAAGGGTTTTAGACTGAACCAGACAGTTCACAACATTGTTATTATATTTGACCCTGAAATGGCCTTCTGATCACATAATTGTGCCATATCTTTTTCTAAATAAATTTAGAATACCCAATTATTATTATTTTTAATCCAATTAAGGGACAAATTAGTGCGGCCAATCCATCTAACCTGCACGTCTTTGGGTTGTGGGGTTGAAACCCACGCAGACACAGGGAGAATGTGCAAACTCCACACAGACAGTGACCTGGGGCCAGGATCGAATCTGAGTCTTCGGCACCGTGACTACTGCGCTACCGTGCTGTTCCATAATGCAAAATGCTGTTGTTGTTTGCTATGATCAGCATGAACTGCATGCAAGGCATTCTTAGACACTGATTCTCTATGTCTATGTGCAATATGGAATATTATTTGGTTGTTTCTGATCAAGCTTCATGATTAATAAAATCCATTTTTTAAGAAAGTTGTTGAAATGAATGTACCTGTAGCTAAGACGAAAAACGGTTTGTAATATTTTGAATAAACACTTAATGGCTTGCTAAGAATTAGGCTGTCCACTATTTTAGCAGAGGATGTAACCCATTTAAAATAAGCAGATTGGTGTATGTGTTAAAATAATTTTTAAAAATCATTTGGAGATGTCAAGTACAATAACAATTAAGATTTATTTAGCATAGTGGAAACCACTCAAAAAAAAACTATGGAACAGTTTTATCAACACTACAGAATGTGAATAAGAACAATCAGTAATTTGACCTGTAAACCAAGTTGATACGTCACCGTGTGCTTTTCTCTTTCAGATGACTGTTCAAGTCTATTAGCACCATGAGGATGGAACAACGAAATATTGGCAAACTTGGACCTATCACGGGTCAATATAGGCCTGCCCTGCGAGACCACAGAAAATTCAAGTACAAAAATAGCCATTCGACTGTACAGCCAGGGATAAAATATAAAGACTGTGGGATGATTTTCATTCATTTCTTATTGTTTCCAATTTCACACTGCTCCTTCTCGAGTGACCATTCTCCAAGTGAGCATCGGATGGGGTGTATTCATTGAACATGGGAAATGAGAGGTGGGGTGGATTATTTTTGCCTATTGAGCCTGCTCAATGTTGAGCCATTCAACAAGATCATGGTCAATCCTTTACCTCTACTCCACCTCCCTGCACTATTGCCATATCCCTTCACTCCCTTTGTACCCAAAAATATGTCTAACTTTGTCTTGAATATCACAATGAATGAGCATCCACAACAATCTTTTTGTGAACTATCGTGACTCACAGCCCTTTGATGAAGAAACTTCTCCTCAACACTGTCTTAAATGGCTGATCCGTTATTCTGAGACTGTGACCTGGTCTTCTAGACTTGGAACCCAAAGCATGCCGTCTTTAGATAACACGCATGCATTCTAGCAACGGTTGCTGAATCGTGGTCAGAAGTGGAAACCTGGATGGTTTGCCAAACCCAACTCACAAACCAGGAATTCAACCAGGAATCTTTTCTCTGTGCAACCAAGCAGTGCAAGGTCACCTAAGGAACCATAAATTCATTTTAAGGAATGAGATTATATATCTTTGAATATTGCTGAAAACATACATATTGTCAAAGCTTTTTGTCTTGCGCTCATCAGGACAATTGTAAGAATACCAATGACAGGGTTCGATCCCACTCCGGGTCACTGTCTGTGTGGAGTTTGTACATCCTCCCCGTGTCTGCATGGGTCTCACCCCCACAGCCCAAAAGATGTGCAGTGTAGGTGGATTGGCCATGCTAAATTTCCCCTTAATAGGAAAAAAATATTTGAGTGCTCTAAATTTATTTTTAAAATTACCAATGACACTGGCAAGATGAAAAGCTTTGACAAAATGTATTTTTTCAGCAATATTTAAGTCCTGTACTACCAATCACGTATCTATACTTTTCCATCCTTTTCTTGGTTCAACTAGCCCCAACAATGTTACCCAGAATTTGGTGTATCAAAATAGTAACTGAATTGCACGTTCTTGTCCTCATCTAAGCCTTTTTTGCCTTTGCCCCACGATATATTCACAACTTTCTCCAGTTCTATAACCTTTCCTGAATGCTCTATTCCACTGATTCTAATTTTATTTACATTTTACCCTACATTTGCCCCACAATAAATGTCATAGCATTCATCTACCTTGGCACCACTCTCCTGGATTCCATACATAAATATCACCCACAATCTGTCTCAAGATCCATCTATTTGGCCAAATGTACAGTTCCTCTTCCTAATCGCTTTCTTCCTAGCGCACCATGCATTTTCCTTATAACTATTCGGACATTTCTATTTGATGATAAAGGCTCTATACCAATGCAAACTCCTGTTTGTCATGGATATTGCATATTGAATGTTTAAACCAGTCCGTACTTATGTCTCCAACCACAGGCAGGAATCAATTTCTCAGAGTTTGACACAGCCAAAAGGAAGCTATTACCAGGATTATTAAAAAAAGATAAATGATTGAACATGTGGAGATATTTTATACACCTCTTGACCTTTAACTAGCATTGTGATATTTCCAGCAGGGTGCCAAACGTGGGAATGTCAAATTCCTCTGTCTGCTCATTCAATAATGGTGTTAACCTGTTTTAATTTAAACAGATTTTTGCTTCCACAAAAAAATACAAAGACATTTCATATGTTCCTCTGTCATTGAATATTGTGTGCTGTGATTTCAGGAGCTATATGTTAAAAAGTTATAAAGCCTAAACTAGCAAAATTGTCCACTGTTAGCTGCTAAATTCTAAAATAATTGAACTATTTGAGGTGAGTTGGTAATTGAGATGCAGTCCAGAGCTCTTGTGGTTCAGTGGGCAGTTGCACTGAGCAAGAATTCTCTGGGTTCAAGTCCCACCCTAGGACTTGTTGCTCACTGAAAGAATGTTCATGAGGCAGGTCAGCAGATTGATAACCAGACTGATAACCCTTCCAATCTATGCATGGTAGGTGGCAAGAGTGGGGGAGATTCCTGGTCTGCCATTACTGATGATATGCCGTGACAATGTACGACAGTGATCCCATAGGGAAAAAATAAAGGCATGAAGAGAGTTAGATCCGAGACATGACAAGCTGAAGGAGACAAACATTGACCATAATTGCAAAGTATTGTTGTCACTTCTGCTGCAGTCGTAGTAATAACCACTGCCTCTTATTTGGAAGAAGTGTGTTTTTAATTTCTATAAATCAGAATATCAACTATAGGATTGTGAAGTTTCAATACAAGTGTTATGAAGTGTTATTAAAATTATGAAATGAAGTAGCACACTGCTATCACACTGCAAATAAACAATATATTGTGGTTCTGAGTTCTAGAGTCCAGAACTGTCCCCATTGAGTCCTGAATGCATTTGTAGCTAGCTAATCTTGGCAAGAAAATGAGTGGATCTGTTACAACCGGCTCCTGAGGTAACGAGCGTACCTGGTCACTCCAGATCACTATCCTGCTGCTATGTGTGCATGGGCAGGTTCATTGAGTAGATGACCTGGCTCCACAATAAAGCACCCATAGTAAATACAGCCTGTCTTTAACTCACAGATGAAAGATGCCCACTTCTGTGGAATACAGGAGAGCTGCTGGCACCCATAATACTCAACACAAATCACTGTCTTTACAACAGGAAGAGAGACAAATGAACCTGCACAAAAGAGTCAGCATTTACAGTAGCAAGATAGCTACAAACATCCATGTACTTAAGTACAAGTGAGCCACTGTGATAAAACGTTCATAAATAATGATTTTACATTCACTTGTTGTCCTCAAATGTAATAGGATGCGCGGAATCAGCAATAGATGCATAAACACATTTCTGTGAAATTCTCTTGTCAGCCATTTTAATGAAGGGTTTACCCCAGTGTAATAAAATAGCAAAGGAATTTCATACCAACCCATTGATATATTATATTGTAATAGCAAACAGTGTGATTTAAACCACATGCCTCAGAAGGGGAAAGGAAAATGAACTGCGCTCTGCTTTCTAAATTCTCAACTTCTCCTGATTTTCCAATTTTTTCTGATTTTCTTTCAGGCATAAACATTGTCCTCAGGGTTACGCAAACACATATTATTGCTGCACAGATATCCAAGATATAATGAGTGAAATTGTTTTGCGATTTCGTCTGCTGCAGGACCAAACCTCTGGCAGGAACCTCAAGGAATCTTGACTGGAATGCCAAGGAAATTCAGCTGCATAATGCCTTGATGTCAGTTGCAGGACAATAAGGAGTCAGCCGTGGTTTTTCCAGCAGTAATTGTTCGGTTCAGTAAACTTTCTGAGCTAAAGAAGTTATGAACATGAGCAGATGTATTGACAAAATTGCTCACACTCAAATGGTTTTTTTCTACAACACCATTGTTACCCAGCTGTGTTTGGAGTCAGGTAGAGATAGTGTGATGTAAGCGGCAACTTAACAAAGATAACAGTGATAAGGTAGCCAAAGGCAGATGGCATCGCAGGATTGCTTCCGTATTAGGAGTGCTAATTCTTTTGCTGAGATTAAATTATAAACCATAAAATATTTGGTTTTCTGTACATTTGATTGACAGAGGTTAGGGATGGGGATGCCTAGTAACCAAAGCAAATGAGGATGCAATGTGGTGCTGTGATCATTTGACACTGCTGTTCTAAACTATGCAAGCAACCTCCTCAAGTGGCTGCTAAAGGTGGATGACAATATGTAACCAATTTGGTTGCAACAGTGACATCAATCGAAGACTGACTTACGCAGTTCAAATTTTTACACCTGTTTCTTTAATGGCAGCAATTTATTTTTAATTCTGTGGCAGATGTGCTATTTGAAACAGTACATGTGAGAGGGATTCCTTTCAATACCCAGTAACACCTTCTTATTCTTGAGAATATGTGCAAATGATCTGTCAGCAAAATTCACTGTAACATGGCTCCAATGACTTTGCTGCTCACAGGAACAAAATTGAAGTGTATAAAACACCTAAGCATACTTCCGTAACTTCTGACGGATGTCTTCTGGTCTTTGTCTTTAGTTTGGCATATAATATGTGCAAATCAGATAGGGAGAGGATTTGGAGAGAGTGAGATTTATTTCCCAAGACTATCACCAGATGGATAAACATTGACACAAAAGTTTTCCCTGTAAAATAATAAGCTTCAATGTATCTTTTCCATATCCCTGTGGGCAGTTTACTATCCAAGCTGTATGCAACCTGTGCCAAATTACTTTGATTATTTAAATAATTATGTTTTATGTAATAAAAAAAGAACTAGCTGTGTCCATCTGTCTATCTAGCTATCTATCTTTCTGACTATCAAACTACCTGTCTGTCTGACTGTCAATCTATCTGTCTATCTATCAATCTATCTGTCTATCCGACTATAAATCGGATATTTATATATCTGGCTATTGATATGTCTGTCTTTCGATCAGTCTGTCCATCAATCTATCTGTCTGTGTGGCTGTCAACCTATCTATCTGCTTATAAGGCTGTCAATCTGTCTGTCTGACTGGCTATTGATCTAGCTGCCTCGCTGTCTGACTATTGATCTATCTGTTTGTCCAATTATCGATCAATCTGTCTGTCTACGACTGATCAATCTGTCTGTCTGACTGCTGATCAGTCTGTCTGTCTGTCTGACTATAACTCTATCTGTCTGTCTGACCATCGATCTATCTATCTGTTTGTCTGACTATTATTGATTTACCTGTCTGTTTATCAATGTATCTATCTATCTACCTATCTATCTATCTATTTGCCTATCTATCTATCTATCTATCTGTTCACCAATCACATGTTTCTACCTGTCTATCTATCTATCTGTTTACCAATCATATGTTTCTACCTGTCTATCTATCTATATGAATGTCTGTTTATCTGCCTATCTATCTATCTACCTATTTACCTACTTACCAATCACATGTTTCTACCTGTCTATCTACATGAATATATGTTTATCTGCCTATCTAAATATCTACCTATCTCTATGTCTAACCTATCTCTCTGTGTATCTATGTCTATCTCCATTTATACCTAAAATACATATTTCCTTATATATTGCGACTTGATTTGTCATTTCACAATACCTACTGCAGTGAAGTTTTCAGAATGATTTGGCACTGGTTGAATACAAGTTTTACATTAAACATGCCCCCAAGTAAGAGGAGCTTATTTTGACACAAACGAATTCATCTGGATTCTATCTCATTGGATATGCTGTACGAACAGCTAATATTACAACTATTACAGTGTTTGCTCCTGGTTCAAACAGAACTACAATAAGAAGTCAAAAAGGCATCAGTCTAATTCAGTGCACTGACCAAAAAGCCATTGACAAAAAAAATCCCTTCCCTGCTGCGTCCTATTACCATTAACTTTTCCTCTTTCAGCATTCACACAGGGCAGGAATTATTTAACAGCATTACATTGAAAGAATTTTTAACAGGGGTGACATTTTTAAAAAAAAATCTATTCTGATGTTGGATTTTAAGTGGGTTGTCCCTGACTTTGAGTCGCGCTCTGACACTTTGGTGTAAATCTTAGAAATGAGAGTTAAAACAGAGTTCAGCTTGCGGCTGCTTGCTGAGTTACAGGTAGCGACCTGGCTCAGTGAAGAGACAGAGGTAGGTGCCTTTCGTCCGATCTCTCCGCTTAAATCACAATGGGCCTTCGAAGTTAAAAGTACCACCTTCAATTGCATCAAAATCGATTAGTTACAGTTTATGATTATTCTGTGAAGTGGCGGTCGCAAGATCTTGTCATCAGTGCTCGAATGGGTCTTCACCACGTCGGAGACAATTGCCAGAAATGATTTACCCGACTTGACACCCCTTCTGCCTACCTTGTAGGTTCAGGAGAGGGGTTGACAAATCACAGATATATTCACACAGCACTAAGATTGTTTTTTGTCCCAGCTCCCCGCTGTTAAATGAAAAAAAAACACCTATTTATGAGGCATCATGTAATGTCCTACGGTGACTAATCACAACGAGCTTAACACGGCATGGACATCGGCTACTGGTTACCAAGTGATTTCCAAATGTTTAATATCAACTGCAAGCGATTTCCTGCCTTGCTCGGACCCCACTGACCGTTACACATGTAGTCCCGGGTACAAAACCAGAACCGCTCATTCTAAACCAACAAATCACCTGCTGAGAAGCAATCCCAACTAGAATGTGGACTGCGGTGACATTGAAGAACTAAAAGTGTCAGGTCGACCATGCCATTCACTAAAGGGCAGCATGCTTCACACTTGCACTGAATTGTTCTGTATTTGAGTCATTCTTTTTTTCTGACAAACATGATCAACTTTTCCACCTAGTCTTTTCTTACGATTCTTGTCAAAGCACCCTCCTGGTTTCTGATGCATGGTAACAGTTCTTCATTACACATTTTATCCAGCATAACTCTCACGACGCTGGTGGATGTTCATGGATGTGAGGCACACTTACCTTGAGCTGCAGGTCTTCCCTCCACAGATCCTGTCACAAGAGTTGAGCGCACTGACGCTGATTTCTCTGTGTGTGTGTTCAGCGATGGTCAAGAAGTGCGGCACTTGAAAGTTCATTCACTTCACACACACACTCACTCACACAATAACACAAACAAGGAAGCACATTGGGTGGCTCGAACTTGGACAGGCAGAGTTCTCTGCTCTGCCCGCAGCCTCACTTGACTGCCGCTGCTGCAGGCAAGGAGAAATACACACACACAAAATAAAAAGTCTTCTAATTCACCCGAGGCTGCTTCACCGCCAGCTTTCTGGGGATGTCACTGGCGGAGACACCCGGCAGGCGGGCGCTCCGAGACTCTCCCTCTCTCTCACTCACACACACACAGCCCCAGCGCGGCGCTGTGAGCCCGAGCCTGCCGGCCAGGGGGATGCAATGTGATGCGATCGTGCTCCACCAATGCAGAATGAGTGCAGCACACTGCTCCAGCGGAATCACAGGGTAATAGCATCCATCCTCTGCTGCACATATTAATAGGATTCGAAGAGGTGGTGGTGGGGAGGGGCACCCTGTGCCACTCTTACAGTCAAAAACAAAACAGCGTCAAAAAAAAAACAACCCCACACAATTCTGGAGGGTGTCAATAGCCTATTTCGCCATGTTTCACTCGAGGCACCGTCTTGATGTCAAGAACACCCCCCCCCCCCACACACACACACACTCTTTAAAAAGAGGGAGAATGAATTCGCCCCTCAGTCACATATCCAATTTATCTTTTGTCTTCCCCGAAAAGTTTGACAGCCCAGCGTTTTCTTTTTCGAGAACTTAACGGCTGCATCTTTCATGGGAACAGGACGGTTCAGGGCAAGCTTTGAAAATGTGCTGTCGGGCGAGGAAGGACATAGGGCGGGAATCACCGGGATGATTCAAACACTTTCAGCTCCCTGTTACAGTAACACCAAATATCTTCCTGGAAGCCTATAATGGCCTTGCCCTTGTGCCCCTGTATGGAGCACTAGGACGGTGAGCACTTTTCAATGGGTTGTTTGAGAGAAATTCGCAAATAGAAAGATGGTATGCCTTTTTCTCTCGCCCCACTATTTCGATTTTTTTCATTCATTTACAGGATTTGGCATCGCTGGTTAGGTCAACATTTATTGCCCATCCCTAGTTGCCTTTCAGAAGGTGGTGGAGAGTTGCCTTCTTCAACCGCTGCCATCCCTGAGGAGTACGTACACCCACTGTGCTGACAGGGAGGGAGATCCAGGAGTATTGCTCCAGGGACAGTGAAGGAGCAGCAATATATTTTCAAGTCAGGATAGTGAGTGACTTGGAGGGGAACCTCCAGCTGGTGGAGTTTCCAGGTATCTGCTGCTCTCGTCCTTCTAGATGATAGTGGTCGAGGTTTGATAGGTGCTGCCAAAGGAAATTTGATGAGTTCCTGCAGTACATCTTGTAGATGGTACACACGGCTGCCACTGTTCATCGGTGGTGGAGGGAATTAATCTTGGTTGAAGGGGTAGCAATCATGGGGCTGCTTATCCTAGATGGTGTTGAGCATCTTGAGTGTTGCTGGAACTGCACTCATCCAGGCAAGTGGAGAGTATTCAATTACACTCCTGACTTGTGACTTGTAGATGGTGGACAGGCTTTACGGGGTCAGGAGTGAGTTATTCGCTGCATGGTTCCTAGCCTTTGAACTGTTCTGGTGGCTACAGTATTATATGGCTTGTCCGGTTCAGTTTCTAGTCAATGGTAATCCCCAGGATGTTGACAGTGGGGGATTAAGCGATGGTAATTCCATTAAATGTCAAGTAGCAGTGGTTAGATCCTCGCTTGTAGGAGATGGTCATTGCCTGGCACTTCTGTGGCATGAATGTTACTTGCCATGTGTCAGCCGAAGCACTGATATTGTTCAGGCCTTGCTGTATTTGGACATAGTCTGCTTCAGTGTCTGGAGATTCGTGAGTGGTGCTGAAAATTGTGCAGCCATTTGCAGCACTTCTGACCTATTGACGAAACAGCTGAAGGTGGGCCTCGGACAATGCCCTAAGGAACTCCTGCAGTGATGTCCTGGAGCTGAGAAAATTGACTTCAAACTACCACAACCGTCCTTTGTGCCAGGTATGACTCCAACCAACGGATAATTTGCCCCCTGATTCCCATCGACTCCAATTTTTCTAGGGCTCTTTGATGCCATATGCGGTTAATTTCTGTCTTGATGTCAAGGGCAGTCACTCTCACTTTACCTCTGGCATTTAGCTCTTTTGTCCATATTTGAACCAAGCCTAAAATCAGGTCAGGAGCTGAGTGACCCTGGAAGAACCCAAACTGAGCATCCGTGAGCAAGGTATTGCTAAGTGTCACTTGACACATCTCTTCCATCACTTTGCTGATGATCGAGAGTAGACTGATGGGGCAGTAATTGATTGGGTTGGATTTGTCCTGCTTCTTGTATGCAGGACATACCTGGGAAATTGTCCATATTGCCAGACAAATGCCAGTGCCGTAACTGTACTGGAAGAGCTTGGCGAGGGGTGTGGCAAGTTCTGGAGCACAAGTCTTCAGGGTTTTTGCTGGAATATTGTCATGGCCCATAGACTTTGCAATATCCAGCGCCTTCAGCCATTTCTTGGTGTCACAGGGAGTGAATCAAATTGACTGAAGTCTGGCATCTGTGATGCTGGGCTCCTCTGGAGGAGACCGACATGGATCATCCACTCGCACTTCTGGCTGAAGATTTTTCCGAATGCTTCGGCCTTGTCTTGTGCACAGTGTGCTGGATTCCTCCATCACAGCAGATGGGGATATTTGTGGAGGCTCCTCCTCCAGTTAGTTGCTTAATTGCCCACCACGATTCACGGCTGAGTGTGGCCGGGCTGCCGGACTTAGATCTGATGCATTAATTGTGGAATCACTTAGTTCTGTCTATTACTTGCTGCTTATGCTGTTTGGCACAAAAGTAGTCCTGTGCTGTAGCTTCACCAAGTTGGCATCTCATTTTTCGGTATGCCTGATGCTGCTCCTGGCATGTTCTCCTGCACTCTTCATTGAACCAGGGTTACTCCTTTGACTTGGTGGTAATGGTGGAGTGTGGGGATAGGCCAGACTATGAGGTTACAGATTGTGATTGAGTACAATTCTGCTGCTGCTGATGGCCCACAGTGCCTCATGGATACCCAGTCTTGAGTTGCTAGATCTGATCTGAATCTATCCCATTTAGCACAGGTAGTGCCACACAACATGAAGGACGGTATCCTCAATGTGAAGTTGGGTCTTCATCTGCACAAAGACTGTGCAGTGGTCATGCCTGCAGATACTGTCATGGGCAGATGCACCTATGGCAGGACGGTTGGTGAGGCTGAGGTCAAGTATGTTTTTCCTTCTTGGTGGCACTCTCACCACCTGTCGCTGTCCCAATCTAGCTGTTATGCCCTTTAGACCTCGGACAGCTCAGTCAGTAGTGGTGCTTCCGAGTCACTCTTGTTGATGGACATTGAAGTCCCCCAGCCAGAGTACATTCTGTGCTCTTTCCACCCTCAGTGTTTCCTCCAAGTGGTGTTCAACACGGAGCAGTACTGAGGCATCAGCTGATAGTGGATGTTACGTGGTAATCAACAGGAGGTTGCCTTGTCCATATTTTACCTGAAGCCATGAGATTTCATGGTGTCCAGAGTCAATGTTGAAGGCTGTCAGGGCAAGCCCCTCCCTATTGTATACCACTGTGCTGCCCGCCACCTCTTCAGGGTCTGTCCTGCCAATGAGCCATGACATACCTAGGAATAGTGATGGTGGTGTCTGGGATATTATCTATCTGTAAGGAATAATGCCATGAGTATGACTGTTTCTTGACTAATCTGTGAGACAGCTCTCCCAATTTTGGCACAAGCCCCCAGATGTTGGTAAAAAGGGCTTTACAACGTTGACAAGGCTGGGTTTGCCATTGTCATTTCTGTTGTTGCTGGGTGGTCCGTCTGGTTTTATTCCTTTGTATTTTCTTTGTGGTCATTGAATACAACTGAGTGGCTTGCTAGGCCATTTCAGAGGACATTTATGAGTCAACCACATTGCTGAGGGTCTGGAGTCACATGTAGGCCAGACTCTGTAAGGATGGCAGATTTCCTTCCCGAAAGGACAATAGTGAACCAGATGTGCTTATACTACCATGGACAATTGTTTCATGGTAATGATTAGATTTTTAATTCCAGATGTTTTATTGAGTTTAAACCCCACCAGCTACTGTGTGGAATTCAAACGCGGATTCCCAGAGCATTACCTTGAGTACTCGATACTTCGCCTGGGGAATCAAAACCAGTTCACACCTCCCCCCACATTACTGGGAATGCTGAAAGACAAGTGGGTGTGTTATTCTGTCTTTGATTTTCGATTACACTGCAGCTAATAAATTATATATATGTTTTTATTGTTTGCATGATTAGCTGACAAACCGAGTCCAAAAACACACAAGCTGGTTCAAATGGGGATTTGCCAAGCAGCACAAATGTTGGTGGCTAATTAACCCTTTATTTGCAGTGGACACTCATTGGCTCAAATCAAGGGTGCAGATCTCTCTTTCCGGAGTTGGTAAAATAATATAGATTCAAACAGGTAAAATGAAGAGACACGTGAAGCTAACAAATTCATCAGGACCAGAAATTATTTATATTCCAGATTTCCAGCACCCTCAGCAGTTTTTTTCCCCAAAAAAATCTGCGCGCGTTTCTTTTCTTTTTGAGCTGGGGAGATGTGCACAAGTTGAAAGTATAAAGAGGTTAGAATCATGTGCAACTCAAGGCAGGACTGCAGCGCTAAGCTCCCCTTTCACTCGAGCTGGTCATTTTATACAATGTACACATGCAGAATAATTGATTTACCTGCAAAGAATCTTCAAAACATCGATACCTGAGCATTACATTCACAGATTCCGTGTCTGGCAATTAGCTTGAAGCGAGGTAGCCATGTGACTGGCGGGCAACGAGTTCTGGGAATGTCAGTCTGTGATACTTGCTGGAAGTTTGGATAAAATGTTTCCCCACCTCAGGCGGTTGAAATGTTGGTTTCCGCCGGGTCACACCCATCACCTATCACAACACACCCGACAACCCTCCATTGTGACAATCCCTTTTTTGTCACTGAAGGAAAAACGAAGCCCCACACATCACCTTCTCCTCCGACGCCACACCCTTCTTTTCCGCGATGGGAGAGATCGCAGGTTCGGAGAGTGGTATCAAAGGAGCAGGTGAGTTCCTGCAGTGCAGCTGGTACATGGTACACCCTGCTGCCACTGTGCAGAGATGGTGGAGGGAGCGCATATTGAAGGTGATAGATGGAATGCCAATCAAGCAGCTTGGTCCTGGATCGTGTCAGGCTTCTTCAGTGTTCAAAGAGCAGCCCTTCCACCTCGCACCCCAGCTCAGTGTTTGAGCAAGATTTTGTGGGTGGCACAGTAGCACAGTGGTTAGCACTGTTGCTTCACAGCGCGAGGGTCCCGGGTTCGATTCCCAGCTTGGGTCACTGTCTGTGCGGAGTCCGCAAGGTTTCCCTGTGTCTGCGTGGATTTCCTCAGGTGCTCCGGTTTCCTCCCACAAGTCCCGTAAGACGTGCTGTTAGTTAATTTAGACATTCTCAATTCTCCCTCTGTGTACCCGAACAGGCGCCAGAGTGTGGCGACTAGGGGCTTTTCACAGTAACTTCATTGCACTGTTGATGGAAGCCTACTTGTGACAATAACGATTATTATTATTATCCAGGTATGTCGAGAGTATTCCTTCACACTTCTGATTCATATCTTACGAAATGGTGCTTAGGCTTTATAGAGTGTCATAAGGTGAGTTAGTAGCCACGGAAATCCCAGCCCATGACCTTTTTCTCCAATGTGCACAGAATCAATCCATCGGATTTTAAGCAGCAGACGATAGCCCACAAAAAGAGAATATCCAGTTTCTGTAAGAGATGAGCTCGGACCTGCACACCATTGGTGAAGCATGGGTGAGCTTTCACAGTGGCTATGCAAGAGACGGACGAGTAGCTCCATCTCCCTCCAGATACCTCTTTTCCTCATGGAGTCAAGGAGAGGCCTTGGGCACCCAAAAAGAGGAGAAGCTTCAGGCAGACACTCTGGGGACCTCCGCCCAGGACCCATGGGCCTTCCCAAACCCCTATGCCTGTGGCCTCATCAGCTTCGGTTGCTCAAGTTCGGGAATGTGCCCCCAACCCTGAGCAGAGCCCAAAGCAGGCCAGGTTGTCCCAGACCTTGCCTCCCCAGTTGATGCCCACTGAAGTCATCACAAAAACTGGGCCATGGTCGTCAGCAGCTGCATCCACCTCTGCTGCAGATGTTGGAGGAGCAGCTGGACATAGCAGTAGAGTAAGGAAAATTAAAAAGTATTGAACGGGCACTGGTGTTCAATCATTTTAGCACTCCCATATATATGTTATATTGCACCGTTTAGAAACCTCCTGGATTCATTTTTGCTGTCAGTAGTTTTATTTGTTGGGCACACCCCTTCTCTTCCAGGTGTGGACCATGGAATGGTCTTCCACCCACTAATACATCGCTATGCATGGAGACATTATTCTTTGACAAGTGTAATGACTGCCGTTCCCCTGGGAGAATGGAGATTTCCAATCGTGACTTGGCTGCCTGCGTGCTCCTTGTAAGCATCCCCTGCGACCCATCCCTTCTCCCTTAACTCTTCCTGCAGCAAATGGCCAATTGCTCTGAGTGAACAGCTGCTCTACCCCTCGCTGGGCTCTCATTGTCATGAGAAACCTTTGGGCTCCGTCTGCCATGTGGCCTTTTCTAACTAGTGAGGAATAGCAAATGAGAAAGCTCTCAGAAATTCTCCACATGATTAGTGGGGTTTTCATTTAGTTGTCCAGTTATGTTGAGCCAAACCCCCACCTTATTCTCAACCGGACTCTCCCACCCTTCTTCTTCTCTGCTGCAAACTCTTCTTCTCCTCTGGAATCCCCCCCCCCCCATTACGTCCTCCACCCCACTCCATCCCATGTCCTGCACTCAGCACCCCCCAAATTTGTGTCTTTGGCAGGCACCATCCCTGTGGCCAAATCAGGATCCTCCACCACCAATGACCAGTGGCAGCCGCGTGCACCATTACAAGATGCACGACAGTAACTCACCAAGGTTCCTTAGACAGCACCTTCAAAACCTCCGACCACTATCACCTAGAAGGACAAGAGCAGCAGATACCTGGGAACCCCACCACCTGGAGGGTCCCCTCCAAGTCACCCATCACCCTAACTTGGAAATATATCACCATTCCTTCACTGTTGCTAGGGCAACATCTTGGAACTCCTATCCTAACAGCACTGTGGGTGTACCTACACCTGAAGGACTGCAGCGGTTCAAGAATGTAACATGTAACTCACCGTCTTCTGAAGGGCAGCTAGGGATGGACAATAAATGCTGGCCGAATCAACGACGCCCACGTTCCCTAAATAAATTGTTAAAGAGCCAACTTTGACTCCAGGTGAGGGTTTTAAAATCCCCCCTTGTCGCGTGCATGCCTCCAAGTTCTGGTCAGGTTTATGAATGGTGCAAATTCCTGCTGCAGGGGCAATACATTTGACGGGGATGCACCATTCCAGTCCGCTGTGTTTTTAATGAGCATGCATGAGATGCAAAGTGGGTTCTAGCTGAATTTGAGCAGGAGACTTGACCCTCTATCCACCCACCATCAGCAGGAGACCATGCCAATAGTGTGACCGTGTTTCCTGATCCCAGGAAAACCCAATTTTTTACTCTCTGAAGGATCTTCCCTACTCAACACGAATCCCAAACACAGTGGGTGGGTTGAGATCGGGGGGTGGGGGGAAGATTCCACCTGTTGAATGAGTTTAAACACAACCTGGAGGGAAATTAATTTACAAATCTATGGGGATAGAGCGGGGCAATGTGTTCAATTGGATTGGTCAACAAAGAGCCGGCATGAACTCATTGGTCCAATGACATCCTTTGCCATAATATCTCTACGACTCTGACTGTAACCAAGCTTCAGAGTTTGAAAGCAACCGAGAGATATTTAGCGATTGTAATTATTTTATGTGAAAAAAATGATAGCTAAAGAGTCGGTATATTTTTTACGTGGCAATTCATTGGTTCAGAATAGAAGGGCCCGCGGTTTAATCCTTCGCTAATGACAGAGGAGGGTAACGGTGGAAACACTGAAACGATTGTCAGGCTGTGGAGGGCAAGATGAGTGACACTTTCCAGTCCTGCTTGCTATTTGAGTAACCTGGCCATGAGTGTATGGAAGTAGGACAGGGTCAGAAACTAGTGGCTGTGTTGGACTCTATTGTTCATTAGTCTAGGGCACCATCACCTCAAGGTTCTCAAGCGTAAGATCAGCTCAGCTAATTGGGACATATACTGGAAGGATGTTGTTGGCTGAGGAAACAGGTAATATACTTCACTGCTGTCTAAGTTTAACAAATACTATTTAGATTCCTCGCAAGATAAATCATTGTCAGAAGGTAAAATGGCACTGTGTATGGGCTATTCAACACATTTTGCCAAATGTGATAACACCTGGCTTTATAGCAATGCTTCCCACATCAGGTTAGTTGTCGCAAAATTGTACACACTGATAGCAAGCATATGCTTACAATCCTGTTAACAAACACCAGAAAAACACACAGTCCCATCCCCTGCCAATCCTACTTGCCCCGTGATTCTCAAACTTCAAGTAGGTTGTCATGGGTGCAAATGTGAACTTTTGACATTGAGTAAAGAAATGCCATTCAGAAATGCTTTACTGCACTCCGCAGCAGGCGGGTACAAAACGCTGGAAACCTGTGGCCCAGCAATTCCGGCGTCTTACTCGTCAGACTTTGATGTGGAGATGCCGGCGTTGGACTGGGGTGGGCACAGTAAGAAGTTTTTCGACACCAGGTTAAAGTCCAACAGGTTTCTTTGGAATCACTAGCTTTCGGAGCATAGCTTCTTCATCTCACCTGATGAAGGAACTATGCTCCGAAAGCTAGTGATTCCAAACAAACCTGTTGGTCTTTAACCTCGTGTCATAAGACTTCTTATATATCAGATTTTCGTTGTTGCATCATTGCCAAAGCCATCAGCTCTCAAATTCCCCTGCTGAACCTCCGCACATCACAATCTGTCCACCTTTCGGTTACACCTCTGTAGCGCACAAAGACTCAGTGAGACGAATAGAGTGAAGTCGATGAGGTTTTATTAAGCGTGTCTGTTCCCCCGCAGCTCGATAGTAAACTGGCCTGCGGGGGAAGACTCCGGCTTCTTAGACTCCGCCTTCAGGGCGGAGCTTGAGGTCAACGGCCAACCAGGACCCGGGATCTGTCAGCCAATGACATTAGGGCTTCCAGTCCCACATGACCCCCAATACATACTACCACATTCACCCCTTGTCAAAAATGAACCCGGCGGGGTGATGCTTCGTATGGTGGTAAGGGTTGACAGGGCTGGTCCTGGGAGGACAAAACATTCACATGGCAATACAGTATTTGACAATTTCGTCCTGTTGCAACTATTTACAGAGGGTATAGGAAGAAAAGCAAAATGTTCTTGTGAACAGTCCATATTTGTTTTACATCGACGCCATGAGTCGGTCGGGCGGTCTGGTCGTCCGTGTCGATCGCCTCGGCCCCGGCGGTCGTGGTGGTGCTTGTACCAGTGTTGTCGCCTCCAGGAGCCGTACGGTTTCAGCTTGGGCTTGATTCTTGGTCGGTGCTGAGGGGAGGGGAACCGATCCTCCTGGGAAGGGGGCGGTCGCGGGGTGCGGCGGTGGCAGGAAGGGGGGGGTTGGGTTGATGGTGTCGGGGGGGTGTGCGTGTTGCCGGCGGGCGTCAGATCCCGCAGGGAGACCGTGTCCTGCCGGCCGTCGGGGTACTCCACGTAGGCGTACTGGGGGTTCGCGTGGAGGAGGTGAACCCTTTCGACCAACGGGTCCGCCTTATGTGCCCGCACATGCTTTCGGAGCAGGATGGGTCCTGGGGCCGCCAGCCAGGTCGGCAGCGACGTTCCAGAGGGCCTCCTAGGCAAGACAAGGAGACGTTCATGAGGCGTTTGATTAGTGCTCGTACATAATAATGACCGGATGGAATGGAGAGCGTCGGGAGGACCTCCTGCCACCGTGAAACTGGGAGGTCCCTGGACCGTAGGGCCAGTAGGACGGCCTTCCAGACCGTGCCGTTCTCCCTTTCTACTTGCCCGTTCCCCCGGGGGTTGTAGCTGGTCGTCCTGCTTGAGGCTATGCCCTTGCTGAGCAGGAACTGGCGCAGCTCGTCACTCATGAAAGAGGACCCCCTGTCGCTGTGGACGTATGCGGGGTAACTGAACAGTGTGAAGATGCTGTTCAGGGCTTTAATGACTGTGGCCGCGGTCATGTCAGAACAGGGAATGGCAAAAGGGAAGCGGGAGTATTCGTCCACTACATTAAGAAAATATGCGTTGCGGTCGGTGGAGGGGAGGGGCCCTTTGAAATCGAGACTGAGGCGTTCAAAGGGGCGGGAAGCCTTAATCAGGTGCGCTCCATCTGGCCTGAAAAAATGCGGTTTGCATTCCGCGCAGATGTGGCAGTCCCTTGTGACTGTACGGACCTCCTCTGAGGAGTATGGGAGATTGCGGGACTTGATGAAGTGGTAAAACAGAGTGACCCCCGGGTGGCAGAGGTCCTCGTGGAGGGTTAGGAGGTGGTTAATTTGTGCGTTGGCACATGTGCCACGGGATAGGGCATCGGACGGCTCGTTCAGCTTTCCGGGACGATACAAAATCTCATAGCTGAAGGTGGAGAGCTCGATCCTCCACCTTAAGATTTTGTCGTTTTTGATTTTGCCCCGCTGTGCACTATAGAACATGAAGGCTACCGACCGTTGGTCCGTGAGGAGAGTGAATCTCCTGCCGGCCAGGTAATGCCTCCAATGTCGCACAGCTTCCACTATGGCTTGGGCTTCCTTTTCTACTGAAGAGTGGCGGATTTCTGAGGTGTGGAGGGTCCGGGAGAAAAAGGCCATGGGTCTGCCCGCTTGGTTAAGGGTGGCCGCTAGAGCTACGTCGGAGGCGTCGCTCTCGACCTGGAAGGGGAGGGACTCGTCGATGGCACGCATCGTGGCCTTTGCGATATCCGCTTTGATGCGGCTGAAGGCCTGGCAAGCCTCTGTCGACAGAGGGAAGGTCGTGGTCTGTATTAGGGGGCGGGCCTTGTCTGCGTACTGGGGGACCCACTGGGCGTAGTACGAAAAGAACCCCAAGCAGCGTTTCAGGGCTTTATGGGCAGTGCGGGAGGGGAAATTCCATGAGTGCGCGCATACGTTCGGGGTCGGGGCCTATTATCCCATTGCGCACTACGTAGCCCAGAATGGCTAGCCGGTTGGTGCTAAAAGCGCACTTGTCCTCGTTGTACGTGAGGTTCAAGGCTTTGGCGGTCTGGAGGAATTTTTGGAGGTTGGCGTCGTGGTCCTGCTGATCGTGGCCGCAGATGGTTACATTGTCGAGATACGGGAACATGGCCCGCAACCCATGTTGATCAACCATTCGGTCCATCTCCCGTTGGAAGACCGAGACCCCGTTTGTGACGCCAAAAGGGACCCGTAGGAAATGGTATAATCGCCCGTCTGCCTCGAAGGCTGTGTACTTGCGGTCACTTGGGCGGATGGGGAGCTGATGGTAGGCGGACTTGAGGTCCACGGTGGAGAAGACTTTATATTGGGCAATCCGATTGACCATGTCGGATATGCGGGGGAGAGGGTACGCATCTAGTTGTGTGTACCTGTTGATGGTCTGGCTATAGTCAATGACCATCCTTTGTTTCTCCCCTGTCTTCACTACTACCACCTGCCCTCTCCAGGGACTATTGCTGGCCTGGATTATGCCCTCCTTTAGTAGCCGCTGGACTTCGGACCGAATGAAGGTCCAGTCCTGGGCGCTGTACCGTCTGCTCCTAGTGGCGACGGGTTTGCAATCCGGGGTGAGGTTCGCAAACAAGGACGGGGGTTGCACCTTGAGGGTTGCGGGGCCGCAGATAGTGAGTGGAGGTATGGGGCCGCCGAATTTGAACTTAAGGCTCTGTAGATTGCATTGGAAATCTAATCCCTCCAAGGTGGGGGCACAGAGTTGGGGAAGGACGTTTAGTTTGTAGTTTTTGAACTCCCTCCCCTGCACCGTTAGGGTAACTATGCAGAATCCCTGGATCTGTACGGAGTGGGATCCTGCAGCTAGGCAAATCTTTTGTGCGCTGGGATAGGTGGTCAAGGAACAGCGTCTTACCGTGTCGGGGTGTATAAAGCTTTCCGTGCTCCCGGAGTCGACTAGGCATGGCGTCTCGTGGCCGTTTATTAGTACCGTTGCCGTCGTCGTCTGGAGTGTCCGGGGCCCAGCTTGATCGAGCGTAATCGAAGCGAGCCGTGGTTGTAGTAGTGGAGTGGGGTCCGTTGTTGCCGTCCAAGATGGCGTCGGGGATGGACAAAATGGCTGCCCCCATACATCGCACGTGGCTGGGGGGTCACAAGATGGCGGCGGGGGTGGACAAAATGGCCGCCCCCATGCGTCGTACAGGTCTGGGGCGGTCCAAGATGGCGGCGCCCCTCCTCCCCTCGTGGTGGCCGGGACCCAAAATGGCAGCGTCTGCGGGTCGCACATGGTGTGCTGGGGGGGCTGGGGAGCGCTAGGACCATGAGCGCTAGGACCGCGAGAGCTAGGACCGCGCGGAGCTCCCTCACCGGGGACAGCGGTGGTCGGGGCCCAAGTAGGTAGCGCCGGCGGGTCAGGCATGGGGCGCGGGGTGGGTGTTAGGGTGGCGTTAGGGACGCGGAAAACTCCCTCCACTCCGTGGAGAGTGTTGGCCGGGACCCAAAGCGGTAGCGCCGGCGGCGGGTCATACATGGGCTGCGGGGAGGGGGGTTGGGGAGCGTAGGCGGCGTGCAGGGCTCCCAGTTCTCCCGGGACCGCGGTGGCCGGGACCCAGAGCGGCTGCGCCTGCGGGTCGTACATGGCGTGCTGGGGGAGGTTGGGGTGCGTAAACTGCTTGCAGGGCTCCCTGTGCTCCCGGGACGGCGGCGACCTCGCGGGACCGGCACACAACCGCATAATGGCCCTTTTTCCCGCAGCTTTTGCAGATAGCTGCGCGGGCCGGGCAGCGCTGTCGGGGGTGTTTCGCCTGGCCGCAGAAATAACAGCGGGCGCCCCCGGTGCGACTCGGCGTTTGGACCGCGCAAGCCTGTGGGGTGTCCGGGGGGAGGGTAGGGGATTTGCCGCGACGGGTACGTACGGGGCCCAATGGGTTGCCGCGCGGTCGGGGCCGTAGGCGCGGGTATTACGCACGGCCACGTCTAGGGAGGCTGCTAGGGCCCGTGCCTCTGAGAGTCCTAGCGACTCTTTTTCTAGAAGTCTTTGGCGGATTTGGGAGGATTGCATACCTGCCACAAAAGCATCGCGCATTAACATGTCCATGTATTCGTTTGCGTTCACCGACGGGCAGCTGCAGGCTCGTCCCAAAATCAGCAGCGCGGCGTAGAACTCGTCCATCGATTCTCCGGGAGCTTGCCGTCTCGTCGCGAGCTGGTAGTGAGCGTAGATTTGGTTAACAGGGCGGATATAGAGACTTTTCAGTGCTGCGAACGCCGTCTGGAAATCGTCCGAGTCTTTGATGAGGGAGAAAATCTCCGTGCTCACCCTCGAGTGCAGGACCTGCAGTTTTTGGTCTTCTGCGACTCGGCCGGTGGTCGTTCTGAGGTATGCCTCGAAGCAAGTCTGCCATTGCTTGAAGGCTGCTGCCGCGTTCTCTGCGTGGGGGCTGATCCTCAGGCATTCCGGAATGATCCTGAGCTCCATAGTCCTTTTTTTTTTAGGCACGCTTAATAAATTGTAGCGCACAAAGACTCCGTGAGACGAATAGAGTGAAGTCGATGAGGCTTTATTAAGCGTGTCTGTTCCCCCGCAGCTCGATAGTAAACTGGCCTGCGGGGGAAGACTCCGGCTTCTTATACTCCGCCTTCAGGGCGGAGCTTGAGGTCAACGGCCAACCAGGACCCGGGATCAGTCAGCCAATGACATTAGGGCTTCCAGTCCCACATGCCCCCCAATACATACTACCACAACCTCAAACCTAGTTCTTGATTACCAATCCCAATACCTATTTATGACATTTTGTCTGATAGTATGCTCCTGTGAAAAACCTTTGGGATAACTTACTGTTAAAGCACTATATAAATGCAAGTTGTTGCTGAAGTGAAAATGCAGAATAGCAGTTAAAATTATACCAAATAAAATGGGCTCACCCGGTCAGCATTTTTCAGTGTCTGTGAACCCAGTACATTAAAATGTTAACAGTATTCACTCTGAGAAAAATTCCACATGGCCAGCTGTGGAATGTGCCTATTACCTCACCTACTGGGGATCATTTCCCAACTGTGCACTTCACACAGGGGGCCTGGCCTATGAAATGAAAACCGCTTATTGTCACAAGGTGGCTTCAAATGAAGTTACTGTGAAAAGCTCCTAGCCACCACATTCTGGCGCCTGTTCGGGGAGGCTGGTACGAGAATGCATCATTGGAAAATTGGGGTGTGAAAATCTACTCATTTCAATCAACAGTAAGAAAATCTGCTTTCACCGGTTTGCAGGTGTTCGCAGCAAGACAAAATGATTCCTGCGTCACCCCAAGACTGCAGGCACACTACAGGTCACGTGACTTCCTATCAACAAATTTGAGGCATGCCTTTTTTGTATTAACGCTGCTGTTTTTTAAGATTGTGTGAAATCAGTCCTGAAATCGCCAACTCACAAAGTAAGCCCGACGGTATCGTGCTCGTTCTCTTGCTGAACCTTTTGGACTGAGGCTAAAAGCAGCGGTGAATCCACACGTGGCATTGGGCATACTTTGTGATGAATCATTTTGGCGCAATTGGTTAGAACAGAAAGACAGAAAGATGGCGTGGGAGAGAGGGTAACCTGCTGACATCCTAATCACGAAGGAATGGATAAACTGGTACAGGCATGCTGAAAACATGCCTGCTGAAAGGCTCCTGTGCCATCTGCTGGGATGGCACCCAGTTGGGAAAAGCGAGGCCTGCTTCAGAAGAGGATGAACTGTTGTGATTGAGAGAGATGTCACAGCAGAAAGTGCTGGCACAAGTGGCACAAACATTAGCAACGTACCACCATCATTCAGAGCACTTTGCGCTGCCACTATGCGATGATTAAAGATCCAGTGTGACAAATAACATTTGTGATTCAAATATCCTCTCACCCCTTGCCCCCCCCCTTAAAATTGCCATTTGACTGCCTAATTATTTTGTTATTCCAACCTATATATCTAATCTTGAATGGATGTAGGGGGGAGGGTTGGGGGGTTGCTCAGGGGAGCAGATATCTGTGCCTTTTCAGGTCTGGACTGGTAGATTGCTCATTAATTAACGGGACTGTCAAGCATATATAAATGTAAGTTCCTGAGAGCAGCAACTTCTTCGAACTTCAAGGGCACCTTCAGAGAGGAAATCAAGCTGGGTGGTAGCACTATGTGAATGCCTAATGCGACTATCACATTCCTGTGACTATTTTAACAAAGCATTCAACGGTTTGAAATAAATTGCTAACCCATAGAATCCCTACAGTTCAGAAGGAGGCCATTCGGCCCATCGGCCCATCGTTCCTTGCAAAGAGCACCCTACTTAACCCCATACCTCCACCCTATCTCCATAACCCAAAACTCCACCTAATCTTTTTTGACACTTAGAGGCAATTTAGCATGGCTTATCCACTTAACCTGCACATCTTTGGGGTGTGGGAGGAAACCACAGCACCTGGAGGAAACCCATGCAGACACAGTGAGAAAGTGCAAACTCTACACAGTCAGCTGAGGCTGGAATTGAACCCGGGGCACTGGAGCTGTGAGGCAGCAGTGCTAACCACTGTGCCACCGTGTCCCTGTTAAAACAGAAACTCACCACCTTGGTGATAATGATGTGGAGATGCCGGCGTTGGACTGGGGTGAGCACAGTACGAAGTCTTACAACACCAGGTTAAAGTCCAACAGGTTTGTTTCGATGTCACTGGTGATAATGTTGCACAGTCAGATTGCCAGGCTGTGCTTTCTGGTTCATATGAGAGTAGAGCTTGTCATAACCAACACTTGGGGCAGTGGGACCAATCGTTGAGCTAGCATATATCAGAAACTATGGGGATTTGCTGCTCACTCTTTCTTTCAATGGGCGGAAAGCAGTGGCAGATAAAAACTATCCTCTCTTTTAGTTTGGTTGCTGTTTCATGATAGCATTGCTCATCCCATAACTTTGTGCCTGTCTCAATCATATCAGATAAAAGCAAAATACTGCAGATGCTGGAAATCTGAAATATGAACAGAAAACGTTGGATAAACCAAGCAAGTCCAGCAGCATCCGTGGAAAGAGGAAGACAGTTAACTTTTCCAGTCGATATGACTCTTCTATAGATCAAGTTACTGATATGATCCATTAGTTCTCCTGCATGGACTGCGGTCCAGCGGAGATTCACACGTATGATCCCAGGAATGGTAGGCCTAACATACGATGAACGTCTGAGGATCCTGGGATTATATTCATTGGAGTTTAGGAGGTTGAGGGGAGATCTAATAGAAACTTGCAAGATAATGAATGGCTTAGATAGGGTGGACGTAGGGAAGTTGTTTCCATTAGCAGGGGAGACTAGGACCCGGGGGCACAGCCTTAGAATAAAAGGGAGTCACTTTAGAACAGAGATGAGGAGAAATTTCTTCAGCCAGAGAGTGGTGGGTCTGTGGAATTCATTGCCACAGAGGGCGGTGGAGGCCGGGACGTTGAGTGTCTTCAAGACAGAAGTTGATAAATTCTTGATTTCTCGAGGAATTAAGGGCTATGGAGAGAGAGCGGGTAAATGGAGTTGAAATCAGCCATGATTGAATGGTGGAGTGGACTCGATGGGCCGAATGACCTTACTTCCGCTCCTATGTCTCATGGTCTTATGGTCTTATGGCAGATCAGTCTAATTTCTCTCACGCAATTTCCAACGATCAAAAAACAACCTAAGCCTACTGCCCCCCTGGCCACCACCCACCAATCCCCTCAGCCCTCACGGAAGCGCCCCGACCCGACCAGCAGCACGGCTGCCAGCCGACTGTGGCGATGCTGGACACAGCCCGGGGCTGCCTCGCTGGGTCCCGACCGCTCAGAACACACGTCCCCGGCGCGGTGGGGAACAAGGCCCATCGGAGGCAGAGCATTGGGTTGCAGCAACGCCATTTGAACGCCAAATAGCACGTGATACGATGACGCCATTTTGGAGGGGGCAAGAAGAGAAAAGCGTCATCAATACGGCGCCTCCCTGATTTGGGCGTCGGAAGGGATTCTCTGCCCGATCACCGATTCAGATATCGCCGTTGGCCAACGAAGAATCCCACCCAGTGTCTATCCCCCTAACTAAAATGTCCCCTACATCAACCACATTTAATTTTGCTCCCCTTACTGGAGTTGTGCTGTGGTCAATTTGCTCATCCTCCCTGCAGTCCCTGCTCCCGTCCACACTAGCTGCAAGAACCACAAACCTTTTGGACATTTGCAAGGGTTAAGACTCTTCCATTGCTATTTTATGGAATACCATATCTGCCCCTCTTACAATCACATCCTCTCTGTCCCTGATGACAGAACAAATCTGAAGCACTTAGCCTAAGGGCTATGACCACCTCCTGAAACAAAATTGCCAGGTGATGTTCCCCCTCCTTCATGTATTGCAATATCCAAAGCTCAGATTGTAGTTCAGCAACTTCGAGTCGAGGTTCCTTGAGCTGCAGACATTTACTGTAGATGTGGTTGCTTGCCAATCCTATCCACCAGCTCCCAAATGCTACAGCTGGAATCCATCACCTGCTCTGCCGCCTTTATTTTGTTTTTGTTTCACTAGTTAGACTTCAAGTTCAGGATATCATTCAACAATTGTCCGTGATTATGTTCTGGAGTTTACCTAGTTACACCATAAATTTAATAAAATATTTATATCTCCCCATTACTGGTTAAAATAGGTGCCACTGTTTGAAGGGAAAAAAACATAAAATTCACCAAATACCTACCTGCATACTTAATTAATACCCAGTGGCTTCCACTCTTGCTGGCTCCACCTTCCTCTTTGGTCTCCTCCATTTTGTTAAAGGTCAGAACAGCACCTCTTCCCTCACTGCACTGAATTCTTCCCACACTGACCAAATTCTTGGATTTAAGCGTTCAGGGTGAGATTCTCTGGCCACCCGGTGGCGTTTTTCTCAGCGACTGGATGTGGCCCAATGTTGGCTGGCAGCGGGATCTTCTGGTCCTGCCGCTGTCGATGGGATTTCTCATTGAATCCACCCCACACCGCTGGGAAACCTGTGGTGGGGTGCTCCATCAGCGGGACTGGAATATCCCACTGGCGTGAACATCCCGTGGACCTCGCTCTCAGTCTCGCTGCACTCACTCACAGCTAGCACCTTTGTGCAAATTACTTCTTCATCAGCACCTTCTAAACTCCTGAATTCTACCATCTAGAAGGACAACATCAGCACCTGCTTGAGAACGCTACCATCTGCAAGTTCTCCTCCAAGTCAGACACCATCCTGACTTGGAACTATATCGCCGTACTTTCACTGTCGCTGGGACAAAATTCTGTGGGTATGCTGATATCAGGTGGACTGAAATGATTCATGAAGGGAGCTCACCACCACCTTTTCAAGGGCAATCAGGGATGGGCAACGAATGCTGGCCTGGCCAACAACACCCAAAACTCATGAAAGAGTAAACAGACAAAAGCGTTTGTAGCGCACAATGATTTACGAGAGAGACGAATAGAGGTGAAGTCGATGAGGCTTTATTAAGCGTGACTTGTTCCCAGCAGTTCAGCAACAGACTGGAGCTGCGGGGAGAAGCCCAGGTTCTTATACTCCGCCTTCAGGGCGGAGCTAGGGATCAACAGCCAACCAGGACCCAGGATCTGTCAGCCAATAGCATCATGGCTTCACAGTCCCACATGACCCCTAATGCATACTACCACAGCGTTCAACTCCAAAACACACTGGGGTAGAAACTTATCTTGTGCAGTGATGCAAAATGGGCAGGGCATCAATGAATGTTCATTGGAAGTCTCACACATTACAGGCTCCATCAGATATTCAGGAGGGAGATAGAGAACCTAATGGAGTGGTGCAACAGCAACAATCTATCCCTCAATGACAGCAAAACTAAAGAGCTGGTCATTGACTTCAGGAAGCAAAGTACAGTATAGACCCCTGTCTGCATCAACAGGGCCGAGGTGGAGATGGTTGACAGCTTAAAATTCCTAGGGGTGCACATCACCAAAACTCTGTCCTGGTCTACCCACGTTGACTCTACCACCAAGAAAGCACAATAGCGTCTATACTTCCTCAGAAAACTAAGGAAATTCGGCATGTCCCCACTGACTCTTACCAACTTTTACAGATGCACCATAGAAATTATCCTATCAGGCTGCATCACAGCCTGGCATGGCAACTGCTCGGCCCAATACTGCAAGAAACATCAGAGAGTCGTGAACAACGCCCTTTCCATCACAGGAACCTGCCTCCCATCCATTGACTCCATTTACACCTCCCGCTGCCAGGGGAAAGCAGGCAGCATAATCAAAAAACCCTCCCACCCAGCTTACTCACTCTTCCAACTTCTTCCATCGGGCAGGAGATACAAAAGTCTGAGAACACGCACGAACAGATTCAAAAACAGCTTCTTCCCCGATGTTACCAGAGTCCTAAACGACCTTCTTAAGGCCTGACCTGATTAATACCACACTCCTGTATGCTTCACCCGATGTTGGTGTCTATTGTATTTACATTGTGTTCCTTGTGTTGCCCTGTTATGTATTTTCTTTTTATTTTCTTTTATTTTCATGTACTAAATGATCTGTCTGAGCTGCTCACAGAAAAATACTTTTCACTGTACCTCGGAACACGTGACAATAAACAAATCCAATCCAATCCAATATTCAGATCAGTTACAGAAACTGAATATCGGGCGGAGCATATAATAAGCCGCCAATTTTATTTTGTGATGGTGCTCAAGATTATTTTTGACCCTTTCATAAGCGTACATACACACTGAATATTGGATTTAAATTATTAAAAATATTTCCCTTTGTTCCGAACATCTCATCGCAATGAACAATTTACTATCAGGTACTAATTGTGTAGAAATGCACAGCGCAGCATGCAATATGCACAACACATACACAAATAATAGGGTCTGTTTTCAGCCTTTTATGCAAAGCTGATACTTCTTTACAAAGAATAAAAGATGCAGAAATGAACATTTAACTATAAAATCTTTGAAATTGCCCAAACTTTGCCATTCAGCTTCAATGTGTTCCCAGGTGGGTCAACTCCAGTATTAAAATCAACTATGTAACTCAGGGGATATTTTTTGGCATCGAAATTTGGCATCAGTTTCTGCCAATTTGAATGAGAAATTATGCATAATTTACAAATAATTCCTGCCTGTGTGCGCAATTAATGGGTTGAGTTTTCTCTGTGCATCATTTCTAGTTCTTAAAGGGCATTCAGCCCACTGTTAATAGCTATTGACAGGATTATGGCCTTTAACACATTTTCAAAAACTCTTATCTACATTACTTTCATACAAATGTTCACCAACAAAATTAGAGAAACTACTAAATTCATGCGGACAAAATGTTCTGCTCATGCTGGTGCCGAAAATTAAATCCAATTCATTCAACAGATATTTTCATTATTTATTTTGTGGCTTTATAAATATGAAGGTAGTATTTAGCTCTCAAGATGCTGCCGATGATGGCAAATGTGCATTTATTGCCCATCCTTCGTTCCCGATGAAGCTTTTCCTTCTTGAGCCTTAGCAGTGGTAATGATTCTTTCATGATGATGCGAGGTAGCTTTCCCCAAGGACTTAACACCACAAGAATGAAGCAACTTCAATTCAAGGCCTAATACAAGGTGCATGAGTTGGAGGAGAGCTTGAGGATTTTTTGTGTCAAAGGTTCATTTGTCCTGAGCTGTGGTGGAGATGGCTGGGTTGGGGGATGCTGTTGAAATGTGATTGGCAAGTTGTTGCAATGCATCATAAGCGCTGAAGTCACAATTCACCCGACGTAAAAATATTGGTAGCGAATTTATCGGCAGGGACACTAACCGAGTTATGTGCTCCACATGGGCGGTGTTGAGCTTCTCGAATGATGTTCTTGCTCTACCTATCCAGACAAGCGGTAAGTATTCCACCACATTCATGGCTTAAACATTTAGATGGTGGAGAGATCATTGAGGAGTTAGAGATTCATGGCAGAGTGTCCAGAATACCAACTTCTATCTCGCTCCTGGTGTGATGTTGATGTAGCAGGGCAAGTTCAGTTTCTTCTCATCCTCCATTTTCTTTTGTTTTATTTGGGTTCCTTGGTGCCATTCTCACTTGGATGCTGACTTCATGCCAAAGCTAACCTAATGTCCCCTCTGATGCCCAACTCTTGTGTGTCCATATCTCAATCAAGGCAATGAGGGAGTCTGGAGATCAATGGTTTTTATAGAGCTCAAACTCAAGTGTGTTATTGGTCAGTAGAATTTGCTTGCTAGCATGAGTAATAACCTTTTTCTACCACTTTCCTGAGAATTTGGAGCAGCGCCTTAGGGCAGAAATTCACTAGATTTCTGTCCTTTCGTAGTGGGTTGGTCAAATCTGGACAATTTTTCATGTTGACAGGTAGATGGCGGCTGCACGAGAATTACTTTTGGTCAGATCCGTTTGGGAGACTATGTACTCCTGCCGGAGATGAATCACCACTGACGGAGACGATTCACTTTCACTTGGTGTGCAAATTTAGGCATGGCAGGGATTGCGAGGGATTCCATCGCAAATCCCGCTATCAGGCCGCCATTTTGAGCGGACAGCCCGATAGTGAGGTCTGGTGGCTGCCCCCCCCCCCACCTCTTTGAATTTACTAGGTCACCTGTCCTCCCCTCCACAGTACGACGGTGACCTGACCTCCCACTATAGACCTCCATCACAGAGACCTGGATTAGAGAACCCCTATAAGAGAGCCCCGCACCAGAAGCCCCCATTATAGGGACGCCCACCGGAGACCCCCCCATAAGAGAGCCCCCAACAGAGACCCCCATAAGAGAGACTCCCTACCAGAGACCCCTCCCCTCCCATAACAGAGACCCCACCAGAAACATTCTACTAAATGTTTGCTTATGCTCCTGTTACATTTTATGGTGTATGGGGTGCACTGGGCAATGAGTTTATAGGTTCTGCTGCTACAGAAGACCCACAAGGCTTTGGAAAAACCATGATTTGAGCTATTAGATATGATCATAAAAAGTTAATGCAACAGCAAACGTTTGTGGACCTCCTTTGTAAGATTCAACTTTTTCTTCACAGGAATAACGCAGGTCCTCCAGCCCATTCTAAAGTGAAATGGCGTGCCTTCAAGGCGTGATAATGCAAGCAGGTCGCTGTTTGTCTTCAATACCCTGATACAGCTATGTCATCCAGTAGGCCACTACCAAGTCACATTAATGATGGATATTGAACTCTCTCTTCCAGAGAACATCTTATGCCTTTATGTCCCTTCGTGCTTCATTAACAAGTGCTCAACATGAAGCAATTCTGAAGAATCAGTTGAGCGATGGCAGCAGGAGATTTAATTGAATTTTGTTTGATTTGAAACCATGAAATTCCATAAAGGCAATGGCCGGGATTTTTCAGATGGCGTGGTGTCTTGTCCCACCATCGACCGGGACAGTGGCCAACACTGCCAGATCCGCAGCCATTTCATGTGCCGAATGAACCAATTCCATCCAAATTTGTAATATCTCTGTGACAAATTATTCTAACTTTATCTGAGATGAGACTGACTGATCACTTTGGAGGTAGTCACCTATGCGTATAGCCCCATTTTGGGGTCAGCTCAGACAAGAGACAGCATTGATGTATGTTGAGTGTTCGATAAAAATGCACCTAATGCGTACATTTGAAGCACTGGATGTTTTTACATTACATTACAGGAATTTTACATTTTACATTACTCACAGGAATGAAGCCATTTATGTTGGATCATTTGGGGGCACAGGCAGGGACGCTTCATCAAATGAAATAGGATTCAGAATGTTTGGAAGGATATGGCAAATGTTCTGGAGTGCTCCATGAATATTTACATGTCTTTATTTATGTGATGTGAGCATTGTTGGCAAGGCCAGGATTTATTGTCCGTCTCTAATTGTCCTGCTCCTTGCTTTTGCGACCTTGAGACATCTGATTTTCTCAGAATTAACGAAGATGCACATTACATCTCAACTGGTGCTCCTGCCTATTTCATAGAATCATAGAATCCCTACAGTGCTGAAGGAGGCCATTCGGCCCATTGAGTCTGCACCGACTCTCCGGAAGAGCACCCTACCTAGGTCCACTCCCCTGCTCCATCCCCGCATCACCTGTAATCTAAACCATGCATCTGTGGACACGAAGGGGCAATTTAGCATGGCCAATCCACCTAACCTGCACATATGTGGACTGTGGTTGGAAACCTATGCAGACACTGGGAGAATATGCAAACGCCACACATGCAGTCACCCAAAGCTGGAATTGAAGCCGGGTCTCTGGTGCTGTGAGGCAGCAGTGCTAAGCACTGTGCCACCGTGACACCCCATTTGCTGCTGCAGGAGACTGTTAGATGCACTGGGCTGGCTGTCCTTCCTCATCTACATCTATCTTATGACCCTATGAGGTTGGTATTATTTTGTCCTATGGATTGAAATAGGTAACTTGTGTTCTTCAGGAGCAAAGACACGGCCTCACTACATGTTCACTAATTGGCTGTTATTTTGTTACATTTTCAGGGAAACAGAAATGGAAACTGACGACCTGGTAGATGATTTTTCTTTCAACATCAATTGCCTTGGAAACATTTTAAACATTAGCATCATTTTAAATTGCGATTCGGTTAGAATGGGCACAGGCAATTATTGCACACATTTGCATTTCATCAGAGAGAAATTACAATTCCGCTGGTTACGAAATAATAACAACGACGATTTGCAAAACTGGACTGACACTGTATTCGGCTAACCTCAACCAAAAAGGTTTCGAGTTTGCAGGAACTTTTCACATCTAAACTTCATTAAAAATGAATCGGAACTGCAGCTCTGGTATTTGCACTCCCAGGAATGTAATACTTTCTGGTTTTGCGATCTCATAATCTTGCCATTATTACTGAAATATCATAATATGACATTTTTTCAGAATGCTTTTGACCTCATAACTGGTTCGGTACATTCAAAATTAAATTGTTTATTACACCCTGACATCACAGCCATCTTGATCGCTCAGTGAATTTGCATAACGTGCCCCCGGAGGTGATGGTTGTAAAGTGACACCCAGCTCAGTTACAATCTACTTTTAACACAAGAGCAAAGGGGGTTTCAATCTTCACGCGCAGGAAATACCATCAAGAGGGCAACAGCAACAAGATGCGCATCTCATGCTGTGAGAGTCAAGTGAAGGAAGCGACAAGTGAAGTAATGAATTCCACTGTTTTATTAAAATTCCTCCACTCGCTGCCTGAATGAGCATTTCTGCCTCCAAAGTAAATCAACGTCATTTCTAGTTCAGTTGTTCTCAGACAAGGAAAAATTATCATTCACTAAACTTTAAAAACCTCTCTTTCCACTGGCGGGCTCATTTACAGGAGACAGCATCAGCAGCAAAGTTTTACTGTTTTAGTTCTGCATGGAGTGTTTCCTTTTTGTTGCAATTCACAATTTGTTCTTATCAATATATGCCACGGGGGAGCATGACAACGTTGCTCTCTGTTGACCTATTTAAGCTATATTTTAAAACTGATACAAATCAAATATTTATGACCGGATTTCTGCCGTGCTTTAAAAAAAAACATCAGCTTCTCAAGTTAAACTTTTCGCATACAGTTTGGCACTTAAGACGAGCTGTCAGTTTTCATGTATAAAATGACTGTCACATATTTTGGTACAATGCGATTGCAGCTGATTCAGATGATGGCAATAGCTTGGATATCAGAGGATCACAGGATAATTAAGTGTTTGAATTTAAATGAGTAATTCAAGTTTTCTGTAATGTGTTTTCATGCTTGAGCCCACAAAATCTCTGCCTTGACATTTATGACAATAATAATTCATTTTTTTCTGTTGACATTTCCACTGTCAGATAGATGTTAACCAAAGTTGGGGACATTTTAAGGAAATCAGCGAATCAGATTATGTGTATGCAGTAAAACACGCACAAGTTCCTTTCTCCTAGTTCATCGTTCTGTGGCATTGAACCACTGATATCTTGTACAATTCTGAACTTGTCCTTCTTTGAGAAACAGTTCATGGACTATGTGGGCTGTTAAATAAGAGAGGGAGACTTGCATTTATATGGTAAGTTCCATGACCTCAGCATTCAGAAAGGAAATTGGTGGGAACTTTGGAGAAACAAACTTGCGAGGCTACAGGGATAGAGCGGGGGAAAGCAACTAACTGAGTTTCTCGACAGAGAACTGGTATGGACATGATGGGTTCATAGAATTACTGCAGTGCAGAAGGAGGCCATTTGGTCCATCGAGTCTGCACCGATCCTCCAAAAGAGCACCTAGGTCCACTTACCTGTCCCATCTCTGTCACCCTACCTAACCTGCACATCTTTGGACTGCCGGAGGAAACTGGAGCACCCGGAGGAAACCCATGCAAATTCCAAACAGGCCGTGATGCAAAGCCGGAATTGAAACCGGTTCTATGATGCTGTGAGGCAGCAGTGACAACCACTGTGCTACCCTGGTTAAATAAATAAATAAAATAAATACATTTATTTATTTATAAATATAATATATAATATTTATATATTATATATAATATAACATATGGTTGGTCTGGTTTAGCTCACTGGGCTAGACAGTGGGTTTGTGATGCAGAACATGTCCAGCAACACGGGTTCAATTCCCGTACCTGCTGAGAATTCTGAATTCTCCCTCCATGTACCTGAACAGGTGCAGGAGTGTGGCGACTGGGGGCTTTTCACAGTAACTTCATTGTAGTGTTAATGTAAGCCTACTTGTGACAATAAAAATTATTTATTTGTTGATTTATTTAGTGATGTTGCTTGACAGATAAACATTAAGACAATTCTTTTCTCTTCTGAATCAGTGCCATGGAATCTTTTATATCTATCGAAGTGACAAAGGGGACCTTGATTTAACATCCTATTTTTTTTGAAAGACAGCACTCTGACAATGCAACACTCCCTGAGTACTGCACTGGAATGTCAGTCTAGATTATGTGCTCATGTCTGGCATGGGAATCCTGGTTCAGAGGTGAGAATTTTACCGGCTGAGGTATGGATGACGTACCAAGGACAGTTTAAGCAGGTGACTTTATCCAGTTTTATGCAACCACATTACTGCATCAAAAATGTCGCAGAATTCTTGAATCTGTTTGCAGTTTTCACATTTCAATCTTAAAGGAGGTCTAGTCCATGCTTCAGAGTGCTTTAATTAACTGAAATTCTTGTTACAATGTACAGGGTTTTGGTGAGACCACACCTGGAACATTGTGTGTAGTTTGGGTCTCCAGATTTAAGAAGGGACTGATTTGCATTGGAGGCGGTATAGCGATGGTTCACTGGATTGGTCCCTGGGATAAATGGAAGTCCTAAAATGAGAAGCTTGTATTCTCTGGAGTTTAGAGGGATTCCTTATTGAAACCTCCAAAATTCTGAAGGGACTTGATAGTGTGGATGCTAAGAGATTGTTTCCATTGGTTGGGAATCCAAGGAGCACAATATGAGGATAATCGGCCAATAATGTAGAACTGAGATGAAGAGATATTTCTTCACTCCGTGAATCTTTGGAATTCTCTACCCCAGAGTATAGGGGATGCTCCATTGCCGAATTCATTTAGGGTGGCATGACGGCACAATGGTTAGCACACCTGCCTCACAGTGATAGGAACCCGGGTTCTTGGGTGAGTATCAGTGTGGAGTTTGCACTTCTTCCCGTGTCTGCGTGGGTTTCCTCTGGGTGCTTAAGTATGAAGGTGTGAAGGTTAGACAAATTTGCCATTTTAAAATTGCCCCTTAGTATCCAAAGATGTGTAGGTTAGATGAGGTCACGGGAAAAGGGTGGGCGGTGGGCCTAGCTGGGTACTCTTTCAGAGGGTTGGTGCAGACTCAATGGGCCAACTGGCTTCCTTCTGCACTGCATGGATTCTATGACTTAAGACTGGAATAAACCGATTTCTGGTCCCTCAGGGAATTAAGAGATATGGGGAGTGGGCAAAAAAAATGGAGCCAAAGTCTGAGATCAGCCTTGATCATATTGAATGGTGGAGCAGACTCAATGGGCCATTTGGTCTATTTCTGCTCTTATATCATATGTTCTTCGAACTTCTTGCAGGCAATTAAATCGTGACTATTTGGAAGTCCACAAAACACTTGCAGAGGATTAATTTAAATGGCTTTTTCCATGTTTAACAATGCATCTGTTCCTCGGTTGATGTTGCAGTACTATTTGCATGTAAATAACCGTGAATGCCTTTGCTGCACCATTATTTTCAGAGAAAAATCTGATCCACTAAAATTATCATGGTATCTATTTAGGATTATATTGGGATGTGGCTAGAATAGAATGAAATCCAGAATAATAAAAAGTGAATTAATTCTTCAAACTCATTCATACAGTATATCGCACTGAGATCAACAACTTATTAAAGCAAGGGATCAAATTTAGTGGCACTTGGATGTTGAATTGAATTTGATTCATTGTCACGTGTACCAAGGTACAGTGAAAGATATTGTTCTGTGTACAGTCCAGACAGATAGTTCCATGCATGAAAACGTAGGACATGCATAAATGCACAATTGATGGACACTCTGGAAGTTCTTGTGTAATTATCAATGTTAATAATAATAATAATCACTTATTGTCACAAGTAGGCTTCAGTGAAGTGACTGTGAAAAGCCCCTAGTCTCCACATTCCGGCACCTGTTCTGGGAGGCTGGTACGGGAAATGAACCCGTGCTGCTGGCATTGTTCTGCATTACAAGCCAGCTGTTTAGCCCACCGTGTTAAGTCTCTATTGTGGCTCTATCCAAAAATACGGTGGTTGAACGATGAATATTTTATTTGGAAAGTTGGTTTCAATACAAGTGATTCACAAGAACCTTGTTGTAATGTTCTTGTCGGATGGTGTGATTTATATTACAAGAACACTTGTAGCTAAAGCTATAAACGATTTATCAACATTAACTGTGGATCAAAAATATAGAAAACAACAGATGAATAACAGTATGAATATGCACAAACCACTATCTTTCAGTTCCCCAGTCAGTCTTAGGTCACCTGACTCTAACATTTACTGATATACTAATGAGACTCCTACAAGTCAGCTGGTGAATTACAACACAACTGTGATATCACTGCAGCTGTATTGTGAATTATCACTTTCTCAAGTATTAATTTCCAGCATAAGCTGAAGAATGTGCTGCTGAATTTTAAAACCATCAATGCAAATCACGTGGGCGGAATTTTATAGTGCCATTGTGATGGGAGCAGGGATGGAAAATGTGAAAAGCCATTTGAAGAATCGTTGACTTTGGTGGGGCCGGAAATTCCTGCCAGTGGAAAGGGCTGTAAAACTCCACCCAAACAATCACAATTGACATGGGAATGATAGTTAGTGGGTGAGGTCTCCGGTTCACATTGGCGCATCCCGGCAATGTTGGGTGAATTCAATGGGAAATCCTACAGGATGCGCCAATGTGAACAACCGGAGACCTCACCCACTAACTATCATTCCCATGTCAATTGTGGCCAGGTACTAAATGAATACTTTGCATCAGTATTCACCAAAGAGAAGGAATTGGTGGATGTTGAGTCTGGAGAAGGGTGTGTAGATAGCCTGGGTCACATTGAGATCCACAAAGACGAGGTGTTGGGCGTCTTGAAAAATATTAATGTAGATAAGTCCCCAGGGCTTGATGGTATCTACCCCAGAATACTGAAGGAGGCTAGAGAGGAAATTGCTGAGGCCTTGACAGAAATCTTTGGATCCTCACTGTCTTCAGGTGATGTCCCAGATGACTGGAGAATAGCCAATTTTGTTCCTTTGTTTAAGAAGGGTAGCAAGGATAATCCAGGGAACTACAGGCCAGTGAGCCTTACGTCAGTGGTAGCAAAATTACTGGAGAGAATTCTTCGAGAGAGGATCTACACCCATTTGGAAGCAAATCGACGTATTAGCGAGAGGCAGCACGGTTTTGTGAAGGGGAGGTCGTGTCTCACTAACTTCATAGAGTTTTTCGAGGCGGTCACAAAGATGATTGATGCAAGTAGGGCAGTGGATGTTGTCAATATGGACTTGTGGTAGTATGCATTAGGGATCATGTGGGACTGTGAAGCCATGATGTCATTGGCTGACAGATCCCGGGTCCTGGTTGGACGTTGACCTCTAGCTCCGCCCTGAAGGCGGAGTATAAGTACCTGGAGTCCTCCCCCGCAGGCAGTCTACTACTGAACTGCGGGGGAAACAGTCACGCTTAATAAAGCCTCATCGACTTCACTCTATTTGTCTCTCGGAGTCTTTGTGCGCTACAATTTATTAAGCGTGACTAAAGGACTATGGAGCTCAGGATCATCCCGGAATGCCTGAGGATCAGCCCCCACGCAGTGAACGCGGCAGCAGCTTTCAAACACTGGCAGACTTGTTTCGAGGCCTACCTCAGAACGGCCACCGGCCGGGTCACAGAAGACCAAAAACTACAGGTCCTGCACTCGAGGTTAAGCACGGAGATTTTCTCTCTCATCGAAGACGCAGAGGATGTCCAGACGGCGTTCGCAGCACTAAAAAGTCTCTATGTCCGCCCAGTAAACCAGATCTACGCTCGCTATCAACTCGCAACGAGACGGCAAAGTCCCGGAGAATCGATAGATGAATTCTACGCCGCGCTACTAATTTTGGGACGAGCCTGCAGCTGCCCGTCGGTGAACGCAAATGAACACACGGACATGTTAATGCGCGATGCTTTTGTGGCAGGTATGAACCCCTCCAAATCCGGCAAAGACTTCTAGAAAAAGAGTCGCTAGGACTCTCAGAGGCACGTGCCCTAGCAGCCTCCCTAGACGTGGCCGCGCGAAATACCCGCGCCTACGGCCCCGACCGCGCGGCAGCCCATTGGGCTCCGTACGTACCCGTCGCGACAAACCCACCCCCCCCCCGGACACCCCACAGGC
Source organism: Scyliorhinus torazame (assembly GCF_047496885.1). NCBI lineage: Eukaryota > Metazoa > Chordata > Chondrichthyes > Carcharhiniformes > Scyliorhinidae > Scyliorhinus > Scyliorhinus torazame. The sequence goes on along the minus strand of NC_092715.1, from coordinate 42,487,782 downwards.
TTGCGCGGTCCAAACGCCAAGTCGCACCGGGGGCGCACGCTGCTATTTCTGCGGCCAGGCGAAACACCCCCGGCAGCGCTGCCCGGCCCGCGCAGCGATCTGCAAGAGCTGCGGGAAAAAGGGCCATTTCGCGGCTGTGTGCCGGTCCCGCGAGGTCGCCGCTGTCCCGGGAGAACAGGGAGCCCTGCACGCCGTTTACGCTCCCCAACCCCCCCAGCGCCCCATGTACGACCCGCAGGCGCAGCCACTCTGGGTCCCGACCACCGCGGTCCCGGGAGAACAGGGAGCCCTGCACGCCGCTTACGCTCCCCAACCCCCCCCCCCCGCGCCCCATGTATGACCCGCCGGCGCTACCACTTTGTGTCCCGACCACCGCTCTCCCCGGAGAAGAGGGAGTTCTGCACGTCTCTAACGCCCCCCAAACCCCCCCCCCCGCGCCCCACGTCTGACCCGCCGGCGCTACCAATTTGGGTCCCGACCACCGCTGTCCCCAGAGATGAGGGAGCCCCGCTCGTTCCTAACGCTCCCCAACCCCCCCAGCACCCCATGTGCGACCCGCAGACGCCGCCATTTTGGGTCCCGGCCACCACGAGGGGAGGAAGGGCGCCACCATCTTGGACCACCCCAGACCTGTACGACGCATGGGGCGGCCATTTTGTCCACCCCCGCCGCCATCTTGTGACCCCCCAGCCATGTGTGATGCATGGGGGCAGCCATTTTGTTCACCCCCGACGCCATCTTGGACGGCAACAACGGACCCCAGTATCGACGGCTCCACGGGGTTCGAAGAAGACGCTCAACTACTACAACCACGTCTCGCTTCAATGACGCTGGACCAAGCTCGGCCCCGGACACTCCAGACGACGACGACAACGGTGCTGATAAACGGGCACGAGACACCATGCCTAGTCGACTCCGGGAGCACGGAGAGCTTTATCCACCCCGACACGGTAAGACGCTGTTCTTTGACCACCCATCCCAGCTCACAAAAGATTTCCCTAGCTGCAGGATCCCACTCCGCACAGATCAAAGGCCTCTGCATAGTTACCCTAACGGTGCAAGGGAGGGAGTTCAAAAACTACAGGCTCTATGTCCTTCCCCAACTCTGCGCCCCCACATTACTGGGATTAGACTTCCAGTGCAATCTACAGAGCCTAACCTTCAAATTCGGCGGCCCAATACCCCCACTCACTATCTGCGGCCTTGCAACCCTCAAGGTGCAACCCCCGTCCTTGTTTGCAAACCTCACCCAGGATTGCAAACCCGTCGCCACTAGGAGCAGACGGTACAGCGCCCAGGACCGGACCTTCATTCGGTCCGAAGTCCAGCGGCTACTAAAGGAAGGCATAATCCAGGCCAGCAATAGTCCCTGGAGAGGACAGGTGGTAGTAGTAAAGACAGGGGAGAAGCAAAGGATGGTCATAGACTATTTCCAGGCCATCAACAGGTACACACAACTAGACGCCTACCCTCTCCCCCGCATATCCGACATGGTCAATCGGATTGCCCAATATAAAGTCTTCTCCACCGTGGACCTCAAGTCCGCCTACCATCAGCTCCCCATCCGCCCAAGTGACCGCAAGTACACAGCCTTCGAGGCAGACGGGCGATTATACCATTTCCTAAGGGTCCCATTTGGCGTCACAAACGGGGTCTCGATCTTCCAACGGGAGATGGACCGAATGGTTGATCAACATGGGTTGCGGGCCACGTTCCCGTATCTCGACAATGTAACCATCTGCGGCCACGATCAGCAGGAACACGACGCCAACCTCCAAAAATTCCTCCAGACCGCTAAAGCCTTGAACCTCACGTACAACGAGGCCAAGTGCGTTTTCAGCACAAACCGGCTGGCCATCCTGGGCTACGTAGTGCGCAATGGGATAATAGGCCCCGACCCCGAACGTATGCGCGCCCTCATGGAATTTCCCCTACCGCATTGCTCAAAAGCCCTGAAACGCTGCCTGGGGTTCTTTTCATACTACGCCCAGTGGGTCCCCCAGTACACAGACAAGGCCCGCCCCCTAATACAGACCACGACTTTCCCTCTGTCGACAGAGGCTTGCCAGGCCTTCAGCCGCATCAAAGCGGATATCGCAAAGGCCACGATGCGCGCCATCGACGAGTCCCTCCCCTTCCAGGTCGAGAGCGACGCCTCCGACGTAGCTCTAGCGGCCACCCTTAACCAAGCGGGCAGACCCGTGGCCTTTTTCTCCCGAACCCTCCACGCTTCAGAAATCCGCCACTCCTCAGTGGAAAAGGAAGCCCAAGCCATAGTGGAAGCTGTGCGACATTGGAGGCATTACTTGGCCGGCAGGAGATTAACTCTCCTCACGGACCAACGGTCGGTAGCCTTCATGTTCGATAATGCACAGCGGGGCAAAATCAAAAACGACAAGATCTTAAGGTGGAGGATCGAGCTCTCCACCTTCAACTACGAGATCTTGTATCGTCCCGGAAAGCTGAACGAGCCGTCCGATGCCCTATCCCGCGGCACATGTGCCAACGCTCAAATTAACCGCCTCCAAACCCTCCACGAGGACCTCTGCCACCCGGGGGTCACTCGGTTTTACCACTTTATCAAGTCCCGCAACCTCCCATACTCCTTAGAGGAAGTCCGTACAGTCACAAGGAACTGCCACATCTGCGCAGAGTGCAAACCGCATTTTTTCAGGCCGGATGGTGCGCACCTGATTAAGGCTTCCCGCCCCTTTGAACGCCTTAGTCTGGATTTCAAAGGACCCCTCCCCTCCACCGACCGCAACATATACTTCCTTAATGTGGTGGACGAGTACTCCCACTTCCCATTCGCCATCCCCTGTTCTGACATGACCGCGGCCACAGTCATTAAAGCCCTGAACACCATATTCACACTGCTCGGTTGCCCCGCATACGTCCACAGCGACAGGGGGTCCTCCTTCATGAGTGACGAGCTGCGCCAGTTCCTGCTCAGCAACGGGATAGCCTCGAGCAGGACGACCAGCTACAACCCCCGGGGGAACGGGCAAGTAGAGTGGGATAACGGCACGGTCTGGAAGACCGTCCTACTGGCCCTACAGTCCAGGGACCTCCCAGTTTCACGGTGGCAGGAGGTCCTTCCGGACGCCCTCCACTCCATCCGTTCACTACTGTGTACTAGCACTAACCAAACGCCTCATGAGCGCCTCCTTGTCTTCCCCAGGAAGTCCTCCTCTGGAACGTCGCTGCCGACCTGGCTGGCGGCCCCAGGACCCATCTTGCTCCGAAAGCACGTGCGGGCGCACAAGTCGGACCCGTTGGTCGAAAGGGTTCACCTCCTTCACGCGAACCCGCAGTACGCTTACATGGAGTACCCCGACGGCCGACAGGACACGGTCTTTCTGCGAGATCTGGCGCCCGCCGGCAACACACACACCCCCCCGACACCAATCACCCAACCCCCCCCCCTTCCTGCCAGCGCCGCACCCCGCGACCGCCCCCTTCCCAGGAGGATCAGTCCTCCTCCCAGGCCCGACCAGGAATGAAGCCCAAGCTGAAACCGTAAGGCTCCCGGAGACGACAACACCGGAACAAGCACCACCACCACCACCGGGGCCGAGGCGATCGACAAGGACGACCAGACCGCCCGACCGACTCGTGGCGTCGATCTAACAGTACAATATGTGGACTTTTAACGAGAACATTTTGTCTTTTCCTGACGATTACTGTAAATAGTTTGAGAAAAAAAAAACCTTGTACATACTGTAATAACATGCAAAAGTTTTCCTCCCAGGACCAGCCTTGTAAACCCTTACCACCATGCGAAGCATCACCCCGCCGGGTTCATTTTTAACAAGGGGTGAATGTGGTAGTATGCATTAGGGGTCATGTGGGACTGTGAAGCCATGATGTCATTGGCTGACAGATCCCGGGTCCTGGTTGGACGTTGACCTCTAGCTCCGCCCTGAAGGCGGAGTATAAGTACCTGGAGTCTTCCCCCGCAGGCAGTCTACTACTGAACTGCGGGGGAAACAGTCACGCTTAATAAAGCCTCATCAACTTCACTCTATTCGTCTCTCGGAGTCTTTGTGCGCTACAGGACTTCAGTAAGGCCTTTGACAAGGTCTCTCATGGCAGACTGGTACAAAAGGTGAAGTCACACGGGTTCAGGGGTGAGCTGGCAAGATGGATACAGAATTGGCAAGGCCATAGAAGGCAAAGAGTAGCAATGGAAGGTTGCTTTTCTGATTGGAGGGCTGTGACTAGTGGTGTTCCGCAGGGATCAGTGCTGGGACCTTTGCTGTTCATAGTATATATAAATGATTTGGAGGAAAATGTAACTGGTTTGATTAGTAAGTTGGCGGACGACACAAAGGTTACTGGAATTGCGGATAGTGATGAGGACTGTTAGAGAGTACAGCAGGATTTAGATTGTTTGGAGACTTGGGCGGAGAGATGGCAGGTGGAGCTTAATCTGGGCAAATGTGAGGTAATGCATTTTGGAAGGTCTAATGCAGGTAGGGAATATAAATGAATGGTAGAACCTTCAAGAATGCTGACAGCCAGAGAGATCTAGGTGTACAGGTCCACAGGTCACTGAAAGGGGCAATACAGGTGGAGAAGGTAATCAAGAAGGCATACGACATGCTTGCCTTCATTGGCCGGAGCATTGAGAATAAACATTGGCAAGTCATGTTGCAGCTGTATAGAACCTTAGTTAGGCCACACTTGGAGTCTAGTGTTCAATTCTGGTCGCCACACTACCAGAAGGATGTGGAGGCTTTAGAGAGGGTGCAGAAGAGATTTACCAGGCTGTTGCCTGGTATGGAGGGCATTAGCTATGAGGAGAGGTTGAATAAACTCGGTTTGTTCTCACTGGAACGATGGAGGTTGAGGGGCGACCTGATAGAGGTCTACAAAATTATGAGGGGCATAGACAGAGTGGATAGTCAGAGACTGTTTCCCAGGGTAGAGGGGACAATTACTAGGGGCATAGGTTTAAGGTGCGAGGGGCAAGGTTTAGAGGAGATGTACAAGGTACATTTTTTACAGAGTGTAGTGGGTGCCTGGAACTCGCTGCCAGAGGAGGTGGTGGAAGCAGGGAAGATCGTGATATTTAAGGGGCATCTTGACAAATACATGAATAGGATGGGAATACAGGGATATGGACCCCGGAAGTGTAGAAGATTTTAGTTTAGATGGGCAGCATGGTCGGCACAGGCTTGGAGGGCCGAAGGGCCTGTTGCTGTGCTGTACTTTTCTTTGTTCTTTGTTCTAGTTAACACACTGTGGGGAGGCCAGAGAATCTCGCCCAGTATCGTACAACTAGCCTGAGAAGTCAACAGTGATGCAGAAAAATGTTAACGGCAGGAACAAACGTTTTATTACTATGGAAGAGTATAAAAGCAGTCAGTGAAGTAATAAGCTATCGCTTTGATGACTGGTGGTGAAGTGGATCAATGGGCATTTGCTCATCTGAAGCTCAATCTGAAAAATGGTTATTTGGGGAACAAAATCAGCAAATCATTGTCGTAACATTATGGCAGGGTTTTCTGCCACCCCTACCCCCACCTACCCCTCGTGGCATGTGTTGTGCCAACAAAGGTGGCCCACCATATGCTGGCAGTGGGATCCTCTGGTTCCGCCCTATCAATGGGTTTTAGCATTGTTTATACCATCTCTGCGCGTGGGGAACGAGCCAAGTGAGAAGTGAACAAATGTTGTGAGAAAGCACATTATAACAGCGACTACACGTCAAAAGCAATTCATTGATGATATCAGAGCTTCCAAAGCTGGTTTACAGCCAAAAGCACTATAAAGGCAAGTCTTTTTCATCTTCAATATCGTTGTGAATTTTCAGTTTGTCACAGCGCAGTAACAGAACAGGAGCCTTGAGGTTTGCACTCACATGTTTTGGAATTCAGCTGACCTTGTATGATTGTTGCGAGAACTCCTATCTTAGAATAGGACATCCACCAAGAGTTTAATCTACACAACAGACATGCCGAAAGACCTGTAGTCACTATGTAAAGGAGAGAGAAGTTTTTTCAACATTTAACAGAAACCTTGGCAAAAGAGCAGTGCAGCAAATGCACAGATTGCAGTCACAATTTCTTTCAACTCCTTTAAACAGATTAAAGGATAGTTGCTTTAACTCAGCCATCAGGGTGCTCAAGATGGCACTTAGCTACAGGGGTGTGTCAGTGATCAAAAGGGTTAAAGCCTTGACTGATGCATAAGGGATTTAGCAATAGATGGGGAAGAGATCCAGGACAAGGGAACATAACAAAGACTCTCTAAAGGCATCAAGGAGTATGGGGAGAGGGTGGGAGTATGTTGTTGAGATAGGAGTTCAGCCATAATGATAATGAATGGCACAGCAGACACGAGCGGCCAAATGGTCATCTCCTGCTCCTATTTTCTATGTTTCTTTCTTTGTTAAAATTTGATTCAAAATGTCGAAGTGAGTTTGGTCGAGTAAATAGGAACATGGGCTGGTTTAGCTCAGTGGGCTAGACAGCTGGTTTGTGATGCAGAACAAGGCCAGCAGCGCGGGTTCAATTCCCGTACCAGCTTACCCGAACAGGCGCCGGAATGTGGCGACTAGGGACTTTTCACAGTAACTTCATACTTGTGACAATAAAAGTATATAGATATAGATATATAGAACCAGACTTCACAGATTTAAGGAAATTTGCAAAAGTACCAAAGACAAGAAGAGGATTTTTTAATGTTGCAAGTTACCATTTTGAATGTACTGTCCAAAGCTGTAGTGGAAACAGATTCAACAGATTCTTTCAAAAGACAATTGGATAAATCATAGAATCCCTAGAGTGCAGAAGTAGGCCATTTAACCTATTGAGTCTACACTGACACTCAGAAAGAGCCCCCCACCCAGGCCCATTCCCTATCGCCGTAATCCCACCTGCACTTGGTGACACTAAGGGGCAATTTGGCATGGTCAATCCACCTAAACTGCACATCTTTGGACTGTGGGGGGAAACCAGCTCACCTGGAGGAAGCCCATACAGACACAGGGAGAATGTGCAAATTCCACACAGTCACCCACGTTTGGAATCGAACCCAGGTCCCTGGCGCTGATGAGGCAACAGTAGTAACCATTGTGCTACCATGCTGCCCCGAACACCTGAAGGGGGGAAAAGTGCAAGGCTATGGAAAAAGAACAGTTGAATATGATTAATTGGATAAATCTTTCAAAAAGCCATGAGGAGCATGATGAGTCAATTTGCCTCCTTCTGTGCTGTGTGTTTTAATGAGTATTTTTTATGAAGTGGTTGGAAAGTAAACAGGGCAGCACGGTCGCACAAGTGGATAGCACCAGGTTCGATTCCCCGCTGGGTTACTCTGTTCTCCCCCTGTCTGCGTGGGTTTCCTCCGGGTGCTCCGGTTTCCTCCCACAGCCCAAAGACATGCAGGTTAGGTGAATTGGCCATGATAAATTGCCCTTAGTGACCAAAAACATTGGGAGGGGTTGTTGGGTAACGGGAATAGGGTGGAAATGCGGGCTTGGGTGGGTCGGTGCAGACTCGATGGGCTGAATGGCCTCCTCTGCACTGTATCTTCTATGTTCTATGTAACACGGGAAAATATACTTTATCTAAGAGTAATGTGGGTGTTGAATACACTGACCCAGAAGGCTATATTGTTCCAGAATCAGTTGAACTGTTTGAGTGAGAGAGAGAGAGTTAATTTTGGCAGAAAGGGTGTTAAGAAATATGAGAAAAGGCAGGCAGTTAGGATTTAAAGGATAGTACTGCCACAGTTAATAAAATGCTGAAGCAGGCTTGATCGGACAAATAACCTTCTGTTCGTGGGTTTCCCAGCCAAAAGAAACCTGCCAGGTTAAGACAGCATTTTGGAGACAAGGTAATATGGACAAAGTATGCAAGTCACAAAGAGTTTTGTTTCAACCTGTTACAAACAGAGTGTGCCCATACATAGAGCAGATCAACAATCCGGCAGCATTGTCCCTATAACTGCATGTCAAATTTTCTAACTGCCACAGAGTACTACTGCTGTGCTTGCACTTGTAAAGCTGTGACCACAAGGAATGCGTCCAATAAAATCTTGGACGAATGACGTGTGGTCATTGATTCACACATACATGGCATGGTGAAAATGTGTCACTGGGCTCTTGTGACTGCGACAATTCAGCCCTATTTAATTGGCATGCAGGATAATGTATCACGAGGAAGGGAGAAAGCACAAATGATAGGAATACTTTGAAACATAAGGGTGGCACGGTAACACAGTGGTTAGCACTGTTGCTTCATAGCGCCAGGGACCCGGGTTCGATTCCCGGCTTGGGTCACTGTCTGTCCGGAGTCTGAACGTTCTCCCTGTGTCTGCGTGGGTTTCCTCCGGGTGCTCCGGTTTCCTCCCGCATGTTCTGAAAGATGTGCTTGTTAGGTGAATTGGACATTCTGAATTCTCCCTCAGTGTACCCGGCCAGGTGCAGCATCTGACTTCCACTGAATGGTGGAGAGCAAATCGAGGAGAGTGAATCTTGTGACCTTCCCAATCTTAAGCACCAGTGCCATTATTTCCTCTTATTGTATTTCCAACTGTTTAATCAATCACTCATGTACCTCAATCCTTGGAGCAGAGCATTTTCATATTTAAGTTTTATTTGAAAGTAGCTCTTTCAAAATAGCATTCCAACATAAGTGCTGTTTTTATGTTTTCTTAGGTGCCCCTCAAGAATTCTTAATGCTGCAGAACAAACCAGCTCCCCACAGAATCCATTGTCACTTATTCCACCTTTCACAAGTAGCATGAAGTCTGCATCCCGTCTAGGCAATTTACGGAAGGGTACACTAGCTGAAGGAGAATTAAGGAAGAAGCATGAATCTGTTGGTTAGAGATCCAGTTTATATCTTTCCTCAGCAGCTGAGCATGAGGCTTTGTGCCTCTTGGGACCTGTTATGGGGAACTTGGGTGACAATTTACAGCTGGTGGTCATGTTCATCGCCAACATATTGGATAATCAGACTGAGCGAACCTTGACTGCCACCAAGAAAAAGCACCAGGGGAACAAATGAAATACTGCCGTGTTTAGTTGTTATGTGTTGGGTAATAGGTTGGTTGCACTGCACGAATTTTGGCTTTGCAGTTTGGGGCAGAGAAAAGAATGAATTTGTATTTAGCACATTCCTCAAGACATTACAAGGAATTTCTCATTACTTTTGAAGTACAATTCGGCAAACGTTTGTCAGCCACTGGACAAAGAGGGCACTGCAGAAACAACTATGGGGAATTTAATGTGCATGTTTGGACAAGCCTGTTCATACATTAGGTGGATCAGGCACTTGACTGAATGAATTGCCCACTCGAGAGCAATCTATGACACTTTAAAGTTATGAATGACTTTCTGTGGGGGCTCATTTTCAGATCTTCTTCAGCCACAAACTGCAGCACAGCCTCATGGTTTGTCTGCTTAATGATGGCACCTCTCTGAATTGTAAAATTGCTCAGCATGCAGCAGCCTCCTATTTCAGAGCTAGGCTGACCAATGCAGATTTTCTGATATCAGAGGGCCTGTTTAAACATGGTGATTTGCATGGTTCGCAATTGCCCTGGGTGATCTCATATTCCTCGTTTTATCTCCACTCATGCTCATAGCCATTTCAACAGCAGCCAAGGTTGAACAGTGTATCCTTGGGTCTCTTAACAGCCATCTGTCTGGTCTGCCTTCTTTTTCAAGTAAGTCAAGCATGGCGGATTGCTTCAGAATTAAGTCATCATGACTTCTGCCAGGGAAATGGGCATGTCCTTAAGCTGATGGCCACACACCACCTGCACATTTGAAGATCCTTCTGGCCCATGAAGGCTGTAGCATTTGATATAGGGACACAGATGGTCATATGAATGGTATCAAGAGAAAGCTCTACACAATGATGAATCCTGCCAGATGGAAATCGTGCAGTTTCCTTTTGCTAGTTTTCTATGGCGAAGCAACAAGATAATTTACACCGGTAAACCTTTAATCTCAAAAATACCTCAGACATCAATGCTGCTTTTGCACGTGCCCGTAATCCTGTCAGAAAGAAGCTAATATTAAACCCTGTGCTCACCTGGGCCACCGGCAGTGCCATCCCAACCTCAAGCATACGATATTGCTTCTTGACTGCCACCCTGTTGTAGCTGTCTATGAAGACAGATTTTCTCTGACATTGCCAGGTTGCTGAGCCTGGGGCTGGAGATAAAATTGTTTAATTAAGAATGGGTGTGGGCAGCCTGCTGCTGGTGAAAATCTGTTTGCCTAGCTGCACAACATTAACAATATTTAAAACACAAACGCTGCTAAGCTAAGTCAGAAAATGCAGCTAGGTAAAGTTTCACTTTTGGTGGTCCCACTGCAGTGCCTCACATTACCTTTTGGAATCTGCTCATTGCCTCAGTTAACACAATTTAGGCCGATAATGTTAAAGATAACATAAAAAGGCAATTTGAAAAGTGAAGAAAGTTGGCATTGAGCACATCAGGGTTGAAATGATGGATCAGTGGATAGATCTAGGATATGTAATGCAACAGCAAAGGACATTAGAGAAAGGGCTAAAGGCTTATTGATTTGGCTTATTCACTGCATATTATTGACAAGATACCAAAACCATTCTGGTGGGAGAAATTTATTATATGGCCCACACAACCACAAGGCCTTGTCCATCACAATATATACAATCTCCAGCCTCAAGACAGTTATGTACTCTCCTGGCAGAGGCCACAGATTGAACAAAAAAAAATTAACATTATTGAGGCTGGTGCCTAATTGACATTTCTACATGGTGTTTTTTTAATCAATCACTGTGCCACTTTAGCTGTATACTGTGCAAGAAGCATGTGAGATATAAGCCTAAAAGACAGAAAGGAAAATAATGAAACATAATGGGCCGGATCTCACTAAAAATAATGCGTGTTAATGACGCAAGCTGTCATTAACATGCAAATTGACCAGCAGGTTCATGGCATTAGGAAATATGCAATGAGTTGTGAATCTCTAGATCTTACTGATCGATTTACACCACTTCTTTCACACAAGCGACATCTTGCCTTTAGCCTCCCTATTATTTTTAAGAACTTGCTGAATTTTCACATCACACGCGCACATTAAATTTACCATGAAAGGTTCAGTCTGGTAATTAATCACATTAGTTAATGCATGGACAAGCAACCTCTCTGAGCCCAGAAACTGATCAAGTGAACTTGTGGTCACTCATTCCTTCAGGCAGTAAATTGTTCTTTGAGATTTTCAACACTGTAACATTTAAACACCCTTAAACCTTTTTTCTTTCTCGTTTTTCTCTCTCTCGTAATCCAATCTTTCTTTTGCTCTAATGAAAGCTCTCTTGCTCTGATGCCCACATGTCTGTCCTTGGCCTGCTGCTATGATCCAGTGAAGCCCAATGTAAACTGCAAGAGCAGCACCTCATCTTCCGATTCGGCACATTACAGCCCTCAGGGCTCAACATTGAGTTCAACAACTTTAGACTGTGACCTTTCTCCTGCACCTTAACCCCTTTTTTAAATCCCAAAATGCCTTTGTCCCACGTAAACCCACCCCCCAACCCCATGCCATTGCGCCATCTGTCACTTGTTCTTTACTTTTGCTTTCACTGAGTGTGGACCCTTGTTCTTCTATTAACATATGTCACTATCTTATAATGTCACACTCAGCACCTTCCATCGTCCTTCACACTGCCATTAACATTTCCTCTCACCTGTGCCCTGCTCCTCCACATTGCAATCTCTCCTAGCTCACACCAATCACTGACCTTCTACTTTGTTCTATCTGCTGCACCTCCTTGTATGCATTGTGTAATCCATCACATTTCTCCCTCTCTTTAGCTCTGAAGAAGAGTCATACAGGCTCGAAATGTTAACTCTGTTTCTCTCTCCATAGATGCTGCCCGACTGCTGAGACTTTCCAGCATTTTCTGCTTTTGTTTCTTTTTCTCTGTTTACTTCTCATTCTATTTATGTGCTTAATTTTAATTACATTCTTCAATTCTAATTTGCTTCCGTCGCATTGGTTAAGAAGATACGCTATTGGTTCCACCATTTGCCGTGGTCCCAGATGTGTTTGAACTTCCACTAAGTTATGGTGCAGATTTTGAAATAAAGGATGCTAAAGAAAGCCTGACTAACAGGGCAAACTGCGAAACACCCTGCTCGTGTATTATCACTCCTGGATTGAATCGATCTTTCCATACCATCTTAAAACTTATAAAGTTGTGGCTCTGGTCCAGTCTCTTAGCCACTGTTGAGAGCTGACCAGGCACCCACAACAGGGGACACACATAGGAACTAGCCTCACCATGGCCACGGGCTAAAGATTCAGTTGAACCCAGAGGAGGTTTAGCCCACAATGAGTGCAGGCCCACCATCAAGTGGACATGCCCCGGAGCTAAGGAACCAAACTCCCAACTGTGAACAAATAGCTCCACTGCCTTGTGGATGCCTCAGGAGAGTTGAAGGCTAAAGGAGTAAGCCCTATCAAAAAGTCCAGAGTGGTGCCCAAAGACAGACTAATGTCTAAATATGTCCTCTTTCTGGCAACTCTGACAGTCAAGAGGTTGCCAATGTCGTGCTTTATATTCCTTTGGATTCAACAAGGGTGATTGAGAGGGGAATAATGCCATCAGGGGAACCGGGATCTCCATAATTGTTTCCCAGTCATGGAGAAACATTCTCATTTCACATTTACAATGTCTAATATAAAGTTGACCACCACGGCTCAAACCATCACAATAATAACAATAATAATCTTTTGTGTCACAAGTAGGCTTACATTAAAACTGCAATGAAGATACTGTGAAAAGCCCCTAGTCGCCAGATTCCGGTGCCTGTTCGGGTAGAGAGAGGGAGAATTCAGAACGTCCAAATTACCGAACAGCACGTTTTTCAGGACTTGTGGGAAGAAACTGGAGCACCCGGAGGAAACCCACGCTGACACAAGGAGAATGTACAGACTCCACACAGATAGTGACCCAAACCGGGAATCGAACCTGGGACCCTGAAGCCGTGAAGCAACAGTGCTACCCGCTGTGCTAGTGTGCTGCCCTCATGCCATGAGATGGAAGACTGTCAAGGGGGCTATTCTGAGGAACTGACAAAGGAGAGAACCAGTGGTCAACCTGGCGACAAATGACTTGCTCTGCATAAAATTACAGTTTGTAAAAATGGGATGAGTACCTGAAACGGCCATGCACTGCCAGCTTTAAAGATCATGAGGCCCGCCAGCTTTGTTTCTCAACTGGGTTTGTGCTGTTGGACGAATATACTTGGCACAGTTTGATGATGTGCTTTGGTTTATTCGCTCCCGATTTATTTATTTTTATCTCCACGTAGATCAATCAATGACATGATGAAATAAAATGTACTGCTGATTGTAGCCATTTTATACACATTTTGTGATTATCAGATGGAAATACCACTTTACAAATGATAAGCACAGAGATCTAGGGGTACAGGTTCATAGCTCCTTGAAAGTGGAGTGACAGTGGACAGGGTGGTGAAGAAGGAATTCGGAATGTTTGGCTTCATTGGTCAGAATATTGAATACAGGAGTTGGGAGGGCTTGTTGAAGTTGTGCACGACATTAGTAAGGCCACACTTGGAATACTGTGCACAGTTCTGGTCACCCTATTATAAAAAGGATATTATTAAACTAGAAAGAGTGCAGAAAAGAGTTACTAGGACGATACCGGGACTTGATGGTTGGAGTTATAAGGAGAGGCTGGATAGACTGGGACTTTTTGCCCTGGAGCGAGGAGGCTTAGGGGTGATCTTATAGAGATATGGGGCGGGATTCTGCGGTAATCGGCGGGGCGGGCAACTCCGATGCGAAGGAGTGGCGTGAACCACTCCGGCGTAGGGCCGGCCCAAAGGTCACAAATCCTCCGCAACTTCAGGGGCTAGGCCGGCGCCGGAGTGGTTTGCGCGCGCCAGTCGGTGGGGAAGGGGCTTGGCACCACGCCAATCGGCGCCAAAGGGGGAGCACCAGCGTGTGCTGGCGTCATCCCAGCACATGCGCAGGGGGGTTCATCTCTGTGTCGGCCATCGCGGAGGACCACAGCGGCCGACGCGGAAGAATAGCGTGCACCCACGGCACAGGCCCACCCTCGGATCGGTGGTCCCCGATCGCGGGCCAGTCCACTAGTGGGGGCACCTCCCGGGACCAGATCCCCCAGCGCCTCCCCCCCCCCGAGGACCCCGGAGGCCACCCTCGCAGCCAGGTCCCACCAGCAAATACCTGGTGTAATATACGCCGGTTGGACTGGCCGAAAACGGGCGGCCATTCGGCCCATTGCGGGCCGGAGAATCGCCGGGGGGGCGCTGCCAGCGGCTACTGACCGGCATGGCACGAGTCCTGCCCCCGCCAAATCCCCGGCTCCGGAGAATTTGGCAGCCGGTGGGGGCGGGATTCACGCCACCCCCGGCGATTCTCTGACCCGGCGGGGGTTCGAAGAATCTCGCCCCTGATTTAAGGAAATCCATCAAAGATGCCAAAAGACAGTACCGGACCAAGCTCGAGTCCCAGGCTAGCCACAAGTACCCCCGTCGACTATGGCAAGGTCTGCAAGACATAATGGGCTACAAGATGAAGGCATGTAAAATCGCCGGCTCCAACGCACCCTTCCCTGATGAGCTCAATGCATTCTATGCCCGCTTTGAGCAAGAGGTCAGCAAGAGCATGCCCTCCACCCTGGAAGCCTCGGATGAACTTGTGTCTGAGATCACCATTGCAGATATCAGAGCAGCCTTCTCGAAGGTCAACCCACAGAAAGCCACTGGCCTGGATGGGGTACCCAGATGAGCACTCAGGTCTTGCGCGGATCAGCTGGCGGGGGTATTCGCAGACATCTTCAGCCTCTCGTTACAACAGTCTAAGGTCCCTATCTGCTTCAAAAAGACAACCATCATCCCTGTACTAAAGAAAAGCCAAGCAGCGTACCTTAATGACTATCATCCAGTGGCTCTGACATCCATCATTATGAAGTTCTTTGAAAGGTTAGTCATGGCACGAATCAACTTCAGCCTCCTGGATTGCCTTGATCCACTACAGTTCGCCTACTGCTGCAACAGGTCCACAGTAGACGCCAACTCTATGTCCCTGCACTCAACACTGGATCACCTAGACAACAAAGACACCTATGTCAGACTCCTATTTACTGACTACAGCTCAGCCTTCAACACCATCATTCCTACGAAACTCATCTCCAAACTCCGTGGCCTTGGCCTCGGCTCCTCCCTCTGTGACTGGATCCTGAACTTCCTAACCCACAGACCACAGTCAGTAAGGATTGGCAACAACACCTCCTCCACGGTCATCCTCAACACCAGTGCCCCACAAGAATGTGTCCTCAGCCCCCTACTATACTCCTCATACACCTATGACTGTGGCTAAATTCCCCTTCAACTTGATTTTCAAATTTGCTGATGACACCATGGTAGTGAGTCGGATTTAAAAAAATAACGAGACAGAGTACAGGAATGAGATGGAGAATCTGGTGAACTGGTGCGATGACATTAATCTCTCCCTCAATGTCAACAAAATAAAGGAGATTGTCGTCGACTTCAGGAGGTGTAGTGGAGAACATGCCCCTGTCTACATCAATGGGGACGAAGTAGAAAGGTTCGAGAGCTTCAAATTTTTAGGTGTCCAGATTACCAACAACCTGACCTGGTCCCACCATGCTGATACTATAGTTACGATAGCCCACCAATGACTCTATTTTCTCAGAAGACGAAGGAAATTTGGCATGTCTGCTACGACTCTCACCAACCTTTACAGATGCACCATTGAAAGCATTGTTTCTGGTTGTCTCACAGCTTGGTATGGTTCCTGCTCTGCCCAAGACCGCAGGAAAGTACAAAAGGTTGTGAATGTAGCCCAGTCCATCACGCAAACCAGCCTCCCATCCATTCACTTTATAATTCCCGCAGCCTCGGAAAGGCAACCAGCATAATTAAGGACTCCACGCACCCCCAACCTACCCTCTTCCACCTTCTTCCATCAAGAAAAAGATACAAAAGTTTGAGGTCACGTACCAACCAACTCAAGAACAGCTTCTTCCCTGCTGCCATCAGCTTTTGAGTGGACCTACCTTGTATTAAGTTGATCTTCTCTCTACACCCTAGCTCTGACTGTAACATTATATTCTGCAGCCTCTCCTTCCTTCCCTTTGTATGGTATGCGTTGTCTGTAAAGCATGCAAGAAACAATGCTTTTCACTTTATACTAATACATGTGACAATAATAAATCAAATCAATTCAACTCATAGAGGTCTATAAAATAAAGAATGGTATAGATAATGTAGATAGTCAACATCTTTTCCCAAAGGTAGGGGAGTCTAAAACAAGAGGGCATAGGTTTAAGGGGAGAGGGGAGAGATACAAAAGGGTCCAGAGGACCAGAGAGTCAATTCTTTCACTTGGTGAGTGTCTGGGACGAACTGCCAGAGGCAATATTAGAGGCGGGTACAATTTTGTCTTTTAAAAAGCATTTAGACAGTTATATGGGAAAGCTGGGTATAGAGGGATATGGACCAAATGCAGACAATTAAGACTAGCGTTGTGATAAAATCTGGGTGGCATGGACAACTGGGCCGAAGGGTCTGTTTTCATACTGTAAAATTCTATGACTCCATAAATCACAGTGTAAGTGAGTAATCCCAGTGTCGTGAGTAAGTGTTGGTGAGCTGGCAAGATGGATACAGAACTGGCTAGGTCATAGAAGGCAGAGAGTATCAATGGAAGGGTGCTTTTCTGATTGGAGGGCTGTGACGAGCTGTGTTCCGCAGGGATCAGTGCTGGGACCTTTGCTGTTCGTAGTATATATAAATGATTTGGAGGAAAATGTAACTGGTCTGATTAGGAAGTTTGCAGACGACACAAAGGTTGGTGGAATTAGGATAGCGATGAGGACTGTCAGAGAATACAGCAGGATTTAGATCATTTGGAGACTTGGGAGGAGAGATGGCAGATGGAGTTTAATCCGGACAAATGTGAGAGAATGCATTTTGGAAGGTCTAATACAGGTAGGGAATATACAGTGCATGGTAGAACCCTCAAGAGTATTGACAGTCAGAGAGATCTAGGTGCACAGGTCCACAGATCACTGAAAGGGACAACACAGGTGGAGAAGGTAGTCAAGGAGGCATATGGCATGCTTGCCTTCATTGGCTGGGGCATTGAGTATAGGAATTGGCAAGTCATGTTGCAGCTGTATAGAACCTTAATTAGGCCAAGCTTGGTGTATAGTGTTCAATTCTGGTCGCCACACTCCAGAAGGATGTGGAGACTTTAGAGAGGGTGCAGAAGAGATTTACCAGGATGTTGCCTGGTATGGAGGGCATTAGCTAGGAGGAGAGGTTGAATAAACTTGGCTTGTTCTCATTGGAACGACGGAGGTTGAGCGGCGACCTGATAGAGGTCTACAAAAGTATGAGAGGCATAGACAGAGTGGATAGTCAGAGTCTTTTTCCCAGGGTAGAGGGGTCAATTACTAGGGGGCATAGGTTTAAGGTGCGAGGGGCAAGGTATAGAGGAGATGTACAAGGCATGTTTTTTACATAGAGGGTAGTGGGTGCCTGGAACTCGCTGCCGGAGGAAGTGGTGGAAGCAGGGACGATAGGGGCATCTTGACAAATACATGAATAGGATGGGAATAGAGGGATACGGACCCCGGAAGTGCAGAAGATTTTAGTTTAGACGGGCAGCATGGTCGGCACAGGCTTGGAGGGCCGAAGGGCCTGTTCCTGTGCTATACTTTTCTTCGTTCTTTTGTTCTTTTATGAGTTAGACTGGAAGTGGTTAGTTTACTTTTAATGTTTAAAGCAATGTACATTAATAGTGAACTCATGTTCAAGACACATAGCGAGAAATTCTATTTCCTTAGATTTGTTTTGAGTTATGACTTGAAATTGTCTCCAACACTAATGAGTATGTGGATCTATTAATTAATTTCCGGGCTATTATTTATATGTTACACATCAATTTTTTTAGTATTTTCCCATGTTTTCTGGCAGTAATAGCACTCGTCTCTGCCAAAATACTAAGCTTATCTTGCAGAACCAATGTACAGTTAAGCACCCTTGCGATCTGATTTTTGAAGCTTTCGGTTTTGCACAAACTACACAGCATTTTGCAGGAACTGACATTGGGATAATTGGCCATTGCCGTCTGGGAGAATGAGGGTTGTGTGCTCAGGCTGTGCTATGCTTGCTCTGCGTTCCAGAGGAATTTTCATTACTTTCTGTTCCCCAGACTGATTGGTGTGATGCCATCCAATGAGCTGTCCCTTGAACACTTTTTGGATACCGTTCCCCCTCTGCAGTTCTTGTTTACATTCTTGAGCGGAACCAGGAATTCTGAAATACTGCCAAACACAAATTGTTACCTGACGCAACTTTTAATTTTTGTTTCCATTTACCAGTGCTTGGAGATCACATTTCTTCTTCTTCTGGCTTTGCTAGCTAACTCCGGTGTAACTAGAGATAATACAGTTGGGCCAGTTTGTTGTGTGTGTGTGGGAGGAATGAGGGAGGCAGGGAGGGGGGCGCATTGTGAGGGTTAGAGTCATGTGGAGCATAAACACTGGGATAAGCCAATTGGAGCAAATGGCCTTTTCCGTGATCTACATTCTTTGTAATTCAATGCAATAAAATACAAGGTGCACAGGATCGACATGGCAACACAGGAAAGGGTAACAGTTGTAGGCCATTTTGCCCGTTCAGCCTGTTCACTATTCAAGTAGATCATGGCTGATCTTCAACCTTAATGCCATTTTATCGCATTATCCTCATTTCCCTTGAAATTTTTAATACCTAGAAATCTATGTTGACCTTTATTGGCATCTCTGTCTTGAATATACCCAATGTCTGAGCCTCCAGAGGATCTGGGGTAGAGAATTCCAAAGATTCACTTCCTTACGTGTGAAGAAACTCTTCCTCACCTCAGTTGTAAATGGCCTAACCTTTATTCTGAGACTGTGTCCGCTGGTGCTAGATATCCCAGCCAGGGGAACCAACCTTCCTGCATCTACTCTGTCCAGCCTTGAGATCACCCCTAATCCTTCTGAACCCAAGAAAATACAGATACAGTCTCCTCAATTTCTCCCCATGGGACAATCCAACAAGCCCAAGAATCAATCTGGTGAACGATTGTGCACAAAACCTTTTATTTTTTAAAAATAAATTTAGATTACCCAATTATTTTTTCCAATTAAGGGGCAATTTAGCGTGGCCAATCCACCTACTCTGCACATTTTTGGGTTGTGGGGGGCGAGACCCACGCAGACACGGGGAGAATGTACAAACTCCACACGGACAGTGACCCAGAGCCGAGATCGAACCTGGGACCTCAGCGCCGTGAGGCAGCTGTACTAACCACTAGGCCACCGTGCTGCCTTCCACCATGCTGCCCTGATTGTGCACAAAACTGTACCCAATACTCCAGATACTGTCTCACCAGGAATCTGTACAATTGTAGAAAGACTATTTCAATCTTCACAAACTTCACACAACTGCCGTGGGGCAGCACGGTAGCACAAATGGATAGCACTGTGGCTTCACAGCGCCAGGGTCCCAGGTTCGATTCCCTGCTGGGTCACTGTCGGTGTGGAGTCCACACGTTCTCCCCGTATCTGCGTGGGTTTCCTCCGTGTGCTCCGGTTTACTCCCACAGTCCAACGATGTGCAGGTTAGGTGGATTGGCCATGATAAATTGCCCTTGGTGACCAAAAAAGGTTAGGAAGGGGTATTTGGGTTACGGGGATGGGGTGGAAGTGAGGTGCAGACTCGATGGGCCAAATGGCCTTATTCAGAACTGTATGTTCTATGTTCTATGTTCTCATTCCTTCCCCACATAGGGTGCGATTCAGCGAACCGCGTTGCACCAGATGTACACCCAGGCGCACAGGGTGAATGGCGGAAGGGGGAAAAAAATCGATCTTTGTGCCGGAAGTGAACCATTTTGCAATTCACCCGTGTCGCTCCGGATGGAGAGTTCCGGATCTCGCCCCAAAATGGCGAGAATATCATTATGCCTAATTTTGATTAATTTCAATCTCGTTAACAAGATTGCAGTCGAATGCAGTGGCCTCCTGGGAGTTATCGGATCCCCAGCGAGAAGTAATGTGGGTGTGGTAAACCAATGTGTTCTGATATTAGAGGTTGTACTGCAGAACCTGCACTACAGGTTCACCTGTGGCCCCTGCATGCTAGCTCCGCCCAGGAGGCGGGTTATAAATATGCATGGCCTCCAGCTCGCAGCCATTTCGCCAGCTGCTGTGGGAGGCCACACATCAGATACTAATAAAGCCTCAATTTGGATTCAACTTCGTCTCCAGTCAAATTGATCGTGCCTCAGTGGGCGTCGTCCAATACTCCTTTACAAAAATGTGAAATTGGCACAATGGCCATCGAACGGAAGTGAGGAGTTCAGGGTCCCTTTCAATTTACTGGCATGCAGCTCAAGGACACCTCGCTGCTGCCCCAGTGCCCATTTGTGGGGAGGGGCCTTCAATGGGGGTGGGCTTGGGTGGGTGGTTGGAGTGTTCCAGTTTGGGAGTTGCCCCTGGGCCATGGAGAGTGTGGTGCTTTGCGTCTATGAGACCTTCAGGCCATCTTCAAATATTGTGGAGACCTACAACAGGGACAACCACAGACTGTCCTGTCTGTCCTACCAAACTCTCCCAGGACAGAGCCCTGCTGCAGCTTCTCACATGGAAGTCAATTTCACTCCCTTTGACTGTGAGCAGCCTCTAGCTTCACAGCCGAAGGCTATTTCAAATGAGCAAGTAGCATTGTGATAGCACTTCACGCTCCTGCACTCTCAATGAGTCTTCGAAGGTCCAGGTGCCATGACTCAGAGGATGATTAGTGCATTGCATGTCCAGAAAACGTTGAAGCCTGAACAATGTGCCTGTACTCCAGGAGCATCAACACCATAGAGGCATCTGGCAACAAGCAAACAGTGGTGTTCACCACTGAGGATCCTCTCACAGAAAAGGGTGAGTATCTCGATGAGCGGAGGAGGACAGCCGAACAGGGTCTCGTTTCCAGTAGGTGTCTGGGGTCTAGAGGCTCCTGATCTGGCCAGGGGTGAGTGTGTAGAGTGAGGTTTTCCAGCACAACTGGCTTGCTGGATGGCACTCTGAGAGAAGGCGAGACAGTCATTGTAAGGGTGGGAGAGGCCTGGGAATTTGAGGATCCTAGGAGGTAAGCCCTAAATCATTGCCGGTCTCTCTCCTCCAATTCTTTCAAGATACAAATATGTTTGCTGATGGCGAGCCCACAGAGGCTGCCTTTGCTGTACTTAAGGAAGCTGAGGCAAGCAGAAGCTGGAGACGGCAGCAATGCCAACGCAGGCTGGAGGCGGCATCGGGCCACCTCAAACCCTGAACATCCAGCCATACATCAGGCTGCAGAGGGAGCCAGAAGGGAAGGCCGGCAACGGCCCAAGGTGTACAGGTGTCATTGGTCCTTTCATGAGCCGACGGACAACATATGCTCCATCTCAACAGAGAGACAGTGCGGCATCTGTGTTACATCCTCGCGGACATGAGACCCCGTGGAGGAGGAGAACACCCACTCCCGGTGGCCATGAAGTTCACTGCAGCCTTAAACCTCTGTTCCACCGGGTGATTCCAGTGCTCTAGCGGGGACCTTGTGGCATTTGCCTATTGTCAGGAGGTGATGGATGCTCTGTATGCCCAGGAATCAGACTATATCACCTTCTAGCTGGACCAGGCCCACCAAGGTGCCCTGGCTGCAGGATTTTTGTCATTGCCGGGATGCCTAAGGTCAAGGGGGCAATCAATGTCATGCATGGTGCCCTGCGCACACCAGGACATCAGGGAGTGCCCAACATTAACAGGAAGGGGTTCCACTCCCTGAATGTTCAGATCATGTGTGACCACCATTCAGAATCATGTACATGTGTGCCCGCTACCCTTGGAGTGCATATGACAGCTGCATCCTGGCACACCTGGACAGCCCCAGTGTTTTCAAGGACCGTCCAGGATGATGGGTTGCCTCATGGGGGACAAGGAATACCCACTGAAAACATGGCTGATGACACTGATGTGTAGGCCCGAGTCCGAGGCAGAGACCCATTATAATGAGGCCCAAGTTGCCAGCCATGCTGTCATTGAGCGTTGCATCAGGCTACTGAAAATGTGGTTCAGATACCTTGACTGCTCTGGCAGTGCCTTGAAGTACATTGTCCAGAGGGTCTCTCGCTTTGTGGTGGTCTGCTGTGCCCTTCACAATCTGGCACAGCAGCGGGCAACATGCTGCAGGAGAAGGAGAAGGTGGAAGGACATGCAGCTGCGTCTGAGGAGGCGGACCATGAAGGGTTGGAGGATGAGCTGCAGGATGGAGGACAGTCTACGGCGATGGTCCCATCTGCCAGTAGGACCAGGGAGGCCTTAATCATCTCTAGATTCTCTGAGGCAAGGCTGTGTCCATCGGTTCAACCCCCTCCCCCCAATCTTGCCCCCATTCAGCCCCCCATTTCCTCTCATTCCCCCATTACTGCCATCTCTTCCACCCATGACCCCCAAATCCCTCCCCCCCTCACACTGCCCCCTTCCTGACTACCCTGTCCCCCTCCTCCAGGGGACTGTGCATCACCACTCCAGGGCGATGGGCCTATGTTGGCACTGTTAGTGGAGCACCACGCAAGGCAGAAGACGCATGATCACAAACTGTGAGAAAGGCTCTGGTGCGCCACAAGATCTGATAAAGTCTGACTTGTGTCCTTCTGCTAACAGCACGCTCACACCACCCTCATAACAGAGTCTGCATCAGGACAATGGATCTTAGACCACTCGGCCGATAAGGGGGGCGGGGTTGGACAGGGGATGGGGGTGCGGGTAGGCCTTCTGTGAAGGTTAACCTCCCAGGGGCTTCACATGTATCAGGTGTGAGATGTTTTAATGGTGAACATTTTAATGTGACAGATTCCCATTCCCTCTAGCTGCGGATAGTGACTCACTAGTGCCCATTCAGTGTTCTTCTCTTTTCTTGACCTTCTCTGATCTAGTCCGAGGTCTAGTTGTGTCCCCAGGATGCACATCAGAGGTAGAGGCAGCCTGTTGCCTTCCATGCCCTGTGGCTTTTGATGTCCTTGCAGAACGTCCTCTGAAGGGCCTGGAGCCGGGGGACGGCGTGGACGGGGGGGGGGGGGGCGTGGACGGGGGGGATGGGGGGCAGCGGGATGGGGGGGGGGGTTGGGGTGGGGGGCACTTATCAGTGTCACAGGCGTCGCTGTGCCATCCTTTTCAGGATGGGAATAGAGGATTACGGACTCCAAAAGTGCAGAAGGTTTTAATTCTTTGTTCAGTCTGCTGCCCTAGAGATGTGCCGGTGTCAGGAGAGGGACTGGGGGGGGGCGGGGGATTGGGAACAACTGAGGACCGCAGTAGTCTGCTTGGGGAAAGTTCCTGGGTTGAGCTTCAATGCTTTTTCCTCCCTGAGACCTGGGTAACTCCATGGGATGGAGGGACAGCTGGAGTGAGCTCCAGCAGCCTCTGAGTCATCTGGCTCTGCCAGTCCTGGAGGATCCCCATTGTCTGCACCATGGTGTTGATGCCATCAGCAATGGTCCTCAGTGACTGGGCCATGCTCTGGGGTGCCTCGGCAATATCCACCTCTGTCTGGGACATGTTCTTCATTGACTGGGACATGATGTCTAGGCCTTCAGCCATGGTTGCACATACTGAGCTATGCCGTGGACACCACAGAAGGTTTTAGTTCTTTGTTCAGTCTGCTGCCTTGAGATGTGCAGGTGTCAGGAGGGGGGGGATTGTGAAGAACTGGGGACCACCATAGTCACCACCACTCAGGCGTAGGTGTCGTGCTCCAGGTTTTCTATTGCGGCTGCCAGTGTTGGCCTGGGTGCCACGCATTGCTGACACCATCTCCTGTGCCTGAAGACTTTGGGACTCCTCAATTTGACTTGCAGTCGCTGACACCCTCTCCTGAATCTCATGGCTCTGGCCCATCACTAGCTCTGGGACAACCTTGTCCAGAGGCTTGACATCTGTTGGGGTGTGTTTCCTGCGATCCAGCAGACCTCTGACTGCTGTCTCCTTTGATGATCCTGCCTCCATCTAATGTGCATCAGCAATTGTGTGGCGCTCTTCAGAGGGTGTCCCCAAAGTCTGTCCACTAATTTCACTCACCAAGGTGTATGTCTCTGCGCCAGTAGAATGTGCGGCTGCTAGTTGTGATGCATCGCTGGTGTTCTTACTGGAGCTCTCCTCCAAGGTGTTTTCTTGGGTGGTGGGGGGGGAATGACTCCGGATGGCCTGGCCCCATCAGATGGATATCCTGTAAGACAATGGACATGTGGTCAGTGAGAGGAAAGGATAATTTGGTGATGTCAGGATAAGACGTTTTCTCTCTCTCTCCCCCCCTTTTTTCAATAGTGGGGTTGCATTTGCTACCTTCCAATCTACATGAACCATTGCAGAATCAGTCAATTTTTGGAAGATGCACCCACGACCTCCACAACTCCTATTCCAATTCTGTGGGATGTAGATCATCAGGTCCAGAGGATTTGTTAATTTTCAGTCCCATTAATTTCTCCACTATTACATTATTTTACAAATTTATTGCAGTTCCTCATTCTCACTCGTTCCTTGGTTATTTAGCATTTCCTGGAGATATTTTACATCTCCCTCCACGAAGACAGACACAAAGGTCTGAATGTTTCAGGCATCCATGAGGCGCACGCATTCAGCAGGCCCGGAAATGGACATGAAACTAGGTCGGTCCCAGAGTGTAATTTCACGCTGCCAGTCAATTAATGGCCATCCAGTGCGAAACGCGCTCTGTGAGAGGCTGAGTGTTGCCGGGGAGGGTGTCGAGAGGGTGGGTGCCAGGAACAGTGAGTGTGCGGGCTTGTGTTTTTAATGTGATCCTTCGAGGGGACAGCTGCTGTTGGGCTGTCGCAGAGAAGCTGCAGACCCGTGAAAAATAAATATTGACGTTAAAATCCTGCCACCAGTGTCTCGGCAGCAAAATCACACACAGGCCTCAGTCCCAGGAAACATTTGCCGACTTTATTTCAGCCCAGACCGTTTCTCCGGCCCTGGATCCAGGTTACAGCTGAAACATAAAGGCCACCTGGCCAATCGGCCCAGTTGCCAAAGCAGACGAGCCACGTAAAATTGCTTTAGTTTGGCCTCTTAATGGGTGAAATTGCCTGCTTAATTATCGATGGGCACGCTTCCGTCTCTCGAGCGTGCCTGCTAACTGAAATATTGCGTGAGTGCACAATGACATCAGAACGAATGCTCGACACCTTGCACGATTTCACACTTTTCCTTCTTGCGAATGCTGCATGCATTCAGATAGTGACCTCTAATTCTGCCGATTCAACATTTATCAACATTTTGACTGTCTTTGATGTCGGCCTTTGTTTCTGCTGCCTTCCAATTTAGCTTTCTATTTTTCTTCCTACCATTGCCAGCTTTGTTTATGTCCTGTCAGGATGCCCGCTCAAGTTTCCATCCCCTTGCCAAGCTGGTTTAAACCCTCGCCAACAGCCCCAACAAATTTCCCAGTGACGATATTAGTCCCGGTCCTGCCAAGGTGTAACCCGTCCTCCTTGTACAGATCCTACCTGCCCCAGAGCCAGTCCCAATGCCTCAAAAATCTGAAGTCCTCCGCTCTGCACCCTCATGCCAGCCATGCGTTCATTTACTCTATCTTCCGATTTCTGCACTCACTAGCACATGGCACAGGGGGTAATCCTGAGTCCTGCTTTTTAATCTCTTTCCTAGCTCTCTAAAATGTTTACTTTCGGAATTTATTCCTCTTTCGACCTATCAAGTTGGGACCGGAGTGAACCACGACCTCTGGCTGATTACCTTCCCCTGGAAGAATGTCTCACAGCTGCTCGGTGCCATCCTTGACACTGGCACCAGGGAGGCAAAATACCATTCTGGCGTTATGCCTACATTCAAAAAAATGCCTGTCTGCTCCACTAATTATTGAACCCCCTATATCTATATTTGTCTTTCTCTCACTGCATTTTTACTGCATTCAGACAATTAAACATGAATAAAATTGCCAATTTCCACCATACTCTCTGCCTGGTCAGAATTACATCAGCAGTGAAAAAATCTTTAAGACACAACAAGTAGAAGGTCATAAAAATGTTTGCATATTTTGCCTTTTAATCAGGAATGAATGTGCTAAACATGCCCTTTTATTCTTCCAATGCAAGATTTAATATCTCACCCATAACTTACCATATTTTATGCATAGGCAGCGTGGTTTCACTTCCCATACCGGCTGAGGTTATTCATGAAGGCCTTGCCCCTTGCCTCAGGTGTGGTGATCCTCTGGGAGGAGTTGGCATAGTGGAATTGTCACTGGACTAGTAATGCAGGGTTCAAATTCCCCCATGGCAAATGGTGAAATTTGAATTTGTTACAAATCTGGAATTAAAAGTCTAATGATGACAATAAAACCATTGTTAATTGTTGTAAAAACCTACCTGATGAAGGAAATCTGCCATTCTTACCTGGCCTGGCCTACCCTACATGTGCTGCCAGGCACAACAACGTGAAATGGCCGAGGGCAATTAGGGTTGCTAATAAATGCAGAACGAGTTTTAAAAAATGGTCATACAATCTTAGTGTAGTGTAATCCAGTGTAGCATTAATGAGGTAATTCTATTTGATTGAATAATTCCGAGAATAGGTAATGCACAATTGCAAATTTAGAAAACTGGTATTGCAACTTCATGTTAACAAAACATGAAACTGAGATATGGATGTTCCCTCTCTTCAAGCTTTTCTGGTGAATTGAAATGCATATTAGGTGTCAGAACTGACACAGTCAGTCGCACTCTTGCTTCTCAGTCAGAAGCTATGGGTCCAAGTTCCACTCCAGAGACTTGAACACATAATCTGCAATGACACTTCAGCGCTGTGCTGAGGAGGTGCTGTCCTTTGGGTGAGACATTAAACCGAGGTATCCATCTGCTCTCTCAGGTGGACATAAATGATCTCCTGGCACGATTTGAAGCAGAGAACTGGAGTTTTCCCTGATACCCTCACCAACATCTCTAACAATAACACCCTGATCTTTTACTTCAGTCCCGTTTGACGGGTCTTCTGCACAAATTGGTTTATGTTTGCTAATTTACATAGACTGCACTTCAAAAAATATTTCATCAGCTATAAAGTGCTCGGGGTTGTCTTGAGGTTGAGAAAAGTGGTATAAATATGTAACTCTATTTTTTTTTATTCCCCAATTTTCCAAGCCTTAAGCAGCAGTGCACTCTGCTGTGAGTCGCTTTTCCTGTGCGAAAGGAAACTCCCAGAAGTCAGGCATAGGTTTAAAATGTTAGCATTGACTTTCTGCCACATTGGAAAATACAACAATTTAAGACCATTGATTAGTGACAGGTTTAATTAAATCAAGCTGAGTTGCTGTTTGCAAATATCTAAATGGACCTTTGCAAGAAGTCAAGTATTGCTACCCCAGTGTAAATATTTGCTCAACTCCAGCGAGAGGATAGTTAATATAAACTTTGCTTCTATTCTGGCTGTCATTCTATTTGGGCAACAGGGGATTTGGCCATTGGGTATAAAAGCAAAGGGTTTTATCTGGGGTAGCGGTCTGTGTTTCAATGTGTTGCTGGTGTTTAGATTGGTGTTTTGGGGATTGTCTGTTTCCCCAACGTATGCTGCCCATGTCTGTAGCTTGCCAAAACTATTACTCTTTATTTACAGCAAGTATATAGACATTTGGAGTTCAAGACGCTCAAAGAGCTCAAGATGGGATTTTCCTCCTTCCAGATCCCACTTACTCTCAGTCATGTGATCTGGCCGAATTATTACTTCCATATCATGTCACAATATGGATATTGAATGGGAGATAAAGGGTGAACAATTTCATGTAAATACTTCTTACCACCAGATGGTGACCAAGAGCAGTCACATATATATCACGTAATGACCTTTGATTCCAGGAGAAGGTGTTTAGACGTGAGAGAGAGTAGTTGTGTATTTTAGAGTTCTGTAGTTAGAGTTATAGCATAGCTTATTTTAGTAACCTTGTACTTAGGAATATGTTTGAATCTAGTTTAAGCGGTTTTAATAAATCAGCTTTGTTAATTTACTTAGCTTAACGTTCTTTGTTCAACACTACACAATCAAGACATCCAAACAAAGAAAACAGAAAACATCACAATATATGCTTCTAATGTTAACACATTATTCTATATCTTCAAATCCAAATTCCTCGAGTTTTTATCCCGATCATATTTACATCCTTCTACACCTCCTCCCAAACTCTCAGATTTCACAAGATTAGTCTCCGAGATGACGAGACTAATCTCCCTGATATCATTCGAATCTCCCTTTGAAGTCGGGAATATTCTGTACTCTCTCTTCTGTCAGTGTGAGTGTTCATCCCTGGTGGCTGTGGAACTTGCAGTCAATCATTCTTCTTCTTCACCAGGAACTGAACAATAAACTCTAGTTTCTATTGGCTTTTTCTCCAAGGATTTTAAGGTTCTACAATTTCTCCTTATAGCAGCCCGGATATAATAAGTGTCCAAGCATCCCTCTACTGAAGAGTGCACAGAGATTGGGCACCAAAAGCTAATGAGACAACATACTTTCTAAATTACATAAAAGTTCAAGGAAGAACCAAACATGCAATAATCATCTGATGGTAGGTCGATCACAACATTGACAGTTCTGGGAAAAGTGAGTATGATCTCCTTTCTAATAGAGAACACAGCATTTAATAATGCTGAAGAGAAATATTTGAGATATCCGCAAGTTTCTGTTTCTTTTTATGGAACTGTCTTGTTGTGGTAGTATGTATTAGGGGTCATGTGGGACTGGAAGCCCTAATGTCATTGGCTGACAGATCCCGGGTCCTGGTTGGCCATTGACCTCTCGCTCCGCCCTGAAGGCGGAGTATAAGAAGCCGGAGTCCTCCCCCGCAGGCCATTCTACTATCGAGCTGCGGGGGAACAGACACGCTTAATAAAGCCTCATCGACTTCACTCTATTCGTCTCACGGAGTCTTTGTGCGCTACAATTTATTAAGCGTGCCTAAAAAGGGCTATGGAGCTCAGGATAATCCCAGAATGCCTGAGGATCAGCCCCCACGCAGTGAACGCGGCAGCAGCCTTCAAGCACTGGCAGACTTGTTTCGAGGCCTACCTCAGAACGGCCACCGGCCGGGTCACAGAAGACCAAAAACTACAGGTCCTGCACTCGAGGGTGAGCACGGAGATTTTCTCCCTCATCGAAGACGCGGAGGATTTCCAGACGGCGTTCGCAGCACTGAAAAGTCTCTATGTCCGCCCAGTTAACCAAATCTACGCTCGCTACCAGCTCGCGACGAGACGGCAAGGTCCCGGAGAATCGATGGACGAATTCTACGCCGCGCTGCTGATTTTGGGACGAGCCTGCAGCTGCCCTTCGGTGAACGCAAATGAACACACGGACATGTTAATGCGCGATGCTTTTGTGGCAGGTATGAATTCCTCCCAAATCCGCCAAAGACTTCTAGAAAGAGAGTCGCTAGGACTCTCAGAGGCCCAGGCCCTAGCAGCCTCCCTAGGCGTGGCCGCGCGTAATACCCGCGCCTACGGCCCCGACCGCGCGGCAGCCCATTGGGCTCCGTACGTACCCGTCGCGACAAACCCACACCCCCCCGGACACCCCACAGGCTTGCGCGGTCCAAACGCCAAGTCGCACCGGGGGCGCCCGCTGCTATTTCTGCGGCCAGGCGAAACACCCCCGGCAGCGCTGCCCGGCCCGCGCAGCAATCTGCAAGAGCTGCGGGAAAAAGGGCCATTTCGCAGCTGTGTGCCGGTCCCGCGAGGTCGCCGCTGTCCCGGGAGAACAGGGAGCCCTGCAAGCCGTTTACGCTCCCCAACCCCCCCCCCAGCCCCCCATGTATGACCCGCAGGCGCAGCCGCTTTGGGTCCCGACCACTGCGGTCTCGGGAGAACAGGGAGCCCTGCACGCCGCTTACGCTCCCAACCGTCCCCTCGTCCCCATGTATGACCCACCGGCGCTTCCACTTTGGGTCCCGACCACCGCTCTCCCCGGATAAGAGGGAGTTCTGCGCGTCTCTAACGCCCCCCAAAACCCCCCAGCGCCCCATGTGCGACCTGCAGACGCCGCCATTTTGGGTCCCGGCCACCACGAGGGGAGGAAGGGCGCCGCCATCTTGGACCACCCCAGACCTGTACGACGCGTGGGGGCGGCCATTTTGTCCACCCCCGCCGCCATCTTGTGACCCCCCAGCCATGTGCGATGTATGGGGGCAGCCATTTTGTTCATCCCCGACGCCATTTTGGACGGCAACAATGGACCCCACTCCACTACTACAACCACGTCTCGCTTCAATTACGCTCGATCAAGCTCGGCCCCGGACACTCCAGACGACGACGACAACGGTGCTAATAGACGGCCACGAGACACCATGCCTAGTCGACTCCGGGAGCACGGAGAGCTTTATCCACCCCGACACGGTAAGACGCTGTTCCTTGACCACCTATCCCAGCGCACAAAAGATTTCCCTAGCTGCAGGATCCCACTCGGTACAGATCCAAGGTTTCTGCATAGTTACCCTAACGGTGCAGGGGAGGGAGTTCAAAAACTACAAACTAAACGTCCTTCCCCAACTCTGCGCCCCCACTTTACTGGGATTAGATTTCCAGTGCAATCTACAGAGCCTTACGTTCAAATTCGGTGGCCCAATACCCCCACTCACTATCTGCGGCCTCGCAACCCTCAAGGTGCAACCCCCGTCCTTGTTTGCGAACCTCACCCCGGATTGCAAACCCGTCGCCACTAGGAGCAGACGGTACAGCGCCCAGGACCGGACCTTCATTCGGTCCGAAGTCCAGCGGCTACTAAAGGAAGGCATAATCCAGGCCAGCAATAGTCCCTGGAGAGCACAGGTGGTAGTAGTGAAGACAGGGGAGAAACAAAGGATGGTCATAGACTATAGCCAGACCATCAACAGGTACACACAACTAGACGCGTACCCTCTCCCCCGCATATCCGACATGGTCAATCGGATTGCCCAATATAAAGTCTTCTCCACCGTGGACCTCAAGTCCGCCTACCATCAGCTCCCCATCCGCCCAAGTGACCGCAAGTACACAGCCTTCGAGGCAGACGGGCGATTATACCATTTCCTAAGGGTCCCATTTGGCGTCACAAATGGGGTCTCGATCTTCCAACGGGAGATGGACCGAATGGTTGATCAACATGGGTTGCGGGCCACGTTCCCGTATCTCGACAATGTAACCATCTGCGGCCACGACCAGCAGGACCACGACGCCAACCTCCAAAAATTCCTCCAGACCGCCAAAGCCTTGAACCTCACGTACAACGAGGACAAGTGCGTTTTTAGCACCAACCGGCTAGCCATTCTGGGCTACGTAGTGCGCAATGGGATAATAGGCCCCGACCCCGAACGTATGCGCGCCCTCATGGAATTTTCCCTCCCGCACTGCCCAAAAGCCCTGAAACGCTGCCTGGGGTTTTTTTCATACTACGCCCAGTGGGTCCCCCAGTACGCAGACAAGGCCCGCCCCCTAATACAGACCACGACCTTCCCTCTGACGACACAGGCTTGCCAGGCCTTCAGCCGCATCAAAGCGGATATTGCAAAGGCCATGATGCACGCCATCGACGAGTCCCTCCCCTTCCAGGTCGAGAGCGACGCCTCCGACGTAGCTCTAGCGGCCACCCTTAACCAAGCGGGCAGACCCGTGGCCTTTTTCTCCCGGACCCTCCACGCCTCAGAAATCCGCCACTCCTCAGTGGAAAAGGAAGCCCAAGCCATAGTGGAAGCTGTGCGACATTGGAGGCCTTACCTGGCCGGCAGGAGATTCACTCTCCTCACCGACCAACGGTCGGTAGCCTTCATGTTCGATAATGCACTGCGGGGCAAAATCAAAAACGACAAGATCTTAAGGTGGAGGATCGAGCTCTCCACCTTCAACTACGAGATTTTGTATCGTCCCGGAAAGCTGAACGAGCCGTCCGATGCCCT
The DNA here is from genome assembly GCF_047496885.1 of Scyliorhinus torazame. Classification (NCBI taxonomy): domain Eukaryota; kingdom Metazoa; phylum Chordata; class Chondrichthyes; order Carcharhiniformes; family Scyliorhinidae; genus Scyliorhinus; species Scyliorhinus torazame. The sequence continues at coordinate 42,455,742 of NC_092715.1, read as the reverse complement.
ATCACGCGGCACATGTGCCAACGCACAAATTAACCGCCTCCAAACCCTCCACGAGGACCTCTGCCACCCGGGGGTCACTCGGTTTTTCCACTTTATCAAGTCCCGCAATCTCCCATACTCCTTAGAGGAGGTCCGTACAGTCACAAGGGACTGCCACATCTGCGCGGAATGCAAACCGCATTTTTTCAGGCCAGATGGAGCGCACCTGATTAAGGCTTCCCGCCCCTTTGAACGCCTCAGTCTCGATTTCAAAGGGCCCCTCCCCTCCACCGACTACAACACATATTTTCTTAATGTAGTGGACGAATACTCCCGCTTCCCTTTTGCCATTCCCTGCTCTGACATGACCGCGGCCGCAGTCATTAAAGCCCTGAACACCATCTTCACACTGTTCGGTTGCCCCGCATATGTCCACAGCGACAGGGGGTCCTCTTTCATGAGTGACGAGCTGCGCCAGTTCCTGCTCAGCAAGGGCATAGCCTCAAGCAGGACGACCAGCTACAACCCCCGGGGGAACGGACAAGTAGAGAGGGAGAACGGCACGGTCTGGAAGACCGTCCTACTGGCCCTACGGTCCAGGGACCTCCCAGTTTCACGGTGGCAGGAGGTCCTCCCGGACGCTCTCCACTCCATCCGGTCGTTATTATGTACGAGCACGAATCAAACGCCTCATGAGCGTCTCCTTGTCTTCCCTAGGAGGTCCTCCTCTGGAACGTCTCTGGCCCCCGCCGGCAACACACACCCCCCCCCCCGACACCATTCATCCAACCCCCCCCCTTCCTGCCACCGCCGCACCCCACGACCGCCCCCTTCCCAGGAGGATCGGTTCCCCTCCCCTCAGGCCCGACCAAGAATAAAGCCCAAGCTGAAACCGTAAGGCTCCCGGAGACGACAACACCGGTACAAGCACCACCACCACCGCGGCCGAGGCGATCGACACGGACGACCAGACCGCCCGACCGACTCGTGGCGTCGATCTAAATCAATATATGGACTTTTCACAAGAACATTTTGCTTTTCTCCCGATACCTTCTGTAAATAATTGAAACAGGACAAAATTGTACAATACTGTATTGCCATGTGAATGTTTTCCTCCCAGGACCAGCCCTGTAAACCCTTACCACCATACGAAGCATCACCCCGCCGGGTTCATTTTTGACAAGGGGTGAATGTGGTAGTATGTATTAGGGGTCATGTGGGACTGGAAGCCCTAATGTCATTGGCTGACAGATCCCGGGTCCTGGTTGGCCGTTGACCTCTCGCTCTGCCCTGAAGGCGGAGTATAAGAAGCCGGAGTCCTCCCCTGCAGGCCATTCTACTATCGAGCTGCGGGGGAACAGACACGCTTAATAAAGCCTCATCGACTTCACTCTATTCGTCTCACGGAGTCTTTGTGCGCTACACTTGTGTTAGAGGATATACCATACTCAATGCCACAGAATTCTAGTGTCCCTGAACACAATTATGTCCAGGCATGTTTATAAACTTCTAAATCTTTGTCCAGGTGAACCCTCATTTTCATTTTTAAACCCTACTTCATGGGACAATCACATTAAAAAATATTCTAAATCTTCATTTATAATTAGATTCACTTATCATTTGTATTTATAGCTGCATCCCTTCATAGGAGTATGATTACATTTTACAGATGAGACCACAATAAGATTGACAATTCTTTAGATGACCAAAGAAAGTTGAAAAGTGTACTGATGTGGGAGGCATGATAGAGCAGTGGTTAGCGCTGTTGCTTCACAGGGGCAAAGGTTCGATTCCCAGCTTGGGGCACTGTCCGTGCGGAGTCTGCACATTCTCCCCGTGTTGGCGTGGGTTTTCCTCCGGGCGCTCCAGTTTCCTCCCACAAGTCCCGAAATAATTGCTTGTTAGGGGAATTGAACATTCTGAATTCTCCCACTGTGTACACGAACAGGCGCCGGAGTGTGATGACTAGGGGATTTTCACAGTAACGTCTTTGCAGTGTTAATGTAATCATATTTGTGACACCAATAAAGATTATTATTATTATATGTTAGGAGAATTGATTAAACAGTGGCAGGTGTCATTTAGTGATAGCTGATCCAAAAATTGCAGTAATTATAGATACATAGATACATAGAAGCAGGAGGAGGCGTTTTGGCCCTTTGAGCCTGCTCCGCCATTCATCACGATCATGGCTGATCATCCAACTCAATAGCCTAATCCTGCTTTCTCCCTGTAGCCTTTGATCCCATTCTCCCCAAGTGCTAGATCCAGCTGCCTCTTGAATATATTCAAAGTTTTAGCATCAACTACTTCCTGTGGTAATGAATTCCACAGGCTCACCACTCTTTGTGCGAAGAAGTGTCTCCTTATCTCTGTCTGAAATGGTTTACCCTGAATCCTCAGGCTAAACCATCGTTCTGGACACACCTTTCATTGGTAACATCTTCCCTGCATCTATCCTGTCTAGTCCTGTTAGAATTTTATAAGTCTCTATGAGATCCCCCCTCATTCTTCTGAACTCCAGCGAGAACAATCCCAACCTAGTCAATCTCTCCTCATATGACAGTCCCGCCATCCCTGGAATCAGTCTGGTAAACCTTTGCTACACGCCCTCGAGAGCAAGAACATCCTTCCTCAGAGAAGGAGGCCAAAACTGCACACAGTACTCCAAGTGTGGCCTCACCTCTTGCAATGAAGGCCAACATACCATTAGCCTTCTTTACCGCCTGCTGCACCTGCATGCTTACCTTCAGCGAATGGTGCACGAGGGCACCCAGGTCCCGCTGCACACTCCCCTCTCCCAATTTAAAACCATTCAGGTAGTAATCTTCCTTCCCGTTTTTGCTTCCAAAATGAATAACCTCACATTTATCCAAAGTATACTGCATCTGCCATTGGTTTGCCCACTGGCCCAACCTGTCCAGATCTTGTTGTAGGATCCCTGCATCCTCATCACAATTCACCCTCCCACCTAATTTGGTATCATCTGCAAACTTTGAGATGTTACATTTTGTTCTCTCATCCAAATCATTAATATATATTGTGAATAGCTGGGGTCTCAGCACCAATCCCTCTGGTACCCCACTGTAACTCTCTGCCACCCCACTGTAACTCTCTGCCAATTTGGAAAGGACCATTAATCCCGACCCTTTGTTTCCTCTCTGCCAACCAGTTTTCTATTCACCTCAATACATTTCCTCCAATCCCATGCACTTTAATTTTGCACAATAATCTCTTATGCGGGACTTTGTCAAACGCCTTCTGAAAGTTCAAATATACCACATCGACTGGCTCCCTCTTGTCGACTGTACTGGTAACATCTTCAAAGAATTCCAACAGATTTGTCAAGCATGATTTTTCCTTCATAAATCCATGCTGACTGTGACAGATCCTGCCACTGCTTTCTAAATGTTCCGCTATAAAGTCCATGATAATGGATTCAAGCATTTTCCCCACTACCGATGTTAGGCTTACTGGTCTATAATTCCCTGCTTTCTCTCTACCTCCCTTTTTGAATATCGGAGTGACGTAAGCCACCCTCCAATCTGCAGGGACAGTTCCAGAGTCTATAGAATCCCAGAAGATGACCACAAATACATCCACTATTTCCATAGCCACCTCCTTAAGCACTCTGGGATGCAGATTCTCAGGCCCTGGGGATTTATCCGCCTTCAATCCCATCAGTTTTCCCAGCACCATTTCTCTACTAATGTTGACCTCCCTCAATTCTTTCCTCTCACTAAACCTTTCATTCTCCAACATTTCTGGGATCTGATTTGTGTCCTCATTTGTGAAGACAAAACCAAAGTATGTATTTAATTGCTCAGCCATTTCTTTGTCCCTTATTATGCATTCCCCTGTTTCTGTCTGCAGTGGGCCTACATTTCTCTTTATTAATCTCTTTCTCTTCACATATCTGTAGAAACTCTTAGTGTCAGTCTTTATGTTCCCTGGAAGCTTCCTTTCGTACTGTACTTGCCCCTTCTTAAACAATCCCTTTGTCCTTCTTTGCTGAATTCTAAACTGCTCCCGATCCTCAGACCTATTATTTTTCTTGGCCAATCTGTATGCTTCTTCCTTGGATCGGATACTATTTCTAATTTCCTTTGTAAGCCATGGATTGTCCCTCTTACCCCCTTTGCTTTTGTGCCAGACAGGAATGAACAGTTGTTGTAGTTCCTCCATGCATTCCTTGAATGTTTGCCATTGTCTATCCACTGTCATCCCTTTAAGTAACTCTCCCCAATCTATCAAGGCCAACTCACGCCTCATATCCTCATAGTTCCCTTTATTAAGATTCAGCACCCTAGTCTCCGAATCAATTACTTCACTCTCCATTTTGATAAAAAATTCTATCATGTTATGGTCGCTCATCCCCAAGGGAGTCTCGTACAGCCAGATTGGCAATAATTCTCTTCTCATTACACAGTACCCAGTCGAAGATGGCCTGCTCTCTAGTTGGTTCCTTCACATATTGGTCAAGAAAACCATCCCGTATACACTCCAGGAATTCCTCCTCTACGGCATTGTGGCTAATTTGATTTGCCCAATCTATGTGAAGATTAAAATCACCCATGATCACCGATATTCTCTTATTACATGCATCACTAATTTCTTGTTTAATGCCATTCCCAACTCACCAGTGCAGTTTGGGGGTCTATAGATGACACCCACTAATGTTTTTTGTCCCTTGGTATTTCTCAACTCTACCCATACAGATTCCACATTGTCAGAACTAATAACACATTGTCAGAGCTAATATTCTCTGAATTGAAGTGGACTGCATACTGTGCATACTCTGAGAGAAATTAAGGGCAGTGTTTTTCAAACCTTTTCGCCCGGGACCCATTTTTGCCAACAGGCCATCCTCTGGGACCCTCTGCCGGCCGACCTTTGCAACCCACCATTTTAACTTACCTTTAAACGACAGATGAGCCTGCTTGGTATTCATGATGTCACTTGCTTCGTTATTCAGTAGCTACACTTCAGATAATGATTTCCACTGATGATTTAATGTCTCACTGCGTCCGTTGAAAAAAATAAAGAGGTTTGACCTCAAACACGTCATGTTTAATCTTCACGGTAGCATTGTTGGGGCAGCACGGTAGTATTGTGGATAGCACAATTGCTTCACAGCTCCAGGGTCCCAGGTTCGATTCCGGCTTGGGTCACTGTCTGCGCAGAGTCTGCACGTCCTCCCCGTGTGTGCGTGGGTTTCCTCCGGGTGCTCCGGTTTCCTCCCACAGTCCAAAGATGTGCAGGTTAGGTGGATTGGCCATGATAAATTGCCCTTAGTGTCCAAAATTGCCCTTAGTGTTGGGTGGGGTTACTGGGTTATGGGGATAGGGTGGAGGTGTTGACCTTGGGTAGCGTGCTCTTTCCAAGAGCCAGTGCAGACTCGATGGGCCAAATGGCCTCCTTCTGCACTGTAAATTCTATGATAAAAATATCTGTGAAGTTTTGAGGGTTTTAGACTTTCATTTGCCAGTGCTTCCCTGCATATAGCACGCGTGAAATTTAAGTCCTGATTTGCAGTGGCACAATTAATAATCCATATCTCAAGTAATCATCTTTATGCTGCTTTGTTCCCGTTTTCAGCTTCTTCTTCATGGGTTGTTCACCAGATGCCCAGGAGTTCTCACCAGGACTGCTGGTAGCTTCAAAATTGAGGAATCTCTTGCGCGTTTAGAACACGTGACATCAGCACACGGGGGCGCGTGATCTGCTCTCTGCCTCCGCTGTCGGTGAGAGGACACCCCCGTTTTCTGAAAAAAAACTGGCCCCGGACATCGCGCTGACGTCAAGAGGAGGCTTCCACCAAGCTGGGCCCTGGGCCTGCGCACTGCTTGATCCAGCATGGATACGCGGGATGGCCGGCAACCTCAAAAGTCCGTCCTGGCCGTCTTTTAAAGGTCGGTCGTGTCAGATGGACGTTCCTCCCACGATCCGGAATGCCGTGACCGAGCTGCACGACTCTCCCAAAATCTGCGTGACCCTGAGTTTGAAAATCCCTGATTAAGGGCAATAGGTTCACAGAGCATTAAACGCAGCACCTCAGATTCATAGGTGGTGAATTTGAGCCCGCACCGTCCACCCATGAGAAACTTGGCGCAGGCTCAAATTCCGGAGAGAATCTAAAAGCACGATTCTCTCCGGCGTGCTTGGGTTCTGTAATTTTCACCCCCTCTCTCTGGTGGAACAGGGTGCATTAACAATAGGTCTCCAAAAGCATGAACCTGGCTGCATCAACGCTGAGGGGGATTATGGATATCAGAGGTGAGCGCTCAGGCAGCTATAGTTCTCCATGCTCTTCACTGCTCAGGGTGCACTGGAGAGGACATGGTGATACAAGAAAGGTTCAACTCGGGGCTGAGGTTGGCATTCAGTCACTCAATCTAGGGGGCGAGGTGTTGCTAGCAGGCCTTACCTTCCAATCACTTCGGGGCAGCCCTTTGCTTTAAGGGGGTCTGGAGGCTGGCATGCAGGCATCACATCATGTGTCCTTGCTGGGCTTGTAGTCAAATCACCCCTGAAGGAGTGCCCATCCTCAATCGGAGCTGGAAAGTGGGTGGGGGGAGGAGCATACTGAGGCTCAGCACTGGAGGTGACTGTGAGGTTATTTGCTGGGGTCCCATGAGAGGACAGGCTACAAAGACAGAGTGGGTTCTCAGTACTGGGTTGCATCCCTGCCTCATGAGGAATGAAGACACTTGGAAAAGCACAACTGAACTGTGAGCAGAACCCCACACTCAGGCAGAACTCTGAGGACCAAGGAGTTAAGTTCTATTAAATATCAATTCCAATTTTCTAGGACATTTGTCTCTCACGAATAAATGTGTAGGGGTGTGAAATGGGAGAATGAGGGTGCCCTCTAGATATGTACTTGTCATGCCAACTACAGGCTTCATTCTAATCAGCCGTGCCTTGTCTGTCATAAGAGTCATTCAATTGCTTGATCCGCAATTTCCCCCTTCATGGACAAGTCAATGGGGCCAATGCAATATGCAGAGCCAAAGAGAACTACCACTGATTGGAGACCAAAGCATTGGACCATGCTTATGTAAGTTGTTTTAGGCTGCACCCGCTTTTCAGTTTTTTGAAAAGCCTTCTGTTACAGTTTTATTTGTAGTTCAGCCCCACGCTTCTGATCAATGGGCTCCCTGTGAAGAGAGGGATGGGGAGGGAGGAGGACCTACTCGTGAACCTGGGCCTAGCCAAACTTGCCATAAACAGGTCCAAACAGCAACGAGTGGGTCATCCGACCCAACTGTCTTCCCCCTACAGCGGCTGTATTTGTGGTTGGGTATCCCTGGAAGGGGCGCATGCGGTGCCCACGGTGTGCCCCGCAGGATCTGGGGTGCTCTATTGATCCTTTCAATCTAATTTTAGTTTGATATTTTAAGTTTTATTTGTGACTTGTTTTTGTTCAAGGCAGTGTCCTTTAAGAGGCTGCCCCTTTTACTTTCTCCCTCAGTTCATTTGATTTAGTTTTATTGGTTTACAGAAAATAATTGAGCCCCAAGCATTGAATCCCAATGCTCAGTCAAGAGTTTACATCACACAGGATATACTGAACCTCAAAGCAAGGCTTCACGGTGAAGTCGATCATCACTCACCTGGTTTCAGGTCATGATGGGGGGCTTCTTTGAGGTGCCCCATGAGGATGCAGATGCAGGTCTCATGTATCCACTCAATAGCCTTGTCACCCATCACAAAGAGTCGGGGGGGGGGGGGGGGTTGGGGAATGACCGGGAGAAATGTGCCAATCTGATTCTTGAGCGTCCAGGCATGTAATCCTGGTGGATTTGAGAGGCACAAGTATGGAAAATGCCATTGTGAGAGGGGAAGGTGTGAAGCTTAGTAGGGAGGCTCCAAGGTGCATACTGGAAGTCCCAGAGGAGCACAGGTCTGAAGGGCAGGCCTTTCTCAGGAATCCTCACCTCCCACTTTGGTTCCTTTCCTTTTCAGTGCATGATTCTGGAGAATCAGGGAGCCTGTCGAGTTGGCATCCCTACTGCTTGCGATAAAACAGCAGCAGAGACAGAGACATACCGCTGCATGCTGCCAGGACTGGCACCCTTCTGAGGATGGGGAGGCTGGACCAATAGCTGTACAGGGAGCAGCACCACAGAGAGAACAGGCCCGTTTGAGACTGTAATGGCAAAGAGTCTTCTGACATCGGACTGCCCATCGACAGATGTCGGAGCCACAGTGCCAGAGACGACGTTGCCTGTCCTGGAGGAAGGCGTACCACCTTTTCCATGTCCTGCAACAGTTGGCACCACATGGAATAGAAGACCACCCACTGCCCATGGCCCATAAAGGCACTGCCTCTCTGAACATCCATGCGAGCGACTCGTTTCAGGGTAGCTCTAGTGAGTGTGTGGCATCTCTCAGTCAGGCACACATATACGCGTTAGGGAGGTTACTACAGGCTGCAGGGTTGCTGGGAGAGGTGAGTGCATATTTAAAAGAGACTTCAGTTCCTGGAGCAGGCCACAGGCTGCAGGGCTGCTGGGAGAGGTGAGTGCATATTTAAAAGAGACTTCAGTTCCTGGAGCAGGCCACAGGCTGCAGGGTTGCTGGGAGAGGTGAGTGCATATTTCATAGATCATAGATCATAGAATTTACAGTGCAGAAGGAGGCCATTTGGCCCATCGAGTCTGCACCGGCTCTTGGAAAGAGCACCCTACCCAAGCCCACACCTCCACCCTATCCCCATAACCCAGTAACCCCACCCAACACTAAGGGCAATTTTGGACACGAAGGGCAATTTAGCATGGCCAATCCACCTAACCTGCACATCTTTGGACTGTGGGAGGAAACCGGAGCACCCGGAGGAAACCCACGCACACACGGGGAGAACGTGCAGACTCCGCACAGACAGTGACCCAAGCCGGGAATCGAACCTGGGACCCTGGAGCTGTGAAGCAATTGTGCTAACCACAATGCTACCGTGCTGCTTAAAAGAGACTTCAGTTCCTGGAGCAGGCCACAGGCTGCAGGGTTCCTGGGAGAGGTGACTGCATATTTAAAAGAGACTTCAGTTCCTGGAGTGGGCCTATTGGCTCATTGGAAATCAGGTAGGGTACAAAAGGTGTGGCAGGAGAGCGTTTAGTCACAGAGTGCCGATTGGAACAGAGTGCATCTACGTTTAGGTGAGTGACTGAGTTCGGGTGAGTGGCGAGAGAGGGCTGTGTTTTTGTTGGTGTTTGGGTTTATCCTTGAGGTTCTATAAAAAAAAATTTTTTAAATAATTTAAATTAATTAACTAGTTGAATATGGCAGGACAGGTGATGTGCTGTTGCTGTATGATGATGGAACTGGTGGATCCCATTGAGACCGTCAGTGACCACATCTGCAGCAAGTGTTGGCTGCTCGAGGAACTTCGGCTCAGAATTGATGAGCTGGAGACCGAGCTGCACACACTGCGGCACATCAGGGAGGGGGAAAATTACCTGGACGCTTTGTTGCAGGAGGCAGTCACACCCAGTAGAATAAGTACTGTTAATTCGGTCAGTGGTCACGGACAGAGTGGTGTGACTGCAAGGGAGGCAGGTAGGGGGATCCTGAGTTTAGGAGTTGAGGAGCCTCAGCCCTTGACCTTGTCCAACAGGTATGAGGTACTTGCTCCCTGTGTGGATGCGGAAGAGGGCTGTAGGGAGGATGCGTTGACTGACCACCGCACCGTGGTACAGGAAGCCATTCAAGAGGGGGGAGCAAAAAGACAAGTGGTAGTTGTAGGGGATTCTATAATTAGGGGGATTGATGACATCCTTTGTAAGCCAGATCGAGAGTCCCGCATGGTATGTTGCCTGCCCGGTGCCAGGGTGAGGGACATCTCTGATTGGCTTGAAAGGATTTTGGAGAGGGAGGGGGAGGATCCAGTTGTTGTGGTCCATGTTGGGACTAACAACATAGGTAAGACTAGGAAAGAGGACCTGTTTGGGGATTATCAAACACTAGGGACTAAATTAAAGAACAGGTCCTCCAGGGTTATAATCTCTGGATTACTACCCGAGCCACGTGCCAATTGGCATAGGGTTGAGAAAATTAGGGAAGTTAACACGTGGCTAAAGGAGTGGTGCGGAAAAGAGGGATTCCATTTCATGGGGCATTGGCATCAGTACTGGGGCAGGAGGGACCTGTACCGTTGGGAGGGTCTTCACCTGAAACATTCTGGGACCAGTCTTCTAGCGAATAGGATAAATAGGTTGGTCACGAGGACTTTAAACTAGCAAGTTGGGGGGAAGGGAATGGTAAAGCTATGGACAGTACAATGGTTAATGGAGAGCAAGGCAGCAGGTTACGTGACAGGTTATTACGTAGAGATATGGTTTCGAAGACAAGGAAAATTAGGAGAAAGGATAAGAAGAAAAATAATTTGCGAGAAGTTACTGATCAAGGTGTTAGGATTCATAACAAAGACATAAAAAACAGCATAAGTGTACTTTACCTGAATGCTCGTAGTATACGGAATAAGGTGAATGAGTTGATGGCGCAAATCATCGTGAATGACTATGATTTAGTGGCCATTACTGAAACATGGTTAAAAGATGGTCACAACTGGGAGTTAAATATCCAAGTGTATCAGACTATACGAAAGGATAGAATGGACGGTAAGGGCGGTGGTGTAGCTTTGTTGTTTGAGGATGGCATCCGGGCAATAGTAAGGGATGATATTGGTGCTATGGAGGACAAGGTTGAATCAATTTGGGTGGAAATCAGGAATAGTAAGGCAAAAAGGTCACTGATAGGAGGAGTCTATCGGCCACCAAATAGTAACAGGATGGTAGGGCAGGCAATAAGCAAAGAAATAACGGATGCATGTAGAAATGGTACAGCGGTTATCATGAGAGATTTTAACCTGCATGTCGATTGGTTTAACCAGTTTGGTAAAGGCAGCCTTGAGGAGAAGTTTATAGAATGTGTCCGGGATAAATTCCTGGAACATTATGTAATGGAACCTACAAGGGAACAAGCGGTCCTAGATCTGGTCCTGTGTAATGAGGCAGGATTGATTAATGATCTCATAGTTCGGGATCCTCTTGGAAGGAGCGACCACAATATGGTGGAATTTAAAATACAGTTGGAGGATGACAAGGTAAAATCAAACACTAGTGTTTTGTGCTTAAACAAAGGCGATTACAATGGGATGAGAGAAGAACTACCTAAGGTAGACTGGGAGCAAAGACTTCATGGTGAAGCAGTTGAGGAACAGTGGAGAACCTTCCGAGCGATCTTTCACAGTCTTCAGGAAAGGTTCATACCGACAAAAAAGAAAGACGGTAGAAAGGGGAAAAACCGACCGTGGATATCTAAGGAGGTGAGGGAGAGTATCAAATTGAAGGGAAAAACATACAAAGTGGCAAATATTAGTGGGAGACTAGAGGACTGGGGAGTCTTTAGGGGACAACAGAAAGCTACTAAAAAAGCTCTTAAGAAGAGTAAGGTAGACTATGAAAGTAAACTTGCTCAGAACATAAAAGCAGATAGTAAAAGCTTCTACAAATATATAAGACAAAAAAGAGTGGCTAAGGTATATATTGGTCCTTTGGAAGATGAGAAGGGAGATTTAATAATAGGAGACGGGGAAATGGCTGAGGAGCTGAACAGGTTTTTTGGGTCAGTCTTCACAGTGGAAGACACAAATAACATGCCAGTGACTGACGGAAATAAAGATAAGATAGGTGAGGACCTTGAGATGATTGTAATCACTAAGGAGTCAGTATTGGGCAAGCTAATGGGGCTAAAGGTAGACAAGTCTCCTGGCCCTGATTGGGATGCATCCCAGAGTGTTAAAAGAGATGGCTAGGGAAATTGTAAACGCACTCGTGATAATTTATCAAAATTCACTAGAATCTGGGATGGCCCCAGAGGATTGGAAAGTAGCAAACGTGACACCACTGTTTAAAAAAGGAGGTCGGCAGGAAGCGGGTAATTATAGGCCGGTAAGCTTAACTTCGGTTGTAGGGAAAATGCTGGAATCTATCATTAAGGAGGAAATAGCGGGGCACCTGGAGGGAAATTGTCCCATTGGGCAAACGCAGCATGGGTTCATAAAGGGTAGGCCGTGTCTGACTAATTTGGTAGAATTTTTTGAGGACGTTACCAGTGCAGTAGATAACGGGGAGCCAATGGATGTGGTATATCTGGATTTCCAGAAAGCTTTTGACAAGGTGCCACACAAAAGGTTGCTGCATAAACTAAAGATGCATGGCATTGAGGGTAAAGTGGGAGCATGGGTAGAGGATTGGTTAACTAACAGAAAGCAGAGAGTGGGGATAAATGGGTGTTTCTCTGGTTGGCAACCTGTAACTAGTGGGGTCCTTCAAGGATCAGTGTTGGGCCCGCAGTTGTTCACAATTTACATACATGATTTGGAGTTGGGGACCAAGTGCAATGTGGCAAAGTTTGCAGACGACACTAAGATGAGTGGTAAAGCAAAAAGTGCAGAGGATACCGGAAGTCTGCAGAAGGATTTGGATAGGTTAGGTGAATGGGCTAGGGTCTGGCAGATGGAATTCAATGTTGCCAAGTGTGAGGCTATCCATTTTGGGAGGAATAACAGCAGAATGGATTATTATTTAAACGGTAAGATGTTAAAACATGCTGCTGTGCAGAGGGACCTGGGTGTGCTGGTGCACGAGTCGCAAAAAGTTGGTGTGCAGGTGCAACAGGTGATTAAGAAGGCTAATCGAGTTTCGTCTTTCATTGCTAGAGGGATGGAGTTCAAGACTAGGGAGGTTATGCTGAAATTGTATAAGGTGTTGTTGAGGCCACATCTGGAGTATCGTGTTCAGTTTTGGTCTCCTTACCTGAGAAAGCACATATTGGCACTGGAGGGAGTGCAGAGGAGATTCTATAGGTTGATCGCAGAGTTCAGGGGATTAGATTATGACGAGAGGTTGAGTAGACTGGGACTGTACTCATTGGAGTTCAGAAGGATGCGGGGGGATCTTACTGAAACATATAAAATTATGAAGGGAATAGTTAGGATAGATGCGGGCAGGTTGTTTCCACTGGTCGGGGAAAGCAGAACTAGGGGGCATAGCCTCAAAATAAGGGGAAGTAGATTTAGGACCGAGTTTAGGAGGAACTTCTTCACCCAAAGGTTGTGAATCTCTGGAATTCCTTGCCCAGTGAAGCAGTTGAGGCTCCTTCTTTAAACGGTATCTCAACTTAGACCAGGACCAGGAAAGCTAAGAAGACAGGACCATGGGTTTTGCCCATGTCTCAGATGCAGCATGTGATAGACTGCATCCACGTGGCCCCACGGTCTCCATGGCATTATGTGGTGCTATTTATGAACCGCAAGAGATTCCACCTCCTCAACATCCAAATTGTTGGTGACAAATGATGCGAATCATGCAGGTGTTTGCCTGTTTCCTAGGATACGTCCATGATAGTTCCATCTTGGGAAGCTCGCAAATCCTAGTCATCTTTGAGGGAGAGCAGCATCAAAGGGATGTCACTTCAGGGCCTAAGGGTACCCAATAAGGAGGTGTCTGATGAAGCCAGTGCAGAGGCATAAACTGAGGCGGTGACTCTCTACAACGAGGCTCATACTTCAATGTACGTGCTGGTCGAACACATGATTGGCCTGCTCATGATGTGGTGCTGGGGTCTGGTTGGGAGGTGGTGCCCTGCAATACAGCTCCCAGAGGGTGACCTGCATTATTGTGGTCTGCTGCGCTTTCCACAACCGGGCACTATAGACGGGAGACTACCTGGAAAAGGGGGAGATGGAGGAGTACCACATCTCCTCGAATAAGGAGGAGGTCAGGGATGATGGCGCTAGCAACCCACGGAGGTGTCGGAGAAATAAACTCAGGCCATGGCCAGGGCCCACTTGGACCATTGGGCTAGAGGCGTCCTCATAGCCTCTAGGTTTGGGGATGAGCAGGACTAGGAATGAGGAGACATAAAAGCATGGGGACAGTGATCTCATCATTAATATGGTGTCAGTGAGAGTTTTACATGATGACGCTGATTCTGTGGGCAGGTTACAAAAGCCATTGGCCGGACTCTGCAGGGGAATGTTGAAGACTTACATTGAGGACAGAGCGATGCTCCACTATTCCACGACAATATGTCGGACTCCTGCCTGACAGAGAGCTGAACGCGTCCTGACAATGAATGGGCTTATCACGGGGTTTAGAGATGCGGGATGAGCTCTCATCTGCTACAGCCCCTTCAAGGTCAAGGATTCTGTTGTTTTCCTCCTCCAACTAATCTCTGGGGTGGGTCAGCCAGTCTACACATTGTCAGCCCATGGCATCCTCATCACTGGAGAAGAGTGGCTGAACGTTGATGCGTGGACATGCGGGGGTGGGGGACAACTTCAGCACATCCTCACTGACTAATCAGTGCGAAGGTGGCAGAGACATAGTGTTGCCAATTTCACCCATAGATGTAGCACCGAGTGCGTGTGGGGTGCATTGAGCATGGTGCCATGAAATGACAGCGAGGAGGATCTGCTGGTGAACAAAATGATGTTTATTTACAAGTACATTACTGTCCCCCGGGGAGGGTCACAGATAGGGCTGGGTAGTAGCCTGGCACTCCCCTTGGGACCTGGGTGCCTTGGCACTGCCAGCCTGCCACCTTGGCAGTGCCACCAAGGCACCCTGGCAGCACCAACCTGGTGCTGACAGAGTACGTGGTCAGAACTGTCAGTGTGCTAGGGGCAATGCCCGGCTGACTGGTTGTCAGTCCCAAGATATCCAGGTGCCAGATTGGCACTGCCAAGGGTCAGCGGGCCATGTCCATAAAAGGTGGGTGAGGGGAGGTTTGAGGAGGCCAAAGTAAGATTGGGGGGTGGGGGGGTGAAGGATGGGTTCTGAAAGTGAGGGAAGGGTTTCCTGAAAGGTGGAGGGGGGGTTTAGAGATTGGGGAAGCCTTTCAAAATGGTGCCTTGATCTGTGAGGAGTCGGTCATGTTGGTGAGCTCAGCTCCCCAGTGCAGGAAGACCTCCGAAGTGTGGCCTCGACGGGGAGAAACTCCCCAAGGCGCCAAAAAATGGCCCAGTGCCATTGAATAGCGGTGTCAATCTCGGCACTGCAGCCATAGAGAAACACCCCGCCAACACGCCTGAAAGAGCATTTGGACATTTTTCCAGCCCTACATCGATGATGATATTATGGTGACAAAAAGACAAAAACTGTGCACCGGGCTCAACATAATCTAACCAAGGTTCCGTGGAGGTTTTATAGAACGTAGCTGCTCCCAATTCTATTCCTCGAGATCTCGTCTTGTTTTGTGTTGCAGTCCTTTTCAGAATTATTGATATTTCCCCCAATGTGGTGCTGCCCGAAATTTTTAAATTCAAACTTTTGGTTTCCAACTACAAATCATCGGAATGGGACATCGGCATTTGGCTCCTCAAGACCGATAAGTAATTCAATGTGATCATGGCTGATCATGATGCCGGGAATTCAGATGCACCTTTACCCTGTGTCCCTTTATACATTTGGTTCGCAAAAATCTATCAATCGTACATTTGAAATGAACTATTGATGCCGCCACAATTGCCGATCAAATGGCTACTACGCTTTGTGCACCAAAGTTTCTAATTTAAATTTTGAGACGTCTGGCTCTAAATTTAACATGACTAGATTTAAAAAAAAATTAATTTGCAGGATGTGAACATCGCTGTCTGGATCAGAATTTATTGCCCATCCCTAATTACCCTTCAGAAGATGGGGGTGAGTCCATGTGGTGCAGGTACACCTGCAGTGCTGTCAGGGAAGGAGTTCCAGGATTTTGACCAAGCGAAAGTGAAGGCGGTATATTTCCAAGTCTGGAAGGTGGGCGGTTTGGAGGGGAAATTCCAGGTGGTAGCGCTCCCATGTCTCTGAAGCCTATTTACTTCTGGATGTCAATGATTGTGGAGTTGAAAGTTGCTGCCTGAGGAGGCTGGGTGAGGTTTTCAAAAAATCATTTGTGAGGTGTTGGTACACCTGGCTGTGTCAGCATTTATTTGCCATCCCCAATGCCCTTCAAATGATTGACATGCTTGATCATTTTATAGGCTGTTAAGAGCGGGATTTTACAACAATTGACAATGTTTCATGGTCATTCCAGATTTTAATTGGATTCAAACTCTGTCATCTACCTTGGTAAGATTTTAACACAGGTCACCACAGCATTAAGTCTCTGGATCATTAGTCCAGTGACAATACCAATATGTCTCCACCTCCCCTAAGTTGATGTTGCAATGTATCTTGTAGAAGGTAAACACTATTGCCAGTGTTGTCAGTGGTGGAGGGAGTGAATGTTTAAGGTGGTAGATGGGGTGCTGATCAATCTGTTCTCCTTAAAGTCTGAAAATGTTGATCAAATCACTCCTTTCCCTTCAAAATTCCAGACAACACAGACATTGGGTTAAAGCACAGAAATGGGCCATTCGGCCACTAGAACAAAGAACAAAGAACAAAGAACAAAGAAATGTACAGCACAGGAACAGGCCCTTCGGCCCTCCAAGCCCGTGCCGACCATACTGCCCGACTAAACTACAATCTTCTACACTTCCTGGGTCCGTATCCTTCTATTCCCATCCTATTCATATATTTGTCAAGATGCCCCTTAAATGTCCCTATCGTCCCTGCCTCCACTACCTCCTCCGGTAGTGAGTTCCAGGCACCCACTACCCTCTGCGTAAAAAACTTGCCTCGTACATCTACTCTAAACTTTGCCCCTCTCACCTTAAACCTATGCCCCCTAGTAATTGACCCCTCTACCCTGGGGAAAAGCCTCTGACTATCCACTCTGTCAATGCCCCTCATAATTTTGTATACCTCTATCAGGTCGCCCCTCAACCTCCTTCGTTCCAGTGAGAACAAACCGAGTTTATTCAACCGCTCCTCATAGCTTATGCCCTCCATACCAGGCAACATTCTGGTAAATCTCTTCTGCACCCTCTCTAAAGCCTCCACATCCTTCTGGTAGTGTGGCGACCAGAATTGAACACTATACTCCAAGTGTGGCCTAACTAAGGTTCTATACAGCTGCAACATGACTTGCCAATTCTTATACTCAATGCCCCGGCCAATGAAGGCAAGCATGCCGTATGCCTTCTTGACTACCTTCTCCACCTGTGTAGCCCCTTTCAGTGATCTGTGGACCTGTACTCCTAGATCTCTTTGACTTTCAATACTCTTGAGGGTTCTACCATTCACTGTATATTCCCTACCTGCATTAGCCCTTCCAAAATGCATTACCTCACATTTGTCCAGGTTAAACTCCATCTGCCATCTCTCCGCCCAAGTCTCCAGACAATCTAAATCCTGCTGTATCCTCAGACAGTCCTCATCGCTATCCGCAATTCCACCAACCTTTGTGTCGTCTGCAAACTTACTAATCAGACCAGTTACATTTTCCTCCAAATCATTTATATATACTACAAAGAGCAAAGGTCCCAGCACTGATCCCTGTGGAACACCACTGGTCACAGCCCTCCAATTAGAAAAGCATCCCTCCATTGCTACCCTCTGCCTTCTATGGCCTAGCCAGTTCTGTATCCACCTTGCCAGTTCACCCCTGATCCCATGTGACTTCACCTTTTGTACTAGTCTACCATGAGGGACCTTGTCAAAGGCCTTACTGAAGTCCATATAGACAACATCTACTGCCCTACCTGCATCAATCATCTTAGTGACCTCCTCGAAAAACTCTATCAAGTTAGTGAGACACGACCTCCCCTTCACAAAACCGTGCTGCCTCTCACTAATACGTCCATTTGCTTCCAAATGGGAGTAGATCCTGTCTCGAAGAATTCTCTCCAGTAATTTCCCTACCACTGAAGTAAGGCTCACCGGCCTGTAGTTCCCGGGATTATCCCTGCCACCCTTCTTAAACAGAGGAACAACATTGGCTATTCTCCAGTCCTCCGGGACATCCCCTGAAGACAGCGAGGATCCAAAGATAAGATCGTGGCTGAATAGACTGCAGCTTCAACTCCACATTCTGCCTGCTCCCGGTAATCGTTGACTCCCTTGTTAGTCTTGAATCCATCCACCTCTGCCTGAGAAACATTCAACGAGCTTGCCTTCACTCAGCGTTCTAAAGACTCACAAATCTGAGTGAAGAATTGATTCTCATCTCTGTTTTAAATGGGAGACAGCTTGGGCTGGATTCTCCGGTCCCCCAGCCGTGTGTTTTTCGGCTGAGCGTCGCTCGCTGGCGCTTGGCAATGGAATTTTCCATTGAAGCCACCACACCGTCAGGGAACCCGCAGGCAGAGGTGCGCTGTCGGTGGGAACAGAGAATCCCAACAGCTGAAGAATTCAGCCCTTATTTTCAAATTGTGTCCCCTGGGTCTAAACTCTCCTACAAGGAGAAATAATCCTTACAGAATCCTCCCTGTCGGATGCCATCAAAGAACAAAGAATAGTACAGCACAGGAACAGACCCTTCAGCCCACCAAGCCTGCGTCGATCGCGTGTCCTAACTAGGGCAATCCCCTGTAACCTTCTATACCCCATCTGTTCATGCATCTATCTAGATAAGTCTTAAAAGTCACTAACGTATCTGCCTCAACCACCTCACTTGGCAATGCATTCCAGGCCACCACCACCCTTTGTGTAAAAAACTTTGCCCGGACATCTCCACTGAACCTATTCCCCCTCACCTTGAACTTGTGCCCCGCTTGTAATTGTCATTTCCGCCCTGGGAAAAAGCCTCGAACTGTTCTCCCTATCTAGACCCATCATAATTTCATAAACTTCTATCAGGTCGCCCCTCAGGTAGCCCCTCAGCCTCATATTTTAATAAAGTCACCTTTCATTCTTTTAAACTCCAGTGGACATGGAATTGTCCAATCTGTCCAATCTTTCCACGAAAGATAACCCCCCCTATCCAGCTATCAGTCAAGTAGACCTTCACTGAATGGCATCTATTTGCATATATATCCTTTCTTCAATAAGGAGAGCAAGGGCGGGATTCTCTGGTCCCCCAGCCATGTATTTCTCGGAGTGCTGTTCGCTGGCAGCGGGATTATCTCTTCCCACCTCTTGTCCATGTGATTTCACATCAAAGCCACCCCACGTCACTGGAAATCTCCAGGCGGAGGTGCACTGCCAGCAAGGAATGACAATCCCAACGGCTGGAGAATTGCAGCCCAAATCTTTACAGAGCACTCCAGGTGCAGTGTCACCAATGTCACCAATATCCTGTAGAATTGGAGGAACTTTGTGATTCATGTACCAGATCCCTCCATACCTCAGAGATCTACAATGTCTCCTTATTTAAATAAATGCTCCTTGTTTATTCTTCCTGCTGAAGTGGACCTGTTCACATTTTCCACATTAATTTCCATTTGCCAAATGTTCGAGCACTCACTTAACCTCTCTATGTCCCTTTTTAAATATCCGTGATGCTCTTCTTGTCGGCCCCTATACTTCTAGCTAGCTTTCTCTTTTCTCTAATTTCTGTCTCCTTATTAATCTTTTAATTATTCTTTGTTGTTCTTTATATTCTGCCCAATCATCTGACCTAGCATAGTGGACTGTTGATCCAGAGACCCAGGGTAATACTCTAGGGACTCTGGAGACCCATGGCAGAAGGTGAAAATTATTGAATCCAATAACTTTCAGGAATTATAAGTCTAATGATGACCATGAAACCATTGTTGATTGTCATAAAAAATCCCAGCTGGTTCACTAATGTCCTTTAGGGAGGGAAATCTGTCATGCTTACCTGGTCTGGCGTACATGTGACTCCAGACCACAGCAATGTGGTTGACTCTTAACTGTTCGCTGCCCCTGACATTTATTATTATGAACTGCTTTGAGAGGTTGGTCATGAGACACATCAACTCCATACCTCTAGACTGCCTTGATCCACTGCAATTTGCGCACTGCCACAACTTGTCCACAGCAGACGCCATCTCTCTGGCCGTACACTCATCCCTCGAGCATCTCAACAACAAGGACTCCTACAACAGACTCCTATTCATTGACTACAGCTCCACCTTCAACACCATAATCCCAAATAATCTCATTTCCAGACTCTAAAACCTAGGACTTGGCACCTCCCTCTGCAACTGGATCCTCGACCTTCTGACCCATAGATCACAATCAGTAAGGATAAACAATGAGACCTCCTCCATGATAGTCTTCAATACTGGGGCCCCGCAAGACTGCATACTTAGCCCCCGACTAAACTCCAAGAAAACACAACAGCCCCTTTACTTCCTCAGGAAACAGGAAGTTCGACATGTCCACATTGACTCTTACCAACTTTTACAGATGCACCATAGAAAACATCCTATCTGGCTGAATCACAGCCTGGTATGGCAACTGCTTGGCCCAAGACCGTAAGAAACTACAGAGTCGTGAACACCGCCTAGTCCATCACGCGAACCTGCCTCCCATCCATGACCCGTCTACACCTCCCGTTGCCTTGGGAAAGCAGACAACATCATCATAGGCCCCTCCAGCCGGGTTATTCTCTCTTCAAATCTCTTCCATTGGGCAGGAGATACAAAAGTCTGAGAACACGCACTAACAGGTTCAAAAACAGTTTCTTCCCCATTGTTACCAGACTACTGAATGGCCCTCTTACGGACTGAACTGATCTATCTGTGCATCTTCTCTATTGTTGTAGCACAACACTCCGTATGCTTCACCTGATGTCCATATCTATGTATTTACATTGTGTATTTATTGTATGCCCTATATTTTTCATGTATGGAATGATTTGCCTGGACTTTATGCAGAACAATACCTTTGACTGTACCCCCGTACAAGTGACTAATTTAAATCTCAATCTTTATTTTACAACAACTATTATACAGCACTAGTAGCTTCCGACTGGGTTTTCAATAGTCAATGCTTTACTGGCTGACTGTCTTTGTACATGGCCAAATATTGTTCGGGGTCCCCCTGCAATTTATCGGGCTAGCTCATTTTCTTCAAGGTTCATGAGGTAGTTAATCATTCTCACCCCGTAAGACTTGTATGGGTTATAACATTCATCATCCACGCTACCTTTGCCAATCTAATTCATTCAATCTATATTTAAGTTAAAAACACTCACAAGGACCCATTATTTCATCCTGTATAGCCCGTCTTGCAGTGTGGTAACTGTTAGGAGGGGTCTATAAACCACTCCAAAAGGTGACTTTTAACTTTTACTATTTCTCATCTCTTCCTAAAGAATCCTGATCCAAGATCGCAAGAAACTGCAGAGTGTGGTGAACTCAGCCCAACGTATCACACAAGCTTGCCACCCCCACATTGATTCTGTCTTCATCTCCCGCTGCCTCAGGAAGGCAGACAGCATTATCAGAGACCCCTCCCACCCAGGCATTGCCCTCTTCCAGACCTTTCCATCAGACAGAAGGTACAGAAGTCTGAAGACTCGCACATCCAGACATAGGAACAGCATCTTCTCCACAGCTACAAGACTCCTCCATGACTCCCCCTCGGTCTGATCTGTCACCTGTAAGAACACTATTCAAGGTGTCCTATGCTTCTCTTGCTCTTGTATTTGCTTTATTTGGCCCCTTGTGCCGTTGTTTGTCGATGTACCATTCATCAATGTACTCTGTTGATTATTCTATTTTGTCGACTTTTTTACGTATTGTGTAGGTTCCCTTGGCTGCAGAAAAATACTTTTCACTGTACTTCGGTACATTTGACAATAAAATCTAAATCAAAACTGATTCAACATCTTCACCTCCAGAACTAAGATCTCTCTCCCTCCTGTACCAATGTCATCTTGATACCAGGCAGACAACACAGCCATGTGCATCTCTGCTCTCAGCTGCAGAGAACAGTGTCAATAATCCCTGACTACAATTGCATTCCCATTAACTACCCCTGCTTGAATAACGTCCTGTGCTGTGGTGACATGGTCAGCTTGCTCACCCACTCTGCAGCCACTGCTTTCATGCATACAGGCTGCAGGAACCTTGTACCTGTTGGGTAATTGCAAAGGCTGAGGTTCCTCCACTTCCACTTTCTGGGTTCCCATACCTGCTTCACTCACAATCACATCCTCCTTCCCCTGGTCACTGACCCAATCCAAAGGATGTGACTGCCTCCTGGTACAAAGTGTCCGGCTAACCTCCCCTTCCTGATACATTGTGGTATCTGCAGCTTGGCCTCTAGCTCAATGACTCCGAACTGGTGCTCCTCAATGCTCAGACAATTATTGCAGATGTGCTTGCAATCCTAGTTTGCGTAGTCTCATTATAAATTGTTGATGTGAATAACTGAGGTTCCCGAACGATCCTTGTGGATCACTCCTGACAGCCTGAGTAACTACCGTTAACCCATGCTCTTGGATTTTTGTTTCAAAGCCAGTTTGCTGTAAATTTTGCTACTTGTCCCCTGACGCCACATGCTCTGACCTTCGTCATGAGACAGCTATGCAGTACCTTATTAAGGTCTTTTGAAATTCAAGATATATTACATTATAAAAAAGCTAAAGGTTAACTCAGATGGATTATAAAAGTCAACAGATAATGAGGAGCCTCTGTGAAAATACTTGAATGCATGACAATAAAGGGACTGTCGTGTAGTGGTATCGTCCCTGGACACATAATCCAGAGACCCATTGTAGTGATCTGTGGACATGGGTTGAAATCCCGTCACAGCAACTGGTGGAATTCAAATCCAATTAATAGCTGTGGAATATGTAAAGCTAGTCCAAACAATGTGACCATGAAACTATCATTGTTATCTACGATTGTCTAATCAAAATATTTGAAACTCTCAGCGTAAGACCCTCACTCCAGTGAAAATGAGCTCTGGGTTGAACTCACTGTGGTAGTATGTATTGGGGGTCATGTGGGACTGGAAGCCCTAATGTCATTGGCTGACAGATCCCGGGTCCTGGTTGGCCGTTGACCTCAAGCTCCGCCCTGAAGGCGGAGTATAAGAAGCCGGTGTCTTCCCCCGCAGGCCAGTTTACTATCGAGCTGCTGGGGAACAGACACGCTTAATAAAGCCTCATCGACTTCACTATATTCGTCTCATGGAGTCTTTGTGCGCTACAATTTATTAAGCGTGCCTAAAAAGGACTATGGAGCTCAGGATCATTCCAGAATGCCTGAGGATCAGCCCCCACGCAGTGAATGCGGCAGCAGCCTTCAAACACTGGCAGACTTGCTTCGAGGCCTACCTCAGAACGACCACCGGCCGAGTCTCAGACGAACAAAATCTGCAGGTCCTGCACTCGAGGGTGAGCACGGAGATTTTCACCCTCATTGAAGACACCGACGATTTCCAGACGGCGTTCACAGCACTGAGAAGTCTCTACGTTCGCCCAGTTAACCAAATCTACGCTCGCTACCAGCTCGCGACAAGACGGCAAGCTCCCGGAGAATCGATGGACGAGTTCTACGCCGCGCTGCTGATTTTGGGACGAGCCTGCAGCTGCCCGTCGGTGAATGCAAACGAATACATGGACATGTTAATGCGCGACGCTTTTGTGGCAGGTATGCAATCCTCCCAAATCCGCCAAAGACTTCTAGAAAAAGAGTCGCTAGGACTCTCAGAGGCACGGGCCCTAGCAGCCTCCCTAGACGTGGCCGCGCGTAATACCCGCGCCTACGGCCCCGACCGCGCGGCAGGCCATTGGGCCCCGTACGTACCCGTCGCGGCAAACCCCCTACCACCCCCCCCCAGACACCCCACAGGCTTGCGCAGTCCAAACGCCGAGTCGCACCGGGGGCGCCCGCTGTTATTTCTGCGGCCAGGCGAAACACCCCCGACAGCGCTGTCCGGCCCGCGCAGCCATCTGCAAAAGCTGCGGGAAAAAGGGCCATTATGCGGTGGTGTGCTGATCCCGCGAGGTCGCCGCCGTCCCGGGGCCACAGGGAGCCCTACAAGCAGTCTATGTGTCCCAACCCCCCCAGCACGCCATGTGCGACCCGCAGGTGCAGCCGCTCTGGTTCCCGACCACCGCGGTCCCGGGAGAACTGGGAGCCCTGCACGCCGCCTACGCTCCCCAACCCCCCTCCCCGCAGCCCATGTACGACCCGCCGCCGGCGCTACCGCTTTGGGTCCCGGCCAACACTCTCCACGGAGAGGAGGGGGTTTTTCGCGTCCCTAACGCCACCCTCACCCCCGTCCCGCGCCCCACGCCTGACCCGCCGGCGCCACCTACTTGGACCCCGACCACCGCTGTCCCCGGTGAGGGAGCTCCTCGCGCTCCTTGCGCTCGCGGCCCCACGCCTGACCCGCCGGCGCCGCCGACTTGGGCCCCGACCACCGCTGTCCCCGGTGAGGGAGCTCCGCGCAGTCCTAGCGCTCGCGGTCCTAGCGCTCGCGGTGAGGGAGCTCCGCGCGGTCCTAGCGCTCGCGGTCCTATCGCTCCCCAGACCCCCCAGCACACCATGTGCGACCCGCAGACGCCGCCATTTTGGGTCCCGACCACCACGAGGGGCGGAGGGGCGCCGCCATCTTGGACCGCCCCCGACCTGTACGACGCATGGGGCGGCCATTTTGTCCACCACCACCGCCATCTTGTGACCCCCCAGCCACGTGCGATGTATGGGGCGGCCATTTTGTCTATCCCCGACGCCATCTTGGACGGCAACAACGGACCCCACCCCACTACTACAACCACGGCTCGCTTCGGTTACGCTCGATCAGGCTCGGCCCCGGACACTCCAGACGACGACGACAACGGTCCTAATTAACGGCCACGAGACGCCATGCCTAGTCGACTCCGGGAGCACGGAAAGCTTTATACACCCCGACACGGTAAAACGCTGTTCCTTGACCACCTATCCCAGCGCACAAAAGATTTGCCTAGCTGCAGGATCCCACTCCGTACAGATCCAGGGATTCTGCATAGTTACCCTAACGGTGCAGGGGAGGGAGTTCAAAAACTACAAACTTAACGTCCTTCCCCAACTCTGTGCCCCCACCTTGCTGGGATTAGATTTCCAATGTAATCTACAGAGCCTTACGTTTAAATTCGGCGGCCCCATACCCCCACTCACTATCTGCGGCCTCGCTACCCTCAAGGTGCAACCCCCGTCCTTGTTTGCGAACCTCACCCTGGATTGCAAACCCGTCGCCACTAGGAGCAGACGATACAGCGCCCAGGACCGGACCTTCATTCGGTCCGAGGTCCAGCGGCTACTAAAGGAGGGCATAATCCAGGCCAGCAATAGTCCCTGGAGAGCGCAGGTGGTAGTAGTGAAGACAGGGGAGAAACAAAGGATGGTCATTGACTATAGCCAGACCATCAACAGGTACACACAACTAGACGCGTACCCTCTCCCCCGCATATCCGACATGGTCAATCGGATTGCCCAGTATAAAGTCTTCTCCACCGTGGACCTCAAGTCCGCCTACCATCAGCTCCCCATCCGCCCAAGTGACCGCAAGTACACAGCCTTCGAGGCAGACGGGCGATTATACCATTTCCTACGGGTCCCTTTTGGCGTCACAAACGGGGTCTCGGTCTTCCAACGGGAGATGGACCGGATGGTTGATCAACATGGGTTACGGGCCACGTTCCCGTATCTCGACAATGTAACCATCTGCGGCCACGATCAGCAAGACCACGACGCCAACCTCCAAAAATTCCTCCAGACCGCCAAAGCCTTGAACCTCACGTACAACGAGGACAAATGCGTTTTTAGCACCAACCGGCTAGCCATTCTGGGCTACATAGTACGCAATGGGATAATAGGCCCCGACCCCGAACGTATGCGCGCACTCATGGAATTTCCCCTCCCGCACTGCCCAAAAGCCCTGAAACGCTGCCTAGGGTTCTTTTCGTACTACGCCCAGTGGGTCCCCCAGTATGCAGACAAGGCCCACCCCCTAATACAGACCACGACCTTCCCTCTGTCGACAGAGGCTTGCCAGGCCTTCAGCCGCATCAAAGCGGACATCGCAAAGGCCACGATGCGTGCCATCGACGAGTCCCTCCCCTTCCAGGTCGAGAGCGACGCCTCCGACGTAGCTCTGGCGGCCACCCTTAACCAACCGGGCAGACCCGTGGCCTTTTTCTCCCGAACCCTCCACGCCTCAGAAATCCGCCACTCCTCAGTGGAAAAGGAAGCCCAAGCCATAGTGGAAGCTGTGCGACATTGGAGGCATTACCTGGCCGGCAGGAGATTCACTCTTCTCACTGACCAACGGTCGGTAGCTTTCATGTTCGATAATGCACAGCGGGGCAAAATTAAAAATGGCAAGATCTTAAGGTGGAGGATCGAGCTCTCCACCTTCAACTATGAGATCTTGTACCGGCCCGCAAAGCTGAACGAGCCGTCCGATGCCCTATCCCGCGGCACATGTGCCAACGCACAAATTGACCGCCTCCAAACCCTCCACGAGGACCTCTGCCACCCGGGGGCCACTCGGTTTTACCACTTCATCAAGTCCCGCAATCTCCCATACTCTTTAGAAGAGGTCCGTACAGTCACAAGGGACTGCCACATCTGCGCGGAATGCAAGCCGCATTTTTTCAGGCCAGATGGAGCGCACCTGATTAAGGCTTCCCGCCCCTTTGAACGCCTTAGTCTCGATTTCAAAGGGCCCCTCCCCTCCACCGACCGCAACGCATATTTTCTTAATGTAGTGGACGAATACTCCCGCTTCCCTTTTGCCATTCCCTGCTCCGACATGACCGCGGCCACAGTCATTAAAGCCCTGAACAGCATCTTCACACTGTTCGGTTACCCCGCATACGTCCACAGCGACAGGGGGTCCTCTTTCATGAGTGACGAGCTGCGCCAGTTCCTGCTCAGCAAGGGCATAGCCTCAAGCAGGACGACCAGCTACAACCCCCGGGGGAACGAGCAAGTAGAAAGGGAGAACGGCACGGTCTGAAAGGCCGTCCTACTGGCCCTACGGTCCAGGGATCTCCCAGTTTCACGGTGGCAGGAGGTCCTCCCGGACGCTCTCCATTCCATCCGGTCGTTATTATGTACAAGCACTAATCAAACACCTCACGAGCGTCTCCTTGTCTTCCCTAGGAGGTCCTCCTCTGGAACGTCGCTGCCGACCTGGCTGGTGGCCCCAGGACCCATCCTGCTCCGAAAGCATGTGCGGGCACATAAGGCGGACCCGTTGGTCGAAAGGGTTCACCTCCTCCACGCAAACCCCCAGTACGCCTATGTGGAGTACCCCGACGGCCGACAGGACACGGTCTCCCTGCAGGATCTGGCGCCCGCCGGCACCACGCACACCCTCCCGACACCATCAACCCAACCCCCCCCTTCCTGCCACCGCCGCACCCCGCGACCGCCCCCTTCCCAGGAGGATCAGTCCCCCTCCCCTTTGCACCGACAGCTGAAACCGTATGGCTCCTGGAAGCGACAACACTGGTACAAGCACCACCACCACCGCCGGGGCCGAGGCGATCGACACGGACGACCAGACCGCCCGACCGACTCGTGGCGTCGATGTAAAACAAAGATGGACTGTTCAAAGAACATTTTGTTTTTTTCCTATACCCTCTGTAAATAGTTGCAACAGGACGAAACTGTCCAATACTGTACTACCATGTGAATGTTCTATCCTCCCAGGACCAGCCCTGTAAACCCTTACCACCATACGAAGCATCACCCCGCCGGGTTCATTTTTGACAAGGGGTGAATGTGGTAGTATGTATTGGGGGTCATGTGGGACTGGAAGCCCTAATGTCATTGGCTGACAGATCCCGGGTCCTGGTTGGCCGCTGACCTCAAGCTCCGCCCTGAAGGCGGAGTATAAGAAGCCGGTGTCTTCCCCCGCAGGCCAGTTTACTATCGAGCTGCTGGGAAACAGACACGCTTAATAAAGCCTCATCGACTTCACTATATTCGTCTCATGGAGTCTTTGTGCGCTACACTCACCATTGAGTTAAAATTGCCGGAGAGTTCAGGTTTCCTACTCTGATCCCTAATTCCACACCCAGATATTGGGGGATGGGGAACGGGGGACAAACTTCAGGATGCATCCGCCATTCTGCATACTTTGCAGTGCCTCTGTGACTGAGCACAAAATCTGGGACACAGTGTGACCGAATGGCCTACGGCCTGGAAAGCTAGGCCAGATACAGAATTTAAATTAAACAACAGCCAACAACTTGAGCTGCCAGGCCTGATGGGAATTCAGAAAGAACAAGTAAACACAGACACTGGTTAGGGGTGAACAAGGGCAAGTCTGGACATGTCCTGGAACCTGGGACCAGAGGTGTATTACCTTGATCACATAAAGTCATTATTTTGTGTATTGTATCAACCATACTCACAGGCACCTAGAACATAGAACATTACAGCGCAGTACAGGCCCTTCGGCCCTCGATGTTGCGCCGACCTGTGAAACCACTCTAAAGCCCATCTACACTATTCCATTATCATCCATAAGTTTATCCAATGACCAGTTAAATGCCCTTGATGTTGGCGAGTCCACTACTGTTGCAGGCAGGGCATTCCATGCCTTTACTACTCTCGGACTAAAGAACCTACATCTGACATCTGTCCTATATCTATCTCCCCTCAATTTAAAGCTATGTCCCATCATGCTAGACATCACCATCCGAGGAAGAAGGCTCTCACTGTCCACCCTATCTAATCCTCTGATCATCTTGTATGCCTCAATTAATTCACCTCTTAACCTTCTCTCTAATGAAAACAGCCTCAAGTCCCTCAGCCTTTCCTCATACGATCTTCCCTCCATACCAGGCAACATCCTGATAAATCTCCTCTGCAAACTTTCTAATGCTTCCACATCCTTCCCATATTGCGGCGACCAGAACTGCACGCAATACTCCAAATGCGGCCGCATCAGAGTTTTGTACAGCTGCAACATGACCTCATGGCTCCGAAACTCAATCCCTCTACCAATAAAAGCTAACACACCATATGCCTTAACATCCCTATCAACCTGGGTGGCAACTTTCAGGGCTATATCTACATGGACACTGAGATCTCTCTGCTCATCCACACTACTAAGAATCTTACCATTAGCCCAATACTCTGTTTTCCTGTTACTCCTTCCAAAATGAATCACCTTACACTTTTCTGCATTGAACTCCATTTGCCACCTCTCAGCCCAGCTCTGCAGCTTATCTATGTCCCGCTGTAACCTGCAACATCCTTCCGCACTGTCCACAACTCCACCGACTTTAGTGTCATCCGCAAATTTACTCACCCATCCTTCTATGCCCTCCTCCAGGTCATTAGTAAAAATGACAAACAGCAGTGGCCCCAAAACAGATCCTTGTGTACACCACTAGTAACTGAACTCCGGGCTGAACATTTCCCATCAACCACCGCCCTCTGTCTTCTTACAGCTAGCCAATTTCTGATCCAAACCATCACCCTCAATCCCATGCCCCTGTATTTTCTGCAATAGCCTACCATGGGGAACCTTATCAAACGCTTTACTGAAATCCATATACACTACATCAACTGCTTTACCCTCATCCACCTGTTTGGTCACCTTCTCAAAGAACTCAATAAGGTTTGTGAGGCACGACCTACCCTTCACAAAACTGTGTTGACTATCCCTAATCAAATTATTCCTTTTCAGATGATTATAAATCTAATGTCTTCTAATCCTTTCCTTGACTTTGCCCACAACAGAAGTAAGGCTCACTGGCCTATAGTTACCGGGGTTGTCTCCACTACCCTTCTTGAACAAGGGGACAACATTTGCTATCCTCCAGTCTTCTGGCACTATTCCTGTGGACAATAACGACATAAAGATCAAAGCCAAAGGCTCTGAAATCTCCTCCCTAGCTTCCCAGAGAATCCTAGGATAAATCCCATCTGGTCCAAGGGACGTATCTATTCTCACACTTTCCAGAATTGCTAACACCTCCTCCATATGAACCTCAATCCCGTCTAGTCTAATAGCCTGTATCTCAGTATTCTCCTCGACAACATTGTCTTTTTCCTGTGTGAATACTGACGAAAAATATTAATTTAGCGCCTCCTATCTCCTCGGACTCCATGCACAACTTCCCACTGCTGTCCTTGTCTGGCCCTACTCTCACCCTAGTCATTCTTTTATTCCAGACATGCCTATAGAAAGCTTTGGGGTTTTCCTTGATCCAACCTGCCAAGGACTTCTCATGTCCCCTCCTGGCACTTCTTAGGTCCTTCCTGGCTAACTTGTAACGCTCAAGCGCCCTAACTGAACCAACACGTCTCATCTTTACATAAGCCTCCTTCTTCCTCTTGACAAGTGATTTGACTACTTTAGTAAACCACGGTTCCCTCGCTCGACCACTTCCTCCCTGCCTGACAGGTACATACTTATCAAGGACTCGCAGTAGCTGTTCCTAGAACAAGCTCCACATTTCAATTGTGCCCATCGCCTGCAGTTTCCTTCCCCATCCTATGCATCCTAAGTCTTGCCTAATCGCATCATAATTGCCTATCCACTAGCTATAACTCTTGCCCTGCGGTATATATCTATCCCTATCCATCGCTAAAGTAAACGTAACCGAATTGTGGTCACTATCACCAAAGTGCTCATCTACCTCCAAATCTAACACCTGTCCTGGTTCATTACCCAGTACCCAATCCAATGTGGCCTCACCTCTTGTTGGCCTATCTACATACTGTGTCAGGAAACCCTCTTGCACATATTGGACAAAAACTGACCCATCTAAAGTACTCGAACTATAGTGTTTCCAGTCAATATTTGGAAAGTTAAAGTCTCCCATAACAACTACCCTGTTACTTTCGCGCCTATACAGAATCACCTTTGCAATCCTTTCCTCTACATCTCTGGAACATTTCAGAGGTCTATAGAAAACTCCAAACAGGGTGACCTCTCCTTTCCTGTTTCTAACCTCAGCCCATACTACCTCAGTAGACGAGTCCTCATCAATCATCCTTTCTGCCACTGTAATTCTGTCCTTGACTAACAATGCCACACCTCCCCCTCTTTTACCACCTTCCCTGAGCTTACTGAAACATCTAAACCCCGGAACCTGCAACAACCATTCCTGTCCCTGCTCTATCCATGTCTCCGAAATGGCCACAACATCGAAGTCCCAGGTACCAACCCATGCTGCAAGTTCACCCACCTTATTCCGGATGTTCGTGGCGTTGAAGTAGACACACTTCAAACCACCTTCCTGCCTGCCAGTACACTCCTGCGACCTGGAAACCTTACTCATGACCTCACTACTCTCAACCTCCTGTACACTGGAGCAACAATTCAGGTTCCCATCACCCTGCTGAATTAGTTTAAACCTCAGTTCAATCAAGTGACAACACCACTATGCCCCCACCTGTAACCACCTTGTATTCCTAACCCTTAGTATCCCTGCCTAAAAGAAAAATCTGTCAATCTGAGTAGGTTCGGCCGCATTTTGAGGGAGCGAGTCCTGGACTCCCCTGCCCCACCCGAGGAAACTGTTTCTGTCGACCCACACTATCAAATCATCTTAAATTCCTTAGGTGCATTTCTGGGGCGAAATTCTCCCCCAACGGCGGGATGCCCGCCGAGTGGCTCCAAAGCCGGCGCAAATCAGACGGGCATCGCGCCGGCAAAAAGGTGCGGAAGTCTCCGCATCTTTGGCGGCCTAGCCCCAACATTGAGGGGCTAGGCCGACGCCGGAGGGATTTCCGCCCCGCCAGCTGGCGGAAATGGCGTTTGTTGCCCCGAAATGCGGCGCATGCGCGGGAGCGTCAGCGGCCGCTGAAAGTTTCCCGCGCATGCGCAGTGGGGAGAGTCTCTTCCGCCTCCGCCATGGTGGAGGCCGTAGCGGAGGCGGAAGGGAAAGAGTGCCCCCACGGCACAGGCCCGCCCGCGGATCGGTGGGCCCCGATCGCGGGCCAGGCCACCGTGGGGGCACCCCCCGGGGTCAGATCGCCCCGCGCCCCCCCCCAGGACCCCGGAGCCCGCCCACGCCGCCTGGTCCCGCCGGTAAATACCAGGTTTGATTTACGTCGGCGGGACAGGCAATTCCTGGGCGGGACTTCGGCCCATCCGGGCCGGAGAATCCAGCGGGGGGTCCCGCCAACCGGCACGGCTGGATTCCCGCCCCCGCCCAATCTCCGGGAGCGGAGACTTCGGCGGGGGCGGGGGCGGGATTCACGGCGGCCAACGGCCATTCTCCGACCCGGCGGGGGGTCGGAGAATGACGCCCCTGTTTTGGGCAAAATCAGCAAAAATGGGTCTAAAATTGTACTCATTTTGAATAGTCTTTCTCAGCCTCCAACTCAGTCTTATTTATAAATACTGAGTGCAACATAAACCAAGAACCAGACAGCTTTTTCAAACATTTCATTTTTTAAAACATTTTGCTTTAAAAACATTGCTTGATATATTTAAATGTAATAACTAGCTGCACTTTGATTCATCCAGCTGAAAATGGATTTATCACACAAAGTAAGCATTTTAAATCAGTGTTAATCCACAATGTCATGCACAATGATTTTTAAACAGGTGCACAAGATCAGAGAAACTCAATTTGCACTGAACAGAATTTGTGCTTGAAGTCCCATGATGCTTTGCACTGGTTAGACCAAATGTAGATGAAATGTGTTGACAAAAGCAGTGCAATTGAGTGAAGTTCCAAGCCCTTGATTAGGTCACCCTAACCAGGGGAATTTTCAGCCGAGGGAGAAATTTAGTGTCATCGAATAGAATCATAGATTTTACAGAGGCCATTCGGCACATCGCGTCTGCACCGGCTCTTGGAAAGAGCACCCCACTTAAGCTCATGCCTCCACCCTATCCCCGTAACCAGTAACCCCACCTAAACTTTTTTGGACACTAAGGGCAATTTATCATGGTCAATCCACCTAACCTGCACATCTTTGGACTTTGGGAGGAAACTGGAACACACAGAGGAAACCCATGCAGACACAGGGAGAACGTGCAGACTCTGCACAGACAGTAACCCAAGCCGGGAATCGAACCTGGCTGTGCTACCGTGCTGCTCGGTGTCTGGTGCATTCGCCATGGCAACATCTCAACCAATCAGAACTGACATGTCAGCCAAGTCCCCTTTTCCCATGCAGTTAATTTGTTGCTCCCTTTGAAATTTGGCTTCTTGGGTGTCATTCTCCGACCCCCCAGCGTGTCGGAGAATGGCCGTTGGCCGCCGTGAATTCCGCCCCCGCCGAAGTCTCCGAAGGGAGAAAAGTCGGCGGGGCGTTAATGGCGCCGCAGACATAGAACATAGAACATAGAATGATGCAGCGCAGTACAGGCCCTTCGGCCCACGATGTTGCACCGAAACAAAAGCCATCTAACCTACACTATGCCATTATCACCCATATGCTTATCCAATAAACTTTTAAATGCCCTCAATGTTGGTGAGTTCACTACTGTTGCAGGTAGGGCATTCCACGGCCTCACCACTCTTTGCGTAAAGAACCTACCTCTGACCTCTGTCCTATATCTATTACCCCTCAGTTTAAAGCTATGTCCCCTCGTGCCAGCCATTTCCATCCGCGGGAGAAGGCTCTCACTGCCCACCCTATCTAATCAACTGATCATTTTGTATGCCTCTATTACGTCTCCTCTTAACCTTCTTCTCAATAACGAAAACAACCTCAGGTCCATCAGCCTTTCCTCATAAGATTTTCCCTCCATACCAGGCAACATCCTGGTAAATCTCTTCTGCACCCGCTCCAAAGCCTCCACGTCCTTCCTATAATGCGGCGACCAGAAGTGCACGCATTACTCCAAATGCAGCCGTACCAGAGTTTTGTACAGCTGCAACATGACCTCATGACTCCGGAACTCAATCCCTCTACCAATAACGGCCAACACTCCATAGGCCTTCTTCACAACCCTATCAACCTGGGTGGCAACTTTCAGGGATCTATGTACATGGACACCTAGATCCCTCTGCTCATCCACACTTCCAAGAACTTTACCATTAGCCAAATATTCCGCATTCCTGTTATTCCTTCCAAAGTGAATCACCTCACACTTCTCCACATTAAACTCCATTTGCCACCTCTCAGCCCAGCTCTGTAGCTTATCTATGTCCCTCTGTAACCTGCTACATCCTTCCACACTGTCGACAACACCACCGACTTTAGTGTCGTCTGCAAATTTACTCACCGACCCCTCTGCGCCTTCCTCTAGGTCATTGATAAAAATGACAAACAGCAACGGCCCCAGAACAGATCCTTGTGGTACGCCACTTGTAACTGAACTCCATTCTGAACATTTCCCATCAACCACCACCCTCTGTCTTCTTTCAGCTAGCCAATTTCTGATCCACATCTCTAAATCACCCTCAATCCCCAGCCTCCGTATTTTCTGCAATAGCCTACCGTGGGGAACCTTATCAAATGCTTTACTGAAATCCATATACACCACATCAACTGCTCTACCCTCGTCTACCTGTTCAGTCACCTTCTCAAAGAAATCGATAAGGTTTGTGAGGCATGACCTACCCTTCACAAAGCCATGCTGACTATCCCTGATCATATTATTCCTATCTAGATGATTGTAAATCTTGTCTCTTATAATCCCCTCCAAGACTTTACCCACTACAGACGTGAGGCTCACCGGTCTATAGTTGCCGGGGTTGTCTCTACTCCCCTTTTTGAACAAAGGGACCACATTTGCTATCCTCCAGTCCTTTGGCACTAATCCTGTAGCCAATGATGACATAAAAATCAAAGCCAAAGGCCCAGCAATCTCTTCCCTGGCCTCCCAGAGAATCCTAGGATAAATCCCTTCGTCGGACGTCGGAGAATGGCACGGGTGGGCGCAAGGCAGCCGATTTTGGGCCTGCCGATATTCTCCCGTCCGGATGGGCCGAAGTCCCGTCGACGTGACCGGTCACGTCGACGTAAATCAAACCTCCTTTTAATCGGCGTCAACCTGTGCTCCAGGTTTACGCCGACCAGCGTGGAGGTGGGTGACGGCCTGGGGGGTTGGCCGCTGGGCAGGCGATGGCGTGGCCGCAGTCTGAATGTGTGGGGAGAGGTGTGTGTAGGGTTGTGTGTGTGTGTGTGCGGCGGGGGGGGGTTAGAGTGGGCTGGGCTCACGGGGAGTGCCGGGAGGGGGGGTCAGTGCCGGGGAGGGCCGGGGAGGAGGAAGGGGGGTCCATGCCGGGGAGGGGGATGGGGGGGTCCGTGCCGGGGAGGAGGATGGGGGGGTCCGTGCCGGGGAGGAGGATGTGGGGGGTCCGTGCCGGGGAGAAGGATGGGGCCCGTGCCGGGGAGGGGGATGGGGGGGTCCGTGCCGGGGAGGAGGATGGGGGAGTCCGTGCCTGGGAGGAGGATGGGGTCCGTGCCGGGGAGGGGGATGGGGGGGTCCGTGCCGGGGAGGAGGATGGGGGGGTCCGTGCCGGGGAGGAGGATGGGGTCCGTGCCGGGGAGGGGGATGGGGGGAGTGCCGGGGAGGTGGATGGGGTGGTCCGTGCCGGGGAGGGGGATGTGGGGGTCCGTGCCGGGGAGGAGGATGGGGTCCGTGCCGGGGAGGGGGATGGGGGGGTCCGTGCCGGGGAGGAGGATGGGGGTGTCCGTGCCGTGGAAGAGGATGGGGGGTTCCGTGCCGGGGAGGAGGATGGGGTCCGTGCCGGGGAGGGGGATGGGGGGGATGGGGTCCGTGCCGGGGAGGAGGATGGGGTCCGTGCCGGGGAGGAGGATGGGGTCCGTGCTGGGGAGGGGGATGGGGGAGTCCATGCCGGGGAGGAGAATGGGGTCCGTGCCGGGGAGGGGGATGGGAGGGTCCGTGCCGGGGAGGGGGATGGGGGGACGGGGTCCGTGCCGGGGAGGAGGAGGGGTCCGTGCCGGGGAGGAGGATGTGGGGGGTCCGTGCCGGGGAGGGGGGGTGCGAGGGCAAGTGTGTTGGCCCACCTGGCCAGGTGCCAGCCTCCAATAGTTGGGCCCATGCGGTCCATGCCACCTGGCTGGAGGGAGGAGGGGGTATGGGCAATGATGACATGTCGTCGTTCCCCCCCCCCCCCCCCCACCAGGTCGTCATGTTTTCCGATCAGCTAGCGATGTTGGCCACCGTGGCGGCTGCCGCTAATGTCTATGTTGCCCTGGATGAGAAGGAGGAGGAGGAGGAGGAGCGTGCCAGAGAGGCGGCGCAGGCTGCCGCAGAGGGGCAGGCGGCAGCTGCCCAGGCTGTTGGGACACCTGATCGACAGGACGAGGAGGGGGAGGAGGACGTCGCGGCCCCACGGCAACGGAGGCACCCGAGGGCGCCCCGTGTGTACCGGCCCCGGCAGTCATACCAGGACCTCACGGACCGAGAATGCAGGAAGAGACTCCGGATGAGGCGGGAAACCGTGGCACACATCTGCCACCTGATGGCACACCTGTCACCGCGTGGCACTGGCGGGGGACACCCTCTCCCCGTGTCCGTCACGGTTACGGTGGCCCTGAACTTTTATGCAACGGGGTCATTCCAGTCACCGAGTGAGGATGCTGGCATATCGCAGACATCGGTGCACCGGTGCATCCGGGCAGTGACAGACGCCCTATATGCCATGGCGCACCGCAACATTCGCTTCCCTGTGGACCGGCCCAGCCAAGATGCCCGGGCCGTGGGCTTCTCTGCCATGGCCGGGTTCCCCATGGTCCAGGGCGCGATTGATGGGATGCACGTCGCCGTGCGGCCAGCTGCAGATAACAGGGCCGTGTTCACCAATAGGAAGGGGACCGATTCGATGAACATACAGGTGGTCTGCGACCACCGCATGATGATCCTGCACGTCTGCGCCCGTTACCCGGGCAGTGTACACGACTCATACGTGTTGTCGCGGTCATACATCACCGGCATTTACGAGGGACGCCATCCCCGGCTGAGGGGCTGGTTGCTGGGCGACAGGGGCTAGCCATTGCGATCGTGGCTGATGACGCCTGTACGGAGGGCACGCAATGAG
The DNA here is from genome assembly GCF_047496885.1 of Scyliorhinus torazame. NCBI lineage: Eukaryota > Metazoa > Chordata > Chondrichthyes > Carcharhiniformes > Scyliorhinidae > Scyliorhinus > Scyliorhinus torazame. The sequence continues at coordinate 42,418,983 of NC_092715.1, read as the reverse complement.
GCGGAGAACCGCTACAGTGATGCCCATGTAGCGGCAAGGGGAGTGATAGAGAGGTACTTTGGCGTGCTGAAGATGAGTTTCAGGTGCCTGGACCGCTCTGGGGGCGCCCTCCAGTATCGGTCAGATAGGGTCGGCCGCATCATTGTGGTGTGCTGCGTCCTGCAGAGGGGCGATGTGCCGCAGGCAGAGGAGGGCGGAGTGGAGGAGCAACAGGAAGAGGCGCAGTCCTCCCCAGATGAGGGGGATGGGGGCAATGGTCAGGGCAGACGGGCTAGACACAGGCGGGTGGCTGTCCACCGTTACCGGTTGGCCCAGCGGGCACGGGACAGGCTGATAGCCGCCCGCTTCACTGACTAGATGGGAGTGGGAATCGCGTAGCATGGCCACAGACCGCACACCATGGCAACAACCAACCACCCCCACCCCCCACCCATCCACCCACCCAGCACCCTCACCCCCTCCCCAACCCCACCCACCCCACCCGCATGCACACCACCCCCCCCATTGCCGATCCACCTGCGGCACAACGGCCGGGCTCACACAGTTGCCAGTGGACGCGTGTCTATTGCAGGCCATGGAGGATAATGACAACCCACCCTGCGATGAGCTCCTGGCTCCACATCGTTGGACTATGTCTGACCCATGGCCACAGTACCACCATCCACCTGGACCTTTCCTGCATGCGGCTGTGACACTGCAGCGCACGGTCCCGTCCTCTGCCCGGGGGATGTTGATGGTGGCCCAGGGGGAAGAGGGCAGACTCACCTGGGGCTGAGGTAAGACCGCCCCTCACACACACACACTTGCACTCAACGTACATGACACCCCCGCACACTTTGGACAGAGCACAAAGGCAGCTTCTGTAGGTGTAACATTGACTTTAATAACCAAAGAAGTTCATGCACGTGCCCTAGCCCCTAAAACTCATCTGTGCCCTGCACCCGTGCCAACTTACTCAGTGTCTAATTGTTTGGCCTTACGGGCCCTTTGACTACGTCTATGTGGTTCCCCAGACGGTACAGCAGAACTGGAGGTGGACTCCTGTGATTCCTGCCCTCTGACACGGGATCCCTTTGGCGGCCGTTTCCTGGGGCGTCCTGGCCTAGATGGGCCAGGCTGCGGCCTGGGCGACCGGGATGGCAAGCTGCCAGCCTGTCCTGCCCGTTGCCCACCCGATGCACCTGGGACGGAAGGGGGGGAGTCCGAGGTGCCACGGTGTTCCGGGACCTCCCCTACAGGGGGACCCGGGACGGACCACACCACCTCCTCCTCCCTCGGGGTGCCCGATGGCCCCCAGGCCTCTACATGGGTGGGGGATGCGAACGGACTGGCCATCCGACGCCCCCCCGACATCTGGCGCTGCTAGTCCTGGAGCCCCGTGCTGGTATCGACAGGGGTCTGCAGGTTTGCAGCCATGGAGCTCAGGGGATTGGCAAACCCTGTCTGTGACTGTGCGACGCCGGCTCGCACATGGCCACTGGCGCCGATGCCCTCAGCGATGGCCTGCAGAGACTTGGCTATGGCCTGCTGAGACTGAGCTATGGACTGCTGAGACTGGGCCATGGCGTTGAGCGCCTCTGCCATCTGGCGCTGGCACTGGCTCATGGCCTCCTGTGAGAGGGCAGCCATGTCCTGGACCACAGACGCCGCCTGCACGGAAAGCCCCAGGCCTCGCAAACCGTTACCCATGTCTGACACCGTCGCACCCATTGCCTCCACCGCGGACGCCACCCGTGCGGTATCGGCCTGGGTGGCACGCATGACCGGCACCACTCCCAGCTCCTGGACGCGGGTGGACTCCTCCACCTGCGACTGCAGCCGCCGCAAGCCGGCCGTCACCCTCTTCGCTCGTCTCCGGTTCGGTGGTTGCATCGGATCTATGGGTGGGTGTGGTAACTCCAGGAACCTGGGATCCATCTGGGCGGCAGATGTTCGTTTGGGCTGGGCTGCCCTCCGACCGCCCGGCCCCTCTGCTGCTCCTACCTCCACCTGCTGTACCGGGACGGCTGTGTTGTGCGCACCAGTGAGTGCACCAGATGCCTCATCACTAAAGTGCCCAACCGAGGTGAGTGTTTCTGCGATGGTGGAGGGTGTTGGTGACAGCAGTGGCGTTGTGTCGTGCTCTTCGTCCCACTCTGAGTCTATGGCACTTTGGGGTGGGGGTTCGTCTCCACCCATCCACTCTGTGTCACTGTCCGGTATTTCGTCTTCCTGGGTAGTGCTGTCCCGGGTTGGGGTGTCCTGGGTAGTGGTGTCCTGGGTAGTGGTGTCCTGGGTAGTGGTGTCCTGGCTCGACTGTGACGGGGGCCTGTGGCTGCCCCTCTCGTCGCTGGGTGGCACATTCCTGCGTCGTCGTACCCGCACGAGACGGGGGCGTCGTCTCCCTGTTGCTCCAGGTCTCTCCGTCTCCCGTGGTCTCCAAGGGACATCCTGCGGGCGTCGCATGCCGGAGGGTCCGGGTCTCTCCGTCTCCCGTGGTGTGCGAGGGGCATCCTGCGGGCGTCGCATGCCGGAGGGTCCGGGTCTCTCCGTCTCCCATGGCCTCCGAGGGGCATCCTGCGGGCGTCGCATGTCGGAGGGTTTGGGTCTCTCCGTCTCCCGTGGCCTCCGAGGGGCATCCTGCGGGTGGTCTGCATCTGCGGGGATGGGTGCCTCGACGTTTGCTCCTGCGATACACAATGAAGCATGCATGGTTAGACACGCAGGCAGTGATCAGGTGATATGGGGGAGGGGGATATGGGGGAGGGGGATATAGGGGAGGGGGGATATGGGGACGGGCTGTCGGTGGCTCACTTGCTAGTACGCCCCCGACCTCTGCATCAGCAACCTCCCGGTCCTCAGGTCCTCCAGCCAGTTCCAGGGCCCTTTCCTCGTGTTCTGTCAGTGGCCTCTCATCAGCGGCGCCTCCTCCAGTCCTCACATGCTCCCTATTGTTGTGTGCGCGCTTCTCCTGGGGGAGGTGGTGGCAGGGGTAAAAGGCAACAGTGTTAGACAGGTTTATGAATGCACGCCATCGCGTGTATTGCAGAGGTTAAGGTTAGGGCTGGATTCACTTGGCGATATGGGGGATATGGGGTAGGGGGGATATGGGGGACATGGGGCAGGGGGGCTATGGGGGAGGGGACATATGGGGGATATGGGGGAGGGGGGATATGGGGGAGGGGGGGATATGGGGGATATGGGGGAGGGGGGATATGGGGGAGGGGGGATATGGGGGATATGGGGGAGGGGGGATATGGGGGAGGGGGGTATGGGGGATCTGGGGGAGGGGGATATGGAGGAGGGGGGATATGGGGGAGGGGGATATGGGGGAGGGGGGATATGGGGGAGGGGGGATATGGATATCGGGCAGGGGGGGGAGGCTCACCCTGGCTGCTCTGACAAGGTCGTTCACCTTCTTGTGGCACTGGGTGCCTGTCCGTGGTGTCAGGGCCACAGCGGTGACGGCCTCTGCCACCTCCCTCCACAGAGGCGTGGGGCAACTCTGCGGCCGTGCCCGGGATACAGGGCCTCCCTCCTCTGCTCCACTGCGTCCAGGAGCGCCTCCACATCCCGTGACTGAAACCTCGGGGCTGAGCGGCGGCCGGCCATCCGGTCGGGCGTTCCGGTCGGGTGTTCCGGTCGGGTGGGGGGGAGCAGCGCGTCCTTATGAGCCGTCACGCTGTGCGGCGTGTATGACGCTGCACGGCGTGAACCACGTGAGCAAGCGCTGATCCCGTCACGTTGCTGCTAGCCCATTTCAGGCCAGAGCCTTTGCGACGTTTTTGGCGGCGTGATGCAGGTCAGATTTGCGCCGTTTTTTGCGCCGATCGGCGGACTTTGCGCCGATAACGGAGAATTTCGCCCCTTGTATCTATCCTGATGAGAGGAAGACAAAGAACAAAAAACAAAGAAAAGCACAGCACGGGAGCAGGCCCTTTGGCTCTCCAAGCCTGCACCGATAATGTTGCCCATCTAACGCAAAACCTTTTACACTTCTGGGGCTCGTATCCCTCTATTCTCATACTGTCCATGTATTTGTCAAGATGCCCCTTAAATGTCACTATCGTACCTGCTTCCACCACCTCCTCCGGCAGCAAGTTCCAGCGACCTACTACCCTCTGTGTAACAAACTTCCCTTGCGCATCTCCTCTAAACGTTGCCCCCCCCACACCTTAAACCTATACTCGCTAGTAATTGACTTTTCCATCCTGGGAAAATGCTTCTGACTATCCACTCTGTCCATGCCCCTCAGAATTTTGTAGACTTCTATCAGGTCGCCCCTCAACCTTTATTGATACAGTGAGAACAAACTGAGTTTGTTCAACCTCTCCTCATAGCTATTGCCCTTCATACCAGACAACATCCTGATAAACCTCACCTGTACTCTCTCCAAAGACTCCACATCCTTCTGGGAGTGTGGCGACCAGAATTGACCAATATATACCAAGTGTGGCCTCACTCAGGTTCTATAGAGGCTGGTTTAGCACAGTGGGCTAAACAGCTGGTTTGTAATGCAGAACAAGGCCAGCAGGGCGGGCTCAATTCCTGTTCTGGCCTCTCTGAACAAGCACCGGAATGTGGCTTTTCACAGTAACTTCATTGAAGCCTACTTGTGACAATAAGCGATTATTATTACAGCTACAGCATGACTTGCCAATCTTCATACTCAATGCCCTATCCGATGAAGGCAAGCATACCATTTGCCTTCTTGACAACCTTCTCCACCAATGTTGCCACTTTCAGTGACCTGTGGACTTGTGCACCCAGATACCTCTGCCTATCAATACCCTTTAGAGTTCTGCCATTTACTGGATATTTTGCACCGGTATCAGACCTTCCAAAATGCATTACCGCACATTTGTCTGGATTAAACTCAATCTGCCATCTCTCTGCCCAAGTCTCTAACCGATGTATATCCTGCTATATCGCCATCGCCATCTGCAATTCCGCCAAGCTCTGTGTCGTCCGCAAACTTATTAATCAGACCAGTTACATTTTCCTCCAAATCATGTATATATACTCGAAACAGCAAAGTTCCCAGCACTGATCCCTGCAGAACACCACTAGTCACAGCCCTCCAATTAGAAAAGCACCCTTCCACTGCTACCCTCTGTCTTCTATGACCTAGCCAGTTCTGTATCCATCTTGCCAGCTCACCTCCAATCCCATGTGATTTCATCTTCTGTACCAGTTGGCCATGAAGGCCTTGTCAAAGGCCTTATTGAAGTCGATGCCAACAACATCCACTGCCGTACCTTCATCAATCATCTTTGTCACTTTCTCAAAAAACCCGATCAAGCCAATGAGACATGGGCCGGGATTCTCCCCTACCCGGCGGGGCGGGGGGTCCCAGCGGGATGGAGTGGCAGGAACCACTTCGGCGTTGGGCCGCGCCAAAGGTGTGGATTTCTCCTCACATTTAGGGGCCAAGCCCTCAACGTGAGGGGCTAGGCCCACGCCGGAGTGGTTGGCGCGCCGCCGGCCAGCGGGAAAGGCCTTTGGCTCCACGCCAGCCAGGGCCAAAGGGTCTCCACCGGCCGGCGGACGTTCGCGCAAGTGCGGGAGCGTCAGCGGCTGCTGACTTCATCCTCATGCATGCGCGGGGGGGGGGGGGGGGGGCGGGGGTCACTTCCGCATCTGCCATCGCGGAGGCTATGGTCGAGGCGGAAAGAAAAGAGTTCCCCCACGGCGGATCGGTGGGCGCCGATCGCGGGCCAGGCCATCGTGGGGGCATCCCCCGGGGCCAGATCGCCCCATGCCCCCCCCCCCAGGATCCTGGAGCCTGCCCGCGCCGCCAGTGCCGCCAGTAAGGTAGGTGGTTTGATTCACGCCGGCGGGTCTGGCATGACAGCAGCGGGACTTTGGCTCATCACGGGCCGGAGAATCGCCGGGGTGGGGCATGACGACCGTCGCGGATTTTCGGTGCTGGAGAATTCGGCGGCCAGCGGGGGCGGGATTCACGCCGCCCCCCCCGGCGATTCTCTGACCCGGCGGGGGCCGGAGAATCCCGCCCATGATCTCCCCTTCACAAAACCATGCTGCCTCTCGCTAATATGTTCACTTGCTTCCAAATGGGCGTAAATCCTGTCTTGAAGAATCCTTTCCAATAATTTCCCTACCACTGATGTAAAGCTCATTGGCCTGTAATTTCCTGGATTATCCTTGCTACTCTTCTTAAACAAAGGAACAACATTAGCTATTCTCCAGTCCTTCGGGACTTCACCTGTAGCCAATGAGGATCCAAAGATTCTTGTCAACACCCCAATAATTTCCTCCCTTTGCCTCCCTCAGTATTCTGGGGTGGATCCCATCAGGCCCTGGTCCTTATCCACCTTAAAGTTTTACAAGACACCCAACACCTCCTCTTTTTTGATATTAATGTGACAAAATGCTTCAACAACATAACTCTGTTTTTACGCAATACTTAATTTAATGTTTGTGATGAGTCTCACACGTGTCATAGAACATAGAACATAGAACAATACAGCGCAGTACAGGCCCTTCGGCCCACGATGTTGCACCGAAACAAAAGCCATCTAACCTACACTATACCATTATCATCCATATGTTTATCCAATAAACTTTTAAATGCCCTCAATGTTGGCGAGTTCACTCCTGTAGCAGGTAGGGCATTCCACGGCCTCACTACTCTTTGCGTAAAGAACCTACCTCTGACCTCTGTCCTATATCTATTACCCCTCAGTTTAAAGTTATGTCCCCTCGTGCCAGCCATATCCATCCGGGGGAGAAGGCTCTCACTGTCCACCCTATCCAACCCCCTGATCATTTTGTATGCCTCTATTAAGTCTCCTCTTAACCTTCTTCTCTCCAACGAAAACAACCTCAAGTCCATCAGCCTTTCCTCATAAGATTTTCCCTCCATACCAGGCAACATCCTGGTAAATCTCCTCTGCACCCGCTCCAAAGCCTCCACGTCCTTCCTATAATGCGGTGACCAGAACTGTACGCAATACTCCAAATGCGGCCGTACCAGAGTTCTGTACAGCTGCAACATGACCTCCCGACTCCGGAACTCAATCCCTCTACCAATAAAGGCCAACACTCCATACGCCTTCTTCACAACCCTATCAACCTGGGTGGCAACTTTCAGGGATCTATGTACATGGACACCTAGATCCCTCTGCTCATCCACACTTTCAAGAACTTTACCATTAGCCAAATATTCCGCATTCCTGTTATTCCTTCCAAAGTGAATCACCTCACACTTCTCTACATTAAACTCCATTTGCCACCTCTCAGCCCAGCTTGCAGCTTATCTATATCCCTCTGTAACCTGCTACATCCTTCCACACTATCGACAACACCACCGACTTTAGTATCGTCTGCAAATTTACTCACCCACCCTTCTGCGCCTTCCTCTAGGTCATTGATAAAAATGACAAACAGCAACGGCCCCAGAACAGATCCTTGTGGTACTCCACTTGTGACTGTACTCCATTCTGAACATTTCCCATCAACCACCACCCTCTGTCTTCTTTCAGCTAGCCAATTTCTGATCCACATCTCTAAATCACCCTCAATCCCCAGCCTCCGTATTTTTTGCAATAGCCTACCGTGGGGAACCTTATCAAACGCTTTGCTGAAATCCATATACACCACATCAACTGCTCTACCCTCGTCTACCTGTTCAGTCACCTTCTCAAAGAACTCAATAAGGTTTGTGAGGCATGACCTACCCTTCACAAAGCCATGCTGACTATCCCTGATCATATTATTCCTATCTAGATGATTATAAATCTTGTCTCTTATAATCCCCTCCAAGACTTTACCCACTACAGACGTGAGGCTCACCGGTCTATAGTTGCCGGGGTTGTCTCTGCTCCCCTTTTTGAACAAAGGGACCACATTTGCTGTCCTCCAGTCCTCTGGCACTATTCCTGTAGCCAATGATGACATAAAAATCAAAGCCAAAGGTCCAGCAATCTCTTCCCTGGCCTCCCAGAGAATCCTAGGATAAATCCCATCAGGTCCTGGGGACTTATCTATTTTCAGCCTGTCCAGAATTGCCAACACCTCTTCCCTACGTACCTCAATGCCATCTATTCTATTAGCCTGGGGCTCAGCATTCTCCTCCACAACATTATCTTTTTCCTGAGTGAATACTGACGAAAAATATTCATTTAGTATCTCGCCTATATCTTCAGACTCCACACACAATTTCCCATCCCTGTCCTTGACTGGTCCTACTCTTTCCCTAGTCATTCGCTTATTCCTGACATACCTATAGAAAGCTTTTGGGTTTTCCTTGATCCTTCCTGCCAAATACTTCTCATGTCCCCTCCTTGCTCGTCTTAGCTCTCTCTTTAGATCCTTCCTCGCTACCTTGTAACTATCCATCGCCCCAACCGAAACTTCACACTTCATCTTCACATAGGCCTCCTTCTTCCTCTTAACAAGAGATTCCACTTCCTTGGTAAACCACGGTTCCCTCGCTCGACGCCTTCCTCCCTGTCTGACCGGTACATACTTATCAAGAACACGCAGTAGCTGATCCTTGAACAAGCCCCACTTATCCAGTGTGCCCAACACTTGCAGCCTACTTCTCCACCTTATCCCCCCCAAGTCACGTCTAATGGCATCATAATTGCCCTTCTCCCAGCTATAACTCTTGCCCTGCGGTGTATACTTATCCCTTTCCATCATTAACGTAAACGTCACCGAATTGTGGTCACTGTCCCCAAAGTGCTCTCCTACCTCCAAATCCAACACCTGGCCTGGTTCATTACCCAAAACCAAATCCAACGTGGCCTCGCCTCTTGTTGGCCTGTCAACATATTGTTTCAGGAAACCCTCCTGCACACACTGTACAAAAAACGACCCATCTATTGTACTCGAACTATATCTTTTCCAGTCAATATTTGGAAAGTTAAAGTCTTCCATAATAACTACCCTGTTACTTTCGCTCATATCCAGAATCATCTTCGCCATCCTTTCCTCTACATCCCTAGAACTATTAGGAGGCCTATAAAAAACTCCCAACAGGGTGACCTCTCCTTTCCTGTTTCTAACTTCAGCCCATACTACCTCGGAAGAAGAGTCCCCATCTAGCATCCTCTCCGCCACCGTAATACTGCTCTTGACTAGCAGCGCCACACCTCCCCCTCTTTTGCCTCCTTCTCTGAGCTTACTAAAACACCTAAACCCCGGAATCTGCAACATCCATTCCTGTCCCTGCTCTATCCATGTCTCCGAAATGGCCACAACATCGAAGTCCCAGGTACCAACCCATGCTGCCAGTTCCCCTACCTTGTTTTGTATACTCCTGGCATTGAAGTAGTGTCATGCAAGAGCCAAGAGTGCCTTTAAGAAATGGATGTGTAAGCAATGTACCTTTAAGAAAACAGTGATGTCAGAGAGTGGGTGGGGCTGAGCTTTAGGTCAGCCATTTTGCAGGTTTTTAGTTTCAGTTTTAAAAGCAGTGTCTGTGTGTTTCCAGAGAGCTGCAAGTTTTGCAGTTTGGTTTTGCTGAGAGCAGCTAAAAAATGCCTGGCTGGTTTTGCTGAGAGCAGTTTAAAAGTAGAAAGCCAGTTTGCGACAGTCTCTGCCATTCTACAAAGTATATATATATCTTTTAACCTGATGTGATACTGTTTAAAGGTGTTAAGTCTCTTGGAAGTTTGAAGGAACATTTTAAGGAAGTATTTACTGTTGCAATATTTTCTGAGTTATCTTTGAAGTAAGGGGTGTTAAGAGATCCAATGTTTATTTAAGATGTTAAGTTGAGTTCATAGAATAAACAGTGTTTTGTGTTTAAAAACCCACGTGTCCATAATTGTAATCCCACACCTAGGGAAAACGTGTGCTCGGAAAAGCAACAAATCCATTAAAGGGAGAGGTTGGTTGAACTCCATGATACATTTTGGGGTTCTGAAATACCTCGCCCATAACACACGCTTGCTGGAGAATGGGGAGAAGATTTATGTCACCGTCAATGGAGATGGCCCGCTGTATTATGTGTCCATCAGACATTTAAGTTATCAATGTTGGGTCTCTCATGGAATTAAGGATCCATTGCACATCAGTCCCACTGAAGCAGATACTAGTGACACATCCACCAGAGGCCCATGTTCAATGGGGGACTCAGGCCTTAGATGAGTGAGGGTGGGAATGGGATCTGTTGGGTGGAGGAGTCATGAGGGAAGGGGAGTTAAGGGCAAGGGCTGAGTTCCTTGATAATGAGCTGTGCCTTTGAACCAGGCACCATGGACTCCACTCCCCAGGAGTCTGGAAGCGAACCTGATGGGCTACCTTCCTGGCAAATCCCCTGCTTACCACTGGATGAATAGCAGAGGAGGTAGAATGAGGCCCTTAAGTGGGCATCAATTGTCAACTTAAGAGGTTCAAATGGCCTCCAAGCAGAAAAGATGTCCATGAGCCTTCCTTCCCCAGTCTTATCGGGAAAGAGGTAGTGCTGTCCTCATGCTGCACCCACTCAAGCAATTAAATACCTGTCTCCACATTCACCTTCGAGGGTGGGAGCATGTGTGCATTAAATTCCACCCCAGTCAATGCAACCTATCCTCGTTATTTAACCCTATTAACTCTGATATCATTCTAACTTTTTAAAAAACTAAGAACAATATTGTAGATTAAAAACATCTCTTCCATATCTTGGATAGCCAATGGATACACAAAAACAAAATTGTAACTACAAGTGATTATCGCTTGATTGGATTGGAGGATTGGATTGGATTTGTTTATTGCCACATGTACCTAGGTACATTGAAAAGTATTTTTCTGCGAGCAGCTCAACAGATCATTAAGTACATGGGAAGAAAGGGGAAGAAAAGAAAATACATAATAGGGCAACACAACATATACAATGTAACTACATAAGCACTGGCATCGGATGAAGCATACAGGGTGTAGTGTTAATGAGGTCAGTCCATAAGAGGGTCATTTAGGAGTCTGGTGACACTGGGGAAGAAGCTGTTTTTGAGTCTGTTCATGCGTGTTCTCAGACTTCTGTATCTTCTGCCCAATGGAAGAAGTTGGAAGAGTGAGTAAGCCGGGTGGGAGGGATCTTTGATTATGCTGCCCGCTTTCCCCAGGCAGCGGGAGGTGTAGATGGAGTCAATGGATGGGAGGCAGGTTCGTGTGATGGACTGGGCGGTGTTCACGACACTCTGAAGTTTCTTGCGGTCCTGGGCCGAGCAGTTGCCATACCAGGCTGTGATGCAGCCGGATAGGATGCTTTCTATGGTGCATCAGTAAAAGTTGGTAAGGGTTAATGCGGACATGCCGAATTTCCTCAGTTTCCTGAGGAAGTATGGGCACTGTTGTGCTTTCTTGGTGGTAGCGTCGACGTGGGTGGACCAGGACAGATTTTTGGAGATGTCCACTCCTAGGAATTTGAAACTTCAAACCATCTCCACCTCGGCCCCGTTGATGCTGACAGGGGTGTGTATAGTACTTTGCTTCCTGAAGTCAATGACCAGCTCTTTAGTTTTGCTGGCATTGAGGGAGAGATTGTTGTCGCTACACCACTCCACTAGGTTCTCTATCTTGACATTGAAAAAGGACGAAATAATGTGGATTTGCATAACTAAAGTTAATACATACCTATCAGTGGGTGGATTGTTTGTTCAAAATAATTATTTGCATGGGTATTAGTTTATTCTGTTGCATTATTTGTTCAATAAATGGAACCCGATAAAGTTAATGCTTTGATCGCCATGGGATGTTTCTATTAAGAAACAACTAATGCGCTGTTTATTGGCCTTAATTTATTTTCAGCAGAATTAATGTGCCTGAACATAACTGAATTTGCAATATTTTTGATCTCACGACTATGACTGCGAGACATTTACTTTTGCTGGGAATGAAACAGAAGAACTGACTGAGGGAAAAATGAACCAGCTTCCAATTTGGATTTTAGTGTATCTCGAAGTTGTTTGATTCCAGCATTGACCTTTGTTCTCCTATTAACATATTCTGCTTTTCTTTTATTCTTTCATGGTACGTGGACATCGCAGGCAGTGCCAGCATTTATTTCCCATCCCTAATTGCCCTTGAGGGGGCAGTTAAGAGTCAACCACTTTGCTGTGGGTCACATGTAGGCCAGACCAGGCAAGGACAGCAGATTTCCTTCCCTAAAGGACATTAGCGAACCAGATGGGTTTTTACAACCATTCACAATCATTTCATGGTCATCGCTAGACTTTTAATTCCAGATTTTTATTGAATTCAAATTTCATTATCTGCAGTGGTGGGATTTGAATCTGGGACCCCATATTTTCTGCTAAACTACCTTCATGCTTCTGTGGTCTCCTTTTCTGAGGAAGGATGTTTTGCTCTCGAGGGAATGCAGCAAAAGTTTACCAGACTGATTCCAGGGGTGGTGTGACTGTCATATGAGGAGAGATTGACTAGGTCAGGATTGTTCTTGCTGGAGTTCAGAAGAATGAACGAGAATCTCATAGAGACTTATAAAATTCTAACAGGGCTAGGCAGGGTAGATGTAGGGAAGATGTTCCCAATGGTGGGTGTGTCCAGAACCAGGGGTCACAGTCTGAGGATTCAGGGTAAATCATTACCGACAGAGATGAGGAGACATTTCTTCACCCAAAGAGTGGTGAGCCTGTGGAATTCATTACCACAGGATGTAGTAGATGCTAAAACATTGAATATATTCAAGAGGCGGCTGGATATGCCATTTGGGAGAATGGGATCAAAGGCTATGGGGAGAAAACAGGATTAGGCTATTAAGTTGGATGATCAGCCATGATCGTGATGAATGGCGAAGCGGGATTGAAGGGCCAAAAGGCCTCCTCCTGCTCTTACCTTCGATGTATCTACGTGTCTATCAGCACTTCTATTGGCCTCCACACTGTCATTAATGCTTCCTCTGACTCGTGCCCTACATATCTTTGTTACAATCTCTCCTGGCTCTCACCCATCATTGACCATCTCCTCTGCCTCAGCTGCTCTAGCCCCGATTGTACAATATGTAATCCATCACATTTCCCTCTCTCTTTAGCTCTGAAGAAGAGGAATACAGGCTTGAAATGTTAACTCTGCTTCTCACTTTAGAGATGCTGCCAGATTGGTTGAGTTTTTCCAGAATTTTCTGTTTTTATTGTAGATTTTCAGTATCTGCGGTGTGTTGCTTTTATTGGCTCCAGTCAACTGAGCTTGAAATTAGACCAAATTGCTCTTATGTGAACATCAGTGGCAAAAATGAAAACATAGCTTCAAAAAATCTATTCAATGATGAACATAAGTTAATGAAAAGAAAACTATACTTTGAAGACAAAGTATATGAGGGTTGGCTCATTACTATATTTTAGGATGCTGGAGGCAAGTCAGCCAGATTCTTATTTTTGCTGCCTCTTGGCAAGGGGAGGCGGTGGCATAGTGATATTGTCACTGGACTGGTAAACCAAAGACCTAGGGTAAAGCTCTGGAGACCCAGGTTCAAATCCCACTACTGCAGATGGTGAAATTGAATTCAATAAAAATCTGGAATTAAAAGTCTAATGATGACCATGAAACCATTGTCAATTGTCGGAAAAACCCATCTGGCTCACCAATGCCCTTCAGGGAAGGAAATCTGCCATCCTTATGAGACTCCAGGCCCACAGCAATGTGGTTGACTCTGAACTGCCCCCTCAAGGACAATAAATGCTGGCAAAGCATGTGATGCCCACGTCCCATGAACAAATAAAAAGCAACTTTAAATTAATAATCTCACATGATTCTCAATCAGTGGAAATAGTCTTAGACTTCATTAGAAACACAAAAATTGAAATTTTCAGAAGAAAGCAGTAGCCTTATGGCTATAGCTAGCTCCTGAAATGTTTCTTTGCCCAAGTGATTCTCTCACCACGGGATGATTTCTGATTGGTCACATAGGCCATGTGACCATTACTCTGCTCTTAAAGGGGCAATCACCATATCCCTCCCCTTTAAGACTTTGATAACCAATTTAAGCAGTCATAAATATTAACTAAACATTCTGTACATGAGTTGTTGAGGGGGGTTTCTGTTCCTTGAAGAGTGGCATAATTCTATTGTCTAAGATGCTTCTCCAGGATCGATGTTAACCAATCTGTCTGCTGCAGATGCATCTGTCCAGTCCTCGTGGAGATGAAGGCCTGCCTTCACATTGAGTATACCGTCCATCCTGTTCTGTGACACTACCACTATGCTAAATGAGATAAATTCAGAATCATTCCAGCAACTCAAGTCTGGGCATCCATGAGGAGCTGTGGGCCATTGGCAGCAGCAGAATTGTACTCAGCCACAATCTATAACCTCATGGCCAGGTATAACATCCACTCTACCATTATCACCAAGCCAGGGGATCAACTCTAGTTCAATGAAGAATGCAGGAGGGCATGCCAGGACCAGCACCAGGCATACCGTCGGTGTCAACCTGGTGAATCTACAACACAGGGCTACTTGCATGCCAAGCAGCAAGTGATAAATAGACCTAGGTGATTCCCCAGCCAAAGGATCAGCTCTAAGTTCTGCAGTCGGGTCACATCCAGTTGTGAATGGTGCAGACAAATGATGAAGGAACCCAGCACATCAGTACAAACGACAAGTTTGGACCATTCACAATAATCTCCAGCCAGATGTGCTGAGTTGATGATCCATTTTGGTCTCCTCCAGAGGTCACCAGCATCACAGATACCAATTTTTAGCCAATTCGATTCACCCCACTTAATATCAAGAAATGGCTGAAGGCATTCGATATTGCAAGGACTATATGCTCCAGAATCTGTCAAGTCCCGAGCCAAGCTGTTCCAGTACAGCTACACAGTCCAGGGGAACTAAATTAAAAGCAGGAGAAATTCAACCCAGCCAATTATCTCCCTGTCAACCTTCTCTCAATCATCAGTAAAGTGATGGAGCGGTCATTAACAGTGCTATCAAGGGCACTTACTCAGCAAAACCCTGCTCACTGACGCTCATTTTGGGTTATGGCAGGTTCACTCAGCTCCTGACCTCATTGTAGTCTTGTTTCAATCATGGACAAGTAACATTCGTGCCACACAAGTGCCAGAGAATGACCATCTCCAATAAGAGAAAACCAAACTATCGCCCCTTGTCATTGAATTGTATTAATACCACTGAATACCTTACCATTGTGGTAATCCAGTGTTGCACCTCTATTAGGTGATGTATGGTAGGACCTGTACTACAGGTATGTTGGTAGTCCCTGCCTGCTGGCTCCGCCCAGTAGGCGGAGTATAAATATATGTGTCCTCCATGCTGCAGCCATTTCGCCAGCTGCTGTGGGAGGCCACACATCTTAGAGCAATAAAGCCTCAGTTGTACCCAACTCAAGTCTTTGTGCAATTGATCATGCATCAATTTATTGCTTTAAAATTTACAAAAGATGGACCTCCAGATCAAACCGGATTGCCTGCAGCTGGATCCGTATTCAAGCGACGCCAAAAGGACTTTCAACACTGGCTAGCTTGTTTCGAGGCGTACATCAACTCGGCGTCCATCCCTGTCTCGGAGGCTGAGAAGATACAGATCCTGTACTCAAGGTTGAGCTTCAGCATCTTTCCGCTAATCAAGGATGCGCCGAACTATGCCGAAGCCATAACACGTCTCAGAGAATTACGCTCAGAGGCCGAACACGCTGTTTGCCAGGCACGTACTCGCCACTCGCTCTCAACTCCCTGGTGAATCCATAGAAGACTTCTGGCGGGCCCTAATCCCACTCGTCCGGGACTGTGACTGTCAGGACGTTCCGGCCACTGAACATTCAAACCTCCTCATGCGGGACGCGTTTGTTACGGGGATTGGGTCGGACCTCATACACCAGCAACTGTCAGAAGGGGCCACTCTCGACCTAGCAGAGACAAAGGAACTAGCACTCTCTATGACAGTTGCCTTGCCGCACCCCCAGCCACGCGACCCACCCCTCCTGCGCATCGTGGATCCCACAGACGGCCGCCCCAGCGGGGGGCCTTACCCAGCCAATACGCCTGCACCACGCACCAGCCAGCGAACCCCGAGGGTCCCCGATGTTACTTTTGCGGCCAACAGAAACACCCCCGCCAACGCTGCCCGGCCCGCGATGCCCTTTGTAAGGCTTGCGGCAAGAAGGGGCACTTTGCCACAGTGTGCCAGGCCCGCGCAGTCGACGATATCGCCCCCACCCTCCTCGTTTACGGACAATGGGCGCCGCTATCTTCACCTCCCTGGGTCACACGCGGCCAGTGGGTGCCGCCATCTTCTCCCCCTCAGATCGCGCGTGGCCAGTGGGTGCCGCCAGCGTTCCAGGACCTGTGCCCCCCGAGCTCTCCATCATCCGACACCAGCGACGACCGACCATGACTCGCCTCAGTGATTATCGACCAGTCTCGTCCGCACAACCTGGCCACCGCATCGACCAGCGTTAAAAGCAACGGACACGTGACCTCTTGGAGAGTCCCCCACCCTTCCACCTCCTTTAACCTATGGGGTAGAGTGAATAACAGGTAAGCTCTTTCTTTCTTTTTCTTTTTTTATCTAGAGGGGATGGCAAGGAAGGCAGTGCAATATTCCTCCTGCAGAATGTTTGAGGTGAGGGACGCCGTCAGTGTCCCTGCTGATTTCATCTGTGGGAAGTGCACCCATATCCAGCTCCTCAGAAACCGCGTTAGGGAACTGGAGCTGGAGCTGGATGAACTTCAGATCATCCCCGAACAGGCATCGGAATGTGGTGACTAGGGACTTTTCACAGTAACTTCATTTGAAGCCTACTTATGACAATAAGCGATTTTCATTTTCATTTTCATTTCATTTGGGTGGCAGAGGTGGTTTTCGATAGAAGCTTCAGGGATGTAGTTACTCTGAAGAATAAAGATAGATGGGTGATTGGGGCTGGGAGGAAGCAGTCAGTACAGGGGTCCCCTGAGGTTGCTCCCCTTAGTAACAAGTATACCGCTTTGGATACTGTTGGGGGGGGGAACTTACCAGGGGTAAGACATGGGGTACAGGTCTCTGGCACAGAGTCTGTTCCTGTTGCTCAGAAGGGAAGGGGGGAGAGGAGTAGAGCATTAGTCACTGGAGACTGTGGGAACAAGAGAGACTCGCGGTTGGTGTGTTGCCTCCCGGGTGCCAGGGTGCGTGATGTCTCGGATCGTGTTTTCGGGATCCTTAAGGGGGAGGGGGAGCAGCCCCAAGTCGTGGTCCTCATAGGTACCAACGACACAGGTAGGAAAAGGAATAGGGATGTAAGGCAGGAATTCAGGGAGCTAGGATGGAAACTTAGATCTAGGACAAACAGAGTTATTATCTCTGGGTTGTTACCCGTGCCACGTGCTAGCGAGACGAGGAATAGGGTGAGAGAGGAGTTGAACACGAAGCTACAGGGATGGTGCAGGAAGGAGGGTTTCAGATTTCTGGATAATTAGGGCTCATTCTGGGGTCGGTGGGACCTCGACAAATGGGATGGTCTACACCTGGACCAGAGGGGTACCAATATCCTGGGGGGGGAAGGTTTAAAATAGTTCAGCAGGGGATTGGGAACCTGAATTGTAGCTCCAGTCTACAGGAGGTTCAGAGTAGTGAGGTCATGAGTAAGGTTTCAAAGTTGCAGGAGTGTACCGGCAGGCAGGAAGGTGGTTTAAAGTGTGTCTTCTTCAATGCCTGGAGCATCCGGAATAAAGTGGGTGAACTTGCGGCATGGGTTGGTACCTGGGACTTCGATGTTGTGGCCATTTCGGAGACATGGATAGAGCAGGGACAGGAATGGTTGTGGCAGGTGCTGGGGTTTAGATATTTCAGTAAGCTCAGGGAAGGTGTTAAAAGAGGGGGAGGGGTGGCATTGTTAGTCAAGGACAGTATTACGGAGGCAGAAAGCATGTTTGATGAGGGCTCGTCTACTGAGGTAGTATGGGCTGAGGTTAGAAACAGGAAAGGAGAGGTCACCCTGTTAGGGGTTTTCTATAGGCCTCCGAAAAGTTCCAAAGATGTAGGGGAAAGGATTGCAAAGATGATTCTGGAGAGGAGCGAAAGTAACAGGGGAGTAGTTATGGGGGACTTTAACTTTCCAAATATTGACTGGAAATGCTATAGTTCGAGTACTTTATTTGGGTCCGTTTTTGTCCATTGTGTGCAGGAGGGTTTCCTGACACAGTATGTAGATAGGCCAATGAGACGCGAGGCTATATTGGATTTGGTGGTGGGTAATGAACCAGGACAGGTGTTAGATTTGGAGGTAGGTGAGCACTTTGGTGATAGTGACCACAATTCGATTACGTTTACTTTAGTGATGGAAAGGGATAGGTATATACCGCAGGGCAAGAGTTATATCTGGGGGAAAGGCAATTATGATGTGATGAGGCAAGACTTCGGATGTATCGGATGGAGAGGAAAACTGCAGGGCATGGGCACAATAGAAATGTGGAACTTGTTCAAGGAACAGCTACTGCGTGTCCTTGATAACTATGTACCTGTCAGGCAGGGAGGAAGTGGTCGAGCGAGGGAAACGTGGTTTACTAAAGCAGTCGAAACGCTTGTCAAGAGGAAGAAGGAGGCTTATGTAAAGATGAGACAGGAAGGTTCAGTTAGGGCACTCGAGAGTTACAAGTTAGCTAGGAAGGACCTAAAGAGAGAGCTAAGAAGAGCCAGGAGGGGACATGAGAAGTCTTTGGCAGGTAGGATCAAGGATAACCTTAAAGCTTTCTATAGATATGTCAGGAATAAATGAATGACTAGGGTAAGAGTAGAGCCAGTCAAGGACAGTCGTGGGAAGTTGTGCGTGGAGTCCGTGGAGATAGGAGACGTGCTAAATGAATATTTTTCGTCAGTATTCACACAGGAAAAAGACAATGTTGTCAAGGAGAATACTGAGATTCAGGCTACTGGACTAGAAGGGCTTGAGGTTCATCAGGAGGGCGTGTTAGCAATTCTGGAAAGTGTGAAAATAGATAGGTCCCCTGGGCCAGATGGGATTTATCCTAGGATTCTCTGGGAAGCTAGGGAGGAGATTGCTGGGCCTTTGGCTTTGATCTTTAAGTCATCTTTGTCTACAGGAATAGTGCCAGAAGACTGGAGGATAGCAAATGTTGTCCCCTTGTTCAAGAAGGGGAGTAGAGACAGCCCCGGTAACTATAGAACAGTGAGCATTACTTCTGTTGTGGGCAAAGTCTTGGAAAGGTTTATAAGAGATAGGATGTAGAATCATCTGGAAAGGAATAATTTGATAGTCAACACGGTTTTGTGAAGGGTACGTCGTGCCTCACAAACCTTATTGAGTTCTTTGAGAAGGTGACCAACCAGGTGGATGAGGGTAAAGCAGTTGATGTGGTGTATATGGATTTCAGGAAAGCGTTTGATAAGATTCCCCACGGTAGGCTACTGCAGAAAATACGGGGGCATGGGATTCAGGGTGATTTAGCAGTTTGGATCAGAAATTGGCTAGCTGGAAAAAGACAAAGTGTGGTGTTTGATGGAAAGGTTCAGACTGGAATCCAGTTACTCGTGGTGTACCACAAGGATCTGTTTTGGGGCCACTGCTGTTTGTCATTTTTATAAATGACCTGGAGGAGGGCGTAGAAGGATGGGTGAGTAAATTTGCAGACGACACTAAAGTCGGTGGAGTTGTGGACAGTGCGGAAGGATGTTACAAGTTACAGAGGGACATAGATAAGCTGCAGCGCTGGGCTGAGAGGTGGCAAATGGAGTTTAATGCAGAAAAGTGTGAGGTGATTCATTTTGGAAGGAATAACAGAAAAACAGAGCACTGGGCTAATGGTAAGATTCTTGGTAGTGTGGATGAGCAGAGAGATCTCGGTGTCCATGTACATAGATCCCTGAAAGTTGGCACCCAGGGTGGGAGGGTTGTTAAGAAGGTGTACGGTGTGTTAGCTTTTATTGGTAGAGGGATTGAGTTTCGGAGCCATGAGGTCATGTTGCAGCTGTACAAAACTCTGGTGCGGCCGCATTTGGAGTAATGCGTGCAATTCTGGTCGCCGCATTATAGGAAGGTTGTGGAAGCATGGGAAAGGGTGCAGAGGAGATTTACCAGAATGTTGCCTGGTATGGAGGGAAATTCTTATGAGGGAAAGCTGAGGGACTTGGGGCTGTTTTCGTTAGAGAGAAGAAGGTTAAGAGGTGACTTAATTGAGGCATACAAGATGATCAGAGGGATAGATTGGGTGGACAGTAAGAGCCTTTTTCCTCGGATGGTGATGTCTAGCCCGAGGGGGCATAGCTTTAAATTGAGGGGAGATAGATATAGGACAGGTGTCAGAGGCAGGTTCTTTACTCAAAGAGTAGTAAGGGCGTGGAATGCCCTGCCTGCAACAGTAGTGGACTCGCCAACACTAAGGGCATTCAAATGGCCATTGGATAGACGTATGGACGATAAGGGAATAGTGTAGATGGGCTTTAGAGTGGTTTCACAGGTCGGCGTAACATCGAGGGCGGAAGGGCCTGTTCTGCGCTGTAAATGTTCTATGATCTATGTTCTTGCCTGCTGGACTCCGGGAGAACCGAAAACTTCATCCACCCGGATACGGTAAGGTGCTGCTTCCTTCCGGTACACCCCGGCAACCAAAAAATCTCCTTGGCCTCCGGATCCCATTCCGTGGCAATCTGGGTGTACTGTACTGTCACAGTCACGGTCCATGGCGTAGAATTCAGCGGCTACTGCCTCTACGTCCTCCCTAACCTCTGTGCTGCCCTACTACGCGGCCTGGACTTCCAGTGCAACCTCCAGAGTTTAACCCTGGAATTCGGCGGGCCCCTAGCACCCCTCACTGTGTGCGGCCTTGTGATCTTTAAGGTCGATCCGCCTTCCCTCTTCGCAAATCTAACCTCAGATTGCAAACCCGTCGCCACCAGGAGCAGACAGTACAGCACCCAGGACAGGACCTTCATCAGGTCCGAGGTCCAGCGGCTGCTTCGGGAAGGCATCATTGAGGCCAGCAACAGCCCCTGGAGAGCTCAAGTGGTAGTAGTTAAAACTGGAGGGAAACACAAAATGGTAGTGGACTACAGCCAGGCCATCAATCGGTACATGCAGCTCGACGCTGATGTGTTGGGTATGCTGGGTCTGCGAGGACTGCGTTTACCAGAGCAGTGAGAGAGACAGGCTACCAACACCTGTAGAAGTAAATTCTATTTTATTTAGCTATGAGCTGTTAAACATGCTTGCACTGTGGGTTGACACTATGTTAGGTTGACTGGAGACCTGAGGCTAACCTGACTAGACTATACTGCAAGCACATGGTAGATGTTTGTGTTACTGATCACGGGCTCTGGCTGTCTCAGAGGCTGCTTCCCGAATGAACGGGAAAACTAGTGCCCTCTGGCAGTATAGTGGCCGTGTCCTGTCTGGTGATTGGCTGCTGTGTTCTGTGTGTTGATTGGTCTTTGAGTGTGTCAGTCAGTGTCTGTCTCTGCACCATCATATACTTGTGTGTATATTATGACAGACGCGTACCCCCTCCCACGCATATCTGATATGGTCATTCAGATTGCACAGTACCAGGTCTTCTCAACGGTAGACCTCAAATCCGCCTACCACCAGCTACCCATTCGTAAATCGGACTGTCCATGCACTGCCTTCGAGGCAGACGGCCGCGTCTATCACTTCCTCAGGGTTCCCTTCGGCGTCACCAACGGGGTTTCGGTCTTCCAAAGGGAGATGGACCGAATGGTCGACCGGTACGGTTTGCGGGCCACCTTTCCATACCTAGACAACGTCACCATCTGCGGCCATGATCAGCAGGACCACGACGCCAACCTTGCCAAATTTCTCCACACTGCCACTCTCCTAAACCTCACCTCCAATAAGGAGAAGTGTGTGTTTAGCACGACCCGCTTAGCCATCCTCGGCTATGTGGTCCAAAACGGAGTTCTGGGGCCCGAACCCGACCCCATCCGCCCCCTCATGGAGCTCCCCCTCCTCCACTGCCCCAAGGCCCTCAAACGCTGCCTGGGGTTCTTTTCGTACTACGCTCAGTGGGTCCCAAACTATGCGGACAATGCCCGCCCACACATACAGTCAACCCATTTTACCCTGACGGCCGAGGCACAACAGGCCACATCAGACATCGCCCTAGCCGCCACCCTCAATCAGGCAGGCAGACCCATAGCATTCTTTTCTCGCACCCTTCATGCCTCAGAAATTCGGCACTCATCCGTCGAAAAAGAGGCCCAAGCTATCGTTGAAGCTGTGCAGCATTGGAGGCATTACCTGGCTGGCAGGAGATTCACTCTCCTCACTGACCAACGGTCAGTAGCCTTCATGTTCAATAACACACAGCGGGGCAAGATCAAGAATGAAAACATCTTGAGGTGGAGGATCGAGCTCTCCACCTACAATTACGAGATTTTGTATCGCCCCGATAAGCTCAACAAGCCCCCAAACGCCTTATCCCGAGGTACATGTGCCAGCGCACAGGTAGACCAACTCCAGATCCTGCACGACAGTCTTTGTCACCCGGGAGTCACACAGTTAGACCATTTCATAAAGGCCCACAATCTGCCCGACTCCGTCGAGGAAGTACGGACAATCACCAGGGACTGCCAGGTCTGTGTGGAGTGCAAGCCGCACTTCTACTGGCCAGACTGTGCGCGCCTGGCATCTGGTGAAGGCCTCCTGCCCCTTTGAATGCCTCAGCGAGGATTTCAAAGGGCCCCTCCCCTCCACTGACCGTAACACGTATTTTCTCAGTGTGGTCGATGAGCACTCCAGATTCCCCTTCGCCATCCCATGCCCCGATATGACGTCTGCCACCATCATTAAAGCCCTCAACACAACCTTCACTCTGTTCGGTTTCCCCGCCTACATCCACAGTGACAGGAGATCCTCCTTCATGAGTGATGAGCAGCGTAAGTTCCTGCTCAGCAGGGGTATCGCCTCCAGCAGAACGACAAGCTACAACCCCCGGGGAAACGGACAGGTAGAGAGGGAGAACGGGACGGTATGGAGGGCCGTCCAATTGGCCCTGCGGTCCAGGAACCTCCCGGCCTCCCGCTGGCAGGAGGTCCTCCCTGATTCACTACACTCCATTCGGTCACTACTGTGCACCGTCACCAACAACATGCCACATGAACGTCTTTTTGCCTTCCCCAGGAAGTCCACATCTGGGGTGTCGCACCCGACTTGGCTCACATCTCCAGGACCCATCCTGCTCCGTAGGCACGTCCGACTCCACAAGGCGGACCCGTTGGTGGAAAGGGTGCAATTGCTCCATGCAAACCCCAGTATGCCTATATGGCGTACCCTGACTTCCGCCAGGATACTGTCTCCCTCAGGGTCCTGGCACCAGCAGGTCACACACACACACACATGCCCCGGGCCTGGCACCACCCTCCCCTCCCCCGGCGCTCCCAGCAGCAACCCCCCCGTGACTATCCGTCCTCCCCTGCCCACGCCCAAGGATGAAGAGGATTTCGGCATGCTCCCGGAGCCTCTGGACATCAGACCAGCATCGGCATCGCCGCCACCACTACGTCGCTCCCAGCGGCACATCAAGGCCTCGGACCGGTTAAACCTCTAACTGGTCCACTGGACTTCAAAAGACATTTTTTTTCTCTCGATCAAATGTCAATGTAAATGTAAATGCAAAAAGGAAACCATTTGTTGTATATAGTTCTCCACCACCCCCGCCGGACTCAATTTTAACAAGGGGCGAATGTGGTAAACCACTGTTGCACCTCTATTAGGTGATGTATGGTAGGACCTGTACTACAGGTACGTTGGTAGTCCCTGCCTGCTGGCTCCACCCAGTAGGCGGATTATAAATATATGTGTCCTCCATGCTGCAGCCATTTCGCCAGCTGCTGTGGGAGGCCACACATCTTAGAGCAATAAAGCCTCAGTTGTACCCAACTCAGGTCTTTGTGCAATTGATCGTGCATCAACCATCAACATCCAGGGGGTTACCATTGACCAAAAACTGAACTGAACTCGCCATATAAACCTGGCTACAAGAGCAGGGCAGAGGCTAGGAATCCTGCGGCAAGTAACTCACCTCCTGACTTCACCACCTACAAGGCACAAGCCTGGAGTGTAATGGAACACTGTCCATTTGCCTGGATGAGTGCAGCTCCAACAACACACAAGAAGCTTGACACCACCCAGGACAAAGCAGCCCGCTTACTTGGCACCCCTTCCACAAACATTCATTCCCTCCACCACTGAACCAGAGTGGAAGCAATGTGTACCATCAACAAGATGCACTGTAGAAACTCATCAAACACCTTAGGCAGCGCCTTCCAAACTCATGACTGCTGCCACACTTAACTCCTGGTAAGCATCTTCACCTTAGAGATGCCAGGATGAGTGCTGTGTAACTCAGTTAGAAGCAGCTCTCTGCCTGCTACAGGAATAACTACTCTTACTCCCCAGAGTATGATGCCATTCGGACAATTCAATTCATTTTTGTGGGTAAAGAATGGTTTCATTTCCTCGGAAACTGGCTCATTTACCCATCCTCATTTACCCATTTTGTCTCTCACTTTGGACAGAAGGAGCTCTAGATTGGTCCAGTTCCTGATCTGCTTTGCTGAGACTGGTTATGTGTGTAAAAAGGTTAATGCCATGATGATTTCTTGTGGTACTGGAGTAAATGTGATATTTTCTTGCAAGGGTGAATGGTAAGAGCATCCATATTCGCTCTGTGTGATCCAGGTCAGTGCTTCAAAGTATTTTCGTCAGTGGACACTGTCGAAAAGTTTGGTAAACAAAATATCCATAGTAATTTACCATCCCCAAAAATGATTTGAGTTCAGTTGTCCTTTTGGGGGCATGTACCTCCTTTATGGCTTTGACCTTGCCTTCCATGGGCTGTCATCCTTGTAAATCTACACGGTGCTCCCGGTAGGTCACCTCAATAGCTTGAAAGGTGCACTAACCTTCTTGAAGTGAACACCAGCCTCCTGACATCTCTTCAGCGTCTCCTCTAAGTTCTCGAGATGTTCAGCCTCTGTCGATCAGGGTATAAGGGCATCATCAAGATATACTTTTACCCATGATAGCCCTTGGAGAAGATTCTCCATTGCTGTTTGAAATTTTGCCCATGCCAAAGACACCAAAAGGCAAGCATGTACTGGAATAGGCCTTTGTCTGTGTTTTATCGTGACATACCCCGGGAAGTGTCATTTAATTTGAGTTGCTGGTATCCGTGACTCATGTCCAGCTTTGCGTAAGGTTGACCTCCTGCCAGCTTTGCATACAGATCTTCACTTCTTGAAATTAGATGTTAATCCAGTTTGGCAGCCTTTTTATAATCACCGCAAATGTGAATGGTCTTGTCTGGTTTCAATACAGGGATGATAGATGCTGCCCATTCTGAGAACTGAACTGGTTGGATAATGTCTAGTCCTTCCAACCTGTTTAACTCAGTATCCATTTTCTTTCGTAAAGCTTATGGTACTGGCCTTTCCCTAAAGAATCAGAGTGTGACCTCCGGATCCACATGAATCCTAGCTTGTAGACATTTAATTTTGCCTAATTCATCACAGAAGGTGCCCTCTTATTTTCTTATCAGTTCATGCAGTCCCCCTACCCCCACTTGAGAAATCTCAGCTCAATTCAATTTGATTTCTTTAAGATAATCACGGACGGGAATGCTTGGTCCTTCTCCTGTCACATTTATTACTAGTAGACTGTTGTCCATAGCTTACAGGTACCATTGAGGTGCTTATATTTCTATCACTTCTCCTGTATAAATCTTCAACTCAGCAGTAGTGCTCTTCAAGTTCAATACTTGGACTCCCTCTCTTAGGTACTGAAATGTATGTTCACCTCACAATGGCTGATGCCCCTGTATCCACTTTCATTTTAACAGGCTTCCCATTTACCCTGAACATTATAATAATAGGGTCCATCATGCCTGCTTTGAGATTAAACAGAGAGTGGATACCAAAATCACAGGTGATAGGCTCTTCCACCTTGTATACTTATAACATCTTGGTTGATCGGCGATATTGACTTAACTCTGCACTGCTTTATCAAATGTCCTCTTTTGTAATAATAAAAACAGCCTCTTAAACCAACATGAATGAGCAGAGTGGTAACCTTCACATCAGTAACATGTCAGTATGCAGGTACAGCATGTAATAAAAAGGCAAATTGAATTTTAGCATTTATTGCAAAAGGACTGGAGTATAAAAGTAGAGGAGTATTGTTGCGATTGTATAGGGAGTATTGTGTCCAGTTTTTGTCTCCTTATTTGAGGAAGGAGGCAGTACAGGAAGGTTCACCAGATTGATTCCGGGGATGAAAAGGTTGATGTATGATGAGAGGTTAAACAGTTTGGGTTTATTCTCGCTGGAGTTTCGACGAATGAGAGAGGATCTGATCAAGGTATATAAATACGAATAGGGATTGATAAAGTAAATGTAAGCCAAATGTTCCCCCTTGTGGGGCAGTCTAAAATGAGAGGTCACAGAGATAGGTCGAGAGGCGGCCGATTTAAAATTGAGATGAGGAGGAACTACTTCTCATAGAGGCTGGTGAATTTGTCGAACTTGCTGCCCCATAGTGCGGTGGAGTCTGAATCATTAAATGGCTTCAAGAATGGGATAGATATATTTCTGATTTTTTAAAAAATGGGTTAAAGGGGTATGGGGAACAGGCAGGGAGATGCATTTGAGATCAGGAAGAGATCAGCCATAGTTTGATTGAACGCAGGGCAGGCTTGAAGGGCTGAATGCCAACTTCCTCTCCTAATTTCTATGTTTTTAACATTCCACTTTAAACATTACTGACTGATTGCCTATTCTGTACTTCCTTATTTTTTTTGGTGGATGAAACTATTTCCAGCTTCGCAGCTGCTTTGGTGGTTTGGCACCATGGCTGGCTGCAGATTCCTTCTCTAACTGGTGAGCGGCACTATTGTGCATGCTCTGCAGCTCTTGTTCAACTTTTTCAGTGTTTTCCATAAACAGCACTATCTCCATTGCTCATTGAAAATTTATGTGGACCTCTGCAAGCTGTGTGCATTGAATAGCCTTTGTGTTCACTCCACAGACCAACCTAGCCCATAACATGTTGTTGGCTCCAAAATCACAACACTCCGACTAGTGCTTCAGGGTAGCAACGTTTTTAAAAATTCATTTAAAGGATGTGGGTGTCACTGGTTGGGCAGAATTTGTTGCCCATCCCTTACTTCCCTTCATTTCATAGGACATTTGAGAGTCAATCACATTGCTGGTGTCACATGTAAGCAAGACCAGGTAAGGATGGCAGATTTCCTTCACTAAAGGACGTTAATGAATCAAATGGGTTTTTACAACAATCGACAATTGTTTCATTTTCTTTTTTTTTTTAAAGATATTTTATTCAAATTTTTCGGCCAAACAAAACAATACACAGGTTTTCCCTCTTTACAACAATAAAACAATATAAATAACAGTGACCGTTTTAACAAGTAAATAAATAATATATAAACTAAATGGCAACTGCCATAACAAAAGTAATAACTCTCCAGATAATAAAATCAAACAATCCAATATACATAACCAAGTGCAAATATCTGTACAAAAACCACCCCTGAGGACCCCCCCCCTCCCCCTCCCCCCCCCCCCCTCCCCCCCCCCCCCCCCCCCCCCCCCGGGTTGCTGCTGTTACCTTCCCATTTCCTTTATCGTTCTGCGAGGTAGTCAATGAACGGTTGCCACCACCTGGTGAACCCTTGAGCCGAGCCCCTTAGTGTGAACTTTATCCGTTCTAGTTTTATAAACCCTGTCATGTCGTTTATCCAGGTCTCCACACCCGGGGGTTTGGCTTCCTTCCACATAAGCAATATCCTTCGCTGGGCTACTAGGGACGCAAAGGCCAAAACATCAGCCTCTCTCGCCTCCTGCACTCCCGGCTCTTCTACAACCCCAAATATAGCCAATCCCCAGCCTGGCTCGACCCGGACACCCACCACCTTCGAAAGCACATTTGCCACCCCCACCCAGAACCCCTGCAGTGCCGGGCATGACCAAAACATGTGGGTGTGGTTTGCTGGGCTTCTCGAGCATCTCCCACACCTATCCTCTACCCTGAAAAATTTACAGAGCCTTGCTCCGGTCATATGCGCCCTGTGCAAAACCTTGAATTGTATCAGGCTTAGCCTGGCGCACGAGGACGACGAGTTTACCCTACGTAGGGCATCAGCCTACAGCCCCTCCTCAATCTCTTCCCCCAGCTCTTCTTCCCATTTTCCCTTCAGCTCATCCACCATGATCTCCCCCTCGTCCCTCATTTCCCTGTATATATCCGACACCCTACCATCCCCCACCCATGTCCCTGAGATCACTCTATCTTGAATCTCCTGCGTCGGGAGCTGCGGGAATTCCCTCACCTGTTGCCTCGCAAAAGCCCTCAGTTGCATGTACCGAAATGCATTCCCTTGGGGCAACTCATATTTTTCCGTCAGCGCTCCCAAACTCGCAAACGTCCCCTCTAAGAACAGATCTTTCAGTTGCACAATCCCAGCTCTCTGCCATGCTCCAAATCCCCCATCTATTCTCCCCGGGACAAATCTATGATTATTTCTTATCGGGGACCGCACCGAGGCTCCCGTCCTTCCCCTATGCCGTCTCCACTGCCCCCAAATTTTCAGTGTTGCCACCACCACTGGACTTGTGGTGTATTTCTTCGGGGAGAACGGCAACGGCGCCGTCGCCAGTGCTTGTAGGCTGGTTCCTTTGCAGGATGCCATCTCCAATCTCTTCCACGCCGCTCCCTCCCCTTCTCCCATCCACTTACACACCATTGAGATATTGGCGGCCCAGTAGTATTCACTTAGGCTCGGTAGTGCCAGTCCCCCCCTATCCCTGCTACGCTGCAAAAACCCCCTCCTCACTCTCGGGGTCTTCCCAGCCCACACAAAACTCATGACACTTTTCTTGAAAAAAGCCTTTGTGACCATCACCGGGAGGCACTGAAACACAAAAAGGAATCTCGGGAGGACTACCATTTTGACCGCCTGCACCCTACCCGCCAGTGACAGGGGCACCATGTCCCATCTCTTAAAATCCTCCTCCATCTGTTCCACCAATCGTGTTAAATTAAGCCTATGTAAAGTTCCCCAACTCCTGGCTATCTGAATCCCTAAGTATCGGAAATCTCTTGTTACCTTCCTCAACGGTAAATCATCTATTCCCCTGCTCTGCTCCCCCGGATGCACCACAAACAACTCACTCTTCCACATATTCAATTTGTACCCCGAGAATTCCCCAAACTCCCTGAGTGTCTGCATTATCTCAGGCATCCCCTCCACTGGGTCCGCAACATACAGCAATAAATCATCTGCATACAATGATACCCGGTGTTCTTCTCCTCCCCTGAGTTCTCCCCTCCACTTCCTGGAGCCCCTCAGTGCTATGGCCAGGGTCTCAATCGCCAATGCAAACAGTAACGGAGACAGGGGACACCCCTGCCTCGTCCCTCTATAAAGACGGAAGTAGTCAGACCTCTGCCTATTCGTGACCACACTCACCACCGGGGCCCTATACAGCAGCTGTACCCATTCAATAAACCCTTCTCCAACACCAAATCTCCTCAGCACTTCCCACAGATAGTCCCACTCCACTCTGTCAAATGCTTTCTCGGCGTCCATCGCCACCACTATCTCCGCCTCCCCCTCTGGTGGGGACATCATCATCACCCCTAGCAGCCTCCGTATGTTCGTGTTCAGCTGTCTCCCCTTAACGAACCCAGTTTGATCCTCGTGGACCACCCCCGGGACACAGTCCTCTATCCTCGTCGCCATCACCTTGGCCAGGAGCTTAGCATCTACGTTTAAAAGGGAAATGGGCCTGTAGGACCCACACTGCAGTGGGTCTTTTTCCTTCTTCAAAAGGAGCGATATCGACGTGGGGCGGAGAATCCAGCCCAGGAAACTCACCGGTGTCAGGCCAGAGTCAGTGTCAGGATAATTTATCCTCATCGCCATATGTAAAGATGTACTTTCACAGACTTCATTAGAAACACAAAATGTATTTATCAATGAGAAAATGGCAGCCTCATGGCTGTAGCTAGGTCCTGAAATGTGTCTTTATCTTGGCGACTCTCTCACTATGGGGCTGTTCCACATCCTGAGTCCCAATTGGTTGCACAGGCCATGTGACCTTTACTCTGCTGTTTTGCCCATAAAGGTACAATCGCCATGCCATCTCTAATTTTCCTTGTTCTTGAGAAGCTGGTAATGAAGCTGATTGATCCATTCTAGTGTGGTATTGTTATATTCACAGTCCTGTTAGGTAGGGAGTTCCAGGGCTTTGAGACAGTGAGGATTAAGGAACAATGATGAATTGATGTGATGTGTGACTTGGAAGTGGTGTTGTTCCCATTAGTGTACTGCTCTTGTCCGTCACACAGTATCCCATCACATTCCTGACTTGTGCCTTGTAAGATGGTGGACATGTTTTGGGGAGCCAGTTAATTGCCTCAAAACACCCAATCTCTGACCTACTCTTTCAGACACAGTAGGCGGAATTCTCTGGTCCGCCAGCCGTGTTTTCTGGTACGGCGCACCCCCATGAGCAGCGGGATTCCCCGTTCCCGCAGCCGGTCAATGGGGTTCCCCATTATGGACACCCCATGCTGTCGGGAAAACCCAACAGAGGATCCCGCCGACAGAGAATTCCGCTGAGTATTTATGTAGCTCACCCAATCTTTCCCGATTCGTTTTATCAAAATGATAAATCATCTTAATTCTATTATGGACCGGGGGTTAGAAAACTCCAAAGTATATCATGGAGTTCACCTGACACACAACTGTTTATAGATTTTGGTTATGAGGAACACAAGGTGTTATTTTAACAGAAGGCCTTAAGCACTTTAAACAAAACAAAGTTTATTCTACGAATTCAGTTAACATTTTATAAACACACACAGTAAGCATTTTTTATCAACTACAAACATAAATTCCCCGCACAGCTACAGTTCTCTATGTATATATTTTTAAAATAAATTTAGAGTACCCAATTCTTTTTTTTTTCCAACTAAGGGACAATTTAGCATGGCCAATCCACCTACCCTGCACATCTTTGGGTTGTGGGGAGTGAGACCCATGCAGACACGGGGAGGATGTATTTTTAACCCTTAATAACTTCCCTTTCTGCTGTTTCAACTTGATAACAACATCCAATAAAACCAGGAAAAGCCTTTTAACAAAATTATGGTTTGAATTCATTACAGAAAACAGTAATCACTTTTAAATTATTAAGTGATCTGGACACCTTTATCATACAGAGAGAGAGAGGAGAAGCCTTCTTTGTCTGAATCCAGCTTCCAACAGTGTAAACCGAAAGTAAAACTCAGAGCCACAGCCCAGCACCACCCACATAATGACATCACTGACATCATGTGATAATACAAACATTTCTAAAAGGGACACTCACATGACAATTCCTTTTTAAAAACTTCCATGAAATATCCTTCGGCTTCCTTTGCTCACATAGAAATATGTCAAATAGTCCATGTCTGTGCGCATAATTACCACTTCTCATTCTTGGCATCACCTTGCTGAATCTTCACCACGGCAGAGAGATTTAGCCCATCAGTTTATCAGGCATGAAATGGGTACAATGTATACCAATTCTGGTCCGAACAACAATCTCAGCTTTTCACAGGAATGTAACTTTAATATGGCGGTTCTCTCAAGTCAGGGTTGAGCCACTTTAAATACTCAAGACAAGGTCCTGTGCCTGTTCAGGACTCTACTGTAATATTTGTGAAATATTACACAGGTCGGTACATTGGGCACTTTTTCCAGCTGTCCAGCAGCTGAACAATTAAAAGAATCACTAGAGGTCACCAAATTGGGAAAATATTTTTTGCTGAACACTCAAAATGTAATAACGAGTTGAGAGCAAATTGCTTCAAGAAGTAAAATAGAGACCCGTTGCATGGCATCACCACCACCATCACTGCCACAATAGTTTCTGATGGGCCTCAGGCTTTACCATTTTAAAACCCACTTGAAGCGCATCATCGATTATTGGCGACAGTACCAGAGTACACAGGAAAGATGGTGTTCAAAATGCAAAGTTGGGGAAGTTCAGTCCGTATTTCATAGAATCATAAAATTTATAGTGCAGAAGGAGGCCATTCGGCCCATCTAGTCTAGACCGGCCCTTGGAAAGAGCACCTTACTAAAGCCCACGCCTTCACCCTATCCCTGTAACCCAGTAACCTCACCTAACCTTTTCGACCCTAAGGGGCAATTTAGCATAGCCAATCTACCCAACCTGCACATCTTTGGACTGTGGGACCGTGGGAGGAAACCGGAGCACCCAGAGGAAACCCACGCAGACACGGGGAGAAAGTGCAGACTCCACACAGACAGTCACTCGAGGCTGGAATTGAACGCAGTTCGCGGGAGGTGTGAGGCCGCAGTGCTAAGGGTCAAGGAAGGAACACATAAGAGTCCAGATACCAGACAGAAGCAAAAGATGAGAGTGCCGATGAAGGACCATAACGTCTGTAGATGCTAATCTACAGAATCTGGGTGGGTGGGTGGGGGGATGGGGTGAGGGGGGGGGGAGGGGGGGGGGGGCACGGAGTACGTGGAAAGTGTGAGGCAAAATTGTACATGGCAATAATCCAAAAGGACTTGCCTTCAGTTCTTCCAATCCAGCTACGCATTTTGCCCCAAGTCCTGACAGCAATTCCCTGGTTGGCCTGCAGCAATCTTTCCAGCATTCCTTTGTCAGGAATCGCCATTTTCGCCATCCTTGAGAGAAATCGCTGTCTTTTAGACACCACTGCAGATGCTACTGGTGTGACCACACGCCCCTTGGCAGATTGCACCTCACAGCTGTTCTTCTGGGCCTGCTCAGAGCCGGATGATGGACTCCTCCACACTTGTTTCCACAGCTTTCTGCATGTGTTCCCTGGTGATAAGTGATTGGTGTACGCAATCCAGCACAGAAAGCAATCGTTATTTATAAGTGGGCCCTGTGAGGTCTGAATCTCCAGACACTGCAGCATTACCAGTGATTGTGACAGATGTTCATCCACCGTGTGCCTAGCCTTCTGTCAGAGATAGCATTTGCTTTTCCTTACTGGAATCCTGTCTTATCCCTCTTTACCTCAGCCTCTGCATCCTCTGGGGTTTATGTTGTTGCTCTGATACTTGTGTTTAAGTAGCGCCGTGAAGTGTGTGTCTGCTCGGAACTTATTGCTGCATCACTGGTCCTCCATTCAGTCAACAGGGCAAAGTGTCAGGATGGTGTCATAACTAACTGGAATTTGCAGCTACATTACTACATAATATTACATAGTATTGTATAATATTGCTACATAATATTTCCTGTTATTGTCAAGTTGATTGCATGACTATTATTCAGCAGAACATCATACCAGAACATTACTGCATAGTTCCTAGTATAATGCTGTACCTCCTTCAACACCTATCCGCTTGTGACTTGTGGCATTCTTGAAACTTACTGGTGCCATTGACTGTGTGAAGATAGTTGAAGGACTACTCAATTTGCAAGTGGAAAAACAGGATTGATGTAATTAAAGTCGATGGAGCATTGGCATTGTTAGGGAGCAACAATAACACCTTGCATCGGAGCAGAGAATGCTTTCATTGTGTGAATAAGGCAATATTATTTCATCTAGTTGGGGAATCTGAGATGGAGCGTCATTTGTATGAAAGTGTCATTATGGAGGTGAGGAGAAATTTATTTCCACAGAAGACCATTGGAGCATGGAATATTTTGCCACAGGGAACGTTTGAAGCAGAAGAGGATAAAACTAAAATGGTGGAATTCTGCTTCAAATACCAATGCAAACATCCAGTACAAGGGACACAAGACAGGGGATGTTAGAAAACCTCAGCAGGTCTGCCAGCACCTATTAGAAGAGAAACAGAGTTAATATTTCAAGTCCTTTGACTCTTCGACAGAACAAGTGACAATTGGAGTGACTTGGGAGCCCTTCAAAAATGCTAGACAGAACCCAGTTCCGAGATTCCTGGCCATATTTCCACGGCTTCCAACTTTCAGGAGTACTTTTTAAGGGTGTGGGCCTATTCAGGCCCTGAGCCTGTACCTTGCACTGGTGACCTGGCTGACTCCATTGCAGGACTAGGCATGTCCTTGTCCTCTGCAATGTTTGTGGAGTTGCGTCAGTTTTCCAAACAACTGTAGGTCACAGTTCCTCAGAAGTGTCCTGAAACAAAGACTGCATGAGCAAAAGTATACCTTAGTAAACAACCCATCATGCACCCCATGCAATGCAATGGAACTTCCATGTCCTTTCACCCACTGTACACTATCGAGAGGCAATGATCCCTACAGTGACAGCAGAATGTTTAAAATAAAATTTCAAAAACAGTAATTTATTGATTAATGTCTTATTTTTTTTTTAAAAACTACTTTCTACTGCAATCAAATAAAGTGTCAATCATCCAAATACTTTAAAGCATCAATGGCAGCAATCTTGTGTGAATGAGCATTGTGCAATTGACAGCATAGATCATTGAACCAGAGCTGCCAATCATGCAATGTTTCATCTGGGCCTCAGGTGGTTTATTACTCCGGTAGATATCTGGGCTCCCGCGAAGAATACATAATGAAGACTCAGTCCTGAAGAGGAGTAATATGGACTCGAAACGGTAACTCTATTTGTCTCTCCCCAGAAGCTGTCAGACCTGACAGGTTTTTCTCGATTTTTCTGTTCCTATTCCAGAATTCCAGCATCTGCAGTTTTTTGCTTTTATTGCTCTTTCTAGATTAGATTGGCTAAGGTCCTGATCTGCTGTTCACAGCATGCTTTACAACTCAGAACACTCTTATTTTGTTCATTCTGTGGAATATATTCCTCATTCCAAACCATCAATGGGAATTGATCTGAACCAACTGTGCCAAGCGATCCACTTCACTTTCAAATGAAAGGGGATGGTTGCCAGGTGCTCATTCACAAAGGGGTCGGAGGACAAGTTTAATGGGTAACAACTCGACATGGGATTATCTCGACTCAATTGGTCAGGGTGAATTTCCACTGTCTGATCTGAAGATTAGAAACTTCATGCAGAGCATGTTTAATTTAAATTCATAACTCGTCTTTGTTCATTCATCACAATTTAATAATAATAATAATCTTTATTGTCACAAGTAGGCTCACATTAACACTGCAATGAAGTTACTGTGAAAATCCCCTCGTCGCACATTCCGGCCCCTGTTCAAATTCACCTAACAAGCACGTCTTTCGGGACTTGTGGGAGGAAGCTGGAGCACCCGGATGAAACACCAATCAGACACGGGGAGAACGTGCAGACTCCGCTCAGACAGTGACCCAGGCCGGGAATCGAACCTGAGACCCTGGCGCTGTGGAGCAACAGGACTAACCATTGTGCTAACGTGCCGACCACACCTCACCCCTGTCCAAGATTGATTACAAAATGGTTCTTAAACTTGTACGACCTTACTTTAACTTAAAAGCGAATTTCCATTACAAACAATACCCAGAACCTTTCACGGTACAGTGGGCGAGCAGACTGAAATGTGACAAAAGGTATGCTGGGCGGGATTCTCTGATCCTGAGGCTAAGTATTGACGCAGTCGGAAACGCCGTTACGTTTCTAGACGGCGTCAACACGGCCTCAGGATCAGCAATTCTGGCCCTTACAGGGGGCCAGCATGGCACTGGAGCGGACCACGCCGCTCCAGCTGCTGATCCTGGCGTGAACTGTGTGCCGCTGGGTCCGCGCATGCGCAGTGGCACTGGCGCCAGCGCGCGCATGCGCGGTGTCTCCCTGCTCCGCACCGGACCCAACCAAACATGGCGCACATCTAAAGGGCCGGCGCGGAGGAAAGGAAACCCCCAGCCAGAGAGGCCGGCCCACCGATCGGTGGGTCCCGATAGCGGGCCAGGCCACATCGGAGGCCCTCCCCGGGGTCGATCCCCCTCCTCCCCCCCCACAGGCCGCCCCTGGACCCTTCCACGCCGAGGTCCCGCTGGCGGAGAGCAGGTGTGAATGGCGCCGGCGGAGCTCGGGTTTTTTGCGATGCCGCTCGGCCTATCCCGGGCCGAGAATCGGCAGGCGTGGCCTCCGACCGACGCCGCGCTGACCACGCCGGTGCCAATGGCGCCAATTCTCCATTCTGCGATTCGAGCTAGTCGCTGGGATTCTCCGGCCCGGCCCTGGGCTGAGAGAATCCCGCCCGCTATATTTTTGAATTTCCGTTTTAAATTTGAAGAAATGACAAGTGATTAAAGAGCTTGTTTTTACTTCATGTGTGGCACAAAGAAACAACACAAAGTTCAGTTCTGTTTCATATTTTACTTGAAATGTTTTGGTACACTTTAATGAACTGATTCTGAAATAAATTTACCTTGCCGAAGTTATATCAGGTTCATGTCGTGGCTTGGTGTTAAATTTTTATGCTCAGGTGGAATGTTCACTCATTTTATGCAGTAAGGGAACAAGTTTCCAGATGTCATATTACAGGGTTGTTCAATTTACAAACACATGGGAAAGCAGCAGTTTCTTGTCAGCTGCATTGCAGATGGGCAACATTCGGGAATTTGAGCCACGGAATGAAAGCTCAGTCGCAATCAATAGTTTAGCACCTTAACAAGCAGGAAATGGGTCTCTTGACCCTTATAAAGAATGAAGCGCCTGGTAATTTGGATGTGCTGGTTGGAAACTTGAGAACCAGGACTCGTAAAGCCATAAAAATGCTTGTTTCAGGGCCACCTAAGTACTTTTCTTTGTGTTAGGAGAGCTGAAGGACAATACATCCCAAACCCAATGCCAGGAAACAAAGCCAGGAGCAGATAACCAATCAAATGAACAACATGCCTTCAGAATAAGAGCCCAGAGGTTAATTTCATAGTTATACTGTCATCGGCTGAGGAGTACAGGGATGGGGACATAAGCACATGAGAAATTGGAGTTGAAGTGGACCATTTGGCCTTTTGATCTTGCCCCTCCACTCAGCAAAATCACATATGGGGCGGGGTTCTCCAACCTCCCAGCGTATGTTTCTCTGCAGCGTGAGGCAGCTCGCTCTTCGTTGGCGGTGTGATTCTCTACTCCCACTGCTGTCAATGGGAATTCCCATTTAAACCACCCAATGACACTGGGAAACCCATGGGGAGGGGTGCGCTGCCAGTGGGACCAGAGAATACTGTCAACAGCAAATATCCGGAGACTTCTGGCCTGGAGACTTCTGGCCGATGAACTCAATGCATTCTATGCTCGGTTCGAGCAGGTAACCAACAATCCGCTGACGAGTGCCACAGCAGACCATAATTCACCCATACCCACCATCACAGCTTCCGAAGTCAGATCGGCCTTCCTGAAAGTGAACCCTCGGAAGGCGACGGGCCCAGACGGGATCCCTGGTCGTGCACTCAGAGCCTGCGCGGAACAGCTGGCAGAGGTATTCACGGATATCTTTAACCTGTCCCTTCTCCACTCCGAGGTCCCCACCTGCTTCAAGAAGACCACCATCATACCGGTAACAAAGAAGAACCAGGCAACGTGCCTCAATGACTACCGACCAGTGGCCCTGACGTCAGTCGTAATGAAGTGCTTCGAGAAGTTGATCATGAAGCGCATCACCTCCATACTCCCAGAACGCCTTGATCCACTGCAATTCGCATACCGCTGCAACCGGTCCACATCAGACACCATTTCCCTGGCCCTACACTCATCCCTAGAGCATCTCGAAAACAAGGACTCCTACATTAGACTCCTATTTATTGACTACAGCTCTGCCTTCAACACCATAATCCCAGCCAAACTCATATCAAAGCTCCAAAATCTAGGACTTGGCTCCCCACTCTGCAACTGGATCCTCAATTTTCTGACCAACAGACCACAATCAGTAAGAATGAACAACAACACCTCCTCCACAATAGTCCTCAACACCGGCGCCCCGCAAGGCTGCGTACTTAGCCCCCTACTCTACTCCCTGTACACACACGACTGCGTGGCAAAACTTGGTTCCAACTCCATCTACAAGTTTGCTGACGATACGACCATAGTGGGCCGGATCTCGAATAACGATGAGTCCGAATACAGGAGGGAGATAGAGAACCTAGTGGAGTGGTGTAGCGACAACAATCTCTCCCTCAATGCCAGCTAAACTAAAGAGCTGGTAATTGACTTCAGGAAGCAAAGTACTGTACACACCCCTGTCAGCATCAACGGGGCCGAGGTGGAGATGGTTAGCAGTTTCAAATTCCTAGGGGTGCACATCTCCAAAAATCTGTCCTGGTCCACCCACGTCGACGCTACCACCAAGAAAGCACAACAGCGCCTATAATTCCTCAGGAAACTAAGGAAATTCAGCATGTCCACATTAACCCTTACCAACTTTTACTGATGCACCATAGAAAGCATCCTATCGGGCTGCATCACAGCCTGGTATGGCAACTGCTCGGCCCAGGACCGCAAGAAACTTCAGAGAGTTGTGAACACCGCTCAGTCCATCACACGAACCTGCCTCCCATCCATTGACTCCATCTACACCTCCCGCTGCCTGGGGAAAGTGGGCAGTATAATCAAAGATCCCTCCCACCCGGCTTACTCACTCTTCCAACTTCTTCCATCGGGCAGGAGATACAGAAGTCTGAGAACACGCACGAACAGACTCAAAAACAGCTTCTTCCCCACTGTCACCAGATTCCTAAATGACCCTCTTATGGACTGATTTCATTAACACTACACCCTGTAGGCTTCATCTGATGCCAGTGCTTTTGTAGTTACATTGTATATGTTGTGTTGCCCTATTATGTATTTTCTTTTATTCCCTTTTTTTCTCATGTACTTAATGATCTGTTGAGCTGCTCGCAGAAAAATACTTTTCACTGCACCTCGGTACACGGGACAATAAACAAATCCAATCCAATCCAATCCAATCCCTGATCTTCAAACTTAAATCTACATTCCCCTGTTACAGTTTGTATCGTCCAGTTTCTCGATTGAACGGAATGTCTCATGACTGTCCCCAGACAGTTACTCATGACTGAGATCACATGACTATCAAAAGCCAGGTAAGACACTCAGTAATAATTGCATTTCAAAACCAAAACATCCCTGTTTCCATAATGAACAACAGACGACCTTTTAAAATTCATTCACGGGATGTGGGGATGACTGGCTGGGCCATCATTTATTGCCCATGAGCGGAGTGGCTTGCTAAGCTATTTCAGAGGGCATTGAAGAGTCAACCACATTGCAGTGAGTCTGAAGTCACATGTAGGCCACACCAGGTAAGGATGGCAGATTTCCTTCCCTGAGGGACATTAGTGAACCAGATGGGTTTTTATGACAATCGGCAGTGGTTTCAATAGTCATCAATCGACTTTTAATTACAGATTTTTATTGAATTCAAATTTCACCAACTGCTGTGGTGGAATTTGAACCCAGGTCCCCAGAGCATTACTCTGCACCTTGGGATTACTAGTCCAATGACAATATCACTATGTCACCACCACCCCTGAGCATACACTATCATGTGCAACTTTGAAGTACCAACTTACCTACAACATCACAACCGTTCTCATTGATTAACAAACTGTTTATTATTCTGCAAAGGAACTGGATACACTGTCATTAAATAATGCAGCTTTCTTAATGGTCCGCATGTGCATTGGCTGTTCATTTGGTTGATGTTCCTTCTCTGGCTGGTGGCATTTCCTTGGCACTGGTGCCGTGGTAACTGTTGTTGTCGTTCAATTTACATTGTTGGGGATTGATAGACATCAGGGAGTGATAGTTGTTCTTTACCCTGGACAGCTGTTGGGATCTCATCCTCCTGATTTGCCACCTGCAGTGAAGGAACAGCTTCTTTTGTTTCCTGTATATGCTTGCGGTTGCGCTGGTATATTTGGGGCGCAATTCTCCCATCGGGAGACTAAGACCCGACACCAGAGTGAAAACCGGAGTGTTTCACTCCGGCGTTGAAGGCCGTTCCCAGCCCCCTATTCTCCCGCCCCCAGGGGGCTAGGAGCGGCGCCGCGTCATTTACGCCACCGGGCCTTGGTGGATGGCGCCGGCAGGAACCTGTCATGTTGGGCAGGCCGCTCGGCCCATTCGGGCCGGAGAATTGCCGCTCGCCCATTACCAACGGCAAGCGGCGATTCTCCCAGTGGCCAGCCGTGATTCGCGCCGCGCCGGTTTGGGGGGGTGGGAGAATCGCGTGCGGGCTCGGGACGGCGTGGCGGGACTCGTGCGGCGCTCGGGCGATTCTCCCACCCGGCATAGGGGGGGAGAATTCCGCCCTTGGTCCTTCACTTCCAGCTGCTGTGGCAGGATTTGAACTACTGTCTCTGGAACATTAGCCCGGTCCTCTAAATTACTAGTCCGGTGACAATGCCCCCTCTGATGGGATTCATTCTATAATCTATAATCTTTACTAGTGTCACAAGTAGGCTTACATTGACACTGCATTGAAGTTACCTTGAAAATCCCGTAGTCACCACACTCAGGCGTCTGTTCGGGTGCACTGAGGGAGAATTCAGAATGTCCAATTCATCTTTCGGGACTTATGGGAGGAAACAGGAGCACCCGGAGGAAACCCACGCAGACACAGGGAAAATATGCAGACTCCGCACAGACAGTGACCCAAGCGGGAATCGAACCTGGGACTCAGGTGCTGTGAAGAAACTGTGCTAAACACTGTGCTACGGTGCCGCCTACAACTGTCAAAACCGCCAGTTGGTGTTGCTCCTAGCTCACATCTGTGTCTGACCTCACACACTTTTATAACCCATTTGATATTGTTAACACCGACCAGCCTGATTCACATGCCGCACACCAATACCAGTACCAACCCACTCGCAATGTTGATTCATCATAAGATACAATTGATTAAATTCTTTATTATAGTCACTGACTGACCAAAATGCCAGTTATGGCAGGCAAAAGGTAGGTATCTTATTTAATGTCGAACAGCCTCAGGAAAATAAAATATTAACTGAAAGCACGTGCAGAGTTCAAATTATATGGTGGGTCATAATGATTATCAGCACAGATGATAAAGTCAAATAGGAAGTGGGCAAATGGCTTTCTACCCACCCGCTACTAGAAAGTACTGAAAAATATTTTAAAGTTGAGCATATCAAATACATGGGAGGTGGGGAAGGGAGGATTTTATTTGTAAGTTTCCATTGTTTGATTAGTCCTTGTGCTTCAAACGCTGTGATAACAAGTGGCTCCAAGTAGCAGGTTTTGTTCATATAAAATACATAGGAACAGGCGTAGACCATTCAACCCCTCGAGCCTGTCCCGCCATTCAATGAGATCATAGCTGATCTGTGACCTAACTCCGTACACCTGCCTTTGGCCCATATCCACAAACACACAAAAGTGTTCTCCCTCCCTGTACCACAGATTTGGTCAACGACATATTTTGGGTGGTGGAGTTCACTTTGTGCCCTAGTTGAAACCAGACGCTCAGATGCAGTGATATAATTGAGCACTGATCTAATGGTGAAATTAAGCTTTGTTGGAAGAGTTCACATTTAATTAATATTTATTCTAATTCCAGTCATTTCTGTGACACAGCAAAGGAAACATATACGAAACTGATCAACTTTCTTCGCGAGGATTAAGTGTTCCCATTATTCCGACCCTGTAAGCAATGGTTTGATGATAAATCTAAACATTTCATTTTCACCAATAGAACTACACCACAACATTAATTTTTTAAGTAAAAATAAACTTTATTACATACAGTACGGTAGCCTTGTGGATAGCACAATTGCTTCACAGCTCCAGGGTCCCAGGTTCGATTCCGGCTTGGATCACTGTCTGTGCGGAGTCTGCACATCCTCCCCATCTGTGCGTGGGTTTCCTCCGGGTGCTCCGGTTTCCTCCCACAGTCCAGAGATGTGCAGGTTAGGTGGATTGGCCATGATAAATTGCCCTTTTGCTGATGGTGACAGAGAGATTGTTGTCATTACACCAAGCCTCTAGGTTTTCTATCTCCCTCCTGTGCTCTGACTCATTGTTATTCGAGATCCGACCCATTACGGTCCTATCGTCAGCAAACTTGTGGATGATGTTGGAGCCAAATTTTGCCACATGGTCGTGTGTAGGGGGAGTATAGTCGGGGGCTGGGTATGCAGCCTTGCGGGGCCCAGGTATTGAGGACTATTGTGGAGGAGGTGTTGTTGTTTCTTCTTACTGATTGTTGTCTGTGGGTCAGGAAGTCGAAGATCCAGTTGCAGAGTGGGGAGCCAAGTCCTAGGTTTTGAAGTTTTGAGAACTTTTGTGATTTATGCACGAGGACCCCCAAATCCCTCAGTGCTGCAGTTTTCTGCAATCTTTCTCCATTTAAACAATGTTCAGCTCCTTTATTTTTCCTACCTTCACATTTTCCTGTGTTATATTCCATCTGCCAATTTTTTGCTCACTCACCTAACCTGCATATATCCCTCTATAAACTCTTTGGAGGCGAAATTTCCACTCCTGCCTGCTGAAATCGGGAATCCCGAATGCGCAGAGCATCCCGCATCAGCCCAAAATGGAATCAGTGTCAGGTGGCAGATCCATCCCGAGTCCTCGGTCCTGCCCAGCCGGCCATAGTGGGTTTCCCATCCTGCGCCAGCGGGAACATGCAAACAGCTCATATGCATTCATTAGAATGCAATTAATGGACGGGAAGACTGTTATATTTTGCTACCACCCCCCTCCCCCCCCCCACCCTTCCCCAACAGGGAACTCCACAAGGCGGGCTTTGGTGCAGGTCTTGACAAGCACAGTCCTGGTGGCCTGGATCTCAAAGGGGCTAAGGAGGGATGTCCATGGATCATGTGCCCCTTTGCCACTGCCAGGGGAGGGGAGTCATAGGATCCTGGAGTTGGGAAGGCTCAATGTGGCAGCAAG
The DNA here is from genome assembly GCF_047496885.1 of Scyliorhinus torazame. Taxonomy (NCBI): domain Eukaryota; kingdom Metazoa; phylum Chordata; class Chondrichthyes; order Carcharhiniformes; family Scyliorhinidae; genus Scyliorhinus; species Scyliorhinus torazame. Next base: position 42,376,222 of record NC_092715.1, on the reverse strand, counting down.
GGAGAGACCTCAGAACTCTCAACTGGATGGGGGTCCCTTTCTAGCTCTGGGCAACCTGAAGATCACTCTTGACGTGATGATTTAGACAGCTCTCCATTCAAAATCATCGTCCTTGTCGGTGAACTACAGCCTTTTAGAGAGGCAAGGACTGATTATGGACTGTCAGCATGACTTTGTTAGTGGAAAATCATGGGCGAAATTCTCCGGAAACGGCGCGATGTCCGCCGACTGGCTCCCAAAACGGCGCCAATCAGACGGGCATCGCGCCGCCCCAAAGATGCGGAATGCTCCGCATCTTTGGGGGCCGAGCCCCAATATTGAGGGGCTAGGCCGACGCCGGAGGAATTTCCGCCCTGCCAGCTGGCGGAAACGGCCTTTGTTGCCCCGCCAGCTGGCGCGGAAATGACATCTCCGGGCGGCACATGCGCGGGAGCGTCAGCGGCCGCTGACAGTTTCCCATGCATGCGCAGTGGAGGGAGTCTCTTCCACCTCCGCCATGGTGGAGACCGTTGCGGAGGCGGAAGGGAAAGAGTGCCCCCATGGCACAGGCCCGCCCGCGGATCGGTGGGCCCCGATCACAGGCCAGGCCACCGTGGGAGCACCCCCCAGGGTCAGATCGCCCCGCGCCCCCCCCCCCCCCCAGGACCCCGGAGCCCGCCCACGCCGCCTTGTCCCGCCGGTAAGGTAGGTGATTTAATTTATGCCGGCGGGACAGGCAATTTATCGGCGGGACTTCGGCCCATTCGGGCCGGAGAATCGAGCCGGGGGGGGCCCGCCAACTGGCACGGCACGATTCCCGCCCCCGCCGAATATCCGGTGCCGGAGGCTTCGGCAACCGGCGGGGGCGGGATTCATGCCAGCCCCCGGCGATTCTCCGACCCGGCGGGGGGTCGGAGAATGTCGCCCCATGTCTCTCGAATGTGATTGCACTTTTGAAGGGGTTACCAAGAAGTTAGCTGAGAGCAGTGCAGTTGACGTTGTCTATATGGACTTTGGCAAGGCCTTTGACAATGTATTGCATGAAATCTTGCATAGGATCCAGGGTGAGGTGTCAATTGGATACAAAATTGGCTTTTTCCAAAGGTAGAGGAGTCTAAAGCAAGAGAGAATAAGTAAGAGGGAAAAGATACAAAACGGTCCAGAGGGGCAAATTTTTCATGCAGAGAGTGGTGAGTGCCTGGAACAAGCTGCCAGAGGCATTAGTAGAGGTGGGTACAATTTTGTCTTTTAAAAAGCATTTAGACAGTGAAATGGGTAAGATGTTTCACTGCTAGCATGCTGCTAATGCAGTCTGCAGGAGTTGTCACTTTCCTGATTACCCCCTTCTTCTCCAGCTCTTCTTTCATGTTTTTGTTTTGGCTTGAATTAAGGGCAGCTCGAACTCTTCTCAGCAGATGTTGAATTGGTCTTTACCTCTCATTTACTTTGAGACAATATTTTCCAGGCATTAAAAGCATGTCAGCTGAAGGACGTGTATGTCAGAACAGACCAAGAAGTATATTATGCTGAACATCATGACCTTCACAGACCTGTGCGAAGTGGTAGAATGTGGCCATGTGACCGTGAAGCACTTCAAAGTAAGGATCAGGCTGTATGATGGCACGATACTCAGATCGAGAGAACAAATGAGTCTGAGAGCCCAATGCAATGGCAAGAATAAAAACCTGTTGCAGATCATAGACGGTATACAACAGCCACTCATCTCAACTGGAGCAAATCTAAAGCTTGCACTGGTAACCCTAAACACGCCAACAAAGATTTACAATGTGCTGCAGCGCACAAAACCATTGACTGTTGACCAGAATTTAGAGGATGTATTGGATCATATTGGCCCTGGTTTGTTCATTAAATCTGTTGCAATCTTGTAGTTTTTCCTTTGCAAGTGGGAAAAATTGTCAGTTCTGCAGCATATCTTCTTCCATTTCAACAGGAGCTCAGATTGCAAAATTTACAGTCATTTTTGTCTCACCCACGATTTCACTTGCAGCCTTCAGCTTCCGTTAGATTTTCCTCATCTGTGTTCTTTTCAGCAAAGACTCGCAGGTTGGAACACTTCAGTGTTCCTCTTTCAGTAGCAGTGGCTTTTCTATCAGCATATCAATCTCAACTCTACTCCTGTCCAGTGTAGTGCCTTTATTGAACTGAGTGCATCTTGACTGCCCCCAGGCATTCCCACATGGCAGAGGTCATGTGACTATGCCAAGGCCAGGTAAGATAAGACATTCAGGAATGATTGCATTTCAAAACCCAAACATTCCCCCTTATCCCCATATTCCTTAATTCACTTATTATCTATCAACAAATGGCTCTATTACACCCCATAATGGTAGCACACGTGGCTAGCACTGTGGCTTCACAGCTCCAAGGTCTCAGGTTCGATTCCTGGCTTGGGTCACTGTCTGTGCGGAGTCTGCACGTTATCCCCGTGTGTGCATGGGTTTCCTCCGGGTGCTCTGGTTTCCTCCCACAGTCCAAAGACGTGCAGGTTAGATGGATTGGCCATGCTAAATTGCCCTTAGTGTCCAAAAAGGTTAGGTGGGGTTATGGGGATAGGGTGGAAGTAAGGGCTTAAGTGGGTTGGTGCAGACTCGATGGGCTGAATGGTCTCCTTCTGCACTGTATGTTCTATGTCTATAACTGAGCTTCTACAGCCCCCTGGAGCAGAGAATTCTATTGATGCATTATACTTTTAGTGAAGAAACATCTCCTCAGTTCAGCGTTAAATGGCCAGACCCTCATTTAGAGTTTGAAGACCAGAAAAGGGGCTTTACGGGTGTAACACAGCGAAAATAGGTTTCTTTCACAGAATCATAGAACATTACAATACAGGTGACAGCCATTTGACCTATCACGCCAGTGCCGGCTCATTGACAGATCTGCCCAATTTAGTCTCACACCCAACCTTTTGCTCATAACCCCGCCAATTAGTTCTCTTTACGTATATGTCCAATTACCTTTTAAAAGTTCAGATGGAACATGTTTCAACCGCCCTTTCAGCTCGGGCCATCGAGATCTTAATAACCCTCTGTGTGAAGAAGTTTCTACTTCTCACCTAGTTCTTTTGCAAAATATTAAAAATTTATGACTGCTGATCACTGACACACTTTCCAGAGGATACAGTCTCAACCCACTTCCTCTATCAAAACCCATCATAATTTTCAAAACCTCCCCTTCATCCCTTCTCAAAGGAGAACAATTTCTGTTCTTCAATCTCTCCACAGCACTGAACTCAGTCCTCGGGGCTTGAAAACTTTCGCAGAATGTAGTGCCTAGATTCGTACACAACACTCCAGCTAAGGCCTTACAAGAGAGGGGCAAACATTCATCACGACATCCTTGTCTTTGTATTCTATGGCCTGGTTCACAGAGGGGAAGCGGTGGTGTCGTCGTATTGTCACAAGACTCGTAATCCAGAGGCCCAGGATAATGCTCTGGGGTTCTGGGTTCGAATCCTGCCATGGCAGATGGTGAAATTTTAATTCAATAAAAATCTGCAATTAAAATTATAACGATGACCACGAAACCATTGCCATAAAAACCTATCTGGTTCGCTAATGTCGTTCAGGGAAGGAAATCTGCCGTCCTTACCTGGTCTGGCCTAAATGTGACTCCAGGCCCATGGTTTCCTCTCACAATCCAAATATGTGCAGGTTAGGTGGATTGGCCATGATAAATTGCCACTTAGTGTCGAAAAGATTAGGTGGGGTTTTTGGGTTAAGGGATTGGGTGGAGATGTGGGCTTAAGTAGGGTGCTCTTTCCACGGGCCGGTGCGGACTCGATGGGTCAAATGGTCTTCTTCTGCACTGTAAATTCTACGATTCTATGATTTGACTTATAATTCCAGATTTTTATAGAATTCAAATTTCACCATTTGTCTTGGTGGGATTCGAATCCGGGCCTCGGAGCATTGCCCTGCATTTCTGGATTACTAGTCCAGTGGTTGTTTTTGACCAGCACAGGTGCTCTGGGCTGAAGAGCCTTTTCTGTCTTGTCGGCTCTATGAATCTATGACCATTATGCCACTGCCTTCCCGCGTAATTAAAGTCACATCCAACAATTGTTCTATTGTTTTAATATTTTTCTTTAATTTGCCTGAAGATTTGCTTCTCTATCTCCTCCCGTTTTGGGTCAAAATCAATGTCCGTCAATCATTTCACACCATTTTACATAAGATTTTACAATGGTCCGAAGTTAGTACAATTGGAGATTATTTGACTTGGAATGATAAATTCCGTGGTATTTTCAGGGAATGTAGCTGGGGGCAGAAACAGCTTTTGTATAAATATAAATGAAATGAAAATCGCTTATTGTCACAAGTCGGCTTCAAATGAAGTTACTGTGAAAAGCCCCTAGTCGTCACATTCCGGCGCCTGTTCAGGGAGGCTGGTACAGGAATTCAACCGTGCTGCTGGCCTGCCTTGGTCTGCTTTCAAAGCCAGCGATTTAGCCCTGTGCTAAACAGCCCCTAGAGTAGTAGAGTTGTGCTTTGTACATGTAGAAAGTTAAGAATGACATACTGTCAATGGTGGTCACGTAAATGGAGCACGTCTGTCTTCCAGAAGGTAGTTTTTACATTTCACTTCCAGACAACGTGTTCATTAAGATAGTGAGATGTCATTTGGAGGAGTGCACACCATCCTCCTGCATCTCATTAAAAGCAGAACTGGGAATCACACTATATTTTAGCCATTGTCATGCAATCCTAGACACAGAAAGGGCAATGTGACGTTTAGGCCAATGACCTGTCAGTGAGAGAAAGATTCAACCCTAAAAAAGGTGAAGCAAGATCATTGCATAGGTTCAATCATTTCCAACTATTTTCTCTTTATCGAGACTCATGGCATTTCCATTCTTAATTAAAGATGTCAAGGCAGCTGGCCTGTAACTATCCAGATAAACTGAAGGTTCTACATGGCGGAAGGCAAATTTTGGGCTTTTATTCCTGTGAAATACATTTAACTATATAAGTTACTACCTTGCAAGTGGAAGTAGAATTGATGGACTAGGGCTTTATGTGGCCCTATGTCAAATTTTTCTTCCGACCGTTCCTGTGAAGAGCCTTGAGTTGCTTTATTACATGAGAGATACAGTTATTGACGTTTCACATCCACAGGGATTAGAATTAATTTTGGATTGCTCTTTGAACAGAGCAGCACAGGTATTAGAAGACAAGTAACTTTCTTGTGTGACGTAAACTTTTATGAACATCCTTCTTCTTTGCAGCCTGTTCCACATAGGAGTCAGTGGAGGCAAAAGGCCTGGGATCACAATGCACTCAAATTTTTATTTGCTTTGTGTGGCTGGTTCGTTAAAGACTGAAAGAAGTCTTTAACTTCTCTGCATGGCTGTATTTTAAAGTGGACAGTTCATTCACAGCCTGTGTGGGGACCTCCAGGTTGCTGCATCGCCACACAACCCAGAGGGAACATTACTTGGGACCTATTAAAATATAGCAGACAGGGGGCAGGTTTCACCCCCACAACCCAAAGGTGTGCGGGTAGGTGGATTGGCTACACAAAATTGCCCCTTGATTGGAAAAAATGAATTGGGTACTCTAAATATTTAAAAAAATAGCATACTACTGTAACTGCAAGGTCTTTACGTTGATCTCTCCTGCTCCTATTTCTTGTGTCTAATCATAGAATTTACAAGTCCTTCTGAATGACTTGGCTGGGAAGGGCTTAATGGTCTTTCTCGTCTTTATCTATGTTGCACACAACTTTTCTGGTTCTATTGAAATGGGGCAAATAAAATTTCTGTCAGTAAGACAACCCACCAGGGTTAAATATTGCTGGTGTGAGGACATGGATAGATGTTCTGGAACCTTTCTGGATTCTGGTGCAATGGAGTAGTTGTGAGGAAATTTCCCCCTGCAGATTAAATGGGTGAAGTCGATTCCAGAATAGAATAGATGGTACATGGCATATGGAAGGAATATATTTGTTTGGTCAAATGGCCCAGCGTCCTCCTTTGCTTTGTGTTCTTCAGATTCCCCTCCAGGCATTGGCCTCGAGATCTTCTGGTCATCATTTTGGTAGTAAGGGCAGAAAGGGTTATGGTTGCCATTGCAGTGGGTGTGGCAGGGGGATGTAAAACAGGAGGTGGTGTTGTAATATTGATCAAGGAATCAAGAACAGCAGTGAGGAGAGATGATATCTCATTAGACTCCTCGGGCGCGATTCTCCGACCCCCCACCGGGTCGGAGAATCGCCGGGGGCTGACGTGAATCCCGCCCCCGCCATGTCGCGAATTCTCCGCCACCGGTGATTTGGAGGGGGCGGGAATCGCGCCGGTCTGCGGGAATCCCCCGGCGATTCTCCGGTCCGATGGGCCGATGTCCTGCCGCTGTCAACCGCCAGCCGGCATGGATTGAACCACTTTTTGGACGGCGGGACATGGCGGAGTGGGCAGGCTCCGGGATCCTGGGGGGGACGCGGGGCGATCTGGCCCCGGGGGGTGCCCCCATGGTGGCCTGGCCCGTGATCGCGGCCCACCAATCCGCGGGCGGGCCTGTGCCGTGGGGGCACTCTTTTCCTTCCGCCTTCGCCATGGTCTCCACTATGGCGGAGGCGGAAGAGACCCCCCCCACTGCGCAAGCGCGGGGATGCCGTACGCGGCCGCTGACGCTCCCGCGCATGCGCCGCCCAGCAAAGTCATTTCCGCGCCGGCCGGCGGGGCACCAAAGGCCTTTCCCGCCAGGTGGCGGGGCGGAAATCAGTCCGGCGCGGGCCTAGCCCCTCAAGGTAAGGGCTCGGCCCCTCAAGATGTGGAGAATTCCGCACCTTTGGGGCGGCGCGATGCCGGACTGATTTGCGCAGTTTTTGGCGCCAGTCGGCGGACATCGCGCCAATTACGGAGAACCCCGCCCCTCAATTGAAGCCATATTGGTAGAACTTCAAAACAAAAAGAGGGAAATCACATTGCTGAAAGTGTACTATAGGCCCCGAAATAGTCAGGGATTGATAGAAGAGCAGATATGTCGACCAATCTCAGAGAAGTGTAAAAACAACAGGGGATTTCAACTTCCCCTGTATTAATTGGTGAAAGGCTTAGAGGGGGCAGAATGCTTAAAGTGCATCCAGGAGAGATTTGTGACCCAGCAGATAGAAAGTACTACAAAGGGCAGCACGGTAGCTCAGTGGGTAGCACTCTTACTTCGCAGCTGCAGGGTCCCAGGTTCGATTCCCGGCTTGGGTCACTAGTTGTGTGGAATCTGTATGTTCTCCCCGTGTCCGCGTGGGTTTCCTCCAGGTTCTCCGGTTTCCCCCCACAAGTCCTGAAAGACGTGCTGTGAGGTAATTTGGACATTCTGAATTCTCCCTCTGTGTACCCGAACAGGTGTCGGAATGTGGCGACACGGGGCTTTTCACAGTAACTTCATTGCAGTGTTAATGTAAGCCTACTTGTAACAATAAAGATTATTATGAAGAAAAGGGATAGGACTTGACCTAATTTTGGGGAATGAAGCCAGCAGGTGGTAGAGATGTCAATGTGGAGAGTTTTGGTAATAGTAACCATAACTTGGTAAGATTTAATGTACTTATTGGAAAAAACAAAGATGGACCGGAAATAAGGGGCGGGATTCTCCGGCCCCCCCGCCGGGTCAGAGAATCCCCGGGGAGCGGAGTGAATCCAGCCCCGCTGCACCGACGCCAGCTGCCATATTCTCCGGCAGTCAGAAAATCGCGCTGACGGGATTCACGGCGCGTGCCTCGCAGAATGCCGAGAATTGGCGCAACGCAACAGGACCTAGGGCTGCTCCAAACATCCGGCAAGGATGGGCCAAATTCCCGCCGACCATGACCACAGGTCACGCCGGCGTTATTCAAACAACCTTTTTAATGGCGTCAACCAGTCGTGCTGGCTGACGCCGGCAGGCGCGGAGGTAGGGGTCGGCGTGGGGCGGCCGCCGGAGAGGCCACCACACAGCCGTAGGGAGGGTGGGTCGCGGGTGCCGGAGGAGGGTGCTCCCCAGAGCCGAGGGTGTGTGGTGCGTGCCGGTGATCGGGGTCGGTGCCGGGGCTGGGGGGGCTGGCTGGGGTTGGGGTGGGGATGGGGGGGGAGGGGAATGGGGGGTGCCATTGCTTGAGGGTGCCAGGGGTCGGAGTGCCACAGATTGGAGTCCCGGGGAGCGGGGGTGCCAGGGAGGGGCGGTGCCGGGGAGGGTGGGTGCCAGGGAGGGGGGGTGCTGGGGATGGGAGTGCTGGGGAGGGGGTGCTCCGGGACTGAGAGTGCGGGGAGGGGGGGTGCCGGGGATGGGATTGCCTGGGAGGGGGAGTGCTGGGGATGGGAGTGACGGGGAGGGGGGTTGCTGAGGATGGGAGTGCCGGGAAGGGGGGGTTGCCAAGGAGGGGGAGTGCCGGGGATGGGAGTGCCAGGGAGGGGGGCTGCTGGGGATGGGAGTGCCGGGGGGAGGGGGAGGTTGCTGGGGAAGGGAGTGCCGGGATGGGAGTGCCGGGGAGGGGGGCTGCCGGGGAGGGGGAGTGCTGGGGATGGGAGTGCCGGGGAGTGGGGATGCTGGGTATAGGAGTGCCGGGGATGGGGGGGGTGCTTGGGATGGGAGTGCCGGGGAGGGATGGTGCCGGGGAGGGGGGGGGTGCTGGGTATAGGAGTGCCGGGGATGGGGGGTGCCGGAAGCGGTGGTGCCGGGGATGGGAGTGCCGGGAGGGTGGGGTGCTGGGGATGGGAGTGTCGGGGAGGGGGGGGGTGCTTGGGATGGGAGTGCCGGGGAGGGATGGTGCCGGGGAGGGGGGTGCCGGGGAGGGAGGGTGCTGGGGAGGGGGTTGCCAGGGAGGGGGACCGGGGAGGGGGAGGGCCCGGGAGGGGTGGTGGCGGGGCTGGGGAGTGCCAGGGATGGGAGGGAGGGGTTTGCCTGGCCAAGAGGAAGAGGAGGAGGAGGAGGAGGAGGTGGTAGTGCCATGGCTCCGGAGGCGCTCAATGAGGGCCTGTGTGTACCGGCGCTGCTCGTCGTACCAGGACCTCAAAGACCAGGCATGCAGGAGAAGACTCCGGATGAGCCGGGAAACCGACGCCCATATCTGCCACCTGATGGCACATCTGGCACCGTGTGGGACTGGGCGAGGACACCCTCTCCCGGTGGCCGTCAAGGTTACAGTGGCCCTGAACATCTATGCCACGGGGTCGTTCCAGTCACCGAGTGGGGACCTGTCCGGCATTTCCCAGGCATTGGTGCAGAGGTGCATCCGTGCAATGACCGACGCCCTGTATGCCATCGCGGACCGCTACATCCAGTTCCCTGTGGACCGGGCCCACCAGGTTGCTCGGGCAGCGGGATTCGCTGCCGTGGCCAGGATGCCCATGGTCCAGGGGGCGATCGATGGGATGCATGTCGCCATGCGGCCACCAGCGGATAACAGGTCGGAGTTCACAAACAGTAAGGGGACCTACTTCATGAACATTCAGGTGGTCTGAGACCACCGGATGAGGATCCTGCACGTCTGCGCCCGGTACCCGGGCAGTGTGCATGACTCGTTCGTATTGGCCCAATCGTTCATCCCCACCATGTTCGAGGGACGGTCCCCCGGCTGAGGGGCTGGTTGCTGGGCGACAAGGGTTACCCGTTGCGGTCGGGGTTGATGACGCCTATACGGAGGCCACAGACCGACGTGGAGACCTGCTACAACGATGTCCATGCAGCGACCAGGGGTGTGATAGAGAGGTGTTTTGGGCTGCTGAAGATGCGCTTCAGGTGCCTGGACCGCTCTTGAGGGGTCCTCCAGTACCCGTCGGAGAGGGTCGGCCGCATTGTTGTGGTGTGCTGCGTCCTGTACAACAGAGCCCAGCAGAGGGGCGATGTGCTGCAGGCAGAGAAGGGGGAGGGGGAGGAGCAACACGACAAAGGGCAGGCCTCCCAGATGAGGAGGATGGGAGCAATGCACGGGACAGACGGGCTGGACATTGACGGGAGGCTACCCACCATTACCAGCTGGGCCAGCGGGCACGGGACGGGTTGATAGACGCAGGGTTCATGGACTAGGGGGGCGTGGGAATCGCTGGGTATTGGCACGGACAGCACAGCACGGCACCAGCCTACCACCCTCACCCCACTGACCACAAACCACCCTCACCCCACCCACCACCAACCGCCCCCACCCCGCCCACTACCAACCACCCTCACCCCGCCCACCACCACATCACCCACATGTACACCACCCCTCCATTGCACATCCATGTGCGGCACAATGGGCCGGGCTCACACGGTCGCCAGTGGAAGCGGGTCTATTGCATGCCATGGAGGATGATGACAACCCGCTCTGCGATGATCTCCGGGCTCTACATTGTTCGACAATGTCTGACTCATGGCCTCAGTTACACCCTCCACCTGGACCATCCCTGCATGCGGCCTTGACACTGCAGCGCACGGTCCCGTCGTCTGCACGGGGGATGGCGAGGGTGACCGGGGGGGGGGGGGCACACTCATCTGAACTCGACGTCCCATCACCCGTCACACCACACACACTGGCATTCACCTCACACCCCATCCCCGCACGCACCGGACAGAGCACAGAGTGATTTTAATGACAAACAGTTCATACACGTGCCCTTGGCCTTATAACTAGTCTGTGCCCTGCACCCGTGCCAACTTACTCAGTGTCTAATTGTTTGGCCTTACGGGCCCTTTGACTATGTCTAGGTGGTTCCCCGGACGGTACAGCAGAACTGGAGGCAGACACCTGTGATTCCTGCCCTGTGACTAGGGACCCCTTTGGCGGCCGTTTCCTGGGGTGGCCCGGCCTGGATGGGCCAGGCTGTGGCTCGGGCGACTGGGGTGGCGAGCTGCCAGCCTGTCCTGCCCGTTGCCCACCAGATGCACCTGGGATGAAAGGGGGGGGGGGGAGTCCGAGGTGTCGCGGAGTTCCGGGACCTCCCCTACAGGGGGACGCGGAACGGGCCCCAGCACCTCCTCCTCCCTCGGGGTGCCCGATGGCCCCCGGGCCTCTCCATGGGTCGGGGATGCGAATGGATCCAGCACCCGACGCACCCCCGGCACCTGCCGCTGCCCGTCCAGGAGGCCCGCCCTGGTATCAACAAAGGTCTTCAAGTTTGCAGCCATGGATCTCAGGGAGTTCGCCATCCCTGTTGAGTCTGGGCAACGCCAGCCAGCACCTGGGCAATGGTTCCAATGCCCTCAGCGATGGCCTGCTGAGGCTGGGCAATGGCCTGTTGAGACTGGGCAATGGTCTGCAGAGACTGACCCAAGGCCTGCTGAGACTGGGCTACGGCAATGAGCGTCTGTGCGATCTGCAGCTGCCTCTGGCTCAGGGCTCCTGTGAGAGGGCAGCCATGTCCTGGACCACAGACGCCACCTGCACGGAAAGCCCCAGGCCTTGCATACTGCTCCCCAGGTCTGACACCGTCGCCCCCATTGCCTCCACCGCGGACACCACCCGTGCGGTGTCGGCCTGGGTGGCACGCATGACCGGCACCACTCCCTGCTCCTGGATGCGGGTGGACTCCTCCACCTGCGTCTGCAGCAGCCGCTAGCTGGCCGTCACCCCCTTCGATCGTCCCTGGGTCCATGACTGCATCGGGTCTATGGGTAGGTATGGTAACTCCAGGAACCCAGGACCCTTCTGGGCGGCAGATGGTTGCTGGGGCCGGGCTGCCCTCCGACCGTCCGGCCCCTCGGCTGCTCCGACCTCCACTTGCTGTACCGGGACGGCTATGTTGCGTGCACGAGTGAGTGTAGCAGAAGCCTCATCGCTAAAGTGCCCAACCGAGGTGAGAGTCTCTGCGATGGTGGATGGTGCAGGAGATAGCAGTGGCGTAATGTCATTCTCCTCATCCAACCCGAAGTCTGGGGTCCCCTGGAGTGGTGTTTCCTGTCCATCCGTCCCATGTATGTGGGTGTCCTGGGTGGTTGTGTCCTGTGTGTGGGTGTCCTGTGTGTGGGTGTCCTGTGCATCAGTGTTCTGTGCGTCAGTGTCCGGTGTGTCAGTGTCGTGGGTGGGTGTGTCCTGTATGTGGGTTCCTGGGTGGGTGTGTCCTGTGTGTCTCACACTGGCTGCCTTGACTAGTTCGTTGGCCATCTTGTGGCACTGGATGCCTGACCTGGCTGTTACGGCCACGGCGCTGACGGCCTCTGCCACCTCCCTCCACATGCGCCGGCTGAATTGTTTCGCGACCCTGCGATTGTGCCCGGGTAACACGCCTCCCTCCTCTGCTCCACTGCGCCCAGGAGCGCCTCGATGTCCCGCTCCTGGAACTTCGTGCTGCGCGGCGGGCGGCCATTTTGCCGGGTCTCCAGCAGGGGCGTCTTTTGTGCTGCGACGCCATGCAGCGTCAATTACGGCGCGCGCATCTGTAACGGGTGACGTCGTCGCATTTGGTGTCGCACCGCTGCTAGCCCCTTCCGGGTCGGAGGTTTTCCGACTTTCCGGGTGGCCCGACGCCAGAGTGGTTCACGCCGTTCTTGGCGCTGGCATCAGGCCATCCTTCCGATTGCGAGAGAATCCCGCCCAAGGTTTCTGAATTGGGGGAGGCCGATTTTAATAAGACAAGAGAGGAAGAATAAAGGAAACTACGATGATATGAGGTGTGCGTTGGCTATGATTGTTTGGGGAATGTTACTTAAAAGGAAGTCAGTTGATAGGCCATGGGAAACATTCAAGGAGCACATGGGTGAACAATTCTTTATTCCTGTCTGGCACAAAGGTAAAACGGGAAAAATGGCCAATCCATGCTTTATAAGGGAAATTGGAGATAGACGATTGGGAGCAGTTTAGAAGTTTAGAATTCAGAAAAGAAGGACCTAGATTTGTGGTAGGGAAATTATTGAAAAAAGATCTGAGACATCATGGGCGGGATCCTCCGACCCTCTGCTCTGAAATCGCGCTCGGTGCGGGGGCGGAGAATAGCCGTTCATGCTGGAAATCCGGCCCGACAGCGCTTCCGCGGACCTGCCAGTCCCACGCACGAGTTTGGCGCGGCGCCGGTTGGGGGGGGGGGCGATTCTCCGCGGTCGACCAGCCAAACAACCGCTGGCGTGGTTTACATGTGGTACTACCTGGCGGGAGCTGGCACACGTGACCATGGTGGCGGTCCTGGTGGGGCACGGGGGGCTATCAAACTCCGAGGGAGCCCTCAGCAGTGGCTAGGCACGCGATCAGGGGCCACCAACCGGCGGGCCATCGCGATCTGGGAGGGACCTATCTTCCTCCGCACTGTGTGGCTCCGTCAAGTCGGCGGCGCCCACGTCAATGTGGGCCGCTACGGGCATGCGCGGACCTGCTTGCTGACGCCACGCACATGTGCCCCGCTTGTGGCCGCCGCGCGAATGCGCGGACACCCTTTCGGCTGCCGCGCACATGCACGAACCGGCTTGCGGCCGCAGTGCGCACATGCGGCCGCACGGTCTGGCTAGCAGGGCCCTGTCGGCAGTCAGAGCTGCAGGACGCATGCCAGGGCTCTGCTAGTCCCCTGGAAATCGGAGAAGCATCCCGGAGAATCACCCCAGAGTGATTCTCGTCCGTTTTCAGGCGGGTGTGGGGGCTTAGTCCCCAGACTAGTGAATCCCACCCCATAAATCTCCACTTGGCGAATTAACGATTAATCAAGGCTAGAAGACATTGTTTTGTTAGGGGGTGATTGTGCCTGTCAAATTTGATGGAATTTATCGAGGATGTGACTAGGTGAGGGCAATGCTGTTGCTGTAATCTTAATGGACTTCAGTAAGACTTTTGACAAGGTCCCTCATGAGAGACTGGTCAAGAAGGTAAGAGCCCTTGGGATTCAGGACAATTTGGTAACTTGGATCCAAAATTGAATCAATGGCAGGAGGCAGAGTACAATGGACGAAGGTTGTTTTTGTGACTGGAAACACTGTATCCAGTGGTGTACCAAAGAGATCGGTCCTGGGTCACTTGCTGTTTGTAGTGTTATCATGGGAATGTCACTTTAAGAAATGTTTGTCTGCTCAAGTGGCTGCAGTGATGTCAGAGTGTGGGTGGAGCTGAGCTCTGGCTCTGCGTTTTAGTTTCGCTTTGAGGAAAAGCTTCGGTGTGTCTGTGTTTTTCGGTTTTGCTTTAGTGTTGGAGCTGAAGCCAGCCAAAGAAGGTGTAATTTTGATCTCTCTGCCATCTAAAGACTATCTTTGATTTGATTTATGATTGTCACGTGTATTTGTATACAGTGAAAAGTATTGTTTCTTGCATGCTGTACAAACAATGCATACCGTACAGAGGGAAGGAAGGAGAGACTGCAGAATATAATGTTACAGTTATAGCAAGGTGCAAAGAAAAGATCAACTTAATACGAGGTAGGTCCATTCAAAAGTCTGATGGCAGTAGGGAAGAAGCTGTTCTTGAGTCGGTTGGTACTTGACCTCAAACTTTGGTATCATTTTCCTGACGGAAGAAGGTGGAAGAGGGTATGTCTGGGGTGCGTGGGGTCCTTAATTATGCTGGCTGCCTTTCCGAGGCAGCGGGAATGAAGACAGAGTTGATGGATGGGAGGATGTTTGCGTGGTGGATTGGGCTACATTCACAACCTTTTGTAATTTCCTGTGGTCTTGGGCAGAGCAGGATCCATACCAGGTGTGATACAACCAGAAAAAATGCTTTCTATGGCGCATCTGTAGAATGATCTCTCGATCATTTGGTGAATTCAGAGTGATAACTGTTCTCAGTAGAGAATGTAAACCTGATGTGCTTCTGTAAAAAGGAGTTTTGTCGTGTGGATGTTAAAAGGAAAGTTTAAGGTTTACTTAGAGTGTTAGATTCTTTGGGGGGTATATTTGAATTGATGGTAGCTAAGATGCTCACTGTATGTTTTAAAAAGGTTAACTGAGTTCATAGAATAAACATTGTTTTGCTTTCAAAATCACTTTCAAAATCTGCTGCACCACACCAGTAGGGTGGGCCGTGTGCTCCCTATACCACAATCTAGTAAAAGTCGTGGGTCAGGTGAACTCTATGATACACTTTGGGGTTCTCTAAACCCTGGCCCATAACAAATTGGGGGCTTGAGGGGGATAAAAGTCTATCTATTGGATTGGCTTAGTGAACTTAAAGCCAGTGAGGGGTGAGTATATTGTGGTTGCTTTTCAGGTGTGGTATTTCAGTTTAAGTAGGGAGTGTGTTGTGGACAATGGCTCTTTCAGAGGTTCTGAAGTTTTTAGGGGTGGAGACGGTCACACGCAGTACCTTACGGACAGAGACTAAAAACAGGCTTTTAGAGTTGGCAAAAAACATTGCAGTTAACATTACCTGACAAAATGTGAAAAGATGAGGTAATTATGGTGGTGCCTAAGCATTTAAAATTGCTTGAGATACAGTTTAACTCATTGGAAATAGCAAAAATTCAGTTACAAATTAATCAAATGGAACATGAGAAAGAATTAAAGCAGCTTGAATATGAAAGAGAGGGGAAAAAGAAAGAGATAGAGAGGAAAAAGAAGAGAGAGAAGAAAGGAAAACAGAAAGAATAGCCCTAGCAGAACAAAAAGAAAGAGAAAGGGAGACACAGATCAGAGAAAAAGATAAAGAGAGAGAGTTTGAACTTCAGAAAATGGCCATGAAACATGACAGTCAGTTAAAATTGGTGGACGTAAAGGGAAACATACAGTTAGAGGACAATGATGAGGATAGTGAGAAAGAGAGTCTAAGTTGAAGGCTTGGTGGGGATCTATTTAAATATGTTCATGCAGTGCAAATGTTTGATGAGAAGGAGGTAGAAGCCTTTTCATTTCATTTGAGAAGGAAGCTAAACAAATAAAATGGCCACAGGAGATGTGGGTATCACTGATTCAAACAAAGTTGGTAGGTAGAGCGAGTGAAGTGTTTTCATCACTACCGGAGGAGGTATCTGGGACATATGAAGAGGTGAAAAAATCCACCTTAGGTGCATATGAACGAGTGCCTGAAGCCTACAGACAAAGGTTTAGAAATTTAAGGAAATAATTTAGTCAAACATACATGGAGATTGAAAGGATCAGAGTAATTTTGATAGGTGGATAATGGCTTTGAAAATAGACCAAACGCATGAAGCTCTCAGAGAAATTATACTTTTGGAGGAGTTTGAAAATTCAATTCCTGACGTAGTGAGAACTCATGTGGAAGAGCAGAGGGTTAAAACTGCGAGATTAGCAGCGGAAATGGCAGATGATTATGAATTAGTTCATAAATCAAAGCTTGGTTTCCGACATCAGTTTCAGCCTGTGAGGGATAGAAACTGGGGACATGAGAAATACTCAAGTGATAAAGGTAAAGGTGATCTGAAGGGAGATAATAAGGAGAGTGTACCTCAGATTAAAAAAGGAATGCAGGAGGGTGGAAGAGACACGAAAAGTTTAAATAGTTTTCACTGTAATAAACTAGGCCATGTAAAGTCACAGTGTCGGTGGTTGAAGAAAAACACTGGGAAGCCTGATACGGTAAAACAGGATAAGACAGTGGGGTTTGTTAAAGTGGTAAAGGAAAGCCCAAGTGAAGCAAAGGAGGTGCAAAAGATTGTACAGCCTGATCAAGAGGTGATTGATGAGAAGGTGACAGATGTCTTTAAAGAATTTACTTGTGTGGGTAGTTTACTCATGTGTATCAGGAGGAGCAGGTAAAGAAGTCACAATTTTAAGAGATACCGGAGCTAGTCAATCTTTGATGGTAAGAGATGAGGAGTTAAGTAGTTTGGGAGAAATATTGCAAGAAAAGGTGGTATTATGTGGAATTCAGGGTGAGAAGGGTAGTGTTCTATTATTTCAGGTAAAGTTGGAAAGTCCAGTGAAGAGTGGTGAAGTGGTAGTAGGAGTAATAGAGAAACTATCTTGTCCAGGAATACAGTTTATCTTGGGTAATGATATAGCCGGATGGCAGGTGGGAGTGATGCCTACTGTGGTCGATAAGCCAGTGGAAAATCAGACAACTGAAGTGTTGGAGGACGAGTATCCTGGGATTTTTCCGGATTGTGTAGTAACAAGGTCGCAAAGTCACAGGTTAAGACAAGAGGAGAAATCAAAGAGTGAAGATAAAGTTGAAGTGCAATTATCAGAAACAAATTTTGATAAGATGGTTGAAAAAGAACAAGAACAGGTGGAGGATGAGGCAGATATTTTTAGTTCAGGAAGATTGGCGGACTTACAACAGAAAGATGTAGAAATAAACCGGATGTGTCAGAAAACATGCACGGAAGAGGAACCTGAGTGGCATCAGACATTAAAGACAATGTTAAGGGCTTATTGTCAAGATTATCCAGAGGTTTGGGATAAAGGAATTCCATTCGTACTGTTTGCAATTAGGGATGCACTTAATGCGTCAACCAAATTCAGTCCTTTTGAACTAATTCTTGGTCATGAGGTAAGGGAATGATTAAATAGAGCAGGGGAATTTGCTAGACAACATTTAAATTTTGCACAACATGTGATGAAACGGGTTGCGGACATGAAATCCAAAGTTTGTAGTTTTGCCTGTGGAGATAAAGTTTTAGTATTGTTAACTATGGTAGGCGAACCTTTAAAAGCTAGGTTTTGTGAACCTTATCAGAATGAAAGGACATTAAGTTTGGTGAATTATGTTGTAAGAACGCCAGGTAGAAGGAAAACTCACCGAGTGTGTCATGTGAATATGCTTAAAAGGTACTTTGAAAGGGAAGGCGAGAAAAAGAATTTAATGATTCTAACTCAAAGTGACGAAGCAAATCAAGATGGCTGTGAATTTGACATACCTCAAATTAAATTGGAAAACGTGGATGTTCTTAATAATTGGGATAAATTGTTGAGTTACCTTCCAGAGGAAAAACGGACTGACCTGAAAGAGTTATTGATACCACCTGGGCAAGTTTACGGAGATAAATTGGGAAGCACTAAAATGGTTATACATGATGTAGATGTGGGAAACGCTGTTCCAATCAAACAACATCCATATAGACTTAGCCCTTTAAAATTGGCACAGGTTAACAGGCTAAGGGGCGGGATTCTCCACTCCCGCGCCGAAGTGCCCACGCCGTCATGAACTCCGTTGAGGTTCACGACGGCGCGTAACGGCCCCGATCCTGACCGATTCAGGCCCCGACAATGGGCTAGGATCGGGGCCGTGTCATCTACATGCGCCAGGCCTTGTCGCCGCGTAAAGGCGGCGCCGCATAGATGACGCGGCCGGCGCCGCATAACGCGTCACCCGCGCATGCACAGGTTGGCCGGCGTCAACCCGTGCATGCGTGGTTGCCATCCTCTCTGAGTCCGCCCCGCAAATAGATGGCGGACGGATCTTGCGGGGCCGCGGAAGGAAGGAGGTCCGCCTTCAGAGAGGAAGGCCCGACGATCGGTGGGCACCGATCGCGGGCCATGACACATTTGAGGTACCCCCCGGTGCAGGATCCCCCTCCACCCCCCGCAGGCCGCCCCCCAGCGTTCCTGCGCTGTTCCCGACGGCAGCGACCAGGTGTGTACGACGCCAGGGGGAACCCGCCGTTTTGGCCTGGCCGCTCGGTCCATCCGGGCCTGAGAATAGCGGGGGTGCCGGAGAATCGCCATTTTGGGTGTCTGCGGCAATTCTCTGGTCTGCGGCCCGCGGAACTCGACGGGGCCGTTCCCGACGCTTGGGAGAATCGCGAGAGGGCGTCAGACCGGCGTCCCGGGAAATTTTGGCGGCCCAGGCGATTCTCCCAACCGGCGCGGGAGTGGAGAATCTCGCCCATGGTGTTCACTGTATGTTTTAAAAAGGTTAACTGAGTTCATGGAATAAACATTGTTTTGCTTTAAAAATCACTTTTAAATTTCTGCTGCAACACACGTGTGGAGTGGGCCGTGTGCTCCCCATACCACAATCTCGTAAAAGTCGTGGGTCAGGTGAACTCCACAATACACTTTGAGATTCTCTAAACCTTGGCCCATAAGAGTGTACATTAATGATCTAGATGTGATTGTGTTGCAGGTAAGATCATTAAGTTCGCAAATGATTGGTGGTGTTGTAAATAGCGAGGAAAAAAGCCTTAGATTAATGGATGATATAGTCGTGTTGGTCAGATGGGCAAAACTGGGGCAAATGGAGCTGAAAACTGTAAAGTGTGAGGTGATGCAATTTGGAAGGACTTGAAAGGCAAGAGAATACACAATGAACGGTAGGACTCCAGGAAATACAGAAGGCCAGAGGGACCTTGGGGTGCAGTCAAAAAGCCCTGAAGACGGCAGGACAGGTAGGTATGGTGGTGAAGAAGACATATGGGGTGAAATTCTCCGGTATCGGCGCGATGTCCACCGACCGGCGCCAAACACGGCGCAAATCAGTCGGGCATCGCGCCGCCCCAAAGGTGCAGAATCCTCCACATCTTGGGAGGCCCAGCCCTAACCTTGAGGGGCTAGGCCCGCGCCGGACTGATTTCCGCCCCGCCAGCTGGCGGAAAAGGCCTTTGATGCCCCGCCAGCTGGCGCGGAAATGACATCTCCGGGCGGCGCATGCGCGGGAGCGTTCGCGGCCGCTCACGGCATTCCCGTGCATGCGCAGTGGAGGGAGTCTCTTCCGCCTCTGCCATGGTGGAGACTCTGGTGAAGGCGGAAGGAAAAGAGTGCCCCCACGGCACAGGCCCGCCCGCGGATCGGTGGGCCCCGATCACGGGCCAGGCCACCGTGGGGGCACCACCAGATCGCACCCCCCCCCAGGACAACGGCGCCCGCCCATGCCGCCTTGTCCCGCCGGTAACAGGGGTAGTTTAATCCACGCCGGCAGGACAGGCATCCTAGCGGCGGGACTTCGGCCCATCCGGGCCGGAGAATCGCGGGGGGGGCCCGCCAACTGCGATTCCCGCCCCCGCTGAATCTCCGGTGCCGGAGAATTCGGCAACCGGTGGGGGCGGGATTCACGCCAGTCCCCGGCGATTCTCCGACCCGGCGGGGGGTCGGAGAATCTCGCCCCTGATTTCTTGCCCTTATTATCCGAAGCATAGAATATGAGAGTAGAGAGGTTAGGCGAAATTCTCCCCCAACGGCGCGATGTCCGCCGACTGGTGCCAAAAACGGCGCCAATCAGACGGGCATCGCGCCGGCCCAAAGGTGCGGAATGCTCCGCATCTTTGGGGGCCGAGTTCCAACATTGAGGGGCTAGGCCGGCGCCGGAGGGATTTCTGCCCCGCCAGCTGGCGCAAATGGCGTTTGTTGCCCCGCCAGCTGGCGGAAATGGCGTTTGGTGCCCCGGCAGCTGGTGCGGAAATGCGGCGCATGCGCGGGAGCATCAGCGGCCGCCGACAGTTTCCCGCGCATGCGCAGTGGGGAGAGTCTCTTCCGCCTCCGCCATGGTGGAGGCCGTGGTGTAGGCGGAAGGGAAAGAGTGCCCCTACGGCACAGGCCCGCCCACGGATCGGTGGTCCCCGATCACGGGCCAGGCCACCGTGGGGGCACCACCAGATCGCACCCCCCCCCCAGGACAACGGAGCCCGCCCACGCCGCCTTGTCCCGCCGGTAACAGAGGTAGTTTAATCCACGCCGGCAGGACAGGCATCCTAGCAGCGGGACTTCGGCCCATCCCACCGTGGCCCCATCGCGGGCCAGGCCACCGTGGGGGCACCCCCCCGGGGTCAGATCGCCCCGCGCCCCCCCAGGACCCCGGAGCCCGCCCACGCCGCCTGGCAATTTCTGGGCGGGACTTCGGCCCATCCGGGCCGGAGAATTGAGCGGGGGGGTCCCGCCAATCGGCGAGACCCGATTCCCGCCCCCGCCCAATCTCCGGTACCGGAGACTTCGGCGGGGGCGGGATTCACGGCGGCCAACGGCCATTCTCCGACCCGGCGGGGGATCGGAGAATGACGCCCCTTATGTTGATCTACATAAAATTCACATTAGACCATAACTAGAGTACTGTGCACAGTTCTGATTGTGCTACTATAAGAAGGAATTGCACTAAAAACATGCAGAGGAGATTCACCAGGGTGTTGTCTGGGCTGGAGTGTTTCAGCTATGAAGAGAGGCTGGTTATGCTGGGATTGTTTTCTATCGAGCAGGGAAGGCTGAGGGGAGACTACATCAAGGTGTGCAAAATGATTAAGGATATCGATAGGGTAGGTCGGAAGAAAATTTTCCCCTTGGTAGAGGGGTCAAGAGCCAGGGGACATAGATTCAAAATCAGGAGCAGGATATTTAGGGGAATTTGAGGAAAATCCTTTTCACCCAGAAGGTGGTGGGAATCTGGAATTCACTGCCTGAAAAGGTGGTAGAGGTGGGAACCCTCACAACATTTAAGAAGCATTTAGATGAGCATTTGAAATGCCACAGCATAAAAGGCTATGGATGAAGTGCTGGAAAATGGGATTAGAATAGATGGGTGTTTGATAGCCAGCACAGACGCGATGGGCTGAAGGGTCTCTTTTTGTGCTATAAAACTCCATGACTCTATGCTGACTCACACACAGATTGAAAATGCCAAATGAGCTTTCGGCTGCAGTAATCAACACCTATTCAGTCACCAATTTCAATTGATTTGCAGATAAATGCCTTTGCCAAGCAGTCTCTGTTTTGGATTGGATTTGTTAAAGTAAGCTTTTTAACTCGTTTGCAGTTTTAAAGTTCCAAGTCAGAATGTTAATGTTAATCTAAATGGCAACCTGACCATTTGCAAATTCCTCTCCAAACCAGCTGCCATCCTGTGTTGGAAATATATCGGACATTCCTTCACTGCCACTGCATCAAAAGCCTGGAACTCCTTCCCTAACAGCACGGTGGATGTGCCTACATGCAGCGGGTTGTTTTTGAAAAACTCACCACTATTCTTAGAAGTCCCCCTATACCAAAAAGGGCCGACATTCTAAATGGTGATCAGGGCTTCTCACTCCCCGACTCCGATGCAAGCTTCAGTGGGTGCTATTCAGGTCAAACTATATTTTCAAGTTATCCCCCGGTATAACCCATACCTTCACCGAAGATTTCATCTACTTACGACTTAGTAGCATCGATCCTGGGTCCCGCATTGCTAAGTAAGTAAAGTAGACTTTGGAATAACCACTATTTCAGGTTAAAACTTTTAAGTTATTTTATTATTGTATATTTTCTCTTTTTAAAAGATGCAATTACTGTCTTTACAGAAAAGTAAAAAGATCTTGCTTCTGGATCCTTCTGGTTGGTTGAAGGGACCTTCAGACCCAACTTGACAATCAATCTTCTTTAAAGTCTGGTCTTCTTTAGATGTATTTAGCTATTTTAGCTCAGCTGCTTTGCTCTGTCTCTTTCCCATGGCCGAGCTGACTGTGACTCTAGCTGCTTGTCCCCTCTCTCTCTCTCTGAGTTCTGCTTCTGGTTCTGGTTCTGAATCTGATAGTTCCTGCCCTGGTCTCGAGGTTTATATTTGCTTTCCATCAATTACGTTTTTTGATGTTATTGTAAAGTAACTCTTATTTTCTTTGATTGTAAAATGGAACTTTGATCTAAACCTTTTAATCCAACTAAGTATACATTTTGACATGACTTCATCTCATAGATCTGATTACATTGTTTCCTTTGTGGTGTTCAAAATGCTTTGGTTCCAATAGGTGTTACTTTTAATTCCTGTCATTTCTATAGTTTTATTTTCCAATTGTGTCCTCAGCTCATAATTTTAACTTTGATTTTGGCTTTGATATTATGTTTCTCGTAGACTGAGAGCCTCCAGTTTTCTTTAATTTACCTGGTATTAGCAAATGTTCACACCTAGAACCTCATCCATTCTTTTCCAGATCCTTACTAAGTTAGTTACTTTCAATGAAGGTGTGAGCCATTGTTTTTGGCTTCATTCAAAATCCTGTTTGTCTTGTTTGCTCAACCTGCTTGACCAAGGATATCTGCATTTTACAATCCTTCCCTGGCAGCTGCTGTTAACCCTTTGTGGGATCTTTCCCTGTATCCTATCATGTTTCTCTCAGACCAGATATTGCCAGACCTCCATGTTTCAAATGACACATTTTTCCATATTATCAATTACAGGGTCAGGTAGGCATTCACTATTACCCTCTCAAGGGCAATTATGGATGGGCAACCAATGTTGGCCTCGCCAATGAAAACCATAACCTGTGAAATAATTGTTAAAATCGCCCAATGTTAGGCTCTCTGTGGGATGGGTTTATCAGCCATCCGTATCCCTCCTGTTTTGAACTGGCCCTAAGTTAAAACTGGGGCCTATGATGTGCAAGGTGCCTCAACATATCCCAACGAGTTACTTTAACAGCCAATGTCTGAAATGAACACAAGAACACAAGCCTCTCCCAGAGGGTTGTGGATGCTGAACTGTTGAATTTTATTAAGTTTGGGATTGACAAACTTTTGGTCTCCCAGAGAATTAAGGGGAATGGGAGTGAGTGGGAAAATGGAGTTGAAGTTCAAGATCAGCTCAGATCGTATTTAATGGTGGAGTAGGCTTGACGGCCTGTGTGGGTCTACTCCTGCTGCTACATCTTGTGCTCTTGTGTTCCTGAAGTAAACTTCATGTTTAGCTGATGTGGGTTTGTGCTAGCTGCCGTGATTTCCAACAGAGGGAGCTAAAAAGTTTTTAGATTCAATTCAGAACCTTCGTGAGTCACATTCCAAGACAACAAGATTAGGCCTTATATTGCATCACTCAACTGGAGACACAAGACTAAACTTCAGTTATTATACAACTTAACCATATCATTTTTCAAGCATTATGCAGCCTGATCACTCCACTGCGGGTCAGGGTATCATTTTATGAAAACTGCTAACTTGTCAAGAACACCCTGCAGTTCCAGTTAGAACAATCTTCAAACATTTTCCTCACAACATGCTGTGAAGCCGGCAGTCATCACTCAACAATTTGAAAATTAAATCAGATCAAAAGACATCTCAAAATGGATAGCAATCAGTGGTGAGAAGCACATCAAAAGAACATTTTAAAAACTATCATTACAATTAGAAATTGTGATTTCAAAATTGGTTCTCACCAGCCAAGTCAAAGGGAACGGAACAATCCTTGTGGTAGGCCCAAACCCAACTGTTATTAGGCCTCAGGCCTCACTTGCCAAGTTGCACCTGTTGGACATCACCGGGCAGCTCGCTGGTGAAAGTGACTTAAATTTAAAGTTGCTACATTATCAACAGCAGATAGGTCGAGGGGGGGGAGTAGACAGGAGGGGCAGGGCAACTGGAGAGAGAGACGAGATCAGCAGGTAAGTCGGGGGTGGTGGGTTCTGGCAAAACTCTTCTACGCCTATTTGGAGTTGTAAGGAATGTTTCCCAGCTCTATAGTTGGTGAAATATATTTCGCAAACCTGCATTTTTGGAGATGTCCTGCACTGCAGGTGTGGGTCATAGAACATAGAACAGTACAGGCCCTTGGGCCCACAATGTTGTGCCAACCATTTATCCTAATCTAAGATCAACCTAACCTACACCCCTTCAATTTACTGCTGTTCAAGTGCCTGTCCAAGAGTCGCTTAAATGTCCCTAATGACACTGACTCCACCACCTCTGCTGGCAGCGCATTCCACACACCCACCACTCTCTGTGTAAAGAATCAACCTCTGACATCTCCGCTATACCTTCCTCCAATCACCTTAAAATGATGTCCCCTCATGACAGCCATTTCGACCCTGGGGAAAAGTCTCTGGCTATCCATTCTATCCATGCCTCTCATCGCCTTGTACACCTCTATCAAGTCACCTCTCTTCCTTCTTTGCTCCAGTGAGAAAAGCCCTAGCTCCCTCAACTTTTCTTCATAATACATGCCTTTCAGTCCAGGCAGCATCCTGGTAAATCTCCTCTGCACCCTCTCCAAAGTATCCACATCCTTCTGTTAAAGAGGCGACCAGAACTGGACACAATATTCCAAGTGTGGTCTAACCAGGGTTTGAGAAAGCTACAGCAAAACCTCGTGGCTCTTAAACTCAATTCCCCTGTTGATGAAAGCCAACACACCATACGACTTCTTAACAACCCTGGGTGGCAACTTTGAGGGATCGATGTATGTGGACCCCAAGATCCCTCTGTTCCTCCACACTTCCAAGAATCCTGCCTTTAACCCTGTATTCAACATTCAAATTCAACCTTCCAAAATTAATCACTTCACAATTATCTAGGTTGAACTCCATCTGCCAGGTCTCAGCCCAGCGCTGCATCCTGTCAATGTCCTGTTGTAACCTACAACAGCCCTCGATGCCAAAGAGAAAATGCTGGAAAATCTCAGCAGGTCTGGCAGCATCTGTAGGGAGAGAAAAGAGCTAACCTTTCAAATCCAGACGACCCTTTGTCAAAAGCCCTCAACACTATCTACAACTCCGCCAACCTTCACGTCATCGGCAAAATTATTAACCCACCCTTCTACTTTCTCATCCAAGTAATTTATATAAAGCACAAAGAGCAGAGTCCCAGAACAGATCCCGGGACAGCACTGGTCACCGACCTCCAGGCGGAATACTATCCATCCACTACCACTCGCTGTCTTCTATCGGCCAGCCAATTCGGTATCCAGATAGTCAACTTTCCCTGTATCCCATGCCCCCTAATTTTTTGAATGAGCCTACCATGGGGAATCTTATCAAATGCCTTCCTGAAATCCATATACACCACACCCAGGGGCTGGTTTAGCACAGTGGGTTAAATAGCTGGCTTGCATTGCAGAATATTGCCAGCAGCGCGGGTTCAATTCCCGTTCCGGCCTCCCCGAACAGGCCACGGAATGTTGGAAATAGCGTCTTTTCACAGTAACTTCATTGAAGTCTACTTGTGACAATAAGCGATTATTATATTATTATTATTCACTGCCCGACCTTCATTAATGTGTCTCGTCACATCCTCAAAGAATTCAATGAGACTTGTGAGGCATGACCTGCCCCTCACAAATCTTGTCATGCTGACAATCTTTCATCAAACTATACCTTTCTAAATAATCATAAATCCTATCTCTCAGGATCTTTTCCCATATTTTGCTCACCACAGACGTAAGACTGACTGGTCTGTAATTCCCAAGGATTTCCCTATTCCCTTTCTTGAACAGGGGAACAACATTCGCCTCCCTCCAATCATCCGGTACTACTCCAGTGGAGAGTGAAGACACAAAGATCATCGCCAACGGCGCAGCAATCTCCTCCCTCGCTTCCCGTAGCAACCTTGCATATATCCTACCTGGCATCGGTTCCACTCAGTTCAGATTAATTGTTCAAAATGTCAAATGTAATTGCTTCAGCCCCATTGCTAAGTTAGGAATGAATTTGCCAAATGAGGCACAGGATGAGGCAGTGGCATCGTGGTAATGTCCTTAGCCTAGTCACCCAGAGGTCCATGCTAAAGCCGTGGAGACGCAGGTTCATATCCCACTGTAGCAGCTGTGGGATTTTAATTCTTGGGTGGTACGGTGGCACAGTGGTTAGCACTGCTGCCTCACAGCTCCAGGGTCCTGGGTTCGATTCCGGCCTCAGGTGACTGTGTGGAGTTTGCACTTTCTCCCCGTTTCTGCTCCGGTTTCCTCCCGCAGTCCAAAGATGTCCGGGCTACATGGATTGGTCATGCTAAATTACCCCCCAGTGCTGAAAGGGTAGGTGGGGTTACTGGGTTATGGAGGCGTGAGCTTAAGTTGGGTTCTTTCAGAATCATATCCTGTGGACACAGAGCTTGTAGGATCTCAGCCATATTCTTTGGTTCTTTATGTAAACCATCTCTGTCAATGATATGAGACAGATAGTTGATTGAAGAGTTTTAAAATTCACACTTTTCTTTCTTGACTCGAAGATTATGATTCTGTAAACGTGGAAGAATAGATTCTAAATTCCTTACATATTCTTCGTCGTTCCAACCTGTAATGAGAATGTCATCGAGGTAACATTGCACATCAGATAGCCATTCAGAATTAGATCCATGTATCTTAGAAAAAGTGCAGGTACTGAAGTTACCCCAAATGGGCAGCTCGGTAGCACAGTGGTTAGCACAGTGGCTTCACAGCACCAGCGTCCCAGGTTCGATTCCTACTTGGGTCCCTGTCTGTGCGGAGTCTGCACGTTCTCCCCGTGTCTGCATGGGTTTCCTTCGGGTGCTCCGGTTTCCTCGCACAGTCCAAAGACGTGCAGGTTAGGTTGTTTGGACATGCTAAATTGCTCTTAGTGTCCAAAAAGTTTAGGGGGTGTTATTGGGTTACGGGGGGTAGGGTGGAAGTGAGAGCGTAAAGTGGGTCGGTGCAGACTCAATGGGCCAAATGGCTTTCTTCTGCACTGTGTGTTCTATGTTCTAAATGGAAGCCTGCGATAATGAAAAAAAACCTTATATGTCACTATGGTAAGCCACAGTTTTGACTGCAGCCACGTTCATCTGTAGATTTGCTTGAGAAAGATTTATTTTGCTACATTTTTGGCCTCATAAAAGTCTAACGAATAAATCTTCGATAAGCTGTAGAGGATAATGGTCAGCACACAATACTGGAGTGATTATGGTTTTAAAATCCCCATATATTCTTACTGGAACATCCCTCTTCAACACAGGAATGACTGCTGTCGCCCAATCACTGGTGGTGATGGCTCAATGACTCCTGTCTCAATTAACCTCTCACATTCTTCTTCCACTTTTGACTGAATGGAATATGGTACGGTATGCACTTTAAGACACTTAGGCACACTATTTGCCTTGATCATAGGTTTCACTTGCACTCCAGTCATGGATCCAAGTGGCTCTTCAAATACCTTAGTGTACTTACTCAGAAGTAGTTTCTGATCATTCGTAGAATCAACAAGTTGGTTCACGATGGCCCAGTTGAGCTTTATCTTCCATAACCATGATCTACCAAACAATGCTGGAAAGTTTCCTTGTCCTCAGGACAACATCTGATGATTGTAAAAACAAATGTTTAAGCTTCTGACTGCATATTGACTCAAGTATAAGTGATAGCGCAGCTGCTGTATCCACTTCCATCTTGACTGTGTTTCCATTAAGTTTTGGATAAACCCAAAAGTGTTTCTGATTGCCTTTAACTGATAAGACACCAAGCTTGAATTCTGTATGCTGACTTTGACACATTGTCCCCCAGCGAATCTTCAGTTCCATCACCTAACGGGTAAACCCAACCAGCAGACTTGGCTGTGTTTCTCTTGGTACACTTCTTTTGTGCTGATGAAGGTTGGCGTGACCAACATGCCTTGGCAATGTGGCTAACATTACCACAATGTTTACATTTATTCTCCTTACTCCAACATTCTCCTGCTGAATGACCCACCTGAATGTAATGACGACATGGTCGATTTTTCGCAGACCTGCTTCTCACAGTCTCCATCCTCAGAATATTTGCTCAGACTCCAATCAAAGAAACCACCTTTGCTGCAAGTTCCTTGGAAGTACTGATTTCCACAGTAGATTTCAGAGTTCCTGCACCTTCAGTCAACAGTTTTCTCTTCTGCTATATATTTGTTATTGTCGCAAAGAGAAAAGAAGTAGAGATGCCGTGATTTAAGTTTGTAAAAACATAATGCAAGGTTTATTAAGAGATGTTACTTCTGTAGGATAAGCTGGTGAACTCCCCCAAAATCCCGTGAAATGCTGTGTTGACATCACTGCATATCACATGACATTTCACAAGCAAATATGTTACTTGAATACATATCGGGACATCACAGGGGCACAGTGGTTAGCACTGCTGCTTCACACTACCAGGGATCCGGGTCCAATTCTGGCCTTGGGTGTGGATTTTCCCGGTGTCTGTGTGGGTTTCCTCTGGGTGATCCGGTTTCCTCCCACAGTCCACAGAAAGTGCAGGAGAGGTGGGGTTATGTAATATAATAGAGAATCGCTTATTGTCACAAGTGGCTTCAATGAAGTTCTCCAGTCGCCACATTCCGGCGCCAGTTCGGGGAGGCCGGTACGGGAATTAAACCCGCGCTGCTGGCCTTGTTCTGCATTACAAGCCAGCTGTTTAGCCCACTGTGCTAAACCAGCCCCTAAGTTATGGGGTTACAGGGAGAGGGCAGGGGAGTGGGCCTAGGTAGGGTGCTCTTTTGCCGGGTGGGTGAAGGCTCGATGGGCCAAATGTCCTCGTTCTGCACTGTAGGGATTCCATAGACCAACACAGGCCCCATCTACCTTGTCAGGTGACTGTCAATGATCCAATAGCACGATTTAGAAGAAAAGGAAGGGATTTATTACCAGGGTGCTGATTCAACAACACAAAAAAAGATGATCTGACCATTATCATATGGCTATTTGTGGGAGCTCACTGCTGGAAAAATTGGCTGCATTGTGAGACACATCGCAACGGTGGTCACACTTCAAAAGCACTCTGTCGTTAAGCGCAGGCATCCTGAGGTTAGGAGAGGTGCTGTATAAATGGAAGTTTTCATTTTGGAAGAGAGTTTTAAAACTGTTTTCACCACTTAGTCAAACAGTGACTAAGATTTTTTTTCATTGATTTCCCAGCTGCGTGGGGTGGTTTCAATGGGAAATCCCATTGACAAGCGGCAGGAGCTGCTGATTTTATCCAGCATTTTCTGTTTGTATTTCAGGTTTCCAGCTTCCGCAATATTTTGCTCTTCCAGAAGGTGGTTATTTGGCCCATCAAGTCCATTCTGTTTCCATTAGGAATCCAGTCAGACTCAGTCCCCTGTTATGTCACAATCACCCTTCAAGTTCATTTTCCCTCAAGTGCCCAATCAATTTCTTTTTAAATGGTTGCCTCTGCTTCCACCATTCTCCTAGGTAGCGAGTCCTGGGTCATTAACACTTGCTGCGTAAAAATGTTCTACAAACCCAGCTTCTCCAAACTAACCATGACGCTGAAATCCTCCATTCCTGGAACAGGCCTGCCTAGATTTTGCACCCACCAGACATTCCAGGACTTATAGATATGTTTTTTTTCTATAAGGATTCATACCCAAGTGGGCACACAGGCTCTCACCAGCAATCTTGGGCTGCAATTTTAATCATGATCAAATGAGGACAGGGGTATGATAACATCAGAACCTGCTTTAAAAGAAACATGGGGCTCTACATCTTTAGAAACTATCTAAATCGATCATTATATTCAGGTGGGTCATTCAGCTGGAGAATGTTGGAGTAAGGAGAATGAATGCAACAATTGTTTTATCCACAGCAAGCAAACAAAAATCAGCATTGCTTGAGACCCTGCCAATACATACCATACACTGCCTTACTTTAAATAAAATCATAGAATCCCTACAGTGCGGAAGGAAGCCACTCAGTCCATTGACTGATCCTCTGATCCTCTGAAAAAGCACCCTACCCAGTCCCACTTCCCCTGCCATCCCCATAACCCCACCTCACCTTTGGACACTAAGGATGACCAATCCACCTGACCTGCACATCTTTGGACTGTGGAAGGAAACCGGAGCACACGGAGGAAACGCACACAGACACAGGGAGAATGTGGAGACAGCACAAAAT
The DNA here is from genome assembly GCF_047496885.1 of Scyliorhinus torazame. Taxonomy (NCBI): domain Eukaryota; kingdom Metazoa; phylum Chordata; class Chondrichthyes; order Carcharhiniformes; family Scyliorhinidae; genus Scyliorhinus; species Scyliorhinus torazame. The sequence goes on along the minus strand of NC_092715.1, from coordinate 42,345,926 downwards.
AAGTCACCCAAGGCCGGAATTGAACCCATGTCCCTGGTGCTGTGAGATAGCAGTGCTAACAACTGTGTCACTTATTGAAAAGGGGCAATTGTCCTCATAGGGCCTGAGCTAAAGGGTTTGAAAGGAAACCTCGGATTGCAGGAGAATTTGCCAAACTGATGATGAAACAACACTGACATCTGGGGCGAGATTCTCCGACCCCCCGCCGGGTCGGAGAATCGCCGGGGGCTGGCGTGAATCCCGCCCCCGCCGGTTGCCGAAGTCTGCGGCACCAGATATTCGGCGGGGGCGGGAATCGCGCCGCGCCGGTTGGCGGGCAACCCCGCTCGATTCTCCGGCCCGGATGGGCCGAAGTCCCGCCGCTAAAATGCCTGTCCCACCGGCATAGATTAAACCATCTACCTTACCGGCGGGACAAGGAGGCGCGGGCGGGCTCCGGGGTCCTGGCCCTGGGGGGGTGCCCCCATGGTGGCCTGGCCCGCGATCGGGGCCCACCGATCCGCGGGCGGGCCTGTGCCGTGGGGGCACTCTTTCCCTTCCGCCTCCGCCACGGTCTCCACCATGGCGAAGGCGGAAGAGACTCTCTCCACTGCGCATGCGCGGGAATGCCGTCAGCGGCCGCTGACGCTCCCGCGCATGCGCCGCCCGGAGATGTCATTTCCGCGCCTTTGGAGAAGGCCTTTGGTGCCCCGCCAGCTGGCGGGGCGGAAATTCGTCCTGCGTCGACCTAGCCCCTCAATGTTGGGATTGGCCCCAAAAGATGCGGAGCATTTCGCACCTTTGGGGCGGCGCGATGCCCGTCTGATTTGCGCCGTTTTGGGCACCAGTCGGCAGACATCGCGCCGGTTCCGGAGAATTTCGCCCCTTATACCTTTAGTCCCTCTGCTACCTTAGCATTTATTTATGAGTGAAATCCTCCCAGGGTCTGTAGAATGTTTTGTCCCACAGTGCATATATTGACATTATTTTCCAGCTGAAGCAACTGAACTTTTGAACTCCTGGGGCGTCATTCTCCGACCCCCCCAGAGGGTCGGAGAATGGCCGTTGGCCGCCGTGAATCCCGCCCCCGCCGGTTGCCGAAATCTCCGAAGGGAGATAAGTCGGCGGGGCGTTAATGTCGCCGCTGCCGCGGAGAATGTCACGGGTCTGCGCAAGGCAGCCGATTTTCGGCCTGCCGATATTCTCCCTTCCGGATGGGCCGAAGTCCCGTCGACGTGATGACCGTTCATGTCGACGTAAATTAAACCTCCTTTTCATCGGCGTGACCCTGTGCTCCAGGCTCATGCCGACCAGCGTGGAGGTGAGTGACGGCCTGGGGGTTGGCTCTGGGCAGGCGATGGCGCGGCCGCAGTCTGAATGCGTGAGGAGAGGTGTGTCTAGGGTTGTGTGTGTGTGTGTGTGCGGCGGGGGGGGGGGGGGTGGTGGTTAGAGTAGGCTGGGCTCCGGGGGAGTGCCAGGAGGAGGTCCGTGCCGGGGAGGGGGATGGGGGGTTCGTGCCGGGGTGGAGGTTGGGGGGGGGGGGGGTCCGTGCCGGGGTGGAGGTGGGGGGGGGGTCCGTGCCGGGGAGGGGGATGGGGGGGTCCGTGCCGGGGTGGAGGTTGCGGGGGGGGGGAGGTCCGTGCCGGGGAGGGGGATGGTGGGGTCCGTGCCGGGGTGGAGTTGGGGGGGGTCCGTGCCGGGGAGGGGGATGGGGGGGTCCGTGCCGAGGTGGAGGTTGGGGGGGGGGGGTCCGTGCCGGGGTGGAGGTTGGGGGGGGGGGATCCGTGCCGGGGAGAGGGATGGGAGGGCAAGTGAGTTGGTCCACCTGGCCAGGTGCCAGCCTCCAACAGTTGGACCCATGCGGTCCATGCCACCTAGCTGGGGGGAGGAGGGGATATGGGCAATGATGAAATGTCGTCGTTCACCCCCCCCCCCACCAGGCCGTCATGTTTTCAGATCATCCAGCGATGTTGGCTGCCGTGGCGGCAGCCGCTCATGTCTATGTTGCCCTATGTTACCGCTACATCCACTTCCCCGTGGACCGGGCCAGCCAAGATGCCCGGGCCGTGGGCTTCTCTGCCGTGGCCGGGTTCCCCATGGTCCAGGGCGCGATCGATGGGATGCACGTCGCCGTGCGGCCACCTGCAGATAACAGGGCCGTGTTCACTAATAGGAAGGGGACCTATTCGATGAACGTACAGGTGGTCTGCGACCACCGCATGATGATCCTCCGCGTCTGCGCCCGTCACCCAGGCAGTGTACACGACTCATTCATGTTGTCGCGGTCATCCATCCCCGGCATGTACGAGGGACGACATCCCCGGCTGAGGGGCTGGTTGCTGGGCGACAGGGGCTACCCATTGCGATCGTGGCTGATCGCAATGGGTATACGGAGGCCACGCAATGAGGCGGAGAACCGCTACAATGATGCCCATGTAGCGACAAGGGGAGTGATAGAGAGGTGCTTTGGTGTGCCGAAGATGCGTTTCAGGTGCCTGGACCTCTCTGGGGGCGCCCTCCAGTATCGGTCAGATAGGGTCGGCCGCATCATTGTGGTGTGCTGCGTCCTGCACAACATAGCCCAGCAGAGGGGCGATGTGCCGCAGGCAGAGGAGGGCGGAGTGGAGGAGCAGCCGGAAGAGGCGCAGTCCTCCCCAGATGAGGGGGGTGGGGGTAATGGTCAGGGCAGACGGGGTAGACACAGGCGGGTGGCTGGCCCAGCGGGCACGGGACAGACTGATAGACGCCCGCTTCACTGACTAGATGGGCGTGGGAATCGGGTAGTATGGCCACAGACCGCACACCATGGCAACAGCCGACCACCCACACCCCCCACCCATCCACCCACCCAGCACCCTCACCCCCCTCCCCAACCCCACCCACCCCACCCGCATGCACACCACCGCCCCCCCCCCCCCCATTGCCGATCCACCGGCGGCACAACGGGCCGGGCTCACACAGTTGCGGGTGGACGCGTGTCTATCGCAGGCCATGGAGGATGATGACAACCCGTCGTGCGGTGAGCTCCTGGCTCTACATCGTTGGACTATGTCTGACCCATGGCCACAGTACCACCATCCACTCAGACCATCCCTGCATGCGGCTGTGACACTGCAGCGCACGGTCCCGTCCTCTGCCCGGGGGATGTTGATGGCGGCCCAGGGGGAAGGGGGCAGACTAACCTGGGGCTGAGGTAAGACCACCCCTCACACACACACTTGCGCTCAATGTACATGACACCCCCGCACACTTTGGACAGAGCACAAAGGCAGCTTCTGTAGGTGTAACATTGACTTTAATAACCAAAGGAGTTCATGCACGTGCCCTAGCCCCTAAAACTCATCTGTGCCCTGCAACCGTGCCAACTTACTCAGTGTCTAATTGTTTGGCCTTACGGGCCCTTTGACTACGTCTACGTGGTTCCCCAGACGGTACAGCAGAACTGGAGATGGACTCCTGTGATTCCTGCCCTCTGACACTGGATCCCTTTGGCGGCCGTTTCCTGGGGCGTCCTGGCCTAGATGGGCCAGGCTGCGGCCCGGGCGACTGGGATGGCGAGCTGCCAGCCTGTCCTGCCCGTTGCCCACCCGATGCACCTGGGACGGAAGAGGGGGGAGTCGGAGGTGTCGCGGTGTACCGGGACCTCCCCTACAGAGGGAGCCGGGACGGACCACACCACCTCCTCCTCCCTCGGGGTGCCCGATGGCCCCCAGGCCTCTACATGGGTGGGGGATGCGAACGGACTGGCTATCCGACGCCCCCCCCGACATCTGGCGCTGCCAGTCCTGGAGGCCCGTGCTGGTATCGACAGGGGTCTGCAGGTTTGCAGCCATGGAGCCCAGGGGGTTGGCAAACCCTGTCTGTGACAGTGCAACGCCGGCTCGCACATGGCCACTGGCGCCGATGCCCTCAGCGATGGCCTGCAGAGACTGGGCCATGGCCTGCTGAGACTGGGCCATGGCCTGCAGAGACTGGGCCATGGCCTGCTGAGACTGGGCCATGGCCTGCTGAGACTGGGCTATGGCGTTGAGCGCCTCTGCCATCTGGCGCTGGCACTGGCTCATGGCCTCCTGTGAGAGGGTAGCCATTTCCTGGGCCACAGACGCCGCCTGCACGGAAAGCCCCAGGCCTCGCAAACCGTTCCCCATGTCTGACACCGTCGCACCCATTGCCTCCACCGCGACGCCACCCGTGCGGTGTCGGTCTGGGTGGCACGCATGAGCGGCACCACTCCCAGCTCCTGGACGCGGGTGGACTCCTCCACCTGCGACCGCAGCCGCCGCAAGTCACACTCTTCGCTCGTCTCCGGGTCGGTGGTTGCATCGGATCTATGTGTGGGTGTGGTAACTGCAGGAACCCGGGATCCATCTGGGCGGCAGATGTTCGCTTGGGCTGGGCTGCCCTCCGACCGCCCGGCCCCTCTGCTGCTCCTACCTCCACCTGCTGTACCGGGACGGCTGTGTTGTGCACACCAGTGAGTGTACCAGAAGCCTCATCACTAAAATGCCCAACCGTGGTGAGTGTTTCTGCGATGGTGGAGGGTGTTGGTGACAGCAGTGGCGTTGTGTCGTGCTCTTCGTCCCACTCTGAGTCCATGGCACTCTGGGGTGGGGGTTCGTCTCCACCCATCCACTCTGAGTCACTGTCCGGTATTTCGTCTTCCTGGGTAGTGCCGTCCCGGGTAGTGGTGTCCCGGGTAGTGGTGTCCTGGGTAGTGGGGTCCCGGGTAGTGGTGTCCCGGGTAGGGGTGTCCTGGGCAGTGCTGTCCCGGGCAGTGCTGTCCCGGGTACTGCTGTCCCGGGTAGTGGTGTCCCGGGTAGTGGTGTCCTGGGTAGTGGTGTCCTGGGTAGTGGTGTCCTGGGTAGTGGTGTCCTGGCTCGGATGTGACGGGGGCCTGTGGCTGCCCCCTCATCGCTGGGTGGTCGCTCCCGCACGTGACGGGGGTGTCGTCTCCCTGTTGCCCCAGGTCTCTCCGTCTCCCGTGGTGTGCGAGGGGCATCCTGCGGGCGTCGCATGCTGGAGGGTGCGGGTCTCTCCGTCTCCTGTGGTCTCCGAGGGGCATCTTGCGAGCGTCGCATGCTGGAGGGTGCAGGTCTCTCCGTCTCCCGTGGCCTCCGAGGGGCATCCTGCGGGCGTCGCATGCTGGAGGGTGCGGGTCTCTCCGTCTCCCGTGGCCTCCGAGGGGCATCCTGCGGCCGTCGCATGCTGGAGGGTGCGGGTCTCTCCGTCTCCCGTGGTCTCCGAGGGGCATCCTGCGGGCGGTCTGCATCTGCGGGGATGGGTGCCTGGACGTTTGGTCCTGCGATACACAATGAAGCATGCATGGTTAGACATCAGGCAGTGATCAGGTGATATGGGGGAGGGGGATATAGGGGAGGGGGGATATGGGGACGGGCTGTCGGTGGCTCACTTGCTAGTACGCCCCCGACCTCTGCATCAGAAACCTCCCGGTCCTCAGGTCCGCCAGCCAGTTCCAGGGCCCTTTCCTGGTGTTCGGTCAGTGGCCTCTCATCAGCGGGGCCTCCTCCAGTCCTCACATGCTCCCTATTGGTGTGTGCGCGCTTCTCCTGTGGGGGGGGGGGTGGCAGGGGTAAAAGGCAACACTGTTAGGCAGGTATATGAATGCACGCCATCGGTTGCGCGTGCATTGCAGAGGTTAAGGTTAGGGCTGGATTCACTTGGGGATATGGGGGATATGGGGGAGGGGGGATATGGGGAGGGGGGGAGGGGTGATATGGGGGAGGGGGGATATGGGGCATATGGGGAGGGGGGGATATGGGGGAGGGGGGATATGGGGGAGGGGGATATGGGGGAGGGGGGATATGGGGAGGGGGGATATGGGGGAGGGGGGATATGGGGGATATGGGGAGGGGGGATATGGGGGAGGGGGATATGGGGGATATGGGGAGGGTGGATATGGGGGAGGGGGGATATGGGGGAGGGGGGATATGGGGGAGGGGGTATATGGGGGAGGGGGGATATGGGGGAGGGGGGATATGGGGGAGGGGGGATATGGGGAGGGGGGATATGGGGGATATGGGGGAGGGGGGATATGGGGGAGGGGGTATATGGGGGATATGGGGAAGGGGGGATATGGGGGAGGGGGGATATGGGGGAGGCTCACCCTGCCTGCTCTGACGAGGTCGTTCACCTTCTTGTGGCACTGGGTGCCTGTCCGTGGTGTCAGGGCCACAGCGGTGACAGCCTCTGCCACTTCCCTCCACAGACGCCCCCTGTGACGTGGGGCAACTCTGCGGCCGTGCCCGGGATACAGGGCGTCCCTCCTCTGCTCCACCGCGTCCAGGAGCGCCTCCACATCGCGTGACTCGAACCTCGGGGCTGAGCGGCGGCCAGCCATCCAGTCGGGTGTTGCGGTCGGGTGTTCCGGTCGGGTGGGGGGGAGCAGCGCGGCCTTATGAGCCGTCACGCCGTGCGGCGTGTATGACGCTGCACGGCGTGAACCACTGCGCAAGCGCGGATCCCGTTACGTCGCTGCGAGCCCATTTCGGGCCGGAGACTATCGACCCATTTTTCCGACGTGACGCAAGTCGGATTTGCGCCGTTTTTTGCGCCGATCAGCGGACTTTCCGCCGATAACGGAGAATTTCGCCCCTGGTCCTTGACACTTGTCACTGTGGAAGAGAGACAGAATGAGGCACAAGATTGTGCAAAGATCTTTACGATTGGCAGTGTTTTGGAGAAGCCACTTGTGGTGCACATGCAAACCAGTCTCTATCAAAACTGTTCTTCAGAAAGGATCACTCATAGCATTTGTCGTGTTTGGCATTCCGATACACAAATGATCCAACACAGTTATAAATGGTACAACTCTGTTTTATTGTCTTAAACAATAACAACTAATAACTGCTGGCTGAGGTTCGTGCTTCACCAGCTAACCTGTGGACCCAGCCCTTTCACTATCTTAGTGAGGCACTCAGCACATGGTATATGTCTGAGTGGCACGCTGTGAGCTCTGTGTTCTGAGCTATCTCCTGGTAGAATGAGCGGGAACTGTGGTGTTCCCTGTTTTATAGTGCATGTGCTCTCACTGGTGATTGGCTGCGATGTTGTGTGTGTGTTGGTTGGTCCAACTACCTGTCCATCAGTGTGTGTGTGATTGCACCATGATATGCTGATGTGGATATCATGACAGCATTCTCAGTGAAAGTCCCATACACAAAGTGCTGTGTCATCCAAGGTAATAAATAATGGAAAAGCTGAATCCGTAATATAGATTTTCAAAGTAAAGATGTGCTGAGTTATTCATTTCTCAGTAGATGAACTCATAGATACTATACAGAAAATAAAGTCAAGAATCAAATCCATTTATATTTCCTTTAAAATTCAGTGGCAGGGTTAATATTTGCACCATTGAAAGAGCCATCCCTGCATTTTGTTTTCCATTTTCAAGTATCCATCCAAGATACATCTATCCATCTGCCTCGACTGGCAAGGCTCCGAAAAATAAAATAGCGTAGCAATTTACGCATTAGTGCGGCTATACATTCCAGATACATTGAGAGCAGTGCTGGCGTAACACAGTTGACACAATAGTTCTACATTGTTGAACAAAGAAAAAGAACAAAGAAATTTACAGCACAGGAACAGGCCCTTCAGCCCTCCCAGCCTGCGCCGATCCAGATCCTTTATCTAAACCTGTCGCCTATTTTCCAAGGATCTACTTCCCTCTGTTCCCCGCCCGTTCATATATCTGTCTAGATGCATCTTAAATGATGCTATCGTGCCCGCCTCGACCACCTCCGCTGGCAAGGCGTTCCAGGCACCCACCACGCTCTGCGTAAAAAACTTTCCACACACATCTCCCTTAAACATTCCCCCTCTCACCTTGAAATCGTGACCCCTTGTAATTGACACCCCCACTCTTGGAAAAAGCTTGTTGCTATCCACCCTGTCCATATCTCTCATAGTTTTGTAGACCTCAATCAGGTCCCCCCCTCAACCTCCGTCTTTCCAATGAAAACAATCCTAATCTACTCAAGCTTTCTTCATAGCTAGCACCCTCCATACCAGACAACATCCTGGTGAACCTCCTCTGCACCCTCTGTAAAGCATCCACATCCTTCTGGTAATGTGGCGACCAGAACTGCACGTAGTATTCCAAATGTGGCCTAACCAAAGTCCTATACAACTGTAACATGACCTGCCGACTCTTGTACTCAATACCCCGTCCGATGAAGGCAAGCATGCTGTATGCCTTCTTGACCACTCTATCGACCTGCGTTGCCACCTTCAGGGTACAATGGACCTGAACTCCCAGATCTCTCTGTACATCAATTTTCCCCAGGACTCTTCCATTGACCGTATAGTCCGCTCTTGAATTAGATCTTCCAAAATGCATTTGCCTGGATTGAACTCCATCTGCCATTTCTCTGCCCAACTCTCCAATCTATCTATATTTTGCTGTATTCTCTGACAGTCCTCCTCGCTATCTGCAACTCCACCAATCTTAGTCTCATCTGCAAACTTGCTAATCAGACCACCTATACCTTCGTCCAGATCATTTATGTATATCACAAACAACAGTGGTCCGAGCACGGATCCCTGTGGAACACCACTAGTCACCTTTCTCCATTTTGAGACACTCCCTTCCACCACTACTCTCTGTCTCCTGTTGCCCAGCCAGTTCTTTATCCATCTAGCTAGTACACCCTGAACCCCATACGACTTCACTTTTTCCATCAAACTGCCATGGGAAACGTTATCAAACGCCTTACTGAAGTCCATGTATTTGACATTATTGACAGGAGTGAATGATTTGGTATTGAAAATTAGGAATTCGAGAAAATCAGTCACCAGGACTTTGGTTTTCCTTCACGTAGAATAAGGAAAATGAGAACTATTTCTTTTGGCATAATGTGCACTTTGGTTAACACTTTTTCTTTGTCCACTTCTGCACTAATGACATCTAATTCAACCTTTTCACTTCCTCACTCTTGATACTATATTCATAGCCTCGTTGGCCTTGACATCCAGTTTTGAATGAGCCACAATTTACACAAGCTAAGTATTGGCAAGGACAAGCTATCATTTGCAGTTTCCATCGAAAGGTCTGTGGTGATATACATCACAAAGTACATAAGGGTTAATGTACATACACTACACCTAGCTAGACACTAGAGGGAACACCAGAGATATGACACACAGACAGTCAACCAATAGGTCAGTAAGATAGGACATGACCAATGGGCAGTCACAATACACACAGAGGTGACACTACCACAGGAGGGCATTACACCAACCCATATAAAAGGACACATCACACATGCTCAGTCTCTTTCTAGTGGAGACTCTCAGTGAGTACAGACACAGGGTTGACTGAACATCACTCCCACCACGTGGATTGTAGCAGACTGGTTAGTCAGTTTGAGTAGCTATAGCAGGATTAACAGTAGTGTTGAATCCAAGTAGGAGAATTGTTAATAGTTTAATAAATGTGTTAAAGCTGTCTCCACGTCTGAACCTTCCTTTGTCAGAGTGCACATCAAGGAAGCAGCTTATGCTTCGTCGAGAACATAACAAAACAAGGTCCATACCGCAGCCATTGATGCCATCTTCCTCATCAGGCAATGGTTCAGCCTGAACCAGAACATTTTCAATTATGATGTTCTGGTCAAAACTGAGCTGAGGCTCATGTGATGTTCTCTGCTTTCTTGGTAAGGTTGGCTTTTATGTGTAGTGTTCAACAAAGAACATCAAGCTACATTATTTAAAAAGCTAATTTCTTAACACTACTTATAACTAGATTTGAATGTCTCACTAAGATACAAAGGTTGCTAAATAAACAATGCTATAACTCTATCTACAGATATCCTGAACATCCAATGACTATCACGCCTAAACACCTTCTCCCAGAATCAAGGGTGTCACATGATCTACGTGACTGCTCTTGATCACCATCTGGTGGTAGATGCATTGACAAAAAATTGTTAACCCTTCATATACAATATTTCTAATTCGCTATCCTTACCGTCCTTTGGTCGGGTAGATGGTGGCGTAGTGGTATTTTCACTGGGCTAGTAATCCAGAGACCCAGGGTAATGCTCTGGGAACCCTGGTTCGAATCTCACCATGGCAGAAGGTGGAATTTGAAAATATGGAATTAAAAGTCAAATGATGAGTATAAAACCATTGTCGATTGTCGTAAAAACCTATCTTGTTCACTAATGTCCTTCAGGGAAGGAAATCTGCTGTCCTTACCAGGTCTGGCCTATATATGACTCGAGATCCACAGCAATGTGGTTGACTCTTAAAATGCTGCTCAGTCTGAGGGCAATTGGGCAACAAATGCTGGCGCTGCGACGCCCACATCCCATGAAAGAATAAAGAAAGAAAAACTAAGACAGCCAATTGTAACATGGCAAATCTCCATCTTCAACTCATCCCACTGGTGTCAAAACACTATTTCTTGACTTTGCCACTTTCATCCCAATGCTCTCCTTATATTTCACTTAATAATATGTATCATCCATTACATATGCTGAGGAAGAAACCCTTCTTTCACACAATGCCAGCCGTCGGCTCAGTTGGTACCAATCTTGCCTTGGCATCAGAAGATGCTGGGTTTGAGGCTAGCTTCAAAGACTTGAGAAAAAAATCGAAGGTGAAACTATTGTGGATTGCTGCATTGTGGAAATGTTGTCTTTTGGATGAGGTGTTAAACCAAGTCTGTCTTCTGTAAGTCTGAAAAAGATCCCGTTGCACTATTTCGGAGAAACCAGGGGAGCAGTATTTACCGCAACCATAATCTGATATTGGGCGCGATACAGTGGACTGATATTAAACTCCGCTGTGAGGCGCCATTAGTGGGGTGTTTCTCAGTGGCTGCAGTACCAAGAAACATCCCGCTATCCAATGCCATTTTGACATTTTTTGGGGGCTGGGTGAGTTTCACCCTGCCGAGGACGCACTTAGAGGGATTTCAGAGCGAAAGCCTCCTTGTAGATCAGAGAACCATTTTGTCCGGCAGCACTGATCTTTCAACCCCCCTTTCAGGTCCTCTCTGCTTTTTTGACTTTGCCCCGTCAACCTCGGAACCTTGGAGAGGCCCCCAGGGACCCCCCTCACCCTCCCTCCCCTTGGCAAGGCCCCCCCCCCCCCAGGCCTGACCCCTGGCAGTGCCAACCTTGCCCATGGGCACCATGGCACTGCCAGCCTTTCACCATGGTAGTGTCCCTGGCACACTGGCAGTGCCACCAGGCACTCAGTTCAAGAATGGCACTGCCTGGTCAGCACAACCATGGTGCGAGGCTAGAAGTGCCAAGGTGCCCAGATGCCAGAGGAGTGCCTGAGTGCCCCTTTCCCTGACCACCCAGGGTCTCCAATGGCCTGTGAGGCCCTCCCAGGTGCTGTTACACCTCTCCACATTCATGAGGACCAGTACTAAAACACGTCATGACAAGGTCTCCCAGGTGCGGTCGCTGAGTCCCGGGTGCTAAGAGAATCCTGCTTCCGGGTATTTAAATGATCTGTTCATCTCATTTAAGTATTCGGATCGAGCTCAGCGACGGTGAGATCCAGATTGCGCCGGACGGAGCAAGTCGGGTGACTTGCGATCGGCCTGTGCGAAGCCTGATTTGGGGCTTGTGTGCGATTCTCCCATTACGCACAGATTCTAGCTGAGCGCACGGGATTGCTGAATCACAACTATTCTTTGCTGAACTTAACTTACATCTGATACGGTCATGCCAAAATAAACAAAACTGGAATTTTTAAAACAGGAATGGACTGCATTCTTAAAAAATCAATGCAGTTAGTTATGTAACTGATGCATTGCAGGTATGCATACTATTAAATGATCACTACTGCTGCAATATATCCTTCAACATGGTATCCAAACATTGTATTCAAGATTGGATTTTCCAAACTATTAACAATATGATGAATTTCCTCGTGGTCCCAAATTGATTGTAAACCGCCTGTGCTTTAGCAAAGTGCTCCATTTAAAAACAAAATCAAACAACATTTTTGAATCACACATGACATTTGTCCCTTCAATATATTTTTACTCATTTATTCAGGAAGATGGCTCTTGAACAGATGGAACTGTTTTGCTTTTTTTCACTGGCATTATCAGCAATTGTAAGCTTTTACCCAACCAACTTCATACTTTTCTACATAGGCAAACACTTAATAATTGCATAGGTTTTGCAGTTATATAAATGTTGGAGCTTTCAGTTTACATGGTGATAGTGAAACACTTTGTTGCATCAAGAAAATATACAGAGAAGAACGATACAATGAACATTACAATGGAAAAACTACACAAAAGACTAATAGTTTGAATGCACAGTAGATTGGCTTCCTGTGTCACACGAATTGTGAGCTTTAAAGTAGTTTTGACACAAACAATCATCCGTTCTCAACTGTTATATTGCCTCTCATCTGAACATCACATAATCACCCAAAACATGCTGGCAAGTGTCTTTGAGGGGAGATCTGTTGCGAGATGCCAAAATTATTACAGTTTAGCTAAGATAGACAAAGAAAAGTTGTTCCCGTTAGCTATTGGTGCAAGGACTAAGGATCTTTAAGGTTTTGAGCAAAAGGTTTGGGGAGATATGAGGAAGAATATGCAGTGAATGAACTGGAATGCATTGCCTGTGAGGGCAGTGGAAGTGGAGATGATGAATGATTTCATAAGGAGTTTGGATGGGCACTTAAGGGAAAAAGGGATAGAGAGGGAGAAATAGAACTAACTGGATTGTGTACTCCTGGGAGCTGGCTTAGACTTGATAGGCCCAACGGCCTCTTTCTGTGCTGTAATTATAGCATGGTTGAGGACTCTGGGTCTGTACTCATTGGAGTTTAGAAGGATGAGGGGGGATCTTATTGAACTTACAGGATACTGCGAGGCCTGGATAGAGTGGACAGGGAGAGGATGTTTCCATTTGTTGGGAAAACTAGAACTGGAAAAACTAGAAAGGGACGATCCTTTAAAACAGAAATGAGGAGGAATTTCTTCAGCCAGAGGGTGGTGAATCTGTAGAACTCTTTGCCGCAGAAGGCTGTGGAGGCCAAATCACTGAGTTTCTTTAAGACAGAGATAGATAGGTTCATTGATTAATAGGGAGATCAGGGGTTATGGGGAGAAGGCAGGAGAATGGGGATGAGAAAAATATCAGCCATGATTGAATGACGGAGCAGACCCGCTGGGCCGAGTGGCCTAATTCTGCTTCTATGTCTTATGGTCTTATGGGGAGGATTTTCTCAGCAGGGTGCAAGTCCCAACAATGGGACGGGCTGGGCCATGAAGGCTGAACACAGCCCTCCTTGCCGACAAGGCGTTCTGCGAGAGAATGTCACAAGCCATCGATGGATATAGAACTGAAACCAAAATGGGGAGGTCTCACCCTCCACATTCTGGGAGTCACTGAAGGTGGGGATACTGGGGAAGATAATAACGTACAGGGCACTCAGGGACAGGAAGGAGAGGGCAGCGGACATACCAGTTGTGGGAGAGGAAAATAAATCTAAAAGGACCACTAGAACTGGGGGAAGTCATGGTCAGTATCAACTCCATGCACCGGGAAGGTAAGAGGTCCGGACGGATTCCTGGTGGACTTTTGTAAAAGGTTTGCAGCAGTACTGGCCACTCACCTGCAGGAGATATTCAATGACTCGCTATCGAGAGGAAGGCTGCCACCCACGATGGCACAGGCCTCGATATCACTGACCTCCAAAATAGACAAAGACCCTACAGGGTGCGGGTCAGACAGATTCATCTTACTCCTAAGCCCTGGCGAGGCGACTGGAGAGTTGCATGCCAGAGGTAGTGGCAGAAGGTCAGACAGACTTTGTCAAGGGCAGACAACTAACGGTGAACATCAGGCACCTGCTGAACATGATCGTAACCCCACCCGGGGAGGGGACACCAGAGGTGATCATCTCCCGAGACAAAGAGTAGGCCCTTGACAAAGTCGAATGGAGGTACCTCATGGAGGTACTAGAATGGTTTGGGTTAGGGCCAGGGTTCACCTCGTGAGGGTAGAGAAATTAGGAGGCATTTCTTCAGCCAGAGAGTGGTGAATCTGTGGAACTCTTTGCCGCAGAAGGCTGTGGAGGCCAAATCACTGAGTGCCTTTCAGACAGAGATAGATAGGTTCTTGATTAATAAGAGGATCAGCAGTTATGGGAAGAAGGCAATAGAATTGGGATGAGAAACATATTAGCCATGATTGACTGGCAGAGCAAACTTATTGGGACGAGTGGCCCAGTTCTGCTCCTATGTCTTATGATCTTATGGAAACTAGTGTACAGTGCTCCTATGGTGAGCGTACGAACAAATGCCACCAGCTCTGAATACAGGGATATTTATATAGAATTTACAGTGCAGAAGGAGGCCATTTGGCCCATTGAGTCTGCACCGGCCCTTGGAACGAGCACCCTATCCAAGGTCCACACCTCCACCTTATCCCCATAACCCAGTAACCCCACCCAACACTAAGGGCAATTTTGGACACTAGGGGCAATTTATCATGGCCAATCCACCTAACCTGCACATCTTTGAACTGTGGGAGGAAACCGGAGCACCCGGAGGAAACCCACGCACACACAGGGAGGATGTGCAGACTCCGCACAGACAGTGACCCAAGCCGGAATTAACCTGGGACCCTGGAGCTGTGAAGCAATTGTGCTATCCACAATGCTACCGTGCTACCCCTATGAGGCAACGATGCCTGCTGTCCCCGCTGCTACTTTCCCTGGCAATTGAGCCACTGCCTATCACTTTTAGAGGCATCCAGAAGGTGTAGAGGCATCCAGAAGAAAGACCGGGAGGATAGAGTCTCATTCTATGCAGATGATCTGCTTCTCTACGTCTCAAACCCTCTAGGCGGCTTGGGAGGAATGATGCAATTCCTAAGGGAGTTCAGAGCCTTCTTTGGTTAAAAACTCAATCTGAGCAAGAGCAAAATATTCCCCATGAACCCGAAAATGGGGGTGGGGAGGACCAGAGCTGGGGAGATTGCTGTTCAAGCTATCCCAGGTCAAATTCCAATAACTGGAGATCCAAATAGTCCACCACTGGACACGGATGCACAAATGGAGCCGACTGAGTCTGGTAGAGAAGGTAAAGAGGGACCTCCGGAGGTAGGGCTCGCTTCCGCTACCCCTGGCGGGGAGAGTTCAGACATCCAAGATGAACGTGTTGTCTAGGTTCCTCTTGCTGTTTGGATCCCTCCTGATCTTCATCCCCGATGCCTTCTTCACCAAAGTGAACAAATCTTCATAGCTTTTGTGTGGGGGAGGGAAGAGCCCAAAAGCGTACACCAGGGAAGGAGAAATATGGGGGGCCTGGGCCTCCCAAAGCTCTTATTCTACCTCTGGGCCGCTATCGCAGAAAGAATATGATGATGAGTCAAAGTGCCAAGGGGCGGAGTGGGTAAAAATGGAGGAGAACCGTACAGGGATATCGCTCCAAGCACTGCCCATGGCTCCACTGCCATTTCCCCCAGACAAGTACACAGGAAGCCCAATGGTAGTGGTCGCGCTGAGAAAGTGGAACCAATTTAAACACCACTTCAGTCTGGTCACAATGTCCACCATGGCCCCCATCTGTTTCATAGATGTCTCCCATAGATGTTTCAGGCGGGATAGAGGGGGATGTAAAAGGGGAGGCGGAGTTGCGCTACTTGTTCGGGAGAATATCACAGCTGTACTGCGAGAGGACACCTCAGAGGGCAGTGAGGCTATATGGGTAGAGATCAGGAATAAGAAGGGTGCAGTCACAATGTTGGGGGTATACTACAGGCCTCCCAACAGCCAGCGGGAGATAGAGGAGCAGATAGGTAGACAGATTTTGGAAAAGAGTAAAAACAACAGGGTTGTGGTGATGGGAGACTTCAACTTCCCCAATATTGACTGGGACTCACTTAGTGCCAGGGGCTTAGACGGGGCGGAGTTTGTAAGGAGCATCCAGGAGGGCTTCTTAAAACAATATGTAGACAGTCCAACTAGGGAAGGGGCGGTACTGGACCTGGTATTGGGGAATGAGCCCGGCCAGGTGGTAGATGTTTCAGTAGGGGAGCATTTCGGTAACAGTGACCACAATTCAGTAAGTTTTAAAGTACTGGTGGACAAGGATAAGAGTGGTCCGAGGATGAATGTGCTAAATTGGGGGAAGGCTAATTATAACAATATTAGGCGGGAACTGAAGAACATAGATTGGGGGCTGATGTTTGAGGGCAAATCAACATCTGACATGTGGGAGGCTTTCAAGTGGCAGTTGAAAGGAATACAGGACCGGCATGTTCCTGTGAGGAAGAAAGATAAATACGGCAATTTTCGGGAACCTTGGATGACGAGTGATATTGTAGGCCTCGTCAAAAACAAAAAGGAGGCATTTGTCAGGGCTAAAAGGCTGGGAACAGACGAAGCCTGCGTGGAATATAAGGAAAGTAGGAAGGAACTTAAACAAGGAGTCAGGAGGGCTAGAAGGGGTCACGAAAAGTCATTGGCAAATATGGTTAAGGAAAATCCCAAGGCTTTTTACACGTACATAAAAAGCAAGAGGGTAGCCAGGGAAAGGGTTGGCCCACTGAAGGATAGGCAAGGGAATCTATGTGTGGAGCCAGAGGAAATGGGCGAGGTACTAAATGAATACTTTGCATCAGTATTCACCAAAGAGAAGGAATTGGTAGATGTTGAGTCTGGAGAAGGGGGTGTAGATAGCCTGGGTCACATTGTGATCCAAAAAGACGAGGTGTTGGGTGTCTTAAAAAATATTAAGGTAGATAAGTCCCCAGGGCCTGATGGGATCTACCCCAGAATACTGAAGGAGGCTGGAGAGGAAATTGCTGAGGCCTTGACAGAAATCTTTGGATCCTCGCTGTCTTCAGGGGATGTCCCGGAGGACTGGAGAATAGCCAATGTTGTTCCTCTGTTTAAGAAGGGTAGCAAGGATAATCCCGGGAACTACAGGCCGGTGAGCCTTACTTCAGTGGTAGGGAAATTACTGGAGAGAATTCTTCGAGACAGGATCTACTCCCATTTGGAAGCAAATGGACGTATTAGTGAGAGGCAGCACGGTTTTGTGAAGGGGAGGTCGTGTCTCACTAACTTGATAGAGTTTTTCGAGGAGGTCACTAAGATGATTGATGCAGGTAGGGCAGTAGATGTTGTCTATATGGACTTCAGTAAGGCCTTTGACAAGGTCCCTCATGGTAGACTAGTACAAAAGGTGAAGTCACACGGGATCAGGGGTGAGCTGGCAAGGTGGATACAGAACTGGCTAGGCCATAGAAGGCAGAGAGTAGCAATGGAGGGATGCTTTTCTAATTGGAGGGCTGTGACCAGTGGTGTTCCACAGGGATCAGTGCTGGGACCTTTGCTCTTTGTAGTATATATAAATGATTTGGAGGAAAATGTAACTGGTCTGATTAGTAAGTTTGCAGACAACACAAAGGTTGGTGGAATTGCAGATAGCGATGAGGACTGTTGGAGGATACAGCAGGATTTAGATTGTCTGGAGACTTGAGCGGAGAGATGGCAGATGGAGTTTAATCCGGACAAATGTGAGGTAATGCATTTTGGAAGGTCCAATGCAGGTAGGGAATATACAGTGAATGGTAGAACCCTCAAGAGTATTGAAAGTCAAAGAGATCTAGGAGTACAGGTCCACAGGTCATTGAAAGGGGCAACACAGGTGGAGAAGGTAGTCAAGAAGGCATACGGCATGCTTGCCTTCATTGGCCGGGGCATTGAGTATAAGAATTGGCAAGTCATGTTGCAGCTGTATAGAACCTTAGTTAGGCCACACTTGGAGTATAGTGTTCAATTCTGGTCGCCACACTACCAGAAGGATGTGGAGGCTTTAGAGAGGGTGTAGAAGAGATTTACCAGAATGTTGCCTGGTATGGAGGGCATTAGCTATGAGGAGCGGTTGAATAAACTCGGTTTGTTCTCACTGGAACGAAGGAGGTTGAGGGGAGACCTGATAGAGGTATACAAAATTATGAGGGGCATAGACAGAGTGGATAGTCAGAGGCTTTTCCCCAGGGTAGAGGGGTCAATTACTAGGGGGCATAGGTTTAAGGTGAGAGGGGCAAGGTTTAGAGTAGATGTACGAGGCAAGTTTTTTACGCAGAGGGTAGTGGGTGCCTGGAACTCGCTACCGGAGGAGGTAGTGGAAGCAGGGACGATAGGGACATTTAAGGGGCATCTTGACAAATATATGAATAGGATGGGAATAGAAGGATACGGACCCAGGAAGTGTAGAAGATTGTAGTTTAGTCGGGCAGCATGGTCGGCACGGGCTTGGAGGGCCGAAGGGCCTGTTTCTGTGCTGTACATTTCTTTGTTCTGTGTTCTTTGTTGTTCATTTGCAAGAACCAAAAATTCATCTCCGCGACAATGGATGCCTCCTTTAAAAGGTGGAGACAGAATAAAGGGGTACTGACGGTAGGGGACCTATAAGCAGAAGATGGGGCAGAAGGCGGGGTAGTGACCCTGGGGGAATTCACAGCCAAGCTCCAACTCCCAAAAGGCAATGAGCCACAGGATGAAACATGGGAGAAGTAGGAGGAAGAACTGGGTGTGGAGATAGGGGGCGAAATTCTCCGTTATCGGCGGAAACTCCGCCGATCGGAGCAAAAAACGGCGCAAATCCCACTTGCGTCACGTCATAAAAATGGGCCGATAGTCTGCGGCCCGAAATGGGCTAGCAGCGACGTAACGGGATCCGCGCTTGCGCAGTGGTTCACGCCGTGCAGCGTCATATGCGCTGCACGGCGTGACGGCTCATAAGGCCGCGCAGCTCCCCCCAACCCGACCGGAACAGCCGACCGCAACACCCGACTTGATGGCTGGCCGTCGCTCAGCCCCGAGGTTCGAGTCACGCGATGTGGAGGCGCTCCTGGATGCGGTGGAGCAGAGGAGGGACGCCCTGTATCCCGGGCACGGCCGCAGAGTTGCCCCACGCCACAGCCGGCTTCTGTGGAGGGAGGTGGCAGAGGCCGTCACCGCTGTGGCCCTAACACCACGGACAGGCACCCAGTGCCACAAGAAGGTGAACGACCTCGTCAGAGCAGGCAGGGTGAGCGTCCCCCATATCCCCCATATCCCCTCCCCCAAATCCCCCCCTCCCCCATATCCCCCTCCCCCATATCCCCCCCTCCCCCATATCCCCCCCCTCCCCCATATCCCCCCTCCCCCATATCCCCCATACCCCCCCTCCCCCATATCCCCCTCCCCCATATCCCCCCTCCCCCATATCCCCCATATCCCCCCTCCCCCATATCCCCCCTCCCCCATATCCCCCATATTCCCCCCTCCCCCATATCCCCCCTCCCCCATATCCCCCATATCCCCCCTCCCCCATATCCCCCCTTCCCCCATATCCCCCATATCCCCCCCTCCCCCATATCCCCCATATCCCCCTCCCCCATATTCCCCCTCCCCCATATCCCCCATATCCCCCCTCCCACATATCCCCCCTCCCCCATATCCCCCATATCCCCCCTCCCCCATATCCCCCATATCCCCCCTCCCCCATATCCCCCATATTCCCCCCTCCCCCATATCCCCCCTCCCCCATATCCCCCCTCCCCATATCCCCCATATTCCCCCCTCCCCCATATCCCCCCTCCCCCATATTCCCCCCTCCCCCATATCCCCCCTCCCCCATATTCCCCCATATCCCCCCCTCCCCATATCCCCCCTCCCACATATCCCCCCTCCCCCATATTCCCCCATGCAGAGGTCGGGGCCCCACGAGCAAGTGAGCCACCAACAGCCCGTCCCCATATCCCCCCTCCCCTATATCCCCCTCTCCCGTATCACCTGATCACTGCCTGATGTCTCACCATGCATGCTTCATTGTGTATCGCAGGACCAAACGTCCAGGCACCCATCCCCGCAGATGCAGACCGCCCGCAGGATGCCCCTCGGAGACCACGGGAGACGGAGAGACCCGCACCCTCCAGCATGCGACGCCCGCAGGATGCCCCTCGGAGACCACGGGAGACGGAGAGACCCGCACCCTCCAGCATGCGACGCCCCGCAGGATGCCCCTCGGAGACCACGGGAGACGGAGAGACCTGGAGCAACAGGGAGACGACACCCCCGTCACGTGCGGGAGCGACTACCCAGCGATGAGGGGGGCAGCCACAGGCCCCCCGTCACATCCGAGCCAGGACACCACTACCCAGGACACCACTATCCAGGACACCCCTACACGGGACACCACTACCCAGGACACCCCTACCCGGGACACCCCTACCCGGGACACCACTACCCGGGACA